>NC_089527.1:6815153-8142028 GCF_963924715.1 Thunnus thynnus | reverse complement strand
TCCTCAGAGGATGTATCCACTGAATTTCCTTTTTTTTTGCCACCATGGAGTTGACATTGTTTTTTAGTGAAACATCTGGACAAGTATTGGATGGATTGCCATGACTACTGTCACACATATCCATGGTACCCAGAGGATGAATTGTATTAATTTTGGTGATAACTTTTCCACTAGTGCCAACATTTGGTCAAAATTCTATTTTTTTGTTCAATACTTTGATTTATGATCAAATGCCTACAAAAGTTCTAATTAGCAAATATTAGCATGCTTACAAGCTAAACTAAGATTGTGAAATTATACCTGCTAAACATCAGCATATTACCATTGTCACTGTGTACATGCTGATGTACCAGTAGCTCAAAGCATTGCTGTGTTTAAGCCTCACAAATCCACTAAGGTAGATAAAGACTTAGGGCATTTTCAGACCTGCACTTTTTAATCCGGTTGAATCGGACTCATCGGATAATTTTCCCCCTTGATGTGATTCATTTAGGCAGGTCTGAACACTGCAATCATACTTGGGTGCGGACCAAAACAACCTTACCAAGACCCTTTGAGGATGTGGTCTTGGTCACAAACGAACACTGGATCTGCATTTGTGGTGGGAACGTGATCTGACTTCAATCTGACCCAACAACTAGGCGTACTCTGCCAGTTTGAGCTAAATGGTTCTTGTAGCTAGGTGTGCTTTGCATACTGGCATGGATATAAACAAAAGCAACAGTTTCTAGCAACTAGCTGGAGAATGAATCAAGGTCCAACACTGACTAGCGCAACAGAGAATGTTGTTTTTGGCCAGAGGACCTTGCACAGGACCTTGTTCCTGTGCTTATGTTCTTGCTCCCACCCCAGACACATCTGAGATGAGCGGAGTGAACATTCTCACGTGGCTTGTAGTGATGCATTTTTGTTCGCTTGGATTTTTCTGTGTGTAAACGAACCTAACCAAGGGGAAAAAAATACACCAATTTTACCAACTCATCCACTGATTCAGACCAGAGCAAACCAACAATAGGATTGAAAACGCCCTTAGTGTTTTTGGACTGAGCTTTTGTGCTTTTGTTAAACATTAACCTGATAGCTTATGTTTTTTTTTAAATCATTTAAGTCAGTTAATCATCATCCAATTCTGTTTTGATCTGTTTAGCTTAGAAAACAAACATTAAATGATCTTTCCCGCAAGGTACAAAGTTCACTCAAAACACATCCCATAATGGGAATCACCCTGCCGTGGCCTTTCAGCACAACAGTCACCAAAAAGTCCCTCTGAAAGACAAGGTAATGAGGGCAGCAGCTCACCACAACAATCTGCCCTCCTGTCTAGTTCCAATTTATAACCAGGGATTGGGGAAACCTATCAAACACTCCCAATCTACTTCCTTCCACTGGACCTGTGGTATTGCTATTGCATGTGGGAGGTGTGGTGAGGGCAGCAGGGCTTCCCTGCAGAGACTTGCTGTATTTTTTATTTACGTTCTTCTTGTCGGGGCTGATAAGCGGTAGCATATTGGGTTGTCTAGCAGGGTAGAAATTACACAGCGACACAGGCCATCTGGGTCTTTTTGGTTATGTAAACATACCTCATTGCTGAATCTCACTGAACAAACTTTACAGAGATATAATGACAAGTTGAGATTGTTTCTCCCGTCTTTGTGATTGGATGCCTCAAGCTACCATAGCTGCAACAGAATCATTCCTTTTGAGAAGAAAAGTACAGACTGGATTCTCATAAATAGGAATGTTAAATAAGCCAGAATTTCACTGCCCAAGGATAATTTTCTATTGATCTATACTGCTCTTGTCTGAGACAGAACGAGGTACAATAAGCAGTGTGTTCTTCAATCACTAGAGTCCAATATTCAGACAAAGGCATTGTGAGGGCAAATTAAATAATTTTCTCTGCACTGAAACTAGAAATGGTCCTTGAAGACACACAGAGAGACATGCAAACATGTACATCCCCATGGATGCATGCATAGCAGACTTGCTCTTACTCTTATTGCTATAGTGACTGCACTCAAACATCCAAGAATAGTAACAATAAGCAAAACACATTTTTGAGTGGAGGAGAACTTCAGGTTTGTCCAGTGAATATACATAGAAGACATGATATCAAAGCAGTTTAACTGTGAGCTAAATCTGAATCTAAATCCATTCCTATATTTAACTTTCTTGGTGTCGTCAGATCATCCCTTATATGTTTTGTCTCATACAGTGAAGTCATTTTACATCACCTTGTGAAATGCAGCACGGAGGGCACATTAAACAAGGGCACAACAACTTTCAAACTGAGGCTATTTCAAAGTCAGTTAACCAGTAACAAATCCTGTTCATTCAAAACCAGACATTTTCAATGAAAAGTAATTAACTTAGGTAGAAGTTTGCAGTGTCCAGTGACCAACACGCCAGTCATTTGACTGTACTGAGTGAGCCCATATAGACAATGGCTGTGCAAAAGTTTTAGACACTTGTCTTGTCACTTGATGTTTAGATTCTTATCCATAATGCAATACCATCATGGAGGCTTCTGATTGGTCCCACATTTATTCTGCAGCACAACAACAACCCCAAACATACAGCCAGAGTCATAAAGAATTATCTTCAGCAACAAAAAGAACAAGGAGTCCTACAACAGATGGTTTGGCCCTGATCTCAACATCATGGAGTCAGTCTGGGATTACATGAAGAGACAGAAAGTAGCTGAGACGCATAAATCAACAGAAAAACTGTGGCAACTTCTCCAAGATGCAGGAACTAACCTGCCAAGGACCTTGAAAACTGTGTGTAGGTGTACTGAGGTGAATTGGTGCCATTTTAAAGGCAAAGCTGCTCACACCAAATATTGATTTCATTTAGGTGTCTTCTGTTTATTGCATTTTGTATGAAGTTAAAAAGTTGATAAATAAAATTTACATGACATTATTTTTGAAGGCATCCTAACCTTACCTTAAGTGCATAAAATCTTTGCACAGTACTGCATATATACACTCACCGGCCACTTTATTAGGTACACCTGTGCAATCTAATGCAATTCAATACAACAGCTCTGCCATAAATTCTACATTTACAAAGCTTATACATTTTCAGTTCTTGATGACATTGTTAGAAAGGTGATAATCCTCCTTTATGTTTATTATTGAGGTCTTAGTGGGTGGTGGTGGTGGTGTACTGGAGCATATTATATTGAATGGTGTTCCCAATATTTTGTCCACTCCATAAACATACATGAGGAGGAACACTTCTCAGTATAATGCACTCCAGTACACCACCACCACCATTACAACTTCAATAATAAAGATAAAGGATAATTATCACCATTCTGACAATGTGTATATATATATATGTATATACATACATATATGTATATATTTGCACATATTTGCACACCCCTTGTGACGGCTCTGAATGCAAACAACCTTTCCAAGCAATCCCCAAATCCATCCAAAGCTCCAGATCTGTCATCAGGAATAAATATAGTCACACAAGGTGAATAAATATAGTCACACAATGCATCAGCAAAACCCTTGGAAGTGAACCAACAAATCAACCAGGTCTTTGAAATATGGACGATGCTGAATAGGGAAACAGATTTTAGATGCTTCAAATTTCCATTGGCAGCTGGTCTCCTGAGTATTGCTGACAGGCTCAGCTTGGCCAAGATTTGCACACACAGTTGGATAAAGATCTGAGTTACCCAACACGTGCATTGTGCCAAGCACCTCTGTAATTCCTTATATGGGCAGGTTGAATCGGTTTAAGGCCCAGTCCCAGCTTGTTTAGTGTACCAGAAGATTATCCTCTATCTTCATTTCTATGTCCTTTAGCATAAGGGACTTAAGCACCAACGGCACAACAGCTATGGAGCCAAAAAAAAAAACAAAACAGAAAGAAAACCAGCCAGCCAGCCAATCATTGATGAGTCTGTTAAAGATAAAAAACCACAGAGCACTGTTATCAAGATGACAGTAAAGTATGATGTCCTAAAAAGATCAGCTGGGGAAAGTGAGACAGATGGAGAAAGAAACAGAGGAAAGGAGCTGAGCAATGCCACAGTTTTGTCAGCTCCCATTTATTTTGTCATCTGCTGTCTCATCTATATGGCTTTAAACTTTCCATTTTTCCTAACAATTAGAGTTGAAGTAGTGACATTCTTGAACCAAAAAACACAACCTAAACAAAGCTCATTGTAACAAAGGCAAGGATATTGCACATAACACAATAATAACAATACAATATATATAATATCATATATTATACACAATAATATTATGAAAAAAGCCCCAGAAACAGCTGGTATGGTTATATTAGTTTTATCAAATTTTAGTAAACAAAAAAAAAGTAGTTTTCATCATTGACAGTCTCATTGTTGTCTTACATTTTTATTTTTTGTGTCTTCTAAGCATTTAGAGGCCACAGCTCTCGATAATGTTTCATTAGCATGCAAGCCTGCGTGTTTTTGTAGTTTGTCTCACTTGTTATGTTGCCACTTCCAGTCCAATTCTCAATGGATTGTAGATGAATTTAGTGCATAAATCAGTTTCTTCCAAGAAATGGTAATATCACACATAATGTCACTGACTGCAAAAAGCTTCTTATTAAGGGTAGTGCAGGAGCTAGGCTACAGTGCGCAATTCCACAGAGGCATGCAGGTCATTGAATAAGACTTTAGTTAAAACAATAATTAGTTAATAAGTCCATTAATCTGTCTTTTACGTTATTGTTTTGTTTTTATTCATTGATGAAAATTGTAAAGTACTTTTCAAAGGGTACTTTTCTAGTTTTTGTACAATTCTTATAATTTGTTACTTCAATAACATAAAAGTTTTAAGCATTTTTCAGCATCTGGATCCCAATCCACCATAAAATACATATAGTGACTAATGATTCTGATTAGAATGTTTTTGTGAGGATAATTTTTAAATTCCAAGTGAGTCATACCCATCCATGTTCATTTAAAATACAACCTAACATCATCTGAAAATCTTCCTTTTGCTCATCTCCAGTAGTTTAACTTCTCACCTTGCTGCAGAAATGTATGAGTGTACTCCAGGGTGTTTCAGTACACCATGACATCACCAAACCCACCTGTGATGTCATGGTGTACTGAAACACCCTGGAGTACACTCATACATCACAGGTGGGTTTGGTTATAGATGTTACACATGTCCTCAAAGAAGGTGGTGCAACGCTTTAGAACAGACCTTAGACAGCAGTGAAACTCTGCTTTTCAGTCTGGTATAAGGTTACTTATTAAAGTCATCATTTGTGATTTTGGGCTGTATTAATAAAATTGACCTGACTTGACTATAACAATTTGGCAACCAGTTAAAAAAGTTGTGGTATATCAAACAACCTGGACTGAAAACCTCCATAGTTAAGGTATGACAGCCTGTATTTGTTAAGCATTTTGTTTTCTTTTCTTCATTGTTGTTACTTTGGTTTAACCAATCATTAAAATGTATGCCAAAGGTTTCACAGCATCATCTCAAATGTTGGTGAATTATTTTCAGTGAGTGTAATAACATGAACATACGATGCTTTTAAACGCTTGAAGTGGCATATTCAGGTTTTGACGTCATTAAAAAACACACAACATTGTTCGGACTCTACATGCGTAAAATCTCGAGTGCAAATCAGTAGTAAAGTTAGTCATCACTGTTGTTAGTCAACACCACTGTCTTTAGTGACTCACTTTGCTAAGTGTAAGCTGTTCTTGAGGTGAAGAGTACAAATTCCTTTAAATAAAAGTGATGTTTGATTGCAACACTTGGTCCAAGTATTACACGTATACTTTGGTGAAGAAACCAAAAGGGTGAATCAAGTCTGTCAGTGTAGATAGTCCTTCAATGTAAGAGCCATTATCTTTGTTTACCAGAGCCGTGCCCTGAGGCCAGTGGACAAAGGGCTGAGGATGAGTCACAGCCTGTCCCGAGGTTTTACAGTTGAACTCTGTAGAAATGAGTCTACCATGATTATATGTATTTGTGTGTCTCAGTATGTGTGCACATTTTTTAAAACATGTATTGCATTTCTTTTTTTATGTAGGTTTCAAGGCTGTCATTCTACTTACAAGACCAGAAGGAGCTCTTAGCAGGTTACTGTTTTAACCCTAAAAACACAACTGTAACAGAGTGCAAGGACTAGACGTTCAAAACTGTTGAGTACAAAAGTCTTGTTCTATAGAGTGCTGCATTGCAGGTTATTTCCAGCCTAAATAATTCTAGGGTACTAATTTTCTATCTGTCCATCCGACTACAGTTAGCAGTCCCAAAAGTGACCATTAAGTCCAGCTGAACATACATTCTGCTGTATTCTGAGTATTCTGCCAAATCATGTGTTGCTATAATTGAGTAACATATGTTGGCAGGCACTTCTCAGCTCCTGACAAGTGTCTCCCGACATTTACTACAGATATTGACCAGACACAGTCATCTGTCAAGAGGCCAAGTAATACAGTGTCACTGTGTGTCATGTTAGAAGATGGCCGGTCTACAAACGAAGTCTGAAAAATGTTTCAGAAAAGATATTTCCTTGTTCGCATAATGACTTGAGCTTGACAGGAGATTGTGTTGAGTATGTGAGTGAAAAACTGAATAAATCAAGGAACGCCTGTTACTCAGATACTTGGGTGTTTAATTTTTAAAAGAGAAAAGGCTTCAAGGATGATGACTTACCAATGGGTTCGCCAAATCTATCTCAGGTTATCCTTACACATTGCCCTAGTAAGTAGGGGCCCAGTAAGATGTAGGGATCCTATAACCAGAGCCAGTTTAAATGACCAAACATCTTAATCTGCTGGTTAATTTTGTTTGAGATGGCAAAATGTTAAAAATGTGATTATTTTGTTAGTTATTTTGATTTAGTGTCTATTTTAAAAATGTGACACTATAGGCTACTGTATTTGTAAGACATTAAATCTGGTGTCTTTTTTTGTTCAAAGTGTTTCCTATCTTCAAATGTCTTGTTTTCCCAAATCTTTTATAATCTAGGCCATTTACATCAAGAAAATATGGTATGTACAATAATGTTGTATTTAAAAAATAATAGTTTTTGTCTTTCACTCACATTATGTCACATTAGCACTGTTTGTATATCAAGCAACCACATGAGATGGTCTGACCTCTGGGTCCACAAACACCATAACCAGTATTATATTTTTTTATATAACAGATGCAGAGGAACAAACATATTCTAATCAGATTTATTCTAATGGAATGCCAAATTATGTCATAATGATAAATGGCTCAATTTTGCTCTTTCACTCTCATTTTTACCACATAAACACCACATCTCAACAAAGTTCAGAAAGAAAACTGGCACTATTATTATTGAGTCAAACCGGTGAGTATTGTGGTTCATTATGGTTTCGTTTTAGATTTTATAACAGGAGGTTCTGAAAAATTGGATGAAATACAAGAAGAGCGAACATCTTTTCACACTACTAAAAAGAAGTAAGGGGAGCAATGTCATTGTCGTGTGAGTCACTACAAAGCTACTAAAATGCGGACGAGCCAAATACTGTAATAGCAAACCTGACTATGGCTTTTGAGCCGCTAAAGAAAGATGGCCTCATTCCTGCAGTAACCTTGCATACAGCACTTCCATGGCACTTCATGTTAGCAGATCAAAGTGGGTTTCAAGTACCATCCAAAGCACTTTCTCCAGCATATCAAAGGAATCCCACTGAAACATGGACACGTTCATGCCTCTAGGAGAAATCTGTTGCCATTTCTACGAACAATAAAAGCTTTGAGAGCCCACATTGTGTGGCCGGGAGACATACTGGGGGCTACTCTGAAGACTGAGACACCTACTTGTTTTTGGGCAGCAACAGGCCTAGTCCTGTATAGCTCAGTACATGGAGCATGACACAAACTCTGCATGATTGGTGGTTTCAATGTTGCTTGAAACGCCCGTATGGGAAAAACTTGGCACAGATGAAAGATCATATAATATCTTTCACCACAAACTTACGCTACAGATCTCTGTACAAACCATTATGTATTTTATCTAGTATTGCTAAAAAAGATTGCGACAGTGCTCTCACTTTTGCTCTAGTAGCGCTGCAGGGAAACCTTCTTAATTATCTAAAAGGCTTGTGAGATCCATGCATTTTTAATCAGAGCCTGCGTGTTGGTGTGGCAGGTGGTGAGGGAGGAGGGATGCATTGAGCGAATTAATTGTTGCTCCACAACTCGATAGCTTTTGTAGACCCATTTGTCCTTGCCAGGCCAGATTTAAAATTCATTTCAGCTTGCCTTTTTCCAACCACAACCTCTGAAGTTTTTTTTGTCTTGCTCTTTCTGAACAGATAAATAAAACAAATACAAAGAAAAATCAGCCTTTTCATGGCTTTTAATTCTCTTTCCTGTATCTAGCACCTGCAAACTTGAAAAGGTGTTTTTATCAGATCCAACTCCCTTTTCTCTAATGTCAGCTCAGTGGTGGAAATTTCCACGCCCTCCCTTTGCAATGGCATTATCTCTCCTGGCTATATCTTAGTTGAGCCCCTACCTGTTTCCCACTTCCTCTTGATAACAAAACAATAGTGGGAACCAGAAATCCCTCTCGCTTCAGTGATTCTGCCAAATCCGGGCTTTGACATTTGCAAAGTCCAAGCGCTGCCACTACCGAACAATCCCACTCAATGCCAATTAAGAGTCTGTCTCGGCTGGTTTTCATCCGATCAATTGGACAAAGTGCATTTCCTGGACTACGCTCTAATGGGAGTGTGTGAATAGATGAGCTGCAGGTTAGTGACAAATATCCTGAAACTGGTCATGCCTTTGCAAGAAATCAAGCATACATCTGTAGGAGCAAAATAGTGTCTGGCCTTTTCTTCTTCTTGACAGAAAATGGCAACTTCTCAGTCCAGAAGGAGCATATGGCAGACAATGACGTGGGCATACGTTTACCATAAGTTGCACAGGCCTGTAGGGGAAAGAAGTACCAAGACACCATCTGCCAAATTGAGGGAGTCCCAATTACAAAACATTGAGTGAATTATTCAATGCATCACTAGCAATAACAACCGAATGATTCACAAGAGCAGAAGTGCTCTTGTGAAATTCCCTGCTTCAAGGAACAGATAACAGAAGAAACGGAAGAGAGAAAAGCCACAATGGAAGTCAGTCCTTGGCTAGCCGGATAATATGATTAAGGGGGAGTGAATTGTTAAGAAGTACTTTAGACATGACAGTAAAATATTTGACAGTGTTTCAGCTGTGTTTACTCACTAGGTCTATGAAGCTTCAATGCCAGTCCTATATGCCTCTGAATATCTATCTACTGTATATAACTTCTGTGCAGATTTGTTTGTTTTTCCAGCTCATGTACTAAATGACTTATTTGTCTCACATCTTTAAGACTTAAATAACACTAAGCTCCTTTTATATATGTGTTGGATATTAGATTATCTCAACCAGATGACGTGAAGAAAATCTCACTGTACACTAATTCCCTGCATGTAATTACAACATAAAGTGGATGAAACTAAGCTGAAGTAGAATTTCACAGACTTCTATCCAACACATGCTGGAAGCAGGACAACACTGGAATGATCAAACATGACAGTCCACAAGACCGAAGGGGATAATTTCAAAGCCTTTCAGGGCCACTATAATGAGTGGCTGCACCTGTGCTAGCATCTGCCCTCTCACACCATTTGTCTAAGACACTGACCCCCAAAAATGGGAGACCAGCCAAGCCTGAAGAATTGCAGGTGGTTCACCTCCGCACACTGTGGTGCTGTTGTGCCATCAGGAGCTATCAGACTGATCATAACCTCCTGATTCTCTGCAAGGGAGCAGCAATCAGAGGCAGTGATGCATAGAGGGCAAAGTTCAAACAAATTAACCGTAACCTGAAAGGGGTGGAAATGCTATGTAGAAACCAGTCACACCTCATACATATAATTTCAGGCACAGCTAATATATACTGTTGGACGGTGAGGTCTGTGTCCTTATTGTTGTCTTGTGCTGGGGTTCATCAGACTGTAGATCAGTCCTAATTACAGTATACACACTAACACATTTTGAAACAATAGATAAGGGTAGCCTATGCAACACAATAACACACACACACACATTGCATGCAAAGCAATCTTATCCAATTAAATCATCCAAAACACAAGTACATCCACAAGTGGCAATGAAGACATATTGCACAACCATTAGGCCAACAAGATATTATTCTCTGGTCTTAAGTAGCTTGACATCTATATATATAAATGAGTGTTTGTGGTTTAGCCTACACTGAGGGAACTTAAATGTGTCTATCAAAGGATAAAAGCTGGAATTAGATGTGAAGGAGATGTGTAAGCACAGACTGCATGTAGACTTCCTGGAGACGTGGATAATCTTTTACTCCTATAATTTTCACTGCAGATCAACCAGACAATTTGAGATTTTAATTATGCTGACCATTATAATAACAAGAGATTATATCTTTGTATACTTTCAAGAAACTATACAGAATACACTCTCTGCCACTCATTCAAAAACTGGTTTGAAACAGACAGACAAACTGTTCACATGGGGGAAATATTAGCCTTTGAGTGTTGTTGCATATCTGCTGGAAAATCTAATTGTTTTCTTCAGAATTTTACTTAATCATAACCTAAATAATTTCAAAAACAAATCTTAAAACACCCATATTGCAGTCTTTGCAATAACGTTATATAGTGTGTTATTGCAATATCATGAATTCAGTATGAATTCAATATAAGCCTTGTCCTATCTCTGCCATCACACCATTACAATGTGTGAGCAGTGTCATCAGCAGGAAATCACATAATTCTCACAGGATAGGACCACACCACAGGTTTTTCAAGAGCAGCTACTGTGACCATCACCCTTAAGAAAATAAAAACCTGTTGTTTTTCAAATTGCAAGCATCACATGTTGAGTAGCCTAGCTAAAGCAATTTTTTTTTTCCTAAATGCATCTTCAGTACCTTAAATACAATGAAGCTGTCATTTTACATATTTCGAATGGACTTTCAATGACTCTACAGACTGTAGCCATGAATGTTTGTGTCTTAGCCTTCTCTCCTTTGATGCGGATCTGATTACACAGTTGAATCAATGGGACAGACAGAAAGCGAGACCAAGTGGCTCATTCCCCGTCTGTACAAATGTCATCCTCGACCAGTTGTACTGTAGATGCACTCTTGATTAGATGAGAGGATCGATACCGCAGTCCTTTCTTGCGATGCAGGTTATCATTCAAAGAATACAAACGAGAAAAAAGGGCGAATGCTTCTTTCATTGGCAATTGGTGAGCTTCAATGAGACAGAGTTTAGTTTGACAGCATGCTTTACTGTGAGGGATTAACCCCGTTGCTGCTGGGGTCACACATAAGGAGGAAATGATTACACATGAAATGCACCTAAAGTTAAGCTGAGATTTTGTTTTATCTTCAATGTTCCTGCCATTATTGTAGAATTCTCAACAGAAACGATTAGCAGAATCCACTGGAGCATGAGGGATGAGTCCCCAGTTCTGTAAAAAGGGAGTAATACTGGTACCAGTGCTTATTTTAAGCCTGTAAAAGTTACTGTTTTTTCTTTGAAAAATTCACAAATGGTGCAGCGCCAACTTATTCAGTCTAAAATGAGAAGAGAACAAAGAGGCAGTGTATGATCTATCTGAAGTGTTACAAATATAGAGGAAAAACTGACTTTTATGTAGAAAGTGCAGGAATTAGTGTGTTTTATTAATAGAAAAAAAACATGAAAAAGAAAACAGCACACAGAATTTTTGCCGTTATCGGAGCTGTGTGTTTATCATGTGTTGTGGGTTTCATGATAATAACGGTGGAAGTTGGAAAGGAGACGTAGGAATTTAGACTATGTGGTTGTTTTACACAGGTTTTTAAAAATTGTGATTGCTGGTGCTGCATCGGCTCATGTGTTCAATCAATCACCGTACACTTATGTCCCTCAAGGTCCCTCTTTTGCTGGGACAGTACCTACCCTGAAATAGGAGCTAAAAAAAGTCCCTCAAAACAGCGTTCTAAGAACTATGATCATTCTCAGTTTCTGCAGTGCGAACACAATAAAAAGGGGGTAGTTCCTTCGACAGTTTTCAGAACTATGAAAATGTTCCTCCGGTCCATTGACCCTTTCTTTTAGTCCTTGAACCTTTTGTATACGCTGACATTAGCTGTTATGGATGAGAGCAAAGGTGTCTGCAAAGCCTTTTATGATGACAGGTAGTTTATTCTGCAATGTGATATCAAGATGTATTGGGTTGAATTTTTATGGCAGCACTAATATGAGCTATTTCCCTAACCTTGAAACCTGCTTTGTAATTTCTTACATTCCTTGCTAAATATATTGAAAACAAAATTATACATTAACGCCATTACATATCTCAAGCTATATTTCTATTTTAAGCATCTGTACATTGCTCATTTCCAGACTGACTTAACATAACTGTTATCTTCTACAAGTTGAGTATCCTGTAAGACTCATAACTTCCTGAAACCCTCTCCCTTAAATAAAGCGTACAGTTATCGTCTGTACGACTCATACAGGAAACATTACCATAGTCTTATCCATTAGCAGATGACCAGTTCTAATTTCTTGCAAAAACTTTCCAGACTCAGATAAAATACTGGTAAATGTGTGAGTCATGCAACAGGACTACATCCCTAATAAGTATCCCTGTTGGTGTCATTCACCCCTAATGCAAAATGTACAAAATGTGAAATGTTTATCCAGTTATGTGTCAACATTTCAGAAAATTAAGCTTCCTGTAAGCTACAGAGAGACAGTATTAATGAATCCCTTGCTGCAGACTCTATTGTGTACAGACTGTCCTTCAAGATACAGCAACACTGTACATACAGACAGATGAAGCAACGTTTGAACAAAAGGCTTACTTTGTTTTTTGCTTCGGGAATAATTAAAAACACCCCAACCAGAAAGTAAACACACCATTCCCTCAAGTTATACAAGCACCATATGTGCCAATTTTTAACCAACCACAGTTTATCAAAGTAGGAAATCTAGCTTTCACTGGAAGAAATCTGGCCCCCATCAGGGCAATCAGTGTAATCTTACACATTAAAAATTCTCACATCAGACACAGCATCCATCATCTGTTCTAGTGTTGTCGAGACTGTACCACTCCTGTCTGAATGATTAAATTTGAGTGAAACAGCTTGGCCTTTTATTCACCTGCTCTAATCAATCCAATCTGTGTTCTATTGTCTGTGATAATGCTGGGTTATTGTGCCAAAGTGCAGCATCCTTTCAGCTCAAACTGAAACCAAAAGGAACCAGTGTCAACAGGAAAAAAATCAGGGAATTGACCATTTAGAGCAAATGGTTTTACATTTAGTGGAAAAGGCTTTGCTTTTTGAGGGAGCTCTCAAAGAATCCAAGCAGCGACGAGTATTCTGTTTACAGAGCTAATCCCCCTATAATAAATATAAATGATCATTAATCTTAGTTAAAGCTATAATATGAAATACCACATTACAATGAGGTTAGGGCGGTGGAAGGAGCGCGGCAGCAAACAACATTGTCAAGATCATGAACAGCAGAGTAAACAGGTTATAATTTTCACACTGTGCACCTGAATGAATATGATTGGATGTTACAGGCCACACAAACTGTGAATGACCCAATGATTGCATATTAGAAACAGCTGATGCCAAGCGAGACTACCTAACGATGTGCTTCATTAATTTGTGCCTTACCTTTGCTCCTGGGATTAAATAACATGTACTGTAAAGCTGCAATTAACGATTATTTTCAATATCAGTTAATATTTTATTTATTTATTTATTTATTTTTTTAATAGTGAAAAATGTCTATCATAGTTTCCCAGACCCCAGAGCGAGATCCTCCAGTGTCTTGTTTTGACCAGCCAAATTTCTACAGGCGATAGTGCACAAGACACACAGATTATCCTGCGGCTCAGGCTCCTCTGAGTGCATTTGTCATCTCCCTTGCTTTGTCAAGCCTGAGTGGACAGGCACTTCCTCATACAGGACACAACTTCAGCATATTACCATGCAGTCGCCCTTTTATCTGGAAGTAGGAGGCTTGATGCTCAGGACCAATTTCCACAGAGCAAAATCTTCTATCTGAGAATCTTTGCTCTACATAGAGCATGATAAATCACATGTGAACATGTTGTGTTATTATATATTATTCAAAACAAAAATCTTTAAGTTCACTGACTAACTCAGTATTGTCATTGACTCTCCCCCGTATTCTTGTCTTTGTTTTATTACACCCACTCGTGCCCGGAAAACTCAACTCGACTAGCAGTCTAAACTACAATTTCTGCTTTTTTTTCTGCTGTACACCAAGCTGTCCTTGATTTTATATTATAAAGCAGATGAATCAGCAGGGACTTTTGAACTCTACAGTCTGTGGCACTCGAGTAAAATCACAAGTTGTTCCATGTCAATTAGGTTACATAATGCAAGTGTCATAATGAGTCCACTCCAACTCAGCTATGACGCATCCTTATACAGCTGTGTGCTCATACACAGTATCAGTACACATATTATATTGCATTGTATACTCAATGTATGACGTTTAATTAGTCTCATAACCCCACACTTAAAAACCAGGTGACTGCACGTGATATGAGTGCACAGAACAGTATCCGCAAGTGGAACACCATCCTGTAGAGGGAGCATTTCTGCTCCGTGTGCACAAATGCGTTCCTATGAGCATGGGGTTGTGACGAGCATGAGCTTGATCCTCCCTACATGCTCGCAACTGCTCAACACTTGCTTGCTTGTTAAATTGACTTTTGAGACTTTGGAGGTGAGGATGGAATAGACAGTCCGCTCTTTTGATTGGTCACTTTGAATACTGATCGTGACTTTTGACTGGCTGTTTGGTTTGATCACTGACATAGTCGAAGACAGGCAGTTGCCTGAGAGAACAAAGGGAAACATAGATAATGATATTTAGCTGCTGATCCTTTGTTTTTTCACCACTTACACTTACGAAGATGTGTTAGACATCATAGCAAAAGCCTTAATGCTGTTTAAAGCCGCTTTCCAATTTGTGAAACCTTTATTTTGCTTATGAAAACAGAAAAAAGGGCGATTTCAATGATATTTCTCCATCCAGACCACATTAGACCAGGTCTAGATCAAAAACCACTATACTTAGACCTGTCAAATCTGGACTAGATTACCAAGGATTAATGAGACTCTAGAGACTAATTAAAACACAATTTCAGATTTGTGAAACCTTTATTCTATATGTGAAAACTGAAAAAGGAAAATTTCAATGCTTTTTCCCATCCAGACCACATTAGACAGATTAGACAGTTACTCTATAAAGATATTGTGTGATCATATTTGAAAAGGTAAAAATAACTTTTCTACCTTTGTTTGAGAAAGAGGAGCTCTACAGTAACCAATATAACCAATGAAATGGAGAGACGGGGGATAGTGCTATGAATTTCTAGCCGCAAGATAAGTGAAATCACTCTTTTTTGTTTTTTCACAAATAGAGTAAAGGTTTCACAAATCTAAAACTGTGTTTTAATGACTCTCTAGAGTCTCCTTGGTAATCTAGTCCAGATTTGACAGGTCTAAGTATAGTGGTTTTAGATTAGACCTGGTCTAATGTGGTCTGGATGGAGAAATAACACAATGTCTAACATTTTTTCATAAGTGTAAGTAGGGAAAAAAACAGAGAATCAGCTGCTAAATACCATTACTTATGTTTCCCTTTGTTCTCTCAGGCAACTGCCTGTCTTTAACTGTGTCAATGATCAAACCAAACAGCCAATCAAAAGTCATTGTCAGTATTCTAAGTGACCAATCAAAGGAGCGAACTGTCTATTCCATCCCACCTCCAAAGTCTCAAAAGTCAACTTGACCAGCGAGCGAGTGTTGAGCAATTGCAAGTATGTATGCGTTACTGCATTTGTGCATGCAGAGCAGAAATGCTCCCTTGCAAGGATGTTTTTCCACTCGCGGATACTGTTCTGGCACTTATATCATCTGCACACGCCTGGTTTTCATGTGCGCATGTTTTGAGACTAATTAAACGCCATATCACTGTACTGTTTGGAGACAGTGAAAGAAAAAGACAGAGACACCAAACACATGACTACTAGACTACCGGTGTAGTAGCTAGAGGTGTCACCTCAAGTAGTTTTAAACCCCTTGCATCTGGGAAGTACCATAACCTACAGAGATAGAGGGAGGGAGCATGCCGGGAATGTCAATACTATAGGCCACAATCACCAATGGGATTCAATCAAGTATGTTTTTCCATCTCAGAACGTTGTCATATACTGAGATTCAGACAAGGCAGCAATGATCAGGAAGCTGAAGAAATGACTAACAAAGACCACTCTGAGTGCTGATATTAATGGAAACTAAAAGGGAGCAAATTGCTCATTTCCACTGCTCATTATATATTTCATCCATGCAGCCTGCTGTTGGCACCACAACTGTTTTTAAAGCAGGCCCTCTTTAAAATTCAGACAAAACAGACAAGATGGGACCATTTTGTGTAGACAACCTTATTTAAATGAAATAGGGTTGTCTGCATGCTACATCCCAGCCTTCAAGAGACTAAAAGCAGAATATTTTGGATCAAGAGCAAGTCAAGTCTCAAGTGTTTGACTTAAATAAAAAGGCTGCACTGGAAAAGGTTTTTCAAGTCTACCAATCCTTCAATGCTGATGACAATAACACAAAGGCCAAATACTTGCGCTGAATGTCCAGTTGGAAGTAGGGAACGTTGTTGTTCATCTAAAAGCCTAAAAGCTAACATTTGAATATGTTTAATTGTGCAAGAAAACATCACAATGACTTTGTGTCCATTTGGAACATTGTAGAGTTCTACAGATCACAGAACCTGGGTTTTCAATTCGGTACATCCCTGTCAACATTTAAGCCAAAGCTTTAATGATTAAGCAGAATTCTACAGACGATACTGCAGACCCGAAACTGCTTTACTAGTGAAAAAAAGACAAAACATAAATGGAAATCAAGCCTTACTGACAGCTCAAGCAGCTCACTGTAAGCAGCTGTTTGCTGAATTCAATTTTAAGTTTGTCTAACTTACTTAGGCTAAGTTCAGTTGGCTCTCCATGTTTTACAAATCAATAGTATTAGTTCAGTTAACATTTAGGCAGCCTGGTCACTCATATTTTTCGGTTGAAACAACTTAATTTGTTATTCATATGTATTAATATTTTTACAGTGTTCTATGGTGTGCTGTCAGTTATCCATGACAGTTTAGCAGCGCTCCAAAAGGAAACACTGCACACAGGGCAGCATTTTCAGTATTTATGGGTCATCAAGTCAAATATCTTAAGTTTTTTGCCTTCAAGTCTCAAGACAAGTTTCACACAGCCAAGTCTGACTTGCAAGTCAAGTTGCAAGTCTTCATTTTTGCGACTGGAGTCCAATTCTACAGTCTACAGCTACTGTTTAAATGTAAACTAGGATGGATTCTGCAGTAGTCAGTTTTATAAAGAAAAGTTAACTAAGATATAATTAAATGAATAGGCATAACAAACTAAATAATTAAAACTGACAAATAAGACTCAACAAATATCATGCACAAAATGCAGAAACTGAACTCAAGTAGAAAGTGGGAATGGATGCATGCTTGTACATGCAGAGAAGAGACAGAGCATAGTGAATTGCATCATTCGGAGAAAATTTCATGCAGTTTAATTCATTAATAGTCTGTATTATAGTGCTGGTGTCGCCCCCAGATAGAGCCACTGCTTTTGCTGCAGCGTAAATTGCTTCTAGGTGAGATTCATGTTGAGACGAAAGCGACATTTTCTCATTAAAAAAACTGAAGGTTTTCATGCTGGTGAGTGGAGAAAACGTTAGATAACACCTAATAATTGGCATGGCAGAGGAGTGTCTACACTTTCCAGTTATAGGTGTATTCATCTAATGGAGTCAAATGGTTTTTAGTGACAGTTTAGGCGAGTACTTTTCTGAAGTCTACTCTTTCTTGCACACGCTAATTTAAGATGGCACATGCTGCACAGTATCATTTCTGTCTATGGCCTGAGGCTTCCTAATAAAAGGACCACTTCAAACAGCAAGTGAGCATCTAATTAAATTTCTCCACAAATTAATGAGACACAATGTTTACGCCTCCGTGAGATGATTAGCGAAGTCTACCAAGACCATGCACCAATGATACTGATGTTAAGTTTCACAGAGGTCCAGCGAGTCCTTTATTATCTTATGTGCTGCCCGGGCTTATGTGCTGCTGCATTCTACTCATTTTATTTGGGTGTTTTAGTTCTGTATTAATTGCTGTTTGTTCGTTTTTGTGAGAGCAACATTAGGTCAAGGACTTTATGGTGACTTTTGCGCAAGTTCTCCTCCTAACGCTGATTGTTTTGGAATTCCTTAAAACATGCCAAACAATTCCAGCATGCGTGGTGACTCAGCTACCTATCTCCTACACCAGAGATATACTGCTGTCACTCCGCTCTGCTTGATTTACTCCCCCCACGGACCTGCCCGAAGCTGTGAAAGTGCAGCCTGAATGATGCAGACGTCAGCGGAGAAGAGGCAGACGAGGGGGGATAATACGGCTCCTCAGATGACGGAGAAACAGACCTCCATTGCCCTCCATGATACCATGCAACGCAAGGTCACTCAGAGGCAAAATGGAGGAACTCTGAATCAACGCCTGGACATGTTTTGAGTATCATGAATCAAGTGTCATGGTGTTAACAGAAACCAGGCTCCACAAGGATATCCCCAACTCCCTCGTTGAAGCTGAGGTTTTCTCCCTCATCCGTGCGGACAGAAACGACTCATCTGGGAATGACAGGGGTGGAGGCGTCTGTGTGTTTGTGAGTAACAACTGGTGCAAACAATACATGGTAAGAGGAACTGTCTGTATCCGGTGAACTTCTTTGTCAAAATATGACACCGTTTTACCTCCTGAGGGAGTTTGGGAACATTATCATCTGTGCGGTTTATATCCCACCCAGCAGGAATGCGGCAAGAGCTGCAGCCCGCATAGCAGACTGTGTTCGCCATCAGCTGCAGCGTACACCTGGGGCCCCTATTTTCTATTCTGGGTGACCTTAACCACTGCAAACTTGAGCTATCATGTCAAATGTAAAACACAAGACAACAAGATTTTAGACAAATATTATGTTAAAAATGCTTACACAGCTAAAACCAAACCATCTCTGGCAAACTCTGACCACAACACAGTACATCTAATACCAACATATAAGACTGTGTTTAAATCCAGCAGACCACAGGTTAAAATAGTGACCGTGTGGTCAGAAGATAGCATAGAGACAATGAAAGGATGCTTCATGCGGACTAACTGGAATATTTTCACGACACAAATATAGATGAGGCTGTTGAGAGGGTAACCAGTTACACAAACATGGATAGCATGGTCATCAAAAAAGGCCATTATTGTGTATTCCAACAACAAACCACACATAGCAAAAAAGAACTGTATCAACAGGAAGAAAGCAACCTTCAGAAATTGCAACTGCATGTAGCTGAAAACCCAATCAAATGTTAAGGGAGGCCAGGAGGCCACAAAAGGACATGATACAACAACATTTCACCACAACGAACTCCAAAAAAACTGTGGGATTCTGCGAACTAACATGACTAACATGGAACCAAGTAAGAAGCACCTCATCACCACAGATGATCTTCAGAAAGCCAAAGAACTAAACTTTTACCTCAGGTTTGAGACTCAGGATTTCACTCAGGATTATAACACTATGCTAGAGACCATTTCAAGTGACTCTGGCACCAGGTTGGTTGTGGACCGACACAAGGTCCAGTCATTCTTCCGTCAGGTACGCGCCTAGATGACATCACCGCTTTTCTGCTGAGGACTTTTGAGTTGACTCCCACATAGTGCCCTATTTTCCTTGGGGGCCGGCTGTGGCCCAGAGGTAGAGCAGGTCATCCACTAATCAGATGGGTTGGTGGCTCAATCCCTGGCTCCTCCAGTCCGTTTGTCGAAGTGTCCTTGGGCAAGATACTGAACCCCAAATTGCTCCCAGTGTGTGAATGTGTGCATGATCAGAAACTCCTCCTGATAAGCAGGTTGGCAGCCTCTACATGACTATGTGTGTGAATGGGTGAATGTCAGCATATAGTGTAAAGCGCTTTGAGTGGTCGGTAAATTAGAAAGGTGCTATATAAATGCAGTCCATTTACCATTTACTTATGCAAGCCTGCTTTTTGTTGATTTTAGTTCAGCTTTTAACACCATCTATTCTATTATCTATTGATTCAGAAAATGAAACAGATGAGTGTGAACCCTTTTATTATTAAATGGTACTTCTTTTCTGACAGATTGTACCCAGCATGTAAAGGTCAACAACACCCTCTCTGACACCAAATCAATCAGTAAAGGTGCCCACCAGGGTTGTGTGAGCTCTCCAGTGGTTTTCACATTATATACAAATGAATGTGTGCGCATACACCTGGATAAATACATACTTAAATTCTCTGATGACACTGTTATCTTTAGTTTATTGCACAGTGACAATGATACATCAATGACAATGATACCTACATTGATGTACCTCGTTTTGAACGTGAAGAAAACTGAAGAGATAGTGTTTGACCCTATGGTAGTAGGTGACCACAGCCCCGTGATTATCCAGGTATGGTCTCTTATAAGTATCTTGGTGACTATATTGATAACATGTTTACCTGGCAAGCCCATGTAGACAGCCTTCGCTCCAGGCTACAGCAGATGTTGTACTTTTTGAGAAGGCTCAGAGTGTATGGGGTTGACCAGAAACTTATGTATCTGTTCTACCAGGCAGTCTTGGAGAGCCTAATCAGGTATGGGACACAGGCATGGTACGGTAACCTCTCAGTACAGTTTCAATCTAGGCTTGCCTGTCTTGTTCAGACTGTCATGAAGGTCATAGGGAAGAAAGAACACCAGTCCCTTCAATCTCTATACAAGCGGTCTATGCTAAGAGGAGCACAGAGAATACTTGCTGATCCATCCCATGTTCTCCACTCTGAGTACAAGCTTTTACCCTCTGGCAGACAATACAGAGTACCCAAGTGAAGACTCAGTAGTTTTAAAAACTCATTAATGTTTTCTTCTATTAACATCTATTAACAAAAAAGGACACAGTACGAGCCATAGAGGCCATAGTCCCCAAAGGGACTTGTTCGGATGGATGGGTTGTGCAATATGTTGTTTTAAAGTTGTGCAATGTTGTTTTAAAGTTGTACAATATGTTGTTTTAAAGTTTTTACTAACGGCACTTGAATGTATGTACAAATGAATACTATGAATATTAGTATGTGGCTGACTGTATCACATGTCTATGTACTCACATGCCCAGAGCTCAGTTTTGCCCCAGGCCATACTAGGGAGTTAATCCAGCCCTGGCAGAACTGATCACAGTCAAACCAAGCATGACGAGCAAACCAACCTTTCTTAGCTCTTAATGGACCTTAATAAAGAAGTAGTGTTACAAAAAATTTAAGAAAAAGCTTCATTGTGTAATTAAGTATTTTATGAACAATGCTCACAAGAATTGTATTTACTTGTAAAATGTTTCTAGAGGCAATAAAATGTTTTATTTTCTCTTCATAGGAAGGTTTTCAGCCTTCATGCTTTAGTATCAATTCTGCTCCATGCTCCATAACTGTCCATGTTCCTTCCATTCAGGGAAATGCATAGTGTAAATCAGGCTGTATTTCACAGACAGATAAGAGACATTGACATTAAAGGAACACAGTGAATATTGAAGTTCATCACCAAACCTCTCCACTGCCTTCAGCCAATATATGACCTCACATACTTGGTATGACCTTTCTGGACTTTCCTTTTAAGCACACAGCTTTCATTACTGAAGTCAGACCAGCTCAGTATTTGCTCGCAGGGATGGAGGAATAGTAGAGGAGTATTACAGTTTCTCCTCCACTTTGGAGCAGACCCTATACCTTTCAGCGCTTGTATCTGACATCCAATCCCAACAGACTCATTTTCGCCTGCGAGGCTGTTGTTGGGACATGACAGGACAGGAGGAGGTGCCAGGCGGTTCAGGTATGGGTCGTGGCCGGTATGAGAATTACTGACGGTGTGGACTTTGGCCCTTCCTGACGCCACAACTCTGCCCTCACTAATGAGGAATTAAAAGGCCTCCTAATACAACAAAACAAGCCCAGTAGTGCGTCAACTGTGGTGTTGGTACGAACAGGAATTCAATATAAGTATTAGTATATGGATCCGGTATTATCAGTGTGTGGAGTATTACACATAATCGATAACTGCACGATCTACTGTTTACTATTTACGATTTACTACTTTAAAGGGGTTAGCCCGTTTTACGCGTCACTTTCGTTTGAAAATATGTTTACGCTAAAAATTTAGAAGATATCAAACCAGTAACGTTGAATATTATAAGAATATCACGTATTACATTGTATATCCAAAGTCACATCATAAATAAACTGAAGCCGGAACAAATAGTCTAATAGTGTGAATATGTAGGAATTATAAACTTTACATTCAGCTTCCAGTTACGCACGCGTTACGGGACGAAAACTTTTCCTTTAGGATGTGTCACCACTCAGTCGTAGTGTATACACGGTGAACACAGTTAAAATAACAATCTTCACATCCTTATATATATTTTTTCAAGCATCTTACCTCTTCTATCTCTGCTGCAAGACCCAAAAGTGGCGACACAGGCGAGTGAAACGGAGCACAAAATCCACCACTTGTTGGACAGAGCCATGCTGGTGAACCGGGGGGCTGATCCAGACTGAATGTAAAGTTAAGAGGAAAACTTCATCAAGTTGAAGGGCTGAAGTTGTGTAGGCTATGTGTGGGTGCGTACTTCCGTCTGATAACACTGTGCCAGTCTGCAGGCACTGTGAAATTGAAATTTCCAGTAATTTCCTGGAGGGACAATTCCACAAAAGGAAATAAAAAAAAAAAAAAGTTCCCCCCACCGACTCATATCGTAAATGAAAACCAGTGAATTATTTATTTATATTATGTTATCATATTACCCGTCTTCACCTTGTATCATTTCGCCATAGCCTATAAAGAGTATGACGTGTATATTATAGCCTAATAATAATAATAGGATTGTGGGCAACCTGCACAACTGCGTCTCAGTAGAAAACTTGGTCTCCCTCTCTCTCTCTCTCTCTCTCTCTCTCTCTCTCTCTCTCTCTCTCTCTCTCTCGCTGAGCCGATGAACTGTAGCGAGCTTGGCCGCCGTTTGCATCTTTTCAACTCTCAACAACACTTTAATCCACAGCATTTCATCTCTCTGTGATGAGAAATATTCTTCTGAGGCCCATTACCCGGACTCAGCTGTCTGTTTCTTTCAAGAAATTCGTACCCGAGTCCTATGGAGGGTTTTTTTTTTTTTTTTTTTAAAAAAAAACCTCTTTCAGCTCCTTCAGGCCTGAGGTAGTGACACACAATGTAATTGAGCTTCAAGCCGGCACATATACACTGAAATTATAGTCTGCCAGTCCCTTTGCACCTTATACTTTCATGACTTAAACGAATTCATTACACTGTGTTAAGTATCTTGCTGGTTTTATGCACATAACACACTATGTCAAATACAGATGCACTAGTTGCACCACTGCACAGGTGTGGGATTTGATACACGGTCAGGGACACCCAGAATAAAAATCAATTTATTCACTGTCATAAAAGCCACATCATTGGAGTTCTTCCTTATCTGAATCAATCTAAAGTTGGGTGTCATCTGCTGTACTGATTGTAAATCCCTCTGAGATAAATTTGTGATTTGAGAATATATAAATAAAAATGACTTGACTGGACTTTACATGGAAGTACGTTTGCAGTGGCATGTGTTAAAGCCACATTAAACTGAGCTAATCCACATGTTCCGAGACTCCACATGGCCACACGCTATAATAATTGTGACAAAATTGAAACCTCAAAATAAAATATCTTGATAACAGAAAAATAAACATCACACAGGCACTGTAACACTAACCAGGACCAGCTGTCAGGCCATCAACAGAGACTCCAGGAAGCCAAGAAATAATGGTCACACTTTACTCTAAGTACCCAGATTTAGCATTTTTATGCACGATAATGTAGTTATAAGCAGCATTTTAATTATTAATATACAGTATTTGTCAACAACTTATTTGATATTACTACAACTATGATTTACTATGTAGTCATTATCATACCAACATCCACTTATGGGTGCCCACAGGAAGACTGAGGATTCAGTGGTAATGGTTTGTTTGTACATGTCTGAACACCTCCACTCTGGCTGCTGTAAAATACTGTACCTGTCTGTATACTGTCACTATACTCAAAGTCTTGACTAAGGCTTTTGGTCTTAAATGGGATGTACAACAATTCTAATAACACTTTTAGTCTCTCGCACTCTTTATAACCCCTAAGTACAGTCAAACAAAGTGAAATATATTGCAAACTGACAGAGCTCCAAAACTGATAGAAACACTCAAATTTATTGTACTAATATCAACAGATGCTGCTGCAGTTGCCAAGACGAGCTGTCTTTCCGGAAAAGACTTTGACAGGGTGTTCTGGTTCATCCCCACAGAACAGCTGGGAAGATCTGTGCAGGGAAAGTTAATATTTGTTTCCTCTCCCTGAGGGGACACTGAGGTGCCATCAAGCCAGCCGCCTAAACCCCAACTACTCTCATGGAGCTCATAAATAGCCAGCAACTGAAGACATTGGTCATACTGGTTAGCTCCCTGGTGACTCTGTGTGAGACTTAATGAGTCTGGTACAGTAGTGGGAAAAGAGCATGTTCAGGCCTCCGTCCTTTGCCAAATAAAGATTTGATAATACAATAATAAAACGATAAAAAGTGCTAATTCTCTCTAAATGTCAGTGAAATAATTGACTGTGATACTTCCCAGGAGATGTTATTAACTGTATGAGTCGTCAATTAAATCACATCAACCCACCCTGAGTAAACTGAGTCACTATTTTATTTCACATGCGCCAGTATCGACTACTTGGATGCCCTCATTGAGAATTATATAATAATAGTGCGTCAGTAGTATGTCATCGTAAATAAAGGTTACTCATTCCGAAGTGCAGCCTGCTGTATTCATACAGATTTAAAACATATTGCACATATGTGGTTGATTCATTTGCAATTATCACACAATAGCAATTTATACTTAATGATAACATTCAGGGTCAATGCAGGAAGTGTGAAATTCATATAGTTCAGTAAAATGTGACAAAATGTTTCCCATTAGTACTGCATCATAGTGATGTGATTTCTTGTTTCCAGTACAAACAGGTGTGGGGAGCTGGCTAGCCAAAACAGGAGGATTATTTGGATGAGCAAACCCTTTTTTGTATTTGGAAATAAATTGGATGCAACATGTGGGTTTGGGTTGTTTAAAGGCACTTTTAAAAGAGCTGTGCTGCTGACTAATGAAAGTAATGTAACAAGTGACACAACTAATTATTTTTGCAGTAATTAGTAATAAGCATTTAGCTGAGTAATGTAATTACCTTTTCAATGATAAATAACCAATGAGTAATGGTACTGATGTAGATGATACATTCTTTAAATGTTGCAGAGGTTAACATGCTGTTATTTAGCTGACTTCTCAAATCTTTAGAAAAAGCAAGACAGCGAGTGGGAGAGAAGGACAGAACTGAAACTTTACAAGTGTTTTATGTGATTACTCCCTGAAAAAGAAAAGCGACCAGAAAACACACTCAGCAGGCTTCTCACTACTATTAAGACAGACGTCTTCCCTTTATGGTGCTCCAGTCTCACTGTTCTCATCAACCGTGTGTCCAGCCTCAGCAGGCAGCTGTTTTCAGCAATAAAGCTCTGATAAACTAACTGCACACTACCTGCCTATAGCTTCCAACGCCAGACAGACATGGTTAACGATAAGCTGGTGAACATAGTGGATCATTTAGCAGCTAAAGAGGCAGATATCTCCCTCAGGAGACCAAAATAGAGCTAAATGGAGAGTTAATGTTAAACTTTCTGGTGCTGCGCGTGACATTCGTCAGGTGGACAGGAACACAACACCAAATAATTATTGCTCAGTACCTGCTGGATACAAATTTAAAAAAAAAAAAAAAAAAAGTCACACCTCTTTATGTCCATCTTTATATACAGTCTATGGTCATTGCTGTGTTCACAATTTACTGCCCACAAGTGGCCCAAAATAATATTGCTATTAACACACTGTTTCCTAAACTTCAGTGTTTTTAGTTGCTTATTCTCAGGTGCCAAAATATTATGAATAACTGATCGGAAAATTTTGGCAGTGGACCTTTTGCAGATACAGACCATAAAAACAGTAAAAATGTTCTATCTGATATGTTTGACGATAATGTAACCCATTCAGCAATATGTTTCAAAATGCATTTTGGGTTCTCAAATTAACCATATAATAATTTCCCTTCATAGTAATCTCGTTTGAGCCAAACATGATTAGTGGGTTCTTCCCAGTTATCCTTATATCCAGACTAAGAAGGCACGATAGTTGTTGTTTTTTTGTTTTGTTTTTTTTTTTTTTTGCTATTTATGATCATTTGTAATATAGCAGTAGATGTATGGAAAACTGATGCGTGTGCACATAAAAATAGTGCAAATTAACATTAAATGTGTAGTAGGCTAAATGTTTTCAAGATAATAACACTCACTCCTAAAATTCCTGAATCTGCACTGAGAACAAATGAATTATCTCACCCCAGATGGCAGATTTATTCTTGTTTTGAGGAAAAAATTGCCTTGAAGGATGAAAATAAGACTGAAACACTTGTAAAACACCAGTCCACCATCTTGGCACGTTGTCTGTGAGTGTTTTTCTGAGTGTGTGTGCTTGGTTTTACATTTGTGCACATGTGAGGGATGTCAGTGGACAAGAATGCGTCTGTCTGTAAGACTAATCAGGCAGCACTATTACTCACTCACAGGGAAATTTTGCCTCAGTGGTCCCCCCACCTTCTGTGTGGAAAACTTCTGGATTGAGAAAAGCAAAAGTCACCAAATCTACAGCAAAGCTCTGATGGAATTTCCTGTGTGCTAATTTTCCCACGATATCATGACCTCAATATTTCTCACTTGGAAACAATATGTTGGAGAATAAGATTCCTAACACTTAATGCTTTGTAGCGGATGAAATGATGTCATTGTGTGCTCTGTTCCCATGGACTGTCTTCTCACTAACTTCAGATTTTTTTCTGTCCATAATATGTACATATAGAGATGCAGACACCAAAAGAAAATGATGCATTATTGACATATATGTTGATAATTGGTAGAAAAAATAACTTACATTAAATTACTTTAGGGAAATAGGAAATAAATGAAAAATAAATGAAAAATTCATGTCTTATTAAACTTTTTATTTTATGTTTTAGAGAGATAAGATATATTTTTTATGGTGAAAAAAAATATTTTGTATTGTCCACAAAGTGTGATACAATACTATATATATATATATATATATATATATATATATATATATATATATATAAATTATATAGAAAAAGAAGAAGCAGAAGATAAAGCATATAAATAATAAATTATATTTTTCTGTCTTTTCCATGGACTGTAAAAAAAAACATATGGACTGTGATGTCACCCATTGGTTTGTGGACTGCCGTTCGGAAACCTCAATCTGACCGTTGCCATCTTGGATTTTTGAGGCCAGAAGTGACCATATTTGGACGAGAGGTTGGAGCTGACCCTAGTGCTAGCTGCTCGCTTGGTTAGCACGGTGCATTTACAGTCTATGGTAAACTGTGTTAATGCTAATGCTAATGCTAATTTTTGCTAGAGAAAAACAGGCCTAAAACCATTAAAACAAAATGTATTTACCACAGAAACTGAACAGCCAACTCCCTAGAGGGTCTATTAGTACAACCAAACACTGAACAAGACTTTTATAGGCGACCAAAATGTTACAATTAACTTTCATGACCTGAAACACACTGTGAAATAGCAGAAGCTATGCCTATACTCTGTAAATCTGGGGTTACACCATGGTTATGGTATGTAATCAACGTTGTCACCATGGTAGTGACATGTCAATTACAAGGTGGCCACGCCCTAAAGCATACACTGCTTTATCATCTATTTTACTTTAAATGGGACCATAATTTACAAAATGAACATCATGCTGTATTGAAGAAGACTTGAAAACTAGCGATTGAGACCATAAACTCATTAGGAAACAGTTTACTGAGGTTAAGTGAGAAGTAGGGTCATTTTCTCATAGACTTCCATACAATCGGACTTCTTTTAGCAACCAGTGGAGTCACCTCCTGCTGGCCATAAGAAAGAATGCAGGTTTAAGGCACTTCCGCATTGGCTTCACTTTTCAGACCTGGAGCTACCCGCTTGGTCTTTTCTCTAATTGTTTTACCTTTTCAGGCCTGTATAGACTATTAAAATTAAACTATCTCATAAGGAAACATAACTCTTTGGTGGAACTGGTACTATAAAAGACAAAAAGGCTGCAAACCAGTATTTTAGGAGGGCGGCAACAACATGTCTACATCTGCTGCTGCTATTACTCTCCTTTCCTGAAGGTGGTGCAAGTTGATATGAGAACTGGTCTGACCATGACCAAATAGCCCCCCTTGAGGAGAATCTGTAGGCTGCCAAACACTAAGTGTGGATTTCTGAGTTAGTCAGGGACTTACAAGCCAATTCCCTGCAGTTTTTGCATCTACAAACTAAGGACCAAATGGATGATATCCTCATTTATACAGTACCAGTCAAAAGTTTCTTTCTCATTCAAGAGTTTGGGAAGGTGTGTCCAAAAATTTGACTGGTACTATACATACATACATATACACTACTAACAGAAGTACACAAAGTCTCAGAACTTCTGTAGCTCGTGGTGGGTTGACACAACCTTAAAGCCCATCATTTTCTGTCCTATTGCAGCTCTACCCAAAAGACTTAGATTAAGCCCCACTCAAGACCACTTTCTGTCATGACCTGTTTGGCTCCACTAAGACTTGTAGTCTCGCTCTGTTCGAAATCCTTAGCTGCAGCCAAACATGTCTCAACTTATAATGAAAAGACATTTAAAAATAGTCAAATGACATTGGTGGGACAACTCATGATGAGTAATTTTACAAGGGGAGTAATGCTAAAGGCTATTATTTTCAAGTAACACATCACATTCATAAATACTGGACTTTAAAACGGCACTCCTTCATGAGTGAAGTCATAGGCCCATAGCTGGTGGATGAAAAAGCAGATACTTGAGTACAAGCTTGCCATGTGAGTTGAAATATGCTGCCACTTATAAATCAAGGTAGAGAGCATGAGTCACAGCTCCAACACCTGCTGTCTTTAATGTGAAACTCCTGTGCTGGATTCTGTAACCACCTGGTGTACTTCATTATCTGTCTCAATATAATCTTTGTAACTTCTTGGGGCTCAATGGCCAGTGAATAAGCAGCTTTCTTTGATGTAAAATGGTGCCACGATTACAGTCCAAACAATTTATATCACCCACCACAGCGTTACAAATTGTCCGAACAGTTCAGTCATTCAGTGCTGGTTGCCTCACCTACTGTTATGTTTGAAACTTGGAATCGGTTATCAACACTGACAGAGGGGGATGTATAAAAGCGCTCTCACCTCAGGCTAAAATACAAGCTTTGGTTGCTTGGATATCAAGAGGAAGTTACACTGCATCACAGTGTACATTACTGTTTATAGCCTTCTCTGATCATCATCTAAATCCAGGCTGCATTAACCTGAATGCTTTAATTACGTCTCCAGGAGATGATGAGTTATTTTTGCATCAGAAGGGAGATTTTAGACTCCCGTATAAGTAATATGCAGAGAAAACTGCTTGAGCTAAATGTCACAAGTTAGGGTGGTAACGGATTAAAGTGCATTGATGGTAAAATGCATTTTAATTGGATTTTCTTTCCTCTGTGCAATTAACATTTAAGTTATGCAAGTAAATATAAAGAAAATCAAACACCATTAAGTATATCATCCTCACTACCATCAAGTATCGCAGTCATAATGCCAACACCAACTTGTGAAGGAACAATGTTGAAAAGTTGGATGCAAAGGCCTATTGGGCTTGAAAGTAATCCAAACCCAGAGACAAAAAATAAGCTGTCATATCGAGTTCCTGAAAAATCTGTCATTGATAAAGAAAAACTACCTCTTTCTCTCAATCCTCTCAACACATACACTTTCTGCAAAAGCATATGTTGTTGCATCTAGTTCATGGAAGTTTCACTTCATGGAAAAATATATATCTCTCGCAGCATGAATAGGCCAGATTGCTTGCACACATTGAAAGAAAAGTCCACTGGAACTTGATTAAAATGGATTTATGTACTAGGCTCATGTCAAACAAAGGACCCTAAGGAGATTTCCAACTCACTGTATGACTTCATACAGAAATCAGAGTACAAAGACTTTGCTCTGCAATTAAGAGCCTTGTTCTATCTTAAACTATGAATATGTGATTGTGGTTACAGGGCAAAACTAAAAGTAGGAGATTGAAAATCAGACATAATAAAAATACTCATGAAGTCGGTAAGTTTTTTGCTTATTCGGAGTTTTAAGATAGAACAGCAGATCTAAAAAAAAATTCAATTTGAAAGTGCAGCGAGTAATAAGCTTCCAAGTTGGATTACATAAGTACAAGCAAGTACAAGAACGCAGAAACACACACACACACACACACACACACACATACACACACACACACACACACACACATTATTATTGTTTCTTTTGTGCTTGCAGGCATCTGGTCTTGAAAGAATATTGTTTTCATCTTGAAATACTGAGAAACCTCGCTGAAACACACTGTCTCGAGATCAAACATAAAGCTACGTTTCAGATAAAGGAAAATATATTCACATTGAATTAAACCTTCCTCTCGCTCTGCTTACAAAAAAATGATTAACCACAAGTGCATTATACATGGACCACAAAGACAATGTATTTTTTCTTGTGACTCCAGGTCTGTTAAGTAGCCAACAAATCATTATGGGCCTGCAGCACTGCTAACAGAAAAGAAATCCCTTAGCTAATGTGGATAATATAATCCTCTAAAGTTTTAATACCTCAATAAGATTTTTTCTTTGTGTGTTCAATTAGAAACATTGAAAAAACAGTAATTCTGTTAACGCTTGTGTCAGCTTGGAAGATTTATTGATATTTTTAAAAACTCTACAGCCACAAAAAAAAAAAGAAAAGAAAAGAAAGAAAAACACAATTTTGCTCTGAATTACAAAAATAAACCTGGTTGTTGCCCATTTAAAACATCTGATCATCAATTACTCTCACTTCCTTTGGTTTAGTATGAGAAGGTCAGGCTAACAGTCAGCTTTCTTACACTGAGTCTTCCAGGGATGAACATTAACCTGAGCAAGTGGATCATAAGAACCATGTGTGGTAATAATGTATTCTGAAAAGTTGTCCACACTTTCTGAGGAGCACTCACAGAAGACAGAGAAATATACAAACCTTTGGACACACTTTTCCATGTCCTTGAATGAGGAAGTGCGTCCAAACTTTTGGCTGGTATTGTAAACTGTATTATAATCATAGAGTGTATATAAAGATGGACGCAGCGAGGTATGACATTACCCAGTGGTTTGCATTGGAGCCTGATTGAAAGCCCAGAGCTACAGCATGGCCAATTTTTTTTCCCAGGATGGCAAAGTCATGACCCGCTCTACTCTGCCTCTGATTGGCTAGTACTCATTGCCTTTGTTGGTTGGATTGGTTAGGTTTAGGCATGAGGAGTGATATTGGTTAGGGTAGGGTAAGAATATCAGGGTAAACCAATTAGAGGCAGAGTAGAAGGGTCATGACTTGGCCATCCTGGGAAAAAAAATATCGCCTGCAGCATATGGTCGGAGCTATCTTTTCCATTTGGAGCCTCCTTATTTACTTTTCAAATAAGGAGTGTGGGGTGTTGCCTTTCAGGCTCTGGAAACACACCCAGCTACCATTCAACTGAATCAAATGCTAGCTTACTGAGAACACCCAGTGGTGCACACTTGAGCTAACACTGGCTACTTTGGTTTTGCTAATAGGCAAGGTATCATAATAAAGTAACATTAAACTTGCGGAAATAATGCATGACAGCATCCTGTGAGGGTCTTGATAGTGTAACTCCATTAACTGATTTTTTTTGGCCTCTTGGGGGCAGCAGAAACAACACTGTCATGGGTTATGATATAACAACCTAATTTGATAAATTGACCTTGTCAGCAAGTAATTGGTTATTTACACATCCAGCAGTTACAGAGCAACATTATCATTCATTTGGAGTTGTGTTTCTGTCCACCAGGTGAATGTAAGTCCAATATTCTCTCTCTTTTAGCTCTGTTTTTTCTTTCTACCAACTCTTAAGGGAGATATCTGGCTGTTTAGCTGCTAAATGCTCCACTATGTTCACCAGCTAGTCGCTAACTGTGTCTGCTTGCTGTTTGGTGCTGAGCAGGTAGTGTACTGTGGGTTTTTCGAGCTTTTCTTGGAAAACTGCTGCCTGCTGTGGTAAAAAGAGTCAACAAAAATAGTCTGGAGAAAAATCGCAGTTTATTCTTTAAACAGAAGGTCCGAAAGTCAGACTCAGCACAAATCCTAGAGCCAGGGAGAGCAGCAGGTGAGCCAACTGTCAATCACAGCTGTCAATCAATCAGTAAGTCTTCAAATCTTATAAACAGAGCAATAATTTTCAAAATGACCACCAGTACACTTATTAGAGGGCACGACTTTAGCAAGACCATAATGACTCATTGAAAAATATGAAAAAAACATAAATATATAAAAAAATATATTAGTATTTCCAGCGAGAAGTTGACGCTATTTGAATGGGAGTCAATTGGAGAGAGAACAATAGGCATTTAGCCCTAGTTAGTTGATTGAGAGAATTATTATGAACAATTATGATGTTTATTTTAACAAATAAGCCTTTTTCATTGCAGACATTTTGACTTGTCACAGTAAGAAAACCACAGGTTACACATTAATGATGGTGCTGTTCTTTTCAAGCGTCTCAGTAGGCGATGGCAGTGTGACAGTGAGCCAACATGCACAAGACCCTGTGCAGATGATTGATGGCTGTCATTCAGCCATCAATCATTTAATTATTTACACTTGTGTTTTACCCCACTGTGACATGTCTTCTGTGAAAGCCTTTGATTATCTAAGTGTAAGAGGAGTCTTAGTGTGCTTATCAAACCATGCAGGTTAGATAGGAGAACAAAGCTGCGGGAAGCAAGGATGCTGCAACAGCCCCATCCCCAAGTGCAGCATCCATGTATCCAGGTGGCTGAGGTATATGCTATTTGTACTGTTGCCAGATTGGTAATATTTTGTATAATGTCCTATAGTATTTTGTCTTTGCTAACCTCAGAATGGTTTTCATCAGATTCAGAGAGCCTCTACAGCATGAAGAAAATACTTATAATATGTTCAAAGGCAGTTTTCAACCAACAGCAGCTCTCTATATGGCATTTTAATGAGTGACATATCTGTGCTATGACAGTGTGCTCATACTGTTTGTCAAAGTACATGTCATAACAATGCAATTTTCAAAATGTCATATTGTTTGGCTGACATAATGTCATTTTACAGTCCTGTCAAGATGTGATTTACAGTATATGGACCCCATACTGCACAGAGTGGGTGTTCAAGAGCAGAACACCCCCGCTCCCCCAACTAAAAACATGTTCCCACAGTTATGTACTGTAGGAGAGAACTATATCTGGTTCTTTTCATGCCAGTAATGGAATCAGGCAAGGTCGTATATTATTTCTATACCTTTTTAACTTGTATATTGATGATTTGTTCTGACAGTTAAATGACTGTAAAAACATGTTGTGTTTTTAATGATCTCATAATTTCTCATTTTATGTTTGCAGATGATTTAATTATTATTTTAATTATTATGATTTATTTTTATTATTGTCTCCGTGAGGTGCTGTCTACTGTCGAGTATATGCTGCCATTACCCTGTTTGCCTGCAAGCCAATGATCATAACTCATAAAACTGTGCATTTGAAAATGCATTCCCCTATATTTCTTTGAATATCTTTGAATATCTTTTCCACCCTCAGAATGGATGTGCAGCGAAATGAAAACCTTGAGAAATTCTAATGCCTGAACTTTTTTTTTATCCCTCTGTTAGCTGGTCATTCGGTGCAAAGTCCCACTCATCCTGTTACACATTCATAAATGACAAACGTGATTAATGCAGCCGGTTCACGTGGAAATGTGTGAGAGGGAACATTAACCAGTCTGCCTTTCAGTCAGGGAGGACATGCTGATAAGGCTATGCTGAAATAATTACATTAGAGACTGAAATTATAGGCCATCCTCTTGAAAAATTTTGCCAAATGGCAGTGATTTCCGTTTGCAAGCTATTCTGCTCCGCTCTGCTGCACAAATAATAGGCTTCTTCTGAGATGATGCAATCACATCAGGCAATGCAAAGCCAACACTCTAAACCCATTTTAATCATCTCCTCCTTGATCGTCTAAGCTTTGTCTGCATAGACCTAAAGCAAGGAGATGAAATGGGTTTTGACCCATCCACTGGATAGATTCACTCCGTAAATGATACGTTCAATATTATTATTCACACCGTATCCTTGGATGGCAGTCTTTTCGGTGAGGCACTTTACAGTGACAGCATAGATTTGTTGTACTGATGGCTTCAGTGCGAGCTGAACCTTTAAAACTGTGGCAAACTGTGCAACACACCTTGCCAATTAGGACCAGCAAGACACAAACAGTTTTGTCATTACATGGAGCTCTCCAAACCCGGAGGTGAAATGTCAGTAATGGGGACATTCTGTGCAGACAAAACTCCCCACTTGAAAAGTAATTGAGGAAGCCAGAAATCTCTGAAGAAACCATCGAGCCAAACAAACAAGGGAAGTGTTGTGCTTTTGTTGTAACATAAAGTGTCCATTTGTAACCCAAAAGTATTAATCATGTGAGTGCCAGCAAAAATGAATATCCCTTTTATTATATTGTGATTTTCTCTTGTGTATTACATTCATTCATTAAAGAAATCAATAAAAAAAAGGATAACAAACTGTAAAGACGGCATTGACATATTTTCAGCTGTATAAAGTTGTTATGGTGTTAGTGTGGCAAGAGCGGGAGGAGTTTTAATAGTGTCAATTACGCCACCTCGACCCGAACACTTGACTGAGACGTGATTCCCCAGCCTTGGCATTGATTCTACAAGTCTCTGGAAATCTTCTGGAGGGATGAACACCATTCTTCAAAGAGATATTCCCACATTTAGTGTTTTGATGATGGTGGTGGAGAGCGCTGTCTAACAGTCCAAAATCTCCCATGAGTGTACAGTTGGGTTGAGATGTGATGACTGTGACGGCCGTAGCATATGATTCACATCATTTTCACACTCATCAAACCATTCAGTGACCTCTTGTGCCTTGTGAAATGGTGCATTGTCATCCTGGAAGAGACCACTCCCATCAGGATAGAAATGTTTCATCATAGGATGAAGGTGATGACTCAGAACAACTTTGTATTGATTTGCAGTGACCCTTCCCTCTGAGGGGACAAGTGGACCCAAACCATGCCAGCAAAATGCCCCCCAAAGCATAACAGAGCCACCAGATCCCCTCACTGTAGGGGTCAAACATTCAGACCTGGACCAGTTTTTCCTTTAATTTTTCACCCGTCTGTATATAAAGACAGAACAGCATCCACCAACTGTAGTGCAGAGCCTGGCTTCAAAAATACCTGCTTAGTGCATGAGACACTGAAATTACCAACTGGAAACTACTCCTGAATTAAAAGTACATAATAAAGAGTTATGTTTAGCTGGAGGCCAGATAGAAGGGGCCTGAAATTAGTGAAATAAGTTTGAGCCAGTCTACTTTGACAAAGACGAAGCTGCATTGAGCAAGGGCTCGAGGCTTGGCAATATTACTATGGGTCTGCAGCCAGGAGACGAGCAGACCACGCCGTGAAATAAAGGAGCAGAAGCAGATATAATGCCAATAACACACACTATTAATGTGTAGCACAGGAAGACTCTAAAAATACACACCTTACCATTGCTGGGAGACCAGATTGTGAGGAAACACAGCAGACACACCAGTAATACCAAACTGTGCACATGCCAGCCGCATGGAAATCAGGCTCCAGAGAGGCATCCAAAGAACAGACACCTGCCTAGATATAGCACTGAGCACACCACCCAGTAATCAGCGCACAGCTGATTCACTCAATCCAGCCACACTAACAATTACCTGATAATACAGATCCACAGCACAATTGGCATTCATTTAGAGTTGTGTTTCTGTCTACCTGATGAATCAATACTCACTCTCCTTTTAGCTCTGGTTACTTGTTAAATGCTCCACTACGTTCACCAGCTACAGTAGCGGTCAAAAGATTGGACACACTTTCTCATTCAAGGGAATAAGAAGGTGTGTGCTGATTTTTGACTGGTACTGCAGGTGCTTACTTTGTAAGCCGTTTGGTGCTTGGCAGGTGGTGTACAGTAATTATTTAGAGCTTTTCAGCTGAAAGCAGCTGCCTGTTCTGAAACAAGGTTTGCCCAAAAACCAAAACAATAAGATAAAAGACACCATAACGTTACGTTCTGAATGGAACTATAGAGTTGGACGATAACTCTCTTGTGGTTCAACACTACAAGTGACTCCTTTCCCATTATGGATAGTAATTATGATCCATCATTTATATAAAAAAATATTGTTTAGTGCAGCTTTAAAACCTACATTAAAACTGATTTATAACATTTAAACAGGTATTTATAAGTCTTTGGTTGTCAAAATGACTAAACAACCACATTAATAAATGCTGTAGATTTCAAGATATTGAATGATGAACTTCATTCAATGTTACTTTCATTGTTGTTTTTTTCCCCAAAATAGACAAATAGTGTTTTGGAGAGACAGTTGATGTTTCAATGCATTTTTAACCTGTCAGGTCACTCTGTTTGATCAATACTCCTCTCTTATGACAACGGTACTGTAGACGAAGTAAATCAATCAAACATATTTTCCATCTGCAGCATCATAGGTGACCTTACTGAAGAAAAAAAAAATCCTTGCATTGCATGGAGAGCACTTATATGTGGGCCTTGTCGTATATCAACAATGCCTTTCTCCAGAGGGTGCCGGTTGTCAGGAAGAAACATTACTTGGTTCAGTGGTGTGGACTTTGCTTGTGAGGGCTGTCTTTCATTTAATCAAACAAGACATCCTGTTGTCAGATCTGATGCTGCTACACAGACTTATCTCTTGGTAAGCTACAAATAAAAAAAAAAAAACACAGCTACCTGCTGCCTAAATCAGGGTGCAGTTCATACCAGTGGGAGGCATAAAACAAATAAACACACAAAAAGTGTGAGGAGGAAACCATGTCATGAGATGAGACAGTTTATGGAAACAGCAGAAACGGACACCATGAAAACAGAGACAAGATAACAAAAAGACAAGAAAATTTTAAATTTAGTGCATAATGTAATGTTTACTTATAGCTGTAATATCTGTAACTATACTGTTGATCATATCGTAATCACTATAAATCATGTATGGTCTGGGGCTGCATCCTTTTTTTCCCTTTTTGACATGTTTCTTGTATGTACTCCGACAGAATCCTGGTGGGACCTTATTTATGCATGCTGTCAATACTCTGCTCAATCCCTCATTTGCTACCTGTCACAGGCTTCAACAACATGATTAATGAAGTAAATAAATAAATCTCACCCCTTCTCTTTTAAACTCCTTCTCCCCCCCCCACCACCACCACCCCCTTCTCCTCAGTCCTTTCAACTAGATGAAAAGCTGCTCAGCCGCTATGAGATCTATTTTGAGGTTACACTTCCTTAATGCATCTGCCAAGCCTCATCAAGAAGCATTAGCACGGAATAGCATGCAGCGCTAGAGAGGAGGAGAGAATGAGAATTATAATACACTATGATCCTTGAAAAATATGTATATATCAGTGAGTGACCAGAAATTATGAAGTTTTATGATACTTGACCATATAAGTCATTATAAAATGCCTTATAACGTGTTATGATTATTGTTATAAAGCATTATGGAAACCAAAATCTTGGTGGAAATCTGTCTTTCATACAACAATTAAACAAAACAAACAAACAAACAAACAAACCTAATGCACATTCTAGATGTTATTGCTATGTACTTAATACTGCAAGTCCGACTGCTTGCTATTCAATATGTTGCATGTGTGCATGAACATATTTCAGATAACATGACATGCTATAACACTAGATGTAATAACACTTTCATTCCTCACACTTTGTTGTCCATTAGCCTATTTAGGAAATGTCTCCTAGTTGTGTTTTTTCTAAGGCAACAACAGAATAAGATGACAAGGATTATGGGTTGGTTTTGTCTGTGTAGTGAACGCAAACTGTGGATCATGGATCATATTTTTTAATGGATATTTTCATCTATTTTCCTCCATCCGTTCAATTTCTTTACCCCTTTGTCATGTGCAGGGTTTTGGCGGCCCGGAGTCTATCCTTACTCACACTGGGACAGATCATCCTGAACAAGACACAGTCTATCACAGGGCTGACGCATAGAGACGCACAGTCATTCACATCCAGACGATATGAAGCTGCTAATCCAGACCGCATGAATTGTAGGAGGCAACAGGAGCACCACAAGGAAGCCCACTCTTTCCTTTCATATCCTATTTGCATACTAATCCTTCACAAACAGAAATTCTACAGAGTTTATTGTATCTCCAAATTCTTAAAAGTACACTTTTGAATTTGGCAACTGCTCACATTTGCTGTTTAAGACATGTGTTTGGGCCAGGTGTTGCAGTTGGAGGAATTATGGCTGCTCGCAAAAACTTTTACAATCATTTTGAATTTTAGGTGATCACATTTGCCTAAAATCCCTCATAATGAAATTTCGATAACACATGATTGCGACATGTTTGTTGCTTCTCAGTCCCTGGACAGAGAAAGTCATGATTTCAAAAATAGGGTGTAGCTTAGAAATGGTGAGTTGAGAAATCTGTGGTTACCACAGCAGAGTGCCGACACCCACAAAACTTCTCACTTCACTAAACTGAGACTTACTGGTTACTTTTCAGACAATGAATTTATTTTAAAAATATATGTTTTTATGTATTTAAAGGAGTCAGGACTAGCTCCACCTCATCAGCTACAACAGTATAATGCCACTTACACATTAGCAATAATAATCAAATAATGTAATATATGATAAGATACAGTATGACTCACAAAGCAAGTACATTTTAGTTTTATTTAGGGATTCTGAATGGGCTTTTACTTGTAATGGAGTATTTTTACATTGTTGTACTGGCACTTTTATTTAACTTAAGGATCTGAATACTTCTTCCACCACTGATTTCTGATGTTTTAAATATGCTTTCCTTTGTCAGTGGAATGCAGATTGTCACAAACCATCAAACCATGCCCACTTTCATTTCATTTTATGTCAAACTAAGGGCTACTGTATATTTAGCAAAAAAAAAGCCATGACACAAAAAATACCCTGCTGCTGCTTTACACAAAAACCTTTTTGTGTGTGTGGAAGACATGTTCAAATTGACAACTTTGCCCGATTTATGAAAGTAGACAGCATTCGTGCGCCCTGAAGGTGAACAATGTATTTTTATAACAAGGACAAGAAGACACAGTGACTTTGACAATGGCTGCAGAATTTTACAAAATCAATTTTCATCAGAGAATTATGAAATAGAGCCAAAGACATCATCTCATTTATTAAATCTTCCCAGATACACCACAGGAAAAGACTCCAGTCAATTACAGGCATTAAAAAAACTGTATTGGCTAAAAAGGAGGGGAATATAAATATGAATAAATATACAGACCTGAGGCTGAAACCTGCTGGTACTTGGTAATTATTAGAATTCATTCAAATACTAAAAGAAAGACTAATGAGATATAGATCTGAGGTAGACCTTTACTTGATTTTAAAACTTGACTGTGATGAAGGAAGGAGGCTGGCGGAGGCGTCTCTTTAGCACTAATGTGATTTAACTTTATAAAGACTAAAAGCAAGAAAGTGTATTGGAAAATGATATTACAGCCTATTTTCTTACCCCATTTATGATGCTTTGGTATAATAATGATGAATTGTATTTCTCTTTTGTTTGCTCATCATAAAATAGCTTACTGCACTTATAAAAAAATGTTGCTTATTGCATTTTCTGGTTCCTTTTCATCGTGTTTCCTCTCTTCTAGCGTGGTCTAAATGGGAGGGGTGTAGATATTAAAAGACAAATAATTTGAAATAAAAATGAACTGACAAACAATAGTCTCCAAAAGTTTTGTCATAAAATATATAGGTGGCACCTCAAACCTCGCCACTGGTATAAGAAGGTAACGTGTGTTGGCAGTAAAGTTACCAGTCGACACGAAGCAAGTAGCGTTAGCAGTTAGACTGCTGTTTACTGAAGCTGTATGCTGTTTTCTTACAGGGACATGTGCCCATACAAGAATATTGAAAATACCAAAATTGAAAGGATGACATTGACCCTGGAACTGAGGTGAACAATGCCCAGTCAGCAGCAGTGGCAGATGGTCATAATTTACCTGGATGGGGCTGGAGGCACAGAGGGCTTATGCTTACACACTAGCAGTGTTGTCATATATCCTGATGCACTAAATGACTCCAACTACAGAGGACTCTAACATTTACTCAAACACAAATTGAATCAGAAATGAAAACACAATCCATCTAACAGCTCAATTTGGCCACTTACTTGATCTAATTGTCTCTTTTCTCACCAGGCAGAAAGATCATTGTTTATTTAAAGTCAAACATTTAAATCCAACATTAATGAACATTCATTTGTATTTTCCGTAAACATAATAGCTTATATAAATATCCCACAGTTTAGCCTACTGTGTCATCTCGCCATTGACCGTTCCTTTTATTGTCTTGTGTCTTCCATCTGTTGGACTGGAGCAGTGGAGCTGGCAATGACTAATATTGGACCTGATTTAATACTTTATTTGTTAAAAGAGTGGAATAGAGTTTCTGTTTCTCTGATGATAAGCTACTTTTTTTTTTGTTGCTTTTTGGAAATACAAACAATTATAGCCTGCCTTGTTTGGGCTCAGTCAATCACTCATGAATCCCATTGTCTTATTGGTTTGAAGGCCTATTTTACAGCCATTTACTTGTATTAGATAGAGGCTGGATCGAGAAGGTAGTGTTGATTTAAGTGTATTGTAGGGGCGTGCCCGAATACAAATACATTATTCGGCAAAGCACAAATAGTGAGTTTTATACGAATATTTGTTTCATACAAATATTTAAAAAATTATTTGTCGGGGGTGTTCCCCAGAGATAAAGCTGAGCTACTGACACATGCAAAGTGCTCTTAAAGACTCTCCATAACCTGTTGTTCCCCTTCTCCTTTCCACAAAGTTAGGTTGTAAAAAATAGGCAATAAATGAAAAGTGCAAAGTAATAATTGCCTTTGAAGTTACACTTATTGTAACACTTTAATTTCTAAAATTAAAAGTGTAATAAAAACAAAAACAGTTAAGCCTCTTTCCACTTTTATTCAAATACAAATACAGATACAAATCATTTTGCTCCCTCAACAAATACAGATACAAATACAAATACTGGGCTCTCTGCACATCCCTAATATATTGCATGGCAAGGACAGCGGCCATTAGAAAAGAGAATACAAAATAGATTCATATTAAAGTTAATTTCATATTATAAAACTTGCTGACTGAAATAAACTCTGTAGCTTTGAAGAGTCACTAATGCAGCAACAAGGTCAAGACAAGAACCTTGAAGACAAGACCATCTGTGACCACAGCACTAAGCTGTCAGCATCACTACCAGGAATTGAACTCTGGGTCTCTGGGTCTCTGCTGTGGTAGACAGGAACTCTACTCCAGGGCGCAACATCTTTTCCAGTTGGAAAATATGTTGCTGTGTTATTTGAATACAGTTAATCACAAAACTTTTTCCAAGTGAGTCTTGAACTGTTAAATTTTTAGTAGTTACTGTATATTACAGATAATATTTCAACCTTTGTCAGTGTCTCATTTTGTCTTGACTCATTGTCAATAAATGTCATCATTTTATCTACATTTTGGGACTGAAGTATGAAAATCTCCACGATCTTACGCAATGTTTTAATCTGTGAAAAGGAAAAAGGAAATTTATTGGCTAAGGTACAGGAATATAATAAGAGGTAAAAGAACATCCAACTTAGTTACAGAATATTTGACTTTTGACTTCACATTTTATGCACTTGTGATGTGGCTGATCCCTTTGTTTGTATTTGCATATACTGTAGATTTAGACCTTCAAGCGAATTACATTCAGAATGAAAGAGGCACAGTTTCATTCCTGATAGGTTTGGTCTTGTGAGGAGAATGACGTGAGAGGCACAGCAGGCCCGTCAAATATTGACATCAAAGAGCTGTTGAAAAATGTGAAGTTGATTGAATTGTAGCATTTGCCAAAGCCCTTTTTTTGTTCTTGCTAATTAGCTGCCTGGGTTTCCCTACATTATCACATGTTTTCACATTTCTTAGCAACTTGAGAATATGATGTAACATACCATGTGAATTTTTAACATTTTTTTCCATCAGTCAGACCTGTTTAACTATAAAGCAATTGACCATTTACAAAGGAACCCTTTTCATCTCATTAACACAGTGTTATCCCCAAGGACAGCACACATAATACTCCATATTTTTCATTCTTTCTCTTTGTTTCTCACACACCACCACACACACACACACACATACACAAACACCGGTGGGATCAGTGCCTGGGGTCCGAGGGTGTGCATGGGCTGGAGCAGAGAGTTGAGATGCTGCTCAGGGGCCAGTCGTTGGCATCCAGCATGAGATGCAGCAGACCTGCAGCTTGCTGGCTCACGCCCACTTCACACTCTCCCAGTGGCACAGAGGATTAACCCAAGCCCTTCTGTTCTGCCGTTACTTTTCCCCAGCCAAGCTGCTCTCCGGCAAGAAGGCAAACAAAACCAGATTGATACCAGGTTGAGGGAAAAAAGAGTTAACAAACTTCACTCAAATATTAATTCATATTCAAGCAATGGTGTGAAGATAACTCTTTGTTAAAGAGGATATAAAATACACATTTCCACGTCTATATATTTAATCTGGGGCTCTATCGGAATATCTCTGCATGATTTAAAGTTCATAAAACACCTTGTTTATCTTATAGCCCCATAGCACCTGTTTCCTTAAGGTTCCCCTCCCAATGAGCCCATTCTGACCCGATTAGTCAGCTGCCCTTGGCAGACTTCCAGAGGCTATGAAAACAAACAATAGTAGTCAGATTTTACTTCTTTTCTCAAATAGGTAAATGTTCCAGCCCAAATCTGATCCAAAATATCCGAGTTTACAATTCAAACAACCATGGAACAACCATAGCAACATCCTTAGCAACAAAGGCTACAGAACGGACAGCACGTTGAGGGCAATTTAGGGATTTGTTTTTCTAGTCATAGCATTTAATTTACATGACTGTGAAGGACTTGTGACTTCAACCTTGTGTGATATTCTGTTCAGAATAAATACAGTATCTGTATTAGAAAAGCCTCCCTGGAGTTTTTGTCAATATTTAACAACCATTTTAATTTTATTATGCCCTGCAAGGACTGGCTAAAAGCAAAAGGAGACATTACTAACCTCAAGGAGGATATCTGAGGGCTGTCAGATGAACTGCAAAAAAGGACTCTCTTTATTGGCACTGCAGCCACACAGGCCAAAACGATCCCAGCCATGAACTCAGCCATCTTGGATACTATCCTCTGGCACCCCTCGTCACGTCTGGCCCTCCTCCTGTTCCACTCCCAGCTCACAGGCTACCTGGTCAGAGGTGGTAGTTAGATGTGGCAAGACGAGAAGACTCTGAGCTGCCTCGTCTTTGTCCGTAAACCTCTCAAATCCCTATGCCATGCTACCGGCTGATGTCACAGTTCACCCTGCTGATGTCCCTGTGGCTTATGTTGTTCCCGTGGCTAATGCTGCTCCTCCCCATGTGGACAAGTCCTGCTGTAATGGCTGCCCCAGCTGCTGTGGTGGCTGACCCACCTCTTGCTGCCTTTGTCACCGTGGGTCCTGATGGAGTTATCCAACAGGGAAATAGCTCTGTGGCACTGGATAAAACTATATCTAAGAGATCTCGCAGGGTTGAACTCAAACACTAGAACAGGGCAGGTAACTTGAACAGAGTGATAAACTTCAAGGTTGAAATTTGATCCAAGACCACTGATGACTGTTGACTGTACAACCCAGTCAAAAATTATACATTTGTGATCAGAAACTAAAACAGACAGGCATATGTAGGGAGTTCAGAATCAGGTCAAGCACAAAAACAAGATCCAGGGTGTGCCCACAGTTGTGTGTGGCCAGAAACATGTTGTAATAGGTTAAATGATTTTGCAGTGTTAAGGAATTCTGTAGCAAGGGAATTAGAGGGATTATCGAATGTTAAAATAACCTACAATAATGATCTCATCAAATCTGAGAAGAAAGCAGTTTGGAGAAATCTGTAAATAATAAAATACACACTGGGATGTTACACTCAATTTTGAAAATTTAAAAAAATTTTAATAGCTCAAAACTATGAAAAGATCACACAGACACACATTTTAAACGGCAATTTGGCTGCAGACTTTGCTGCTACCTTCAGAGCTCATAATTGTGTTACTCAGTGCAACAATGTAAGAGATATACTGGAGGCTACACAAACAAACCATGCAACAAACTATGAAACAAACAGTAGCAGTAGGATTTCACTACTTTTTCTAGTTTTTTTTACATAAAATACAGTTACAAGTACAGCCGAAATTTGATCCAAAATTTCAGTGGACAAAGCAAACAACACATGAAAAAACTTAGCAACAAAGGCTACAGAATGGACGGCTGTTTATTGTCATGCATGATGAGCTGACATCAGTTCGTCTGCAAGGTAGAAAAAACTGTTTTAGTTTAGAACCTTTGACCATGTTTAGCATAGATATCCAACACCATAACAGTACATAAATAACAGAAAATCACAAAACTCATAATATGTCCCCTTTAATTAAAGAATTTGGCAAGTCGCAAAAATGTTGAAACTGAACATGAAGTGAAATGTTCAGTGACAACTTAGGTCTTTTATTTTTCCACCAAACTTCTGATCTTGCAGTACAATACAGAAAAAAAGTTTGCAATGACTTGAAACACAATGTTAATTAACTTTTAAGCGAGCCACCAAACTGCTTCGGGGCTCTGTTGTCAATATCCTGTGTCTTGTACACCCACCATCCATCCCAACCTCCACCGAGCAACTTCGAGGTGCGATGCAGTGCTTCATTCACTGGAAACAACACTGCCTGAGAACATAATCCAGGTAGCAATTATTTTTTGTGTCTTCATGCATTTGCAGATGCAACGTAATTGGGAAAACAATTTAGACATATATAAACATAATTTCAAGGAGACAGAGTTGGTGGAACCACAAAAATGGTTTTCCTAAGCCTCCAAACAAGATTATGTCAAAATGACATAGTGTGATTTTACATTTTCCTCAAGTGACACTTCTCCTCAATGTGGCAATTTATCAGATTTGATGGGCCTCCATCTGACACAACAACACTTGAATGTTTAAAATTGTTGGACTTCCCCTTTTCCCCTTTTGGAGAGGTGAATCTGAAAGGTTCTTAAGGCGTAGCGACAATAATTAACAGCAATGAGGAAGTTTTGGCAACACAGAGCCAGTTTGAAACCCATGGTGTGCTGTATGAATCAGCTAATGAATTAATTAAAATATAATCAAATCACAAAAATATTAAAAAAATAGTGTTTAATAATAATCAAGTGTTTCCAGGTAAGTGAATCTGTCAAAGTATATTCTCTTCATCCGTGAAATAATTGCCTTCCCACACAAATCAACAGGCACCTAAAATATCTCTTCGTTCTGTCTTAACAAACATGACAACTAATAATGGAAAACGTATTTACCTTGTGAGTTTGGGGTCACAGTAAGACAATCATTTCAACCTAATGAAGTTGTGGAACTTAATCTTATATCTACCACATCTTCACATTATTAACTACCTCACCTCATCTCTCTGGCTGACAGATCCCCCTCCGCTTCTAAAATAGAGGAAAGTTTCAACTTCAGCGAGCCAATGAGTTCATGTATCAGTGATGCCACGAGGCAGGATACTCATGCGTCGTCCTGTAACTCAATTAAAGCAAGATCAGCTGCAAAATTGAGCTGAGGAATCAATTTCTAACTTCACCCCGGTTTTAATCGCCAGCGATGGATTCTGCAGTGTCAGTGGGTGAGGTGTCGTCGTTACTCACAACACCTGAGGGAAGTGACAGCGGTTGTAATGAGATTCTCAGTGCTCTGTCTCTCATACACATCGGCAGCAGTAAATAGCATGAAGGGAGCCGGGGGATTATGTTCATAAATGTTCTTTGCACGGCAGACTGTGGAAGATAGGTCCTTTAAATAGTGCTTGTTCTGTCCCCCGGCTTTCTCTCTTTTTCTTTTTTCTCCTACTTATGGCTGCATCATTAAAAACACATGAGAGCGCCATGGAAATGTCGATTGGTAGACTGCTCATGGGTGTAACCTTTAAAACAGAGGGTTTTTTTTTTTCAATATATACTTCTTTTACTTACAAAAACAAAATGTCTTTTAGTAATAAAAGTTTGTCATTTAATGTGTATAAAATGAGGATAAGGAGGAATTCTCTGAGCTACTGTAAATTAGGTTTTCATCATGAAATAAGAAACACATTTTCCAAGTTTAACATTTCTAAATTTTGAAATTACAGCACTTATCCAGTGCTCTGCTATTCAAATGCTGTTTCTCGGGTGAAACAGGATTTCACTCAGGCTCCAAAATCAGCTTTTGAAATGAGATTTCCTGGGTAAAACAATCAGTTATGATGGACATCCAGGAAGAAAAAAAAAAAGAAAAAACACAAAACACCCCACTCTTTATTACTATAACTGAAGTTAAAGGTACCCTGTGGAGTTTCTGACCTCTAGAAGTGCTATGGAGCACATTCATAGGTCGCTGTGTTGTTTGTCTCATGCACAAGGACGTACATACACACACATGTGCCTGAGGGTGAGGTAATATGCGGTCCCTCCAATGGTTTCACACTATTCCATCAATTGTAACGTGCCAGGAAACTCAGCAATGCACCAGCAAAGGCAGGAAAGAAGAAAACCACGAGCTAGAAAACATGGGTGTAGACAATGCAGGATTGAAAATACCTTGAACTTGTTGCAGTGGTTACACCAGTCACACCTACAACATAGATTTTATTTCACCTGTTGATAACACCATCGCAACACTCGCCAAATATATCAAACGTGATCAGGCCAGGCAACTAAAAGACTTTGTTAGGGAAAGATTGTGAAGAAAATAGAGGGCAATGGTTACTGGATGCTGCAAAAGTGATAGATAAACCACAGGAACTTCAGTACAACTAGCAGTCACCTCGGGGTCAAATGAAAGAGTAATTTTCTGATGTGATCCAGCACCTTGTTAGCTCACTCTTTGTTCAAGATTTGTCCTTGAGCCAATCAAAGATTCCACGATGTGAGCACACGGGGAAAAAATCTTCAATGTGGAAGACATCCATTTATCTCCCTGAATGAGATGTCTCATCTGACATCTGAGCTACCTGTTTAATGTCTTTTTAAGTGTTAGGGGCCATTTTAAACCCTGCCTTTAAAAAAAAAAAAAAAGGCAAGGCTCAGACAGCAAGATAAACACAAGAGACACAATCTGAAAGATAAACACAGAGGTACAGACACAAACAGATTGAGAGACACAAAAAGACAGGAAGGCACTTAGAGAGATAGTATCATCTGTCCAAAATGATTAGCAATGCCTCGTTCATGCATCGGTTTTATTTGAAAGCAAAGTGGAGAGAATTCAGGTGAGACTTCTTTTTTCTCTGTGAACGTATTAAGATAAATGTGCACTTAGGCCTGTTAGACACTGGTGAACAAAATCTGGATGCATCGCAATCTGTGCTTACTTTGGTTTTGTTATCGTCACAGAAAAGCTCTACATACAGCATAAAAGAACAAAATGGAAATGATATGAATTAAATATACAAGTTAGGAACAGAAACATCTAAAAGATCTTTCTAATTTGAAACCTTTCTCTCGGTACATTATTTCCCAATTTCCAATTTGTTCTCAATTTTCAGCCGTATAGCAATATCCTATTCATCATTTTCTGACTTTTAAATATAAAAAATTCCCTGCCAAATATTCATTTTCTGTTCAACATTTCACAAGAGTTAACATAAATAGATGTGCCCTCTTATTTGAGCCGTCAACTTGTGAATATATCTATAATAAAGGTTGAGTGGAAGAAAATATGAATGATGAGCTGTGTTTTATTTTTATGCACTGCTCTACCTCAGAGTTGCTTCTCAGTAAAGCCAAAATTGTAAAGTTAATTTTCAGAGGGGGAAGTAGTTTTTGGTTCCTTATTTTCTTATTTAGAAGTTTTGGAACTTAATCAGAACATCTGCCCAATTTCCCAGATTGATGATTTCCCTTGTCAGGACGTTATTTTTTTTCTATTTAACAGCATATGTTTTTCATTGTTGTTTCACTTCAAGGTTTAAACTTTAAACCAAAACTTTCTTTCCAAACTGGGCCACTGAGCTTAGAAAGGCCCTGATGGTGCCTTTCTAGTCTTATCGACCACTCAAAGCACTTTACAATACACGCTAACATTCACACACACATTAATACACTGATGGCAGAGGCTGCCTTCCTCAATGTTTCTATGCTCACCCATTCACACACACACAAAGACACTGATGGAGCAATGTGGGGTTCAGTATCTTGCCCAAGGACACTTCATCATGTGGACTGGAGGAGCTGGGGATCAAAACAGTGGATGAATGCTGATTGGTGGATGACCTGCTCTACCTCCTGAGCCACAGCTGCCCCATACATGGTACATGTATTGTATTAGATATCACATGATACTATGGCTTTACCAACAATTTCTGCTAAATATTTTCAGTAATAAAAAGAACATTTTTTCTTCTACACATGCCTTTTCATAAGTGACAAGTTTCCTCTGTGGGAGGCAAATTGATTGAAGTACAAACTTTAACCTTGTGTGCCACTGACTGCTCCTGAAATGGATTAAAACAAATCACTGAAGTGCAGTAGCCATCTTGGTCAAGGTAAGAAAAATATCATGTTTCACAGGTGAAAGGAAACAAGATTGATGACCGGTAGGAGACGAGACACAATCTGCAGTCTTCATGACAAAGTAATCTGCTTTGTGTGCCTGACCATCGAGTCTGACCTTTTCCAAAGTGCAACACATGTCGGCTGTGCCCTGTAGCGTTGCATCATTTGATATGTGTCAACTGACCGTTGGCTTAACCCCTCCCAAGAACAGTAATTGTGCAATCATAGTTTCACAATCGTAACATGGCAGCCTGTCAAACTTTCCTGTCCAAATTTTACCACATGATGAACAATACTCTATATTTAAGTTTTTTTTTTTCCTTTTTAAAACCAAAAACACGAAAACAAAAGTTTAAGGGAACTATCCTAACCGCTAACTAGCTTAGTAGCTAACTACTTACTAGCTAACTACAATTTTTTGTGGAGTTTCAGGTTTCTTGAAGATAAAACTCTGTTCACAACTATTGTTTCATAATTCGATTTGAAGAAGTTTCTGTTTCTTATGTTTGTCACTTTTTTTCTTGTAATGTTAAAACTGAAATATACTGTTTGAAAATATGAACATTGAAGCTTAAATGTAATCTCTGTCCAAGGGCCAAGTCTTCAGGCTAACATTAGTGGGAACCAACTAGGTTATGGGGGTAGGTGGAGGCTGCATCATACACCGCTAGTGTGTTGCCTGTGAGTTTTTAGAGTGATATAAGAGCATTTACGTTAATTCAATGGGCAGACAGTCGTTACTGGCAAGGACGCAGTAGGTTGCATGATCAGATAAATGTAAACAAAAGTCATTTTCAGAATTTAAATAAACAACCAATGCTGTCTTTCTTCTGGTAAGGAGTCTCCTCATGAGAACCTATAACATAATTAAACAGACTTGCTGATCATTAAATCAGTGCATGAGCAATTTAATGAATGCATAGCATCACATTGTTCATCACATTGATTGCATTTTGCTGCTGTTGTGGTTGCTCAGTTCATGGGTATTCAGATCACCTGAAATCCAGTCAGGAGTAATTCGCTCTGTGTGGCCTTTCCCTGCCTGACCTTTCAGTGATTAATGCAGGGCCAGTGCCTCTGTGTTAACCTCCTCACACCTCTGACACAAGCTCCCCTCAGCTGTTGCTTTGCTCTGATATTACTGGCCAGATGCTAGGGCTAGAGGGGCTGAAAGATTTTGTGGGCAATGTGTAATTAATGTGTTTGACAGCACATTAAAACTAGACCACTTATAGAGTGTAACAGCTCTCTGAGGAATACATGCACATGGTCTTCTTGGTGACAAATTGCCACGTCACCTGCCAAGGATTGTCACGCTGGTTGCAGCACACATGTATTGTGTTCTCAACAGCTGCAACTTATTTTCAGATATTTTTTGTGTATGACATTTGCTTTTAATCATTCTTATCATCAATCTTAGCCAGAATACTATGAAGGATACTAAGAAGATATAAAAATAAAAGGGCCAGCATGTAACCTCATTAACCAGCAATCAGCCCATTGTCATCAGCAAATTGAAAAAGCAAAAAGCAAATGCTTGGACTGTTGTCAAAAGACAATTTGTAATGAAAGCACTGTATTTCTGGATGGTCAGTTTTATGACTGTATATTTGAAGAATAATTCCAGGTTAATTATATCTCGAGTCATACTTTTGAAGGTACGACCAGGCACGTAATGGCTAATTGGGCAAAACGGGAATCCTCTCGGTGGGTCGGGCTGGCTGTTGGGGCTGGTAAACACAATAATTTTATAAATGGATCATGTAGGCTAAACTCGCAGAAGCGTGGGCTGCTCTGTGTCGCACGCTCGCACACACTCATACTGATACTCTTGTTAGTTGTTTCCTCAAAACACAGGTCAACTGAGATCAGCTGAACAGAAACATCCAAACACTTGATGCTGATAGGGGGGATGAGAGTGACCTCACCTGAGTCACCCGAGTGATGATGTAATTACAAATTGGTAACCGTTTGAAGTATACAGTCCATGGTTAGAAGCGGTTAGAAGATGTAAGAAAGACATGAAAAAAGACAAGATGGAGAGTAGAAAGAGAAAAGGGGGAGCTGAAAATAAGCCAAAATAAGCAACTTGTTTATGATTAAAAAAACAAGCTTGTGGCTTGAGAGTGAAGGGACAGAGGGTTTATGGTGAGGATGAGACAGGTATGCTAGCTTAGGATACAGTGATGATGTCAGGTGTGCAAAAACAAAATATGATGTTGCCTACAAACCACAATTCAAGTGTAGTGTCATGTAATTGTGTGGCATTATGTCATAAACGATACGATTAACTGTTTGTGCTTGTTAAATACAAAATGGTATGTCACAACACCACCTACCTGTGAGGCACTTTGTCGTCTATTGTAGTCTCTAAGCAGCAGACAGTAGACTGGTTTGCTGCTGGTGGTGAAGATAAGGTTGTACCAAGTGCCAACCATGAGCCCATATCTCCAGAGTGGGCAGGTAGGGAGGAGAGACTTGTGCTGAGAATTATAACAACTTTAATTTTTTTAATTTGATTTAGTGTCAGAGGCAGTGCCAGAACCCAGTAATGTGCCCAGAGGGATCCCTGCTGTGGAAGGCACAGATGAGCTGTTGTATCACAGTGTGTGAACAATCTCACATGACCAGATATATTAGTTTCAATATCACCACTATTTATACCCACATATTACTAGTGAGCTATTATGCTTTTTATCATTCATAGTAGAATAGCATACAAAGACCACAACTGAAAGGGAATGAGATTAAAAGAATATGAAATAAGACTGCATGTTTTGGCATGGAAAAACATTGTTTCAGTCATGTTAAATTAGTTAAAGCCAGCAGCAGACTCCTGAACCACAAGCTAAGAAAAAGACACATGAAGATGAGACTGTTGATTGTCTTGATTACTTTGCTCACCCTGAGTCACAGGATATAGATGTTTTTTTGTTATCATCCTCAACAAACACCAACCGCAACTGGTTGACACACTGTGAACAAAACCAGTCTCTGTCCTGTGCTGTCTGTTTGGCATTTGCACCTTTGAGTAGTGATGGCCCTTTCATAAAGGGAGGCATGAAAGCCTGGAAACATATTCGCCAAAGGATTGTGAGATCCATAGAGATAGTGCAGATGTTTACTTTCTAAATGTAAAAAAAGGCAAATGTGAAAAGCCTGTTGACTGGCAACCAAATGTCATTACATAGTGGATGTCATTAAAGTTATAATAGATGTGGCCTTAGCTACAGGGGAGATAAAGCTGAGGCTACTTATAGTTTGGAAAACATTATTGTTAATCAGCATCCTTGAGTTGATTGTACTCTTGAGCAAATATGACATTTGCCTCCAACAGCATGTAAACAGTTGCATAGAGAAAAGTAAGAAGCAGCATGAAACTGGCACCAAGGACAGAGGATCTTTTGTTACCCTGCTGTCAAAAGACACAATCAACAAAGTTGTGGATGCCATCAGCCAACTGATAAAGACCACCATTGCAGAGGGAGTTAGGCAGGCGGGAATGTTTTCAGTCCAAGTAGATACGACCCAAGATATCATCTCAAAGGACCAGTTTTCTATTACACAAAGATATGTCACAGATGTCATTCATGAAAGATTGATTGCTATGGTGGACTGTGAATCATCTACAGGGCAGCATTTTGCAGAGCCACTGAAACAAATATTACTGAAGCTCAATATAGCCATCGGCACATGTGGGAGCAACTCAATGAATGGTGCAGCTAATAAACAGGGACAGTATCAGAGGTTCTCTACACTTCTGTCTGAGCAGTCTCCTACTCAGATTCATATACGGTGTTTTGCACATTCTCTGAATCTTGTACTGGCAGACACAACAGGCAGTGATGCAGTGGAAAGTGCATCACTGTTTTCATTGCTTAATGATATAGCAGTGTTCATAAGAGAGTCATACAAGCGTATGCAGAAGTGAGAAAAGATGAGTCAGGACAGGCATCACAGACGACTGTGCCCTAGCTGGTGGGCTCTAAGTAAAGTGTTTGAGTGCTTCGAGAATCCTCAGGAAGCCTTGTTTTTTTGACGTGTTTATGACTTTAGACGCCATTCTAGAAGACAGTAGACTAAAGCCAACTGTGAGGAGCAAGGCAAAGGGATTCATAGAAGCCCTTTTGAAGTATGAGACAGTGCGCACAGCTCAAATCTTATGTATGAGACAGTGCTCACTGCTCAACTCTTACTTATATATATATATATATATATATTAAGCATATATCTCCTCTTTCAAAATACTTACAGGCCAATGGAAAGCTGCAGGAGAAGGAAGACTGTGAGCTGGTAGTGCAGACTGCTTTTAATGAGAAAAGGGTCAAAAAAAAGCACAAAAAATGCCAAGAGAGCTTGGAGAAGAAGAGCCAAAAGGTCCACAACATCACTGTAGACACTGTGACAGACAGTATTCAGAGGAGGTTTTCTGCTAATGCCAAACTTTGCTCAGATTTTGCTTGTCTAGACCCTAGAAACTTTGCTCAAGTACGGGAAAATGGGCTCCCTAAACTCAGCTCTCGAAGAAATAAGCAAATGTGAGCTGTTCTACTTTGCATCCCAGTGGGACAGGCTAAAGATGTCCCCTCTGGTTACACTCTCAGGACAGCCAATGAGATGCCACATATAAGTGAGGAGGATCCTTCAGTGGAACAGCAGGATGTAGAACTGGAGAGCAACATTTGTTCCTCCTGCAAAAACCGTGTCATGTGTGTTCATCTCATCCTCTCTCAGTTCAGTCTCCTTATTGAAGCCTACCATGTGAGTGGACTGGCCTGCAAGTTACTATTAACACTGTCAGTCACACAAGTAACCTGTGAGAGAAGCTTCTCAACAGTGAAATTCATAAAAAAAACAGACTTTAACCCAGAAGCACCTAGAGGTATTCATGTTCCTGTGCACTGAGAAAGAAATTATCATGTCTTTGGATGATGATGTAATAAAAAAGTTGCAGAGACCAGTTCACTGCTCAGGCATTCATTAATGTTTTAAGGTTGGCCATGTTTCCTTGGAGCAACACTCATACACAGGGAGAAATAGACTATGATGTTCTTAGAAAGTTACACTGTGAATAACAAAGTTGCAGAAAAGAGAGCAAAACTTATTTTATTTTATTTAGTCATGTTTGAGGGTTGGATATCTTTAGTCGTGAACACTCATTTGCACTGAATATAGATTTTGATATTGTAGACGAAAACATTGTGATGTTTGCACTGCTCAGGTATTCATTAACTCACTCACTCTATACTTTTATATTTATTCATGTTTGGGGGTTGTATATCTTTAGTAGCTCAGTCATTTGCAGTGAAAAATACATTTTGATGATCTACAAAATCACATTGTGAGGTGGTAGAGAATAGTGCAATAGATGATGTGTCAGGGTTGGATAATGTAAGTTTATTTTATTTTGCTCCTTTTCTTATCCTTATATATATATACTACCTATCTATATATCTATCTATAATGTTTGTGCTTGTGTTTTACAGTGTTCTCTAGGGCTGCAACTAATGATTATTTTCATTAATAATCTGTCCATTTTTTTCTCAATTAATTGCTTAGTTGTTTGATCTATAAAATGTCAGAAAATGATGAAAAATTAATTTGAAAAAAAATAATTTGGACATTTATTTTCTTAAAAAAATGACTCATTGATTATCAAAATAGCTGGCGATCAATTTAATAGTTGACAGCTAATCAATTAATTGACTAGTCGTTGCAGCTCTAATGTTCTCATATTTGTGTTCTGTGCTGAATGAAGAACTCGACTTGAGGTTTCCTTACAAGCTCAACTGTTATTATTTAGTTTTGATACAATTTGTCAGAAATTACACTGGAATGTGTTTTCTTTTTCTTTTGGCTGGACTGACATGTTTTAATGCAGGTGACACAGATCAGAATCAGAATCAAAAATACTTTATCGATCCCCGAGCAACACATCCTCATACCAAAACGACAAAATAGATCTATTTCCAATGACTCTCAAAACGACCTGTATGAGTTTTTTCAGTGCCCTCTAGAGGTTGTGGTTATGAAAAATACATACTGTTAAGGTATGGTTAAAAAACACTTCAAGTATTGTGGTTATGGGAAGTAAAAAAGTGAGACATCCACACCCATCTACAGCCCCAACCTCCACAAACACCCTTATGTTCCACCTCACTACACAAAAAGCACTGTACTTCCTGCACTGGCATTGAACGCTGGCATTGGGTGTAAATCATGAGGTGCAGAAGTGTCTAATATGGATTTAGGGACACAGTGGCACAAAATGAAATCACCCAAAACACCGGCAAAAAAAGTACAGATGGGATCCATGATTGCAAGGTTTGACTCTGCAAATTCTCGTAATCAGAGGACTCACTACTTATAGACTAAGATAGTTTTGTTGCACTTGCCTATTTATCCTTAGAAATACAATATCTGAATAATAAAAGGCAGCTGGATCCATGACTGTGAATGTTGTTGTCCCAATCATAGTCAGTCAGTAACAAATTCCTCAAACTTCACCCTTTGATTGTGGTGACTCTTTAGGACCAGTCGGTGTAGTTTTGAACATGTGATGATGAGATGGCTCATACCTCTTGTTCCTGTTAAAATTCAATCAGGGGTGTCTGACTGAATGCAGATGACACATGATGAAACTAATGACCAAAGTAGCACCTCTAGCATGTGTACTAATCGGTTTCATCGAAGTCCGCTCAGCAATGTCTCAGATAATGCATATGATTAACACATGAGTAGAAAGACCTGACCTATATTCTTATCTCTCAATTGATCATAGATAAATAAGTGAAGAGATGATGGGTCAAAGCTCTAGTTAGATGAGAATCATGGGAGTTGTCTCATGTATTTAAACTGACTTGCCCTGAGTTATTAGAAGCTATCTTTAAAAAAATAATAATGATTCAGTGTTAATTTCCTGATAGAATAATCAATACATTTTTACACTTACATTACATACACTGTACAGTAAATAATCAACATTACACTCAACACAATTAGATGACATCAAAACCTAAAATAGAAACCTGAAATAGAACTAAGTCGCCTGCAAAACATACGGAAATATCAATTCATCTGAACATCTATTATTTATTTTCAAGGCCTCTCTTCAACAATAGCCTTTTTAGTTTAGCTTCTTAAAATACTTTAACAAGGTTCTTGAGATACAACATATTAGGAGGAGGATTTTTGGGCATCCAAGGCTCCGGCAAATGTCCTGTTCATTTTGACAATGATAAATGGCTTTGAAGGCTTAGATGGGAATGAATGTCGTCCTAGTTGCATCACCAGTACAAAAGATGAGCATGATACTTAAAAAAAGAAAAAAAGATATGTGTATATACAAATTATGAATCGAAACATACTAGTTATGAACTGGTTATTATGCTTTCTATAATAATGGGGGGGATCTTGTATATATATGAATATTGTATCTTTACATTGAAGAACAGTAGCTGGTTTTTGTTCACATAACAGGCCTTAATTCTCCATTCAGATTTTTGAGTCAGATGAGATCTTTTTGTGTTGATGGTTCACATTCATGTTTGTAAGTGACATTCAAATCATAAACACTGGTGTTGCTCTCCCCCATGTTTGTTTTTCCCAGGCTTTGAGGTGCTGACACTGAACGATGACGACAGGTGATATGCGCGTGAGATGTTAAAAAAAAAAACATATGAATTCCAATCTGACCGTTCTGACAGAGGTCGCTTAGCCAGAGATCAGATATGAATCAGACTGACGAATGCAATGTTTTCTTAAGCATCTATTATTATTATTATCAAATTACTTTTTTACTTGAAAAACACAGTTGGCAGTACCTTTACTCAGCTGTAAGTATAGTGTCTGCAGGTACTCCTGTCAGACTGCATACAACCCCAACACCCTTCACCAGTAAGGTAAGGCATCCTGAATGTGGTCTGCTCCTGCTTAAATTTCTGGATTGTCTGTCACTTTTGTTTTCCCGAGCTGAGACCCTCATTCACAATTCTGCCTTCATTCAATGTGCCATTCAGTTGTTGGATTTTCATTATCATGCTGATCTTGTCATTTTGTATGCTAGACCTGAGCCACCACGTCTGCCATCACCACCATAATCCTCAGGTTGCTGCAGAGATTCAACCGAGAGGCTAAATCTTCCACATACTGGCTTTTGTCCACCACTGCTAGAGTCCACCATCTCATGTTTATATGTTTAATGAAGATGCTACGCAATTAATAGAGTCAAATAATCAAAATATTTCTCTTTTGCTGTCTCAATAAATATTACCATATGGTTCCAGTGTTAAGCTATTTGATTGAAAGCAACATAAGCATATGTTACACCATCTTTCACTGCTTCAGCCTTTATTATACAGTCTATATTGACTGAGCTTGTAAATTAGGTTTAAAACACAGATTTTTTTTAAAGCTAAATCCACATTTAACAATCTAGTTCACACACATAGTACTTTGAAGAAACATTTAATTGAATATCATACAAAAATTGAAATTCATATGTATGCATTTATATGCTCCTCATATGTTCCCTATTGTTATTTAAGAATATGTTTGAATCACTAATGAGGAATTTGATCCTTGAAATAAAAAAATATATATGTTTTTGTCTGTCTTTAATCAACAGTAGGTTCCCCATGAGTGTTATATTAGCCTTGAATTACTATAATGAGAAAATCCAGAGTCATGTCCTTAACATCAGAATGCATGTTGAAACACCATACGACACTGTGTAAATAAAATAAGGCCCCTTTGTTGCTTTTAGTTCATGCTGAGTGTTGGATTTGGCAGGCAGATGCTGGACTGTTTCACATCTGTATCCAATTGTGTACTTCCTTTGAATAACAAGTACATGTACACTCTCTGTCATACATACAGTATGTTTGTTGATGGCAACTGTTAAAAGGACTTTTCTAGTCATTATGTAAATCTCTTGGGTCACAGCATATTTGCACTGGCCTTTCCAATAGACCTCAAACTGCACTTACATCTGAAATTCCTTGAATCATCTGTGAGGAAAAGCTTTGTTGCTGGGATGAATGGTAAGACACCTTTTTAAGGAATAGAAAGAGTGAAGAGTGATCTATTTGCTGGTATTTATTAATATGTAAAATGTTTTCTTTCATGTTCTATATCTCACTGCCCGAACGGAAAATATATTTGTTTCGTTATCAAAGACATAATGAGCAATCACAGGATAGAAGGTGTGCATTGAGAACTGTGAATTTTGGTACAGTATGGAAAATGAGACCTTTTGAAGGCATCAGTATGAGACCACGTCTTACTTGTATCGATTTCCTATATCTACAGCACTACCCTGAACTCATTCGGTCCCCGGAGTGCTGAACACCATCTATATGCATTGAAACACTGTTCCATATGTATGACACCATTCGGGACGATGTGTGGTCAACGTCCTTGTTTTTATATGTATATACAGTATACATTTAAAATGTGGTGGTTATTATATTGATAATTTATGAGAGTTTATGTGAAAATAAAAGATTATTTTTGCTGATGTTACAGCTTTTACAACCTTATGTTATATTTTTGTTCATTTTGCAGTTTATGGAATTGCTGGTAGTGCTGTATTCCCATCTGACTTGGGATGTGTGTGGCTGATGACTTGCAGGCAGTGCTGTGTGATTGACTGTTTCAAGTGATTATAGAGGTGTTTCGATTGGCAACTCGTACCACAGGTAGCCTAGGCTTTGCTTTCTAATTCCAGCTCTCGGAGAATACCAGCAGCTTGTCATCTTCAGTGTGATCCAGGCTGACAGATGGTCTTTCACTTGTGTATAGATAACTGACAGCTTGAGGCTGCACTAGCATTTTCTGGATAGGTATTAGGGAGATTAATCTTGTAATTTTGGAACATGTATATATATACACATATATATGATTAGATTTTGACTTAATTTGACTGAAACACAGGTGTAACTAATAATGTTAATAGTGTGTGCACTCTATTTAGGTGTTCCAGTGGCAGGGACCAAATATAGCACAAGGGTTGACTGATTTTCCAGAAAATCAGCAAAAGAGAATTTTAAAATAATTTGCATTTCCATCCATTGCTGTTATGCAAATATTTGTGGTTGGGTTGTCGAGATACACAACTGGTGGCGCTAATTTTCCAGTTGTGGGCAACAAGATGATATAAGTAAAAGAGCACCAGCTAGTTAGCAGCAGTGTGTAAGATTTAACGGCATCTAGTGGTGAGGTCGCAGATTGCAACTGAATACCTGTCCTATCTGCCCCCCCACCTTCCCTTCCAAGCATGTATAAGAACTCTACAGTGGCTGGGAAACTCAAAAAAATGCGAGGGGCCCTCTGTTATGCAGTGTTTGGTTTGTTCATTCTGGGCTACTGTAGAAACATGGCAGTGCAACCAGGCGGGCTACATGGAAGAGGACTCGCTCCCTTTGTAGATATAACAGGCTCATTCTAATGTAACAAAGACACAATGACTCTTATTTTCAGGTGATTATGCACTAATGAAAACATACTTATGAGTATTATATTCCATTTCTGCCAAATTTGTTCCACACCATAGCACTAAATTCTACACACTGCACCTTTAAACCTCAAAGGGTGAAAAAAATGTAGATAAAATGGCAATGGCGAAACATGCAGATGCAGCGGCCAGTAGCTGCCTGAAACTTTGCTACATTTTTGTTATTATTTTCTATTTTGTTGCCTTTATTATTGAAGTACATATTATGTATGACAATGTCAGAAAAGGAGGTGCGGGGATTGCATTAAGTGCAGTGGACCTTGAAACGATCACTGCCAAAGGCGTCTCCCAAACACCCAGCCAGACCAGCCAGACCACACATCACCACAGCAGTGCGATCCCCCAGAAAGAGAGGGAAGAGAGCTGAGATCAGAGCTAAGCTAACCCAGCTTGGACCTAAGGCTATTCCTCTACCCAGCCTACTTCTGGCTAATGTCCGGTCGCAGGAAAATAAAATAGATTAAATAAGACTCAGGCTAACTCAGCAACAGGAAATCAGAAACTGTTGTGTCTACATCTTTACAGAGACCTGGCCCCATCCCAACATCCCACTTGATGGGTGGACTGGGTTCCACGCCAACAGAACACAAGACTCCAGTAAAAGGAGGGGAGGTGGACTCTGTTTTTACATCAATGATGCTTGGTGCTCACAGTCAAAGTAGATGGACAATATTTACCAGATGTCGAGTTTTTAATGTTGAGATGTCGACCATATTATCTGCCCAGAGAATTCACCAGTGTGTTTGTTGTTGCTGTTTACATTCCTCCAGATACAAATTCAAAAAATAACCTACAGGAATTGTATGAGGTCATCAGCATTCACATGGCAAAACAACCGGATGGTATTTTTATTGTCGCTGGTGATTTTAATCAAACAGACCTCAGAACTGTTTTACCTAAATTCCACCAGCATGTCCACATCCCCACCAGGGGAATTAATACCCTGGACCATGTTTATACAAACATTCCTGGCAGCCATAAAGCCCTTCCTTGTTCCCATTTTGGTCTATCAGACCATATTTCCCTTCCTCTCCTGCATACTTACTCTTAATCATTAAAAACTATTAAAGTGTGGACAGATGAAGCTACATCAGCTCTACAGGACTGCTTTGAGTGCACAGACTGGCATATGTTCACTGTTCACTGGCGCAAGAGATGCCATCACCCTGGACAACCACATCAGTCTTGAGGAATATACATCAACAGTAACATCATACATCAGCAATTGTGTTGATGATGTGGTGATCACAAAGACAATAAAATCATTCCCCAACCAGAAAGCCTGGATGAATGGAGAGGTGAGGGCGCTATCCAGAGCCAAAAAAAGCTGCCTGACAAGGACATACAACACTGCCAGAGCAAGACTGAAAGCTGGCATCAAGGAGGCAAAGCAGAGACATGAGCAGAGACTGGAGAGAAACCTCAATACCAACAACACCAAAGATACTTGGCAGGCGATCAAGAACATCACAGGCTACAAAAGCAGCAGTGCCCCCATAATATGTGAGGCCACGTTGCCAGATGAGCTTAACTCATTCTATGCTCGCTTTGATATCCTCAACAAAGAGTCAGGTGTAAAGTCTACTCCACCTCCAGAGGACCTGACACTGACAGTATCCACAGTGGATGTGAGAAGAATCCTGCTGAGAGTGAATATGAATAAAGCTGCTGGGCCTGATAACATCCCTGGCTGTGTACTAAAAACATGTGCCAACCAGCTAGTTGATGTTACTACTGACATTTTTAAGGAGGGTGAGTGAGGAGGAGAGTGTGAGGAGAGTGTTCCCACCTGCTTTGAGACAGCCACCATCATCCCTGTACCTGAAAAGTCTGTAGTGTCTACTCTAAACGTCTACCGCCCTGTGGCACTCACCCCCATTCTGATTAAGTGCTTTGAAAAACTGGTTCTCCAGCACATCAAAGACAACATCCCAGACAGCCTGGACCGACAGATCCACAGAGGATACTATCTCCACTGTCCTCCACTCAGTCTTCACACACCTTGAAAATAACAACACCTACATCAGAATGCTGTTTGTTGATTTCAGCTCAGCATTTAATACAATCTCCCCCATGAAACTGATTGGAAAACCTAGCAATCTGGACTTGAGTACCACACTCTGCACTCTGCTAGTGGACTTCCTCACAAACAGACAGTACAGATTGGTGGTCACACCTCCTCCACCCTAGTGCTCAAGTTGTGGTCAGGGTTGTGTGGTCAGCCCCCTCCTATTCACACTGTACACCCATGACTGCAACCCCCAACATGGAGAGAACTCTGTTGTGAAGTTTGTGTATGACACCAACATCATTGGCTGGTTTTCAAACAATGATGAGAGTTCATATCGGGAGGAAATCAACAATCTTGCAGTATGGTGCACAGAGAACAACCTACTGGTCAATGTCAACAAAACCAAGGAGCTGATTGTTGACTTTAGAAAAAAGGAGGCAAAGACACACATCCCTGTCTACATCAGTGGAGCTGAGGTGGAGCAGGTGAACAGTTTTAAGTTCCTGGGTATCAGCATCACAGAGAACCTGTCATTGACATCACATATCTCCACCCTAATAAAAAAAAAGCTCAGAAACAACTGTACTTCTCAAGGGAACTTAAGAAAATTCACAAATTGGCATGGGATGTGCATGGCCCAAGACAGGAAGGCTCTGCAGCAGGTGATTAAAACCACCCAGAACATCATCGGTACCCATCTACCAAGCATCAGTGATATTGGTGAGGTGAGGAGCCTGCATAGAGCCCAAAAGATACTAAAAGACAATACCCACCCCAGCCACAGCCTGTTCACCCTGCTGCCATCTGCCAAGAGATACAGAAGTATCTGCTGTCGTACCACCAGATTACAAGGCAGTTTCTCTCCTCAGGTTGTGACACTCTTCAAGTCATCCTCTGCACTACAACATAAAAAATAGTTTTGTTTTTGTGACTTGTTTGTTGTTCCATTTGTGTGGTTTCTGTTTTTGTGTGTGGTATTGGGAGGCTACAGACTACATTTCATTGTGCAACCTTGTGTTGTAAAGTGATAATGAAAAAGATCTCGAATCTTGAATATCTGCCACATTTACATTCTTTTTAGCATCAAATTCCCTCGTTGTGTTTCCTCTGACAGTGTTTCCCTGTTGAGCTGTGGTTGAAGTATAGTAACAAAAAGAGGGACTTTGGCACTAAAAAGACTGTAACGTTGAGAGATATTTACTTGATTTGACTCATTTGAATGTCTGAGGCTTCATATTAGCTTCAGATTAACTTTTAAATACATTTTTGTGCAGAAGAAGGCTCCCATCACTTACATTGTAAGTGCATTATGAAGGGATCTTCTAATGGTCAGTATGAACAGGAGGAATGATTACAGCAAGAAAAACCTATTTCAATGTTCATTTGGACACCTGACTATTGTTTTAAGAAGGACTTAAAAAAATAGTGAATCTGTCCTTTAAGCTTCTTGGTTCCTTCCAGTTAAAAAGTACAGCAGAGCTGTCAGAGACACTCAGCTGCATAGCTGTGGAAGTAGTGTAGAATCGTTGTTTGTTGTGGTTGTGTTAAGTGCAGAGTGAGATATGAATAACCAATCTCAACTCACTCCATAAAACATTATGATTTGGATGAATTAGTAAATAACTTAGAGCTTCAGAATTCCCCTGTTTAAAGTGACTTCAGCATCAGAGGTTTTCACTATACCCCACAAGTAATTAGCATGAGTGTTAGCTTGTCATTCCTCGCTATTATTAGTAGCCAAATTATAGTTTTTGTCAAAACAAATTTGCAGCACTGAAATGCATCCTAACAGGGGATAGACACAAGGAGATTTTTACAGAGTCAAGAGCAAAATAGTGTCAGTAAAAACAGCAGCTACATTGTTTCTGAGCTTTCTTTACTCAACATTACATAATTAATGGTGCTGGCTAGCTAACCTGCTAATGTTTGTCATTTAAAGCCTTTTCTCTGATATTTCCTTGTTCAATATTGTTATAAAATGCAATATAGGGTTAATAAGTGTAATTCAATGATAGTTGTAGATAGTTACTGATAGGAGGGCGGTTTGATCATAAAAATAGAAGCCAAAGCAGATAATTACTGGTAACAGCTTGGATTGGTGTGAACATTTACATTTACATTTCGACACTGTGGTCCCTCATAAAAAGGAACTGTGTGACGCCCCTGTTTGTGATCACAAAAATGTATTCACAAATCATATACATTCATAAATCCTGTAGTCCATTTGTATACTATGAAACATGAACTTGTCAGTTTAACACATTTGTTTGGTAAAATATTTTTTGGGCGTGTTCGTTAATTATAAGGTCAGTGCCAAAAACCCTGAAGCCACCAGGATGCCCCTATAATTTCTCTCCATATATTTTTTGTATAGTAGCAACTCTACAAAGGGTGAGAAGCCATTTTTGTTTAGTTTTTCTGGTTTTTAACATAGCTCACCCTGAAGCTAAATTCTGAGTTGAAAAATAAAAACTGCTTCTTTGAGCCTGAACTTTGATTTAAGCTGGTTATCCTTGGGAGCAGAAAAAAAGGGGAGCGCTTGCATCGTCTCATGTCCAGGTTCCCTGGGGGGGGCTGGAGCATCACACAAATTTCGGTCTCTTTTTCCCCCAGCATTGTTCTCATCTGGCAAATGCAGGAGATAAATTGATCTGTGCACATTGAGGGCTGTGTTGTTTGGCGGTTTTTTTCTTTGGGGTTGGCAGAATGGATTTGATGATTGCACCACAAGAGCTTTAATGATAGAGCCTTAACGATAAATAATGTACAAGCAGCTCCCTTCTGGTGGAAAAGTTTCCCAATAGAATATATGTTAACCACATAAATCATAAATATTTATTAAAAGCTCCAAACTATCATATGAAATATTGTCAGAATAAAATATACAGTATTATTCTATGACATGCACATATGAATTTATTGTAAGCTGCGTCATTTTTGAACTGAACAATGCCTTCCAGGGGCACTGGTTGTCTCTGTATTCTAGGAATAAGAGAAACGCCAACAGTGAGTAGTCAAAAACCACTTTCTGTCTCTTAGATTGATGTTTCCAATCTCCCTGAAACCCCATGTACGTTGATGAGCACCGGGGTGCCAAAGAAGCCAGATTCCCTTCAGCACTCCAACAGTGACATCAACATTATTGCCGCTGACAGTGCCAAGCCCCATCTCTTTGATTTTGTTCTCCACCTCTGTCGTGCTCTTCAACAAAAATTGAGTGAGAGCACATTCAAATGTCAGTATGCTGCTGAAATAATAAAAGCAGCCTCTTGATCTGTGAGGGTGCATTCACACATTGCACTCAATTGGCACAGACAGACACACTTATAGAAAATATTGCAGTTGTAGTTACATAATTAGTGTTGTAGATACATCGACATTGACATGCTTTCATTTAATCAAAGATCAAATACTCGATGAAGCTTGAAACTGCTTTGTTTTGATTAATTTCATGCAATCCCCTGCACTTATTTATTGTCACAGACACAGTAAACCTATCATTTTTTGATGCCAGTGTAAATATGGAGAAAATGAACAGTGTTTTGGGCCACTATAAATAATGTTCTCAAAGCAGACAGGAGGACCTGTTCTTTTGTTACCATCTGAGTGTCATTTTCACATGAATATCCCATAAAAAATCACTTAACAGTACACTTCTATTTATGTATTCTATTTCTTTTCTGCTCTAATGCTGTAAAGTGTGATATTTTTTTTGTAAATATGTTATATTAATCATTTGAATGCATTATTGAAACCACGCTAACAGGTTGATGAGTGTGGTTGTAGAGTACATACAGTTTGACCTACCTGAGTAAAGTTACTCACCACAACTGCATTTGTCAGTAAAGAAAGTGCCTCCCATGATCCATTTCACTGAAATGCAACTGTTATTATTGCTATAACAACCTCTTTCTCTAAGCCTTATTACCAGACATAATGTTTTTTTAATATTCAATGCCAACATTTTTAAAGGGCCACTGCAACAACTTTGCCCATTTAACTTGACATGAGGAGTAATATTCAGCCTGGTGAAACAAATGTTTAATGTGTTTTGTGGCTCTAAAAGAAAGCTTTCCATCAGGGATAACTCGGTTTGAGCTTCAGACAGAAATGAAATAAGTGGGCATTGATGAAGTATGGGCTAACGACAGATGCTAGTGAGATACATCATGGAGAATATTTGATCCAGTTTGTTTGGAACTTGACCTATACTAAAAGTCAAGACCTCTTGGGCTCTGCTACTTCAATTTTGACCATTCATTTTTTTAATCTGTCTCTTTTGAGTCCCCAAACTCTAGGAAAGTACACTCCTAAAACACTGAAGTACCCCATTAAAATGATTTCTTTCCACAATATCTGCACACGCATAATGGTATGCTTAATGTTGGGTAAAGACTGTGGTTATGGCAAATAAAATATTGTAAAGGTATGGTTAAGGTTAGGCAACAAAAACCCTTTCTTTATGTTCCACTACATCAAGAGCTCAATAAAACATAATGAAAGTAAAGTGAAAATATGAGACTAAGTTGAAGATTCTCAGGAGCAAATCTTGACCCATCAGCAACATCTACAAGCCAAATCAGCTTCTAGACAGTAGCTATTAACCTTTCCTGCTCATTCCATCCTTCTTTTTTTTCCTGCACATATCTGTTTTCTCCTGCTCAACTGAGTGTGTATCATGCAGCTACCTGATGATTCAGCTCCAAGGAAAATGATGAGTGCTTGTCAGAATTATCTGAAAATGCTGTTATTAATTTTCAACATTTTTTATATCCTTATACCTCCTAGAGGACTAATTCGTCTTTATTGAATAACATGGTAAAGGATGTGAACATAAATCTACACCAGCCAATTTCCACCGTTCAAGTTCTTAATTTCCAGCCTGACCACTCAGCCTGAGCTGCTAGTTCAGCTTTTTCCAATTATATACTCTATACACTCCACATGCTACCATGGTACAGTGAGCTTTGCAAGGTCTGCTGAGTGTTAGACCCCAGGTCAGGTCTTGATGTAGACTGGTGCTAACCATATCTCATGGGGCTGAAGCTGCTGCCCAACACCTACTCACACCTCTCAAATGGTCTCTTTAATCATCTACCCAAGCCTGTTTATAAGTTTCTGTTGTGTACAAATGTACTTTAGAGTGTGTCAGAGAAGGGATAGCTGACCACTAAGTCTAAATCACTTCTCTCTGTATACTGTTAAGTGCTTTGACCTTGGAAAACGTTCACTTTGCACCCAGAAGAGATTTGTCAAAAGTGTTGATGGTGAATAAATGTGTTGTGTAGCCTGACCGGAGTGGCTGGTCACTTGGTAGGAGGCAGACACAGGAAACCTATTCCAGGTATCACGAGGAGGTTTATTTACAAGAAAAAGTGGCACCATGCTACATGTGTAACAAAAAAATATGGTCAAATATGACACTGATGTACTAACCCCCCCGACAGCCAAAAAGCAACTGCTTAAATAGACCCTTCCATCAGCAGTCCATCAGAGTCAATCTGGGCTGTACCATTGCTGCAGGTACATCCCATGTCTCTCCTAAAAACAGGTAAGAGATAAAGTTATTCATCTTACTAACCTCCAAGGTGAAACACTTTCCCATAGCTTACTATATAACACACTTGCAACCATACATAAACAGATCAAAGTCACAGTAAACAATTTACTTAACATAATTCACTACCACCCCCCACATGATCCAGCCCAGTGACATCACTAATGATGTCACCCAGTGTATAAATACAGGACATTGTTGGGTGCCTCCTCCTTTTGTCTGTGGAGCATATGGTGGGTGTGGTAAGTAACACAGAAAGAATGTGAACTAACCCAATGAACAATAACTAAACTTAACAATACTTGTCGGTGTTTTACTTTAACCAAAAATGTTGCTGGTATGTGAACTGTCACCAAACATAATGCAAACCACAAACAAACCCGGTATAGTATGTGTCTGCAACTTACAGATTGATCATGGACATATGGCTAAACAAACAATTAACAAGCATGGTTATATTTATAAGCTATGTGGCATTGAGGGTGAAAGTAGGGACAAATGGTGTATTCTCATCCACTTTATCACAAAATGCAGATGAAATATCAGTCCCTCCAGGAAATTATTAAGGCAAATTCAAGAATACTCTACAATATTTGCAGGTATTTGCAGGTAAATTACCACAACTTTTCCACATGAAATGTCCAGATCAACAGACCGCTTGTGATTTGGATCAATTTGTCACATTTCGTGTCATGGTAACTTACGTCATCGCAGCACGCACCATGCATTCAGGAAGGATTTAGGCACACATTCAGGTGGAAGAGTCTCACCTGCCAACAAAACTAACTGCCATAGACCATGTAAAACAATCCCCATATGTTTCTAAATGAGGTTTGTATTCAGTTAGTCAGAAGAATGCAAGTTGATGTTCTTCAGACAGCAAAGGTGGACATAATCTACTTCAAACATAAAAAAAGGGGCACATTGGAAATTAAACTATATTTTTATGTTAAAGGATTTATTTTAATGGTACTATTGACTGATTTTATTTGATGCTAATGTTGAGGTGAAAGTTTATTTAATAAAGGCTTATAAATGGAACTCAAGTGCAGTATTTTCTTTTTTATATAACTTTGAACCCACGATTCTCATGTTCAGAAAATATATTTAAAAATTAGCATTAAAATATAGTTGTTACTGTAATATGCAGCTTGCTTTTTTATCAAAGGAAGTGATTTCATATGACTCTTCATTGGTATTATTTTCTTTTGCTTTCAATTTTTCCCAATTCCAGCAATTTTACTGCAATAAGAGCACATAAAACATTATGAATTGTATTGCATATTGTGTATTGTATTGTATATATTTTTGAGAAAAGCAATTTTGGCCACAATAATAATATTAATCACAAAAAACTCAAGTGAAATCCTGGAGGGACTGAAATATGCAGCGTATTCATATAGTAGCTGCTGGTTGAAGATGCAAGCACTTCACATATCAGATGACATTAAATGTTTCAATTTGAAATTCTACAAGTGCCTCTGCTTGTCTTTCATCCCTCCATATCATTTTTCATATTTGAAAACCACATTTTCTCATATGTTTTATTTAGAGCAACAGGGGACCTATAGCTGTAGCTCAACGGTAACAGCTTGACAGTACTGATGTAATATACAGTACCAGTCAAAAGAAGCAGGATGCATGAATTGAGGCATAATTGGTGAAACAAGTGTACCCCTCTCTCTCTCTCTCTCTCTCTCTCTCTCTCTCCACCTCCCTCCCTCCCATACAATTTGACCTTCAAAAAACGACAAATGTGATAGCAGATTAAGGTCAAGGTAAAGGACATGGAATGCCTATTTGCACAATTACAGAACACATAAAAAAGGTCAAATTTGCATCAGCTGGCTACTACAGTGAGGGGATGTGCTGACATGGTGGCCATGTTCAAAATAGCCTGGCGAGCTAAGAATCCCTCGCAGCAATGTTTCACAAAGAGGCATCCAATCTGTAATTTCAACCAATCATTTCAATGCTCAGTGGAGGAGCAGCGTGAATAATTAGACATTGTTCCTTCTGCTCAGCGGGGACAGCGACACAGATGTAGCAACAACTGGTCAGAAGCAGGTGTCTCATGAGGAAGAGACAGTAACTTTCTGTACTTACTGTGAACTATAAGAAAACATTGTTGGGCAGAAACAAATGACTAATTATAAATACAGTAATTTAGAAACACATTCACTTAGTAATACAGTAACTAAGTAACACATTAACTTAGTAGCACAGTAACTTAGTAATAGAGTAACTTAGTAACACATTAACTAAATAATAGTGTAACTTAGTAACACATTGACATAGTAATACAGTAATTGATAACAGTGCTTTAGGATCCTGGGCTTGTTGTAATGGATAAAAATGCAGATGCCTTTCTTCACTGTACAACAGAACATGAAGCAAATTTTAGATGCCGTGCGATTGCATACAAAGTCAATGGAACGATGCAAATTGACTTTAATTAACCCAATAAGTTAAGTAGCAGGAGTTATTATATTATAATATGACTTTTTTGTAGTTGCATATGCATTACAGTTAGTGCAGCTCAAGCTGTCCTGTCCTCAAGGCTGCACCTGGATGTTTGGCTGGACTCTGGCTCATCAACAACTGGCTGGCAGCGTGCACTAACTGACTATAAAAGCAGCAAATGAGACTAACAGAACACGACATAGGTCATTAATGATTCTGTGGAATGTGCACTATTGCATACCATTAAGATTGTCACAGTATGACGATTATCTGTAATCATCAAACATGGGGCAACAGATCCTTAAAAAGAGAAACATTTATAATGTTGTGTGATATTTCATAACATTGTGTGATATATGTGCAACAGCTTTTTGGGCCACTGTGGTGTTATACAATTTCAGAATACGTATAAACTGTATATGTATGTAAATATAAATAACATGGCCCATGCATTGCAAAAGAGTGCAAGGTTTGAGTTTAAAATAAGATAGACGACAATCAGAGAGGTGAATTAACTTATGTTATCAAGAAATAAGTCTCAACTCATGCAGAATTTTATTACTGTGAGTAAGGTCATCTCATTTTCAGGCAGGGAAAATGATTGACTACAGTAGATGTCAATGCAACTGTATGTTTTTTGTCATTTTTAAAAGATTATTGATGGAAAGCTTTGTTGTCTGCCACAGTGTATTTTTTGATACTACCACTGGGTGGGGCACAAAGTTGGACATTTTCAGTCCAAGTTAGACTTTTTTTTTCACTCATGATGCAACATATATTCTAGCTAAATATTCATTTCATACAACACTACTTATTTTAGCTTTAATCTACACTTTCTCAGCAACCTATTCTATATCATTTACAAGATTCGCCAGGTTTTCAGCTCGCCACTCACATTAGAAAGAAACACACAACTCAGGGTGGATTTTGTTGTGTTTTTGGCTTGGTATTAGGGTGTCAGCTGTGGTGTTTGTGTGTTGGAAAGAAAAGAGGAATGGTGACACTACAGAGACCATCACCAGTCCCTTCATGCAGCCAGCAGAGTCTATTAGTTCAATTATTAAATCCTGATGTGCCCTGCCAGCCTACACATTCAGCCCAGTTCCTCTGCAGTTTGTGTCATTTAGCTGTACTGTGAGCTGCACTGAATGTTGATTTAAAATCCAAACCTGAGTAATAAGATCTGATTTTTAAGCCTTTGTACATTTCTCACAAGTATATTTATTTGCTATGTGACTTCAAGTTTCATTTATTCATTGTAAAGCAAGTAAAACACTCCACTGTCTTTCTTGTTTCTGACTTGTTGGTAACAAAAAAAGTAGACCCTATTCCCTCAGAAGACTGCTTGGAACCAGGGTGTGCCCCAAGTGGTTCCCCAGAACAATTTCAATGCCTGCACATCAGCTCAGGATACAATGCACTCTTGTCACAAAGATGAGCAGTACAGGATGTCACAGCGTACAGTCTCTGTGTTTGGTACAATATGCCGACATACCTGCTGCCCGCGGCAAGCCAGGGAAGCAGGGAAGAAGATTTGGCATGGAAATCTTAGCAGATGTGTGCACTGTGTCAGTTAGCAGGGAGGTACTGCTTTTATTTATATATTTATTTAGCAGCACGTCAGGTTCTTTGAACTGAAGTCTAGTTTATACAGTACCATTACTCATGGGTTTAGGTGGATTTTTTATAGTGTAAAACTACCCCATAAATATACAAGAATACATAACATTTTGCAAATATTCAAGACACAGATACTGCAGAATTCATCTTGATACCGCATGGTACACTGGTTCAAACCCTTAGTGATCTACTAATCACAAAAGATGAGATTTATGTTTACTCAACCCAACAATTTAGATTGCATTTTGCTTATTCATATTTTGCACCATAATTAAAATCAAAAATAACATATTTGTTCACATTGTAAAGATCATAAAGCTGAAAACAAGATGAAAATAAAATGTGTTAGTACTACTTGTGTGTTTAAACATGGCAGTGGTATGTACACCCTCAATCTCCTCCCAGCCAGAATATCTAAAAACCGCAGTGCGTGGAGTGTGTACTAGGTTTGGGTTTTAGGTGTGTGGAGGCTTGTCAAGAGACGAATTCAGTTAGCTAGCATGGATACTGCCGACTGTCAGGCACTTTCACCTTGGAATGATCGCACGAGGTGGGGGACGTTCAATAGAAGAAAGCAATCTCCCACCCTCTCCCATGACATATCACGGAGATCTCAAGCCTTACTAGTTTGAACCCACGGCTGGGCCTGGCTGCAGCCAGCCCTGTAGGCGCTTAGTCTAAAATATACCTCATAGTCTTGGCTATTACATAACATTTCAACACATCCTCATAATGAAATGATCACATAGGTTGATTGTACCATGCATTCCAGAACGACCCATAGGAGCGTTTTTCTAATCTGCTGCTTCTATCGGCGCTTTCAAAAACCGTTACAAGTCACTGTTAAGAAATAATTCTGTTTTATGGTGTGGCTAAGGTCTAGTTAGGTTTACGCACAAAAACCACTTGGTTAGGATTAGGGAACATGGCTTGGGTCAAAGTTACTTCTTCCTTAAAGTTAGGCACCCTTTGTCATTATGGCAACTGTAAACACCATGACAATCGTAGTTCCGTTTTTTTTTAAAAACTGTCCTGACTCGCAGTTGGAAACATGACACTTGCGGTTGCAAACGGGAAGCAAACAACCGTCTCCTGCAGTTAAGTCCACTTTTTGCTATCTATCTATCTAGCCATCCACCAAACCCACCACCTCCAAATATGGAAATCTGTCATTTTATATTGACTTCATCTGAACTGCATCCCTTCTCTGGGTCATAATTATTACAGCCACTAGATGGCGTCTGTCACTCAAATGTAACTATAGGTCGTTTTTGCCAGCTGAATTTTTGAACTATACTGTTGTTTTTCTTTTGGGGACGAGCACAGTTCAGGAGGCGCCACAGAATTTGACTTTTGTTAATTTTCTACTGCAAGGAGATGTATACAAGCTTGTTTTGAGCACACAATATGTGTATTGAAAAAATCACCAGTGATGAGCACAATAAAAAAAAAAAACTTAATGTGGAGTTCCTCTTTCAAGGAAAAGGCTGGCGATATTCTATATTTAATGAAAAGCCCTCAAGGCAACAGCTTGTTAGTCCATCACTCAATACTTTCCCACATCCCCAGCCTGTCTGTGGCACTCAATCCATGCTTTCATTTATTATTTAAATAAGGATAAATATTATTTTCTATAACAGTTAGGCACTGTAGTTTCACTCAAACAGGAATGAACAGTATTTTTGTTGCAGACTATTTTCAGCTACAAAGAGTATTTACAGCAGTAGGGCGGTGTATGTGGGATTCAAAATAAACTACTGTACTGTGCCCATGCTCATGGTAATGAAGGAACATGTCACCCAGTGCAACAGTGTGGCTCACCGATGTGTTTTTAGTAGCCTTTGTACAACAAAGGTCTATAGCACAGAGGATTAGGAAGCAATACTTGTTAGTCAGGTCAATTTGTTGCTGGCTTTTCTTGGTCTTTAAATGGGATTTGTTAGAGGAAAAATGAAGAATATCAGCAGACTTACAGTATCCCTGTACATGAAATTGTATCTGAATTTAATTCTAAGAGAATTCAAAGTAAATTCAGATGTCTTATTTGATGGAGCTGAAGAGCAATCTTAGATTTAATCAAGCAGTGCAACACTAAAAGGATTATTGGATGTGCATTTTGAATCAGATTAATCATGTCCTCCAAAGCGGTGAGCTGCATCTCATCCCATAGAGCTCCTAATGAGTAGGTTGCCACTGTGGCCTTGCTGAGAATGCTTGCACTGTGTATCATTTCCAGCCGTGCACAATGATAATAAGCACTGTGCTTTTCACTTGAGGCGTGGAGAGGGGCTGATTGCTGGCCCATGCTAAAACCCTGAATGCTTCATTCACCCGAACCATGTTGGCTTCAAAACTAGGTCTACACTAGACCATTTGGCTTTGGAAAGAAGAAAATGGACAAATCACCACTCTTTTGTTTTGTTAGTGGGTCGTTCCACTGGGGACATGCTTGGCTGGTGGATTGCCAAGATTCATTAACACCCTGCTCCACATTCTTGCATATTTTTTTGGACATTAGCAGCTTTGTTGTGCTGTTTTGCACGTTTGTTTTATTTCCCCTCTTTTATCTTCTCCCTCTCTCAGGCTTTCTCAGGCTCCTTCTTTCTCTGTCTCTCTTTGCAGCTAACATGCTCTGTTACACCTCAGCCAAGGGATGTGGTCTCAGCTCATCGAAAAGTGAAGGAAGTGTTGATAGAGCAGAAAATTGCCCTTGTTGGTCCCTTAAGTGAGGCTGGGAAATTAGATAGCTATGGTGATATACAGTACCTCCATAGCAGCCACAGAGGCTCCACTTAGCAGCTTGCCACACTGGGCAAGTATCGACCATTCCCTTTTGGGCACCACAGTTGCCTCAGCTCTTGTCTCCTGATAAAAAATCAAAATGCATTAGGACTCAGGGCATATTAGAGAGTAAGCAGAGGGCCAAATCCAGTAGGACTCTAAAATAATGAATGGCAGCTGTGATAGGTGGATTTTTTTTTTGGTTTGTTTGTTCACTACTTCTTCCATTTTGGCTGGCATTTAGAAGTAGAATAGCCGTGGGGAGAAAAACCCTCAGTGAGGAAATATGTTGAAAAATATTTGTAGATGCATTCTTCATCTGCTGATTTGTCATTTCATTTCCCAAAAGATGAGTTTCCACTGGCCACTGTGATATTGCTGCAGGCCGTTCCCACACACAATAAACAGCTTGGATTGGCTTTCCAGGAGCCTGTCATTGAGTTGTCACTATAATGGAGCTTAGACTGACCAGTATGTTGTGTAGCCTACAAAGCTGTTATTCTTTGCTCATTCTTCAAGAAATTCATATTTCAACAACATTTGGCAAAGGAAATATTCAATTTTCCACCATGATCTTCTTCTCTCTGCTGAGAGTGCTTTAAATATGCTGAAGTAATTAATTACCACACACATACACACACACACACATACATCATATGCTCATTGACCTGAATTAATATGCATCAAATAAACATTTTGGCTGCTTCATCACACTTCATAAACTGGGTGACAGGTGGGAAATATAATGTGATTTTATTGTGCTGATTTCATTTTCCATCATGCACGTCTAATGGCAGCAGGCATGACTAACACATCTGACTGTAAATAGTGTTCATCGAAAATCCGGTTTGTGTTTTTATGAACTTTCCCCCCCCCCCCAAAGGGAATCTTAATAGTGAAGTCTTATATGGTGTGATTACTCTTAATGAGCCAATCTGCCGGCACCCTGCTGTAAAATCTTTCTCATGATAGTGTAAATGCGTGCTAATGTGCACCACATTCAACTAGTTAGGGATCACACTAAAATATAAGAGCCCCTGCTGGAGCCTTGATTTGATATGATTGATGATACAGCTGCTCTTACTGGGTATTGACTCATAACACTGTAATATTCTTTGATTGCATTACATACTGACTTTCACAGTTAAGTCTGTATGGGGATACAGTATTCTTAAATAACATAACATTTCTTTTCAGCAAATAAGCAAAGACCAAAAGTGCAGCATATCAAGGCCAGCAGAGTTTGGAAACAGTCAACTCCATATACCTCTGGACACAATGTATTGTCATGATAAAATGTCCTTCAAGTTCACTCTGAATGCTGGCAATCTATCTTAAAAGCTGCTCATATTTTCCCTGGCACATCTTTCTAGACATGAGAAAAATCAATGGCTGAGCTAAGTAATGATTTCCTACTGGCCTGCAGCAGTGAGCGAGCTGGCACTACCAGCTGCGATATTCAGGCTCTCCAAATAGAGACTCCAAATAATGAGAAGTGAAATTGCTGGAAAACAATTTCACCTCTCTTGGTTGAGCCATAATTTATCCTTTACAAACCATTCTCACCAAAACATCCTTATCAATACAGCATGCTCCCTCTAGCCTCTTGTTCCTGATTTGACTCAGGCCAAATTCATCTTTTTTACAGAGCAATTCATAATTTTCTTCGCAGTTGGGAGGGAAAAGTTTCATAATTGACAACAGGAACACATCCTTCTCTAAGATATAAACGGCCCCATTCAGCTGCCTTGTTTACTTTGGCTGACTGTGTGAAATATTTAAAGAGGCATATGCAAAACAAGAGAGTGTTGAGGTGTTTTTTTTTTTTTTTGTGCATAACTGGGATTCTGTGGAAAGCCAACAGAACAGGCAGCCAGGTTTTACTCTTATTCAGTCAAACTGCAGCCAAGGAACAGAAACCTTCAGCCCTGAGCAACCAGATTTAATCATAGCAATGGCCAGTTTCTCAACTTCACATGTCTAGAATTTCATTTTACCTCTTGAAATATTTATTTTCTTACTCATAATACAGACTTGATTGTTCATATGCATTTTTGTACTTTTTTTTTTTTTTACATTTCGTTTCTTCCTTTCTTTCATTTCATTTGATACATGTGAAACTTTTTTCACAGTGCATTATGATATAACTGATACTCCACCCAAAAATATTATCATATTATGCCATATTATTTTGGCAGAATTGTTGAAAGTATTTCTTTGTTCAAGTTTGTATACCTTGAAAATTTTAATATGTGACATTATTTTAACATTTTTGAAACAATATACAGTAAAAATAAATAAATAAATAAATAAAAAAGCCTAATTGAACTGTCAGCATTGGCTCCACCTCCTGGCTGTGATGATGTCAGACTACCTTTTTGACGGTACTTCAACATTACTCAAGCGCAAGTGGAGGGGTGTACTATGAAGTGAGATTAGTGGGTTAGCGAGGTATGTTGAGCCTAAAGCCAGGGTTTGTCATGAAGGCGGCTCCCTTTTAACCTGGCTAGATCACCATGGTAACTCATGCTGCAAACTTAACCTGGTCCAGGTTATGTTCTGAATTTTGACTTAAATCAGCTCCAAAAAGCGCCACCCTTTCACTTACCACCGGATTTGCTGCCAAGTCCATTTAACACTGCTGGTACTGCAGCTATTAGAACACTGATTAGAAAACTGATCAGTCTTTTAGCCTATTTGAAGTAGGCGGCACACAATCAGTCCATTTTTTGTGGAAAAAGAGTCAAATGACCCACCAAACACCCCCTTTTATGGGAAGAACCTGAAGCATTGGTATTAGCATTATCATAGTTAACCATAGACTGCAAATGCATCGTGCTAACCAAGCTAGCGGCTAGCGCTAGGCTCAGCTCCACTCTCTTGTCCAAAAATCCGAGTTCAAAATGCCAAACTCAAGGCTTCAAAATGCGAGTCCACGAACCAACGGGTGAAGTCATGGTGACTTGTTTATGCAGTCTATGCTCTAACATCTACCCACCTCCCTTACTTATGAGAATTTTTCTGTAGTTGAATTAGTCACATGCAGTTCTCACCCATAAAGACATGACCTTTTCTTTACCTTTGTGTGCTGTAGATGCTGAACCTTAAGGCTGTACTCATCAATAGTATTCTATGAGCAATATTTCAAATCCATAATTAATATGATATGATAATTATCACCTGACTCTGTAGTTCAGCTTTACAGGTTTAGCATCTTTTAATGAACTGTTTTGGTTTTAGGGCCCACAACTTCACTGTTGTGTTTCACTCTCTCCACCCTCATCAACCCTGTTTGCAGCCACAGCAGGCAGCTGTTTTGATAAACCCAGTGTATGCTACCTGCCTCGCACTAACTAGCAGATATGCTCAACTATACTCACCAGCTAGCAAGTAGCTAGTAAACATAGTGGAGCATTTAACAGCTAAAGAGGCAGCTATTTTTCTTGACAGTTGGTGGAGAAAAAAACAGAAATAATGGGAGAATGAATATTGAACTTACATTTGTTGGGTTGCCAGAAACATCACTCCAAATGATGCAAATTTTGCTCTTCTGCCCAGTTCTGGCCTCCTGTGGCCAAAAAGCAAAAGAAAAGCAAAAAGATTAATGCTGCTTTAATTATGTAATCTATAGTTTTGCCAGTGTGAACAGAATGGGGGAAACACTGGAAATAAATAATCACCAGCATACAGCTCATCCACAACACACAGCCAAAACAGCAGGCGGCATAACCCGCAGCCCAGCAAGGAACAATTTATGGCCACAGTGGCATGTCTTGGCTTTGTTAGTGGGATTGGGACAGTTTGTTGAGAACAATGTTGATGGAGGGACAAACCCCCTGCAATCTGCTCCCTTTCTGCAGACCATGGACCTGAAACAACAGCTAGGAGGTAGGAGGATGAATCTTGGCGATATTTTGTTTTGGTGGGATCTTTCTTGCAGTCATTTGTTGCATTGCGTTTTGCAGTTCTCTTCACTTTCCAAGTGCACCCCCTTCCTTTCCCTAAAAGTAGAAAAATGTTGAGGTGTGAAATTGGGAATCACTTGGAGCGCTATGTACTCATCTCTCTTATCAACTGACCCATTTTTAATGGGATTTCCAGTTCCATGTGTTCTGTGCTTGTGGGTGCCATCTTGTGCGGTGAACACATTGGGTCATCGCCCACTGAGAAAGAGATTTAAGGCTGACAACAGCATCCCATCCACACACATACATTCATTTACAGTATGCATGTGTACACCCACAGTGAGCCCAAACACCGACACACATGCAAACAAATATTTAACAGATATTTATTCCCCTTAACAGTCAGCAGACACACAAATACAAATTCATAAATGTGCCTGTAGCAAAATCTGCCTAAGATGGATGAGTAAATTCATCAACTTTTGTAAATGACACACAAGGAGGATGAGTAAACATGCACTCACACTTAATTACATATCTAATCCACCCCTTTTGTTAATGCACTTGATGTTTCAAAAATAGTTGTGATGAAAAACTTGTTTTAATTGCACTGATTAGATTTGACATGAGCAAATATATTTAATATTTAAATAGTAGTACATTCAATAGGAATACTTGTGGTAATCAAAATTTGCAGGTCACAACTTTTACAAGATTAAAGACACTATCTATATCTATACTGTATTAAATGTTCCATTATATCAAAAAAATGCCATTATCTCATTGCAACACATTTTATCATTACAATACACATGGCAATTTTCACTGTAATGAAAGACTATGCCACCCGGTGCAATGGTATGCTTGGCTCTTTGAGTTTTTAATAGTTTTTGTTGAAAAATGAAATGGTCACACAGCTGCAGTTTATCCTCATAGTTTGGTTTAGTGTTCTGTTATCATAAACCTGGTGAGGCCACGACCTCAATAGAGAAAAAGTTATGGCCATGTTTAGTGTTTTTATCCTGGAATATGTTTCAGTTTTGTGCAATTCTGTGTAATCACATTTCACACTATCCATCTATGTTCTGCCTGCAAATGTACTGCAGCTATGTTGTGTATTCATGATTTTATGAGACTAAAACTAAACCAAACCAAGCCTTTAAGTTGCTAAATGTTAAGATTTTCCTTAAAAAATGCAAAATTGAAAAGATGACACTTAAAATTACAAGTGCTGTCATTACAGTCAAGCAGCAATAATTTATTTTTTTAGCCATTTGGGGGCAACAAAACAGGTTGTCATGGCTATTATGTTAGCAAACAGTTGCTTATTCACACAACCAGCAGACACTGATGAACATTAGAATTCATTTGAAGTCATGTTTCTGGCTACCTGACAAATATAAGTCCAATATTCATTCCATTTTGATTTACACCAACTAAATATCTTTCTATTTAGTTGCTGAACGCTCTGCAAAGTTTACAGTACAATGGGTTATGGGTTTAAGAGCTTTTTCACTGAAACCAGCTGACTTCTTCAGCTAGAAACAAGGTGAAAAAGCTCTTTAACTCACTGTACCTTTCGTTTTTTTGTCTACCATTTACAACTAAAACAATGAGATGATAGACACTGAAAAGTAGAGCTAAGGGCAACTGCAGAATTGGGTTTTAATTCTTAAAGGGTTTGGCATTTTTCTCATTATACATAATGATTTTGATCCATTGTTGATAAAAAAAAACTAAACAAAAAAAAAACATATTGATTGGTGGAGCTTTAATCTTGGAATACCTTGACACAAAATATTTCCACCAATATAGACATTTTTCAGTATTGACAGTCAGAAAGGAGCACATATTAAAGTAAACACAGAGGACAACACATTTGATAAAAGCTAAACTATGATTAGAGTCATTTCACAGATAAAAATCCTGTTGGAACACAAATTATTATGCTTTACTGTACCAAACAGAAACAGACATCCATCAAACCCAACAGATCAGATCAGTAAAGCCTTGTGACAGAAAATTGTGCTCATGATGGTGATAGATTTGCCTTCAATTCTCAACCGATGGCAACTGATGCCAACTTCTGTACCATGTATCAATTCATTTACAGCAAAGCCACTATTTCCAATAACGTACCTTTTCAAAACACAAATCGACACTACAAACTCTATTGGACTTCTAACTGCGATTAGCTCAACAAAAGCCCACAAACTGTCATCATGCTGGAGGATTTCTGTGACCTTTCTACTTATTTGGCCTTCAAAAAATTCACCAATCTTTACATTATAAGGAACTGATTTGCATTTTATCATCTAAATGAGTAGTTTACTGTAGGTATGCCTCTACTGTAACACTGATAAAGAGTTTTGTCTATTGTCTGTTAGAATACTAACATTCATTACTAAATATATTATTGTTTAATAGCAAGGTCCCACTTAAATGGGACTCAAAGTGACAAAGAAATACACCACATTTAACACACACACCTACAGTACACGTTAACCCCCCTTTGTGATGTACCCTTAAAGTGAGCGCTAAACGTTGCATCTTAAATCATTAATTCTCCGGGTTGCCTACATCTATATATTCCATATGCTTATATTTTATTTAAGGCTTCCCAGGTTAAAAATAAAACATGCAGGAGTCTGCAATGCACTCATTGAACGAGTAGCACCTACTCATCATTACCAAGATGAAAAGTTATCTCTCCGTGGCCTTTGATCTTCTGTTTCTCTACATGCTGTTGGTGTACAGGGCTGGATAATGAATCAGCGACAACGCTTCTGCATAATATATCTCTGGATTCAATCATTTTATTTCAAAGCAAAGGCTTGGATTTGTCATACAAGCAACGAGTTGGGGTAGCTAAGCTGAAACAAGCCACATTCAACGGTATGACCGATGGATCTGTGACTGTATATGCCTTTAAATCCCTTTCAAAGTCACTACTGGGTACCACATATGACCTTATTAGTGGAAACAAGCCATGCAGAAACACATTTTATACATTACGGTTGAGATAATTCAGTTTGCTGAGAAAGTCATGGTCACTGCTGTGTTAAAATAGCTGTGTACATTATAGATTGATGCTAGAGACTACATTAAATGGACACTGAAAGACTAAGCAGCACCGTGGTAGCTCATGGCACGTCATAAGGCAGCGAACCATGATGCCCTTCAGGGTGATCCCAGTGGAGTTCTTTATTCTCTGGAACAGGCAGTACACCACAGAAAAGTAGCATAGTATATCAAGGTATAAGAGAGGTACAACAGAGCAATAGTAATTTTTTTCATTCTATACATTTTCCACATTAGAGCAAGAAAAGGCAAAATTGGAAATGCTTCAACAGCCCCTTCAAGGCATTTTGACTATGCAACCAGACCTTTGAGAGTGATGTTTATGAGAAAGGGTAAATGTAAAAACAGCGCAGACTTTTATATAATGAGTTCTCCAAGCTATTAAGGATGTGCAGACTGTAAACTGAGCCTGGACTTTGTTCTGGTTAAAACCACCTTGAACCTCTGCGAAGGTGCAGAGCAAAATTTGATTTTGATGCCTCAGACAGCAGTCACAGCAATTCTTATCCAGCAGACATGAATTGTCAGTTGTACTGTACTACCACACTTACAGTCAGAGGAAATAACACAGATCGGTGCTGAATATCTCAAGAGACAGGCTGCAACGAGGAGGCAGGCAGTCTCCGCTGACAAGAAAATAAAGACCTTCAGATGACTAAATCTCCCTCCACATACATACACACACACATTTATGCTACAGTATAAAGTTTTCACTCTCTTTGTTCTACCATAATTTGCCTAAGTTGTTTTCATTAATTATTCTGAATATAATTTACTTATTTAATTCATTGGAAATTTAATTTTTCACTTTAATTATTCACTTTATTTAATCAACACCACTCTCATGTCTATGGTATGTATGAAGCTAGTGCCATGAGGTGATTAGCCCAGCTAATCACTGTGCTTAGACCCTGTTTGATAAGAAATACTGTCAGCATAAAGCAGTAAGATCAGTCATCTATCATAGGCAGAGGTAAACAGTCAAATACAGCATGTCAGTGATTGGCTAATGCGCTTTGTCAGGTGAGGTGGCATTGCATTGTGGCAAAAGTTAAGTCCAATTCAACTTTTTTGCCAGATGACCGCTGCAGTGTTTTACTGAGCCCCCGCTGCCTCAACACATTGTCCCCATTTAAATGAATAAGAGGGCTGCATTTCTTCACGCAGAGCTAATGTCAGTCTGAACGAGCCCTCAGGTGTAACAACAGCACTCATCATTTCTGATGTTTCCTCAAAGACCTTTTTTTCTTATTACCAATACATTAAAAAAGGGGAAAACCAAAAGTGATTTCAGTTGGACGTTAAGACAGGGCCAGGCTTGTTTTTCCCCTTTCTTCTAGCTAAACTAATCACTTCCAGGCTTCACAGTGATACTTAACACGCAGACACAAGGGGGACATTGATCTTTTCATCAAATTCTTGGCAAGAAACTAAACACATTTTTCTCAAAATGCAAGATTATTCCTTTAAATCCATATGAATAACTATGTATAACATTCATTGTTCATCAGTGGTAACATTAGCACTCATATTGTGAAGCATACCAAACTGGCAGCTCAAAAAGATATTCTAAGCGTTGTATAAAGCCCAAGAAATTTTCAGCATCTTGTATTCGTCAAATTTGCCATAGAAAGTGATTAAAACTGCTGTGGAAGCCAAATTATTGGAAACGCTGTGTTAACTTTATGTGACAGTGGCAAAATCATGTCAGACATGTAAAGATTAAGAGAAGCAACATCAGTCTGGGGGCTGACTGGAGCAAAACATGCTTTTTCACCACAAGGATTTTATGGTTTTTACTTCACAATGCAGAATGTTGTCAACAGAATCCCTGGCTTTTATATTTTTTAATCCCAGGCAATTAGCTTATTTTTCCACCACATTGTGCCGAAGAATAGTTCATGCTAAAAGTTTACATAACACATCCTTAAAGGTTAGAGTCACAGCTGGATGCTTCAGTTTTACGCTAGAATGGCGTCACGTGGCCACACAGAGCCGCAAGGACTCAAAGCTACAGTTGGGATCAAGAACAGAGCCCGGTACATGCACTGAACCAAAATGACAGTGAGCTCCTCTAATCCTCTGCTCTAATCCACCTCTACTAAAGGCAACTTGCCTGCTTTTAGCAAAGGTACATTGCTCGCCAGAGCACCTGATTCAGCGGGCACAGGAGCCAAATGGCTGAAATCTACAGTATACAATTGGAAGAACATCCTATTATCATAATGTGATAATAGAATCTAGAAACCGGCTCCAGGAATTTGCACACACGCTGCAGTCAGTGACAGCTTTGTGGGCCATTTTTGGTGGCAGTAATATTTCTCATATTTTCTATGGAATTTTCTCTGTGGTCGTGGAATTTTAATGTGAATAAGGCAAATGTTTATGTTATGTAAAAGCTTGACAGTCTTCACTACAACACTGTAAAGATTTAATGCAATAATATGCAGGTCACAAAATGCATTTTATGTATGTATATGAAGGAATAAGCTAATAAAACAGGTTTAAGAGTTTTTTTTGTACCGTCTGTTCCGTCCTGTTAACACTTGACATTGCAGCATACATGGGGGATTAAATCTGTTTTCCATGCATACAGCGACATAATATCTGTTCTATATGTATTGCATATCTGGGATGATGTTAGATTCACTCATCACGCAGAGGTTTTTATTTCCAGGATTATCATGCATTGCTGACTGATGGAGAATGGTTTTACTTTGCTGAGGTAATTCTTGGGCCTGCAGGCCTCTGATAACAAGAACACAAATTGGCAGTGTCTTTAAAGAGAGTCAATTAAAATGAAAGGGATGGATGTTCTAAATCAGTCTCTGAGAGAGATGGCTTGTAAGTTGATTGATGGCTTTTGCTGAATCTGTAATGATGAGAACTAATTTGTGTAGACCTAATATGTCATTAAGAGTAACAAAGTATATTATTGCTAAAAAAATTTTTTTTAAAAATATGATTTGGCACGTCTCTTCTTTAGATAGACTAAAAAAAGCAGTGGATACAAGGAGTAGATAAGCACGACCTTGTACCTGTGGGATATTAAAGGTTAAAACAGAACAGTGGAAATGAGACCTATGCATATGATTTGAAATTGAAATCTACAGAGTAATTTACCTTTCTCCATTTTGGGTGCAGGATGGTCTAATGATGACAGTTTTCACTACCTCATTTAAACAGGTTTACCACATCTGATAGATTGTTTTTGGCTATAACCGAACAGAACAGAACAGAACAGAACAGAATAGAATAGAATAGAATTCCTTTATTGTCACTTCACAGTGTATAATGAAATTGAGTAGAAATCCTGACGGTGCACTCACACATAACAAACAACATTTAAAAGGGTTCAAACTAGCTAAATATATGTATATATGTATATATACAGTACTGTGCAAAAGTGTTAGGCACCCTAGATGTTTAGATTCTTATCCATTATGCAATATCATCAGGGAGGTGTCTGATTGGTCCCAAATTTATTCATGACATGACAATGACCCCAAGCATACAGCTAGAGTCATAAAGAACTATTTTCAGCGACAAGAGGAATGATGAGTCTTGCAACAGATGGTATGGTATGGCCCCCACAGAGCCCTGATCTCAACATCATGGAGTCAATCTGGGATTACATGAAGAAGCACCTGAGAAATAAATAATAAATCCACAGAAGAACATTCTTTCTCCAGGATGGTTACAACAACCTACCTGCAAGTTACCATGAAAAACTGTGAACCGAGGAGAACTGTTGCTGTTTTAAAGGCAAAGCCGCTCACAGCAAATATTGATTTCATTCAGGTTTCTGCTGTTAACTCAACTTTGTAAGAAGTTAATTGATAAATTAAAACAATTTATAGCAATATTTTTGCTATAAATATTTTCATTTCTGCTCCTCCTCTTCTGTGTTGCACCGTGGAGAGCAATAATGAAGGTAATAACATCTGCAACACATTGACTCTACAGCGTGGTAATGGAGATTTGATTTACTTGTATTTGCCCTCTGGGTCTGAGTTGCCTGAGGCTTGATCACGCTCAGAGCTTTCATGCTCAGTTCCAAATAGCCTCTCATGTGTCTTTTTGTATTTTACTGTTTTGTTCTGCTCTTTGTTGATTAGCATGTATATAATACATAAAGTGAGAGCCATTTTCACACACGCCTGCACAGGAGAACTCAATTACTATTTATTCATGAGATGTGTCAATAAGAGTAAAGGAAAACTAGATCATTTTTTAAAATATCAGCTTGCATGTTGAAAATTTCATGAGATGACTCCCAGATCAGATTGCAAATATATGACTCTGCATGCAACTGTGCAGACTGACTAGCCTACAACATCTGTGCCAAGTGTCAAGGTAAAAACTTAATAAACTTTTAGCTGCAGAGTAAACATTACCAAGGACACTGCAGGGAATCAAAGTTTGGGTGCAAAGAGAAACTTATAAAGTGAGTTTGAATAAATGTGACAGAATATTGTCAATTTATGATTACTTCAAATTGCTAGGATACTTTATACCTGAGAACTGTTAAAATACCAATTTTATAATGTTTTACACAACATTAAGAAGCTGAACATGAGGATGCGTACTGTTTTCAAAAGGAACCACACTAATTATACAGAACAGTGACTGAAAATGGCAAAGGATGGAGAAGAGAGGCAAAGTGACACTAGCACTAATTGTGCTAGTGAGAGAGAGAGAGACTGGTCCATTATCAGTTCATCACAGTTCACAAAAATGCAGTAGTCTGCAAAACCTTCAAAACTGGAGCAACCCCTCCAGCACAGTAATACCTATCTAACGATAACTTATATGGACTTTCACCTTCCATTCTTACCAATTAGCTACTGTACTTGGCTGGTACTTTGCTTATTTTGATTCAGAGACACCTGAAAACCACTCAGCGTCTGCCAGAGAAACCCAACCTTTTGCCAGTCCAACAACTGTAACTTCGCAACAGGAAATAATAAAAGATTAAAAGCCAAATTAGATAATAAATGAATAAACTGGTAACTGGTAGATACTGCATATATCACATGTGCTGCACTTATTCCAGTATTGACTGCAGATTGCTACAGTGTCTGATGGGAATGCTACAGCATCAATCCTTTCAGCAAATGTCGAAAATCGACATGTTTACCTTTAAACGACAAATCCCCACTGTATAGGGGCTGTAGATATTATGACTCTTGTTGCTCAGGAGCAAAGGAGAAAAAAATAGTGTGATGTTGATATAGAGCCACAGAATCCACAAAGGGAAGAGGTTGACACGAAAGAATATGGTTTGCTTCCCATTTCTTACCAACAGTCAAAGTTGGTTCCTTTTCAACCACAACCATGATTGTCTCCTACCCTTTAAGACAGTAGGGGTTTTTTTTTTTACCTAACTCTCAGTAAGTCTTGTTTGTGCCTAAGCTTAACCAAACCTTGACCATAGTGGTGATAGATAAAAAAATGTTTTTGCAACTGTAATTTTAAAAGGTTCGGAAGACACTGACAAATCGTACCATCCTGCGGATAAGGGCGTCAGATCAGATTTCGCTTATATGTCTCATTCTGAAGGGCAGTTACAGTGTATTTTGTCATTAAATATGGATGTCTTTTTGATGAAACTTACTTGCTCTTAAAAAGAAAACAAAAAAAAACGTGACTGTTTCAGTTAGACTCAGTTAAACCGTCATGGAAAAACAGAACTGAAAACAGCTGATAATGATGATGACTTCACCACATGATGACATTGCAACAAAGCTACAAGACTGATTGAGACACAAATTTTAAAATGCAAAATCCTGCTGGCTGGATATAGAGGTTTATAATGTTACTCCTGCAGGAGTTTTCATAATGACACAGACGTATATTTTCTTCCTTCCATCAAATCTCCTCAGTATTCTGTTTTGCTGCCACTGTGTTGTAACTCTTCATCCTTCAATGATTCATGAGAGACCATTTCTTCGCCTAGTGAAGCTATTAGGATATTGCCACCAGGCTGGGCATGTAGCACTGCACTTGTCTTGCTCTCTATAAAGAGAATAATATTACCAGTTCTAATTTTAATAACTGTGATCAGCAACTTTGAAACTCAGGGTGAAGCCCAAACTGCAGACTTGCCAGACAGCAAAGGTATCTTTGGAAGACAGTATGATGTAAATTCCGATCATGGCAGGATTCCATTTTAGCAGTGATATCCATTAAAATTTAGTGATGACTTTTTACAATTATCATGCTGTGACTGTTTAGAACTGCACAGCATAAACGGAGCTCACTCGTGCTCGCAAACTCACCTTTCTCTCTGTGGATCCTGAACATCTATTGAGGGAAGAGAGAGAAAGGAGTAATTGATGTGAATAAGGCATGACAATGCATGCAATCATGGTGAAATTTTTAGCCAATAACATCAGACAAAGCGGGAAAAGACTGCCAAAGCACAGTTCCCTAATGGCTGCTTTAAATGACATCAATACTCTCATCTCCTCATGAGATTGGAAATACAGGGTATAACGCTCTACTTTTGAAACAACCCCTAGCTCACAATGCTGCTGCACGGATTTCAAATTCAATTATTGCTGCAGCAGATCACAGGAGTGCAGAATTTGAAATATCCTGTGCAAAAAAGCTGGTTTGACGTAATTCTAGTACAATGTACGTTATACAGAAGATATACAGCACAATAACTAGTATTTCTTGTCTTCTTCAGAGTGTTTTTTAGACCTTTTTAATGGGTAAATATCACACATTTCTATGTTGCATGTAATTGCTTGTATGTACTGTATGTGTGTCTGTATTCCCTTTTCTTCTGTGGAACAAAGTTTGGTATGAAAAGCCACCCTTCCACTGTACTATAAGAGAATAACTAACAAAGAAACACTTCAAAGTAACCAAACAAGTACTTTGAGGCCTTGAGAAAGTGTCTGTTAACAAAGCATATAAGCTTAAGTATCTAAGCAATAGAGAAACATTGTAAACAAAACATGCCCTGCCTCTACATTGAGACAGAAATGCGAGGCAGAAAATAGAACCTATACACTAGCTGGCATTTAAGCCATAAAACTTGAATTGTTATTGTGCCGTGCCTCTGAAGTTGTAGTAACTAATGGTGTATATATTGGCAATTATGGCTCTTGTTTCCTGAGTTAAATTCCACAAACGGAGCTATTCCATTTTCATCTATGCCGAAGGAGAACTAAAAGGAAAGCTGCACTGCTTGTGCACTTTTTTACATTAATCATTTCAACGGTGATCTCTCCTGATGGCTGCATGATGAGCTGCAACCATGATGGATATGAGATCTGTCTTTTGCCCTGCTCTTAATACGCAGTCTTGTCTCACCAGATGGAAATGGATAGATTTGGTGTGTTGATGATAGGTATTTTCTGAAAATAGACTACTGTTATAGCCTGAGAAGAGAATTGCAAATAATAATATGAAATAGAGGTAGGGGAATTGCAAATAACAATATGAAACAGAGGGAGCTCAAACAAGCTGCTGTTGAATTAGGCAAGACCTTGAGTGTAACTGGAAACTGGTTTCTGTATAAGAATGAATCTGTTAAGTGGACACTGTGTATTCCTAATCTTTTAATATAACCAATAGTTATAGAGACATTTCACTAAAAAACAAAAAATGTTAACCTAATGGTGGCGCTATATGCAAAGTCAGAGGATCACCAAGTCATCGAGTCATTAGGATTCATCCTCTGGAGACCATGAATGCATGTACATTTTTTGTACAGCAAGCCATCTAATAGTTGGTGAGATATTTCCCTCTGGACCTAACAAACCAACAAACTGACATTGCCTCTCCTAGAGCCACACGGCTAGCATGACTTTGACTGCAATTGGAAACTGGTTTCTGTATGAGCTTTAATCTGTAAAGTGGACACTGTGAATTACTAATATTTTCCCAAAAAATATATGTGATGCTGATTGTTAACTAAAAAATGCCGAAAACAATCAACTGGCAGGATTCAGTTAAAACCAGCAGGCTTTGACGCTATACAGAGAATGCATATTTTTCTCTTCCGTGCACAGTGAAACAGGGAAGTTTGCTGACGAAAATTGGGAGAAAGTGGATGATGCTGTTTGTACATCTACAGCAGTATACTACACAGCCACGAGTGCAAACAACTTTTAACGCTGGATTATTAATTTACATACTTAATATGCAGTAGTATACAACTTTTGGGTATTCACCTAATTCTGGTGTTTGCTCTAACACAAAGACTGATTTTTTAACAATATCACCAGCCAATCTTACAATCAAAAAAAAGATTTTACCATGGTAATAAAGTGTCACAAATCATATAAACAAGAGTGTACAATGTTATCGGCTGTATAGACACAGCGTTGCTTAACATGCTCTCTATGACAAACCTAATACACTGATGTTAAGCAGGTAATTTTTACCATGTTCATCATCTTAATTTAATGTGATATCATGTTAAATTAGCAGTAAACACAAAACAGTTGATGCTGATGCTTTGGCCATAAACCAAGTATTGGACAGTTTAAATTAAACATATAATGATGCCAAAGGAAAAGTTAAGGGTTCACCAAAATTATTACACTTCATCATGTGGGGAACATGAATGTACCAAATGTCATGGCAATCCAACCAATAGTTGAGACCTTTCACTAAAAAACAAAAGTGAACCTCATGGTGGTGCTATATGCAAAGTCAGGAGATCACCAAAGTTATTAGGATTCATCTTCTGGAGACCATGAACTTAGCATGAAGGTAGCATGGCTAAAAGCAATCATCTGGTAGTTTTGTGGTTGTTTTGTAATAAACTTAAGGTAACCATAAGGTGAGCTAAAGATCAACAGAGTATTCAGTAATGAAGCACTAGAGCTTGTTCACAGGCTATTAAACTCTGACTGCCTGCTAACTTTTTAAAAACATATACAAGATAGGAATGCTAAAAAAAAAGAAGGAAAATATCCCTAAAACAGAATTCAGATATTCACATCATCATGGACAGTTTAATCCATCATTGTGCAAAACAGTGTCGGCGCTAACCTAAGATCTGGAAGCCAAGGCATATACAGTATCTGCAATGTCATCAAAAGAGTCTCTGAAGTTGGTCATTGAGGAAAAGTCTGTAAATACAGTGACAGCACCTGAGGCGATTCTCTTGTGATATTGATACGTTTTTAGCAAACTGTAGACGAGGGGAAATCATTTGAAGCTGACTGTCTGCCAGCTCTTTTGAGACCAAGCTCTATAATCCTCTGTGAAATATCTAAGCCAGACTTTGGCTGCCTTGACATAAAGTTAATTTTCTTGTAAATGATTTAAACAAGAGCCTATTTGACTGTGCAAAGCCAATCTCTCTGTCACCGTGGAGACAGCGGCTGACCTATTTGGATTTTGTTTTGAGAATGAATCTGTTTTGAGTGCTTAAGGAATGAAATGAGATGCAGTGAAAATGACAGCCCTGAGTCTACTTCATCTACAACATCCTATCATAAATATTAATCTACACCATAAATCAAAACACACAACACCAAAAGATCACTAGAAATGCCTTTCCTGGGGAAAATGCGTGTGAATGCTGACAGCTGAAATAACTTGAAAAGCATTGCTGCAAATACAATACATTCGTTCAGCATCCCCATCTGTACAACTATGCAGAATTTGGTTACCATGGTAAATTACATTTACGAGATATGGCAGTTAATAAATAGTATGGTGGTGTTTTACTCATGAACACAGTGTGGGGCTATTGGTGCCATACTTCAGTATGTCGTGCAGATTCTCATGGAGAATTTGTGCACCAAGTTTCACTTTATTAAAGACAACAGAATTGCAGAAATATCATGTTATAATGTTACTTTACTGTGGGTAGAATTATGTCAAATGTAATACTTGTGCAGTGTGGCTTCATGTACAACATTCCCAAATTTGGTTGCAATCCAATTTAACATTGAAGAGTTCTGGCCCGTTAAGGGCATCATCCACACCTTCAGAAGTTTGGCAACCAATTACTTTAGATTAGATGAAATATGTGCCAACAGAAGCAAAAAATCCTAAAAAAAATCCTTAATGGCGGAAAATATTTCCAGGCACAAAGGGGCGTGGCCTATATCAGTTGAATCAGCATTGTCCAATGAACACACTGTGCAAATATTGTTTTGATACGCCTCAAAGTTCATGAGTTATGTGAAACACATAACAATTGACCACATGGTGGCGCTATTGGTCCCATGTTTTAATATTTTAAGCATTTCCACATGGGACACCTCTCCATGTAGTATGAATACTAATGCACTTTAGTTTTTTAGATACCACTTTAAAAACATTCCTCATATATTTTGAGAAGCATGCCCTTCTAAGGGCACGCTGAGACCTGTTGGGCACATGGGACGTTGTTGGTGTAAGTGCAAATAACATAAATACAAAACCAAACATTTAACTAAATAAAATAAATCCCCCCGTATTGTGTTTGGTGCACGTCTAGGACTAAAGAGGCTTTAATCACCTGACTCACCAGAAAGCAGCTATTGTATTGGTATGTCACATAAATAGTTACATTTTGTATTTAAAAAGTCGCTTAAGCATTTCATTGTGAAGTCCTTGTTAACTGGAATAATTAGGAATTAGGACTGTAACACAAACTAGATTAGCACTTACTGGGGAAAATGAGTGTGAATGCTGACAGATGAAATGAATCGCAAAGCACTGCTGAAAATGCAGAGATCTGAAATGCATTTTATTTAAAAAAGCTAAAAGCTCAAATGCATTGCATTGCACTGTTGAAAAACGTGGAAGCTGGAATGTAATGAAATATTACATAAAGAAGCTAAGAGTTGAAACACATTGATAGAAAAGCTGGAAGCTTAACTTTAATAGTTTCAAAGATGGAAAAGTTGGAATAAATTGCCTGAAAAGAATGAAAGAACAAATGCTTTGTATTAATATCACGCAGATGAACTGAATTGCTAAACATGTTGGAACAGAAAAGGCATTGGCCTAAAGAACTTAGAGTTGCAAAGCATTACTGAAAATGCAGAAGTGTGAAATGACTTGCTAGAATTGGAAGCTAAACTGCATTAATCTATGACCTGGAATGCATTGCTATTGCTACGCCATGCATTGCTAAATTGTTGAAAAAGCTTAATATTTTAAAAAGTGTAAAGGGAAGAAAAAAGTTGAATGGACACATAAAAGTTCTGAAAGAACAAATTTAACATTTGAATGGTTTCTGTAGCTTAAAGTATGAAGAAGTAGTAGTCAACCAAAAAACAAACAGAAGAAGAACAAATTGCAAAGCATTGCTGAAAAAGCAGAAATCTGAGATGAATCACTAATTTGAAATTCCTGCCCTATCTGTGGCCCCCTGGTAAGCTCCTATTAACATTTCAAGGCTTTGATTTTGAAATACAAGTCTCATCCTGAACTTCCTGTCAGACACAGTAACTCTATAGGGCTTTTATTTAAAAAAACAAACAGACAACCGGAAAAAAACAGCCTCCCCCTGAGTTCCCTGTTAAGACACAATTACTGTCTGGAGCTTGTATTTTGCAAAAATAGGTCTATTCCTAGTTTCCTGTTAACATACAGTTACTGTCTGGGGCTTTTGTGTGTGTGTGTGTCTGACCGTCCTTTAAAACTATACGTTAGACACAAAGAAGTATTCAGGTGGAATAAACCTTTAAACCTATAAAAAGACAGAAATCAGTATTTGGGTGGAATAAACCTTTATACCTATAACAAGTTAGATAAACAGCAGTATTTTGTGCAAAACTCACAAAAAAGTCCCTCTCTAGAGCCAGTGTTTGCTTTGTCTGTTCTGGGCTACTGTAGACACATTCTGTGGAAGAGGACCCCCTCCCTGTGTAGATAAAAGGGCTCTTTCTAAAGTAACCAAAACACTATTCTTATTTTCAGGTGATTACACACTAATTAAAACATACTCATGACTATTGTATTCCAATTCTGCCAATAGATCCCCCTAAATCTTACACACTGGTCCTTTAATGTGCAAACAACGTTTTAATTCCACAATTTAAGCCTATTCAAGCATGACAGATTTGTTCTTCACAAACACAAACAGGTGGCAGTCGAACAGAAATGGTGTGTTGATGCCATTTTTTGTGAGGCAACAACAGAACTTTCAATCAACCATAGAAGCAGGATGCTGTTTATTATGTGTGGATAACTAATAAAGTCCACGTCTAGCCTCCAAGTGCAACACAGAACACATATTCATGTATGAATCACTTTTAGCCAAATGAGAATTAAAACAAGCTGTTAGCGCTCACTTACTAATGGGAAAAATAAAAATATATAAACAAAACATATCACCCTGGGTTTCCACTGCGCTGGTTAACGGCCCAAATGACCCATACAGTAAGGACATATTTTCATATTTTATCAATTTGGTTATTTGAAACACAACTGTTTTATTTTATTTTTTTCAGAATGGGCACTGCCCAAAAGCATCCCATTTATTCCTAATACATTCCTAATTGTCTCTCAACCTCCATTAGAGACTCCTCTGGAGGTCAACAAATATCAGAGATGTATTATTTCCATGACACGCCTTTTTTCCTCTCTCTCTCTCTCTCTCTCTCTCTCTCTCTCTCTCTCTCTCTCTCTCTCTGTTGACTCGGACCATCTTACTCAAGTTTTGTGTGGAAACAGTATCTAGACACCAAAAGTAAATGGGAACAAATGCTCCACTTAGTGCACTCTTCTATGAGCATGCAATAATTTATTTCAACATAAAATTTGATTAAAAATGTATTACACCAATTTATAATTAGAAAAAATGCCTCCTACTGCAAGTAGCAGATACAGCACATGCTGGGAAAGGTACCCAACTGACTGTTGGCCTAGAACATTTTTAATGTTGCAAATTGCTTAAATGGAATAATTAATTTTAACACAATGTGACAAAGTGGGCAAAAACACGCCAGTTGTCACCATTTTCACCATCACTGCCATATTGTTTACTAATATCACCATGCGTGTTAATTGTTTGTTTTAGCCATAGTTCCATCATGAATCTGTAACTTGCAGACACATACTATCCCAGGTTTGTTTGTGGTTTGCATTATGTTTGGTTACAGTTTACATACTATCAACATGTTTGGTTAAAATAAAACAGACAAGTATTAAGTTCAGTTACTGTTTATTGGTTTAGGTCTGCGTTCCATTAGTTAATCATTTTCTTTCTTACTTACCACACTCACCATGTGTTACAGAGACTAAATGAGACGGTGCCTAACCACTTCCTGTATTTATACACTGGATGACATCTCCAGTGATGTCACTGGGTTAGACCAAGTATGGGGGGATTTATTTTACTTGGTCAAATGTTTGGTTTATCATTTATATGATTCTTGCTTGTTTTGGCTCATGTTGAGGTTTATGCTATGGATGTGTTTTGTGTAAACATTGTTGACTGATACAAGTAGCACTGTTATAAGGGAAATATAAGGGAAAGGACCCCCCTGCAATAAATGTGGTTCTGCCTGGTAGATTGGAGGGTCTATTTAAGGGGAGAGATGTAGGTTTAGGGGGAGCAGAAGTTAGTGGATGACAGTGTAGCTGAATGCACATGATCATACCTTAGTTTGCTTTATCCTGAGTTGAGCCAGTTAAATTTAATTTGCTTGTATTCATTTAATCTTTTGGGACACCTTTTTTTGTTACACTGGACTGAATAAATTGGTTTTTACTCATTCAACAAGAGTCTGAGTCTGCCTCCTACCACCTTCCTAGCCATTCTGGCCAGGCTTCCTCATACACAATTATTCACAACCCATCTACAGTGATTTTGGCATTCCCCATGACAATGGTTTTCAAAGTGGGGTCCGGGGACCACCAGGGATCCTTGAAGGGGCTTAGGGGCCTCAGCAAAAAGGAGAATAATTTATTTTCACTATAATTCCATCCATAAGTAACGCAGTGGCAGAATATATGACTATTTTGGTCATGAGTTTCATACACTTTCTGTAATAAAACATCTAAAACCAAAAATCTTACCAGATGGGGGACCCTGTGACCAAATCTTATCAAATGAGGGTCTAATTTGTGTCAGTTTAAGGGTCCTAGCTTTCACTACTCTGACCACTATAGTTTTATTATTTTGAAATAGACACATGCTGCACCTGAATGTGAAGGCTGGATTTAAGAAGCAGCCAACCGAACTGTATCAAGGTTGAGAAAATTAGGCGATTTGTAATGACAAAATATTCCATACATTTCGGAAAACCCCCATAACAGAATTATCAATGTTTTATCTTAATTTGCCTATATTATTTATTTAACTAATTACTTGTCTGTTCATGTATAATAATAAATCAAATTTGGGGAAACAAAAACTGCTTCCCTATTAGCTTTAGCTGCATAGCTTTTATGGTTGTGTCAACTATCTTTGCTTTGTAATTATATTTTTTTTATATCCAAATACTTGCGCAGAAACTCCCATAAAGCACCTGCCTCGTTACAAGCTGCTTCCTAACTTTTTCTTTTTTCTTTTTTTATTTTTATAATGAATATGGCTATTGTCGTGGTGCCTGCCTCCCCGATTCTTTCCGGTCGCGTCTTTCCCCTCCTTTTCCATGTATTATTCAAGTTGCGACCAAAGAGCTTTGCCGGTTGAGACTGAGTGCTTGTTGACGTCAGCAAACTTACTGAGCAGCTGTAGAGGCGAGCGGAGGAGGAGGAGGAGAGGGCGACAGACTGCTGGATGTGGAGCTCGGACTGTGGAGCGCAGAGGACCGGGAGCTTTTTTTTTTTTTCCTACGGGGACTGCTTGGACTTCTTCTTTGCTCCGGTGTAAGTAAAGGCGGTTCTCTTCTTCCTCTCTCTATCAGAGCTGATATTTCCTTTCGCTGCTCCGACTTAGCGGTCGAGTTTTGTCGGCTGCTGGCAACAATCTTTTGTTTGTTGGTGCATACTTTCGCTTCTGGGATGTTGCCTGCCGTTAAAAAAACTCGAAGTTGACATTGTTGCTGCTGGCTGTTTTGAACATGTTTTCATACCTTCCCTTTTTTTGTTTAATATCCCAGAATAGGCTCCAGTTGTCTGAATCATATTCACCCCTCTAACGGGAAACTTTGTTGCGCAAGTCCGTGCAAGGTGGACTCTGTGGTTATGTCGAGTTGTAGCTTGCTCGACAATGTTTTACTTTTTTTCCCCAGCTGTCACTTTCATTGAAAAACACGTTGAATTTCTGTGTGTCACCTTCTCATTCGGACCCTATTAATGCTTGTTGTCAGTTCGCCTTTTCGTGGCAAACCGACAGCTGACGGTGTCATTTGCATTTGCGGTGACATTTTCTGTTATTGTAATAATGGATTAAGGCTACATTGGGAAACAATAAGACGTTTTATACTTCTTACACCGTCTGTAGCTAAATATAAACGAGAATGCGCGTCTTCTGTTAAGCTGCTGTAGTTCCAAAAACATCTGTTCTTAAGAAAATGATTAAATATAAAACATATTCTCAGGTAGTATTCCAGAGTTTAGCTCATATATTTGCTGACAGTGTATAGACAGCCTCCATATAGAGGATGCATGTGTGTTATAGAAGACTTGGGATGTTGCTTCGCTTGAAGTCTTTTCACAGGGATGGGAAGCATATTGACATGAGTGACTCTCAACCTTCAAAATGAACAATGATATATTTAATGACATTTTCATTTCATCCTTACTTATCAGATATTCTGCCTACATTGTTTTCAGCTGAGAACTTGGCATTCAACATGATGATAGCTTTGTAAATTGTCTGCCATTGTGTGCTGTGAGATATTAATAACTTCAATAATGAATACACCCAGTATTTTGAGGATAGATCTGCGTGCGTAGTTCCTCTGGTGTCTATTTCACAGTTCTCATTTCATGGCTGAAGAGTCACCATTTTCTATGGTTGTGAAATACAGGTTTTTAGAGACTTGTTGAAGTCAGCAATAATGATTGTTTCACAAATGTACATTTGTTCACTAGTCTGCATTTTATCAGGTTGGTGGTGTTTTTCAGCCACTGGTAGCAGTAATTGATTAGCTGCTCTCCAAGTGGCTCATATTAAATGCTGTGAAAATCAGCATGAATTAGCCTTGCGGCTTCTACAAATTGCAATTCAGGACAACAGCTTTTCAGGTTCCCACCGGTCTGACAGGACTAGAACAAGGTGGCCATGGAGAGCTGATTTCAAACAGAGTTAAATAAAGGTCATATAAATTAAATGACAGTCTTATTCAGCCTGAACAGTCTTGGCACTCAGTGTGTTGCCACCCTGTGTTTTATTATATTGGATGAGCCTTTTTTCTCACCTCAAAGCTGTAAAGAGTGTTGTTGAAATATTGCAGAGCGATATTGTTTTTCGTAAACAGGTCTGCTGTCGTTTGTGTCCAAATGCCATCAACCCAATTGCATTTGAAATTACTTTTCGGTTCACTGTGGAGACAAATATTGCCACGGATTCAAAACATGGGATGTTGGTGTTGTTGCAAAGCTGCACAAGTAGTAAAACATCTCCTGCGAAATCCCTGTAATTCATCATTATTTGACGATATAATGAACACAAACAATACAGATTGAAGTTAAATAAAACACATTTTGTTGAAATATCATACCAGTGGAGTACACACAGATGCATAAGGACACATTTTTAGTTCATCTCCGGTCCCTCTAGCTTCTTATGATTGTTAACCTTTTGAACCTTTTGATTGTTTTTTCCTTGGGCTTCACTTCACTTCCCTTTAGACATGTAGTGATTATGTTTGGCATAGTTACTACATGTCTTAGGCATGACATTTCAGCTGATGGTGAATACTGATATGTAAATGGATGAAGTGTCAATGTTCAAGAGATAGAAGAACCGCTTTTAATGGGCATTTTGTGCCTTGTAATTGTCTAAACATATTGACAGCATACAAAAACATAACAACCAAAAAAAAAAAAGGATGTCTTCATGGATTTTGTCATTCTTGTTGATTTTATTTTTATATGCTTTGGGTGATGTATAATGTTGTCATCAAGTTGGCTTATTTTTTGGCTGTATGTCTTTACATTTTGGTCAAACTGCACCATGGAAAGCTGTGCTGCATTTCCTGCCAGCAGCACCTCATTGTATAGTAATCACGAATGTACAATTAAGAAGAGTGTAAATTAGCTTATTATGAAGTTATATAAGATCAGTTATAAACAACATCTTTTTTACAGGATTGCTGAGAAGATTTATGGATCAGTGGATATCAGAACTAGTATTTGAAAGAGTAAGAGAGGAAGTTGTGATTTAATAGTATGTGTGTTGAGATTTGACCAAATTATGACTCAGAGAAGAGTGCAGGTTTAGAGGGGTCGGTTACGTCACTACACTCATCACTGGCTCCCGAGTAGTCAGACACTGGCTTTAAGTAATCAGACAGATGGTGACATTTCTCGATATTAATGTAGTTACTACTGTAGATGACGTTTTAAACAGTCACCTCATTCATTAAATATTGATTTCATTTATTAAATTGCTGTGATGTAGCGCCTCTGCTTGTTTTCCCTAAAGACTAATAATGTAATTCATAGAAGTGTAATAATTTCTTCTGATGCTAGCAGAGGTGCTTTTTATTTCATTTTGTTCCATAAGACATTGTAGATACATGTGACAGTTTATTGTGTTCTGTTATTAATTTGTAATTGATGTTTGGTTTGCAAAGTGAACAAGAAATTTTGGTATTTTTGACACAGAAGTTCACATTTATTCACATGTTTTGCTTAGAAGTGGCCTAACAAAAGCATCTGTTATGCATATTTGATTTTCAGAACAAATGTGTATGGCTGCAACAATTGAATTCTATCAATTGTATTGATATGTGATGAATGTACAGACTTATGGGTGTTGTCAGCTTGCACTGATCCCTGCCTCCATGTGTCTATGTATGTCTCTAAGGGTGTTTTCAAACCTATAGTTTGTTTGGTCTTGTCCAAACCAGTGAATGATTGGGTAAACTTCGGTTTCTTTTCACACAGAAAAAATTCCAGCGAACCAAAACGCATCACTAAAAGCCAGCTGAGAACGTTCACTCGGCTCATTGGTTAGTTGTGTCTAGGGCGGGAGCAAGGATGTAAACACAGGAAGGAGGACCTGATATAAGTTCCTTTAGCCAAATATAATGTTCTTCATTGTGCAAGTCCAGTCCGCAAATGGACTGCTCCAGAATACGTTTAGGATTGGACGCTTCCTCAAAGGATCTCGGAAAACAATTGTATTAGTCCGCGCCCAAGTATGATTGATGTGTTCAGAGCTACCCAAACACCACACCATTCATACCATTCACACCATTCACACCAAGGGGGAAAACAACACGAGAGTCAACTGGGCTAAACAAGGCAGGTCTGAAAATACCCTTAGACAGTTGATCTTGTAGACTAGTGATAATGTTTACATATTGATTGATCACATCTGAGAAAGGACTATCTCGGCACATTAGGTAGATAGTTAAGAAAATCAGCGTATTGCTACTGTTATGTTGACAGCACTCGTGTTTACCACTCCCTGCCTGGCTTCAGAAGGTTCAGCAAACGCTTCATCTATCAGCGCACGATCACACAGTGACTGATATCATCATTACTATGAGCCCATGCTCCCCATTCCTCACTGTCACCAGAAACTCTATTATATCAAGTTCATCTTTCCACCTAGGGCTGTTTGCTGTCAGATTGCTGAAAGTGACTTCAGCCTCATATACAGCCGGAAACATCAAACAGCTTTTCATTCACTATGACTATTGCAGCTGTTACCTCTGGAATGAAAATTGAGCAGGAAGATTACAAGGCTGCTTATGAAAGACTCCATTCTCACATTGCCATTATGTCAAAACAAAATCCTTCTTATAGGTTAAATCCACACCAGTGACTTGCCTTAGTCAAGATAATTGATATTTTTGTCTTGCTTGGCCAAGGTGTTGACTCCCACAAATGTCAAAGCCTTCTGTCTCACCATCTCCGTGATTGAATTAATCCTCTTTGTAATTATTATACATCTCAATTAATCAAGGGCTTTTGCAAATGAGACAGTTGGGGGGATCTTGGGTCTGTGCATGTTACTTCCTGTTTTCTATACTCCTGTTCTGTTTTTTCTGTCTTACTTTTTTCTTGGATGAGGCTGGTAATGTTTCGTTAAATAGAGGCTCCTTTTTAGTACTAATGGAGCTTCTTTGTTCATATTATGTGTCATCCTGGAAGTATATTGAGATTCACAAGAAGAAGAAAAAAAATTAATATAGCTAAAGTCCCAGACACTTGAAAAGGTACGTCCTGCATTCAGTTCTTTGATGTTTGAGCTGAAAATAACACTTTTGTGCTACTTTTTCCAGCATAAATCATTTTATTACACCCACGTAGCTAACTGAAATGGTAATAATATATGATGCTTGAAGATTTTTGTGAAATATTACTGTACAGTTGGCTTAGAAAATTGGGCAATACAGTTTACAGTAATAGCTGTATAAATACATTTAAATATTTTTGTTGAATTTAAATTATTCAGATGTTAATGTTTCACAGGGGTAATTGATAATGTATCAAAATAATGACAAAGCACAAAAGGCCAGATTACTGCATCCCCTTAGCTGGCTGGAGCTGGACCAGTTTTCTATTTGAAGTCACATATTTCACAGAAAGAAGACATTGAGATTGTTAGTACTGGTATAATTATTTCTCTCTAATACTAGATTTTAAAAAATGAACCTGCTTCTACAAAGTTGCACAAGGAATTTGTTCTAAAAACAATGCAAGTGGTAAAAATAACATCGTTTGAAGAATCAGAGCATAAAGCTGGGCAGACACTGTACAGCTTAAGCAACACATCCTCAACAATGAAGTATAGGTCTAAAATTCAGGCCAGCAAAAACAACCTATAGCTATGTTTACACCATGTAGCGGCCGTAGTAATGCACTTCCAAAACTGTCACAAATCACAGTTAAAAAATAATGATGTTTTATGGCATGGCAATGCTGTGGTTACGGTCTGGTTAGGTTTAGGCACAAAAACCATTTGTTTAGGCTTAGGGAAAGATCATGGTTTGGGTTAAAATGATCACTTTAAACATGTTTTATACTTCCATAAAGCTACGCAACCTTCATTGTCATGGCAATGGTAAACACCACAATATTACGGTTTTTAAAAAAATGTCCCGACTGTCCCCGCAAACAGTGTCTTCTGCAGCAGAATACACCATCTATCTAGCCATTCACCCAACCTGCCTCCTAAACCAGGCAAAATCACCTTATCAAGTCACCTTATATTGATGTCATCTGAACTGCGTCACTTTCCCAAGACATAATTACTACGGCCACTAGATGGCGTAAACATAACTATAAGTTGTTTTTGCTGGACTGAATTATAGACCTATACTTTTGTTTTTTCTTGTGAGGACGGGTGCATGAAGCTGTATTTTATCCCTGAATTGATTACCCCCTGACTAATTTTACAATTGGTCCTAATTTCAGCCAGATTGGTTGTCGTTTGATGTGCAGTTTGAGGTGGGTCACAACACCTGATTAATTGCCCTTACAAATACAGTTATATATAAGAGGGAAAACATTACCCTGGAACCCTGTACAGTACAGTTCAGTATAATGTTAATTTAGTGTAGTTTTTAGTTGTTTTTTTCAGTTTAACACTGGCCTGGCTTTCTCAGTACTGGTACTGAATAAATTATTGAAACCGCAGCTTTGTAACTATGAAAAGTCCCACTTATCTCAGAAGTGTGTTTTGTGTATTATTCCTTTAGGTGGATGCAGAAGTTGAAACTAGAAGGCTGTTTTAACATTCATCTCCTGAAGGTGGAAATTCTCTCTTTGCTCACCTAAACATGTTGGTTTTACAATGAGGGAGAAGATGTAGATGCAGTTTTTATCTAGGTAATTAGAATAACAGAGATTTTTGTGAAAAAAACATGTTATTATTATTCATAGCAGAGTATTTTAATATGTTTTAAAACATGTCTGGAGGAGATTTTTAAAGAGGTATGCAGAAGTCATAACGTAATAGAATCATGCCCAATAACAGAAAGTGGGTCTACATGAAATATACCTCAAACCAAAAACAACATTAAAAGACCTTGTATCATGGACATTTACATGTCCAGACAGACTGTTTATAGCAGTTGGACCTGCTCCCTCAAAAAGCCATATGAGTCAAGGGTAAATAAATCTGCCAACTCTGTGAACGAAACGAGGTGCTGGTCTTAATGAAACTTTCAGCTTGATAAATGAACCATCTTATTGGCCTTGCTCCCTGGATACCACATTACAGACCAGAATGGAAATGGGTTTTCTGTAAAAAACTTACCATAGTTGTGCCTTGAGGTGTCTCTACATGATCAGCATTTATTGCCTCAGACACTGCAGTCTTAACAACTTGCCATGCAATAGTTTTTCCTCCCAAGATAATGGAAAGATTTTAGTGTTATGATCTAGTGAGGTTTACGCACACACAGGATGAGAATATGCATTTCTTCACAGTGCCATACAATATGAAGCTTCAGTCTGATTGGTAGTACTTGGAAATGTCAGCTGCAAATGTGGTCAAAGTTAAGGGTGCTGACAATAACGGTAGGCAGCAGAAAACAGTAGCTCAGTCAGTGCAGATCTGTTTCGCCTCTGATAATGTGTTGGAACCTTCACATGTGCTTGATAAATTATACCTTCTCCTGTGTGGATTCAGTGTGAAATTTATTTCCATTGCATTTAACAAAGCTGTTAATTACACACGCTGAACTTCTGTAATCTCATCAGAGTAGTCTGCTAATCACAGACTGATGCAAAGTTACATTAATTTAAGTTTGAAAAGTAATCTAAGAATGCTTATTTAACACACTGCATGCTTTAACCTTACAGTAATCTTTAAATAATAGTTTTTTCATTTGTAAAATGTTAAAGCATTGCCTCCAGTGTTTCCCTTAGGTTGACTGCTTTGGGGTGGTGGGAGGATGGATGCGCTCAGAAAAACTTTAGAGAGACTCAGCAGTCAGACATTTCTCCATTCTCTGTTTCTCTGTTTAGCGTTGTCAAGTTAGGCTAACCCATTATTGCCAACTTTGGAGCTAACCCCCAGGTGGGGAAACGACACACATCACTTTTCTTTGTCTAGACAAGCTGCAGCATTTGTTAACTGATACACTGTAGCCTATACTGAACATTTACTGCCAGATTGACAACTTACTGCTAACCGATTCCTGTGCTCTGCTCACATTCATCCATCACTTTTCTGCCGCTTGCACTCGTTCAACTATTCACTCACTACACACACACACATTACACACTGCTCTACTCCTTAAAAGGAGCTATGCTACCAAGAGTTTCCCAGGCAACAACAAAGATGTTGACTCACGTTCTGGAACAACGCTGCACAAAGGCCCCCAAACGCTATTGATTTCTGAATGAATGGATATTTGGCGTTATTTTTGGCATTAAAAATATATATTTTTGGCCTGGCGGGGGTTCTCATTGGCCTGGCAGCCTGCCAGGCCTGTACAATTATAGGGGAAACACTAGCCTCTGTGTAGGGTTGGCTTGTTGCCAAACACTTGGGATTTTCTGTAATTCCCAATGATGTAGTAGAGCTTTTGTAAACTGTGCTCAGTGACACTAGAAATCACTTTCCATATATTGTATTGTTGCTTTCTGCTAGTGGAGGAAAAAAGCCGGTAAACATCATCATGTTGAAGCCTCACAAGATTAACCAAAGAAAACATTTTCAGCTCAGTCAGCCACCATGTACACAAGTTGAAACATAAATGTCAAATGAACAGTTACGAAACAAGAAATAAATCCTATTGTGGTAGAGGAACAGTCCAGTTGCCTGTATAGCACTCCTGCATGTTTATGGAATCTTGAGCTGCAACGATTAGTCAGTTAATTGATAGTTGCCAACTATTAAATTAATAGCCAATTATTCTGATAATCAATTAATCGTTTTGAGTCATTCTTTGGAAACATTTTCTGGTTCCAGCTTCTCAAATGTGAATATTTTCTGGTTTCTTTAGGCTATAACGTGAAATATAGTTGAGCTTGAAAGTTCATTATTGACTTCCAAAATAGTAGTTTGACCAAAAAAAAAACAAACAAAAAAACATCTTAAATTATTTTGGCTCTTTTGGCCAAATGATAACAACTGAACCATTTCCATGACAAAAATTTCCAGGGAGTGGAGCTTGTGCCAAGACATTTTTGTCAAATTGTCCAGCAGATCCTTTCTTGATTACTCTATATATCAGTAGATGTTGATTAAGATGATGGATTAAAGTGGATACATAGCAAACTATTGAATAATTCCATGATTAAAATTAAATGTCTGTTGGTCACAATGGTCAAATGAATCATTTATCTATAAAATGTCAGCAAATAGTGGAAGAAGTCCACCACAAGTTCCAAACTGACTTCTTAAAATAGCTTTTGTCCTGATCAATAGTCCAAAACCCAAACATATTCAAGTTACATTGATATTAAACAGATCAGCAGTAAAATCTCACTATTGAGATACCTTGTGCTTGAAAAATTATGAAAATGATTACGCCATCATTCGAATTGTTGCTGCTTTATTTTTTGATTAAATTTGTTCCAACTCTGAACCTTTCAAACATGTCACTTGAAAGTAATTTCAGCAATATTTGAGTTGTGTACAGTTGAAAGTACAACGTGAGTACAGTATCTTATCGTAGCCCTTTAAAGGGGACCTGTTAAGCTCATTTCCAGCTCTATACTTGTATTCTGGGATTCCACTATAGTAGCTTTGCATGGTTCACAGTTCAAAAAACTTGTTATTTATCTTATACTGGCCCTTTATGCAGCCCCTCAGCTCAGCCTCTGTCTCAAACATGCAGTCTTAGCTTAGAGTCGTGTTAAATCACTGCTGATGAAAACCCAACATTTCCTGCTTCATTTTAAAAGCTTTTAAATGACTCAATAACAGTAGACTTTTATTGTAAAGAATTTACAAGAAATGAAACGTGTTACTCACAGAAGTAGCTATGATAGCAGTGCTAAAAACCGGTCGAAATGACAACATATGGAGATATTTGGAGCTATTTGTTCAGCAGATTAGTTAGAAATAATGCAGTGAGGAATAGTACAAGCAGAAACAGCCACAGTGATGATGATGTTTGAAGAGCTGCAGACGACCAGCACACCTCCAACAGGTAAACAACTTATTTTACTTTGCTGTGCTGTGTAATGGAAAAACACTCAGAGTGTGACTACCCCCAAAAAACAATGAAAAAACACCATAATGTTGGCAGAGCAGAGCAGTGAACTCATGCAGTGTGTGTGGAGCAGATGATACCTCATTATTTGACACTTTGGCCACATTTAATATGAACATCTGACATTGTAACATCAGATATATGACTGAAAATAAGGAAAAGCATAATAGGTCCCCTTGAAACATCAGTTGCTAAGACAGACTAAGAAAAGGTGAGCAAATACAAAAGGTGCCTTTGTATTCACAACCATCTGTTGCCCATTGTTATTTGCAGGAAATGTCTGTCACTGTCTCCAGGGTAGGTCGGATTGATCTTGTTAGTAAATCACAACTGAGACAAGGGAAGCCGATGACAGAGGAAAATGAGCAGTCAAACTGATGAGAAAGCTCCCATCAGCCTCATTACATTATTGCTTTCAAACTGTGACTTTAGCCTTCCTCTGATTTGAGGCAAATCACAATTACTGATTTGATTTAATGTGTTCTACATCTTTGGCTCTATGTGCTGTTTCTCTCTCTCTCTCTGTTAAACTTTCTTGCCTTCTTTGTCCCAGTAGTGTATGGCATTTATAAAGTTAAAATGCTGTGGAAATCTGAAATTAGTCATACGGTTTCAGATGTTTGGTTGTTGTTTGCTTTATTCTTTCAGTGTGTCATTTTGCTGTTAATTTTAAAGAGTGTCTGTGTTAACACAGTCTTAATATTTAAAGTTAGTAAGAGGAACCTATGACTTGTAGATGTTTTTGTGTCATTGAGGGGTGGGTCATAGCTGAATGTTAATGAGGTGCTTGTCATAGTTTAGGCATGGATAAGGTTATACATTTTGATTAATGAATGTCTCTCTGCAGTGTAATTTCCTGATGAATGTGTTCCTGCCTTTGTAAGAGATAGGCTAATGGGATGATAAACATAGCTTCTCACAATTTACGTTCATAGCTATCAAAATTTGATAGTGATTGTAACTATAAATAGACACAGCAGACGTGGACTGAATGCTTAATTGGTTTGCCGTTTTGACGTTCTGTATCATTCCTCACACCTTTGTCCTTATCATGACAGCCGGCTTCTAGACACATTCACAGGAGATGACCTTTAATTTACTGCGGAAATCAAAGCTGTTAAGTTCCATTTTCTGCCCGTCAGTGGTTAAAGATATTTCAAAAATCCACATTCACAGGGTGATGGATATTGTTTGGAGTAAATTTGTATTCTTACAGCTCTGTGCTTGATCAAGAACCCTGTGGAAGTTTATTTGACTTATGGCTTACACATATTGTAGTGCAGAATAAACCATCCACTCAGACATAAAAGCCTCACTTAACTCTTTCACTTTGCTCAAGCATTCAATGAAAACACTTGCCGGCTAAAATAAAATGCACTACTGAATAAGTCATTGATAAACACATTTAAAATAAAACAGCTATTGGAAATCCATTGAGAAATAAAGGTACATAAAAAATAGTTGAAGTTTAATTAGAAGTAGAGCTGCAACCATTAGTCAGTTAATCGATTAGTTGCCTACTATTGAATTAATCACCAACTATTTTGGATTTTGGATCATTTGGAGTCATGTTTTAAGAAAAAAATGTGCAAATTCTCTGATTCCAGTTTCTCAAATGTGAATATTTTCTGGTTTAGTGTTATATATATCGTGAACTAAATATCTTTGGGTTGTGGACTTTTGGTCGGGACAAAAGAAGACATTTGAGGACGTCCCAGTGGGCTTCGGGAAACAGTGATCGACCAGTTTAAGGACCAAACAACTACTCAATTAGTCAAGAAAAAACGACAGAATAATTGATAATGAAAATAATGGTTAGTAGCAGCTCTAATTAGACAGTGATCTTTTGCCTCCGTTTTCATCATCTTTATCAAACTCCCATAATACGTGTAGCCAGAGAGACACACAGGACAAGCTGCCACTTCACCATAAGAATAAAGTGCCACATGCATACAATACATATAGGAAGTATAACAGTCTCCCATCTATTTAACTTTCATGGCTTTTGCATATAGGATGAAACCAGGGCTGGAGAGACTACTCAAATGTCCTGCCCAATTAAAAGTACTGTTACATGGCTTAAATATCTAAATAATACTTGCATAAAAGTAAAATTACTGTCTTTAAATACTGGGGATATCCCAATCAGTTTTTCTGGCTCAAATCCTGATCTGAGTCCTTTGATATTCCGAGTCTGATCTGATATTTATATTTACATAGCAGAAGAAGATATTCAATGTTGATTTGATATGTATCTGGCACATTGAAATAAACAGAACGTGACTCCCGAAGTTGACATCCACTAAAGAGAAGACGTATGTATCACTCTGTTGGAGTCGTTGGAACAAAAGGTTCCAGAGGCATTACAGAGTGGATGTTCTTCCCTGACAAATGATCTTTGGTGGAGCACAGACACTGGCTGCAGAGAGCACACAAACCTGACAACAGCCAAGTTTTGACCTGCCATCAAGTTACTCTAATGTTGATTAGGGTCAGCCGATATGACCTTCTGCCACTGACGTTCGTCATTTTAACCGGCGAAAGCAACGGTCAGCGCCAGCTAAAAATGAGAAGCTGCTGCCTGAATGTCTTGTACACTGCTACTCTTTGCCAGTGAGAGAGAGTTAAGAGTCAGGGTTTAGCGAATCCATGTATTATGCTAAACAGAATGTCAGAATCAGAGCCCCAGTGTTACTAAATCATTTTTCACAATCACACACTCTAATTTTCATTTGCATATACGAGTGAAATACTCGCACTGTAAGTTGTTGTACAGGATAGCAGAAAGCACAGTTAAGTGCAGTAATGAAAGGAACGGCATTTGATAAGCTTCATTTTATCCTTTGAAATAAGTTGGGATCGGCCCGATGAAGTCCTTAGGATCAGCTTGGAACATCGCTGTTAAATACTATTCATCAGATCCCAAAACTATTCAAGTAAATGTAAAAAAAGTAGGTCTATTAAAGACTGTATAACAACCTCTCTGCAGCGGGTTACTGTTCACCAGCAAAATTTTGGTCCTGCATGGAGCCAAGCCAGTCTTCATCCTTACCTGAGTTGTGCCCCCACTTTAATGTGATTGGCTCAACATGTGTGGTAATGCAGGCGACTAGACTGCTGACTGTGTTCAGCTTTCAGAAGTTAAATGAAAGAGTTGCATTTCTTCGAGTTTTGTTCCATTGTCTGTTCTCACCTTCATCTAACAGACAACAGCTTCACTGCTTTCTGTTTTCCTTTGTCAAGCTGTTGGAACTGGTTAGAACCAGTCTGAGCTGTAATGCATACCTAACGTTTCCTCTTGTTTTTCACATGAAACGTAGAGCTTGACAGACACATGGGCATGGCTGACATTATCAGCTAATATTAGCTTATCATAGGTGTATTTGCAAAGTTATGTTTTAGGTAATTTAGAAACTGTGTCACCATTACGTAGCTGTCCACCAGCTCTGACAAGTTTATTTTAGAAACTGTAAAAAGTGCCACTCACTACATACACACACACAATACATATCAATATTAGTATCGAAAATCCTGAAAAAATATCTGTCAAGCTGCACTGAAAAGCAATAAAATCACTGGCAAACCTCTGAAAGGCTTTTATGGCTCTTCCACACCTGAAAGTCCGTATCAAGGTCTGAACCAAGGTTCATGTATATACATTTGATCCGGTTAGTTTTGTTTTCACATTGCAATTATGCGGCGCACTAAAGAACTTTACATGACATACCTTCATCCTGTCGTCATCACCTACATGGGTGTCTGGCGTTGGTGTATTAGTTATCAGTTGGGCAGGTTGACTTCTATCCCCATTTGAATTAATGGAGAAAAAATGATTGAACAGATTAATTTTGTTGCCACTATAATAATATTATTATGGTATTAATACCAGCAGCACCTTTGTATAATGCTCCCACAGTTTCTTTATCTTCAGGTGTCACTGCTCCCCCGTCCTCTCATATCCTCTCTTTCTGATCCTCTCTGAAAATACCTGGAAAGTGTTGGCATTTTTATGAGTTTTTCTTCTAGTTAACTTTTTATAATGTCTTCAGACCAAGACCATCTCTTTTCGTCGGACCAAGGCTTGGCTGTTTGGTCTGGACCTCGGTCCGGGGGGATGTTTCACACCTGTAATTTTGGTTCAGATCAAACTGAAAAGTCCGGACCATTAACAGTACTGTAAGCTTTTGTCAGGGGTTAGCAACCAACTGCTAAGTCTTGGTTGATTTAAATTGGTTAACATCAAAACATGTTTATTTTTCTGCACCTTTTTGTGAGTTGATTAATTTTGAATGTTGTTAAGTACGTATGCATAAGATATTGCAGCCACAGAACTGGTTAGATGAAGAGTTGCAGGTGAAAGGCCCGTAATGTATTTTGTGCAAAAAAATACTGTGATTTTTCTGTTTTATGGAGGAGTACTCGGGTATACCACCTGAGTATCCCAATCATGTAGAAATTTGGCACAACAGGTCCCTCCATGTGTTGCCCTGCATCTCTTGTTAATTCACATTACCGAGGAACACAGTACAGGATCGATAAAGCCATTGGATATCTGCATTTCATCATACGATCGCAGATTCAGTTCAGCATTTATGCAACTGACAAACAGCATTTAGAGCTGATGGCTCTGAGCAAATCACATAGGGAGACAGACTAACACTGTTGGTATAAGTGTTCCAATTTGGCTTAATAACATGTCTTCATGATCCAACACCTCCAAAGAAATCACTGGCGCTACCCAGTCCAAGGCGTCCCCAATTTATTTAAGAAGTCATCCCATTGTGAGCGAAACAGACTGCTTTTTATGGCTCTTTTATTTCTTGATGAGTACCATTAATTTCAAGGGGCAGGCCTCAGTGCTTTTGCAGCTGACTTTTTTTTAATCCGCTTGAGACAACATGACTGCATTATCCTCCTCCTGGTAATGAATTGGCAGGAGTTATGTGTTTTATTGGTTTTGTTTAGCACTTTAGTTAGGAGGCAGATTTTTTCTGTTCATTGTCTGAGTAGACGGCATATCTCATCCTTGCAGGCCTGAATGGCTATTTATGCGTCCTAGATGTTTTTCCAAGGCTGCAGTCTGGAGTAAATACTTATCCCTCTCAAGTACATTATTTATTTTCTTCTACATTATCAGCCTGCAAGCCTCCTCCATAAAGATCATTCACATTAAAACTAATTAGATTTATTTGGGCTCATTACAGTGCCGCCTCCCTTTGCAAACACAGTCAGAATTTCAGTGTTGTTCTACGGCTGTTGTTTGTGCTCCCAAGTTTACTACAACATAACCTTCTTTATCACTTTGACATATACTTGGCTATCCCAGTGAAGTCACTTTCCAACATCATTGTGGTTTGTTCACAGAAACCATGATGACGTCATAAATATTCACAAAATATTTTATATTACGTTCATGTACAGTTTGCTTTAAGTGCAATGACGTAACCAGCTCTCTGAAAAGAAATAAGAAAACTCAAATTCTTTTTTTTCAATTTGGGAAATATTGACTGTTCAGTCAACAGAATTTGAATCAATTTTAGCTCACTAAGCAATAAGAAACTAAATAAGGTCATTTATAAACAGTGTCACTATTATGCAGTTTGTTTCGTTGCACTTTTATCAGCCGATATATGGTAGCTGCTAGGTGATATAAACTTTAAATAAAAGTAAAATAAACTTTTAAACCCTCAAATATGTATATTATAATATGGATATCTGCCTCAAAAATCCAGTGTCGTATGGGCTTAATTGATAACATGTGTCCACCTAGCAGCATTGTTCAAGAAATGGCAATGTCAGTCTGTCCAACACTTTGGTTCAGACTGAAATATCTCAACAACTATTCAATGGATTGTCAGGAAATTTGGTGCAGATATTAATCCTGAACAGAAGATGAATCCTGCCGACTTTGGTGGTGCCCTGATTTTTACTCTGCTGCAACCTTAAGGTTGACATTTGTGCTTTGAGTGCAGTGTCTCAATAATTATCAGACAATAAAATTCACTACAGACCTTCAGGATGAAGTTAATAACTTTGTTGATCTCTTAATTTCTCCTCTAGCGCCATCATCAGGTCAATTTTTTTTCCCTAATACTTTGATTCCCATCAGCCTCAGCCGTACTTTGTGTATAGTGCTCATTAATGACTGTGAATGATGATAATGATGGTGAGCATGATTAACATTATAGATGATAAACAACATGTTAGCCTTGACATTGCACCACTGCATCAGCACAGCCTCACAGAGCTGCTAGCATAGCTGTAGACTCTCAGTCCTGTTAGCTGGAGTGTGATAAAGTCTCAGTGCTTATTTGTGATGAAATGAGTATAAGATATGAAATCTTTTTTTTCTAGTCATACACTCCTTTGCTCATCTGCTGTACATAATAGTCTTGTATCTAATGACCAGACCAATTTTCAAATGTAAGACATCAAGCTGCAGAATAAAAAAAAAAAAAAATAGCCTGTTGTTTTGTCTATCAGATTGTAACAGTGAGATGATTGTAGTCTGATCTAGATTTTGCAAACTTCAAAGAAGTGACAGTTGGATTAGAGTATGTTTGATCATTATCCTTCCAACCAGGCTTCTCCTCACACAGCATGTGCCATGTTGTTTAATTCTTAATCTACAGTTTCACATTTTTCACTGTCTTCTTCTCTGGTAGATGATTAACATCACGTAACGGTGTCGACATGAGAAGAATTGTTGAATCTGTTCAGGTTCTGTTCTGGACATTTCTGACATCTTTGTATCATAGCAACCTATCACTTTTTTATATTAGTGGATTTAATGATAGCAATACTACAATATACTGTATTAAAATAGCCCATCAGTACAATCAAAAACTGCATGAAAATGGATTGAAAAAGCTTGTTGATGTCTCTGTAACAATTTAAAACAGCACAACCTCTCATTTCCTTATTGGTGTCAATTTAACTCTCTCACAAATGCAATCAAATGTATGATTTAACAGCAAAGAAAGAAAAACTATAATATTAAACGATATTTCAGTCGGAAATAGTGTCATCAAACACAATGCAAAAATCTAGTTAATTCAACAAAAATCATGTCTGCCGTCTATAAAACGACAGTTTCTAATCAAGAGATCCTGTCAGACATTTATTAAAGAGCAAACTAATATATGTTTCATTCAGATTAACAAAATTACTAATGACATTACTTATATGACACTAATAACTTCATATAAATCTACATTTTAGGATATTGGAGAGTTTGACTTATATTTAACGGCATTGTGTCACAGTCCTCCACATGTTCAGAAAACAATACTGTTGTCAAATGTACTGAGTTGTTTGAAATAGAGATTGTTTTCAGTCTCTGTCAGTTGTTTCTGTGCTTTTTCCAGCTCACCAGCCTGGTTGGTGGTTGTTGCTTGGAAAGCTTGTCTGGCAGTATGGCCAAAAATGAGGCCAGTGAGGAAATCTAGTGTGTAATTGCAGCACTAACAGGGGTACGGGTTAGCTCTTTGTGCAGGAGCTGAGATACAGACCTGGGGGGGAAACTCGTCTGAGATTGTTGATGCAAGCTTGGCTACATAGAGTCTCTGTGGCCCATCACCACAGCAGCTAAGATCATTCTCCAGGAAGAATTGTAAATTGAAAATGAAGCTGAATTATATGCTGTTTTCTCCTCGCACTCAAGATTCAAAATATAATTACTTCTCCACAGTTAGATTCCGTAGCTCTGTTTCCATTTTAGTCGAAATGCAACAAAGAGGGAGGAGATTGTGCTACATACTCTCATCCATTAACTGCCTCCCTCATGTCGGATCTAACTTCCAGGCTGGTTTCTTCACACTTGTATGTGATATAGGCTTACTGTATATCAGCTTAGACTACACATAACAAAAATATATTGAAGCTTACTGTACATTATCTAATATAATATACCTAATATCTGCTCAACGGTCTTCTATACTATTCTAAATGCACTTATTTATTCCTCAAACTACAATTCTAACTTGCCTCTACAACCTTTTCCCGACCTTTTTATACAAGTGCCACTAACATTTTCAGTTTGTGGCATCAGGAGATAATCTTAAGTACCATTACTCAATGCAGACAGTCTGAGAAGTAGTCTTATGAGTTTAAAGCTCCAAATCAAACCATAATCTCTTTTCTATTAGATGGAAATGTTTGACAGTAATGAAAAATAAATGTTAGACTGTATTCATATAGTCACAACCAAACAGACTATGATTAAACTAGGGATGGGTACCAATAGTCAGTTCTGTTTTGGATCGGGTTCCTGGTTTGTTAAGCTCCAATGCTAACAAATCTCATATGGAACCTTGTATCTTTCCTCACTCTTTTTCATTTGCAAAGAGCAATAAAAAACCATATAGTTAGCAGGTTTCTCCGTATAGTAAATGTCATTCTGCAGTTAATATGCTCTCTGCAGCTGACGTCTGTATTCATTCAAAGATTGTTTATGAGTGAAAAGACACATAACTAAGAGTTAAGACCTTCCTCTAGAGAAATGATCAGCTGATCACTTCACATAAATCTAAGAATCTCCCAGTTTAAACTTTGATTCATATCATATTAACATTTAATCTCATTAGCTTCATAGCTCTGAATCAGGACTTTAAGCATTAAAATTAAGTAGCTGGTGAAGTAAAGTAGCCTATAGCTACATTCAAATAAATAACATTTCATATATTATGCTGCTCATCTCATTTTCAGCTTGTAGATATAGGTTTTGAACATTAATTAGGCTGCAACTAAAAGCTGTCATGTTTCTCCCTTTTCGGCGAACAAAATGTGATTAGACATCTTTGAGTTGTAGCTATTAAAACCTTTACTTGTAAATGTAAACCTTAAATGAAAGGTAAGCCTTATAAAATTTGATAAGGAAGATTCTGTTTTGATAAAATAATATTGAACCCCATGAGTAAAATAACCTGACCTGATCAAACCCAAGAGAATTTAGAATTTAATTGAGGGCAGAGCCGACCTGAACCTGTCGGGTGCTGCTAGACTCTGTTGGGTTTTGGCTGAGAATCTTGAGTGTGGTTTGTGTTCATTAGTGTTAACTAATGTCATTTGATTTTTGCTATTTGGGAATATAACCTTACACATTGGTTAAGCCTCTTCTTCTCCACATTCTATTGATTGGACACTGCGGCATGCCTGTAAATACACCTTAGCTCATAACAGATGGTGGAGAAAGAAAAGACACGGGATAATAGAATGATTATCATATCAAAGAATATGTTACAAAGTGTAAAGATACACATATTGCAAAACGCTGCTGAATTAAAACTGTAAGAATGAGTTCCAAATATACTTGAATAAGATAATAGAAGCCAAAGTGTGATTTAATACCATTTGAAGTTTTTCATCTTGTCTTAGTGGCTGTTGATATAACATCATATGCCAAGAATATTTTGGCTTAAGGTAGCACACTGTAACATTTTATATTGGCCCCCAACAAATACAGCAAATTGACTGTAATTTCAACCTCAAATTTTTGATTACGTACTGGCAGACTGAGTATCCAGGGAATGAAAAATGCCAACAGTAACAAATGGAGCTCTTACAGCTTTGTCTTTTTATAATGGACTGTCATTTACCAGAAACAGCCCATTCCCGAATCACTTTAGAAACCCAAAGTACTGCTTTGAAACTTCCCATGTCATGAGGAAAATTAGAAGTCAGAAATTTCAGACACTTAGCCGAGGTCCTTAGTCACACTAGTGTGACCAAAAGAGAGCCACTACTTGAAGGGAAAACAAAATATGAATGAATGGTCACGCCTCGCAGCCCTGTTCCATGTGCAAATACCCTACATTTGCTTTTGCATATTTTTTTGATAGCGCCTCTGACCATGATGTTCCTCTGTCAGTTTGGATTATAGTGTGCAGTGTTAAGATGTGAGAAATGCTCACAGACCTATGTTTGTCTTCATTGACCTTGTCTCATAATAGATGCGTGTTTAAATTTATTTTAAAATTTAAATTATGCTTTTGCTCAGGTGACAAGTTTTACAAATGCAGCCTCTTTAGCTTTCCCGCACACAAGCGATGGGTATTCAGATTCCTGTCATCTTCCCAAAGCACATTTTTTCTGTCCTTATCTTGACCTTTTAAAAGCTGGTGTCCTAACTTTGTCATTCGTTTCAGCAGACCAGGCTCATCCGCTTCCCTCCCAGTCTTCTTTCTCTGCCATGCTTTGCAGTTTCACCCCTGATTGTGTTCCCTTCATCTGTCACAGCCCCCCCCATCCTCCCCTCCCACTGTCTGAGAGGAACAGACAGTGATGGATGCTAATCACTTTGCCTGTGTGCCCATCCACCCCACCGTCTACAGTCAACAAGCTCAGCCCAGGCTTTCCCCTTTTTAGCCTATGAATAAATGAGATGATGCCCTCATTTCTAACATCATTGCCACTGTTAGCGATGTACCTGTACCCCCATTGTAGTTGATCTCAGACAGATATGGTGTTTATTGCACTTGACATAAAGGATAATACCAAAATAAAAACGTGTAAAACATGGAATGTTCTTTTTTGTGAATAATTACCTCAAACTAAAGATACATATCAAAAAACTTGTTCTCTGTAGCTGTTTCTCTCTGATGTGAAGTGCAAAACTAACTTTCACTGGCCTCTAGGCTGCTCTATTATTCATAAAGTGTTTATAAAGTGAAGCAAATGACTTTACAGAGTCAGAGACAAGTCAAATACGTCCAATATTGATCCTTTTGTGGCCCATAACCATTTATTTACTTAGCGTAAGATGAAGTGCCGGCTAGGAGAGGTCTCTTGATAAAGCTACCTCAAAATAACCACTTTGATGTTGGCAGGCCTCGTGTCGTGTTTGTTTGCACAGATGGCTTTGTTGTGTTTATTGCAGTGGTTTGTTGCTTATGATAATGGCATGAAATATTTCTGGGCTGCTGATTAAAATTCATGTTGCACAAAGGCTTACAATTCATAACACCTTTCGTAACATCTTTGGATAATTTAGTTAAAGAATGTGTTTTTGACTTTTTATACACTATGTTAAAAGTATTTCTCTTTGTGTTTATCACTGAAATATGTAATGCAACATTAGCTTTGTGACTTGCCCATAATGCATTTCGGCAAAATCTTGAATATATTTTAAGAAAGCTTGTTTCACACTTGAAAACAATGCACTGTGTTTGAGTGCTTTTTCTGCAGCCCTGGTTTGGAATTCTGAAATCCATTTTCCATAATGAGCTTCTGAATTCCTTTGTCAGGAAACATTTCAAGCAATTAAATATTGATGAAAATCGCTCACATGGCAGTATTTGAAGGAGAACATCATCCCTCTGATAGTAATAAGTGATTGCTTTGGTGTTCCAGAAACATGGTGGAAAGATTTTTAACAAGATTAGGTCAAAACCTAGAATATAGCTGGACTGTGTATGGTCAATGTGTGAGATTGTGGCCGATTTGTTACAGGGACAGTCAGTGGTAGCCTCTATAATGTGAGTTCCTGGATATTAAATATTCATCTGCAATTTTCTGTAGTGGTCCCAGTAAAATTTGTTGTTAAAGTATACTGAAGTAGCAAAAATGCAGTTATAGATGCAGTTGCAAGAACAATACTTTCCACTGATATCATATGATGTTTGATTTGAAAGAGAACTTACTTTAATTCTAATTATAACTATTCTAATTACCTATCTGTTAACTCCCCCTGCTCTTTCATCTGATTCACTCGGTTAGTATCTCTCGTTTTTCACTCTGTATTGAGTGTTTTGTCAGAGTGATAGGCTATTTGGGGTGCTTTAACTGTGCGCTCTCCCTCCCTAATGCTTCTATGTGCCTTTTTTCTGTCTCTTTCCCGGTTGAGAATTATGGAGGCTGCGGTAAAAATGAAAGTTTTGACAGTATTTTGTTTGCAAATTCAGGAGGCTCATCTCCGCCTGGTTACCGCAGTTACAGTCAAATCAAGCACACTTGCAGAACAGCCGCCCCACACTAAACTGATATAACAGCCTACATGAGTCACATGTTTTATCTGCAGGACTCGTGTTTTAATACTGCTGTTCATTGTTTGTGATGTTAAAACATCAAAAGAAATAAAAAGTTTGCGTCATGGTATTAGTTCAGTTATAAAATCCAAACGGAGCATCTCTCCTGCCGCCTGCTGACAGCGCTGTCAGCTGGAGAGTCGATCACACTGGACGGTGGAGGAGACGCAGAGACACTGATATGTGTCTGTTCAAACAGGAGTTTAGCCGACATCGCTGCATTTAACACCAGAGCTAAGAGCGTCAGAACTCGGAGCAGGAAACACAGGTGCTCTACTTCGCTCTGCTGTCCTCTGCTTCCATCATCTTGCACCAATTCATTTTGAAAGAGCAACGGCCAATACAGAAACTCCAACACTCGGCCAGCAAACCAATGGTGTAACTTCATCACTCACTCACTCACTCACTCAGTTATAGGGCTGGTCCGTGGCCGGTCCAGCCAAAAATGTGCTGTGTCTGAAAGTACTAAGTCAAAGACAGCTGGATTTGCTTTCTTAGGCTTAAAGGCAAATACATTTCTGAGTAGTGAGGAGTTCTTAGAAATGTTAAGCTTTTTTGTTTCAGGTTCTGAACCAAAACAGACAATAATCCGATTATTATTATCACAATTTCCTAAAGCCCTTGGTGACATCTTCAACTTTCTTGTTTGGTTTGACTAACAGTCCACTGAGCTGTCATATAAGACAAATGTTCATATGGCCAGATCCAGAGGAATATTCAAGAGTGCTGCCTTTCAACAGAGCAGTTTCTCATCATCCCCTTGAACAACTGACCTGCCCACAATGGATTATGAAGTATAAAATTAATATGTCCCCCACATTCGAACAAATGAATGCCACATTCTTTGGCTGCAGTTATGACATATTTGGTGTAGAAATGTGGAAGAAACAGAGCCTGAACTAGGACACAGCTACAGTATCTTGTCTTTCTTCTGTGCTTATTGAGTCTGGCGGTAACCAGGTTTACCGGCCAGTGAAGTGTATTGACCTGAAACCTATTTTCTATAGTAGAGCTTTGCACTGATTCAGTAGGCACCATCCTTGTGGAAAAGTGCCGCCATTATTTGTCCTTCTTTCTTTCTCAAAGCTTATTCATCTTGGCTTCTAAATGACGAGTGATGAATATGGATTGTAGAAGGACTGTCAAAGAGCATGACATAATTCATTTGTTACATAATGTAGCGTTAAAACTAAAGTATCTTCATATGTGGGCATAATTGCCGTCCTCAGTCTAGTAGGTCTACACTGGTGTGAAAGCTGTAATGGGTCATATGGTTAAAGCAGACTAGAAAAGAGACAAGTTTTACCGTTATGATTTAAACAAACTCAAACTTCAGATTGTTTTTCTCATTATGACATGAACATTTGAGAAAATACTGAAGTATGCTACTGCTTTTGTTTTCATGTGTCATTTAAATAGCTGCTCACCTGAAAAGCCCTGCAGGGAGGGCATACTTAATGCAAGGGTATATTCTAGTGTTTTTCTATATTCCGATCACACATACGCCATTAATTAAGTAAGTAATTTATTTATGTAGGACCTTTCAAGAGCAAAGACATCACAAAGTGCTTCACAGAAAAAGTAAAGCATAGACTACTTTTTAAAGTTGTCCACAGTGTCCACAGATCTTAAGTCCAAAGGGAGTGACTTCCAAAGTTTAGGAGCCACAACCTCAAAAGCACAGTCTTCTTTAGTTTTAAGACTAGATAGAGGAACAACCAGCAAACCCTGATCAGAGGACCATTGCTGGTGACATAGGGCTGCAGTAGATCTCTAATGTCAACGGGTGCCTGACCATTGCAGACCTCTATAGGTGGTCACAAGAACTTTGAATTGGATTCTGAATTTGATGGGGAGCCAGTGAAGAGCAATCGGAATTGGTGTCACATGAGACCTTTTGGAGGACCTGGTCAGGAGTTAAGCAGCAGCATTTTTGACCACTTGCTAAACGATCCAGGGATGTTTCGCTGAGGCACATAAAAAGGGAGTTACAGTAGTCAAGACGGAACAGTATAAAAGCATGAATTGACATTTTCATCTCTGCTTGAGACACAATGGGCCTGAGCTTTGCAACGTTTCTCAGCTGGAAAAAACAAGAGTGAATCAGACAATTGACAGGTCCAGAATCAGAGCCTGGTCCATAGTGACATCTAAATTTCTTATGGATGATTTAATCGATGAGGTAAGACGAGGAGTGGCAGAAATAAGACATTGAGACATTTTCTGCCATACAGTTTTTATAGTGTTTAGGCAGTTATTTAAAACTGACAATTTAGCTATGTTTTGAGGTTAAAAGAGACGTATCAATTAAAAATCATCTGCATAGCAGTGATAGGAGATACCTTTAGAGTGCCTTATTATCTGTCCAAGGGGAAGCATATACAAGGCATCAAGTATTGAACCCTGAGGCACACCACAATACAGAGTATCAGATGAGGAAGCGAAATTGCCAACAGAAATTGCAAAACTCCTATCAGAGAGGTAGGAGGGGAACCACTGCAGAGCTGACCCAGAGATACTCACCCACTGCCCAAGTCTCTCAAGCAAGATACAGTGGTCCACAGTATCAAAAACTGAACTGAGATCCAACAGCACCAACACCGAACATTCTCCCGCGTCACCATGCATTAACATACCGTTCGAGACTCTGAGAAGAGCTGTTTCTGTTGAGTGCAACTGGCGGAAGACAGACTGAAACTTATGAAAGATATGCTCATCTATTGCACTTGTGAGCTTCTTGGCAACAACTTTTTTAAATTGGAGATGGGCCTGTAACTTTGGGGTAGAGAAGGATCAAGGTTAGATTTTTTAAGAAGTGGTTGAATAACATCTTGTTTGAACTGAGCATGGACAGATAACAGAGAGTTGTTGATTATAGAGAGCACAGCAGGACCAATGGAGCCATTGATATTTTTAAAAAGAGATGTTGGTAAAATGTCAAGGGGGCGAGATTAAGTCATACGGATGACCAAACTAGTAAGATCTTGGACTGTTATTGGAGAAAAACTCTCCAGGATTGTAGGCCAAGATGAGCAAGAGATGAGGGGAAAATATTCAATCTTATGTCATCAATCTTGCCCACATAGAAAGAAAGAAATGTGATACATTCTTCAAATTGGAAAAAATTGGAAGAGCAGGTGATGCAGGAGTAGCAATATTACTTATATTTAGTGTCAAATAAAACTTTGGGATTAGGCTGATGTTAGACACAAGATTAGAGAAGTAGGTAGCTCTAACATGCTTTTCAACATTATTGAAAGACATTAAAAGTTCTTTGAAATTAAGATAGTGGATGTGTAGTCGGGTGGATTTCCACAGGCGTTTGACTCTCCTACAGCCTCTTTTTAGAGAGCGAATATTGTCATTTATCCAAGGGGAGAACTTGATCAAAGGAGCTGATCTAGTTTTAATAGGGGCCACTTTATTCAGTGCTAAAAGGCAGTGTTCATTAAAAGATTGCACAAAGTAGTGAAGTTAGCCAGGCAGCTGTTCTTTACAGACTGTGGCATGGTTATCTGGAGTGTGATTAAAAAGTGTACATCATAATGAATTAATGCAGTTGGCTCAGTGTTAGTTGAACCAGCTATAATGTGTGTTAGATACAATACAAGAGATATAAGAGATAACTGTTTTTCCAAGTATGAGCTTAATAATTCACTCAGCATTTGAAAAATCATTTTCGGTTGGTTTAGGTGCTTTTACTCTGCCCTACAGAGACTATGAACTCTGGGTAAGAACTGAGGAATCCTGACCCCTGAGTTGAACCACTAAATCAAGATGAGCTGAAAGAAGTCTGAAAATGTGTTTCGCTTGCCTAGTTACCCTCAAGGCTATTTCCTGTCAGCCACTCCGTACACTGACAGAGAAGGATAGCCCCTTGGCAGATTGTTTTGGCCACTGGCCCGTACATGCATCGTGTTGGCATGAGGTCTGTCTTTCACTGTGTGAGTGGAATCCACTCCAGTGAAGTTCAGTTCATCCTGCTTTGTATTGCACACAGAAAAGTGAGTCTTCTGTGTAGGGCTTTCATTCTCTGTGTGGACTCATTCACAACAGAATTTTGGAAGGAGAATGAAGTTGAGTAGCTTTTGTTCCACCAAGCAGTTCAATGTAATCAACTATTAGTGCCCACGCAGCATATGTCATATATAGAAATGAACTCAGCTAGGGTTATGGGTGCAGATAAGGATGAGCTTGTGGAGAGAAAAAAAAAGCCAAGTCAGTCATATGGGCTCACTTTTACTACAGGAAACATGATATACAACAAAATGAAGCTAAGTGTCTAAAGATAAATGTATTTTCAAGTGGAAACGCCAGCAATTTGTTCCATCGCACGGATCAAAACCGTGTCATTGAATATGATGAGTTCATGGCCAAGAACAAAATAAAGACCAGCAGATTGTAGAGCACATCCAAAAAACCTCTACAGGTGCTGGAAAAATAAAACTGAAGGCAACAGTCAAACAAAATATCAGCACACTGGCCTGCTCCCAGCAAATTTAATTTAACGGAGCAACACTCGGATGAAACAGGGACCTTTTGTCAGGCATTGTCAAAAAAAAAACAAGATGAAAAAACCCCCCAAAAACAAAAAAGTTATTACAAATAATCTCACAGTTGAACTAAAAAAACTGCATTTTCTAATGGTAATCCATAGCCTAGAACAATTCCCAGAGGGGATGAGATAATGGAAGTCACACATTTAAATCTCTTTGTATTTTCTAAATAATGTGATTATATAATATATTTTGTATTTGAAAAAAATGTGAAACAGAGCCTATTTTACTTTTTTTTCAGTTTCAGCACACACATGCCAAAGGGTTCCTAACAACTGAACATTTAAAGTAACTGCACTCAGTTAAAATCAGTGATTTTCTGTTTATTATTCAGCATAAAGAATTAATAAGAGGTCCACTGCAAGGACTTGTGCACAGATGAATGCAGAAATAGTCTCTAAATGTAGCAATTAACGGTGATATGGATTTCAGGTTATATCGACCAGCCCCACTTTCATACAGCGTCACCATTATAAACTATGTATTCAGTAAGTGGTTTACTAAATGTAAGAGTACTGTAATCCATCTCAACATCTTCCTTTTCTTCCATTTCTGAGTTTCCTGACACTTTTAACTGCTATTGTGTTTTACACTAGAAGAGTTACTCAACAAGTTTCCCATTGTCATTTATCTTTAGAGCAGCACATTTTACACTGTCCTGCTCTCTCCTACAAAGAAGACAATAAAAATAATGAAAACTGACAATTCCCCATCACAGTGACTTAGACCTGTTGTCTACCACGTTCCTGTCAAATTCAAAATCAAAACTGAAGTCAGCTGTCAACACATCACGGCTGCTGTGATGCTTACAAAGGTCAACAGATTGAAAAGGTCACTTTTCCCAGAATAGATTTAGAACATTGGGAGTAAAAAGGCACCGCTGAGCTTGACCTCAAGAAGAACCAGTAAGTGTAAAAGCAAGGCTTCTGAGTGAATAATGCAAGGGTGTCAAAAATTGCAGCTTAGCCTCCATGACATGACTTACTGTGAAGTGCAAGTGTAGTTGTTACTTTTCGGACAGGTTTGTAGTGTCAAAGTAAAAAATGGTAAAAAATATATATATAGTTTTTTACTTTCAGAAAATCAAAAAGATCAAAATCAAAAAGCGCTTTTTATGCAGTTGCCAGCAGTCGACCCGTCTGATTGTTAAGTTGGGAATCCATGGCTGTGTTTCTGTGCCTGTATTTTGGGGATCTATCAGATCTTCTACTTTTATACAATAATGCTGATAATCGGAAGTTACACAGTGTGTGTATGATTTAGTAAACAACAGCTATTCATGTAATGTGTTTCTTGGTTTGTACACAATTGTGAGGCTGAGAGCTTGTTGCAGAGTGCTGCACAGGAATGTTCTGAGCTGAGATGAGAGGATTTGCAGAGTGCTAGCTGCACAGCCAGGAAGCAGAGATGACCAGAGCAGAACCCCTGTGGTGCTGGATTGACAACTGGGCCCCAGGGGATGTGGGAGAATAGATAGATTTTGACTTAAAGACAGACAAAGTCTAACAGTAGGCTAAATGCAACAGTTTCCAATACATTTAGTAGAAAAAAGAATGTGTTAACTTGCAGAAAGAAGTCTGTATGTGACCAAGATTGGCAGGAAGCCAGTAGTGATCCAAAAAAACAAGCAAGTTTATATAGTCCATTTTATTTGAAGGGAAATATACTTCACAGAAAAGCAAATGAAAGTACATTCTGTGCTTGTGCTTTTTTGCTAATTAAAAGAATCAAATGCAAAACTCCCAAAGTAATCAACTGTGTAGAAGAAAAAGAAAGTTTTAAGTGTAGTTTTGCTTTTAAAATATGTAACATTGGAACAAATCTCATGCACATTTAATGATTCTAATGTATGTCAGCTCTAAAAACTAAAAAGTAGCTTCACCAGCTTTAGACTTACCTTACTGAACATCCAAATATCTTGCACCAGATGATCTAAGAGGTCTGACTCATTTCTGAGAAGCCTGTCAAGAGTTTCTGTGGACCAAGGACATGCAGTGCTTTTTGGATAATAAGTCCAATTTTGTAATCAATTCTAAAATCACCTGGCAGCCAGTGCAGTGATCAGAGGCCAGGTTTGATGTCCTAAAATTCTCACAGCCAGTCCCCTGAGTAGGAACTGGACAAGATAAACTGTAGACATTTTCCAGACTCAGCTAGAGTCTCAAAATCCTCCTGGAGCTCAACCGATTGCCTGAGTCTTCAGTTGTTGGTACTTACAGTAAAGGGAAAATATCTTGGAGTTTTGGAGTGTTGTTTGGACAAACAAAGACATTTAAAGATTTTTTTTCACTCTTTCTGATATTTTATGGACCAAACGATGAATCATGAAAATAATCAGCAAATTAATTGATAATGAATAATCGTAAGTTGCAGCCTTAGGTTGTTGTTCTTTTCAACTGGGGAAACAGCTGCAACTTAAACAACACCAGACCTGCTTGAATTGTTGAAAAAATGTAGGGACACCGAGAGCTTGTATAAAACTCAGGCGAGAATTAAGATAACAATCTGCAACTATTCTCCTAGTCGATTAATCGTGCAAGTAAAATTCAAGGTTATAGCTGCTCAAGTGTGAGAATTAGGTGCTTTTCCTTGTCTTATATTGTAGTAAACAAAATATTTTGGAGTTTTGGGAAAAAAATATTTGTAGACATCTTCTTAGAATTTGAGAAATTGTGACGGGCATCTATCCTCTGTGTGACATTTTATAGATAATATGATTAATTGAAGAAATAAATAGCCAGATTAATGGATAATGAGGGTAGTGATAATGCTCCTGAAGCTGTTTGGTAACTGCCAAAACCTCAAGAAGAAGAAGAATTTATTTTTTTATATTTCTGGGGCATTTTTATGCCTTTTATTGGATAGCGACAGTTGAGATATGATCGGAAACAAGGGGAGAGAGAGACAGGAAATGACATGCAACAACCTGCTGGAATCAGGGATGTTGCATTTGCGTGGCATACGCCCTAACCAGTAAACTACTGGAGCGCGCCAGAAGAATCAGTTATAAATCTTAGCAGTTCAGTAACAATTATCCATAAACTATCACAAAGACATGATAAATCATATTTTTGAACTGTGAACAGCAAAAATTTTATCCTCTCTGGCTCTCAGTCATGCTACTCCCTCTCTCACACAGATCAATGCTCTCTCCCCCACACAGATCAATGCTCTCTCACCCACAGAGATCATTCAGTGGTTGAACTGAGCAGGGATTAGATGAATGCTTCAACATCTTGTTTCGACCCTCTGTATAATCACATATGTTTAAATCACTCAAGCTGCTGCTTCCTGTCAATTTAATGAAAGAGTGAGAACTACAGCTAATTTCTGTGTAATTTGAGTTTCACCTTAGCTGCTGTTATCAGAGGAAGGACCCTGTGGACACTTCCAGTGCAATATAGTTACACTCGAGGAGGAGGAGTGAACATGAAATATGCAAGACAGATGCATTCACACTTTTCCAACACCTCGCCACTCTAAAACACTTAACTTCTCACTTCTATCACTAGTAGCCCTTCAGTTTATCCGGATATCCTATTTTCCCTTCTTAAATCCACAAGTAGAAGAAGCTGTGGCCTTTGTGTATCTCATCCCATCGTTCTTGTAAAGGTCAAAATGATTTTGATTGATATATGTTGGCGATCCCTTTAACATTGTAGAAAAAAAAGGAGGGAAAGACTGGACACCATTAGAAAACACCTCTATTTAATACTTAATAACTTCTCATGTAAACATCACAGGACCATGGTTAATGGCTTAAATCGAAGAAGTCACTTAATACCATTAAGTGTATCGGCACAAATAAGTGAATTTATTTCTCTCCGTGAAAATATCAGACATTGTTTACACATTTATTTCTGGAAAAAAAGAATGTTTGATTTAGTTTGTTTTACAGTGAACCAACTAAAATATGAATTATAAAACTCTTCGTATTTTACATTTCTTGGTTCCAACATTTCTTGTCCACAAGTTTTCCAAATTTTAGGTTGATTTGTAAAAGTGTTTTACAGGGCACTTAGTAAGCAGTGTACCTAGGTGTCCTTTTGTGTCTCAAATCTGTCCAAAACTTCTCCAATATGGCTAAAAAGTGCTAGGTTATAAGTACTAACAAGCACAAAATGAGGAAAATTTAATTCTATCTGCCAGATCTGCATAACATGATTTATATTATGATTTTAGCAGATTTAGTTTTTTTCCACTGAAGATAAGAATCCTGTTTTCTTCCATTACCCATGCCTTAGATGTGGGGGGGGGGTTATACCTCATATTAGCCCTTTTGCTGAGACAGGGGAAACAGCGAGGGTCACTGACATTCAGAAACCATTAGCATCGTGGAAAAAAAAAAGAATGTGCTCGTGGATCATCTGGTTTTCCTCACAAGTCTTGCAATACCTGCCAGTTAAAACATTCACAAAGATTTGTTCTTAGTGTATGTTTGTACACCACAAATTCTGTGTCTAAAAAGCCTGGTCTGTTAGTGTGACTCTCTCAGGTAGCTTGCTTGTGTAAGTGTCAACACTGTGACAAAGGGAGAAAGCTCTTTGCAGCTTTGAGTGTAATGCTCAGCCAGAGGTATTTGTTGTCTGTTGAAACCCTCAAACCACATGAGAAAACAGTAGAATTCACTTACACGCTTTGAAGTAAACATGTTTACCGTGGTTAGTCTTGCTCAGCAGAAACAGATATGTGGAGGGCTTCTACCAAATGTTTATTCCAAATCAGGGGGAGGTGTGCTTGTAATGTTTTATCAATAATACAGATCCAGTTGTTGCATCTGCTTGTCAGCCACCACTTCTTCTATGGTCACATGGAATTACAGTTCAACCTAGCTTGATTGAAGTTGACATGGAGTATCAGTGTTTTAACTGGGTCAGGTTGTACATTAAAGCTGCTGTGAGCTCCCTTTCTTCTAAAGCACACCGAAAGAGATGCAGAAGGGCTCTGCTGCATCAAAATTCTCTGTAGCGTTTGTGAGTGTGTGTGTGTTTGTGTGTGTGTGTGCCGGCAAGCTTTCTATTCTTCTGAGATGCAGTATATGACACAGGCATAAACAGTATTTGCACCTTTTACATATTTCTCAGCTTTTCAATAGACTTATGCAGACCTTATTTTATTCATTGGATATAAAACTCAATTTTCTTTTCCCCATATGCTTTATTCACTGAATGACGCCTGCTTCTCAGTTGCAACTCAAGTGATGAAAATATCATTTTTTTTACCTCCTGGATCTCATTTTTGTGTTTTTGCCCATTTTTCTTGGAACATTTTACTCTACAATTTGATTGCTGTGATCTGGGGATTCAGACTAATAACAAATGTTTTCAACACATTTTAAAACAAACGTGATTTTTTTTCTGGTTTATTTACCCCTCTATAAAACCAAATATCTTTGGGTTATGGAATGTTAATCAAGACAAAAGAAAACATTTGAGGATGTCACCTTGGGCTTTGGGAAACAGTGATCGTCATTTTTCACTGTTATGGGACTGTCTGTAAACTAAATGATTAATTGAGATAATAATTGACAGATTAATCGATAATGAAAATAATCATTAGTTGCAGCCCTAATGTGATATACATTCATGCCACCCATGATTGTCTGCATTCATACATGAACATCAGAGTGTATGTTGACAATGTTTGTCTGTAAGGTTGTTTTTTTTTCATATAGTACAGTATGTGGCATATGAGTGTCATAGTTTTTCAACGTATTTTTTCCATTTTTTTCTGAGCACATCCATGTTGTTCATTTTTGAAATCCCCAGAACAGCTCCTATTACTAAATAGACCTTGTGGTGAGATTGTTTTCTCAACTTTTGTTTCCAGTCTCAAGAATGAACTATAAACCTCAGATTTTAGGCCAACATGCCTGGAGAAGTCCTAACAGGGACATATTTTTTGTGATTTCTGTTATTTTTATACGGTTATGTTGGATGTCTATGTTAAACATGATCAAAGGTACAAAACTTGAGGTGAATGTATGAAAAAATGCTGCCTGACAGTCAAAAGCCAGGGCTTCAGCCTGCTCTGAATGCGTTGTTTGCAATGTTACCTCTACTTCCAACTTGTAATGACATCAGATTGTTCATACATGCCCACAAATGGTTCGTTCTGTAGCCTTTGTTGCTAAGGTTGTTTCATGGGTTGTTTGCATCTTCCACTCGCATATTTCGGATTGGATTCGGGCTCGAACATGAACAAATGTATTTGAGAAGTTTCCATTTTGAGTAAAAAACAAGGAAAACAAATTAAATCCTACTACCACTGTTTGTTTACGTAACCTCATGAGCCTCCAGAAGTTGGCCGAGATGCAGCTTCCAGACACTGGCTGATCCAAACAGAGTGGACTCATCAGGAGGGAGGCCTTAAAGAGACAGGAGATAAATCAGCTAGTTTCAGACAGAGGCTGAACTGAGGGGCTGCATAAGGTACCAGTATAAGATAAATAAGGAGTTTTTTGAACCGTACGGATGCCCCTTGGCAGGCTTTCGGAAAGCTTGCCAATCAGAACAGAGTGGGCTCAACAGGAGGGGGGCCTTAAAGAGACAGGGACTAAGACTGCCTGTTAAGAGACACAGGCTGAACTGAGGGGCTGCATAAAGGGCCAGTATAAGATAAATAAAGAGTTTTTGAACTGTGAATCATGCAAAGCTACTCTAGTGGAGTACCAGAATAAAAATAAATAGATATATAGATAAATAAATATAGATAGATAGAGCTGGAAAAGAGCATAAGAGGTCCCCTGTAAGTGCTGTTTCCCAGAAGGAAAATCATTTTGAACCTTTTATATATACTGTAGGTACTTCATTCTTTATCTTCACTTTCGTTATGAACATAATATAAATGATTGTTGAAAAAGGACTGTAATTAAATTTAATTAATTAAAACAAACGGATTACTCTATCTGACTGTCTGACTGCTTCTTTTGTTTGTTCACTGGACTCTGTCACAGAGTCACTTCGCCTGTTCTCAGCAATAAAGCTGGTGAATAAAATGTCATAAACAGCATGAATGATGGCCCAATTTATAAAAATAAGATCCAGGCTGTAAAAAAATGACTTTCCATTACTAGAATTATCAGTGATCTGGGGGCCAAAGTTTTATTGAAATTGTTATTCGGTTGAAATCTCCACTGCAGGATTTCTCAAGAGCTGCACATGAAATCCTGCGTATTTCTGGATGGTGTTATTTAAAGCACACATACGTAATCTTTTCCCATTGTCATTTAATGCCGTAAGAGCACTAATGTTCCATGAAGGATGAGCTATTTAGAAAGCCTAAGAGTTACAGAAAGTCACCTCTAGTTATTTTAGGTTATCTATTTCCCTCAAATGTTTCAAAAGCTGATACATTTTGACTGTCTGTGGTTTCTGTGTGTAGGTCAGGTTGCAGGTTTAAAATGCCAGCTTGCACCTTCTGTACACAGAACGTGACATCTGCAATGCAGGCAGTGTTCTTCCCCTCAGGATTTAAGAAGGGCCGAAGCCAGCCTGGTGCAATCTGTATGCCCACCATCTCTTATCTACCACTTCCAGCATGTTACATACTGGATCTAAGCTACTGCCCACATGATGGTGTTTTGCTATCAGGAAGCTCACACTATAAAACCCCACAGGGAAGGTTCAAGATCTACAAAAACTTTCATTTTTAATGAGGATTATTACATCTGAGTATATGACACAGGGTTATTAAACCATGCTGCCCACCATGACAACATTCACTAAAACACTGACACTTCTGCCTAATTCCTGCACCTCCTACTGGGTAATGGAGAAGTGAAGAACTGATATCAAACTTATTCAAGTGAACTTTACTCACTTTTCTTGGGCTTCCTTTATTATATTTCTTACATTGCTTTTACTACATTAACATTAGACCTATTCTGTGATAAGTATCTTTTTTTTCTTTGCAATTTCTGAGGAGAATGTATTTAGGGTTTTTTTTGGGGAGCTTTTAGTCACCTTGCACGGTGCACAGAAAGATGCAGACTACACAGATACACTCCCATTTAAATCAATACAGCTGTCTACACAGGCCGCGTATTGGCTTGCATTTCACTCACTTTGTGCAGGCAACCTTGACCCATAGCGTATACTTATGCTTCAAGTCTATTTTCTCCTGTTTTACATGCATAACTGCAGTGATTGTGTATTGTCTGGGCTTTGAATGCTGCCAAATTCCGGGGTGACCTACTACGCCTGAACGCATCTGGACTGAAGCTGCTGCTGCTGCTGCTTCTCTGCGAACATACTGCTTTCGCTACGCAGGCTGTTTGGACACAGTGTTATAGAGCTTCACGATGAAATGAAATTAGATGTTTAATCATCACCTGTGTTTCGTTCCTCGTTTTATATTGTATCTTTAAGAGCACTAATCGCTTTGCATGGCTGTCAGTATCAGTCTAAAATGAGAAATGGAAAATGGGTATTAGAAGAAAATATTTACATGTTTGGGTGGTGTGATATTATTATAAAACAGCATTCATCACATAAAGAGATGACATGTTATTTAAATTACCATAGTAGCCTGAATACCCCAAATGGACAGTAATGAGCCATAATAATAATAACAACAATAAACAACCACCACACTTATGGGTGATTTAATGTCGAAATGTGTGAATAAGAAAACATCACCAAGATACTTGAGGTAACCATTAAAGATTTTTTTAAATGTATATCATAACACAATAATACAAGGCAACAGGCAAATTAGGCTAAATAGCCTTTAAACAATAAATGTTAACATGTCAAAACAAAAATGAATGAATAATCAATTAACTAAAAATAGGTTTTACACACAATGAACGTTTGTGAGTAGGCTAAATCATCTTCATTTGAACACTACATGTCCCTCAAACACACTCTGTGCAGACATTCAGTACCTTGACTGTGCATTTTCCACAGTCAGCTTTCCTGCTTTTCAGGCACTTGGCGAAGGTTTTTTTTGCAGGTCATCCTCCACTGCTCTTTTTATGATTTAATTATGACTTGACGTAGTTGTCAGATCAAACACTCCAATGAATTCCGTTGCCTAGCAACTTAGAATGTTTAAACATAAACCCACGCTGAGATGAATGCATGTCGTATAGGGGTAAATGTTATCTGGTGGTGCTTATAGCTATAAATGTGTTTTTAATCTGGATTTATCTTCACTATTTTTAACATTAGTGGGTGCTACACAACATTATTTTAGGAAAAGTCAAAGTCTGGGAGATGTGAATATTTTATTAAAATGCGTTAATATTACACCACACACGTAAACTTGACTTCACTTGAGACTCTATATCAAGGCTTGTTTATTTTGTTTTGGAGTCTACTTTCTGCTTTGCTGTCAAAACCTGCCAAAGAGGATTAATCCAGTAGACCTCTCTCGCTCATAACAAGTAACCCCAGTCCTCGGGACTTCAAGCTTCTCATTGCCAGTATATCTTAATTATGATTTTTGGGTGAGTTGCTTCCACTAATGAGGAGGAACGGGATAAATTTCAACGAAAGAGTGCTATGATCCTCTGCCATTTTCTTTCATGTTTGTCCAATGTGTTCCTATTATAGGGCGAGTACATTCTTTAACGCAGCATTACAATTGTCTTTTTGTTTTTGTCGCTTGCTATGGAGGGTTGTTTTCCTGACGGTACATACAGTACAGACCAAACTATTCATCCCATAGCAAATGTACTACTTTAAATTTAAATAATGAAATCGTTAGAACTTGTCATAACATTAAGTTTCACAGTGTGCATTGAATCTTAAACACTTGTTTGCTTGTTAAGATTCATTATACTGTATAAAAACATGAAGTCATTGCTTGAGGCGGGATACAAATGACAGTTGTTTATTTATTCTTCTCCATTTTTCAGTATAATATATATGCAATGCCAAAAGGCTCCCTCTTGAACACAGAAGCACTGAGAGAAATGCAAAAGAAAATCCAATTTACATTATTCCTCAGCTGGAGATGGGTTAAAGACATTTTTATCATGTCAGCTTTGGTTTTGCCGAGATGGATTTGATTTTGAGAGTGTATTTATTCTCAAGAGATAGTAAGAAGCAGGTAGGTTTTCTGGATTTGAAAATGAAAAGGGGCATATCATGCTTTTCGTGATTTTTTATTAATTTTATATTGCAATGGGATATCTATGGTCAAAAGTCCAAAACTTGACGTGAACTTATGAAAAAAATGCCTCCTGAAAGTCCAAAGCCAGGGCTTCAGCCTGTTCTGAAGGCTTTGTTTGCAATATTACCATTAAGATTGTTCACACATGAGCACAAACAGCTGTCCATTACGTAGCCTTTGTTGCTAAGGTTGTTCCATGGGTTGTTTTAACATGTCTGGATGTATTTGAAAAATTTCCATTTAGCTTTAAGAACAAGAAAAAGAAGTGAAATCCTACTAATATCGTTTGTTCACGTAGCCTCCCTAACCACTAGAAGTCAGCTGAGACACAGCTTCCTGAAGCGAACCAATCAGAACAGAGTGGGCTCATCGAGGAGGGGGCCCGTAAAGAGACAGGAGCTAAAACAGCCTGTTTCAGACAGAGGCTGAACTGAGGGGCTGCGTAAAGAGACAGTATAAGATAAATAAGCAGTTTTTGAACTGTAAATCATGCAAAGATATTCCAGTAGAATCTCAGAATATAAATATTGACTGGAAACTAACCCTTAAACAGAGTTGTCCTCATCTCTTTTTTAATTCCTTTTTCCTAATCTACATAGTTGTTGGACAACTGCCACTTTTCATTGCAGGGAATGAAAACATTTTTTCTTTCTGTGAATGTGGATGTCAGATTTTTGCTGATGTATCTGATGCTATTTAAATGGTCTTGCAGGGCCGAGCAATACAATTTATAAACTCAAAATCTTAGTGAAAGTTACAGTATTCACTGAAAACTACATACATACATACAATTACATTACCTGCACCAAACCTGTGTGTATATGGATGATGTCCAGCAGTATATATATCAACAAAATCTCACAAACAGACAACAAATTAATGCAGGACCTTCCACATTCCTGCACACCCTTTGCCCTTTATATCTATCTCTGAATGTCATTTGCAACAAATTCCTCAGGCACTGACATGATAACTATGCAGCACTACAGGGTAACACATAGAAAACTTTTGGGTCCAGTTTTTCAAGCAAGCAGACAGCCAGCTCTATTGTTGAAAAAAAAAAAAGTGTCCCATTTTAAGGTACTAATTTGAACTTGAGTTACTAACATTTTTAATCTTTCTGATGAAGGCCAAAATTCACTGATGGTTTTGGAGGATCAGTCATGCGAGAAGATAGTTGAGGGACTGAGGGTCTAGTAGATGAAACAGATATAACAGTCTAGCAAACGGGGCCAGTTGTTGAAAGGCTTTTTGCTTTCAGTGTCATTTTTCACAGATTATTTTTAATCATTGCATGTTTGAGAGCGATTGATCAACGCTTTCTTTAAACTATTAATAAACATCGACAGCTCGCAAACCTTCACATCTGACACGCCACTATAAATTTAACAGCTCGTGAATAAAAATGCGTCATAGTATTGAACAGAAGGGAAAAGTTTATGGTGCTTGAATGAAAACATTTTTTCCTGCGCTACCAGTGGAAAGAGCTGAGTCAGTATCTCGGTCATCAAGTACACAGTAAAGTAATATTCTTTTATTTTATTTTTTATTTCTTTGTATTCTTTACAAAAACTTGTGTGTGTATCCCCAGAGTTCATTTGCGGTTTGTGTTGTTTAATAGATATACAGTACTGCGAGTGTTGACGAGATTGACAGGTGATGTGTATCGGTATACCTCTTTTTAATGTAAGGCTCACTCTTCCTCCGTCCTGTCAGCCTGAGAGTCGACACAATCCAGTTAAAAAAAAAAAAAAAAATCTTTACTTTGATGTTGTAAGGACACAGAAAAACAAAAACATAAGCTTTTCATTATTTATCACAGCCTTCGTTTCAACTGAAACACATGGTTATTTGTTCCAGCCTGGAAATAAAATGTGTTACACTAAATGAAACAAATGAATAACTTTTAGACAGATAAATAACTGTATAGATTTGATTAAACGGCTTAATATAATCACTACAGAGGGTAGACCTGCTGCAGTGTTCGTTCATCTGTAAAACCTTGATTTTTACATGTTTTTTTCTTGTCTCTTCCTGCCTACAGAAGATGCAGCACTAATGAGAAGCCATCAGCCTGTAGATGAGTGAGGCACAGCGAAGAAACTTGAACATCAACAGTCCACACTAACAGTAAGGCTCCATAACATCTGCTATCTTACACATCCCGAAGCTGTCTAAGAAGGTATCATTAGTCCCCCTTTTTCAGACTCCCCCTCATCCTCCAGTCCAGATCCTCCCAATGCACAAGCACCTGTTTATTGTTCTGATCAGTGAATCTGTGTGATTGTGGGAAGAAAAGACAGCCACAGTAATGGCATGCGGTAGCGCTCACACGTCGCTCTGACACCATATTCAGCTGTGTATATTCTCGTCAGGGTCTCTTTGCTTTTTGATGGAGTGTAGACAGGAGTGAAGTGACATTTTGATGCCATCCTGTTTATCCTCTTAGAAAACGTTGCTTGTCAGTGACTACTTTATTCTTTTAAGAGTAACATTAAAATTCACACAGTACTTGTAAATATCTTAACATAAAACAGACACTGTGTTTTTTGTTTTTTTTGCTTGTTTTTTTTAATATATTTATATATATTTATATAAGGATTTTTTTCAGGGCATCTCTCCATGCATACCCCCACACACACACCATATGTTGCATATATCATATATGAATATTAAGTGAAATAATATAGACCTATTCTCAATCTGTTAAAGAGCTGTTTTATGCTGCTAAGAAGATTTGCAGATAAATATTGAACTTAAAATAAACAAGTAAAAAGTTAAGTATGCTAAGTGGTTAAATATATCTCATTTGCTCTGTTCAAAAGTTGAATTTATTTACATTTTAGGTTTTCAAGGACAAAAACAAAAGCATTAACACATGACATCATGCATTGATTTTTTCATTTAACCCTCTTAGTGGCTTTAAGTACTCAACGTCTTTGTCTCAAAATGTCTCTTAACCTTCAATGGCATCATTGTAGCATTGGATAGATTTTCCCTGCATGTGATTCATTCCGGTGTGGGACAGCTGGCTTCTCCTGTTCACTAAAAGCTGCGATCTAAGTGACTTTCACTGTCAGCTCAGGTTCTGTCATCTCAGACCGTGTTGAAGGCTGATATGTATCAGCATTTATGTGCTTTTACAAATCATTCCATTACTTGCTCCGGTAGTCTCTATTTCACCTGTAAAACTTGAATGCTGGAAAGTTTCTTGTGTTACTACGACAACCGGCAACCTGTGATCACCAGATTTATCTGTGGCAAAACATGTTGTATTTTGATTAACTTGAAAATTTAATGTAAAAAGGAAGTTAATGTAAATGTTAATTTTTTGATGCTGTGAAACATTATTAAAAATGTGCACTATAGAATTTGATACACCTGGACAATAGATATGTTAGCATGTATGTGCATTATACAGCATGCTTGCACATCGAGCGGTGTATTGAATGTTTATTATCTAATTTGTCGATCTAAATCTCTCATATTGGCATTGTCTTCAATTAATATCCATGATCAAACCAGCAAAAAAGTGATGAAAAGGAAAATGTCACATACTGTATCATGGACTCTTTTACAGCATAGCATCCTTACTCTTTGTCACCCAGTTCATAGTGACATGTTTTTGTCAAGTGAAATGTCCAGGTTACATAGTACTGTTTCTTCTTCGATTTGAGGTGTTATTTCAGAGACACAGTCAGGTCAGAGAGTGATAAAGAGGCAGACAAAATTAGAGTTTCATGCTGCAAATGTGAAGCTTTGATGTTTCCTTGCTCTGAGGATGGCAGCATTGTAGAGAAGAGAACAGTTTGTATGGTTGCAGTAAGTCTTTTATCATGTAAGTCCCATCCAAGGTTCGTGGACCTTTTGGCTTGTCTTGAGGGCCTTGTCTACCTCCCATGCACTCCATGTACATTTTAAGTGTCAGTGAGTGTAAACATGCATGAAAATAAAGCTTCCCAGGCTCTCTAAAGCAGTCAGTACACTTAAAACAGTTGCTGACAGTAAAATATGGCCTTGTATAAATTACTTTGTGCAGACTTTACATTGAAGCTGGGGAATGTCTTATCATGCAGAAACAGGGGTGTAGATTAGAAGTAAATTATTGAGGTAGATTTGGGCCATAAATGGGCCACTGGAATTCTTCTTAAAGATTTATGAGTGTGTCACACGAGTTAAAGTAGCATTTTTACTCCCTATGAAACATGTCCACGGTCCTGAGGTGACTGCAAATGTAATAGGTACCTGCTATCAAACATCTTGCACTGTATTACACAGTCTTGGTTTCTGTCTTACTCATACTAAGATTTGTATCTTTTTTTCTTTTTTTTAGAAATGATGTTGCTACAACTTCAAACCTCATTTTCTTTCAAGAGTTCTCCAGATTCTATGTTCTAGAGAGCTGAGAGAGAGGAGAAATAATTTGCTGTTGGTTTTGAGTAGGCACTGGACATACTTGTTGCCATCTGGGATGCAGCGTAAGAATTCATTCATCATGACTCCAGATGACGGTACCCTGACAGATTTGTACAATCTTTATCCAAACATTTTGAAGAAGCAGCCATGCCCCTCCAAATATGCTGTGCTTTGTGAGCTGTTTGCTCTCCATAGCAATTCAAATAGTCCACTTGAGAACCAGACTTCTCCATCAGATCTTAAAGTAGAATAACTACTCTGAAACCAGTGATGAGTTTTGTACCCAAAACAGTGATGCACTATTTTATAAATGATGCTTTCCCGTGTCGATTGCTGACATGGAAGTTGGGCAGATCGTGGGTTGTTGTTGAAATTGCATTTTTGCTTTGAAGATTGTTTTTGAGGGTAGAATATTTGCCTGATAAGTTTCAGGAAAAAAAATCCTCAAACTGATACATGGATACACACTTTGTAGTGAAACCATTTGGATGTTTGTCATATATAATATCCCCTGCTTAGTAGTGCTCTGCCAGGGGGGGTTGTGAGCTCAGGGACAGTCTGTGCCAAGCTTGCTTAGATTTGTTTCAGGGCATCACATGAGCACTGACGCACTGCCAAACTAAAATACAATGTTACAATAAAGGGTTAAAATCTTAAAATCTGTCCTGACTGAGTTTGCTTTCTTTTCAAGAGTTAAATGACAAGCTTGAGATCAATTCCACGTCTGTGAGTTAAGTACTGATCCTGAGTGATTACATGATTAGCCTAGCTTAGCGTAAAGACCGAAGGCAGGCGGAAATGGCCAGCTTAACTCTGTCCAAAGTCCAAAAACGTGCCTACTAATGCCTCTAAAGTAGACTTATTTATATGATGTATTTTATGTGTTTTAACCTGTACATAAACAGAAATGTAAAAATGACAATTTGTAGTTTTAGGGCGAGTTATGTATTGGAACTATTTCTTGACAAAGAGTTTATCCATCTGCCAGTACTTTTTTGCAGCATAATTTTTTTTGTGGGGGCTTAAAGGTTTAAAGGTAGAAGTTAAACCTGCAGTGTGGAACTTTTACATATAAATGAATGTTCATTACATTCAAGTCCTTGCCAAACGAGTTAACACAATGCTGATTAAGCCCCTCGTCACCAGGTAAATCTCTCTGTATGTCACAGTATATTGGAGTTTGTAATTGTCGGGTTTGATGGTGTAGAGTTTGACATTCCCACACTGGCTGGATGAATGCATACTGTGCATGCTCTATGTTCAGAGCATGTGCACTAGAGACTTCCGCCGACCAAGTGGCTAACTTCTGGTTAGCTCTCTACTAACTTGAATGTGGATAAAATAATTTAATTGTACGGCTCTTCTAGACTTTCCAAATGTTATCGGACCGAATGGATCAAATTCTGATAGTGAAAACAATTTGTCCACCATTTTACAGCCACAACAGTAGTGGCGGAGTAGGCTACAACAGAGCCTATGACGTAAACAAGTGTCAACAGTGTTTTTGTAATTACTCTGACTGCCAGAAGGGGGAGACATAAATCTTGCACTCCAACTTTAAGATTCTAGTTGTTAGACAGGTTATGTTTTGAATATGTGCTCCTCACTGTTGTGGAAATATTGAGCGATGGTCAGCACCTCAGTGGAGAAAGTGCACACGAGCCTTTGATGTCTTAATGCTGAGAATGTTTATTGAAACACTTGGCCAAGCAGAGAACTGAAACAGTTAACATCAAAGTGTTCTGCACAAGATGCTGTCTCTTCCTGTTCTGCCCTCAGAAGGTCTGACTCTTAGTCTTTAACCGTGACAGATCAGCCTACAATATGAAAAAAAAAGTCTAATTGGTTCACTAGTTTCTAAACAAGGAACTGCACTTTACCCGTGTTAGTTCAGGTCACGTTGCATGGAACTTCAGGTCATCGTCAGCACATTTTGGTTTGAATGTCTGATTTTGCCATGTAATCTTCGCATTGACCTATCTGTGTTTTCTAGGAAGGCCCCCTCTGACCTTGGTAACCACAGCAATGCTGATTCACCCTTTATCAGGGAGGTTTTCACTTCCCCAAACAACACAGACAGTTACTCAGAGTCTCGAGGAGAGAATGTCTCTTTCTACTTAAGAATTGTAGTGTGACCTCAAGGCCCAGGCTTGACCCAATGTAATCCAATGTATAACCCCTAAAGATGGAAAATTCCATAACACTCACTACTGAAAAGGTCTTTATTGCAGTAATTGTAATATGATTCCTCTTTGTGAAGAAGGTTTCCCTCTCTTTCTTAATACATATTCTTTTTTCCTAATTTAGGTAGTACTTATCTTTTGTACCTTATTAGGTTTTCAAGTGTTCTAGGTTCTCTGAGATTTTGAGGCTGGGGATGTATTTTTTTTCATAACTTAGGCATTGAGATGCCATGTCAGGCTGTATATGTGTTTTCATTCAATTTTCATTCATTTATTCAGTTTTTGCTATAGTTTCTTTAATCTATGGTTACTTTTTTCTTGAGGTTATCTTGATGTAGCTTTGTCACAGACTGAATCCTTAATTACTACTATCAAGAAGAGCTAAAAGATGTAATGATGCTGCTCACAGTGCCATACATTTTAGAAGCCATCATTCTCAAAGGAAAAGTTCCCACAATTCCTCTGTCAGGTCCAACTGGGGTTATTTTTAGCTTTAGTGCACAATGTTCAGCAGTTCCCTGGGGTTGTTCTGATAACAAGTAAAGAAACAAGAGAATACCCAAGAAATAGTACAATAGTAGAAAGTGTGGATCACACACAGTGTTCATGATTCTGATTCTTAAATCTTGTTTTCATGGCATGGTTTCATATAAAATGTTGTTATGGACCTTCACCATGAAAGGGAAGGAGAATAGAATTAGCTGGTACCATTGGGTAGACACCATAAAATAAGTGCCTGCAGTACAATACATGCTTGTAACAACTACACTGTAAAGTATTTGAAAACAGGTTGGTCTGCCATCACTAGTTACGCAGACATCTCAAGGGATAAACATGTCAGAAGCATATTTCATATATGCCATTCAAAGATATTTTTACTCTTCCTGATCCCACCCATCTGGAGAACCATCTGAAAGATACACTAAAGTGCTCCAATCTTTGAAATTCAGAGACTTGCATCACATATCCCTATCCATCCATCTATCATTTACCAGAGAATATCGGGGAGCCGCAGTCACAAACATTTCGGGCAAAGGTGTGATATTGCTATCGATATATGTTTAAGATTACTACCACCTACTTTACTGTATCTGCAAGCAAAATCCATATTTGTCACAGATTTTTGTTTCCCCGTGGAATACCACAGGCACATCTCAAGCATTGTGTTATGACGTTCAAATTCTCAATCTCAATGGCACCAAGTTGTATCAAATATGTCCTAAAGACAGTATGAAAGTGGAGATGTCTTTCACTTGTTTGCACTTTCTGTGTGGGCTGTACAGCTGAAACACTGCTAACTGCCAAATTGGTTTCATTAAAATTATGTTTACTGCTCCCTATTTCCTCCTTCCATAATGTTCCTTCCTCACAAAGCATATTAACAACTGTTTTAATCATGATGTGACATTATTAGGGACAGGGTTTGATAGTGTTTTACTGAGTTTGAATCCAGTATTTAATCCTTTTATTGACTCTGAATCCTTCCAAATCTTATTAGGTTCAACTTCTGCAAGTAACTGAAGGCGAATATAACTCAACTCAACTGTGTCCTCACCTCTTGTTGGATGTGCAGGCAGAAACACTACAGTGGCAGTCTAATTAATGTTCACCTGTAACCTGTAACCTACACCCTGAAAATGAGATGAGCAGAAATTTTAATTATATGTATCTGACACATTTAATTAACAGCTATAATCTACTGGGATTCTATGCAAATTTTAGCATTTTTTTTAACTGACAGTCGGCCGCCTTAACAACCGATTATAGGTTAATCATTATATTTCATTAAATATTTTGGACATTTTTCCATTATAAAACCCTTTTAACCACTAACGTGACCTGTGTTTGACGCAAAGTCAGAGTAGGTTACATTAGGATTTAGAAGAACAGATCAAGTAAACAACAAGTTACTCGAATGATAAACTAAATAAAACAAAATAATGACTTAATCTAAAACTATGGAGCTCTTGTCTGTCGCTATTCAACAACTGGCCCAACAAAATCCAAAGTATTAAACACAGGAAATAGCTGCACAACTTGCAATTTCACCAGAGGACATTAATTATATCAGACAGGATGTGTTGGACAGACCTAATAATTAATTAACAATTAATCAAAATTGCTGTAGCCTTCAATAATGATTAATCTGTAACTTTACTGAATACATGTAAAATAGGTTACTCTAGTCTCCCCACAACAGTCTTCAGTCTGACTGGTTTAATATAAAATAATCTGCATAACTGATCTACGTGATGGATTGATGTGTGTTGTTCATTGTAGCGTTAGTCCAGCTGCTGGAAACAGCTGTCCAGCTGGACGGATGTTCCAGGGATGAACAATACTGTCTTTCCGACTTCATCAGCCCATTTATTGCCACCACTAAAACACATTTATACTCAAAGCAGGGGAGTGCTGCTTATACAGTTCATCACTTTTGTGTTGATTTTGTTGGAAACGTGTGTAATTAGAGTCCTGCTGTCTGACACTCAGCTCTCAGCCTGCATTAACCAAGCAGCTGCTTCTGTTCAAGATGCTAGCTTTGTGTTAGCATTAGCATCAGACAGCTACTAGCTTTGTGTTAGCATTAGCATCAGACAGCTAAAACACACAGACACCAGACAACAACTCCGTGGAACTTTCACAGCCTTATGCTTAAGTGTTCATAAACACGACACAGTGAGCAGATCGAGGTACACTGCAACTTTTTTCTTCCTTCAACAGCACAGAGGTACGTTAGTTTTGAAAACGGTGGCCCTTACAGGCGGTTACCAAACACACCTGGAACCCAACCTTATTAAAAAGTAAGAGGCTCCACCTAGTGGCGCAACAGTGTACTACAGCAAATCTAAAGATCGTTTTCTGACGTTCCGTGCCCTCTGCATTTAATCAGTTAATATATTTTTAATTGGTTAAATTATTAATGGGAATTAATAATCGATTAATCATTCATCTGGGAGATTCTTAAAACGACTGATTTGGATGAATACAGACACTGGCTTCAGAGAGCACATTCACCAGAGAACAAACTTTTTATTTTAGCTGTTACAGACATTAACGAGAGACAGTGATGGCCACCTGAAAATGAGAAGCCTGTTATCTAAATGTTTTCTGTAGCTCTTTGCTAATGAAAAATTCTTTTGATATGATTTGCTAGAGTCTGAGTAGTAGTGTCTGAATACATGTATTTTTCCGACCAATCCCTTGCATTAATGTCCTCCTTTCTTTTCTATAGAACATATGGTTTTAGTCCATTTTTTCCAGATTTTAAGACGTTTACCTGCTTTACAGGAATATTTTATAATAATTATAATTAAGCAATAATACATTAAGTCAGATGTGCAAATTCTTCAACACATGCTACCTGATGTTGCCTGCACTCTGCCACTCATGTTCAGTCCATCAACTTGGAAATAGTGCATTTCTTAAACATCATTTTAGATTACACAGGTAGAAAATGCAGTGATCCGGACAAAAGGTATTTGATACAATTCATTAACCTCCCAACAGCTCCCCTGCACAGAAAAGCATAAATTATTAACTGCCATACAATTTTCCATGACTTTTGCTGCTCCCTGATGGAATCATCCGGTATCATTATTGTAGTGCAAACAGAACAGAACCATGAGTGACACTCCTCCTCCTCCTCCTGGTATAGGTGTGGTACAGCTTGACTCATAAAATATCATATAATACAGCTTTTCAGTGTAGTATTCACCTCCATTTTAGGTGTGATTAAAAGGAATTTGAAAATTTCAAAGGATAATAATATGTGTGAGTGTATATACAGTATCAGTCAAAAGTTTGGACACACCTTCCCATTCACTTGAATGAGAAAGTGTGTTAAAACCTTTGAGTGGTACTGTATATATAAAGCCAGGCATGTGTGCCAATGTCTGCATTTAATCCATATACACATACTGTAAGACAAAACTTGGATCATGGCTGTGGCTGCCTATCTACAAAACTTTTTATCTAGAGTAGAATCTTAGTCATCACTTGTCTGATTTTGACAAAACCTGGAGGGATGAAGCATCCTTAAACACAGATTCACCATTTAAAAGATAAGCTAATCAGCTTAAAGGGGGCGCCATGAGAGAAGATGAAAATTTAGACCCTTTTAGACATTGTGTATCACAATTTGTCCATTTTTTATGTAATTTAGAGATAAGCAATTTAATTGATTAATTAAACTAATTAATGTTAATTCTGTGAGTCAGCCAAACTATAAACCATCTTGCTAAATGCAATCTGAATAGATCTCTTAACCTCTAAGCGAATTCTGACTTTTGACCGGTTTCATTGTTTGTAACAACATATTTCTATCCACAAGCTCAGCACATCCTGCAGAGACCTTGAACCACCTGATATGCCTCCACGTTTCTGTTCTGTTGACTTAGGTGAAAGGTGGGAGTATTTGAAGAGATGATGTGAAGTCAAGAGACCTATCTGGTGGATTAAGATTCCAAGAAAAAAAAAACCTACGTTGAGGTTTTCTTTGACTACAAAAACATGTTTGAATTCCTCTTTGTAGGAAATGTATGTAACGGATGCCAAGAGAAATATTTGACTGTACCTGGACATTATTAATCCTCAGCACTTTATGCCTTTATATTGTACCTTATTTATAACCGGACTATTAGTCAATATCACCACTTATCCATCCTTAAGTCTGTCTGCTTACTCATCATAGCAGCTGTGTTTATGTACCTGTTCCATCCATCCATCCATCTATCCATCCATCCATTCATCAAGAACCTGGACACAGCTTAAGTGTTTCCCAAGGCTGCAGTAATTTTTATTGTAAGAAGAGTCTTCACTGTTTGTATTGTATTGTAATACGGAAATAGTGCAATGAGAATTTTTGGTAGCAATATTATATCTACAGAGCAAAGCTGCATTTTACATTGAATCTACTGTGTGTGATATGTTGAGCTACAACTAACAGATACACTGACATACATCAATCGACAGGTTAATACAGTTCAACAGAGCTGCCCAAATTACCCCATTAAAAACTGGGACAACAAAACATGGATTCAATGACTGCATTATTTAAAACCCCAATATAAAAGCATAAAAGCATGTGTTATTACTGTATGTGTAACAGGCCCTTCTATGTATATATGTATGTATATATATACATTTATATACACAAATAGGGAAATTAATCCACATACTATATTGTTGATATCATGACTCATTATTACCTTTCTTCATATATATTAGTTCTGTACTCAGTAACAGTCTTGTTAACTGTACTCACTTAAGAGGGATAATTCAGGTTTTTTGAAGTGGGGTTGGTTGTATGAGGTACTTATCCATAGTCAGTGTATTACCTGCACCCCCCCCCAGTTTGGAGAAGCAGGCAGGCATAACAGTGTGGAAGCTAAGCAATGTACAGCTGTGGACGTAGCCAGCAGCAAAACATATTTTAGCCATCTAAAAAGGGCCCGCCCAAAAAAAATCAATATCAGTTTAAGTGTACACTATATTGAGAATATTTTCACCGCTTAACCTTGCCATGAGGCAGCCCTTTCCTTTGGCACTACATTTTCTCAACCATAGAACTTCTGTATTCCTACGCATACTATGTACTGTATTACAGATCAGCTGTTTGGGTCAGAAAGTGATGCTGCGGCGTAATACAATATGTGGCCAGATTCCTGCTGCAAAAAGACTAAAGGTTACATAAGAAAACAGTGAAATAAATAAAAAAAATGTTTACTCACATCAATAGCACAGCATAACCACAGATGTTGCATGACCTTTTGAGCTGTCTAGACCAAGTCTGTAGCTCTGCAGTAACATGAGGAACATTAGCAGTAGACACCCTCCTGCTTTCACCTTTTACCTCATGGTATTGCATGGCTTGTCCCTTTTAATTAGCTTCCTAGTGTAGAATCAGCAAAAAAAAGACCAGTTCATGACCCTATTGAGTTTTCCCGTTGTACAGTTTGGAAGCAAATTGATTTAGGTGTGATGTGTTCCTTTTTTTTTTAAATGAATGTTAATGCGCTATGAGGTTTGGCTTCGCCTGCCAACAACTAACTGCTCAAGATAGACTTTCCAACTGGCTGAAAATGGATTGACTATTCGGCAGGCCAACAGAATTTTATCTGACCTCTTTCATGTGTTCAATTCTGATTATGCGCTTATGGATTGTGGAAGGAGGTACAGGGTCCCGCTGTAGAAGCACAATTGTTTTCCTGTTGTACAGTTTGGAGGCAAATTGATTTCAGTGTGATGTGTTCCTTTTTTTAGTGAATGTTAATGCGCTATGAGGTTTGGCTTTGCCTGCCAACAACTAACTGCTCAAGAAAAACTTTCCAACTGGCTGAAAATGGATTGACTATTCGGCAGGCCAACAGAATTTTATCTGACCCCTTTCATGTGTTGAAGTATCTGCTTATGGGTTGTAGAGGGAGGTACAGGGTCCCGTTGTAGAAGCACAACGGTTATAAACATTCACTTGTCCCTCTGTCAGTTAAACTTATTAATGGATAACTCATGGAGGATAGACAGAAGGGCAGAGAGGCACTCAGATAACTGCTGCTCTCCACCGATGTCGTGCTTGTTTTGTAAGCATGTGAAATGAAATGTTTGTTTGAAATTTATTTGCCAAGGTAAGTATGCTTTGAGATGTTTTTTGCCTTAAAATTTTGTAGTTTTTAATAGAGTGAATGGTTTTTATACTAATCTGCTTGGTCATTTTTTCTCGTAAGCCAGTATGTGAACGTGTTCTTATTTAATGTGCTTTTATTGTGGTGATTTTGTTGTAGCGATTCCTTTTATCTGAGACAAATTTACCCTCAGGGAGAAAAGAAAAAGTGACCTTGACCTTGGATACTGGAGGGTTTCAGTGTTAAGGCTTGTCTACATAGGAGGTGTTACAGGCGCATTTTTCTTGTCTGATGGAAAAGTCATGCTTCTACTTTAATCATTGCACATGCTGTGTATTTTTATGCTTCAAGTATTTTTTATTCTGTTTTACACACTTAACAATGATTGCTTCTCTGCCTCTGAATGTTGCCAAAACTTGCCTTACCTGCACTCAATACTGTGCCTGAACGTATCCTGTGTAGACACTTACAGAGGACTGAAGCTGCTGCTGCTGCTGCTTGAGAAGCTTGTATGAGCAGCCATTTATATAAAAAGCCAGCTTCCTTCTTCTATTCAAAGCCCACATTATCCATAGAGTACTGTGGACATCGGGTTAGGTTGAACCAGCTTGATTGATCTAGCAAATAATTTTGGTGTTCATTCTGGTTGCTGAGGTAGCAGTTAAAAGCCTAATGGCTTGTTGAAACTTAATTTAATTTGTATTTCATGAGAGAATTTGGAGGTTCTCTTAGTCACTTCAATGTTGTTCAGTGTTCAGAGTTTTCTTGGAGTCATCAAATGGCTTAGAGGATCTGCAGTGCCTACTGCAAGCAGCAGTACCACAGCTGTACTGCTTGCCGCTTGTGCACATCTCACTAGACATCATGCAACGCCTTGGCTTCAAGAGTCTATGTATATTTTTAGTTTACATAGGACAGTTGGCTGAAAAAGTGGGAATAGCAGAAAGAAACTAGAGCAATCATGTATTTTATTTCATTTTTTCCAGCAAAAGCAGTAAACAATCCTACAGCTTCTCAGTTGTGAGGATTTGCTGTTTGCTCTTTGTCTTTTTCAATAGAAAACTGAATATTTTTAAATTATGGAGTGAGGAAGGGAAAACATTGATGGGCATTTTTCACTCGTTTCTTATATTTTAGATTATCAATTAATCAAGAAAATAATCAATAGTTGCAGTCTTACCAAAACTCAGAATAACCCAATGTTTACAGCTGTTGTTTCTTTCTACAGTTATTATGTTATACCATTTAAAAACAATTGGAGAAGTTACATAAGGTAAGTATAGAGATGTAATGCCTGTAGTACATTATTTGCCCAAACAGCTTTTAACAGCAGGCGGTTAGGGTTAGATGACTGCAATGAATGTAATTTACAGCTGTGAAATTAGTGCACATATACTTTAATAGAGCCCGAGGGCAATTGTGACAGTAGATTGCACTTACAGTATTTTCCCATCACTGTTGCCCGGGGGAATAGATGAACTTAATGAATAGGAAATCACAGCTGTGGTGTTGACACAGTAGTTACCCTTTGAAAATGTGCCCGGTCTTCCAAAATGATTGGACAGTTAAAAGTCTGTTTATGCTCCTTTTACTTAATGTCCTGCACTTTTTTAGGCTGGCAGCAGCATTACTTTTTACAATTTCATATTATTCATGGGTATTCATAGCGACACCTTGACACTGACATACTACAAAATAATCTATTTTTGGCAGCATATTATATTTTCATGTCCCCACATTAATTTATTCCCTTTTGCTTTTACATCAAAACCTAGTTAACTGGAGGCATCCATGTTTTTATTAATGCTACAGATGTGGCTCCAAAGATGGCAATGTTTCGTCCAGACTGAAATATCTCAAGAACTATTGGATGTACTGTCATAAAATTTGGCACAGATATCCGTGGTGGCCAAAGGATTAATCCCCATGACTTTGGTGATCCCCTCACTTTTCATCTAGTGCCATCATCAAAATTTTAATTTGTCCAATACTTTAGTTTATAACCCAATACCTGCAAAACTAATGACATTCCAATCAGGCTCAGCTATATTCTGTGTTTAGTGCTCATTGGCAAATGCTAAAAGCCTGCTAACTAAACTAAGATGGTTAGAATGGTAAACATTAGACCAGCTAAACATCAGTATGTTAGCATTGTCAGTAACACTTTATTTGAATGGGGTGTGCATAAGACTGACATGACACTGTCATAACAATGACATGACACCTGTCACGAACATGAAGGAATCTTTATGAATGTTTATCACTGTTGTCAGTAAGTGTCATTTGGTCAATTATGTCATTTTTATGCAAAGTTCACAGTGTTTGAGATGTCTTTGTTATGACAACTTAACATGGTTAACATGGTTGGTTTTGACATTGGCTGCCATGGGACTATTATAATTGTGTCATGAATATTTTCCTTGACCTCATCTACAGTGGTATAATTCCAACTAGTCATTGAAGTGTCATTTAGTGTTATTACACTGTCAAATGCTTTTCAAACAGTGTCATTAATTGTGTCCTTGACCTCAACTACAGTGGTACAATTTGGACTTGTCATATAGATGTCATTAAGTTTTATTACACTGTCAAATGTTTTTTAACAGTGTCATGAATAATTCCATTGACCCCAACTACAGTGGTACAATTTTGTCATTTCACACACTGCATTCGAAATCACATACTATGCACTACATACCCAATACTTGTACTGTCTTTCAACATATTTCTGTGTGAATGAACAGTAGTATGTATCTTTTTGGACACACTGAGCTGTAATTATCACTTCCAAAGAGCCTCCTTGCCATTTGGAGACACATAACCATGGTAACCCGTGCCAACCTCACCTCTACCGGCTAAACTGAACTAATTTTAAAAATATATATACACATAGAAAAGTGAAAGCCTTATACTTAGACTTAAACTGAAGCTCCAGAGCTGCCTTGGTTGTCATTGTCTGTTATGTTGTTTTTACTGTAATTACTGCATTGCATCGTGGAATATGTATGCTGGTGTAGTGTCCAGTGCTTGCATACTGTAATATTCCCCAAGAAACAGTATGCAGTTCACGTACTATGGTTTCATACTAAGGTTTCGGACATACTAAAAAATATCACATATTGTTTCAGCATACTAAATTTAGTATGGAATTTCAGTTGCAGCCATATTGACATCCTTAAATATTGTAACAGTGTCAACTAAAGTTGTAACATCTTCATAATCATAACATGAAGTGTTTTGGTAACCTGACACACCAGATGGTTTGTTACACAGAACCATTTGAGAGGTTGTCATTGGTAACTGTTTGGAAAAGGGCAGTTACTTTTCAAAAAATACTTGGCAGGTGACTGGATGAACCATCTTTCTGTCACCATCTATCGCTGTCTTACCTTGCAAGGAAGCTGCATAGGATCTTCATATACATATGTCCTCAAACAGAAGGTTCCAGACGGTGAGATAATAGACACTTTAAAGACAAATTAACCCAAAATTAACTGAAAACATTGCAGGGGGTGGTTGAGCTGTGCAGAGAGGAGACATGGCATTTGAGTTATCAAGTGGGCAGAGTTCGGTCCACGACACCTCAAGAAGGCTCAACAGTGAATTCCAGCGTCCTGGAACCAACCTCATATACACCCACTCTCAGCAAGTCCACTGGCACTGTGTCACTGCTACCTACAACCCTTTTTCAACAATGCTACTTCAAAATCTACATTTCACCAAACATACTGGCTTCAAGTATTTGTAATGCTGAAGATTCATTCCCGTTACACAATACACAATACACAATATGGGCCATAATGGCTGCCAAACAACATTACCAACTTCAACAAACTAAAACCCCAATCCAACAAGTTTTAAACACTTACACTTTAATATTTATTTGACTTGTCTTTATACATCATGGAAAAGTCTGCCTAAGACACCATTATAATAGCATATACCTAACCAGTGGTGCCACTTTAGCATTTTGAGGTGAATTTCAGTGACTCAGGAGTGTGATTACCTCTATGATGCCATATTTCCAACTTGTAATTCTGCCATGCACGCTCAATATGCTGAGTAGGGGCACCGGTCTCTGGGTTAACAAAATTCATTTTATGGCAGACAGAATACTGGCCATATCCGTACTGGGAAAGCTGCCCCTTGTAGGCATGCCATTCATCAAAGAGGATGAATGTTCTGGGTCTGATATGTCATTGAATTTGGCCTAAGCATTTGCCTTGAGAGGTCCCTGAGCAGATAGAGAATGAGCCTTCTTGAATTGCCATCAACCTTCTGCATCCTGAAGATCCACTGGTGTTCATGGCATCAAGTGCTGCCACATCAGCCATAATAGTACTGAAAAGTAAAGAAAAAAGACAAATACTTTAATAAAGATTGGGCTGTATCAATTTTTTAACACATTCTTTCCACATGCACTGGGGTATACAGTGTTATTGTGCTATTATAAAAAAAAAAAGAAAAGGGTGAACAGCTGCACAATCCTCATGCAAAGCTTGCATATTGGATAGTTAATATTGACTGACTGATCCTTGTCATCTGGCTTGAAAACAAAGCATTGCTGAACAGTGCATTTGCATTTCTCCTTGACACTAAATGATAGACACAAATGTTAACATTAGCTTTCTTTTTTATTTCTCCATTTTCTCAGAGTGTATCTCATCACATGACCACCAATATGCTGTACACTCCTGAGCACAAAATATTGTTTCACTTTCCACACTTGCTGCACAAGAGCTGTCTCATAGCGCAGCATCAAAAAGTATTATGGATTGTATTGTTTTTCAACAGAACACAATATTGAAAATTATACCTTCAGCATTTTTAAATACTGCGCTATGCAGTCATATCAGAATACTGTCCTATACCTGTTGTTTACACACAGCCTTAACAAATCAAGGATATATTCTTTTCTTAATCTATTGTGTGTTTTCAAACTGTTTTTTTTGCTTTCCCCATTCAGTCCTCTGAAAATGTCTGTTCTATGTTTAAACACTGCCATCCAGTTCAATTCCTCTCCATATAAACACTCCCCCATGTCTCTTAACCATTCAATGTGACTCATTTGTACTAGCCTGTAATCTTGTCCATCAAGTTAAGATCATACCATAATTGTGACTGTTTTGTCTCACTTAGTGTATAATTCAAACTTCAACAATACACATTTTGCATTGAAATGTCAACACTGAAGAGAGATGAACTTTCATCACGTCTTCTCTATAGGAACATCAGCAAAGTTAACAACTATCTTTGGGTTGTGAGAGACTATTTTGGCTTCAGATACTTAATTTAATAAGCCTATCTAATTAGTTGTTTATGGAGCCTTTATAGTAAAAAAGCAGGTAGAGGTTTTTGTGCTACATGACTGAGTATGTATTTTAATCCAAGCCTGCACTATAGACCTAAATGTGGTCAGCACTGTGGAAAATCAACACAACTTCTCATTTTACTCTTAAACTGCAGGCTCTGCAAGTAGGAACAGTACACCATTCATAATAATTTCAAGCATTCACAGTATGTTATATGGTGAATGATGTTTGTGTTGTTTTTCAGATTCAGATTCAGATCAACTTTATTATCCCACTTGGGGAAATTGGTTTGGTCCAATGCACCAGACATAAAAGCACCATAGAAACCACAGTAAAAACAATAGAATAGCCAGTAAGACCATAGTATAATCATAATAAATAAAACACATTTGATCACACTGAGACAGAATAAAAAACAACATATCAGATAAAAACAATCCATCCAAAAACAGTAAAATACAATTTGATATAAAAGTGTAAAAGTGCTAATGCCCAGCTAAGAGACCTATTAATTAAACTTGCAAGTTATACAGGCTAATGACTTGAGGAATAAAAGAGTTCTTGTATCTACTTGTTTTGAATTTTCTTTGTAGAAGTCTCTTTCCTCAGGTCAGATTGTTCTATCCTGTGAGATTTTTTTCTAGTTTTTGGAGGATGAGTTTGGTGTACAGGCTTGTGGCTGTTTCTTGGTCAATGCCTTTGATTTTTCCTGCTGTCCTAATTTGTCTTTGCAGCCTGGCTCAGTCCTGTTTCCACATACTACCAAACACACAGATGAGACCAAAAGACAGAACACTCTGACGTATTGATGTGTAAAACATTTGTAAAATCCAATATTTTACATTAAAGTAGTTAAGTTTGTGTAAGAAGTACATTCTCTGCTGCAGTTTCCTGATTTTTGAAGTGGCACAGTTTGTCTATTTCAATTTTGTAGTATTGTGTGTTGTGACCAATCCCACTGTTTCACCATTGATTTTTGTAGCAGGCAGTGTAGTTTTGTTCCTTCTAAAATCAATTACCGTCTCTTTTGTTTTCTTCAAGTTTAAATCCAGGAAATTGTCGGAGTACCACTACCCAGTACAGTGGTGTCATCCACGTACTTATAAATGTGTGTGCTGGGTTCAGGGCTCGGCAGGCATTAGTTTCCAAAGTGAAGAGGACTGGTGAAATTACACAGCCTTGTGGAGCGCCCCTGCTTACTTTTCTGTGTGTGGATATGGCAGAATTGAACTTTACTTGTTGTGTACGGTTTACAAGACAACTGTTAATCCACCTGATCAGCTGAGAGCTGACCCCATATTCGCCCACTTCTCCACCATGAGGTGAGGTTGTATAGTGTTGAACGTACCGCTGAAGTCAATAAACACGATTTTCACAAGGCTGCTTGTTTTAAGTGTTCATAGATGTTAGTCAACATGACCAGTAGCGCATCCTCGACACCTTTAGAGGCTCGATATGCAAATTAGTATGGGTCTAGCAGAGGTGAGACATCAGAGAGAAGGTGTTTATTAATGATTTTCTCCAAGTATTTCATAGAGACCTACGTAAGTGCTACAAACCTTTTGGTTTTGTGTACTGGTATAACCAGCGATTTCTTCCATAAGTCTGGAATTATCCCACTGGAACAGTGTTGCAAGCTGTTCTGCGCAAACCCTGAGTGCCTTGCTACTGACACCGTCCTACCTGCTTGCTTTCCTCAGGTTGACACGTTTGAAGTGTTGTGTGACATCCTCTACTGCAATCAGTGTATCAACAGTTTGTATACTGTCTATACTGTCTAATGCCATGTTCTGCTGACAAAAAATCACGTCAAACCTACAACAGAAAGGATTTAGATCCTTTGCAAAAGTGAGGTCATTATCAACAGTCATGTGTTTGTTTTTTTTTTGGTTTGTAACCCATTATAGTTTGGAAGCCTTGCCAGGCCCTCCTGCTATTCTTTAAAGTAATTTTCCACTTGGTCTTTGTAGGCAGCCTTACACTCCCTTATCTTGATTTTAACTTGCTTCTGTTTGTTTTTCCTTTAGTCTTTGCTACCTCCTTCCATGAATACTCGTTTCTTCTGATTGAGGAGCCCCTTTAATTCCCATGTCACCGATGGTTTGTTTTTAGGGATAACAAGCTCCTCACAGAAACAAATGTTATCCGTAACAGTGTCTGCTGCCTTCTCCAGGTTAGCAGCACTGTCCACCAACACTGCTCAGTCAGTGGACTCAAAGTAGTGGTGAGCTTCAGTAGCATCAGGAGTCCAGCTTTTAATCTCCACCTTTTTTGTCTTGTCACGCTGCAAGCGTGGTTTGTAGACTGGGACCAGCTGCACTATATTATTATCCGAGCCCCCAAGATGTGGTAGTGCCTTGGAAGAATACATCCCAGGGATGCTTCCGTGGCAGAGATCCAGACAGGCATCATTGCGGGTGGGACGTGTGACATATTGGTGGTAAGATGGTAGGGCTCCAGATATCCTGCCTGAATTAAAAACCTCCCATTATGAGCTTTACAGCGTCGGGTGATTCAGTCTCAGCCTGGGATATAAGGTCATGTATCGTCTTGGCTGCTATGCTTGTATCAGCTGATAGGGCTATGTAAACAAGGAACAGCAGGAACTGATTTATTTCCCGTGGCAGGTAGTGTGGCCGTATTTTAAGGGCTAAGAGTTCAATGTCTTTAGTGCAAATCATGTGCCTTGTTGTAATGTGGATTGGATTATAGTACTTCTCATTAATGAACACACAAACTCCTCCACCTTTGCTCTTATGGGAGCTGGACTTTCAGTCCATTCTGATGAGAGTGAATCCATCCAGCTCCACGGCAGCGAACGAGTCGCGCTCCGTGAGCTGTGTTTTCGGTAGTGCAGACCAGGGAGGCCTGTCAGTACTCTGATAGGTAATTAATGCAGGCCCATTAATTAATTGGTATATTCATGTACGGTAATTAACGTGAATGAGTGTGCACATAAGGAAACAGCGGACATCTGAATGTTTCCCCTAGTATTAGCAAAATTGATAAATGTGAAGTAAGGTAATAGTACAGCTGCTTACAAATATACAGCCTACCTTTCGATGATGATGACGATCACCAATTGTCATTCCTCTCTTCCTCAGTCATTTGAGGGCAACAACACATACCTTCACATATAGAAAAAAAAACATAAGCAAGTTGACTTGTAACAGTGTCTTAGTATGGAATTTCATAAATATCATGTATGCACAAGTTTAGGAATAAAGTGTGTGTATGCGCATTTTATGTGCATTGCATGTGTCACTGAGTGTACCAAATAAGTGTGTATGTACATGTCACTGGTTACTTATAAATTCTGCCTCTTGTATTTGGATTTTAAAATGCTTGGTTGACAGAATAATCTGATAAGTGACACTTATCCAGGGATTATAGTGATTTCCCGCCTGCAGTATTAGGCTTCATATCAAGGTCAGTTTGGATATAAATCATTTCAACTCAACATTTACTTGTGTTAGTTGAGACTGCGTGTGATACAGTAGCGGATGGAAATGATTGCTTTCACTCTCGGCCATAGTCATCATAATTTTTTGGTGCAGTGAGTGGTGCAGGGACGCACACTAGCCATGCCAACTGAAAATACACTGCTGCTATCACACACTTCTACTTTGCATTACTGCGTAGACGGAACACAAATCATGCGGAGGCTGCAATGAAAATCCACTGAGATGTATCTTAATGAGATGTACATCCCTGCTTCTCCATCCACTCCCCACTTCCACTAACACACACACACATCCCAAGCGAGGAGTGAAATATTTGGAACGCTAAACTTGTGTAAATCTGTAAACTATACAGGAAATGTAAACGTTCACGCTGAAATACTTAGAAGTAGCAGGATAAAGATGTTTTAATCTTCTGTATGTTAATTTGTGGTATTCTCTACTTGATTTTTCTCCAAGTACATGTTGCAACTGAACATTAAATATGAAGAAGGTATGATGCCATCGCCTAGTTTCTAAACAAAGTCTGAAAACATTACTCATTGGTATTGTTTTCAACTGTCGACCTAGATCCATTTGAGTTGTTATGTCTGTCGAGCTTCTTCGCTGTTGTCTAATATCTCTTTGCTTCTATGTTAACGGCCAAGTTGAAATCCCAATAACATGCATTTCAGTGACATTTTACTCGTCTTTGAAACCCCCTGACAGCAATGCACCATAGTCGAGGCAACCGTACATTTACTGAAGACACTCACCAACAGTCCACTGAACTCACATTGGTTTCAGTTCATTTAGGTTAACCAAGAGTTAACAAACTAAATCAAGGATGAGGGTAATAGTTCACTGTCCATCACAGTCTCAACAAAGGAGTTCCTCAGCAGAGTGCCGCTCTCATGTGCTCGCATCTCTACTTTCTCTCCTCGGCGTCTGCTGCCCTCTGACAGGCTCATATTAGATCAGACATGGCCTCTTGAAGCCTGGCAACCAATCAAAAATGACAAATGGCAAGCTGTGACCATGATGATACTTTATGTACACAGATAAACACAGGAATAAATGAAAAAGTGTCACGGAACATAAATTTTGCCACTCCATCTGTGTAATTGAGCATTTTTACCTAAACTTTTCTTCCCCTTTTTTATTCGTGTGTGTGTGTTTGTGTGTGTGTGTGTGTGTGTGTGTGTGTGTGTGCGTGTGTGTGTGTGTGTGTGTAGCATAAAGGGCTCGACTTTCCCGGAAAGTGTCTGGGCCAGCCACTTCCCTTACCCCACCACAGCTGTTCATACAAGACACAAACATGAAATGATATAGGGCAGAGCACAGAAAAACCCTTAGAAAAATAAAGTGTGAACAGAGAAAGCCCAAGTCTTGAGACCCTCCCAGTTTTAAACGCTCTCTCAGGCAGAAACTAAAGGTCCGTTTGCCAACAAAAACACACACCATCACCAAAGTCCCTGACCAAGCTATATCTCTAACCAAATACCTTTTTAAAAGCACAAGAAATGCCTTCCGTCGCATTGAATGACCTTTGGAAATTGGCTGTGACCATTTTTTTTTTGGTCTTTTTAGTAGTGTGTCTTTAAAATCAGGATCCTCTCTGAAACATAGCCTCTCCAAAGTAAATTTTCCTCTGAGATGCTACATGTCACATACACAACAGCAGCTCTTTGAAGTCTGTGTGCAAATACAAAACACGTTTGGCACCTATACATTCATGTCAGTGTTAATACAGACATGAATTCATCAAGGTCCCAAAAATACGCTCATATATTTGGATGAATGTTTCCATTTTTGCTAAAGCTCAATATTTAAAATCCCCCTTTTTTTTACTACTTCCCTCATTTACTCCCTTTTGATCCTTCTTTAATAAAGTCTCACCTTTATTATGAATTTCTTTTTTCTTTTGTAAAGTCTTGTCTCAGTTGAAATTATACATCTGCTGTTCATATCAATCTTTTAAAAAATTGTTTTAACTCTTCAAAAACTGCTCGGTAGCCCTTCCTTAAGTAGCTGCTCTTTACTGAGACATCCAGAAAACAGAGTCAGACACACATTGTCCTGATTAGACCCCAGAATAACACAATTTGCATGAGATTCTAGATGTGCAGATATTAACCCACTTCACAGCTCTTTGCCCTAACCTCAATAAGCAGAGTAATTGGGTTTCTCTTTCAGGTGTTTGTCAGTTCTAACAATGTGTGTTTTCTGTGTTTTCTCTGACCTCTGCTTCTCTCAGGCAGTTCATCTCTATGTGGGGGGAAAAAAAAAAAAGGACAATTAAGGATCACATTTTAAAGCGCTATAACAAGCTGCAGGGATACAAATTTCTGAGCCTGTAGTGTGGTGAAAAAGGAAAGGGTATTATAAAGTTGACATAATTTCACAGGGAAGGCTTTTAGAGCTTTGTGTTGTGGAAAGGTATTATGACTTTTTACTTCATAATGTTTTGGCCATACTGCTGTTTTGATTGATGTGAAGAGGTTGACATAAGGCTGTTGCCAGTGCACATAGTGTGATGATGAATCACATACTGCAGTAAAAAAGGGTCAGACTGAAACCTCTGGCATGTTGGGTTTTTATAGGTCATGTCTGGTATGCCACAGTGCATCTCAGTGGAACGGTTCCTGTCGAAAGGGGTCTCTTTTTTGCACATTCAAAACTTAAAAAAAAGAATCCTTCTGGACGAACTGTGGGCGGAGGAAGTTGGGTTTGAATGTCAAGTATCATGTGTCTAGGCAAACGCTTCTTGTTGAGTTTGCAAACCCCATCATCTCTCTTTACTGCAGTCCTTAGTGTACCACCATCTGGCCCACAGCTGAAAACTATTAAGATCCGTTGGAACTTCCTTTCCACTATTCCACTCTAGTTTTGAAGGCAAGTAAGTAGCTTTTACCTCAACTCTGTTGTTGTTTGCATGTTTCTCTACATAGATCTTTTTTTTTTCTACTCTCTGTAAAGGACAGCGGTGCTTTTGCTTGATAAAGAATGAGTCAGGGCGCTGAGTTTGATATACAACAGCGAAAGCGTCAGACTGTGTGAGGGAGTCTGGCTTTCAGATTAGACACCAAGACACCATGGTTGATTCAACTGAGGAATTCTGGGACTAAATTCATAAACAGATTGTAGTTGCGATGTCTAATGTGCCGCACTCAGCCAGCAAGATTCCTGAGCCGGGGTGAGAGCACAAGTGAAGAAAACAAAGGATCTTTGTTGATTTTCTTTCCGGCTGTGGCATTATGTTGGGACCACAGTGAATGCTTCTATCCCATGTTAAAAGCCTGCTGCCTTTTTAGTGCATATCAGTCAGATTAGTGAGTGACTGAGAGGCATTTCAAAATGGAACGGTACATTTTCTTTTTTTTTTTTTTTTTAAATAAGCCTTTTTAAACATTATCTTTCTTTCCCCAAACTTGTGCATTTCCAATTAATTTTCACTTGCGGGTTGTTGTTTGGGCTGGAGAGAGGACTCCACAGGGTCAAAGTAGGACGCACTGTTTTCCAGAAAGAGTCTTTCCCAAGCTAAATTCCAAATGTTTGAGTCACTGAAGGTGAATTCTTAAACCCTGGACATGTTTTTTGCTGTGCATCTCTCACTTGTTTTGGGAGGATGATACTAGTAAGTAAAAGTGCTGGCTCGTATTTTTACTGGGAGTTCATAAAAACAATTCAGCGTACATGTTGTTTATGTACTCAAGGGGTTATACACTTAAATGTTATGGGTTTTTTGGGAGTTTTTTTGTCTCATGTGTTAGACCTCATGTATTTCTGTATCATCTTTTAACTTAGAACAACAGAATTTTATGGTTTTAATTGCTCTTGTTGTTTGTGTGCTCATTTTCCTTTTGTTATTAGACACATTCATGTTTGGGCAGTGTTTCTGGAGCAAAATTGTGTATTATCAGTCAAGTGAGTATTCTGTAAGCCAGGTATGGGTTCTGACTGTGAGGACATTTCATGTAGACAGTATGTGTAAGGACACACAAATGTGCACAGTTATGTGTTTGCACCTATACACACATTCCTCTGGTGGGGAATTGAACAGACCTGACCTGCTGCTTCCAATGCAGCTGGGGAACATCGAGGGGAGACTGAGGAAGTTTGCAGCTCAGTGTTAATTCTATGTGTGTGTGTGTGTGTGTGTGTGTGTGTGTGTGTGTCTGTGTGTCTGTGTGTCTGTGTGTGTGTGCATGTGTGTGTGTCAGGGTCAACAGATCTCCCAAGGGGCTGCTGTTGAATCACCAGACAGGAAGCTATTAAAACAGGCGAACACTGCAGCTGTCAATCAAATTGAGTGACATCACAGTCAGGTGTCAGATGAGGCACTACATTACACCACACTATGTCACAAACAAACAGAAAGATAGTCGGGCTTTGTCTGCTGCCAGACCTTTCCACTGCGGGGTTGTGAGAATGAGAGCAGTCTTTGCTTTAAGAACTTAAAGCTCTTAATAGTGACTTTTACAGCTTGATCCCACCAGACGCGTCTGCGTCATGTTCCGGCTATGACGGGGCCACTGGAGCTGATCGGCCAGTCTTGTCAATGCTCGTGATCCCACCAGACGCGCCGCAGCACGTTTCAGAAGCATCCCAGAAGCGTTTTTTAGCTCCGTTAAACATACGCGCTCAGTCTATTTTTGACAGAAGCTGCATCAAGCTGCACAGAGCAGATCGAGCTGGGCAGGAAGTCAGACACAGAAACAGCATAGAGCATCCGGTCATTTTTCAAAATAAAACATCCTGCGCAGACTGCCCATTGTATATCAACATTAAACACAATTAAAAGAGACAAATAAAGAAACCATTTAACTACGTAACCTACTTACCCAGAATAGAAGCACAGAAATCAAGGAAAATGACCAAATCAACAAAATCTGAGTAAGTCAACAAAATCAAGCAGTTAAGTTTATTAATTAGTTTTACTGTAATTACTATAGCAGCAGCTGGCTTGTCCAGAGTTAAAACGCTCTGCTTCTGACGCCGTGTGGAGGACAGAAGAAAATGGCGTCGGAGCTGGAACGCGATGCAGATGTGCCAGGTGTGATTAAGCCTTTAGGGATGTCTTAAACTAATCCACAGGATTGGGAATAGTGCCAATTAAGACATTTATTAAATGATTCTATATCTCATAAAAGAATTTGGACTTTTTTTTTTCTTTTTTTTGTCACTCATTTTACTCAGAGCAGGCCAGCTGTCAAAAACGCTTTGCTGTGCTTTTTTAAAACACTGGAACACAGCTCCATTGAGTTTATTATCATTACATTTTCTTAAATAATGTTGTTTTAGTTGAATTTCTCAGGTGCACCACACCTCTACAGTGCTGCTGTTGGCTGAAAATTACATTTTTGTGCATAAGGGAGATGAAGAGAGGCTGTCCAAATCCCCTCCATGCTTCCTGCCACAGCAGACCCACTCTGACACCTCTCTCTCTCCCTAGATTTTATATAAAAAAAACATTATGCTACTATACAAAATACCAGAAACCATCAAAGGGAAGATGCATTTTCTTAATGCAGGAAAACATATCTAACTAGCTTTGAAGATGAAGGAAACAGTGGAAAAAAAGTAGGTTCTCTGAAATGCTAAGGCTAAGTACCAAGGCCACTACTGCCAAGGTCTTAATTTGGCAGTTCAGATATTGCAGAGTAGTTTGGTGCTGAGATCTGCAGAATTCACCCTGTCTACCTTTGGTGAAATGTAAACAATTGTTACGTCCTTTTCCATCTGCTATGCAATGCAATGCTTTCAACAGCAGCTCTAGACTTGTAAATAAGGAACACAAGTTTGTCTTTTTCAGCAGCAAAGATTTTCTGTTTTGGCAGACTTAGGAATGTCCCAGTCTCCACCCTTAAGCTTGTTCCATTTAAATTTTCTCCAGCCCTTTCCAGGGCCTCCATTGCAGCAAAATATCCCCTTACAGTGAGAACCCACATATATTGTACTGCATTGTTTCTGCAAACCTCACTTCCTTCTGTTATATCCCATATATCATTATCTGCCTTATTATGTACAGTGCACAGCTATGGGCTTTTCATTTTTTTTAGTTCAAGGAGACAGTTGCTTATCATTGCAGAGCCTCTTTAATGCAAATTCAGAAATAATTGAAGTTCTGTTATGGATGCATCTTTGTTAAGGATGGTTTGTTTGTCACCGGTTCCTCCCGGCAATAAAAAAGATATTTGAGTCAATAAGCCTGACTCCATCATTTTCTAGTGGCACCTTACTGCTATTCAGCCAAAGCTAATGACCCATTTACCTCCCATGTTAGATTGATAGCATTGTTTTCAGATATTCATCCGTTTTTACCTAATTTCTCAGCCCCCTAGGAATATTGGTTGATAAAGCCTATTTTCTGAATGGCATTATTTATGTCAAGCTCATAATTGGTTTTTGTGCACCATAGATTGGCAAAGCAAAGAATAAATGTCCTCAGAGTTTGTTGCAGTGGCAGGTGATGAAACAATCCAAAATATATTACTTTTTGAGGCGAGGCACAGTGTGAACTGTGAGGTGCGCATTCTACATAGGGAGGGGGGCCTCTTCCAAAGAGCCCGCCATGTTGTACCGCCATGTTTCTACAGTTGCCCAGAATGGACAAACCAAACACTGGCTCACAGAGAGCCTTTTGCATTTTTCGTGAGTTTCATGGCCACCGTAGGTTCTCCTACACGCTTGGAAGGGGTAGGTGGGGATGGGGGTGTATTCAGTCGGTTGCAATCTGCAGCCTAACTGCTAGAAGCCACTAAATCCTACACACTGGTCCTTTAAATACTTTAATTAACACTAACTGAAAGTTGGTGCAGTGAATCATGTGAAACTTGAGATTTTAAAGAAAAATTAAAAATATTTACTTGCTAAATACTCCTCTGTGTGACTACCTACATCCCTCCATTGGATCTACTAGGATGTTCATGTAGAGCACCTACATCATTTTCATGAATAAAATCTAGTTTCTAAAAAGTGTTTGTTGGAGAGCACAGTATGTTGGCAGTTTGGTTCCTGGGCATGAGTAGGATTTGTTTTTCTAGGCTCAGGCTTCCCTTGATAAATGGAAAATGTCAGAGTTAGAAAATTTTTAATTAATTTTTGCTTAGGCAGAAGCTAATTTGTTTGGAAAAGCAAAGATTGAAAGCTGTTTTGCGCCAGGCCTCGCATATTCTCCCATAGTAAAAGAGTAAAGCATATTGATTGTGGAACAGGCTGACAGCTACCTAGGCCTGGACAGTTTGTCCTTGCAGTCCTCTAGATTGCTGAGCTATCTTGGGGAATTGATGCAAAGGCCTGAAAGCAGTCAAAGCACAGTGTCACTCTTTGGAGACGCTATGGAGGTGGACATTTTGCATTTGTAGAATAAATTGCTATTTTGTAATGTAGCACAGATCCAATGCACTGTACCAGTCACAGTGTTCAGGCATATCCAGGGAGTGCTGCTTCAGTTACAAAGAAAACAGAGGAAAAAGAAAAACTGTCTTTAACCACAACCCACATTCATCTCTTACTTTATGCAGACTATGGTAGAATCATACCAATGTTGTTTTTATGTGAGATAATTTTATTACACGCAAAGTTTGATGCTGGCCTCTCCTATGATGACTAAACTTTATTGCATCAGGTTTTAGTTTTTAAGTCTTGTAAATGTTTATGTCTAGTGTATTGGTGATAGAATTGAAGTGGCGCTCGGATAGAAACACACACACAGATTAGAACACAACATAACATGGATTAAGATAAACATTTTTACTTGCTTTTGATAGAGGACACTATGTTGTTAAAGTCTGCAGTACACTGAGGTACTTTATTATCAACATCACAAGGTTAGAAATAAAGACAGATGATAATACTGATAATGAGGTCCAGTGGTAAACAATTGTAATGCAGAAGGGCTGGGATTTTAATTGGAATATGTTCTGACGGCTGAACATTGCCTCACTCTCAGAGGGTGGGGATTTTCACAGAAAAAATAAAAAAAAAACTTCAGACTTTCAGCTTTTTAGACTCTCTGCCTTTTTAGTAAAGGCTTGAGGTCAAAACCATTTTTAACTCGTTTCTCTCTGCTGCTTCTCCAGGTGGAATATTGGCAGATACACAGAAGGGACCTCGCAGACGCTACATTTTCCACTATGAACCGCGCCTTCAACAGGAAAAAAGGTAAGCAGAAATAGCTAATGCTGACATGGAGTGAGAGAGATACGCAGTTGTTTCTCTCACTACACTGACTTTCTATTGCTACTCTGCTAATATAATGCTGAACGTTTTCGATGTGTCGCACCATCTGAGTATCAGCGAAACTCATTTTAAATGTTATTCTGTTCCCGAACTTGAATAATGAAAAGAATTTCTCCACAAGCCAAGGCAGAGAGATAACAGAAGCCTAAGAGTTTTTTTTTTTTTTTTTTTTTTTTTTATCAAGATGGAGCACTCACTGTTACTGTTTTGCTTTTACGATCACCAAGATTTACAGTATTTGTCGCTACTGTGTGTATTTGTGATGCCAGAGACCAATTCTGTGAATCTTGCACAAAAACTGTTGGTGAATACCCCACATCTGAATTGGAGGATCGGTCTTCTCGGTTTCAGCCATAAATCATTATTTTGGCAGGACTATAAAGTCTGCACACTGAAAGCTCCCAATGAAAAACAAAAAAAAAAAAACCCAAAACTGAGTTACGTTTATGTTTAGTATTTTTGGCCGATGAAATGATTCTTTTTTTTTTTTAGATGCACTGTTTGACTTCAAAGGCTGCAATAAAGCAGCCAAAGCATAAAATTATTCATAAAGCTTTGAAGGACAACAAAATACAAACAGAGTACAACAAACATTAAAACTAAATGGGCAACAAGCATAACAACATAAACATCCCGCCCTGCATGTGAGTAAGTGTTACACAGTTAAAGAGATTGCGCAACACTACAGAGTCTTGAGGTGACCCTGCCCAAATGCGGAGGAGGGGATATTTGGGACTGCAGTTTGCAAAACAGCTTGATGTGTTTACCACCATCTGTCTCACTCTTCTGGTGTGAATCAACAGACCTGAAGAAGCCTTGGACAGTGTTGAGGAAAGTGTCCGGGGCCCAGGTGGTGCGCCGGGCTTTAATGATATTTAGGTGTCATAATTCACTTTTTCCCATTAGGTCCTCTATTTTAGGAGCTAAATATGGTAATCGGCGAGGGCAAATACTCCCTCCTCACTTTATATTAGACTCCCCTTTGATTGCATAATATGGAAATGCAGCTCCATTCCTTTCATTTGAACTGTTATTGAATTTCTGTGAATATCAGCAGATACTTAGGCTGTACGTTTGTGCTTGTCTGTGCATTTATTGTGATGGTATGCTGGAAAAAGTAAATTATAGTTGGTAAAAGGCTCGTTCTGAAAGTTAGCTTTGCTAGTAGACAGATAATGAGGGCCCCTGCAAAATGGAAAGACTTTAAAATAGATAGTAAACTGTTCTCTCAACAAACGCTCCTAGACAGGCTAGCACACACTGTCCGTTTCTTTATGTTGCACTGAAAAGGGTGCATCCAGTCACCCATCTGCCATAAAATTAAAGCATTCTCACTAAAGGAAGGAAAATGGTTTTCTGACCTCCATCATACAGTCTGACATCTACACACCAACAGATGTCTGACCCTCGAGCTTCTTTATAGATTTAATTTCTGCAACACTTGTTACAGGCTTTCTGTGGCACACGGTGCCAAAAGGTCCACAGCAGATAGTAAAATGAAAGGTTTTTTTCCTCCCATGAATATCAAGCATTTCTATTTAAGAGCATGAACCATAGTATTTTTAAAAAATATATATCTGGAGCCATTTATGTGTATGAACAGTGTATTTTTCTACTTCAATGTGTGCTCTATAGGCTTCAGTAACTATTCCAAGTTTCCTGTTGCAAAAGAAACTGAATGTTGATGAATAGCCTCAAAGTTGATCCTCCAAAGATTTCATACAAATATTTGAATGGAAGCATTTGTATAAGGATTAAATTTAGTTTTTGAAACAGCGGGTATCTTGAACTGTTTTTAATGGAAATTGGAAGATGAGGAAGATAAGAGGATGAATAGCGCAATCGCTCCTCTGGGGAGGACTTTAAACCATAACACAGAGAACAGGTTCAGACCAGCCTGGTAGAATTGAGATTGTCTCATTATACAGTGATCTGATTCCTTTGAAACCATGCCTTTTTCAATTTTTCATCTTATTTGTTTACAATTGTGGATGAAACATTGTCATCGATCTAAACTATCATCTGATATGCAACATTTCATTTGCAGCTGACAACTTCCCACATGGGCTGAACAAAGGTTTTCTTGCCAGTGATGTCACTTTAGTGTAAATTATTCAGTCTCTGCTGAACTCTTAATATGTGTAAAGAACACAGTTGCATTTGGCTCACTTCCATTATCATTATCATTTTTTTTAAATTTATTTTATTTTATACACCAAAAAAATAGTCAACGTACAGTCCAACAGGTGTATAAATGTTCAACAGTTTATGATTTATTTATTAATTTTTGCACCTGTCCCGACTGTCTCTGCTGCTGCTGGCTGAGAAAGTGAAGGCTGGCACTGACAACAGATCAACTCCGCTGATTTATCTCCCGCTTTATCTCTGTGTCTGGCTGTGTTTTGTGGATGTGATCACGTCTAGCAGGTAATGCCCACAGGGATTTTGATCATTTTTTATCTCCTATCTTTATTGCCCTGTTCTCCTGGACCTGACTTGCATTGAATAGTTGAACTCTACGAAATTCACGTGTACCTCTTGGAGAGCCATACAGCAGCTGTTCAGAAAACCTAACTCATTTAACATGTTATGTACCAGCAAGGTAGCCTACTCTGACTTGTGCTTTCGTGACTTGGAAGTTGACAAGCTTGTGGGTACAGTATAGTATTTACAATAGTTGCCAGTTTACTCGATACGCCTAGTCACGCATTTTTCATGCAGTCAATTTTTTTGAGAGGTCACAGTTTCACAACGCATATGTTTATGTTCACACCAAACCAAGTTGTCACCAGTAATTATCAGCTTTGACTTCTAATTATAAAGGAAGGAATGTCTGTCTGTCCATCTGTCTGTATGCGTGTCCTTCACGCATCTCGACAACTGTTCATCCGAACGACTTCAAACTCTGCAGGTGTATTGCTGAGGATCCTAGGAAGTGCAGTGGTAAGTGTGAAGTTGTTTGGATTAGTGGTTCTCGATCTGCTTCTTCTTCTGCCTGTGGAGTCAACAAGCAGAAATACAGACAGCGCTTCTCTACCATTACAACCCACATTGTGGTTTACATCTGTAGTGATAGTGACTTAAAAACATTTAAGAGACTTAAACTCTCCTACTGAACTGTGTACTGCGAACAAAACTTGGCATGTACTGTACGTTCAAGACTTACTCCAAGATGTCTCAGACACGTTTTGAACAGGCACTGCAGTTTATCTAACTAAAAAGCAAGGAATCTCTGTGTGTCTGTCTGTCTGTATGTATATATATGTGTCCTTCACGTATCTCGGGAACCATTCATCCGATCAACTTCACACTTGACGGTTGTATTGTTGGGGACCCAAGGATGTCCGATGTTGAATATGGTGCATTTTGGACACACGACATGTTAAATATTAATAAACTTTGACTAAACAAGCGAGCAACTCTCTGTGCCTGAGTGCAGCAGGGGCTGTTTGATATAAACACTGTCACATCACAGCGGGGCGGGGCTTCAGGGCTCTGACTTGACTTCACACTTGGTGGGCGTGCTGCTGAGGACCCAAGGAAGTGAAGTGTCGGGTGTTAAGTTGTTTGGACATGTGACACGTTTAATAAAATTTGAATAAACAAGTGAACAGCGAACCGCTCAGCTCCATGTCTGGCACACCTTGGCACCAAGGTAACTAATGCAGTCTAATACAACAGCCCTGCAAGAAATGAGTGAAGGTTATAATGTTCAGTTATTGTTTTAGAGAGGTGTTGATTCAACTTTATGGTCACTTTGGAGGCTGTAGTTTGTTGTGTTGTTCAATTGTAATGTGTCAAACTGAGATGTGTTCCTATTATTTGGTCTACACTTATGTGGAACGTGGACTTAATTTCATTGCAGGTCACTGTGATGTGCTGCATCATATCTGACCTGATTGACTGCAGTAATAAATATAATACAATACTGTCACACCAACAGAAGCCTAACTTTAGTCATGTTAGTGCAGAAGAATAGCCTAAATATAATGGTCCAATGTACTGGTGATTATACAGTAGACGAGGACAGTGCAGTGTTTGCCCTAGATTTTCTTGCAGCAGTGGGAACTGGAGTCTCTTAGGTATTTTGGTAACGTTTCCTCAAGTTAACATAGAATTATACATACAGTTATAGTAAAACTATCCTAATTGCGTGTCTCAACTGCTGAAACAAAACAAAGGAACGATTTGTCATGTTCATTTTCTTCATTTATCTAGTACAGCGAGAAACCTGAGAACTGTCGTCAGTCGCCATATGTCACATAAGGTCACAGATGTGCTTCAGGCACTTATTCATCTGAATTGTGATATTCACATCATTTTTAGGATGTTGTATTTTTTTTTATTATTGAGGTAAGATGTCCGCTATCCATCATTATGATTGAATCAACAAAATGCAGCCATACAGAAAATTAGATGCAGAGGATACACGGGCTTTTTAATTTCCTTTGGGCCAAGTTAACTGAATTGCCAGACAATATAAATAACTAAGTGTAGCTCAATTCAGAAATGTACCCTGCAACTGTTTTTAATATGATTGTAGGACAAATAATTTAATAATGCTCTTTTTTGGTGGTGTAATGTATGTGTGTCTCGTTGCCTTGTACTACAAGGGACACTAAGATATAAAAGGAGTGTCTGTGTCATTGTCTGAATGTCTGCTCAGACCATGTAGGTTTATTCAGGCATATGACCATGATTATGGATCATGGGCATTTACTTTTCTGGCTCTGTCTAATCTGTATTAGCCCTGAACCTTGAATTACTTCGTACCAGCAATGTTTGCTGCATTTGTTCTTCGCTTTATATTGAGTGGAACCCTTGAAGCTTGTGATGTTTAGGTTTTACTGTCAGAGAGGTGATGGTTCAGTTTGTAAGGACGTAGATTGCAGTGTTGTTGCATTTAATTGCATTAAACTGCAGAGAGGTGGTGACATTTTTGTCGATCGCCTCATTTGTATTGTATACAGCGGAGACAAACCCATAGTGAGATTCTCTCAAAGGATGCACTATTACTGCTTCTATGTCACTGGAACATTTTGCATAGCCTTTTTAGTATTTAACCCAGCCTTCATACTGTATCTGGATGAATTTTTGTGCCCAGACAGTGGTACAGTTTAAAAATGAAATGCTGTATGTCAAAGTAGCCCACTTTTCTACTGGGTCTCAGTAAAAGTGTGGTAAAGGTCCTTTCTACTTGGAGCCCATTTGAAGTTGTCTTCTGCATGATGGAGAACTGTGCATACCCAGCAAATTCATTGTGTGTCATTGATTGAGCACTGCAGTGAATTAAGCTATTGCCTGCTCATGTCTTGTGGCCCTATAGAAAAATTGTGCTCTTACAGTGCAGCACTCAAGCTCTAAACAGTGAGGGCTAAATGTGGAGAATCTTAAAGAGGAGTGACCACAACACTTTAGCAATAATAATAGCTCTATGTAAAACCTTGTATATAACTCTTATTGTTGTTATTAGTGATGCTGGTGGTATATTAGAACTGATATTAGTGTCCTTTATTTGTATTCCACTTGTCCCTCACATGTATATAGAAGGTGAAAGACTGCAAAGTGCCACAGTAAAAGCAACCAGATAATTTGAATAGACAAATAGACAAAGAAAGACTCAATTTCGTAAATTTGGAGGACATCAAACACATTTTCTTTGGAAATTATTTGCAATAGCACTGGTACATATTCTCCTGGAATATATCTTTTGAAAGCATCTTGTTTGCCAGTTTAAAGCAGACCCTTTGTACATATTATATAGATTTTATTTTTACCTGTGGAATTTTCTCCTTGAACTAACTTGCAGTCTTGATAAAGCTGAAGACTTTGTAATAATATATAATAGTTCTTTAAGTGGAGGAGCACTTGTTATCTTTGGATTCCTGTCTCATTGACATGAAAGACTGTAAGCACCCTTTATCCCCCCCAGTTCCTGAATCCACAGTAGAACATGAGATAAAGAGGTGTGAGATAGAGCAAAATACAGCTGTTAGTGTGGAGATAAGAAGAGATCATGAGCGATATAGGTCTAATAGATCAAAGGTTAACTTCATCCACAAATTGCCGTGTGTGCTGGGTTTTTTTTCTGTGCAAGGTGTCAGTCTCTTTTGCTCCAGTACATCACAATTAAAATTAGGTTAGTCCAGCAATGCAGGTTTTGTTCCATGAAATGAATTATCGATTGTAAAAAGAGTAGTACTGAAAGCATTATTGCTAACATCTCAGTCATAACTTAGTGAAATTTGATGTGTGAACTGCTCAACACAACATGTAAATACAGTTTGTGGAACATTTGTGTAGCTACTCTCAAAAAGTAGATAAGATCCATCACTGCTCCTGGGCTTTTTATTTGAATTGCTTAGGAATCATTGCTAGCTTAAGGTACTTATTGTTTTTTTTGTTGTAGTTGTTGTTTTTTCTTTTCTTTTTTTCCCTCACACCAAACGATGAACCATTTATATCTGTCTACTTCATTCAATTAGAGCAGGTGTCATTGGGCAGTGTTTTAGGCACCAGTGAACAGACTTAGAGTAGAATAGATCAAGTAGGTTTTGAAATAAGCCAAATGTTTTCCCTGTATGCTAGAAAAAACATTTAACTTATGTTAAATGTTTTTATAAACTTATGTTTTGAAGCCTTTGAAATGAAACAAAATTGTTACCGCTGACAAATCTCTGGATTTCAGGGTGGAGGATAGATTATGTGTCAGAAAACCAACTACGTAGAGAATTCTATTTTATTTTTGTTTGAAGCTTGAAGACTGGAGTCCAAATTGGTGTAACATAGTTTTGCATTGTTGCAAGCGTGAAAAAGATCTCAGGGGGTGTACAAATGTCTCTAAAACACTTCATATAAGAACTAACCATGGGTCTTACATTATATGGTCGCTGCCTAATGTAATCCTCACTTGTTTCAGTAAGGGCTGGAAAATTATACTGTTTTCAGAAGAGACCCGCCCTCAAGATGTGAAAGCAGAAACATGAAGGCAGCTATTGCTAATAACAGTCGTTGCTGGAGTGTAACATGCATGAAGGACTTGTGACCTTTATGCTTTCACACTCGCTAACTGCTTCTCCAGGAAACAAGAGAGCACAGAGAAGCAATGTACTCCCCATCTCTAGAGAGCTGTGTGAAGCACACTCCAGTTTGACAGAGAGGCATTGACACTTTTCATGCTGTCATCCCTTGAATGTTCCCTCATCTTCATCCAACACTTGACAACTCAGCCACATAGACTGACCTTCAGACGCCAGCTCATCCTCACGCGCCAGCAGTTAATCATCCCTTCGGGCGACCAAGGCATCACTTGCAACTTTTGCCACTTGTGTTGTGCTCATGTATTTGCTATTTAATGCTGCAAAGAGAAAGAAAGAAGTATGCCTCCCCACCCTTTAATCAGAACAGTGTGTGCTGACGCCTTGAAAAAAAAAATGCCAGCCTACCTGCCATGCCGCTGTGTCAGCCTTCACCACTCTCCTCCTTTCTCTGTCCTTTCTTTTGGAATTTACAGTTTCTTTGCCTCCTTAGTTGTACAAGAAAGGAGAAGCTAAATCATCCCTCCTTCAACTTTCATTCAAGAGTCCCACTAGGAAATTGATTGCACTTTGGAGGAGACTGCAAGGTGCAAGCAGGGATAATCTCATTGCACAGCTGTTAAGTAAACTTATAAGGAGGACAATTTAAGTTGAGGGAAAGGCTTATGTTTACCAAAGGTATAAAGACCGCCATCTTTGCATATTGCTGTTTCCTGTGTTTATTCATTTCCTGCCATTACAATAAACTGCCGTAAATTAAAAGTTTGCCCATTGGTTCCCTTGTAAATAATATGCAAACCAGTCTCAGATCAAAATGTGTAATAGTTATGTTAGTCATCAGCGCAAAATATGTTAGTTTCACAATAAAAGCTCTAAAATTGTGAGATGCCTACGTTTTTTTGGCGTATTGTTTTCTATTAGCCTGTGTCCAGGTCACATGACTGTCAAGGTTCTGTCTGCGAAAACAAACAAAATGGCTGACATAAGTTTCCTGCCACATTCCTGTGTGTAGCTGGCAGCTGTATTGTTGAGTTATCAAGGGCGCTTTGTTGTGAAACAAATACGTTTTGCACTGTGGTTCAATGTAGTTATTATACACTTTGATGTGAGACTAGGTCGCAATATGTTAGATTAGCAAACCTAAGCAATCATAATTAAGCAAATGCGGAGCACCAAATTAACACTAATTAGAATAGACGTTGAATTCATCAAGCTACTCAGCCAACAACGTCATGTACACAAAGTCATTAGCATACTTATGCAGAGGACATGGTAAAGTTGATTCACATCTTTTTCACCTTGCAATGCCTTGATTAACACAATCAACATACAGGAGCAGAGTGCACTGAGGTCACAGTTGTGCATCTTTTGTCACAAGATTCATTAACAGGGCGATAAGCCTGTACAAATGGGAGATAAAGAAAGAAAGAAAAGAATCCTTAATCAGTGGATAATTAAGAGAATGCTGGAGACAGTATAATGGGATGCTTTGGGTCGTGCTATCAATGACCCAAAATGATCTCTGATCCGCTGCTCACTTTGTGTTGGTGTAATCTTCAAAGGCAGTTGTTATGGAGATTTTTAAACAATTCATTATCTGTGTGTACTGAGTGATAATAATTCAAAAATTATATTCTTAAAACTCAAATCGTTTGATGCTCATTTTTCATTGTATTTACCCAGTGAAATAGTTTTGAAAATACAGTATTACTGCTGTTGATTGTTAGTGGAATCTGTCCAGAAATAGTTGTTTGGTGACCTTCAGGTCCACATATAAAGCACATTGTTATTTGGTTTATAATGAATATGGAATGTCCTGAATGTACGCAGAACATTCAAAGTATGTTCAAATTGAAGGCAAAGAGAGTTTTTGTTTTCCTTTAATGTGTAAATTTGACCTCTTCTTTATCTTGTCTTAATAAAACATATAAACATTTTCTACTCACTCAAATGCATCCTCACATTAATTAGCGCCACCTAGAGCGCATTCATGTCCGTTCACCTCCACTTGCGCCTTTAAATTTACGTCAAATGCAATCGTGCCACCTCTAAACATCGCTGTGAGTTCAGTCAGAACACGCCTTGTGATGAAGCTCACAGGTTCGATCACCTGTTCGTCAGGACAAATCAGGGTTGGCAAGTGGGAAGAGCATTTGTCCCTGCCTAATTACCACTGCTGAGGTGCCTCACATTGCCAGGGCCCTTAACCCCACCTGCTGCTACAGTGGAGCAGCAGGTGGGGTCTGACCAACAAATCAGACTGCGGTTGCACTGAGGAACTTCCAGGTGCAAATGTGTGTGACTGTATGAGAGTGAGGGAAGGTGTTCCTGAAAAAGAAGCATTGCACTCATTGAACCTATCCTGGTTATGTAAAGATTTATATATGAAATACAGATCAAATAAAAAAATACTTTCATAAGACAAAACTCCAATCTTTGATTCCTATTTTATGCATATTTCAGTTTTTCTGTGATGTCAAGGTTTTGTGTATGTGCTTTGTTTTACAATAATCAGTCCTCACATGTTTAATTTTGTGGTATTTACCCACTTATGTAGTTAATTATACCTCTGCCATGCCTTATTGAATGAAACCATTGATTACGACTGCTTTATTGAGTAAGTTGTTTGTATCATTTCAGATAAATCATGGATGCACACCCCGGAGGCACTGGCCAAGCATTACATACCCTACAATGCCAAGGTATGTTTCACCATCTGACTGTGCACTGTGAGAGCAGTGTGACTATAAAAAAGTCAAACAATAAATGCATTTTGCTGTTAAAGAATGGTGCGAGGAAGCTTTTATAGCAAAACAGATTTGCCACAGAAACAAAATAAACAAAACAAAATCTTTCTGTTGTGGTTTCACCTCTGTTTGCCCTGTCAAACCGACACTTCTCAGTCAGGAGATGCATTTCTCTTGAGACAACCAGGCTTTTCGTTGATGGCAATAGCAGCTCAGTCCGTCCAGCAAATGAGCTTTGCTGTCTCTGGGTTTGCTTTCATCAGGTGCCTACATTTTCATAGGAAGGCACCTCATGGAACACCCCTTACCCCATTTAAATTGCTAATTGCCACCTTTAACACTGACATATTTGACAATAATAATTTAGATTTTTGATAGTGATGTATTTTATTTTCTTCCTAGACTTTAAGTATGAGCTGTCACAGGGCTGATATTTCCTTATTTATCTTCCAGAGCAGCTGTTTTCCTCAGTTCTGTGGAAAGGGGAAAATTCCCCATGTCAAAGTTTAATTTTAAAAGAGTTTGTCTGTGTTTTATCCATGTTGATCTGTTTATTTCTTAAGGAATGTGTTAGTGAGGGGGTGTTTCTGTAAAGTGACTCATGCTTCTGTCAAAACCAGCCAAAACTATCGGTCCTGACACAAGCATAACTTGGTACATTTGGTCTTGACTGGAAACATGGCTAGTTACAAAACACTTCTTTAAAAGTCTTTTTCAAACATCCAACAAACACATCTTGAAGGAGGACTGTCTCACTCGGGGAGCGCCTCCCTGTCAGAATAGTTTTCTGCTTCATTTCAACAAAGAGTTTCTCTCCTATGAGGCACAGAAACTGTCAGCCAACATCCCGTGCTTCAGAAATGTTATGATGGAAACGAGGTGGAACTCCAAACTACCACATCCCCCAAACTGCTGAAGCTCCCTCAGTGTGTGCAGCAAAGAAGCAGAGGGAACTGCCAGAAGACATATCTCTGAAATCAAAGCATAATGTCAGTTCCCATAGTGTCTGCATATTGTCAGTTTTCACTGATGAGTTGACTGTTTGTCTAAATTTGCTGAGATCTGAATACACATATACACTCATTACTGAAGGAATTGGAGGGAATGAGAGAGTGTCAAAGTGCTGAGAGACTGTGTTTGGCCTATTCTCCCTGGTTCAAAGCACTCAGAATTGTTGAATATAAGCTAAGTTAGCAATTTTTCTACATATTCTTCTAGTTAGTAAGTGTAGAATCCCTCCTTTTTCTGGGAATTTGGGGTTATTAGCATCATTTTAGGGAGTTTATATAGTGCAGTTGAAAACGTACACATGGTGGGTATTTTCAGACTCAATATGTTTGACTTTGACTACTTTTACACCGACAAAACTATTAAGAAATTAATGATTAAAAATTCTGTCCCCACAATGTTGTTTGTGGCAGCACTGAAAGGGCTTTGAAACAGTATTCAGACCTTTTGTGCTGAGAAATAAAACAGTAATGCTTTTAGGGTTACAACTAACGAGTAATCAAGATTTTCATTAACTGATTCGTTTTGTGATTATTAATGTTTACTCCATAAAATTTGTAGAAAATGGTGAAACGTGTCCATTATAATTTCCCAAAATGATATCTTGACATTGCTTGAATTGCCACCAAACAGATTTTTGCTTAAAAAAACGGCTGAAATGATTCATCAGTTATCAGAATAGTTTATTCATTTTCTATCGATGAGTCTACTTATTTTTTCAGCTTGAAATGCTTCATTTCTCAGGATTCAATAGTTTCCTAGAAAGTTTCCTGGAAGGAACTGTGTAATTTAGTGGTAATTATTGGAAAAATAGAGACCAAGCTCTGAGACGTTATTATTATTATGTTATTTTAGGCCCTATAAGCTGATTTTCAGAGAAATATCCTTCAAAGAACTCCTCCATTTTGAATAAAACAAACAGAAACATTATATGAAACATTTTTTGAAAGTTTTGGGAGGGTTTTTTGGGGAGGACTTTGATATGAACTCAGTATTTCTAAAATCCTGGCAACTGGTGTATACTGTGTGCCAAATTTCCAATATCATCAGCATATCACAACCGCAACCATGATTTTGTCAGACCAGGTGGAATATTCCTGTTATGAATCAAATTTTGATGACCATCATAGAAGCTTTTTGTTGTGAAGAGACTGTCATCTTCTTCTGTAGCCCATCTGTTTCAATGGTCTGACATTTTGGTGTTTTGAGATGCCCTTCTGCATTTGACTCTTGTACCAAGCTGCTGTTGGTATTTTGGGGGCTCAGCTTGAACAGGTTTTTGCTACCCTCTAATCAACAAGTGTTATTAACCTCGGGACTACAGCTGGCAAGATTTCTGTGCTGCTGCAATTTGTGTGCTTGGCATCGACAATCAGAGCGCATTCACAAATGACATAAATTGCCCTTTACACAGTTCCTCTTCTCCTTTTTTTTGTCAAAAAAAGTCTGAAAACCTTTCAATCAGGAGTAGAAGGCTGTACATAGAGTTTAGCTCTGAGCTCTTTATTGTGCCATCTCAATGAACTTTACAGACCTATCACAAGGTTGAAATCTGTGTGTTCTCTGTGCATATTTTGTTTGATTTGTGTATTGAGAGTGCACAGTCCCTTTCAGCTAAAGTGTGAATCCTCACTCTGGGGAATTAGCAGGGGATGGTTTGTTTTTCAGCTGCATGCACCAGTTGATGGATGAGCCTCCGAGCTCGGTTCGCCTTGTGAAACCTCCCCAGTCAAAGCCCAGAATGCACTGGTCAGGAACAAGTGCTTCTCCATTCTATTCTGGGCATCTGTCAGCGGCGCTCTCAGACATGTCCTTAAGAGTGCAGAGTACATTTGTCACAGCGGTGAAGAGTGCTGACACTTTTATATGAAACCTCAATCAGTTTTCTGGCCCTATTGATAAGTGCCATTCTGGTGGTGTCTCTCCTGTCTCATTGCATTTAGAGATGTGAAAAGTTAATGGCTCCACGTAGACACAGAATTCCACTGCTTGTTATTCACTTCATGGCAGGTTTAATTAGTTACACATTTTGAGAGCTTTCTTAATTCTGTAGACATTTCTATATTACTATAAAACATCAGCAAAGGGATCATAGTCAAGAACACGAAATTGCTGTCAGAATAATAATAACTAATTGCTGAGTTCATCAGTGTGGGTAACACAAGACAAACAGCTTATTTTGTAGAACCAACAGACCATGTGCAACACAAAAAAACTCACTTCTTGGCTATAGCATCACTCTGCATTAATACAAAGACAATATTTTGCAAGCCAAGCTGCAGATTGTAGTAGACATTAGCAAAGCCGAGTCATAGAAGGCTTCACACAGATTTGTTGTACACAATCCATCCATGAGCTACGTTCCAGTGGGAGACATTGTTATTTTGTTTTTTCCAACCTTTAAGGGGCTGACACCAGTGTTTATGAAGTCTGATATTCGAACAGGCTACTCGCATTAAGCTCAGGAGGCACTGAAGCAGTGTGTGTGACTGGAACAATTACTAGCTGCTCCTGCCAGATGGAAAGCACGGTGTTGATGCACAAAGGTTAATGGCTCCATCTGTTGGAGGGTGGCAGAAGTGCTGCTCCAGTATGTGTGTTTGCATGTGTGTGTGTGTGCGTATGTGTGTTTTGTGTGTTTTGTGCATTTGCATTTGTCACATGGATAAGGCATATGCTTTGGTACATTAGCGAGTGAAATCGTGTTTATGCCTCTGAAAGATGTGAGCAGGAATAATTTGATACAAACACTATCGACATTCATTTGATCTTAAAATGACAAATACAGGATGATAATGGCTCAGATGTCAGTGATTTGCATGCCAATGTAAAATATTAAATCTTTATCCATAATTAAGATTCAATGTGATAGAAATCTGCTCTCCATCTTACCACCAATGAGCACAGTCTATTTCTATTCCCCTGATTTATGTCTTTTATGTCTTCTCTTATGTCAGTTAATGCACCAAACTCTTATATGCAGCACAGTATATATTATGTGTTACTGTCATAACATAGATGTATGTCTTTATGTCCTCTTTCCAGTTCCTTGGAAACACAGAAGTTGAAGCCCCAAAAGGCACAGAAGTTGTTAAGGATGCAGTCAGAAAGCTAAAGGTAAAAGCCCGTCTCCAGACTAAGCTGTAGCCTAGAGGGCAGAGTGTGTGTTCTTGAGTGACCAGATTAGATAGGAGACTCAGAGCAGGTACTGTGGGAGTGCGTGAGAATTGCTCCCCCACCTCATCAGCTACTGGCAAGGTGTCCTTGGAGTTTTTTAGCTCCCAAGTGTGGATGCCTATAACTGCTGGATCAGCACAGCTGTGTGTTCAGTCAACCTTCTCTGAGTACATGTAAAATTTAATTAAAAAAATTAAATTTATCTGCCATGAAACAGGTTGATTAGGATCGTGTGCTTGAATCCTCTAACCATAATTTATTCTTGAAACAGCAACATGCACGTTTTACTTTGCATGTTTTCTGACAGAACTCAGTGACACTTTAAAAAAAAAAAAAACTTGACTCTTAATAATCTCCATCACTGGTGCCTCATATGAATTAGATGATCTAATTAGGTGCTGCTGCCTACATTTGCATATTAATGGGGAAAAGATTTCTTGAAACAATATTATCCCTTAACACTAAATTACATTTTTAGTGTAAACACCACTCATGTCAACACCGGTGCTATAGAAATAGACATTAATGAATGCATTACATTGCATCGAAGCTGCTTTATCATATATTAACAATTGCTTAAATCACTGTATGTAACAAGAAAGGTGTCTCTTGTAGTGACTAACCCTCAGAGAATCACCAACTCTGCAGTTCCTCTCAGCTCTGTGGAGCTTTTCTGCTTTGCTTGTAGGTCTTTTTTTTTCTTTTTGGTTCCACAAATTCCATTTTCATCAGCCTTGTTTCCTTTTCTGAGGCTTTGATAATCCCACTGTACACTACCTGCCCCGCAGTAAAGGGCAGACAGACAGGATTAGCGACAAGCTGGTAAACATTTGCTAGATATTTCTGAGGGAAATATCTGGCAGAGCTAAAAGGAGAATGAATATTGGACTTTGCCAGGTGGCCAGTAACCCGACCGTAAATGAATACTAATGTTGCTCTGTTCCCATTTGATGAGTAAATGGACAACTCTTCTGTATAACAGTAAGTGAGGTTATTCTCAATGTTAATATAAAAATATTGTTAGAACAGCTTGAGGTGGATATACAATGTGTTTGAGTTTGACCCCAGAGACCAGGCTTCAAGTCCCATTGCATTACCAAAAGTCAACATTGGTTTTCTTTAATGAGTACATATTTATCTCCTTATCTTAGTAGAAGCCTTAGTTGCCATATGTCAGGGCTGCATCAGCATATGCTCAGTGGGTGATTTTGGAAAGCACTGGCAAACACTCTTATTTGTTATTTAAGGTTTTAGTTTTCTGATGTAGGGCCCAGTTTCAGTAAAATTCCCCAGTGAATGACTCTTAAACTGAGTAACTTTCAGGTCCACAACATTAGTGAAATTTAACCAAGCTAGCAGTGCTAGCCTTGTGAACAGCCACAACTCAGACAACTCTCCTTTCTCACAGCTTCATGAAATGTGGCTGTGCTCACTGCCTGCTGGCCTCTCCTCTGTTTTCTCCTGCCAAGAGTTGAATCTGTGAGGCCACTTGTAAGGGAGGCTTGTTTTCCCAAACCCATACCTCCATTGTTAAATTACATTTGATCTTGAAAGTCTGTTTGGGGAGCAAGGCACCATAGTTACACTCCCAGATACACTGGCAGTCAGGACAGGCTAAGTTATCTTTCCAAAGATAAAGCGAAATGAAAATAAGCGTTGCAAAAAGAGTTGAGAGACAGCCTTCGAGGACATGTGTTCATGCTTTTGGTGAAATACTGCAGTGTCTTATCAGTCAGCACGATAACTATCAAAGTGTTAGAGGCTGTAAAAATATTACAGTATCTTGTTTCACAAATGCACACACACTTTCTCTGTCATCACATGGCTTCAAGTTGGTAAGTAAAATCAGGCAAAAGTTAAAGCTGCAAATTCCTTATTTTTACATGTATTAATTACATGCAAGTGTCCTTATATGATATGATACAACATCTGACAGTGACTCCCCTTTCTAGCAGACATTTTCATTATTGACCTAAACTCATTGCCAAGTCATGTTAGTATTTATTTCATTTGGCTCAGTAACTATAAAAGACTTCAATTTGTTTCTGGCGGTGCTTGAAAGAACGACCCATAAAACGGATCATAGATTTGCCTAATTTCCTCATCTGTTAATTTCCTGTAAAACACTTAACCTTATGCTTTCCTTAACAAATTCTCATCCCCCTTTTAAAGATAACATGCTGCCATTTATGTTTTTTTCTGTGTTGTTTGGGACTTCTATTAATTTTATTGTGGTAAATGTTCCTTCAACTTATGCAAAATTAAAACTGCGATTATCAATGTTTTCTGTAATGACACTTGATCCAAAAGTTGTGTTATGTAAAAAAGGGGTCACTCTATGAACCCAGAAAAATTGTCACCCGACTTCACCGTCATAGCCTCTTTCATCGCAATGTTTTCGTTTTATGGCGACTTTAGTGTTTTGGTTCACTCTTACTGCTCTCGTCGGCAATCGTTCGCGGCTGTAGCAAACAGCTGTTTTTCATTTATAGAAAAGCTTTAATAAATCCACTATAAGCTACATTCCCAGCACCACACAGCAGAGAGACAAACTGAGAGACTTGCTGGTGAACACAGTGGAGCATTTAGCAGATATTTCCCTCAGGGGTTGGTGGAGACCAAAAACAGAGCTAGAAGGAGAGTAAATATTAGATTTATATTTGCCAAGTAGACAGATAAATGGCTCAAGATAAATGCTTAGGTTGTTCCATTCATTCTGGATGTGTTAAAACAAACAAAAAAAAACAACTATTGGCTAACATGTTCACTGTATCAACTTAAAAAGGAGTTTACAGGTTGGTCTGCTTCCATCTAGTGGCTAAAATGTAATTACTACAGCTTTAAAGCATGTACGCTGGATACTAAAGATGTTTTTTGACAGACGTTGTGCTATTTCATGTCATTAGGCCACTGATAAGGTGAACTAACCTAATGTCTCCAATTGGCAGTTTCAGAGGCATATCAAGAAGTCAGAGGGGCAGAAGACCCCTAAAGTGGAATTGCAGATTTCCATTTATGGCGTGAAGATACTAGATCCCAAGACAAAAGTGAGTCCATACCCTATATTTTAAATTTGGATGTTTCACAGTTGTACTTGTAATGTTGACACCTGTTCTACAGACAACAATAAACATTGTGTAGATGAAGATGGAATTGAACATGATTGTAAAGTCAGTAAATAATAAATATGCATTGTGTTTGTTTTCCAGGATGTGCAGCATAACTGTCAGTTACACAGAATATCCTTCTGTGCAGATGACAAAACTGATAAAAGGATATTCACTTTTATCTGCAAAGACTCCGAGTCCAACAAACACCTCTGCTATGTGTTTGACAGTGAAAAGTGTGTAAGTGCTCTCTGCTTTGATAGTTTCCATTTCATTTCATTGAAACCAATGTAACATATTTGATACAATATTTATTTTTGACTTAAACAAGTTTTGATTGCTTTTACTTTAACTAGCTGTTGATATTTGCACATCTTTTAATCAACATTCAATGATGGTGTTAACTGTATAATCCTAGCTGCTGTGACAATTAGGTAAATATCATAGCCAAGTCTTGTTTCTGTCATGTTGCAGGCAGAAGAGATAACTCTAACTATCGGTCAGGCCTTCGATTTGGCCTACAAGAAGTTCCTGGAGTCTGGAGGCAAAGATGTGGAAACCAGGAAACAGATTGGAACCCTACAGAAAAGAGTACATCACGTCTCGTTGATTCAGCTTATTTGCTCTCACATAGAGTTTAATTTACTTTGAAAACTTGTACCATCATGCTGACACATTGATATTTCTATTAATTAATGCAGAGCTTGTTTCTATTGATTGTTTTAAATCACCCAGTGTGGACAATTAAGCCGTGTTGATGAAATATGTCAGTAATTAATATTAATGACAGTAAGCTCTGTTGTTAGAGACCCAGTCTGTAATTGGATTATTGTACACACTGCTGGAACTGTGCAGCCATCCCAATATAAATAGAGAATTATGAATATTTACATCTGCTTTACTCTCTACAACAGGAGTTAAAAAGACTTCTGTTTTATGTTTTAACAGTAATAAGCTTAATAAAATGTATTTCCCACACAAAGAATATGGTAAACTTGGCATTTAATCATAAATTACTCAAAAGAGATAATCAAAGGTAAAATTACTGTACATGTTCAAACATCGAAGACCATTCTTGACCTTGCCCAACTCCAGGTCCACATATTAGCTTTTCAAGTTTTTCACCATATCACAGTGTTTTCATCAGTGCGCAGATTTTGCACGGTTGTCATGGAGACAGACCTTGGAGACATGTAAACTCAGCAGGTGTTATGATTTCATCCATGGTACTTTTAGAACTTCTAACACAGATGAGAAGTCCTAACATTCATGATCAAACTACATGTTTAAAGTTTTATGGAAAGATTTGGTTGATGTGATGATAAATATAACATCAGACGATATAAATGTGTTTATTGTCCGAATATATCTTCAATATTTTGGTATTTCTGCGAAGAAGTACCTTTGATTTGCTTATTTATTTGATTCTATCAAAAGGAGAGTTATTTTATCTACACTATAAACTGTTTAAAATTTCATACATTTTTTTGACCATTCCATTTTTCCAGAGACAATAACGTTTCTCCAAATGTGATTTATTTAAACCATTTCAAAACCCACAGGATTATCTGAAAAAGGCTTAGACCTGTTTTTATTAGCTGATGAAAAATTACATTTTGGAAATATTGGTTTTCACAGGACAGAAACAGTATACTTTATCATGAAAAAATCTTGCCCCTCCACTATCTTTTATGAAGATTTCTGTAAAACAATATAAGACACCATACTGCTGTTTATCTATAATTTGAATGATTTCTCTTCTTTTTATGCAGATTCAAGAACTGGAAACGGAAAACTCTGAGCTAAAGAAACAACTTCAAGACCTTGAAGAACAGCTGATGATAGCACATGTGCCACCAGTAAGGACAAACCGCACGGACACACACCCCTTCAGTTAAGAGACTCAACAGATGCTACATACTAAATCGAGCCAAGGTTACAACAGCCACTGTAACCTTAAGTGACAATTAAGATATAGTGTTATTTGCTAAAATGTAGGGTAACACTAACACAAGTAGAGAAGAGGGATACAGCATGCAATATCTACCTAAACTAGCTAACATTAGCCACCATAAGCTAATGGTCGTACCACACCAAGTTAGGCTGCAGCAGCAAAACCCTTAAGTGTATTAAACTGAACAAGGGTGCCTTTTATTGCTTATGAATTCAACTTTTCATTTCATTCAAGACTAAGATTGGGTGATTTGTTATGTCAAAAGTCACATACTGTAGTTTCAATTTAATCGCAATGCCTGCTGAATGAACTAAAACAGTTTGCCAATGTAATATACCTTAAAATAAATTAAAATAATTCAAATGTTTCACATCAACCAAACATACACAACCACAACTTTTTGGTTCAAAAGTTTTTTTTAAAGTATTTTTACGGACAGCTGGGTTTGCTGATACTGTATAATGTGTGTGATTAAACTCAGGTCTTGAATGACCAGGTCTACCTGCAGGGAGTTGGTTGGGGTCTAAGCTATGTTTGAAGCAAAGTAATTACACACTTGATTGGTCGTATGAGGACTGCGAAACATACACCATCTAATTGGGGCAAATGCCAGTATTTGTGACAGCCTGCGAATGCAATTACCTGAACCTCTCCAGCTATATAATACTGAATAATATTGTTCCTCTCTGGTCATTTTCTGTGTGCACTCTTTTTCTCAGCCGCTGCACATTAACGCAGCTAATGAAGCGTACATGCTGCAGAGGCCTTCCTCTCTCTTCTGGTGTCACAGCATCAAGTCGCTCTCCTGTCTGGAGATCTCCTCTGTCACACTCACTCCTATGAGCTCGCCGGAATCCAACCTGTCAGCCGGGCTACTAACTCCTCCGCCTGCCAAACCCGCTCTCCTTCCTCCTAAGCCAACCGAGGGATGCAGCATCCCGCGGCCTCGCGTAAACACCCTACGCTTCTCTTTCTTTCTGCTCTGTCGCTTTCCCTGATGCCTTGTTATCTCTCCCCGCCTTTGTTCTTCTTTTTGTTTTGTGCTGTTTCTCCTGCTTCTGTGCAAAAATAGGTGTGTAGTTTATGCATGAGCAAACGTAGAAGAACTCCTGACCTTTTCTTAACCGTCTCTACCACTTTATACAGGCAGGAAGTATCTCCATGAAACCACAGTCTACAGACATTTTCGACATGGTTCCTTTCTCCCCTGTGACACCACTGATGCCCACACTGACCAGCAATGGCTGCCCACCACCACCACCAACCACATTGCCACCAGATATAAGTGAGTACTTACTTCATCACTTTCTCATCATAAGATTTGAATAATATTTTGTATTTGTTGTTTGTTGTTTTAGGATAATTGGTTTAGTGAGTTAGAATTGAGGGATTGTAGCTGGATTCTTGTTTTTTTCTGTCAGTATAATGTTTATCTGCTCCCTGTGTTTTTAGGGAAAGACCTGTTTGGTGCTGAGCCATTTGATCCATTCACCTGCGGGGCAGCTGACTTCCCTCCAGATATTCAGTCAAAGCTGGATGAGATGCAGGTGAGCGGCTGCCTGCGTCTGATTCCTCCACATAGTTTTTTTTTTTTTTTAGAACTGCAGGGAGGCTGGTTGAACTGTGAAACACAGGCCTCCTGTCTGTCCTATTATCAGCATCAGCACTTTGAAGATAAAAAAAAAATTCTCTTGCTTATACGAACACAGGGTTTTTGTTTTGTTTTTTTGCTTCATGCAGGATACCTCAGCCAAGCCTAACAGAGAACCCCCTAATGCTGTCTGACAGTGGTGGCATCACTGCTGTATAATGTCAGGACAGTTTGTCCTTAATTGCCCCCTTGTGAACCGTAAAGAAACACCAGAACTCTTGTTTATGAAAATGATTCATGTTAAAATAGATGGTGTTTGTCACAGCAGAGTGGTGTTTGTGCAGTAGAGTGGTAAAACAATTAGATGTGAGGGATTACCTAATTCTATATTCCTGCTTATATTTCTTTAAAAAATGCTGAGTACAGTAAATGTACAATTTAAATGACCTCAGCTGTGGCGAATGAGATTTATTTCTTTAATTACATTTATCAGGCATTCATTTAGAACTGAATTAATAAAAAAGTCTTTTTTGTAATACCCAGTATGTTTTATGCATTTCAATGAAGGAGCAGGTGGTAGTTGTAATTGTATTTTTGTGAAATCGGAACAAAACGAAAAGGAAACTGACAGCTATTGTTGTCAAGACTGTTGGTTTCATTTATTTTGTCGCTTACCAGAAGCAGCTGTAACCCTGCTGTCTGGAAGCATGAATAGAAAGTCAAACAGCAGCATTTCAGCAGGAGCTTGGAAAAAGTTTTAACTTTACTCATGTGAGTTAAATGGGAATGAAACCTTAAAGTTCATTTTGTTCATAATATTAGTTTAATGTTCAACTTACTTGACTCATTTGTCACTGACTCTCCCAGGATTGTTAATAGTTAAAAGGCAGGTTCACAATTTTTAGTCAGGTGTCCAAATGAACATTGAAATAGGTTTTTTCTTGCTGTAATCATTCCTCCTGTTCATACTGACTGTTAGAAGATCCCTTCATGATGCACTTACAATGTAAGTGATGGGGGACAAAATCCACAGTCCTCCTTCTGTGCAAAAATGTATTTAAAAGTTTATCTGAAGCTAATATGAAGCTTCAGTCCAAATGAGTCAAATCAAGTAGATATCTTTCAACATTACAGTCTTTTTAGTGTGAAAGTTCCTCTTTTTGTTACTATACTTCCACCGCAGCTCAACAGGGAAACACTGTCCGAGGAAACACAAAGAGGGAATTTGATGCTAAAAATGTGGCAGATATCCGCTTGATATGACTAACTCAGACTGCTGAAGCCTCATATAAGCTTCAACTAACTAAATGTCTGTGTGGACACACTGTGGATTTTGGCCTCCATCACTTACATCAAAAGCGCATTTGAAGAGGATCTTTCAATAGCCAACATGAACAGGAGGAATGATTACAACGAGGAAAACCTCTTTCACTGTTCATATGGACACCTGACTGTTGATGTAAGACAGACTTGAACAATTGTGAACCTGCCTTTTTAATTGGTTTACAGTGGAATAGGGAAGCACGACACTTTTTCTTCTCCCAAAAGACGGCATGACAGAAAAAAGTTTGAGAACCACTGCTGCAGCTTAGAACCAGCATGCAGTCGGACAATTATTACTGCTGCTGTTTATGTCAGATCCACAGCAGTCAGTCATTCTCTGTGGGTCTGCATAAAGCATGAAAATGTAAGGTAGTGAAGTATAGCATGATAAGAAAATAACGACTTCTGCAGCTGAAATGCAGTTTGTCGTTCAACCCTCCAACCCCAACTTTCGTGGTTCTGTTTGCAAAATAACTGTTAAACAATAACCAGTAGGAGGCAGTGTTGCATTGACACACTTTCTTGAGTCAAACTTATTCTTCTGCTTTAATTATTAACAACTGAATTCATCTCTTGTGCTTTTCACTTGTAGCGGCAGAGATGGTTTGTACTCTTTGCTCTGTGCTGTTGTGCTTTTGTCTTGTATGCTCTAAAGCCTGCCGCATGCTCTCATAGTTACAAAACCCACCAGTGTCACTTAAAAAAAACAAAAAAACAACTTCTTCCATCTTCTGTGAAATGTTTTCATCTTTTGAACAGGCCACATTGCACTTGTTATTCCAGCTCTTGCTCTGTAGTTGAAGAGCTTCTGTTATTTCTTTTATGAACAAGAACAGTGAGCAAATACTTTTTGTGCTGTAAAATTTCCTTTTGCATGAAAATCTTTAGAGGTACCATGATGTATTATATACACAGTGTTATCTATCAAGTATGCTTTTGCTATTGGGACCATAATCAAATCAATAATTCATATAAAAGAAAACACATTAAAACAGCTACAAGTGAATTTTTTACCAGATACTCAAGCTGAGGTTTCGCCAGTGCTTCCTCCATCAAGATGCATGCCTCATTGTTTCTGTTTGAGTTTATGATCTCAGATATAACGCATGACCAAGCATGACAGTGCAACAGTGTTGTACTCTTTATTTTGTTTAGCATTTCATTCTTTTTTGCCCTCGGATGTTTATAGATATTTTTATTTTCCCATTGCTTCTAATCTCAACATCATTCAAACTTTGTGTTTATCAACAAAACTGAGACATGTAATCTAAGAGAGAGTCACTGTTGGTCACAGCTGTTGTCTGGCTTGTCTTTCAGGAGGGGTTCAAAATGGGACTAACCTTAGAGGGCACCGTCTTCTCTCTGGACCCACTAGACAGCCGCTGCTGATGCCAAGAAGATGCTCTTTGTCGCGTACTTTTAACTCGTTTGTATGAAGAAGTGCCAAAATCCACTCCACAGATGAGTCGAGATGTCACACTTTTCATCTTGAGGTTTATATGCATTTGCATTTAGATTGGTTTTTTCGATATTTCAAGGTAAACTCAGATCCATTATAGAAAAGAACTATTTTTGTAAAAAAAAAAAACTTATGGAAGGAGTAGTTTTGAGTACCTTTGCTTGCACAGGCAATGAGAGATGTAAATAGTCGAAAAATGTCCAATGGTACACTCAGTGGCAGAATTTTCCTATGAGACAGTTTGTGTGTATGCACCATTTGAATTCTGTATTGTTAACACATTCCTGTTTGTATGCCAAACACAAGCCGGCAAGAAAATAAATGAAACCTGTATCATTAACATGAACTTACAGCAGCCTGCCCATAACAGCACATATTTTACTCAACAGTAATTCGCACGTTATGTTGTTAATTAATCCAATCTGACATTTTTTTTTTTTTTTTTGGCTTACTGATCTTTCTACCTGTTGTTTTTGGTATTGAATTGTGTTTTGTTTTTTTTTGTTTTGCATTTCACAAATTTGACTTGCCATCTCAGTATTTACTTGTCATATTTTTACTTTTATCATTTTAGTCTCCTCTTCTCTTGCACCAGAAGGCACTTTTTTGGGGGGGGGGACCTCTGTTCATACACAGTAATATTCCCATTATTTTACTTTTAGTTGCATTGACTTTGCTGTTACAGTTATTAAAGAAAAATGTTACTGCAAAAAATGTTACTACTCCTTCATTTATTGCTAACTATGATCTATGAGTTTCCTGTTAAAAATGTTTCGTCTTCTGTTAAAAAAGTTTTTTTTGTAGTTTGTGATTTGATGTGTCGATGCAGTTTGATGAGTAGGTCACTCTGACTTCATCAATCCATGTTCATTCTGTGGTTTTGACATCACATTTTCTTACCTTTTGTTACTGATTTTATGAGTTTCATGCTGCACAAAGGCTGAAAATATTCCGCTATGATGAAAAAAAAGTTTTATCAAGGACCAAATGAACTCATCTCAACAAAGAACAGGCAGAAAGAAGTATTTTCAACGTTTATTTCAAAGGATGAAATTCATCTGCTTCCAGTGTGGAAAGCCTCCTCCTCCTCCTCATTTCTTCTTCTCCTCTCTGCTTCTAGAGTGTTATCAGGCAGTCACGCCTCACAAAAGTTACAAATCTATAATAAATATACTCAAATAAGAACCAAATGGTCACAATAGCATTACTTGAAGGCACATTCAACAGCTCAAGTTAAAAAACAACTGTGAAAATATTTTAAAGTACATAAATGTTTTTTTTTGTTTGTTTTGCTTTTTTTTTAATCTACACATTACAGTATGTAAAATTAGATTTTGTGTGCAAAAAGACAAACTGAAAGGAAATGACCTAGCTATACCTGAATTAATAGGACAGGAGCTTGGGGGATTAACAGGCATTTGGTTTAATTTGTTGCATAGCAAGAGATACAAAGCAAACAGGCACTCACAGCCACCGTATTCTATAAAAAATGTTATAAAAAAAGATTTCAAGAGCATATAAGTCCAGGATACTGAAAGGGGGGGAACTGACATGCATAAAAATAGAATACTCTGTGCTACCTTAACTGTCCGATATTGCAGTTGAAGGAGAAAAAAAAAAGTTACAAATCACCACACACCACTCACATGATACCTCATTCGTCTCTCCATCATTGACAGAAAGATCTTTATTGGCATCCCCAAACCCTGCCCTGTACCGCGTAGCCGGGAGAAGTGCACAAGGATCACACTACTTACAAAACAGCACCTGTGAAACAAAGATTTACATGTAGTGTCATCGTTTCTCAGTTTCGGTGACGAGGTAGCTAACACTGAGGAATTGACAGTCATGATGTTTCTTTAATGCTCTACATGACCGGTACAGAGTTTCAAATAACTGGATACAGACACTGGTTCATCAAAACTGTCTGGAGAAAATACACGCGCTGGTGAACGCATCAGCGGCTAGATTAGTTTCCTCAATAGCACCACAATGTTTGTTTGTTTTTTTTTTTATATTCAAACATTAAAAATAAAAAAAAAAGAATAGACAAATCTATGAGATCGAGTAGTGGTGGGACAAAGCATTTGATAGGCTTCAGTGGAATGGTTTTGGGCCTATGAAACAGCAGTTATAATTAACATTTTAAAGCTTTCAGATTCATAAATCTTTGGTAACTCTTTGGACTCTGTTTTGTGAAATTAGATCTTTAGACCACAGTGAGCTTAGAACGCAGGAAGCTTGAAGTCAAACATACACAATAAGACAGAGGAATGATTCTGATTTTTTTTTTTTTTTACCAATTTATGTAAATTCCAAACATTCATCTAACTTACAAATCTTTGATGTCTTGAACTGGGTTGAAAGGCACAATAAATATCTTGCCACAGGGCCAGAATAGTCCTCAGTACTCGTATGTACAATGTGGCTGATCGCGTCAGCTGTCAGTTCAATAGTCTCAGGATTCTCCTTGACGCATCCCTGCTGACGATTTTACAAGAAGCACACAGGCCCGATATCGATGCCAAACTCTTGATTTGGGCCACCAATGTCCACAGGTGCAATATCCACAATGGGAAGTCTTGCTGTTTTCTGTGTCCTGTACTCAAACACTGTCTTGCCCCAGTTGCCATTTGCTTGCTGGAAAAGTGAAGACAAACAGAAGTTCAGTCAGTAACTTCATTGTTCTCTACAATAAGGAATGCTACATCTCAATAAAATAGTGAACTGTGTTTTAATGACTACACACACACAAACGCACACATAGGCATATTTTATAAAGCATTATTGCATCAGACAAATAAATCTCATCTGGGATTTTTTTTTCATGGCAACCTAAGACCTTTAGCATATGTTTTATATTTCCTTATCGTCAACAAATCCCTTGAATGGATTTTTACCAAGTATTGTCTTTGTGGCCAACACACTGAATTATGTGAATTATCAACACCTATTTCATATCCAGCAGACATGCAGCAACATCACCATTAATTTGGAGTTGTGTTTCTGGCCATCTGGCGACAGTAAGGCCAATATTCACTCTCCCTTTAGCTCTTGTTATAGTCTCTGGTGTTTTTTAGCCGCTAAATGCTGTGCGACAGTATGTTCACCAGCTAGTCGCTACCTTTATCTGTCTGCTATGAGGTGATGGACAGGTAAAGCATAGAATGTGTTAATCAGAGTTTTTTTGCTTTTTTAATTTTTTTTTTAGACTGTCTGCTACATCTGGAGACAATGCTGATGAGAGTGGTGAGAGTGAACCAAACAGTTAAGTTAAGAGCGCCAATTTACATACACACAGTCATTTGACCCATTGTTCTTATAAACAAATTGATTGCTGCAGCTTTAACATTTGTTAAAATGTTCCTTGAAGCTGCACAGTGGTTTTAGGGGATGGCTGAACCTCTTTGAAATAAAAGAAAATGTTCTATTTGTGAGCCATTTTAAAGTCTTCACTAGGAATGAATTGGTTTGAGGTTCTACAGACAGGAACACTTTGGTTTCTGTCTTTTCATGGGATTTGTTGACAGAAAATATAGAGCATATTTAAGGTCATTCCTTGTCCTTTGATACAGCTTATAAATAATGTGAAGAGATGTGGGAACTTACTGAGCAGGAGTCCTCCACCACTGTGTATCTGAACCGGTTGTTTCCTTCTGCTTTGAGCTCCAGGTCGTTGGAGCCTTTGAGGAGCACAGCCTTCTTCAAGTTGCCATTCTTCTCATCCTTATAGCCCACAGAGTTCTTGCAGTGGTAGGTGATGGTCTGAGATGCTTCTTTGGAGAGCAGGCGGATGAATGTCATCTGGACTGTGATGGAGTTTGCTGACTGATCTTTGTTGCCATAAGAGAACTAGAAACACAAATACAGCTGGTTAATCCAGGGTCTAACAGGCTTACCCGAATCATCAAGAACTCATCATGCACTACTAATAATACACTTCCACACACTACCCAGATTTTGGTTGTGCTGACATATAAGGCTCTTTTTGAGGACACCTTTCTCAGTCTTTAGTTTTCATAATGTTTCAGTTAACAACTGCATATTTTTTACAACTATAAGGTATGAAACTACTCTTACTTAAACTTTGCTGTACACAGCCTTGCATTAACCACTCACATGTGTTCCTCTGTTGATGTCAGCTCCGAACCACACAGGTTTGTTCCTGGAAGAGGTCCACCACACTTTACGAGGTATGCTGGAGGGGCTGGCAGAGATGCAGGTCTCTCCGGTGTCCATGTTGCAGTGCACTTTGATGGCATCCTCTGCACTGCCTTGGTTTGGATCCACCCAGTATTCACCTAAATAACAAAAAGATCAGGATGAATGTGAAAATAAATCACTAATATTACATGGAAGCCATTTTAGTTCACAGTTCAGAGGCAACATGCCCTTACAATGTTTCTAGATTTATCATCTGTGACAGCACTGGGACAAGGAACAGGAAAAATAACAGATGAGATAAGACTATAATAAAGTAGAGGACCAAGACAGAGAAGAGGGATGTGATTGAAATTCATAGAGCACACCGCACAGTCTCTCCTAATGCATTGATATTAATTGTTGCAGTTCTGGTCAGCACATTTAAAGAGTAAAAAACAAGTTTTCCTAATATTCAATATTTTGTTCCAATAAGATTAATGTAGCAACAATCAATTTAAATGTAAGACTTGACACAATTTTACTGCAAAACATTATGTAACTTGGCTGCTTGGAGCAATAAAATCTCCCCAAAGACTTACCACTCTTCTTCATGGGATAGCATCTCTTCAGGTCGTCACAGGTCCTGGCAGGATGTTTCCTGCTGCCGTCTGGGCTCTTCATGCTGTCGATCTGGCTGGTGAGGGCCTTCAGGGTGGCCTGAACGCCGGGATCCACTGGCATTATGGTGGAGTTGCTGTTGGGCATAGCCTCATCCTCGCTGAACTCTGGTGGGGGAGGAGGGCCGGAGTCGTAATCCTGAGGTGGTCCAAACAGGTCATCCATAGCCGCCATGGGAGGTCCTGGTGAACCAGGTGGTCCTGGGGGTCCAGGTTCTCCTGGAGGGCCCTGTTGATTTAGGGATAGGAAAAAGATTTATGTTGTTTTTTGTGTTTTCATGAATACAATAATGAGACGCAAAAGCAATCTAATAGGCCTTAAACATCTGTTTAAAAGATGTTCAATGATTTAATGACGGTCTGAGTGTTTTTTTACAGCCATTCCTAACACACACAAAATCTTACTGCCTGTTTTTTTTACACTAAATGTGCTGCAATCTTTTATTAGTCCTACACAAGTAAGCAAGAATTTTCCTACTACACTGTATAATGAGATAATACCTCAGGTCCAATTTCTCCACTGAGTCCACGAGTTCCAGGTGGTCCCATCGGCCCCGGCTGTCCAATGTTTCCCTCCTTTCCAGAAGGTCCGATAGGCCCAGGTGGTCCCTGAATAATATTTCAATAAAGACTATTAGTTTAATTCCAAACTGAATGCTGGCATGAAACTGAAACATATAGTAATATGATGATGTTTTTGCAAAAGATGACATTCAGAAAATAGTTTTTCCTCCTGAAACAAATGTAAATGAAGCATTTTACCCTCTGGCCATTTGGTCCAATGATTCCTGGAGCTCCCTGCTCACCTGTAGTACCCTAAAAGCGAGAGATAAATATGTATCATTCTCTCAATACATATGACTTACACATTGTACATAAAAGGTCTCCCAAGAATGCACACAATGCACAACTGCACCTGCGTTTGATGACTATAACCTGTTGTATGATACTCAAACAGGAAACAGGTTGGCAGCTACACCAGAGAAGTCTGTTGCTAAATACAATAGCATCAGATCTGTGTTTATGTTCCTACGCTGCATTATATAATACAGTGTTTGAAATTGTATAGATGCATAGAAATAAAAGTTCCAGTTTTAGTGATTTGTCCTCCACACTGCTTACCATAAAAAATATTCTAGTATCCAAAAAGAAAATACTAAGAAAAAAACTAAGACAGCCAAAAGGAACAAAAACAATCTTATTTAAACTTATTTTAAATGACATCATACATGTAGATGTCACAAAAATGTACCTGCAGGTAAAAGCTGATAAGACAGCAATATTAATCATAGGTCAAGATGGTGCAAACAACCAAATTTGAACAGTCTTGGTTCACTATCTCATTCATTAACTCATCATTGCAGAAACCTTGGTGTCATTTTTGATCAAAACCTCACCCAAGATAAACATGTTAATCCAGTGGTTCAATCCTGTTTTTCTGATCTCAGAAACATTTCAAGGATTAAACCATTTCTTTCTGCCAAAAACCTGGAATCTGTCATACACGCTTTCATAACCAGTCGATTGGACTACTGTAATTCCCCGCTCTCTGGCATCAGCAAAAAGTCCCTCTCCCGCCTCCAGCTCATCCAAAACTCCTCTGCCAGGATTTTAACTCGGTCTAGGAAACATGATCACATTTCACCAACCCTCCTAGACATCTGAATGACCTGCCTGAGGAGATCAAGGCTGCCAACCCTGTCTCGTCTTTTAAATCACTGTTAAAAACCCATTCGTTTAAAATTGCTTTTCGGTGATCTCATTGTATTTCATGGCATTTTAGTCCATTTTACTCAGTTTGTGTTTTTATAATGTGCTTAGTTTTTATGGCTTTCAGTTTTATTGTAAGGCACTTTGTAACTTTGTTTGGAAAGTGCTATACAAATAAAGTTATTACTATTTTTTTTTTCAACAGAGTGCAGCAAATCATTTGTTCACACCTGCAGATGTTTGAAACAGATAAGAAAATATCTTAGACAGTCTGTTAACTACTCCAAATGTTGTCTGTCATTTATATCATACCAGAGATTTTCATCCATATCACACCTGTGATAGTCAGATAGATTTCTGTTTCTAAACTTTTAATAGCTACACTGAAATAAAATGAAGAGGTGAGTATATTGAAATATTGACAAATAATATTCCATAGATTTTCCCACATTACATTCACACAACTCTGCGTCTCTCAGCTCTCAGCTACTTTCGATGTTATAACATACTGTGTCACTTTACATGTAACTTCATGTTGACTATGGTTGAACATTTTGTCTGATACAGCGAATAAGTCGACACAGTATAAACATGTTTCCCTTCATTAGGAACATGGTTGAGAATATTATGTGAAATGCTCTGCAAATCATAGATTCTATGTGATAGTTGTGTAAGTTGAAAAAAGTTAAAGGAACCAGATATTAAGAGTTAAGTGACTGCATTTAAACTTTTGATCACTATATACACAAAGTGTGTTAGGAAGGACTTTGAGATGAATCAGAAGACAGATGACTCAGCATGCTCTGATCAGATTATTGAGCATCACGCTGACTTACTGGAGGTCCTGGAAGACCCTGCAAACCAGTGAAACCTCGGTGTCCCTTCTGCCCTCTTTCTCCATGATCACCCAAGTCACCCTTATCTCCTCTTGGTCCTTGGGGTCCCTGAAATACATACATTTCATGTGTTTATTGTTTTAAAATGGATAAGTTTTTTATTGTAACATTTAGTCAAATAAATCTACAAAGCATCTACTATATGTCGACTCTTCTAGCATAATATTCCACATAAACTCAAGATATTCTTGGTTGGAGACTCACCACTAATCCTCGCCTTCCAGCTGAACCAGGTGGACCAACAGGTCCTCTTGAGCCCTGCAAATGAACAGAGTTGTGAGAAAGCCCTGAGGGACCACAGACCTCTGCCAACACTGGAAAAACTCTCCAACAACTGTACTTGTTATACAAAACACATCATTCCTATCACTTCATATTAAATTCATTCACGCTCCAACATGCCCTCAGGATTTTAATCAACTCGGCTTCAAGAATGTAATCATCTAAATGTGTAAATCTCTCAACACAGTCTTGTATTGTACTGATGGGCAGACAGATAAACTGACACACAGAACAGAAACTTCTGGCCCTAGCAGAGGTAAAAAAAAAAAAAAAAAAAAAGAAGGTGAAAATTCCACTTACAGCATCTCCTCTCCTTCCAGCACCACCTGGTACACCAACAGGACCTGGAGTGCCTGGAAGTCCCTGTGGACCAGCCAAACCCTCTGGGCCGGGATCTCCTCTTGCTCCCTGGAAAAGTATCACCTGTCAGTCACTTGCAACATGTAAAGAAAGACACAGGTCATTGTTTTGGTCTCTTTGTCTCTTACCCTTTGTCCTAGAACACCATCTTTGCCTGGTGGGCCATCTGATCCAGCAGGACCCTAAGGAACAGACAGAAAACATTAAGACATCTGTAGATGTTAGAGACGCACTTGCGGTGATGTCGAACCACAACCATTTGAAAATGTATACTTACATCAGGACCAGGATCCCCACGAGGTCCATTAGCACCAGGAACACCAACTGGACCTGGGGGACCTTTATCTCCAGCTGCACCTGGGCCTCCCTGTTTTCCTGGTGGACCCTAAAAAATAAAACAGGCAACTAACAATGCAGCAAAATACAGATTATATCAGTACCAACTACATACTGTAGAAGCACTGAAATTAAATATGCAATAGATTGACTGGTGGGAAAGTTACATGTGAAATATGATTTATGTTTAAATTCAAAAGAAAGGTCAATGTACAGGAGAGTCAGGATTTCAGTCAAATATGAAAATGATACAGACCGCTGGCCCTGGAAGACCTGGCATCCCTCGCTCTCCTCTCTGACCGGGAAGACCCACAATTCCTCTCTGTCCTGTAGTTCCTGCTGGGCCTGGAGGACCATCAGGACCCTAAAACCAAGATCACCATGTAGAAAAATACTGAGGAAATCAAGTTTTAAAGTCATGCTTTGAGACCCCTGTGTATCCCAACTTGAAAAAACAATTGTGTTTTCAATTTGAGAAGAATCAATATACTGTACCCCAATCTCTTTTTTTATCTCTACTTTATAGTTATGACACGTCACTTCAAGTAAAAACTGAGTGCTGAGATCAATACATAAAATGTTAAAGTTGAATTTAAACACTTTCTCCTTTTTTCATTAGAACTTTAAATATATTTAGCAACTTGCAGGAGTTTGATCAATTCAAACATAGTTATATAAATGAAAACCAATGCCAAGTGTTTACACAATGACAATTTAAATATTTCCTGTCTTGGTGTAAGTCAGGCAGGATTAAACTGGCAGCTAAAATGTAATTTCACAATGTAAAAGTAACTGAAACATCAATTTACCGTGGGTCCGTCCTCTCCAGAGTCCCCTTTGTCTCCTGGGCTCCCTGGTGGTCCAGCTGGTCCTCGCTCTCCTTGTCTTCCTGGGGACCCATGGTCTCCACGGAGACCTCGAGGACCCTCTTTCCCAGGGGCTCCAAGGGGTCCAGGTTCTCCAACTGGACCCTGGCAGGAATGGTTATGTTCATGAGACACATAGATGTATGCAGTCGAATAGCATTAAGTTCTCAATATTTTTCAAACAAACTAGTTTGTATGAAGTGCTGTCCTATCATATATAAAAGCAAAACTGTTTATACACCTCTGCACAGCTGACCAATCACTGTGTAAAGTGTGCGTGATTGTTGAATTGATTGTCTGTTTTGGAAAGTTAAAAAATTGTCAGATACAGCCACCTCCCTACCACCAACACATGGGAAAGGGGATTTCAGATGCTGTTAGACAATCTGACAACCATTTTTGATCCTTTAAAGGATACTGAGGTCTTAAAGTACAAATATTTGTACATACTGCACATATCAGGTGGGTGCATGATTGGTGACAGATGCACAGTTGCGATGCTTTACAATACTGAAGACATTGGTGAATTTTAAGCTCATATGACAAATATTTCTTCCTGTTATCCCAACTGTGTTTTATTCACACTGAGTACTTACAGTTGGGCCTGGTGGGCCAACTCTTCCTGCAGATCCAGGGAAACCAGTGGGGCCCTGGGAGCAAAAAATGACACAATGTCTTTAGATAATACTTTACACGTTAAAAAGAAAAAAGAGTAGAGACTTAGGATATAGTGGTTAAAGTTTTTATAAAAACATGTCAGAGGTAAGATGAATTGAACAATCAGGAGTTATACCCTTCCTTTGCTCATGGAATCATTTCTTTTTCATCTAATATCACCTTAACATAACACTTCTGTAATTATGAAATGCTCTTACTGGTGCACCCTGTGTTCCTCTTCCTCCTTTCAGTCCAGCAACACCAATGGGCCCCTACAAAAATAACTTGTTATTATAAAATGACTTATCATACAGCATTATTTGCACAAAATATTTTTGAAGGAATTCATACACCAATGGACCAATTAAAAGTACAAAGTTGACTGATGACACCATTTAAGATATCATGAAAATGTGTCAGAACAACTATTTCATGTAGTTTCTATATGTTTGCGACTCACAGGAGGTCCATGAGCACCGGCCAAGCCCTGAGGTCCTGGAGACCCAGCATCTCCTTTCTGGCCTGGTTCTCCAGGCTCTCCCTTAACTCCAGGTTGACCATCAGGACCCTGTAAAATGTAAGTCATAGTTGAAAGAATACATCAGTTTTACGTCACCTCTTGAAGGATCACTTTAGGACATAAATATGTTTTAGGAAATAAAGCAGAGAGGATTGTTTTCATAAGAAAATTATGTAATTTATATACAATGTAAAATATGACTTACAGGGGGTCCAGCAAAGCCAACAGCACCGATTGGGCCAGGGTCACCTCTTGCTCCCTGCAGTTGAAGATCAATTATTACATCAAAGCACTCTGTAATAATGTATGCTTCAATTACTGCAGTACAATAAACATTGCCTAAACAGACTTAATGTACAAGCTGAAAACACTGGCCAGGTCTACTTACATGCATTCCTCTGGATCCTGCAGGTCCAAGTGGTCCTTTGGGTCCAGGTTCTCCCTGCAAAGATGTCACAAGTTCACTGACAGTAATGCAACTGGTCATTGAAACTGTGCTGTCCCATGAATCCAGTATTTTTATGTTTGCCACTGCAAGCCAAAAACTGTCCTTTACAAGCTGGAGTATAAAGTCAGATGCAGCCAAGAAAATTAAATGAGCAGAAGGATTTAGGCATATAGTGGGCATCATGGGAACTAACACTTCCACCCCAAATAACTTTAACTTTATGCAGTCATAACCTTTATTCATTGTGTTCATTATTCAAGCAGCCTCTTAAGATGTGTGAGAAAAAATACTCTACCTTCTCACCACTGGGCCCTGCGGGTCCTAGCGGGCCAAGCGGACCTGGAGCGCCCTGTTGACAGTAAAGAAATCCGGTTTAGCACTACTGTTACTAGTAAGTTGTGCAGTCAAGTCAGTGGACACATTTCTTTGAGCAAGCTGTGACAAGTTTCAAGCTTGCACTAATACATAATCAGTTTTAGCTCTTTTTTTCTTCCAAGTGTAAAATGGAACTTCCTGATTCCTGCTTGAGCAAACACAAAATTTGTTTGCAGTGAGTGAAAGAAACATTACTCACTCTCGCTCCATCATTTCCAGGTGTACCTTCTGATCCTTTCTCACCAATTGCTCCCTATACAAGAGACAGACATCAGCAAAGATGTAAGGTTTTTTTTTATTTACTGTACACAGTAATAACACATATCAGCACTCCAAATCCCCATAAATAAACCCCTTGTGCACTGAGATACATTTAGTTGATTAGCAGTATAACATGTAAGTAAACCATATCAAAGAATTACTGACATTAAAAAGAAAATTGTGATTCACTTACTCTGTCACCTTTAGGTCCAGGCGGGCCAGAGATGCCCCTCTCTCCTGGCATTCCCTGAAGACCTGGAGGACCCACATCACCAAGTGCACCAGGGGGACCAGGGCTACCCTTCAGTGACAAACACCAAAGTTAGCAGGCTTTTAATATCTTACAGGTATTGAGCATGTTTTGAATATATACAATCAAACATACTTTTTTTTGTTTTAGCTTTACCTATACTATACTATACTTATATACTCAACTTCACCAATGATTATTCACTTTTGATTAATCAATTAGTTGTTGGTTCATAAATTGTCCAAAAACTGTGAAAAACTGTAACAACTTTCCAGAGCTTAGAGAGATAAGTTGATGGCTCCATAAAACTTGTTTTGTTAGTTCAAAACCCGAGCACATTCAATTAATGATATAAAAATATCAAACAAAACAAATATTATGTTTGTATTCAGTATCTCTCTCCATCCTTGAGGTCTAGCAAACTTGTTGAATGCATTTCCTTCTTCATGTTCATCAATTAATCAGTTAATTATTTCAGGACTATATTTTTTGCAGGTATTTTCCACCTCTTGCAAATGTCTTTAAAGGCATACTATGTAGGATTTTTCAGTCGCTCTTTGTAAACACAGCACTCAAATTTGGCCCCTCCTCCCTGGCTCAACAACATCAGAGCGAAAGAGAGAGAGAGCAGTGGTGGTCAAGCGAGCTAGAGAGTGAATGAAGAGAATGAGCAGCGGTAGCGAGAACAAAACTGTGAATCAGAGAAATAAAACATTTTCTGCTTGTTTCTTGGCAAATATGTTCTAAAGCACAAATAATCACACCCACACCTCCACACAAACCTGCAGGAAGGTACCAGATTTTGTGTGAATGGTGAATGTAGCCATGGTACACACTTCATCCTGTCTGCTGTGGCCTCTCTGCTCTGCATAGCTGTGTGTGTGTATGTGTTTGTGTGTAGCTCAGCCCCGCCCTTGGTCAAATAGACACAGAAAGCAGAGGAGAAGCACTCTGCACACAGCAGAGGAGAGACAGAGAAGTAGGGGAAACACTGAAGCAAAATAATAGAAAAAGAAAGAAAATACAGGCAGAGGGCAGGGGCTCTGTAGATACATACAGCCACACACTACTAGTGGGTCATAAGAGATGATTGAGTAGGATTATTTTTGTATGAGTCTATACATATATTTTTAGGAAAACCCTGCATAGTATGCCTTTAATTTCTGATAACGGCATTTGGCACTCAGTATTCTCCTTTTACTTTCACTGCACATAAAGGTGACGGCGTTGTACAGTACCTTTGGCCCATCTGGACCAGGTGCACCAGGGATTCCTTTAGGTCCCTGCAGACCAGTTGTGCCCATTTCTCCTCTCTCTCCAGGAATTCCACGCTCACCCTGCAGAAGAAATACTATCAGTTTCAGGTAGTCAGATTCACTAAAAATGAAAATTAATGCAAGTCAGCATGGTGTCATTCACCTACCCTTGGTCCAATTTGACCCACAGCACCAAGCTCTCCAGGAATACCCTGAAAGAAACAGACAATGGAGCAATTAACGTAGGGTCATGAACATTATGCTTGGGGAGGCTAAGGGTCAGAGACGGGGTGACTGGGGTGTGGGGTTGGGGGGCTGAGCAAAACTCGGAGGAGCGGCTGAGATTGTCACTAAAATAAGGATAGCCTGTCCACCTTAAAGGTCAGTCAACCTTAAGCGAGCATGGTCAGGTGTCGCGAACTTCAGGCCTACATAACCTGCTGCTGTCTTTTCAACCGCTGAACTGCTGACACAGGTGTTTTCATTATTTTAACTTTACCAGTATGCAGTGTAGGGTGCATAACAGCCAGCAGTAAATTTAGGGAAGGCTTAGCCTTTTGCCAGTAGTTACTGCCCAAATAAAATCATGATTTTGTTGAAGGTTCAATTTTTTCAGTGATAATTTTGGGGAAGTAGCCTCTTAATAGCGCCATCTATGCTGACCCCTATCAAGCTCCTAATATGACATTTCAAATGTGAAAAAACATTAAAGATAGTAAGTTGGATGGAATGAGGTTAAATCAATTGTAATATTGTCTAAAGCAGCATTTATAGCTTTTGTTGTACTTACTTGGTCACCTGGTTTTCCAGGTTCTCCAGGGGGGCCTTGATTTCCAGGCAAACCCTAAGAACACAAGAGAACAGTCAGAACATAACCATCAGAGCATTTCTGTAGCACAGATTGAGGTCTAATAATTTTCATTGCTGCCTCTTCTTTTCATATCTAAGTCCATTTTCATAAACTTTCTCACATTTTACCACCAGCAAAGAACAATTACACACCTGGAATCCATTTACACCGGGAGGGCCTTGCTCTCCTCTGTCTCCTGCAACACCCTTTGAAAAGAGACATTAGTTTTTGTGTTAGTTATGATAACAGTAAAAAAAATGTTTGACATGAATATAACAAAAGAGAAAGCAGACACTTACAGATGGGCCAGGGGGTCCAGCAGGCCCAACTTCTCCATCTTTCCCAGGAGGACCCTAAAGACAAAAATGACAATTAAAAAACCTGCCTATTCCACATCTGGAAGGGACTGGTAGACTTATTTCCAAAAGGTGTATGTGGGGTTTTTAAGTAACTTCAGAAGACCTAAGGACTTCTGTGGTTAAGTACATCATTGGGAAATCAAAGAAAGGGAAAAATAGTACAAAAAATTAGACAGAACATGCTATCAATAAGTCTTTATTGTGCTAATACATCCTGTTCCTCGTACTCCCTGTTGATTGCAAAACAAAGAAAACAACAAATTTTTTCATTCATAAATAATACTCACTCTTTGACCTGGCACTCCTGCAGATCCTTGTTCACCTGTCTTTCCTGGGTCACCCTTTGAGTGTAAAACATTTGAATTAGAAACAAAACAAGAGAGAAACAGACTGACTATTAATGCAAAGTGTGAGTGACTCTGCAGCCTTACAGTGAAGCCTTTGGGGCCTGGTACTCCCATAGTTCCTGCGGGACCTCTGTTTCCAATGGACCCTGCAGGGCCTGGACGACCATCCTCACCTGGGGCACCCTAAACAAGAAGTAAACCATACTTTGACTTAACCATCCCCTATGATTCATCGCAGCTAACTTGTAATGCTTGTAACAAAAACACATTGTATGCACAATGTCTAATCTGTGATTAAGGACTGTGACCTACCAGTGGTCCTGGCTTGCCCTCTGCCCCTTGGACTCCAGGGGTACCAGTAAGACCCTTTGGGGAGGAGATTGAAAATGTAAGCATTGGAAATGGGTAAGAACAAATAATTAAAGTGGATAAATAGAAGAATTGACAGATATGGTAGCTAAAAAGTGAAATGCTAAGGTCTTCAGTGTTACCCTTGCACCTGGTAGACCAGGTTCTCCTGTACGGCCAGGGTCTCCTAGAGAACCTTTTGGCCCACCAGGGCCAGATGTTCCACGATCTCCCTGAGCACCCTTTAGAAAGAAAAATATAGATGATAATTATTTCAATTTGTTGACTGAAAGTTGAGCTCCAAAGAAAATATCTACAGCACAAATTCTCCCACGTTAACGTATAATTTCTTGCCCCATTTGCTTGAAACATAAAATCAGAATTAGACCAATTTCTAGAAACAATAACTGTACCTTCGGTCCTGGCAACCCATCAGCACCAGGGAATCCTCTGTTACCAGGAGCGCCCTGAAAAACAGATTATGATTTAGATTCTTTATCACAGTTATACTATTATTCTCTCACGAAAGCTGGGTTACACCTGTATGTAACCAGATCAATGGAGTAAACAAACCAAACAAACCAAACAAAAAGATCAAAATCTTGTGTTGATTCTCTAAAGAACGTTTATGAGAGGTTTATGTTGTTCAGGGTCATGGAGATGCAGTTGCCAGTGTTGGGGCAATTTAGATTCTTCAGTTTAGCCAACTTTTGGATTGTGGCAGGAAACCAGAGCTCCAAGAAGAAACCCACACACACGAGGAGAACATGCTAACTCCACATCAGTAGATTTTAACCCAGAACTTCTTGCTGTGAAGTGACAGCGCTAACCAACCAAGCCTTAATTTACCATCATCCATAAGGCAATATATTCATATTTTACACATAAGTGGGAGCATTTCCAATTTCACAAACCAATTTACCAAAAGTGAGTTAACTCCCAAAGTGATTACTTTTTTCTATTGAATTCATTTTTGAGATGACCCCTGTCCTTAAAGCTTAGCCCTCTGACTGATGAATATTACAGCAAGAGGAAAAATGGTGCACAGCCTTCTGACTGATGAATATTACAGCAGGAGGAAAAATGGTGCACAGCCTTCTGACTGATGAATATTACAGTAGGAGGAAAAATGGTGACTCACTCTTTCACCGACAGGACCGGGGGGACCAACAGAACCGGGATCTCCCCGAGTTCCTCGCTTTCCTTCTTCACCCTGAGGTCCAAGCACTCCCTGAGCACCTGGTGGACCCTACAAAATTGACACACAAGCCACAAAATCAAATTAAGAACCAGTCTTACCTATCCCCTTACTTCAATTACATGTCCATGTCAAGAGACATTAACAAAGCATAGTAGATTTAGTTGCTTACAGGTTCTCCTTTGGGTCCAGCCTCTCCTTTAAATCCTGGCACACCAAGATCTCCCTATTACGCAAACATGCAAAAAGTGTGAGTCTTCTACACATCAAAAAACTCACTTAGCAAGAATTGATTATACACAGAAAAGCTAGAGCCAGTATACCAGTTGTCCTTTGATACCAGGCTGACCGGTGCTTCCCTGAGGTCCTGGTGGGCCAGGGGGTCCAAGATGGCCACCTGGACCTTGTGGACCAAGATTACCCTGTGGAGAGTCAGCCATGTAACCTCAGTGTAAACATGAACATTAAGAGTAAATATATTGTTTAAACTAAAAACTTTGTACATACCACTGGTCCTTTGGTACCCGTGCCACCATCTGTTCCCATGGGTCCCTTTGAACACAAAATATCACCAATTAGATCATCAAAGAAACACACCATGTTGAGTTGTTAAGTATAGTAATAACCTAGGCTGGTTTTCCAACACAACTGATTGATCAAAGGTGCTGCATGAATAACTCCCTCATGATCTGCAGTATGTGATGCGTATGATGTGTGAAGTATGAGTAAAGTAAGAAATTAACCCTGAGGCCAACTGGTCCAGCTCTCCCCAGGTGACCGGTCTCTCCTCTTTGTCCCTGTGGACCCTCTGGACCCCGGACTCCAGTGGGGCCAGGCTGTCCCTGTGGAAGACAATCACAAAGTACAATTAACATACAGAAATGTGGCACTAATACATTTAATTGTATGTTGTGTAGTTTATATTCTGTAAACAAAACTTATAATGTTAATAGGTTAATAATCAATAATTATAATGTAGTAATACAATGAAGAGAAGTGAATAAATGATTTGTTAAAAATCAAATCATTATCTGGGCCCATCACACTGAGCATATAACCAAAGGGAGTGTTGTGTGTATTGTGTGTTTTACTGTACTTGCCTTCATTCCTGGGCCTCCTGGATATCCAGGTGGGCCGCTGAGACCCAAGGGACCCTGTTAACCAAGAATAACAACAATAAGACTATAAGAAAATGTGCCTTTATACAACATAGAAGTATACAAACATACTGGTCACCCAGGTATAGCAGGGTACAGCTACCATACCATTACTTATTATCAGTCTGTTTGTGAAGTTATTAATCTTTTCAATCGAGTGAAATTGACATGTAATTATCAACAAATAATTTGCATTCACATTTATTGAAGTGTGGAAAAACTAAATTAAACAAACAAACAAAAAAGGATAGCACATTATAAGCATCAATGCTGACTTACCAGTGGACCTGGTTTTCCGATGTTACCAGGTAGACCGCGCTTACCCTAAGAGACAAAAACTCATCGCTTAGACACCCATTACTTTCAAAACCTGCAACATTAGAGAGAAAAATGCAGAATCATGATAGCAAAAGTTTCTGATGCATAATGATTTCATGCTTACCGCAGCACCACCGGGTCCAGAGCGTCCCCTCTCCCCTGGCATCCCAGCAGGACCCTGTCGTACACAGAAAGTGATTAATTATAGCTGTCCACTCACTGCAAATGTTTACACTTTCAGAGTTTAAAGATAGTTCACAGGGTTAAACTGTACACTGGATATAGCCTTGCCTCATTCAAGATAAGAGCAGACAGCAAAATCAGAATCATAACACATAATCTTTATGGGCTGCTCCATCTTTTAACACTAGGAAGATGGAATATACTGGCACTGCTGACCAATAAACACCTTTACTTACTGCCTACCTGTCTGATTTTACTCATTCATGCAACTACAACAATTATTCAGAGTTATCAGAACCATTGGTGTGGGAATCAAGCTTTCTGTACACAGAAGCACAAATGCTGCGATTTACTGTCCTGGTAACATAGTAGTGGAACATACTGTAAAGGGACATAAACTATATTCACATGTGTGATACTGAGCTTTCTGCAGCCCGAGTGCTGACTAGAACCAGAAGCAGAGAACACATTACACTTCTTTTAAAGTCCTTACTTTGGTTGCCTGTCAGTTTCTGTATTGATTTTAAAGCTCTTTTACTTGTTTTTAAAGCACGTCATGGTCTTGCACCAGCATATATGTCTCACATGCTTACAGTGTAAGAACCAGTATAGCCCCTCAGGTCCTCTGGCACGAGGCTGTTAGTTGGCAACTTTTAGCTTTTACACTCTGAGCTGCTGGAACAGTCTGCCTGAGGATCTGAGAGCAGCTGAAAGTGTTGAAATCTTTAAACATAAACTTAAAACCTACCTCCTCAGCCTGGCTTTTGATTAAGAATATTTTATAGACTTTATTTTATTAACTTATTTTATTATTATCTGTGACTTCATTATTATTAATATTATTATGTATTTTTTTTTATCCCTCTTCTCAATTTTATTTGTCTTTGTTTTGTTGTGTCTTTTTAAACTATTTTATCTACTGTAGTGAAGCACTTTCAACTGCACTAGCCTGTATGAAAGATGCTATACAAATAAAGTTTTAGTGATTGATAGATTGACTGATTGACTGATTGATTGGTTGATTGATTGAACTAACCAATGGGGCAATCAGACTCATTAGCATTAGCTCTACTCTATGATGACTTTACATCAACATTAGATGATTCTGTTTTGAGAATATTACTTACCATTGGTCCAGGTCCTCCCATTTGACCAGGGGGCCCTGTAGCACCCTAGAAACCAAAGAAAACTTATTTGTTGTTTGGTTTGGTCATTTGGTTGCAGGAGGAGAGCAGTAATATATGGCAAAATGTTTTACAGGCCTTAATAGAAGGGCAGTTACCGTATGTAATTAAGTCAAACAGGTATTACTTCATCAACAATGAATCAGGTAATCACTGGCAGACAGACTGGAATTGAAAATATGTTTTATTTGATTTTTGTTTATACCTTGGATCCAACAGCTCCAAATTCACCTTTTTGGCCAGGTGGTCCACCATGCCCCTGTTAACAAAAATTAAAAACAACAAAAAAAAGAAAAATGTTACATGCCCTGTTGTCCTTTCTGCTATGTTTGCAGAGCTGAGTAAGATAAAACATTTTTCTTCAGAAGGCATGCAGAAAAATTACCAAAACTGTGAAATGAAAGTACATTTATAAAGTAATTGTGGTGCAACTTCATTATAGTTAAGTCAGAGAAAAAGAACAAATGTTCTAGGATATGTAAATACTGGTTCATGAATGTCCATTAATATTTGAAAGGAATTATACTCACTCTGTGACCCTTCAGTCCAGGAGGCCCGGGTGTACCTGGAAACCCTCTAGATCCCTGAAATATTTAACAGCATTATCAGTTATATCCACAGAATATGTATTAACAAAACACAGCATGGAGTCGTAAGAAGTAGATCTAGTTAAATAATCAATTTGTATGTGTAGTTATATGATGAAGGTATAGCAATGGAGAAGCTTACCGCTGATCCAGGGAATCCAACTTCTCCAGAATTTCCTGGTTTGCCTGCTTCACCCTGTGTGAGGAACATCATATTTACATATTACAGACTTATTGGGCTGCAATAAAGGCCACCAGCTTCTAACTACATGCTTGGTATTCTGGAGAAAGGTTGGAGCATGTTATACTGCGGGAGATTTTTGACAAACAAAAGCAATATCTGAACTGACTCTCACATACAAACAGAGGTACACCATCCTCAATGAAAAGTTTATGTTGTCCATTGTTTTCCATAGTTTGTTCTCTACTATTTTTTTTTCTCATAACATTTTTAATCTATCGAGATGAAATGACACTTAATTACACATAATGTTGTATTCTTGTAGGAACCAAATGCTTTCAGTTTCTCCTGACACCTGCACTTTTACCTACATTTAGTCTTCAATTTTGTCTCACAGACCCATGACAGGAAAACAACAGCAACATAATGCTATAAAACATTGGATGAACAAAAATTGGATGAAACGGATAATCAACTTCTTGTCAGTTTGGCATGAAAAACAAAGAGCTTAAAAGTCACCGATGACAGGTAATTATAACAATGCTCTAAACTTTGACAGTTCAGTTAAAGTTTGTCAGTATACAATCTGACTCCTTGTAATCACTGGGCAGCTCAAGGATTTTCCTCTTCACAATAACAAGAATTCAGCCAGGCCTGCACTGTGTGAAATACTAGTTTATGATTACAGATTTACACTCCCACGCTCCAGGCTGGATGTTTTTTCTAACTTTCCTACTGATTATAATTTTATGAAACAATAGTATTCATGTGTAACAGGAGATTGAATGCTGATAACCCTGTTGCAGTCTGCTTAAAGTAAGACAGAATGTGACTTACATCTTCACCTGGTTTCCCTGGAGGGCCCTCAGGTCCTCTTTGGCCAGAAGGACCCTGAAACACACAGTCAGATCATAAACATCCAGCAATTACCCATCCTCCTGAACTCTCTCACAGTAAAATAATAATATATTCAGGCCAGTCCTACTGTCTAAGCAGCAGTACATTAACAACAAAATGATGTAATTCACATACAAAAATGATTTAACCATAGACACAGAATGTACATTAGAATGATGTTATACCATATGTCCAGGATCGCCAACATCTCCAGGAGGTCCTTGTCCTCCAGGCACACCCTTAGGGGGGCAAAGGAAACAACAAAACATTAAAAAGATAAACAGGAAGCAAAACAAACTACTAAAATGCCATCGCTTTTTACTGAGAAGCATCAATCTTGTTGAACATGTGGACTTACAGGTGAACCATTTGGCCCAGGAGGTCCTCTTGCTCCAGCTTCTCCCTAAAACAAACAAGATACTAAATCAATTGATGAATAGAAATTACCCTAATTCACATAAAAGGCCAGAAATAATATAACGTGCCCCATGGGATTGTAGCAACAACATGAGAACAATACACGGAAGTACTAGATTGATGTGCAGTCTCTGAAGCACTTAGTGTAAGTATGGATTCATTTAGAGGATTGATTGTCATGGAGAAAGTGAACAAATTGCTGTCAGAGAACAGAGAGCTGTCCTTTAATTACTGGTCCAATCCCACTCATACCAAAAATATTCTACTCAGGGAGATGTGTTGTTACTTTGCCAACATTTTACTAGACTAAAACCCTTATCAAAATGTTTGTCATTCTAAAAGGTCAAGAGAACAAAACAATTTAAAACGTAAAACCATATCTCCTCTGTCCTTGTATGGTGTTCTCCCAAAATAGTATACTTGTACATTAACATGTATAATGTACTGGCTAATTAAAGTAAAGGTAAACTTACAGACTGTAAAATAAAGTGTTGTAGTTTCAAAAGTTAGATATTCCACAAAGTTCAGCATATTGATGCTCAAAATTGAAATTTGATCTTCAATTGTGTACCTTTTATAACAATGTTCCAGGGTTTTGCATCTATCATACATTCTCTACATTTGATTTTTAAAAAGTCTTTTGATTAGGTGTGGGAAGCACCAACATTTAAGAGAGTGGGCTGCTGAAAACCAGAGGTACAATACTGCTCAATGTTTATGATTAAAGGAGAACTAACACAGATTTTACACATCCAATTTAGTCTACTTGTCACAGGGAGTATTGTTTAGACTGTGAAAGGTGTATAATGTAATGTTGTACAATGTCTTCTGTAGCTCTGGGGAGAGCACCAGAGTTCTGCATGGGTCCAATTTTGCAAACCCGCATCCGCCCACTCCCGCAAAGCTCAGTACCAAAACCATTCTGTTACCCGCAATTATCTCCATATCATCCGGACCACCCGGACCCGTACATATAAAACCTGCAATCTGGCCCATGATTAAACACATAGGCTACACAGTCACTCACTTTAAAGTGCTTTATTTTTACTTGTTGCACAGTCATAATCTGTGACTGCAAGAACGGTATTACTGCACATTCACTGACATTCACACATGCCAGTGCACACATACAGATGCATAGATACCACAGTGCTTTCTCTCTCACACAAACACACTTAACAATGATTGCATACTAATGTTATAATGATTGCTTACTTGTATGACTTATAACAGTGAGCAAAATTTCATAGTAATCCACTGACAGGCTCCACTTGCTCCACCACCTGCTACCTGCCTGTATTTAGTTAATTTTAACCCATGCCCGTACCCCTGAATTTATATAATTATATTTTTTACCTGTTACACAACTTTTTTGCAGGTTACCTGTCAGGTACCCGACCCAGGGCAGGACTCTGGGGAGCACTAAAGTCTGAAAAAATAACCCTGGTGATGACATCGGGGTTATCTTGCATTAAGTTTGGAGAAAGGGTGGAAGGTGTAATGACAGATGCTTTTGAGTTGCATTATGGGAAGTGTAGGATACAGAGTTTTTGGAGCTAAAGTTAGGATATCTCTGTGCTTGCTGCATCTCAACTGTTTCTCAAGTCCTCTGATTTTATAGTGCATCACTACATTGACAGAGTACCCTCTTAAGACTCCATCAACCATCAAATCAAGTGAAAGTAGAAATGTGGTGACAATACGAAACTAAGAAACTAGCTGAGCAGATCTCAATTTGTTATCAACATATGTCTACTTTGAATATCTTTTGTTTGATAAGGTTTTTCCACAAAACATTTTAATTACCTAGTTTAAAAATTACATCTACTCATTCTCCCTTATTGAAAAATCCAGAATCTATGAATATACAAATATTTTTTTCATTTCAAAAGTTTAACTGCTGGACACACGGTGTCTCCTACTTCACTGCAAAGTCCATTCTCAGTGTTTGTGCACTGGAGGCTTCAAGTTTACACATCACACTTGTGTAAGTTGCACACTGGACCATGATTGGTTTCGAAACTAGTTGTCCGTTTTGATGTCAGAAATCATCAGTGCATGCTTTAAACTCAGATTTAAGGTAAGAGAAACTTTCCACTTTTAGCAGATGAATATGAAAAAAAAGCCTTCTACAGTCAAACTCTGCACATACTTGGGTGGGTGACTGGACGAATATATCGGCGACTGGCAATGGATGTATAAAGAGAACTGGCTGAGTTGATCTATTTTTGGGGGGGAGGGGCAATTTATTGCGCAATTTTAACTAATTTACTATATGAGTATGACGTTAGCAGTATAGTTGTGAATATAGCTGTGACTGTTGAGCACATCTCACAGCAACAGAATCAACTTCTAGCATGTAGCTAACTAGAGAAAATGTCCCTTAGCCATGAAGCTATTTTTCGTTATGTTCAACTCAGATTGGGCAGACAAACCCATTTCAGATCCTCTTTTTAATATGCTAACACTTATCATGATCAAATGGGATTTTACATGGCACTAATTAGCATTGCAGCTAGCAGACTTTTAGATCCCTAATGTTTTCAGCACAAGTCAGTGCAGTTTAACATAGTGAAAACTAGCATCACGGCTAGCAGAACATTTTTTCTAGTTAGCTACATGCTAGAAGTTGACTCTGTCACTATGAGACGTGCGCAAAAGTGTGTATAGTCTAGGCAATTGTCAGTGAATGAATGCTACAACTCCTTAAACCAAGTAAGTTCCAGTGTCTTGCTCGCCACCTGTTGATTAAAGTGAAGGGGGTTAGCCCTGAAGTTAGCGACAATGGCTAACCTGACTGACCAGGCTCACTTACGGTGGACTCACCTTTCAGGTGGACCAGCAAATTTATCAGCAATCGCCGGTTTATGGACTGGTAGGAAAATTTTGACATATTACCCAATCCTAACATACACCATTCTGCACAGCGCAGCAGAACATCTAAGTGATAATGAGCAAAACAAAACAATTTTTTGAGTGGAGGGGGACTTCCACTAAAGTAGACTTTAGATAGATAGTGGTTTGCTAATTGTTTGGCTTAGATGTTTGATTTTGACAGTTTAATAACTAGTCAAATCAACTTTAGTCTTTTTGCATACACATAGCTCAAAATCACAAATCTGTTTGAACAAATGACAGTCTCAATCCTTAGACCCTCGATTAAATAAGCATTGTATTAAATAAGTATTCTGAAACCAGTGCAAAAATGTACAACACTATTTCTCTGGGCTGTTCTTAATTGCCAACATGCCACTGTTCTCTGACACAGCTACACGCAGAATTTTCCATTACAGAATCAAACCTAATTTTAAAAGATAAATAGTGCATTGGTCTGCTTTTTTGTCAAGTGGTTTAAGAAAGAGTGACAGATTAGGTTTGCTCATATTTTGCATGCATCCTCTTACCCTTGAGCCACTTAACATGCCCTGGGGATGTCCTGATTTTTCATCAAACCCTCCAGCCATCTGGGCTCCCAGACCCTGCAGGTGAAACACAGACCCTTTAGTATAGGTTAAATGTGTTAATTCAGTATTTGTATGGTAAATAGGTGCAAATGAATGACGACTGCAGAAGCTAAACTGGAATCATGTTATATACAACAAAACACATTAAGGATAAGTGTAATAATGGGAGATTGATTAAAATTTTCCCATTGTGAGTATGTGAACTGAGTGCAAGTACAAGTAGATGAAGGTGATTCAATATTTCAAGGTACCAGGTACCATTGATCCTCTTGAGAATGAATGTGGCCCTGTGTGTATTGTCTGCTCTCTGTCTATCCTTTGTCACAAAGTCTAACTATAAAACCCATCTGAGGTCTCGGTATGGGTTTTTGCTTCAAAATGATTGACCTAGAATCCAAAAATGTAAATGGTGGTTGTTGGCATCAGTGCAAGGTTAGGTCATGGATTAATACATCTCAATAGAGTTTAAAGTGCTGTGTTGGTTTCAGTTTGTTCATGTTTCTAAGGTGTGTGAGCAATAATTCTGGTAGACAACTTGTCCTTTGAGCTAATTTGTCTTCTTTTTGCTCTCACTGTGTAAGCTAGCACATGTAAGTAGGTGTAAGTATGTGTATTTTCAGCATGTGGGAGGGCTCCCTGCACAACTTACTCCTGGGTGCGTTGGATGCCCTGGAGGTCCTGGTTCACCGGGCTGACCTGGAACACCAGGCTCCCCATCGTAACCCGCAGAGCCCCGCTGTCCCTAGAAAGCAGAGAAAGATGCTGGTTCACTCATTTGAAACCATTTTATTGCTATACACTCAAGCTGACATTTATTCATTGTTATGTGGCCATGAGAGCACTTAGGTATACTTCTGTTTTCAGTTTTTATTATTATCTTGTTTTAGTGAGGGCCGAAACAAAGATTGATTAGTTCAGCAAAGACATTTTGCTTTGAATGACATGAACTGTGGAATGTGTCATTCCACTTTGATACACATGATGTAGCTTAATTTTTGTTTGATTATGAACCATGAGCTGTAAAGTGTGTGCAGTAGGAGAAGCAGTGGTTATGTGCCAATAAATCACCCTCAAAATGCTGCCCTCAACTGGATTGTAACCCCACCAAGCAGGGCACATTCATTCATCAACCTGCTAAACTTTTGCTTGCAAAGCACATCATACATGTATATCAACTTGCCACATTGCATTACATTTTGACATTTTTATTGCCCCTTGGCCTTGAACTGAAAAAAAAATGTTTTCATGCTCCTGTATTTTTTATTTATTTTTTGACCATTTGGGCTAGTTTGACATAATATGAGTAATGAGGAGTCATTCTCATGACCCCAGCAATCAAAGAGTCAAGTCAACTTGCATGAGAATGCTATTTTTAAGAGCATGAAGGGAGTGCCAAATGGATTATAGATGTACTTGTACATGATGATATGTTTAAAACAAAAAATATCAAAACAAATACCAATAGTCTGCATATGAATTGATGAGGATCCTAACAAACTCTATACCACAAAATGTAAGCTGCATTGAACTGAAATACAGACAGAATTGGGTAGAGCATGACATAAGATCTTGATTGCACTATGTTTAAGGTGATAACACTTTGGAATCTTGAAAACACTGGAGCCCCTGATTAATGTTCACTATAACCCAATAAATACTACTGTAGTTTATCACATCCTGTACTTAAAATGATTTTAAAAGTTTGCATTCGTTTCTTTAAGCAAAGGTCAGAGGTAGGATCATCATTTGGAAATGTGTGGAATCTTGAGTATAATCTACAGACACCAAATTTTGTTATCTTGTCTAAGTTGTGCTTTTTGTCAGAGGTGATCTGTGGATTTGACTTACAGGTCTTCCTTTGTGTCCTCGGGGTCCTCTGCTTCCTGGTGAACCGGGAGGTCCCTGTGGTAATAAACAGAAAGAACCAATAAAAACCCGAGAGAAATAATATTGTAGTCACATCTGAACAATGAAATGTTTTTCGATACATGTCACAGTGGTGCTTTAAATTTCACAGTGACTCAAGATGATTTGGACTATCCAGTTGTGCAGATGTCCTTTTAAGGTGAAGTTATGCAGTAGGTGACTGTCCTCTTATGCCATCTAGTGTCAATTCAGGTAGTTGAACATCCACAGAAAATTGGTAAACATGCAATTTTCAGCAAAATAGTCATAATAATAGTTGATTTTTAGAACATTTTTCAAGCACAATGTGCTTTACAAAGTTACAAGGTTACAAGCAACCAATATATCCTAGAAGATGCTACAGTCAACAACTAAATTGCTCACCGTAGGTCCAGGACGGCCTCTAATACCAGTCACCTGCAGGGGAATCATCAAGAACACCAGTTAGATCATGCATTTAGACTGTGTCTTTTTAATCTAATATTGTAGGCCTGTTGAAAAGGTATATTGATCAAACACTCACAACTGGGACATCCCCGGGCTCTCCCTTCTGACCCTGAATAAACAGACAGAAATGACAAGACCTTTAAAATTCACGCTCTGTGATGGTGATAACGTCAGCAAACATATGATAAAGTAATAGCACGTCTGTGTCCTACCTTGTAGACTCTGCCCCCATCTGCATTGAGAAGAAAACATAAAAGAACACATTATTTCATCATAATCGCACCATGGATGTGAGAAGAATAGGTACACAAATCATCCATGTGAAAAATGAGGATGTTGAGTGCACAGTGATGCAGTTCTAGAAATTTATCATGATAATGCAGGTCAGTCAACGTAAACAAAGGCATACTTGTCAGTTAACACAATCACCCTGATGTCACACATACTTTACAGTCTGTTGAGGTACAACAGCTTGATAATAGCAGTATTTTGTCCATTGTTGTCTGATAGATAAATCATTTCACTAGCAGCAGGAGGTCCTATCAAAACTAAAACATCTTTCATGGTCATGGTATTATTATTTCTATTGATTCCAACTTTAAGCATTACAGTATCCCTCTTGGTTAGGCTTTTTTTCTTAATTATGTTTCTGTAAGAGCTGCTTATGAGTGTGTGAGGCCTTCTGAGCAAACGACTGTGCCCTTTACCTGCAATGTAAAGTAGCAAATAAAAAAAATAAATCCTTTCCTAGACATATTTTTCTTTTCTCAAACTTACAAATGACCACAGAGAGCTGCTGCTTGCTCACCAAAAGTTCCTTGTCCGCCGCCCGTGCTGGATGTATCACTCTGACAAATAGGGCAGCACTCGCCCTCAGGGATGATCATCTTCTCACAGTTAGTCAGCTCATCGCACTGGATTTCATCACAGAGGACTTGACCGTTGTCACAAACACAGATCCGGCATGGCTCTGGCTTCCAGATGTCCCTGTTAGTGTACACCTGGCCGTCTGCCGTGCAGCTCACATCATCTCCTGAAACACACAGAGGTATCAACTTTGTGTCAATTATCCACTGAAGCCTTGCCAAGCAAACCTGCTCTTAATTAGGATCTTTTTGAGACCTCAATTACAGACAAGACAGAGCAAAATGTACCTTTTGTTAGTATTCATACTCAGACAGTATCGGAAAATGTGTCAATATAGAAACTGTTGCTGAATTTTAGATGCATTTTCAAAAACAAAGCAGAAACAAAGATACACAGTCCAACAGGCAAACAAAAAATAAACTTTCATCCATCAAATCTTTACTTGCTTTTTCCTGTTTAGGCTCGTGCAGCATGCACTGCACAAAAGGTAAAGGGCTCATTCTTCTTAATACTATTATAAAACCCAACACAAACAATGAAAGCAGCTGAGTTTCATCCCAAATCCTTCTTTCTGTGTTGATAATGCTAACTACTAAGCCACCATGCTGCCTGAAATTAAACAATTTATTCATCCTTGGAGCAGCCTCAGGGGGAGTAGTTGCTGAGTCAATGTATCCTGTTTGTCAACACTGCTGGGTCTCATAACATCATTAAAAAATAATGATGATACATTTTTAACTGATAATAATCTCATGTTATGTTTATTTTTCCCCATACAGACTGGTAGAGAATGAAAAAGTCTCAGAGAAAAAATAAAAACATAAAGAGAATACAATGCTTTATGAAGTATATCCCACACAAACAACATACACTTTTTATATGCAATTGTGCCATGCATACATAAAAATGAGTTTTCACTGTGTCCTGCACAAACTCTCAGAGGAAAAATATTCTGGAAAACGCGAGCCTTTGTTTAAGCAAAGCCTCCAGCCGTTAGACATGAGATCATTTCCTACAGACGCAGCGTCTCGAAATCTTGACTCATGTTCAAAAGTCAAAACCTGCAGCCACCTACGAAGCAACTGTCTTTCCCAGATGTCTTATTATTCACTTTGATTTGAATGTTTAATATTTTAATGAGTATTTCACAAATAAGTGGCCATAAAAATAATGTTGCAAGTTGTATGTTGCATTTGCAGCAATGTCAGCTATAGATACACTTCTGTTCACAACAACCCTGAAAATGGTGACCACACTACATGTTTTTATTTTTACACATTATGGAAAATAAGGTTTTAAAATGAGTAAAGTGAATGCAGAGGCAGCAACAAGGCCTGTTGTGGGGTGTCATCTAATAGAAATATTGCCCACACATGTCTTTTTATATTGCCTTGTGTTATTTTATATTCTGTCTTGATGCCCTTTATGTTCTATGTAAAGCACTTTTAATCGCCTTGTTGTTGAAATGTGCTATACAAATAAACTTGCCTTGCCTTGCACACTGACAAAAAAAAGTAGAAGAGGCTCTTCAAATGCAAAAAGGTGACATATGTGGAAAAAAAAATAGACAGAAAAGTTAACATTCAGCACAACAATGGAGGAAACAGCTGTGGGATGTGCCTAGCTTTAGCGAGAATCCTGTATGTAAGGGTTCTGTAATCTGAACCCAAATCTGTCAGGACTCCAGAGGCGACTCTGAAGCCTTTACTTGTTTCTGTTACAAACAGCAGGTGGCAGCTCTGAGCTTCAGACTGCAGGTAAATCAGGTTGGCCGGCTACTGGAGACAGGAGCAGCAGAGAATACCCCTAACTACAGATAGCTATGATTTTGAATATTCTAAGAGAGTCGACATTAAGGACTACAGTGGGAGAATATGATCTCAAACATGTGGGGAAATCTGACTTCATTCTACCTCCCTATACAGTCTGCCAAAAACATTCAAGAAAAATGTCAAAGAACTGATACAATCAGATCAAAGCGCAGATCTGCTTATACTGAGGCCTTATATGGAACAAACAGCATGGCTCACTTCCAGACTTATATTTATGTTAGACAGGCCTGGGACAGAGAGTAGCTGCAAATAATACTTGGCAGTTGTTTACACTTCATGTAAGTGCCAAATGAAAGGAACTGAAATGAAGAAATGTATAATCAATGAGGAGAATAAGAACCAATTTTATGGGCCAGTATATTGATCCATACAGGTAATTTGAATCCAGTTTTCTGTGGCTCTCAATATACTTCTACACATTGCCAAGGACAGATGTACAGGAAGATAAAAAACTATAGACAAACGAATAAACAAAGATGAGAGATGCTCTTGTAAATTTCACATGGACTTTACTGGCTGAATGTCTAAGTGTTCTAAGCTTGCTGTATACTCCAGTACTGCTCTTCTACAGTTCATCATGGTGTAGTTAAAGCCTGATCAAGACATTATTTTGATGGCACCAATGTTGATATTTGAGTGTAAAATAAGAAAAAGTCTGATAGCAATGTATTGGCCAATGTTCCATTTTTACATAAACAAATAACATAAAATCATCTAAACTTTCTTGAATACATCAGGTTTGGTATGAGTGTATGTATTGGGGACAGTAATCAATAACAGTAATGGTATGGTTGGATATCACTGCAAATGGAATTTGTAATGAACGAATACTGTTATGACATCATTCAATCATCAGCCAAGGCTACCTGAGCTGTTACCTTCAATACCATTCATACATCTAATATGCAGTGTTAAAGTGAAGGGTCTATAAATCAGATGAGACACATCAAGACTCTTGCTACAGGATCAAACAAAGCTAAAGTAAAGTAAAGTTAAATTACACTGAAACTTGCGGTAACACAACAACATCGGGAATCTCTGAAATACCTCTAATTAAAGAAAACCTGAGGTTTGGATGCTGTACAAATGCATCATGTAATCAGACACACTTAAGATCATTACATCTAATCTCACAAGCATGGGTAACTGTGATTGCGGTACTAGCTCAGACAATGACATGACAGACAGATATTGAATTACTTGTTTCAATTTCATATTGATTTTCCACACATTACTTCCATCTTGAAAACATATACTGAATTACAAAGCTTTCTGATATTACCATTTGGCCCATATCGGACTCAAATTAACATACATGTGAACGCACATTCACCTACACACAGAGGTCTGACCATAGACAGTCCTACAACTGCAAATGACCCCTTGACATACAACAGCTATCAGACTTTAACACAGGCTCTTTATCTCCATTACTATCTCAACCAGCTGTGCTGGCTGAGGGCTACAGATTTTAAGATCAACACTCTGACTAGCAATACACCTCAAGGTATACTTTCTCAGCCATCATTGTTCTGTCAACTGCAAAGTATTTGACGATACTAAAAACCTAAGCATTTACAATCCCTGCCTTTTAACAGCCAGTAACGCCCCACTGTCTAAGTTTTGGCTGTTCAAAATGAAAACCAGTATTCTGTGGAAAACAAGAGTGTATTATCTTTATTTGCGATAAGACTTATAATCACTTCAGCAATGAATCTTAATTATAATGATGTGGTATTTTGTTTTGTAAGAACAAGCTTAGCTGTTCCCCTTGACTGGATTTGAATTCTTGTGTGTGTGTTCAAATATTGTTTTTAGTGTCAAATACGCTGGATTATCTCTTGTTGGAATCTCATTCACGTACATACACGTTATCTTAAACTGCCTCTAACTTGAGTCATTTTCATTGCAGAGACATTCAAACCTCACAGCAGGGATGTCTAGCCACATTGTAGCTGGAAAGCATTTTTTCCTGTTGGGTTTTGAGAGATTTCAAACACTCTGTGTTGGAAGAGTTTGAAATTTACTGGAAGAGAAGTGTGGTTTTCAGAGTCGTCTTAAAAACCCTACCGCAAGCCTTGAGGAGGAGGAGGAGTGGGACGTTCACTTTTTCCCCTCCTTTCAGCTAATTCATTGCAGGTTCCACACTTTTCCACAGACGCTGTAAAAGCACAGTTTAATCGTGACAATGGTGAAAAGGCATGCTCCCTTCTGATGGTGACGGCTTGATCTGGATTTTCCACTAGTCAGCTAAGAGGGCAGACAGTTTCCTCTACTGGTTCAAAACATGGAGTCTGGAGCTCTTCAACATGACTCAAATGTCTGCTCTCCAGCTATCATTTTGTACAGCTCACCAGACATCAGCCAGATAACAAAGACCCAACCGTGAGGAAAAACCTGGGAAAACTACTGTTGCTCCCTATGTGATGTAGCTGGCAGATGTGAGGAAGCAAAAAAAGGTAGATAGTTTATGGATTTTCCTTGGCTAATATGGAAATACTCATAACACACTGTGTTTGGGGAGACTCTATTGCAGCCAGAAGTTGGGGGGTTAGAAAATGACCTTATGGAAACAGTGAGTCACTTTAAACTAAATCTCTCATTTCCTTTAGCAAAAAAACAAAAAAAAGATGACTGGGTCCAAGAGCAGGCCCCAAACCCATGGCCACACTGTCGTTTCATTTTCAGAAAGATATTGCTCACTAGATGATACAGTAAGTTTATGGAATCAAACCACATGTTTCCATCCTTGTTCTGAATGAGTTGTCCATTGCAGTGAAGCTAACTTGCCCCAACTGACTTGGTTAATACCGTAAGGAGTACAGCCTGATTCCTAGGCCAGATACAGATGAGTTACAGCTGCTGAGGGGTGGCTTTGCAGCAGCTGCGCTTTCCTGCTCTAAAACCCTTGGTGTCATGGCCAAACATAAATCTTCTCTCTGTAAAGGACCTTTAGCTCAACCTGTGATTGGTCCAGTTATAAAGCTATCCATAAAAGCAGACTTTCCACAAACATCAGTCAAAACCTTTGCCATATTGGCCCAAAACCTGAGTCGTAATGGGTCAAAAACAAGGACACCCACCTTTTGGCTGACATGTCAACACCTTGTTTTGCTTCAAAGTGAATCAACTCCCCGTGATTATCCGTCACATTAAGTGTGTTGTTTTAATGAACGGTACAAGGATTTTATTACCTGAAAAAAACATCCTGTCTGTTTAATATTCTGAGGCACTTAGGATTTGCTGTACTATCTTGACAAGCCTTGAAATCTGAAAGAGTGCTCTAGTTTGAACACGCTCTTCACCTTGGCTCTCACAAACAAAAATCTGTATCTTAAGGGAGGGGTAGGAAGCTCAGGCCAGGAAAGTTGAAATGAATAAGTAGCTTACTGATTACATGTCTGGGCTTTTCCATCAACAGGCCCTGTCTCCAATGGGTCCTCCTTAAAGAGGCAACCACAGTTATGAGTTGTTCCTCTCCCATGATCAGCCCTGGGAGGATTGTGGTCGTCCTCGATTACACACCCCCTCCTTTCTTCTTTATCTATTCTGCTGACTGACTCCTTACTTTCTGTGGCCTTGGATTTGATTCATCATCATTTTAGAATTACAGACCAACATGGACACCGATAAGTGAATCACGTGAATATGTAATAATATGCAAAATGAACTTTGATTAAATTAGCTGCGATAGTGGGAATGTGGCAAAAACAAACATTTATGGTTGTGGCCACATTTTCTCAAACATCAAAAGAGAGATCCTTTAATAGACTCCATAGTCCTTACAGTTATACCAATCAAACAAGTTCTGTGTCTTCATGCCCTACGGACAATGAAATTTACAGCATGCAAGCATACTCATCATGAACTAAACATGCTGTACAACAGATGGTGTGCTCTAAAATGAATAATTTACTGTAATAAGGGAATTAGAAAACACAAGCTGTTGTAATGAAAATGCAAACAGTGAACAGTGACTGTCTTTCACTACAGTACAGAACACAACAGTTACTAAAGACCGAACCCTCTTTGGCCTGGCCTGGGGGTCAGGGTCAAAGTTCAAAGAAGGTTATCTTTTTCTGTCCAGGCATGAAATGCACTCAGAATAAACTCCATGAAAAATGCTCTTGTCCTATGCTGAAGATTCATGATTCAACAACATGGGTTGTTTTCATGTAGATTATTCCTCACTTATGGTTTATTGATGGATTATTGTGACCACATGAGCACTTAATGTTTGCTTTGTTGTTTCAGCTTTTCTGCATTAAAGGACCAGTGTGGAGGATTTAAGGGCTCTATTGGCAGACATAGATTATAATATTCATAAGTATGTTTTAATTAGTGTATAATTACCTGTAAAATAAGAATCATTGGTTTCATTACCTTAGAATTAGCCTTTTACATCTACATAGGGAGCAGAGGCCGCCATGTTGCACCACCATGTTTCTACAGTAGCCCACAACGGACAAACCAAACACTGGCTCTAGAGAGGGTTAGGGTTAAGGTTAGGGTTTTGCGGCCACCATAGATTCTCCTACATGCTTGGAGGGGGAGGGGAAGGGGAGGTGTATTCAGTTGGTTGCAATCTGCAATGTCACCACTAGATGCCACTAAATTCTACACACTAGTCCTTTAAGTACGGTGCAGACATCTGACTAGGGAAGGCAGTACTGTTTAGTAAATAACATATCAATTACAGCATTTTGTTACAACAAACTTGGAATGTAACTGCTCTCATGACTAAACCATCAAATTGACACTCTGAAGACACTCTAAAGCTGATGTATACTGCTACACCAGGACAACAATTCAAAGTTTAAACAGAAAAGATGATAATTGATTCATACAACACTATGAACCCAATAGATTAGATTGGCCTAAAAAATAAAGGGTTAAAATTGCAACAATATGAATAAACTCACACAGTCTGCAACTATATAAAGCTTTTTTGCTTATCTATTAGTGTGAAATCACCTCTTTGACCAGAGCAAAGTGCCTAAATGACTATTTAACTTAACCAAGTAGCTGTTTGATATGAAATCAAATCTTACACAAAGGCTTGGTCATCTGTCAAACATGTGGTTTTCATATCCTTTCAGGCTAGATCCAGCACACATTGATCAAGCTAAATATAACACACTGACACATTTTACTAAATGTGAACAATATGCTGCACCACTTCTCAAACCTGTACTTTAAGAAATGTGCCTAAAAAACTATTTAGTATAAGTAAAATGAACATTAAACTAATGAATTAGTCGATATACAATACTTAGATGGTCTGACCATATAATCAAACACATGGTGTTACTGCAACAGCAAAAGATTCTCCATGCTATATGCCAAATGCATATCATCAGTGCAAGCAAAGTGAAAGTTAAGTTAAAATAAACTATTTAAAATGTGTTAATATGAATTAACAATTTCACATTTGGCCTGTCCACGTGAAAACAGGTATACAGCACAGGAAAATGGGTGACGTCAAACATTCCAGTTTACAGAGCGGAGCGTTAGCATATACAAGGGGTCAGTGCGCCCTGGTGTTTTATATCAACTGAGCACACAGCCAGATGTGAAAGAATAAACTGTGGCGTCTGTACACAGAGGAGCTCGAAAGAAAGTTGTTTCCTGCACAATATGCTCTTGCTGCGTGATTGAAACACAGAGAAATACAATTAAAACTAGTCTTTCCGGCCATTGTATAAAAATTATAAGAAATTATAAGAGCATTATTGTGGTTGTACATGTCTACTAAACACATGATCTGCATTCTTAACTTTGTTCTACTGCTTACCACAACTATTACAGCTTCTGAATTTATTCACAATCAAATCTTAAAAAGAAAAAAAAAAAGTTGATTATTAAAATTCCAGTTGTCTAGCCTCTTTCTGACAACTTGCTAGATGAGAGCTGCACTGGTCAGTTGAGCATATTCTGTATAAGGTTATCAGGGTTATGGGAATTTAGATTGTTAGGGTCACCTTATTTTAATGCCAAAAAGTTCATTCATGTAATTGTATTGCGTCATGTTAGTCAGTGTGGGGCCAGATGATAAAGGATCAGTTCACCCAAATCACACAAAACATACTTTCTCACTGTGTCCAACTTACTCTGGATAATCCACAGGCCTCACTGTCAAGTGTTCAGTGCGAATGCAGAGGATCAGTTTCCCCAAGGGGATCAATAAAGTACTACTACTACTTCAGTGGAGTTACATTCCAAAAAAGAAATTGCCCCTATAAACTGCTCTGTGGATTCCCCTGAGTAACGGGGACAATGTTGCTGGAAAGACACATTGGTGTTGAATTTTTCAAATATCATTTTTTGATGTTTGGAGCAGCACAAAGAAAATTCCATTCACCTCCATTACAGTGGCTGGAGACAGGAATCTCATAGACAGATACCTCGAAACCTTAACAGTTACTCTGAAATGGTCTGCATGGTTGGATAATACTTGGGAAAAGTTAGAAAATATGTTTTTTTGGTTGTTTTGCTTTGTTTTTTATGATTTTGGTAAAACAGCCCTTAAAACATTTAAAAATCGTGCTCTACAGGACATTATCAAGCATGCCGTCTGCAGGTTACATCAGCGCTGAACACATCTGTTTGCCTTTTCAAGTGCAGACCAAGGTGCTGACACTAAATCTCTCTCTCTCTCTGTTTCTCTGTCTCGGCTCTACTGTTGGTGGTTGCAAGAACACAACTTATTTTTAACCGTTTCCTTTGCACAGTCTAAAACAAGACAACAGCAACATCCACACTCATTGCAGAAGCCAGTGATATCATGCACAAAGTTGCAGTTCAACTCATAGGAGTGCAACAAATGCACCATTTGGTCACAACTTTAAGTGTCTACTTGAACCTCAATCGAACGTGTTTCCCATTAATTGTACAAACCAGTATATGGGATACACATGCTTAACCATTATCATTCTTCAGGTGGGGATGGACTTAGAGTTGTTTTATGAGGTGTCCTATATTAGTGGTGAGGAGCAACCCCAAAGGCAAGAGAGATTTATTGCCTCCACATTTTGTTTGACCTCTGTGCTACAGGAGTTTAAGGATGCTGCATCCTCTCCTCAAACCAAATGGCTGCCGGAGGCGCTTTTTTAAATCCCACTTTTTCTTTCGCATTAGCCTGTGTTTTCTCATATCCCCGTTAAGCTCTCCAATCTCCCTTTCTTTCTCCTTATCCCTATGAAAGCATACGGCCTCCCTCTGGACTTTCCTTCCACACTCCTCTATTTTTTTCCTCTTCTTTCTCTTCTTTTTTATTGTACCTATTTTCACTAGTGTGTATTTCACTGTTCGTTTTCTTCCTCACTTGCTCTTTTTGTCTCGGTCTCCATCTGGTTATTCTTGAAGCTCGAGCTTGAGTAATGATGCAGCTGCTAGGCCACGATGCTGACGTTCACTGTATCATATATGCAGCCCCTCGGGCAAAGGGTGTTTTCCATAAATATTTACATTTTAAACTGGACTGCATTTTGTGGGGTCACAAAGTTGACATTATTTATGTTTGCTGGGCTATATCTTGTCCAGAAAGAACTATGATGTCTGAGACAGTGTGTGTTAAAAGACTGACAACTCAGTACCACTAAACAACCAACTCCCCTTAAACAAGCTAAACTAACCACACATTTAACCACATAAGGAATAAATAAGGAATCATTTCTGGACTAAAATCAGTTCTTTTAAAAATGACTTATTCCAGGAACATTTTACTGCAACCTTTATGTGAAAGGTTTAAGTTGAAAGAATGAATGAAGGGCTTAAAGCCACAGAACCCTGCAAAGGATTCCTAATGCAGAAAATTGCATCATCCAAATTATTGCCATAATATCATTGTTATGTGACGTAAAAGCATTTAGAGAAAGCACATTTTGCAAATGGGATACAGCCCTAAAATTCCAAAACAAAGCCGATGTTATGGAGAATAGAGACAGTATCTGTAAAGAAAACAGTGTCTTAGCAGATGTTAAGGCCAAAAACTCCTCAAAACATTTAGAGATATGCTTGATTCCAGGATCATCTCTGAAATGGAAACCATGACTTAATTCCAGGTGAAATACATCAAGTTTTTCTTGCTGGAGTCATCTATCATTGCTTTGCTTGGATAGTCAACACATCAACCATTATTCTAACAACAACATATGCCGTCTGCAGAGCTTAACTAAAACCACACATAGAGATAACAGCTTGGGCATTTTTCTAGTGATTGCCTCTGTACAGGTACAAACCACATGGGACTGTCATAAGTTGTAGAAGACTCATTCTTATTGAGGGTTAAACAGTGCAGTGGCTCTGCTGGCCGGTAGCCAGTGTTAGCTGTGGTTATTATTGGTTAGATAACTGAGCCCAGAGATCTTGAAAGGGGGTCTGCACTGTGAGGCCCCTTCTCTGTGATGACATCATTCAGCTGAAGCCCCAGGGGACACACGGAATTTATCACTTTCTCTTTATTGCTAAATGGAGCCCTTGAAGTTTATTGCAACCCGCATTTTTGTAAATGTTGGAGACAGACATAGACAGAGAGAGGTGATGAGGTCAGAAGGGCACTGTTATGATGCAGTTTTATCTTTGTGAGGTTACTGAGGGCTGGTGAAGTAGTGACCGCATGGATCTCCATTGAAAAGGTTACATTTGTGAAACTCACTAGAGCCTGATCGATAAATTGGTATTGTGCTGATACAAGATTAGCTTATCACGGATTGTTATTGGCGCATATGTTGAATGATAATCAACAAGAAATTACTGGACATGAAAGCCATCGATATGTGTAAAGTAGTTTGGACACAGTGTCTCCGTTACATGATTTATTTTCCAACTGTAAGTTATCTCACTCAGTACATATCACAATTAGACAACTTTGCATATTGGCAGCTATGAGAAAGAATAAGAAGCATAAGAGGGTAAAAAGCACATTTCTGTACTTACAGACCAGTAACATTTTACAAAATGACACTTATATTCATAGTTTTTGCCATCATTCCAGTAATGTTTACAGAACTGTGCTGTTACACTACACTGATAACAAGTGTGGTCACTGAACTGAGTCCAGACAGTGTAACACAGTCATCAGATTCCAGTAACAGTAACAGTGGTGAATAAAGTATTATCATAACCAATAACAATGATGTCCGAAACTAAAAAGAAGATCCAGTTTGCACAGTTTATACACTCACAGTTACCAATCAAGTCATCCTACAATTATATAAGGAGCTGCTGTTAGGAACAAGTTACATATTCTGCATTTAGCTAAATTTCAATTGATCACTTTAATGCTTCTTGTGAGTTGAATTTTGCTGCTATAATTTAATTGTAGTCAAACCTCTCTCTCTCACACACACCCACACACTCACACAGTAACCTGTATTTCTGTAATGAGAGAAGTATGAGGAGAATATTCCCACCTCTGGCCTTGTGACATTATGGCAGAACACCCAAACTGCAACAACCAATGAAACTCTACTTTACTAGCATCTTGAGAGCATTCTTGAAATATCATCAGTGCCAAGCACAAGATTATTTCTTGGCAAAATTTGTTGCCTGCTGTAGTTTGTTTGCTGAAACTCCTCCCTTCTATCAGTAACAGTTGCATACTTTATTCAACATGTCATCAGCAGCTGTGTGCCTTAGAAATGTTTTCCCAAAAGGCAGACTCCAGTCAGAAAAAATGCAACAATCTTAGTTGTGAGAGCTAACAAATCGACTGCTGACCTAATTTCGACAGTTGAAGAAATGAGAGGACCTTTTGAAAGTTTAAATGGTTTCTACCTTTTGAGCACAATTAGCTATTGATGCAGACAACATGACACAGTTACTTTACTGCCTTTCACCTCACTGTTATTATTTGAACTGCCCATGGGTGCAGGAAAATATTTACACTCAAATATATCAATTGATAATTTAAAGAAATATTGTCCTGATCTCATGTTTATCTTTTAACCATGTATCACAATGGGCATTAACAAGAACAACCCAGATCTGAAACATGTGCTTTTCCAGAGGAAATTCCAATTTGACAGCACTTCCTGTGCTGGAGTCTGTTGGGATGTACAAGGGGTAGAGGATGACACTACAAAGAAGTACTTGTCATGTTCCCAACAATCCTTTGGGTTTCCCTCGCTGCCACTGTTTTTATACCCTTCTTTCTCACTCTTGCGTTTCTTTCTGTCATTATAGAGTTCAGCTCTTATCCTCTTTGCCTGCCTTGACTCCTCTCTGTCCTCTTCCTCCTCCTTTCTCTGTCAGCCCTCTGTTCTTTCCACTCTGATCTGCAACTGTGCCTGTACTTTTCTTCCCATTCACCCCCCCACCCCCTCCTCTCCTAATAGATATGAAATTATGATGAAATGTAGTTTCCTTCTCTCCAGTCTTATCCTACATTTAAAGTTTATCCCCTTAAATACCAGGCCACATCAGTGAAAGGCTTATAAACGAGGAGTATGAGATTAAATAGAAATGAAGACAGAAGTTAAGCCTATACTTAGAGCTCGAATGTAGCTCAGGTAAATAAAGACTGGCATGATGCACAACAAAGTTCAAGCTGTGTAAACCTGAGGGATTTGTTGGTGTGGCTGATTAAGTGAAGCCTGAGCGAGAAAGGAAAACGGTTTGTCTATATAATTACATGACTATTCTGCAGGATACGGTTTCTTTGGGAAAACTCATGTGGCTTCACTTTAATTCTGAAGTATATTTACAGAAACACAAAGTACTAGGATTTGATGTTATTCATATGGATATAATTTTAAAGCTGATGGACTGTAAATTACCATGCCAACATTTGGATTTGTTGTCCTCCTTGTTGAAATGTTTCTAACTTTCCACAATGTGCTGTAGACTATTAAAAGCTAGACCAGTAAGTACACTTGATGCGTGTGCTATGTGACAAAATCATCTCATATTTAATGTTTACCCTTTTAGCTCACTGTCACTCCATCTCTTTCAGCCATTTCTTGGCTGTAGCGTTTTACCCATTTGGTGAAATCATCGAGGTTAAATGGTAGCCATGAGTCACAGGCTACAAGCAGACATTTCCACATCTCATTGGTCTGGCTCAATGTGAGAAGTGTTTGTTCGGGAACATTGACTGGACATTGCGGTCAGTGGGTAAGAGACAGGATAGACTCACATTGTGTCAGAAGAATGCATCCCTTCTTTCCCTACTTTCCTACTGGACATGCTTTAAGTCTATCACAAAGAAACTCTGAATGAGCAAGTCTATTTTGATATGACAGACCATGATCCAGTGTGAAACTGGTTCCAAATACCAAGACTTTCCTTAGACTTACTTATTCTCATCTGATATATTTGGGCCTCACAGGACTCCAGACTTGATGCTACTGCCAGCTAATACTGTACATGTATCTGCTTTGCACACAATATGAGTTTAATCGTAGATGACATTTCAAGAAATATCATACCCTCGATTGAGATCTGGCAGTGTTTCATAGCAAAGCCTTCAGCACTATGTGTCTTTGGAACTCACTTCTACAAAACCTTTTTTTTTCTTCTTCTTCTGAACATGAGCCTCTTGGAGAATCTCCATGTTTGTACTGACAATTGTACAGTACAGTCATTATAATGATTCATTTTGCCTGAGATACTTTCAGTTTTAAGACTTTATTCCATTTTGATCAAGAAATATAAAACACACTAGACACGGCGAACAAGTCTTGACAATGGACAGGGGAATTCCAAACCATGTGATCCAACTCAGTCATGGCATCCATCATCATCATTGAGTAAAAAAAATCCAGTTTCCGGAAAAGAAAAAAAAAAATGGATACAGCACAACTGATTATAATGCAACTCCCTTAGCTTTTGGTTCACTTGAAAGTCACTACAGATTAATAATTTGTGAGCATATATACCAATTTCCTTTTTATTATTTAACAGACTGCAGTAAAGTAAGTCCTGTACTGTTTGACCTCCACTAGAGGAGGACCACCTGGATTCAAAAGCTCTTCAAGGCACTTCACCGCACTTATATGAGGCATTTCACCGTCAAGTCAATCAGCTGTCCAACAAGTTGTTAAAAGCCTAAACATATAGGCCGCATTGCTAACCCTTGTCACCCACCAACGCCCATGTAGCTCCTCTTGTTCACCCTCAGCAGTTGTGATATACACAACCTCGCTACAACTTAGAATTTAGGTTGGACCACAACCTGCAATTATGGCTGACAGTCACCATTTTGCGGCATTTAAACAAGTAAGGCTGGTGTTTGAGAATCTGACAGAGAGTGTTATCACATTTCTAACAAGTATTTTGTGCCTTTAAGGTTATATGAGATAATTTGGGCTTTAACGATTATTACGGTGCTATCAAACCTAAAGAAAAGTATGTTAGCACTGTATTTTAAGTTCTTTCTAAAGCTTAACACTGACTCATACACATATGTTCTACTGTTACAATGAGATGCTTGTTTGCTTGATTATCAGATTCACTCAACAGGAACTGTAATCTAATTTTACTGAATCACTACCTGATCCACAACACTGTATGCCAGAGAAAAGTTCCCATGTGGGACATGGAATCTCATGAAATTGGAAGATTTAAAACAATTACAGCAGCCTTTGAGATAGTCACCAGGGGAGAGATAGAAAGCATGTTCAGAGAGAGTGCTATATTACACTGAGACCTGCCAACCTACAGAGGATAAGCTCCAGAGGGCAAAAGTCCCCCTGATCTCCTGGAAAAACTACAGCCAGCTGTATCAACAATCACTGTACAAGCAAACTGCACTGCAGCACCGGCAACGGCTGGGCTCCACAAAAGCATCAACATGGTCATGTTTGTTTTCCTGGCATTTGGGGATGGACAATATTACTCTTTTTAATTGCTGGGACAGATAATGTGTGCATAAATTAGATAACATGAACCACTAAAGGGGTACCTCAAAAAATTAGCACTCCACTTCTGTAAAGTTGGCAATCTGACAAGAGACAGATTAAAGAAAAAATGGTCAAAATTAAAGTAGCAGTGGCTGAAATATCCTAGCCTACATCCAACCTTTCCCATAATGCAACTGAATAACGTCTTTCTTTAGACCCTCCCTGCCTCCTAAATGCCAACGTCTTCCAAACCACACCTCCAGCTTGTTATATAGACTCTTCATTAAGAACCATATTAAAGATATGACGTCATCTGGGTTGTATTCTTTTAAAGTTCAAAGCTTCTTCCAGAACCACAAAAGACATAATACAACTGTTTTCACAGGCTGAGTAGAACTTTTAACAAATAAACTGAACCTAGCCGCTTTAATCTGGAACCTTTTCTTCTATATTGGTGGGATACAGTACACACTCTTGTACCTGTGAACAGCACAAAAATCAACTGAAATTAGTTTTATCTGATCAGTTGTGTCATGCCACATTTGAATTTAATGGCAGAGCTCTTGCTCTATGACTGTTACAAATGGCAGTGCTGGCACCACTTCTAATTAGAATGAAATTAAGACAATTACAGCACTTGGGAAACCCGGGCCGTTCTGTGTTTATGTTCTGTCCTGTTATCCTCCCACATGGACAGGCTGAGTGGATCACAGGGCAGATTGGTGAGTACGTACCAATCAAGGAACAGGAAACCTGTCAGGAGAAGCCATAATTGCATGTCCTTCAAACAAATACTTAGTTTAACTTGAACCTGCAGTGGTGCGCAATGTAAAGTTACGGAGAAATGACATCCCCTCATATTGTTTAGACAAATCATGAGACAGTGAGCTCCTCATCTATCCATGTCACCCAAAAGCAATGTTGAAACAATATATCTTACATCAGCCATTGAACTTCCTCCCCTTCCAAGACTTTTTTATTTTAATACATTTTCCAAATACTGCCAAAGCGACTATTTTAACATCTGGAAGTCATCCCCCCACCCCAAGCTTCCATTTGCTGACTGCAATAATTTGGTTTATAAGTAGTTCCCATGAAGTAGTCCACACAGACACAAACTGCATTAAAAATCTATCAGCCCCATCGTCTATGCCACCAAGACGTCCCAGGTTCATTGCCAGACGCTACACATCAGATAACTGGTAAAACGTTGTCTTCCTCCAACGTGTAACTCAAGACAATGTACAATCTGGTGAGTCCGACCCCCTTAACTCTGGAAGAAAAGAGGCGTGTAATCAAGTCATAGCTCAAAAATGCAGCATGTGTTTCTAATCAAAGCCGTCTGTGGACCTGGTTGAATTCACATGTTTGGACGTTTCAGCTTTGGTAGAAAACAGCCCATTTGTTGCGATGTCAGTGATGTGGCAACAACAACTGGAACCAATTTGAGAGACAGAGTGACCTCATGTAGGTTTTGTTGATTTAGAATACCAGATTTTTGGTTGTGTGTTTCTCTCGTAGAGGGAAAAACGTTTTGAGATGATTTACGTTTTGGCTGCGATCAGTATCAAAAACCTGGTGATGATGAGACAAACGTAAATCTGCTTACAGACTGAAAGCCACGGCGGCGTACAGTTTAACTCAAGACTGAGTGTTTAGTCTCTTTGATGTAAAGCGCTAAGTGGCATCTTTGAAGATGTTTTACAGCTATGTCAGCGTCTGGGAGGAGTAATGTTCAAACTCACACACACACACATACGCATGCAGAGGCATGATTTCTCTCTTTGGCTAAAACTCTGGGCACAGACTCCTGTTTTTTGTTATTGGAGTCAGTGATCTATTGCTATATATATTTTTTTCCTTTTTCCATGTTCACATCCCTAAACCTTACTCCAGATATCATTTCTTCAAATGTAGGTTGTTGGTTCTGTGTGAAGGGTCAGCTATGATTTAATCTGGTAATCTGCGTTGGCGTCACTATTTCCAATTGTGAGAAATGAGATCAAGGAGAAGATTTTTAACTGCTTCTTGATCTCATTTGCCAATTATGTTCTTCTGCAAGCAAACTTTCCGCACATGTGCAGACATATGAGTTTAATCTAGACCTGTATAACTGTACGAACTAAAAATTTCAACATTTGCTTAAAACATGTTTCACTCTTCAAAGCACCATATTTTCTTTTCTAAATTTGACCAAAATCTGGTCCCTTAGAAGTCTTTCCAATAACCCCATCACAAGCTTTTGCTGACTTCTTTTTTATTTTTAAGAACAGATTTTAAATAATGTGTTGAAAGTTTTCTGAGAGAATGTATCTGCTTGTATGTTTCATCAACATTCAACCACACTAATTTAAAACACACATTTCCATATAAAAGTCCCAATGAAATGGAGTAACTGGTAATTGCAGCCATAACCATATGCTATATCTCAGTGCAACTTAATGTTTCACACATTGTGAGTGCTTTAGGTTTTGCTTTATAACTTTGGGGACTATTTTGGATATGAACAATGTGATATAAAATTTTCAAATGTGTCTTTCTGTTCTTGATGTACATTCCTACTGCCCCATATGGTTGGTTAACATCTTTTCTATTCACAAAGCTACACAAATAGTCTCTAAAATGATGCTAAAAAATCTGCACACTCAAAACTGTTACATACAATAGTAACTGGTAATTGTGTGGAACAAGTCATTCAAACATGAAAGTACATTGTCTCAAAGCACCAGTGAACCACATGTTCTTTTGGTCAACAAAAAGCCATGAAATTTCCACTGTTTTTGTTATATGGTCGAAAAGCAGTCGTCTCCTCCACCACAATTCCATGAAAAGGAGTCTGCAAGATCCCTGTGCTGTTCCACATGAACAAATATGGACAGAGACAGTTCCTCGACAAGGGTGCAGAAGCAGATTATAACAAAGCCTCTGAGAGCGTTTGACCTAGACTGCATAAGACAACAAGAACTCAAAACCTTTCAACCTGGTTATGTCAGAGAGCTATGGAGCCAGCTAAAGTTGTATTTTATTTCACAGTCAGCTTAAGTATCACATTTTAAGCTTGGTTGATGTCCATATAATTCAAGAAAATTTAATTTAATTGTAGTGCTGCCATAAATTGTTAAATGGAAGGATCTATATTAGTGTGAAATAATTCCTTCAGCACAGTTTAAGTGCATGGAAACCGTTTTGGGCCCTATGCCGCATTCACCACAGGGTGGTGCTCTTACTATCATGCAGCAGTCTGCTTGATGTGAAACTGGACCTAAAAAGAAAAGCCAACTCATTTTAGTTAATGATATAATGAAAAAAAACAATTAACCAGAGGGAATGACAGCTTTAAAAAATAAACAATAGAGTCTGTAAACTTTCCAATGCTCAGTGTTGCCCGTGACATCATACGTAGAAACACCAGAGTTCCTTGTGACGACACAAGAGATCAAACACTCCAGCTGAAAAAAAAAAAAAATGGGGGAAGCACAGTTCAACTAAAACAAGAACACTCAGGTGTTCCAGCTCTTGGAGTTGCCAGCTGAAGACATCAGCAGCCCCACAGTTCACCCCCCTCTTGGTGACTCAGAGAATCCAACAGCATCTCTCCTCCTCATGTCTCCTCACATCTGCCCTGAATTAACAGGCAGTCTGTGTTCCCTCAAAGACGCGTGAGCTCTGGTGCTGAAATTCTTTTTGCAGATGTACTATGTAGTGCGAAGGGGGGAAAAAAAAAATGGTTGTGGTAACACTTAATGAATGTTCCAAAGTGGCGGAGCGGTGCAGGAGTAATGCAAAACCGCAAAGGTGTTCATTTCCCCTCCTCTGCACATTTTCAGTGCCTGAGGGTGACATCACTCGCAATCACTGACAGATGTCCAAAGGGGCTATATCCTGACATGCAGGGCTTGTTTCCCAATTGCAGATAATCCATACTTGAGCTACTTTCATCTCTTTTCAAATATTCTCTAAGCTAAACAGAGTATTCAATGACCAAGTGAGGGATCATCCTCACCAGAACTCTGACTTACATGTTCCATACGGTCGATAACTGCGATCCAACAAAAAACAGGAACAATTAAGTGGTTGTGTACAAGGAGAGATCTCTTTGGCACAACAAATCTAAAACAGGGTATGGGAAATAAGCACTGCCTGACTATCTCATCTTAAATAACTTCTCCTGTAATCCAGAGCACACTTAAGAGTTTCTGTAGTTAATTGATTAAAACTACTTGCAGAAACAAGGACTTTGAACAATTACACCTAACTTCTGTTACAGAGAAAACAAAAGAAACAAACAAAAATTAGGAGCTAATGTTCAGTCAGTCCAAAGGACAATCTTTAGCTACTTTCACACATTATACCCAACAGCAATTAGGTGTTAAAATAAAGAGCAGAGGAGTTCACTTACCACTGTTCCCGTCTTGACATGTTACAATCAAAACCTGAGCTACGGAGACCACCAGAAAAAAGAAAGTCCTTAAATGCACAAATCTCATCATGTCTATAAGAAAGACATGAGCCTTCCTTGTGTGCAAAGCAAAAGGGAAAAGGGATGAAAAGAAAAAAAAAATGCTCAGGTTATCACTGCACCACCATGAATACAAGAGTGCCTCTCCTTGTAAGCAGCAAGCAGACCCAGCCCAGACTGCGTGAGTGCTTTTTTGTGTAGTTACAGCTTTAAATGAGAAGAATGCTGGCGAGCCTAATTTTCCTCCCCCTTTTGTCAGCCCTCTCCCATAACCATCCTCTCACAGGCTTTTGTGGCTGTGGGAGAACAACACCCATGTTCACAAGTTCTCATACTTTCCAATGATTCTTTCTGCCTGTTTAGCTATCTCAGAGTTTAAAACTGACTCGCAGTTAAAGATGCCAGGGAACAGATAAGAAAAAAATGTGCTTGTTCGGAGGTGTCACTGATTTTTTTTTTTTGCCTCCCTTCAGAAGCGGCTGCCATACAACATCATAAAAGTGCTGTTTTATTGCAGTCTGTGAGGCACCAAGAAAGACACACAGCAAGCTGACAATCCCTTTTTACTGGGCAATTAAAAGTAAGAATAGAGTTTATAATTCACTTCCGATGAGAAATTATAGTCATATGAGATTGCTTGTTGAGTTTTTTGCTCTTTGCTAAAAAAAAAGCAGTGCCATCGTTCAGCCGGACTATCTTCAATAAAAAGTAAAGGAAGAGAGATAAAAAGCAAAGTGAAACTGTGTGTGACAGTCACTGTGGGTGGTCATCAGTGTAGGTGGTCATGATTGAGAATCCAGTGTTTAAATTTAGAGAAAAATCTGAGGTCAACACCTCTTGACTTATGTCAAGAACATGGAATCTGCCGACAATGGCGGTTTTACATGTGATGAGACTTCATATTAATTTTGTCAGATTACTTTAAAACCTCATTGAGGATGCACACAGACACAATATGCATTCATATTCCTAACATACAGTACCGTAATATAACTTTCAGGCAATCTAACTTTTCTCTTGCATTGACAGACAACATGTCATGTACTTCCATTATACTGTAATCCAATTTGTTGCAAGATAAAGCCATAGAAATTCACAGTCTGTTCATTAAGTGCCTAAAAGTGCTGCGTCCGTCATGAGACTACCTGGAGTGATAAGCCATTCCTTTTTTTTTCCCCACAAGACATGAAGGAAGTAGTTGAGTCCTGTAAGGCACTGAAAGGGCTCGTAAAGAAGCCATTGATTCATCTTTGAGAGGAAAAAAAAAACAGTGGAAGGATCCTCTACAGAGCAAGTTTTCACTGGTTATTTTAAGTCTTGTTTAGGGACAAGCTTTGGATACAAATCTTATCCTAGCAGTAAGTTACGGTCAAACGTAAAGTTGAATAAATATTCAATTAATTTGCAATTCAGTCAAAATAACATTCATTCATATTCAACTCATTAAAATGACACTATGGTCTTCTTGTCCAGGCTTTTCCACACACAACTAACCCTGAACAGTATGACAGGAAACAGCTGTGTGCCATGTTCACAAGGTGCTAAAAGCATCAGGTGATTGGTTTTGCCTCACATAGGGTGTGTGTGCGTGTGTGTGTGTGTGTGTGTGTGTGTGTGTGTGTGTGTGTGTGAAGGGGGTTCAAGAGACCAGAGCAGAGCTGATGAGAAAGACAGCTGTTTTCTTGTTAGCCCCGCCCACAAAAGTCAGCAAGCCAATTCAGAGTCTCCTTGCTTGAAGATTCACAAGAAGCATCAGCTGTATTTCCTGAGAATAAAGGAGACATTAAGACTCTGTAAACACTGCCAGTTGCAGGCTGTTGCCAAAGATTTTGTCACTATGGAGAATGTTGCCAAAGGGAGGGAAGGTGCTCTGGGAATCAATTTGTGTAAATTACAGTTTGTTCCCCGCCAGTCTGTATACCAGTTAGTTTTGCAACTGGTCAGAAAGTAAACATTACTTTGTATTCACAAACAGTGTCCCTAGCTAAAGGCAATCACAGTATTTACATGTGGAAACTTCACATTTATGTAGAGTTGAACATTTCATAAAGTTGACACTGCAGACTGACATATTTTTATGTAGATGTTAACTACATAAAAGGAGGAAGTGTACTGAAATACACTGTGGGAATTCACTGAATCTGATTAGACTAACTAGCCTCTGCAAACTCTCTTGATCATGTGTGCATTTGTTAAAATGGTGTTAAGCCACCATCCAACCTTAAGGCTGCTCTCTGTTTTTGCATTCTTGGTCAAATAAACAAAAGATAAAAAAATAAATAGACTATTTAAGCTCTATCACTATGCATATGAGTTTGTTTTAAGTTTTCAGGAGAGTGATGTTACCAAAGCAACACTGTATACACCCATAATTTGCTGCAAAAAAACAAATCTGCAAATACTTTGCCTTAAAAAGCAAACAAAAACTAAACCAGATATAGTTCATAATTTGAGAGTTTTGTGAGCACAAGATGTTACTACCGCTTGGGTGAGCTCTTATTCTATCTGATAGGAAGCAAATCAATCTACAACCCTTGGTTTCCTTTTACATAAAGGCACAGAGTTATGAACAAATGTCAGTTACTTGCATTATGCTGTCAACACTAAAATTAATACAAAAAAAGCATAATTACTTTGATTCAGATTTCAAGGGTTTTGGAGATAGTTATCCAACTCTGTTTCCTGTCTTAATACATTACAAATGGCCATGACCTTCCTTGACTGGAATGTAAAGTAAAACTCCTTTTATTTTTTTTAAACTAAATTAAATGATTCAGTGTGGTCAACAGAATGGAAAGTGAGCATTGGTCAGATCAATTTTCTTTAGTACTTTATCTGTATTTCTACAGCGCATGTACATTTCTATAGTTAAACAAGACTAAGATTGTGTCTGAAATCGCTCCTTCTTATATAATAGACACTAAATAGTTTATTCAATAGTGAGCAGCAGATTGAGATTTCAGACACTCACTATTCATCGTCATTTTGCGTCATTACCATTAGCACAATGGTCATTTTCACTTTGATAAAATTTGGAGCATTGTGGGATTGTTAGCAGATTTTACTCACTCAGCATTCAGACACTCAAATAAAATGGCGGAAGGTTAATGTAGTGCACTATGTAAGTGTGATTTTGGACACAGCCAAGAGTCTACAACCATGCTAGCAGCTCTGTGAGACTGTATTTTGGAACAGCAATGCTTTGAGCTAAAGGCTAATGTCACCATGCTAACATGCTCACAATGACAATGGAAACATGCTGAGGCTAAGCTAGTATAATGCTCACTGTGTTCACCATTTTAGGTTAGCGTACCACCTGGTAAACTAATGACATTCCCATCAGCCTCAGATGCAGGTGCGTGTGGTCCATTAAAGGCCCTGCCCTCCTGTAATTCCAACTGTGAAATACATATTTTAATGAAAAATTGTTTTTGTTATTGTTGCGTGTTTGTGTATAAATTTCAGTTATTACTCTCACATAAGTCATACATAATTACAGCAACACGTGATGACTAATGAAAAAGCGCTGCTTACAGTCTTTGTCTGTGTGCTGAAGGGTGTACTTTTCTCTGCCCGATGTATGTTTGTGTGTGTAATATGTTCTGCTTTTCCTGGTGGCCCCTGATTGGTTGACACAAATATCTGAAAATAACTTGATCTGTGGCAGATAATTTTATGCCCAATATAAGTTGCCAGATTTTTTATTAGATATAATTTACCCCTGGAAGGCAGGCAAAACGTACATTGATCGTTGTTGTACTGTGGTGGTAATTTATAAGTGAAAGCAGCCACCAAAGGACACTTTTTAAAACTTTTAGAAACTGCTAGCCTAGCCAGTAGCCACCAGCAGCTGGCGCTCTGCTACACTGTATGGTGCATGCTCACAGCCCAAATACACAGAACTAGGGCCGTAGCCCCACCTAGCGGAAATTTTTTTAAAAAATTAATTAAATTAATCATACTAGACTAAGATGGCCAACATTATACCTGCTAAACATTTCCGTGCTATCATTACCATTGAGAGCATATTAGCATGCTGATGTTAGCAGTTAGCTCAAAGCACTGCTGTGCTTACCTACAGCTTCATAGAGCCACTAGCATGATTGTAAATTCTTAGTCTTGTTTTAAACTGATTTTCATTACATTCTTTATTACTAGGCTACATCAATAACACAATACAGTATCTAAAGTATGGTGAATAAACAAAACAACACATCAGCTGAACCATTAAGCATCGATTTAGCTCTTTAATTCAGCTAATTTCACCCAAGTAGCATAATTAAATTGATTTCCTTAGCCTAAAAACTTAAATTTGTCTTGGCAAAAAATATGTCAAAAGCCTAATGTACCTAATGTAATGTTTGCGGAGAGAAAGAAATGGCATATTTCTTCCCTACCTTAACACCTATGTGCTAACAACATGGACATGGACATGCTGACTGGGTCCTGTCTGTGTCTATGGTCAGTTGTAACACTGGAAAATAATATTGAGAAGAGTACAATGATGCCAACCAGAGGAAAACTAGCTAAGTTAGCAAAGGAGCAATTAGCTACAGTGGCTGTCATTAATGTGTTTCACAGCTGGCAACAATAACGTTAGCTACAGAGATTAAAGAGGCTGTTTTTCACAGCTAATTTATATTAGTGCCTGCTAAGATTAACCACTAACACTAAGGTCTGTAAACTTTACTTACACAGTAACGTTTGAGCTTTAACTACTGACATAATCATTTTCATTCACATCTACATTGACACCAACCTCGACCTTTTCTCTTTTTTTCATGAAATCCCACCTTTTCAACAAGTCAACCTGCTACAAAAATGTAATGTCAGATTGGTGGCTATTCACGCACTTTTTAAATACATTCTATACAACTATATAGAGTGTTAAATGATAAAACAAAATGAATTAAAATACATCACTCAGGTTTTTCCTCTTATACAGCAACTGGCTAAATTTGCCTTTTTCACAGCTTGTCATAGTAGAAAAAGCACAGATGTTACTAATAACCTTAGCAAGCAATAGTTAGCCAAGACAGTGTGCATAGGCCGTGCTAGGGTGGGGCTATATGGGACTGTTGCCCACCCAGGAATTACAACTGCCCCACCATAGCACCACCAAGAAATTTACCAGATGACATTTTAAAAATCCTGTCTGATTTCCTTTATCCGACTGTTCTCCCATTCTCCAATTTGATCTGTTCCAATAAAAATCTGGTCTCTAATGCACTGGGATCACTTGGGCGAGTCTACTCTGAGCTGCAATGAGCAGGACTCCTGGCTGGAACATAGTGAGGCAACTTTTTTGTGTGCAATTCCTAAAGTCTGTCAGTAGTTTTCAGTCTTCCAAGTTTTCCAAAGTTCAGTGTTGTATGAACTGCATCTGCCTGCCTTCTGTCTGCACTTGGGAGCTCTCTACCATCCTGAGTCCTGAATATTATTGTTAACTTTTCATGGGTTTCTGTGCAATGCATGATGGCTGTGACCACTGACTACTAATTCGAAGTGCCTAAAAGTTATAATAATTCTTACAATACAGTCGAACAGATGGAAAACATATATTAAACATAACAGAAAATACATTTTTTTGACATTAGTACCTTCCCTGTGTGTTTTTGTCTCTTACAGGTGGGTATGGTTTGAACTAGTGATGTGTTGAGGGGGTGATGGTGGGATAGGACACTAATAGATAAGTGTAATTTACTGGGAATAGAGAAAAGGAGAAGATTGGACTGAACAAGTAAAAACAGATACAATGTTACTATCAACATGACACATTATATAATGATCAAGCTATGGCACGCTTACATGCAGTAACCTAATATTTTTGCTAATCAGATGAATCTTCAACCCAGGTGCACGTTACCATCAGTCAGATCATAGTTCACCACAAGATGTATGTGACAAAACAAGCACGCTTCCAAGACAAAGTTATTCTTACTAAAATCAACTTGATAAGACAGTAGGTTTTGCTGTATATTGTATCCAACAGAGGAATAAAACTTTGTAGACAGATATATTAGTTGGGATCTGAAATTCCATTATTGACAGCACACAGGTAGGACATTTTCTATTTCAGGGTTTATAGTTTACTCAAATTTGCTTTACCTCCATATACATTTTTACGGATGTTTATTTTATGATAGTGCTCTGTGGGGAAAGTGTATTTTGGGTGCAGTGGATTTTTTTGTTGCAGTACCATGGTTGGCCACTGGGGCAAATTGGCAGCAAGGCAGTATCCAGCTCTCTTAATACATCTATGGCAACAACTGGCATTATTCTTCATTTCACTCCTTCCAGAGTCTTAAACTCCTCCTATTGGCTCTTATTTTTTTCATCGTAATGAGGAGGGCTGTCTGCAGAGTGAAATGCTATCCCATGACTAACAATACCCAAGTTTTATAACCGTGCCTAAACAGCGTCACAGCATATTTCACACATTCTCCTCCTCTAATATGATGAAATTTCTCTGTTGCCAAAGCTGATGACTGGAGCACAAAATATCTGATACAGTGATGCTGAATATAGACAATATGTCACTTTAATTACCTGAATACACGTTTAAATGTTGAAGCACAATCAGGCTTGTGTTTTCAGGTAATTAAAATGACTAACTGTCTATGTAATACTGCATGTTGGCATTTATGGGAGTTGTAACTTTTGGTCTTTGTTCTAAATTTTCATGTATTTTACTCAAAAAGACACACCATGCAATAGGTGAATAATCTGCTGCATTTTCAAACATCCGGTTCACTGATGCTATTGACAGGCATGGAGGGGTGGGGGGCTTCTTCATATGGACCCAAATAACCTTGGTTTGGTCTCAAATAGAGAGTGGAAATAATTAGTGTCTAAGTCTCCAAGGCTACGCCTGCAAAAATACTGCAATAAACAGACTCAGCAGTCAGAGCTTACACACCAACAGCAAGCTCTCCAGTCCTCCAACGAAGTAGCCGTCCAACATAACCTACAACGAGCACTGTTTCATCCCAGGATTTTCAAAGATCACATCTTAATCCAAGACAGAATTCCTTTTTCTCCAGGTTCTTTCTTGTAAACTAAGTTATTGGATTGGACAGGAAGAATGCCGGAGCAGATGGAACGCACATGGAGTCTACTGTAAAAAGCAGACGTCGTCCATGTTGCACATCAGCGTATATGATGCTGCCAAATGATCATGAAAAGATAAAAAGAAACCTATAGATGACTGGCATTTTTGTAAATATTTGATACAGCTGTGCTGTATAATATAATAAGTATAATAACTTTTCCAGATTATCATAAAACATATTAAAACAGAGAATAAAAGAGCATCAATAAGAAAAAAATAGTTAAATATTAAAAAGTAAAAATAGTAGACATTAATAAATGCCAGTATGCTTTAACAGAAGTGCATGTTTGATGGTAAAACATCTGAACCCCCCTCTCTCCACACACTACTGAACTTGGGAGCTGCATCCATTCATGCAACTTTTTGAAACCTACAGTCACACAGTAATTGGTCAGTTGTGTGGAGAGCTGTCATCCTATTTCGTCATCACACTGAGCTCCACCTCTCAACTATTATCCAATTATTAGGCTCTATCTCTATACATCCATCTAATCAATTGGGGTCCATGCCAAAGTCTATCACATAAAGCTTCTGCACTCACGTTTAACTTGTGTCTTCCCTGATTTAACTGCTATTGTCACTTTTTTTGTGTGTACAAATGAGTGCAACATTATGAATGCCTTCCAGGAGACATTGTCAGAAAGTGTACACCATTATCCCCATATTCAAATATATATTGCATCTCGACCCCTCTATATGATGGCTTTTCCTCTTGCTTTTGAGTGTGGCCATGCAGAACAGCTGCATTTTTGCCTTCTGATGTGGCTGGGTGACATTTTGTTCCAAGAATGATAATATTTAGAGATCAAGGGCCAATGTTTTTACAGTTCTTTCTTCCTGTGTTAGGTCTGGTTAAGTCTGGTTAGGCAATTAAAATACTTGGTTATGGTTAGGGAAAGATCACAGTTAATGTTAATAAAATCCTAACCATTATGGAGGCACTGCATGTAAATCATAAGGTGTGAGTACATCCTTTAGGGACATAAATCCTATGAGCATACTAAACTGCAACCATGAACTGCAATGTGCTTATTTTGTGTCTGGCTGTAGAACTTTGTTATACATAATCCCCTATTTGTTTTTCCTGCCATCTCCCTGTTGCTGGTTCACTAATAACAAAAATGACCTATAAAAGTTATATAAAACAGTAAAACAATGAATTGGGTATTCTTATAGATTCAGGCAGAACAGGCAGACTGTTCCAATGTTTGGAAGCACTGAACGCAAATGCATGATTACCCTTTGCATGTCTGCGAAGTTCAAGGAGAAGCTTATTGGCAGACCTAAGAGTACATTCCAGAGTAGGTTGGATCTGAGCCAGTAACCATTTTATACTGCATGTGATTAGTACAATCTTAAAATTGATTCCAAATTCAATTGTAAACCATTGCAAAGGAGGCTAAAGTAGGGGTAATGTGGATGTGTGCTCTTGCAACTTGTTAAGAGCCTACTGTGTTTTGGACCAGTTGTAAACAGGAGTGTTTTCTAGTTAATGTCAAAGTAAACAGAGTTGGAGTAGTTTAGGCAAGATTATAAAAAAGCATAAAAGTTTGTAAATGATTGGAAAGTTTTCATCTGGATAGATTATCAGGGGTATACGATCTTCTATTTTTATTTTGATGCCAGTTTCACATAAAATCACACAAAACCTTTGCTTTGGTTTGCTGAAAGTAAAACTCCTGGAAGACCTGATTGGACAGGAAAAAAGCCTTGACAGAATTCTCCAAGGCAATGTAAGCTGTGAACGGACTTCCTACAGCGGAAAAAAAAAATCTCCCCTGTGCTATCTCCTTCTTGTATTTCAACAATCCTCCCTCCACACCAGTGTAAGCTTGAGCTTCTGACTGCCAAGGCTATGATGACTTTCCCTTCTTTCTTAACATGCAGTTTCATGGTCTTGACTCGTCTGCTAAAGTAATCTAGTCCCAACCCCCAATCCCCAACCCGGAAGACATTTGAGGCCAGTAAAAAAGAGACAATAACAACTTGAAACAAGAAAATCTGATTTCCTTAACAGAGTGAAATACATGCACAAGGTACGTAATGTCTAACACAAACAAACATTCATGATAATAAGCCACGGTTGTTTTAAAAGAAATGTGTTGTAAATCTGTCTTGCTGAAACTACAGCCATGTGCCTGTCTGCAGAAATTATATATCTTAATATTATATTGTGGTAATATCAGTCACCCAGATCAGGAAAGATCTATCCTCCTGATTCATGGTACTTACCCTACATTTTTTACATGGGATTAATGAGCCACTAGGGCTTGATAAATATTGCATTACAAAAACTGTATAACTATTTTCATTTTAACGACAATATAAATGGTGGCAATTGGGCTATAAGTAATTTTTTGAGTTTCACACTTCACTGTGTGAAAAAATGAACATCACTTTGCTAGTGCCCTTAAATTCTTATTTTCTCACTGTAATTGAGGATTAAACTGTGTTCTCCACTAATTTGCTTCTTTGAACATGTAATCCAAAACTCATCTGGACTGCAGGGACATGTTGTTTTTAGCATGAAGCACATTTCCTTCAGGTATGTGTGAAGCAAACTTTGTAACCGACACCAGGGGCCCTTCTTGGTGCCCACATATGAAGGCCTTGTGCTGCAGTGAACCCAAAGTTGACCCAAAGAGAAATGAATTGCTTCCTCAGTCTTCCTGGTAAACTTTTGAAGCAAGGGCACAAGTTCCAAGAGAAAACAGGCCAAATGAATGCTTAGCAATAAGTAAATCATCAGTATAAAATCTCCACTTTTTCAGTTAAATACAGTGTGAACTAAATGAATTATGTACTTAACAAAGAATGATATTTTCTTACCTGGAGAGGAACATCCTTAACTTGTTATAATTAGACTTATGTAAAGTTTTGCATTTCATTTTGACTCCTTACATTTAGTTTTGTTTGAGTGTTTAATTTTGTTCCTACTCCCACTATAATCTGAGCTAGCTCCCACTAGCTCAGATTATGAAAAACAACAAAATATATTACCATAATTATGCAGACGACACACAAATTTACATAACTATATCACCAGGGGAAAATAATCCCATACAAGCACCGAGTAAGTGCATTGAACAAATCAATTATTGCATGTGCCAGAATTGTCTTCAATTAAATAAAGATGAAACTGAAGTAATTGTTTTTGGAGCCAAGGAAGAATGATTGAAAGTCAGAAATCTTGGTGTAGTCATGGACTCAGACCTGAATTTCAACAGCTACATTAAGACAAATACAAAGTCGGCCCACTATCACCTGAAGAATATATCAAGAATTAAAGCACTTATGTCTTAGCAGGATTTGGAAAAACTTGTCCATGCATTTATCTTTAGCAGACTCGACTCCTGTAACAGTGTCTTTACAGGTCTCTCTAAAAAATCCATCAGACAGCTGCAGTTGATTCAGAACGCTGCTGCTCGAATCCTCACTAAGACCAAAAAAGTGGATCATATCACTCTTGTTCTGAGGTCTTTACACTGGCTTCCTGTCTGTCAAAGAACTGATTTTAAAATACTACTGTTGGTTTATAAAGCACCAAATGGTTTAGGGGCCAAAATACATTTATGATCTGCTGCTACATTATGAACCATCCAGACCTCTCAGATCATCTGGGACAGGTCTGCTTTCTGTTCCCAGAGTCGAAACTAAACATGGAGAAGCAGAGTTCAGTTTTTATGCTCTGCATATCTGGAACATATCTGGTAACTCCCAGAAACTGCAGGTCTGCTGCATCTCTCAGTCTTTTTTAAATCAAGGCTGAAGACTTTTTTATTTGCCACTGCCTTTTTTCAAATCAAATTTGGGGCTTTTGAGTCATTTCTTGCACTGTAACTTTTATTCTCCTGTTTATGTCTTATTTTATTTTAGCTTATTTTTATTCCCAATTTAACACTTTTTAATTGTATTTAAATGTCTTTTTATATAGCCTTGTATTGCTTTTACAATATGTCTTGATGCCTTTTATGTTTTATATAAAGCACTTTGAATTGCCATGTTATTGAAATGTGCTATACAAATAACCTTGCCTTGCCTTTTTCTGTTGAATCCTTCAGCTGTTGCAAACTATTTGTAAATGGAGACCTTAAAGCTGCATGAGTTTGTTTTTTAACCTCTAGGGGGCAGAAAAACAAGCTGAAAGCACATATAATTACCTTATAAAGTTGTTATGGTGAACCTAGTAGCAAATAGTTACCTTTTAACTCATCCAGCAGACACAAAGTTACATTAGCATTCATTTAGAGTCGTGTTTCAGGGCACCTCATGAAAGTAAGTCTAGTATTCTGTCTCTCATTAGCTCGGTTTAGGTCACCACCAAATTGTAATAAATTGTGTTAGCTTGCAAGATACTCCACTATGTTCACTATGTTTTAGGCAACTACTTCCCATCTGAACTGGAGAAAGCCAAGTATTTGTGTCCATTTAAACTCTCCCTGCCCCTTTCCCATTTCTACTGACAACAGTGGTGCTGACTTTTTAATGGTGATGAATGCTCTTAAATAGATTGTCGAGGAACAAGTCCCAACAGTCTTCTCAAACACAGCAACCAATAGGAATGTCGAGTGACAAATGAAGAAACAAAGCCATAACAATATAGTCATCATTCACACTTTCAAACAACCTCCTCCAGGTAGACAGCAGGGAATCTGGGTAAGGGATTTCCTCAGTAATGTAGGAGGACTAGAATTGGAAGTAAGCGAAGGATCAAATTTATAGCGAAAAACTAAATTTACCTCAGTGGAGAAAGTATTAGGGAAAAAAGAGGTTTGGTCCCCCGTGTCTGTGTGTATATCAAGTCATATGCTGTAGATCACTATTGCAACCATATATTTATTATGCTAAGTTGAGCAATAATGAAGAAACCTGCCTTCTGTCTGCAAAATGGATTAGATGTTAACAGAATCCATTAAAGTGAATGTCAGAAGATGGTGATTAGTTGATTTTTTGTTGGCCCTGATTAACAACATGTACGCAAGAGAAAGACTCATACATCATACATTCATTCCAAATCTGAATTTATTGTGTAATATTTCATAAACCAATACGTATTTCCCAAAATATTATGGAATACTTTCTTATTAGGCTAAAGCTAGCTTCAAACAGGATGGGAGATTGCACTAATGCCCTGTAGCTTCAGATTTTCTTCTTTGTACTACCAGAAACAACCAGAGCAAATAAGTGGTATATAGGTTTTCAGAGTGGCCTAATGCCTAACCACATGTACATTTGGTTGTACATGGTTGTGGGGAAATGATTTGCACCTAGTGGAAAATGTGAGGAGGACTGAGACCACTGAGCATGAGTCATTGGCTAGTTATCTTTGAGGGGGATGGAAGTCCTGCCTTTGAGTGCCGGACTCAGACATTTGTTTACTTTCCAGACAGAGGAGTTGAGAGGCACAAGAAGGGGAAAATGGTGGGCAGAAACATAACTTAAGAAACTTTAGTTTAACAAGCATAAGATTTGATTCAGTACTTTTACACTTGAGGTGCTTTTACATTTTCTTTTACATTTGCACAGTGTATCAAAAGAAGCCAAAAATATGCACGTCAGTCCGTCTTCGTGTGATCACTGGAAGAATTGCTTTACACTGCAGAGAGCCTTTCTTTTCCTTTGAGAAGTGTGATGACATTAAACCGTGCAGTGCTACCACAGCAGTCTAATTGGAAATTATCTGAACTTTAACCTTATTCACTGTTGACCTTTCAAATGTCTCCAATCAGATTACAGCTGGCCAAGAACACCTTCAACTACAGACAAAGCACCTTTTTTTAGAGATATACTGTATTGTATGTAATTCTAAGAAAAAGTATTTGGCATGAATGTGACAGTTCTCGTACGTCAGTCATATAAATGGTATGATGATGAGTTCTCAGCCCTGACAAATAAACATCCGGTGGAGTTTTTAATATATAAACAACATAGAAGTTAATGTAATTTTTATCTTTTCTGGTACAACAAAAGAAAGACTTTCACAACTGTAAAAATTATCAAAACTTACATAGCAGTTCATGTATTTTCATTTGTAATGAAATCATTATGAAGTAGGACAAGTCTCAAATGATTCAGATTCTTCTTTCTTATTTTTTCCAAAAGTGGTTTGTCCCTGTGGATGGAGTTCTCATGAGATCATGGCTAGTCAGACGATCTTTGTGTCTGAAAGAGAGACAAGATGCAACAGGCTGGGAATCATGACTACTTCTTAGGAGCTCATCCAACTCTTTGATGAAGTGTGTGCACTGCTCACTGTCAACAGCCTTAAGAGAATTTGACAATGCATCTTACCAAACATGTGCGCTTTTCATGGCATTCATTAAGTCATGACCATGACTCAAATTGCTTATTTTAAAGTGTTAATCCCAAAGATTGGCTGATAATTTGGAGGATTTGGTGACGCTTGTGGTGAATGGTGAGCATAGAGCAACAAAAAATGCAAGCACATATATTGAGGTCAGCCTTATCCAGCAAGAGAATGAGCTGGAAGATTCTTTGTTTGTTTGATTGACAGGAGTCTCAGCCTGTCATATCAGTTCTAAGGTTGCTGCATCCATGTCCCACCTCAGCTCCACCCAGGTTTTTCCCTCTTTGCCCAAATTTGGATTGTATATGAAATCTGAGACTTTTTCTAAAAACTTTCTCTTCAGAAAGTAAAGAGAAACAATTGGGGATTTTTTTTAACAATTAGATAAAGATAATAAATAGTTATACCACAAATTGTTTGTGCTGGAATGGAATCTTTTATATCCCCCTTTTTCACCCATTTTAAATAAAATAAAAGTGACAAATAATGCCATGGTGATTTTTATCCATGCTAGTGTCATGGCTACATGGATGACAATGCTTATTTGGTCAGTTCATGGGTTGGTACACTTCGGTCCTGACTGAAGCAACAACTGGATGGACTGCCTTGAAACTTCGTGCAGACAAACATGTTCCTCGGAGGATGAAGCCTAATGACTTTGGTTCGATTCTAATGATCCGCTGATTTTTCCTCTGGCAGCAGCAGCAGGTCATGGTTTTCACTTATTCAATGCAATAGCTTGGCATCTACTATATGACTTGACACAAAATGTTGTTTGTCGTGGTTCCCAGACAATGTATACTAATGCCTTTGGTAATCCCATGACTTTTCTTCTAAAAATGAGGTTGATGTTTTTGGTTTTCAGTAAAATATCTTGACAACTACTGGATGGATTGTTGTGAATTTTGCTACAGATATTCGAGGTCCTTTTGTTGATCCCTTGACTTTTCATCTAGCATCATTGTTAGGTGTAATTTGTCCAATACTTTGGTGTATGACCAAATACCTGCAAAATAATGACATTCAGCTGTACTTTATGCCGTATTTCGTGCTAATTAGCTAAAGTTAGAATGCTAACAGGCTAATCTAAATTGGTGACCTGAGTAAATATTGCCTACTAAGATCAGCATATTAGTATTGTCACTGTGAACATGTTAGCATGCTGACGTTAGCATTTCAGTCAAAGCACCACTGTGCCTTAGTACCATGGATGTATTCTAAGAGCTGCATAGGGCTCCGCTGCTCAGCCTTGCAGCCAATTTTTCCCAGTGACCACTCATGGTATTACAGCGAAAAATCCCCCTGCGGCGCAAAAAGCATTTTCCCCATAGACCACCATTGTAAAAGAGGCATCTCTAAAACTGTCGACAGGACATCCCGAACTGCAAACAAGGTCAATTGTGACTCTTTCTATTATGAATATTTGATCCATGGTGGTTTTATATTTGTAAAACTGTCCTCGAGCTGAGAAAAGTGATTTAAAAATCTGTGACGTCATCACAATGTAAAGTCTATGGGTGGGAACTCATGGGTGGGGCCAGAGGAGGGAAACACTACTGTACATATTCAGTGGGCCACACAACGCAGAAGCAAACCTGGAAGCTAGAAAATTTTTTTGACATATGCGCCAGGTGAGCAATTCTTATTGGACTGAATGGGCGCCAATTTTGGTCCGGTATCCAGCTCTTATAAAACATCCATGCTTAGTACAGTGTCAAAAAGCTGCATGGCTTGGCTAAAGCATAGCATGGCTAAAGGCATCTAGTCATATTATATGATAATCATAAACATGAACACTAACAATCATAATGCAATACATATTATCCCACTAGTGATGGATGTCACTCTCTCTGTCTCTATTAGTCAGCAGGTACAACACATTTTGACAACTGCTAGATATTCATGATTGTAAGATTGATTTAGATGACTCTCTGACCTTTCTCAGTGATAAGGTATTCTGGAAACTGCTAGCTTTAATTACATGAAATTTTCTGTGGAAGTTTTTTTTCTTTTTCATGACCCCCAATCTTTCCATAACTTTAGCATAAGAAATTTCAAAAGTTTAATCAGAAATTGCAAACCTTTAACTTTTCCTCTCCAAGTATCCTAATAAAAGCCTTTCACATGGAACAGGACTGAACTTGAATGTTTGTGAGTGCAGCAGAGATTTTATACAGGCTTAAAGCACTTTGCATGTCCTCAGGACTTGCAACATGGCTGTCAAACTGTTAAGAAACTTCAGGACACTTAGATGTTTTGTGTCTGCTGATGTTTGATGGGGGCCCAGACTTGACTTGAAGAGATGAAGAAATACTTGAGTTCATATTTTTCAGCTTAATTTGACACTGTCCCCTGTGTCCCTCAGGCATCAAGGCTTTAGCCATGCGGGGAAAGTTTAAACAATGATAGGTGTGAAGGTACCAATAGATCAGGGGAAGTCTGTAACTACACTTCTCAACAAAGCACTTCTTCAGATCACCGTTTTTCAGGTTAAGAGGCACTCTTATCACATGAAAAAGATAATTCTCTTACCTTTCAGCAGTGCTTGTTAAGCTATTTAATATGTCCTCTAGCTAGTAAGCTTTGTATGCACTCTTCAGCCACAGTCAAATACATTGGAATCTGTTGGAATACCTCCACATGGAGGCATCCACGGGGCATCCAATCAGATACCGTAATTACCCCAACTGGCTTCTCTCTCTATCTCCTGTTTCTCTCTTTCTACACCAAGCTCCTTCTGGATGCCAGAGCTCCTCTCCCTGTCCCTAAGGATGAGGCCAAACACCCTGCGAAAGTCATTTCACTTGCTTGTTACTTTTCAAATCACTCCTGCAGCATATCTTCTCCACCACTGATATATGTTCACTATGTTCCAAACAATATAGTTAAATACATTATTTCCTTGTGATGTTATCACCTCCTTATAACTACAGATCTCTGCTAGAATTTATGTATCTCGCGCATTAACTGGTAAGGTAGGGATTGTTTAATGTGCTTACAGACCTTGAGCAAAAAAATGGAACATGCTGCAGGTGAGGTTTGGACATTTTTATGGACATTTTATGGATATTTCCTATTTCATGACTTACGGTCGCCAGAGAAATCCAATGTAACTCCTGTGAGGGATGGAGAAAGCAACAAATTACGTGTATATCCAACTAGTTTGGAACAGACTTATATACTTTTAGAGTCAGAGGTAATGCTGTCCGAATAACGTTTTTTATCAGCATAATTAGGAAACATTTAAATTAAGGTTTAAATAATCTGCCAGGCCGCAAAATGTACCAGAAAAAGGCTCAATGAGAACATATTTTATTTGTTTTCCCACAATACCCCCTTTCAACAACCACTCATAGCAACTAAAGCATGATTCTTAGGATGCAAACCCATGTCTCTGGTGTCACAGTCCTGTTCCTTTCTTTCAAAAATGTGGACAGCAATTATGTTTCCTTCAAAATGTAGTTTGTAAAACAAATTAGTACTCATAAAACATTTCGTTGCCAATGGAATACAAAGTAACTGCTGTGAATCCAACAGACTGAATACAGCTGTTGTCATCAGCAAAGAAGCAAGCTACAAACTTTTCAGAGTCACCTCTCAATTCTACAGGACATTAATGTTTGATACACAAAAAATAGATGTTTGGGGGTGACCTGGTGGCCGAAGGGGTTTAGGGTGCCAAAAATAAACCGCAATGCCCCCAATTCATGTCTTCCATTTATAAATAGCATATTCTCATATACTCTGACTTCACTCTCCAGACTACCATCCACCTCCTGAGATAAACTTGGTTTTAGATAAATCCTGGAGATCTGTTTAAGATGTTAAAACCACATGACCTCTCAGGTGACGCACATAAAGTTGCCAGCATGATGTACTTTTAGCCAGACATTTAGTTCTTATCCATGCTCATAAAAATAACCCTCTCTAATTTGTAACAAGAGATCAACACTAGTCCACCGACGTATGAGCCTAACTATGACTGACTCATATTAAATGATGGGACATATTTTGGTTTTACATAATGAAACATTCCATTTCATCTTAGCAATATGAGCTATTTGAACCTTTCATTTCTATTTTAAACCATACTATGCACAGAACACTGGTCCAATTAGGGGTATTTGGTATAATAGCAAAAGCAGAACGCGTCCAAGCCCCTGTGACCACAAGCAAGAGAGTAATTCTGCAAACGGAGGCAGAAAAAGTCTAGGCATTCATGGAGCCTTGGTAATAAAACCATCTCTCCTTACAGTGCACTGCGGATGAGGTCAAATGAACCCCATAGTCCTTGGGAATGTGAATATGGCAAATTCTTTGTAAATACTGTAATAAAAGTTACACCTCAGGCAACAATCTGACTACAACCCTCCATCATCACTTTTACTGGATGTATGGAACAAAGAAATATGGCACTGTACAATGTTTTGCAATAATGTCTTTTTACACAGTGTACCATTCTGACAGAGTTTAAATAAAAATTAGATCTGAACCATGAGCTGACTCGTGATTAGTGAATTTTTCACTGAAACCAAGAGAGAAAAGCTGTCGTTGAAGGAAAGAAGCTGGAGCCTAAAGTTACAGTCTGCAAGACCGGAATAATCACTAGGTATAAAACAAATGCATGTACTCTGGTGATGTCACGCTTTTATTAGGATGGAGTGTGAGCCCTTTCTTTCCACAGCCGAGGGGGGAAAAAATCCATGGTCCTCATAATCCAGTTGCTTCTACAGATGGGTAAACCACCTCTGTGTGTCTGGTGAGTGGGGGTCTCCTTCAGCCCATACTGGAATGTGCTAGAGTAATTTATCACTCTGAGGTCTATGAGTCAAGAGGAAAGAAGATGTATAATTCCCTAAGGAAAAGAGAGCTTTGTTTTTGGAAATCTATGTGAAGCATTTCACAATGGAAAGTTACAAAGATACCTTTGTACAACAAAAATGTCATGAAGACAAAAGTCATCCAATCAATTTTTTATCGATGGGAGGAACTGAAATGGGAACTTAAAACTACTTCTCAGCCTCTGCGTGCCAGTAAATTATAGGTTTACAATGGATAGAAAGTCATTTCAAATAGGCCAAAGTTTTCACCTAAACCTCCCTTGACTCCTATGATAACAGTATCTGTTTGCCTTGAAAAAGTCTTCGCAACATGCCTGCTACATGCCTGTGCAGACACCCCTTAATGTACATATACAGAAGCCTTAAAGCAGAATGGCTCGCCCTTGCTATAGAGCTGAGTGATGGAGAAGAAAACCTAACCTTAGGCAAGTAATGTTACAAATAGCTGATAGGTGAGTAATGACAGCTCTTCAGAAAGTTATTTATTCAACCATGTCGGGTTGTAGTTGGTACAGGTAGGGAGTGTTCGACCCTGCCTGCAGAGATCTGTGAGTGTGTGTCTCTTGTCATCTCTTTTTTCAACTGTAAAGGCATTGATGATGTGTTCGAGCTTTCTTGCCAATAATTCACGGAGTACACCTTCCCTGTCGTGTACTGACTTGTAAGATACAAAAAAACAGAGAGAAGTTGAGCAGGTTGTTTTATCTTGTGTGCAGACAAATGAGTTTAAAGTTTCTGTTTTTTAAAGAAACTTTATGTTTATGTCGTTATTAAGTTATCCATAATTAAATATCTATTTTTCAGCAAAATTACCATCATCATCATCATTTTATGATACAACATTTGAATTGTTGGTGGATAGGTTTGGACTAAAGCCATGTTCTTCATTTTATTTGACATGTTGTGATTTAGCCACCATGCCTGCATTATCCTCTGTTGAGTATATTATAAGGTACATTTAGTTACATTGACTTGAATATACCAAGCATAGGACTATTAATTTCTCCTACATCATACCCAAATCCTCCTCCTTTAAATCTAATCATCAGTCTCTAAAACTACCTCACTAATCGAAAGCAATAATAATGATAAACATACATTTGTATCTCCCCAAACATCTACAGTTTTATCCACACACAAATCTATCAAAATACATATATGCGTGTAGATATGCACGTACCAGTACATCCTTAATAGTCTCCACATGTACATACATACATACACATCTGCAGATTTACAGTGTGTGAACAAATATAAGCACACCCACATATTGATGGCCAAAGAGCAAAACCTCCTTTTTTTGAGAAAACTAAAAAAACTTTGTTGTTTTCTTGCAGAATGCTATTTGTTAAGGATACCCAATAGCCTACATAATACACTTTTTTGGGACTATATTACTATATTATGTGTTAAAAATACCGTAATAACCATACAAACATACAGTAAACAATTCCACATAATATAGTAATATAGTCCAAAAACGATGTATAATGTATTGGGTATCCTTAACAACAAGTTTTCTCAAAAAAGTGCATTTTTCAGATAGGAGGTTTTGCTCTTTGACCATCGATATGCATGCATGTGCACAGACACAACAGAAAGCCCTAATGCACATATCAGTCCATCTTATCCTCTTCACTGCCACTGCCCTGCTGACAGGGCAACTTTGTTTAAAACCAAATATGTCCAGCAATATTGTGAATTTTTTTTAAAAATTAAGCACAACACATTTAGAATACTTCCATTTGATAGAATGGTGCAGTCAAAAAAACAAACAAACAAACAAAAAAAAACATGCAGAGTACAGTTTATTTACTTAGCGTAAACAGCTAGAACATAAAAAATATACAGTACATGTTATACTGACACTGTCAGGTAATGTGAGATATGTTTTCCAACTTGAGTATAGTGGAAGTGGAAAGTAAACAAAGCTGGATGTTAAAGTGTTTTTAACTTTAAAGTTGATACACATGTGGACTGTCTGCATGCATCCTCGGTATTTAGTTCAAGCCAATATCCTTAAACTTTAACATGTATGAGAAAAACGACTCTACAAGAAGCAGATACTGTATGCTCACATCACCTTTTTACTTCACAGCATCACAGTATCTATGCAGTCATGTATGAAGAAAAGAACAAAAATCCCACTCTCAATTAGGATATCGAGAAGATATCATAAACAGGATATTCAATCTGGGTCTGGCAAGATTCTTGTCAACAGAGTGCACTTTATTTTGGTAACAGTTTGTTTAAGGATTTATCTCCAGGGAATATACCAAAATTTTATTTGGAAAAATTAGGTAAATACAAAAAAAGATAGTTTTTAGTACTTTTTATGGCTACATGTTTACATAAAAAGACTGCATAGCACAACTTAAACACTCTCTTCTTTTTGTTCTGGGGCTCTAAGATTGGCACAACTCAGGAACACATGACTCGAGGTTTACGAGAGGAACAATTCTGTCTGATTCTCAAAACTTGTTTGATATGTGCGCCTCATTATATCTGAAGGCATTTCTGTCTCTTAGATTTCTGATATTCCTCTAATCCCATCAGGCAGTAATCTGAGAGCATCTGCCTGTTCTAGACTCTCTATCTGGACAGTAGAAAATGTAAGTAGTAAGGAGCAGATGAGACTAATGCATAATATCAGATCTTTTCTCTCCAGGCCTAAATGCATGCAAGGTTTTCAGGATGTATGATTTTGTGTTTCACCCTTTAAAGCACAGAATCAGGGTTGTATTCGCCTCTACAGCCTGCCAGTAATAATACTGTATCTCCAAACTGACGTTGCCCAGTGTTTTTTGTTTTGTTTTGTTTTTTTCTCAGTTCCTTGCTATGCTTGGCACTGTTTGTCTTTTTCACTTCCTCATCAGAGGCCATTTTTTTTTGTATAAAATGCATCTATAAAATATACTGCTGCTGCTGCTGTTTTTAAACAAAATGACTGCTATCAGATTTTTTTTATTGTAAAGCTTCAACTCATGCTATAACGTGTTTTGAATGTACTTTAAGTTTGTGTGCTGGAAAAAAGTACTGACGAGTCACACATGCGGGAGGGAGTGAAGGTTCGACAGTGAACTCAGAGCTGAGATCTGCTCACCATATTCGACTGGAAAGGTTGAGCTAATTATTCTCGTTTCCTGGAGATGTAACGGCCTGGACTCCCCCAGTCTGGTGAATGTTGAATCAGTTTACCCCCTATAAAGTTATGTTTAACTGCTGAGTCACATTCCCTGGAGAGTGGGTGTTGGTACAAAGGCATAAGGGGCAAATATGTAGCAGTACCACAACAACATGTGCTGCTGGACTGGTCGGGGTTAGTGTTGGGTGTGTGCTGCATGTGTAGGATGTTGTATAAAGTCCATTTTTTTTGGGACATGCTGGTGACCCAAATTGCAACAGTGCATAGCTGTGTATCCTGGGTTTGATTGTAACATATGACTAGCATCGTATGTCTTCTCCTTTATCCCCCAGATTTTCACCCCCATATGATCTAATAGCAGCTCAATGACAAGAAAAAGTAAAACTGGTGCTGCTTGCTGGTTCCTTTTTTTTTTTTCCAATTTTCAGCACTAAAGCACTTCCCGGTGATTGACATGTGATTGACTTGACAATATTCTGAGACTCCACAATTTCCTCTGTTTTGTGGCAGCTAGACAGACTAGTAATTTAACTCCTTGTTTAGCCAGAGCAGATATACGAGGCTGTGCCACACTGTGCACAAGATCATTTGGATGGATAGTGGGGAGGGGGGGGGGCAGTTTGACACTGTTTACACAGGTCTTCTCTGGCAGCAAGTCGTGTTTGCCTCTGTGTAGATGTGTCTGGGTTTGTGTTTACGCAGGAGTTTGGGCTTTATACTGCAATCCTAATAAAAACTGTCAAAATGCAGCAGACGGGTTGATGTATGGCTCACATGTGGGGAAAAAATTACACTTTAAAGTGGCATTCAGCGTTTGCGATCGATGTCCCCTACAATTTGAGCTCACTCATAAAATACACTGAGGTCGACAAATGTTTCTCGTTAGGCCCGAGCTGACTCCGGCAGATACTTTAAAGACACAATGAGCAATTTAAGGGACCATATCAATTTTGTATTTTCACTGTTTGTCACAAGTTTAAAAACCTTCAGTATTAAGTGTAAACTGTGGAGACACAAAACCAAGGCAAGGCAGTAAAAGGTTATCAGGTAAGTCACTAAATACAACCAATTACATCAATAAATAATCATTAAAATGGAGTGTAAAAATGCTTTTTTTTTTTTTTTTTTTTTTTTTTAAATTTTGCTCTTTTACCACTGATCACTTGTAAACAGAAACTACACATATTATTTTACTCTGCTATTTAACTTTTACTATTTAAGTATTTTGCTTTTTTGAATTTTTGACCAATTGATTGGAGATTAAAGGAAAAGTATAAAGCTTTTTATTTATTTTTACACTCCATTTTAATTTTACAACAATTGATTATAACACTGTTTTTACACATGGAGTTACTGTATATGTTCGAGTTGTCTGAAAACCTTTTATTACATTTCATCAGTTTGGGGCCCTTATATTAAAAATTGTGTTTAAACAAATTGCTAATAACTTCACAATATGTAAGTGAGTCATATTATAATCATGTGGCCAGTATTGGTTTTATATTCAGTGGCGGGACTGTATTGTGGATTGCATTTTTCAGATATCTGCACAGGGAATTTTTGGTATTTGCTTTGGTGATCTGGGTCATTTTTGGCACTAACACATCCTCCCTAAACCGGTTTGTTTTTCCTTTAGCCTAGCATGGGAGGGAGTATTTTATCATCACCAAAAAAAAATTAAAAAAAACAAGATGAAGGAAATAAAAATCAAGAATGCCTATATGCTATATTTTTTTACACCCTCTTGGAAAATCTCCAGAAAGAAACATGAGTTTCCTTTTGTTAACAACCTAATTCAACAGAGCACTGGGTTGTTCTCTTGTTAGACACTTCAAACCCTGTGGGTCTTTGTGGGAGCAGGGGCAACACAGATGTTGTTTGCTTAGTCATAAGTCGTGTTACGGCTCTTTTACTGTTCTACTCCCAGCATTGTGTTTCTCACCACAGTATCCCCTTTTACTTCTCAGAGGGAGCCTGTCCTCTGCCTGTTGTGGGTTGTGTCCATATTGTCACAGAGCTTCTTCTTCAGTTAGTTCTTTTAGTGATTTAGTTTGATTAAATGATAATATTCTTACCTACAAAGACCATTGTCTGTCTTTTCTAACTCAAGATCAGAGTCTAATGCACACTGGATAACTTTCTTACATGGTAGTTTGGACTCACGTACTAGATCACAATTCATTTTAACTGTTCCTTTAAGATGTTGAGTTCTGCTGAACTGGACTCCCAGGGGGTATGCTTTTCATCATCTGCACATTTGTGGTCCTGATCCTGCCAACTTCCCTTCAAAATGTCTGTTTTGGCTTCACTCTGCGCCATTTTCCAGAAGACTCATGTACTGGCATTACTCTACACAAATCATCATATAAATGATCAACCGTTGTAACCTTAAAGAAAAATATTCAAGGCTTTGTTCTGAACAGTTCCTGCAGTTAACGTTAATATCCTGAATAAAAAGAATGGTAACATTTAATGACTAGAAATGTTTTTTATTTACAAGAGGAGTATGCAATGCAAATGTTCTGGCTCCTCACTTAAAAATGATCACTTGCATAAGCCATCCTGCCGAACGTCAATAATTAGTTTAATGAGTGTTATGCTACAACTCAAAAAAACCCATGAGTATTTTCACACTGTTTACTCTGAAAACAGCACACTAACAGGACTAATAACCCTTGTTCTAGGTGATTAAAATTGCCTAGTAATGTACAGCAGTTAAATACCTCATGTCTTTAGCTTTGCCGGTTGCTATCCCCACTGCTAGATGAGCTGCAGCAACACATGACAATGCAGTCGTGCTATGTAGTTGTGGCAGTTCGTACAAAGAGAAGTGGAGGAGCGAGAAGTGACTTGCTTATTGGACAGGAAGTCTGTACACAAAATATATTAATAACCTCCATCAAATTCCAGTGGAAGCAGGGAACCATGAGCCATGAACCATTTTATATAAGAATGTAACCACTGAGGAAGCTGCTTTGTAATATTGCTGTTTGGAGAGCTAGCTACTTCTCACGGATGGTTAGATACAATAAATATACAATACGATACAATGATATGCATAAAATCTGCTATTGTGTATTTGCCATGCTAAACTAAGACAGTGAACAAGATTGACGTTAATCCTGCTTAAAATGTTAGTGTTATTATGAGTGTGTTAGCATGCTGACGTTAGCATCTGGCTCGAAGTGCTGCTGTGCCCATAAACACAACCTCACAGAGTTACTAGCATGGCTATACACTCTGTCTTGCTCAACTAATTTTTAAATTAATAATATGGCAAATGCATGATAAAAATATGACTTGGGGTATCAGTTATTAAATTCCTTCCACACTGTTTTAGCTTACTCAAACACTGTCACATTAAAAGCTGCATTAATTGATTTTTGGCCGTTTGGTTGCAGTGGAACAAGCTGAAAACACTCATATTATTCAGTCATATTATTACCTTCTTAAGTTATTATAATGGAAGTGTTAGCAAACATTTGCCTATTACAGCTGCAGAGCAACAACAGCGTTAATTTGGAGTTGTGTGTCTGTCCTCCAGATGAATGTAAGTCCAATATTTACTCTCCCTTTAGTTCTGTTCTGGCCTCCTGTTTTTCATGTAGCATATTGTAAGTGAACGTTTTCACTAAAAAGAGCTGCCTGCTGCAGCTGGACACAAGCTTGGTGAGAGCAGAGTTGGGGGCCGGAAACCAAAACAGCGAGCTGAGAGACACTAAAACGCTCCTTACTGTAGGACTGCATTGTCACTGACCTTGTCTGAAGAAGAGAGGTGTTTGAACAGAGGCCAATGAATGACTGGTGGTCTTAAAGTGTTATTTCCCTTTGGGAGACCTGTAATCACTTGACAAATAGCCTTGCCCCTGGGCTGCGAGATGCGAGCTTCACGTACTGACAGAGCCAAATGAAACATCCTGTAAAATCACCTGAGGAAGTCTGTCTGAGGTCACATTAGGAAACGAGCTAAAAGCAGGTGATTACATCCCCTGTAAGCTCATTCAAATGTGTGATATGTGAGAAGGACCCGTTTCTTTGTATATTCAGCTTTTTGCACAGCTGATTCAGTAATTGTGTTCATTCTTTGTCTGTGAATCCGTCCCTCAGCGTTCATTTTTCACATAGTAATAATACTCAGATGCCGTTCATCTTATTAAACTGGTGTTGTGGCGAGAAGGGGAGAGTAAAATCATCATCATCATCATCCACTGAGAAGAATTGAGGGCAGTAAACCTGCACACAATGAGCACCATCCCTGCTACCATGGGAACAGAGAGTTATAAATTTGTCTTTTTTTTTCTTCTTCTTCAAACAATGACAGTGGAAAGTGTTCCATCTGGAAGATCCTCCAGCTGTGCAATGTCTGTCTTGCAGATTTAAACATCTCTAAACTAATAACATTAGCGGGGTTTCCTGCTACCATTATGAAGTCTGACATATAATCTGTTATCCTTTCTAGACAGGGCATTGAACTGTCACTACTCACTATAAATAAATAGGGAGAACTGGAAAATGAAACTGGAAAATAAGAATAACAATCTGACAGCAAGTTTGAGACAGCATTTGAGACATTTTTCCATATACCTATGCTTCCTATTTGTATTTGTATACCATCATAAGCTTTAAGCAACTGTACATCATATTCAAGTCACTCTTAAATTATGTGCAATGTCTTTTTATATTTGAAGTTAGGATGCCCTCTACTGGAGGAAAAACATAACAGCATATACCTTTTGCTGCAACAAGTTCCTTCTGTTTCAATTCACTTTGACCTCATATGCTTTCATAGAGATTCTTAAAATAGAGTGAATGCGTGCTGTTTTAGATGTGTGCATGTTTTTTGTAAAACAGTCTCTTGTTGTCAGGATGGTAACATTTGAGATTTGTCAGTCAAATGAAAACATTGAGAACTATTCATGCTATTTCTGTTTCCTCCCGTCAGGTTTTTGATCCGGCACCTGTGGAAATTTGTTTGAACGTGCACATTTTGTTCTATTGCAAAGCACGGTGACATGTGAGCTGACACACGGTTGATGATCTGCTCTAGTGTTCCCTCTTTTGCCAGCTGTATCTGTATAATTTACACATAACCTTTGCCAGCAGCTGCACAGCTGAATATAACTGCCTGAATCTCCTCTCTATAAACCTCACTAGCAATACATCACCTCCAAAAAAAATAACAAAGACGTCATTCTAAACAATGTTTCATCTAATACACTCAGACTGTGTTTTCTTAAATGAGCAGTGGTGCCTGATGAATATAGAAGTGTATTTTGACTTGGAAAATAATTTGACTGTGGACAGCTATTTTTTAATAAAGTAACTCTCAAAGTCAGGTTGTGCTGGCTAAAGACACGATGTCTGTTATGTCTGGAAAGAAAGAACCCGCACACCAAAAATTAAGGCAAACATACTGTAGAAAAAAAACACAGCACAAGACAGACTAACATACAGTATACTCCACTGCAAAAGGTGTTTGATGAGTGTGGGTGGGAAGTCCAAAAAAAATAAAACTAATCCAAAGTTTCATGAAGCTCAAACATTACATTTGCTGCTGTGAATGTGAGGGAATGGTTTTATATCCCACAAAAGGCCGATTTTCCACTCTAATGGCCGGCTATTGAGAACTTAATGTCTCCACAGACAATAACTATTGACTTTTTTTGTTTTTTTAGTTTTGCAACTAAGCTACACAGTCAGGTAATGAGTAGTAGACAATGCAGTGTTGACATTGGTAGCATGTACTGTAATAAATGGCCATCTGATTTGGAGAGAGTGATATGTCTGTTTCAGAACAGGAAGTCTTTTAGAAGCAGCACATCTATCTATCTATCTATCTATCTATCTATCTATCTATCTATCTATCTATCTAGCCATCTATCCATGTGAGCAGATGCGCGGCAGCTTTAGTATATTTACCCTGCAGCTCCAGCTACGTGTCGTTACACCTATAAACTACCTGAACCCAGGTTTAAAGTGTGTCAGTGAACTTGTAGGAATTTCTTTGACACGCATTTATTTGGGAATGAGCACCATGGAAGAACATGGATCTTCTCAACAAGAAAGGGAGGGCCCCACGATTAGGTAATGCGGATGTTAAGGTTCTGACAAAATTATACATATGACCACAAACCAAGTGACACAGCATGAATTTGAGGCAGCAGAGCAGTAGCCTGCTTTGCCCGGCTGATAATCCACCCTTGTGTGCCTGTCCGTCTATTTCTGTATACGTTTCCGAAGACTTGAAGCAATAGTGCCGTATAATGGAAGTAATTTTATTCGCCTGAAGTAATAGCAATGAAGCTTTAATCCTAAATGGGATTAAGTCATTCCCTCTTTGAGATGTCAAACACACAACGTCCTCTGTTTGTAACTATGCAATCCAGTCATGATTTATTTATTATACTATAAAGATATACTATACAGGATTTATTGGTTGGTGTTTGTAAACACACACACAACATTCAGAGCTGGCCCCTCCTCCCTGGCTGAACAAGTGAGAGAGAGAGAGAGAGAGAGAGAGAGAGAGAGAGAGAGAGAGAGAGAGAGAGAGAGAGAGAGGCACTGGCGAGAGAACAAAGCCGTGAATCGGATAAACAAAACTATTATCTGATTGTTTCACGGTGGTTACGTTCTAGAGCGCAAATAAACACGCCCACACCTCGGCACAACCCTGCGGGAAGGTGCCGCATTGCTGGGTTTTGCAGAGCAGAAAGAGGAGAGAGACAGAGACAGCCACGTAACCTAGTAGCTATGCTACGAGTCCCGACCTCACATTCACCCTGTGCGCTGTTATTGGCTGAAAGCTACACACCCACTGCCCGGAGGTTGACGCCCAGAAGCATCCCAACACAGCAAAATAACAAGAAAATACAGGCAGAGGGAAGAGTCTCTGTAGATATATACACTGCCACACACTTAGTGACTAGTTTCAGTAATCACTAGTGGGTCATAAGTGATGATTGAGAGGGTTTACTGTTGTATGAGTCTATACATTGTTTGTTCTTAGGAAAATCCTGCATAGTGTACCTTTAAAGTAGAAGAAGATGTGGGCAACTATAAATGTGCATATATTAGCCTACATCACAGCATTCATACAGTGAGTTTAATATAATTGTTGCAAATACTATTACTGCCACTATTACTAACTTATATTACTAATCGGCATAATGATAATAATAATAATAATAATAATAATAATAATAATCGCAAAATGTATTTTTTCTGCCTACCTACCCATCTAAGATGAAACGCATAGCATGTTTTTCTGGTACTTGCATCCATCAGTGACTTGAGATAGGCAGGTTGTCCTCCAGAGTCACGTGGTCATGCTGAGCATCCTTTGCAGATCCAGTAAACTGCGTGGCGTGTCTTCACTAGGTATGGACCAGCTCTGCTGCTGCCGCTGCTGCTGCTGCTGCTGCTCTCTTGTTTAGTCGCAGCATCTCTTGCCTCTAGTTTTTCTACCGCTGGACTGCTCTCTGAAACTACAGGTAAGTCAGCGAATACAGTGGTTACAAATGAAAATGTTACAGTCTTGAGTTTTTGAGTGGGCAAGCATTATCAAAAATGATGGGAGTCGCTGTCTGGCCACTTGCTATGCAACAAAGACATGCATGCGCCTGAGCAAATGAAATGACTGTGTAACGTTTCCCGAATTGAGGTTTCTGTTCACACTGAGTTGTGCAACCTTCTAAATCTATGTTTAAGAGTCCGTCCTCGCAGGTACGGTGTTAGTGTTGTGCGCAGAGCTGCACTATGAGGCAGAGGCGTGTTCATTGTGAGCAGGTAGAGCAGCACGGCTCCGGAGGCGGAGGCTTACTGGTCGTAGTATGTTGATAGTCGTTGTTGTGTTGCGGTGTTTTGCTTGCACAATAGAAAGTGCGTTGCTGCTTCGCTTATAAAAGATCAGAAGCTCTATGGGTCATCCCTGAGCCGCGTGATATAGTCTGAGATTCAAGTTCAAACACAAGCTGGAGGCGGATAAGGTCGCATAGTAGTGACTCAGCATCATTTACTGGAGAGGAGACTGATGGTGCTTAACAGGATTGACAGCAGCTGAAGGGTTAAAGCAGCTGGTTGTTTGGTTGTTGTGGAAATCAAATGGTTTAGGTAATCTGACACCGTTCAGGTTCAGTGTTTTTTAAATAAAGAATATCAGAATGTAGTGCGAGTATTGATCATACTTGAGTCTGGAAGAGAAGGAGCTGGTGAGTGGTCTTTCAAAAGCCATGAAAGCTACAATATAACCTCCACTAGATGAACTGACCACAAACATCTACTGCCAGAATGTAAAAGTAAAAAACAGTACAAACAAAATAGAGTTATGTTTAAAGAAATGCCCAAGAACTGTAAAATATCCTGCTGTTATATCAGTTTGAGTGTTTATAACAATTAATTGTGAAGTTAATTAGGAGTCAGAGGCTGATGAGTTTCTGTAGAAGGAATGAGATATCTCATACTTTAACATCGTTGAAGTAATTAAATTTAATGCTACAGCAGCCTGGTCCCAACAATATTATGCTTTTTAAAAAATATAATTAACGCAATCTGTTGTCACTTAATATGAAACATGAAATGACTGACCTCTCCTCCCTGCAGTGGTATCTAAACAGACATATCGCACTAGAGCTGCAGCTAATGATTATTTTCATTATTGATTAATCTGATGGTTATTTTCTCAATTAATGATTTTGTTTATTCAATGTCAGAATATAGTAAACATGCCAGTTTTAATTTCTTAGAGACCATGATGGCATCTATCAACAGCCCACAAAATCCAAAGATATTCATGTTTACAGTCATGTATGATGCAGAAAAGCTTCAAATCTTCACATTTGAGAAGCTACAACCTTTTATTTATTTATTTATTTATTGGCATTTTTGCTTAAAAAACAATTAAAGGATTATCCAATTATCAAAAAAGTTGCATATTAATTTCCTGTTGTTCAACTAATCATTTTAATTGACTAATCATTGCAGCTCTCTATCTAACCAAATATAGTAGTTTTTTGAAATTCATACATATTTACAGTACATTTCTGCCTCCACCCAACACAATAGAGGTAAATTAAATTTTGTTTGTGGTGCTCACAGTGACAATATGAATTCAACAGTACTTTGCCTTTCCAGTAAAATGTGTGCACAGAATTCATTATTAATGGTTTTCATAGGGACTATTTTTTTTTTTTGTTGGTAGAAAGTACTGCAGTGACAGTGAGGCGTGTTGATTATCTAGAGGATGCTCTCTTTCTGGAAATACAGGTTACTGTTGATTTTAAAAGTTTTATTTTTCAATACTGTGAGCATCACTGATGAAATACCATTCACTTGGCAGACAAATAAAACTAACAGTGTTTTTCTTGAAAGAACTTGTGAGCTCACAGTAGTAGAGAAGTGTGACTGAGTGGATAAATGATAAATCTAGGGTGAATAAATCGACTCCTTCATCACCTGCTTTGAATGTCTTGCTGTATGAATGTACATACATAATTGATCATATGTGTAATCAGTATCTTCATTGTTCCATTTTTTGGCCTGGATACTTTGACCTTGAAGCTTATTTTGGGCTTTTTTTTTTATCTTCAGCATTGTACTGTCAAAGTTTGAGGCTTTGTAGAACTATGAGCCACCATGTTTCTCAGTTTACTGCCCACTTGTGTCTAAACATAGATCTATAAATCAAGAAATAGTTTGCTGCTTTGTCTGGAGTGGGTTTTTTAGGGGGCGACTGGGAATGACAACTCAGCTGGAGGCCTCTGTTGTGAATCTCTGACCAACAGGAGAGCAGAAAACTGTAATTGCACTGTGTTTTCAGGGGACAGCAGATGACGTTTTTCGGCAGCGCTGCCTGTTAGTTGATAAAAGCCGTGTGAAGCTACATGAGGTCTCATTAAGTATCACAACTGAAATTTCTTTGATGCCGAAGTGGTGCTGAGTAATTAGTGTTGCTACAGACTGAAATGTGTGGTTGAACAGGTTAACTGTGGTTTGCAGTCTCTCTCTCTCTCTCTCTCTCTCTCTCTCTCTCTCTCCGCACTTTATGTGAAGTCTTGTCCATGTTTGTCAGTATGTACTGTGAAACTCTTCAAGATGTCTCCGCGCTGATGCCAAAACTATTTCTTCAGTTCAGTTTTTGATCAAAGTTAATCCGAGCTCTTCGGTGCCATAACACATCCCAGATGATATAATTTACCAGTTACAGAGAGAATATGGAATGGATTTACTAGTTGGCACAATTAATGATTATTTCATGACTTTTTAGTACTATTTTTTACTGATGATTTTTTAAAAAACCTTTATAGAAACACTGCCCAACTAGAGAAAGCATTGTGTTCCATATTTAAAAAAAACAATTAAAGGAAGAATGTCAGTAACGCAGTCTCTTCCCGGCTGAATATTAATACTCACCAGTTTCTGTGATTCATAACTGCTTTTGGAGAGTATGAAAACCCTCCCCTTGAGTTGATTGAATCCCTACAGCCATCTGGAGTCCACAGATATGAGTAGATATGAGTTTGACATCTGCAGCCTAATCAGTGCCGCACTAAAGCACAGTTCCATTAGGCACAATGATCCTCTGTGGTTACTTTGATTAAATGATGTGCAACAAACACCAGACTGCTAAAGAATAACAACGCAAACATCTGTGCTTCTGTGAACATCGGAATATTGTCTAATGCATGTTTACATGTGATATGATGTGATGCTACATGACTTTTATCTGAAGGGTGACATTTCATAGTCAAGATGCACTTCAAGTTTTTTTCTTTTTTAAAAACAATCCAGCTTTTCTCTGGATAATCATGTAAACATGCTAGTTATGGAGTTTTGTTAATTAATGCAGTCACATAAATGGCTTGAAGAAACATTAATTTACACCTTTGAGAGAAGTGCTATTAATGTGGCATGTAAACATAACATCTAATTGAATGCAACCATATTAATTAGTGAAGTTAGTAACATCTCGTTTTCATCATGAAATATTATAGATAGAAATAGAAGCTCAGATACCACAGGATTGCACTGGAGTACAGTATTTGGTTTCAATAGTAGTGCATCATTCTGCTCTGTTGTTTTTATCTCAACCTTGGAGTGATTCCACCTTCACATGTTTTTATTGGTAATGACACATTTAATTGTAAAGAAATAGATTTTTATCATTTGCTACATGGTCAAAGCAGCCACCTTCATATTCTTATTGCAGGAAAAATCCTGTATGAGAGTATTTATGAAGTCAGTTGCACGATTAGTGTTAGAGTTTTGCTTTACACAATAATCTGATCAAATGAAATGTGTGTCCAACACATCGTTCTTGCTCTCTTATCTACCAAACTAGATGCAACAAAGTTACAGTTACAATCACAATCTTAAGCTTTCAGTCATGATCACTGTGTTGTTATTTGTAGTTTCTTTGTTTTTACTTATACACCGTTTTTTTTTTTAAACAAATATCTGCAAGTTAATTTTTCGGTGATCATTCATTTAACATTTTTATGACATAACTTCCTCATCAATAGCTTTAAGTGTTGGCTGTTTCTTTGAGTAATCAGCTGGACAAAAGCTTTCTCAAGTGGAATATGAGTAGCATATATTTCAGTTGATTATTTGTAATGAGTCTGTTCTAAATCACCCTCATCATTTGTATTGTAGACCCATCATTCACCAGAGGTTTTGTTTTCCTTTTTCTCCTCTCTGTTGGCATTCCTCAGCTGCTTCCTCCCCCCCCCACCACCACCACCACCACAACACTGTCAATGTCTGTCACGTATGTATGTCACCGTCCCCTTCACACATTCAAAGGGCGAGCCTTTCAGAGCTCTCTGATTTCACAGCTGGCATGGAGTGGGTGGGACATTTGATATTAGCGGTATTAGTAGAGTGGTGGGCTAGGCAGGTACTGGGTCAGCTTTGTCCAAGGTGACTGCACACTCCATCGGTGGCCAATCAGCACGACACCCTGGTCCTTCAGACACAATGGAAGGTAGGAGGGAGCATGTGTGTGAGGTTTGCAACAAGGGGCTCTCTAAAGGCTTTCTGGTACCACATTTAAACAGCACAAGTACTTGGTATTGAAAAAGTGTGAGATGGTGGGAGTTTCTCAGCATGGATTAGTCTGGCTGTGCAGGGTTTGGTACATTTGAAGGCTGTTTATTGTCAAAGCACAGACCATTTGCTTTGTAACACACATTATTTATGCACTATTCTAAACTTAAAATGCCAATGTTTTGTGTTTAGATGCTTACCAAGATATCACCTAAACCAACTGTTTTTGTAAAATCCCTTTATATAAGTGATTTCAAAATATCCTCAAGTGTGGTGATGACTAAGAAACCCTGCAATAGTTTGTTCCTGGAGATGCAGCATAGTGTGATAATGCCATATTGTGCACAATAATTGCCTAATTGCTCAAGAGGTAACTTCAATCTGTTCTGCATACTCATTTCAACAGCATACTTTTATTTGTGCAGTGCCTTGCGAATAATGTGAGCTATGAGCCAGCTGTAAATGTCTCAGAGGGAGCAAATGAGTCAGTTGAATAAAACCGAGACAGATGTAGGGCCTCTTATTGTGACAGTGGGAAAACAGCAGCTTCAAACAGTGGGTCACTTGGGATACATTAGCATCCATCAATTCCCATGACTTTTTGTGTCCCTGTATATAAAAATATTTAGATAATATGGTTAATTCAGTCTAACATATTTTTTTGTTTTGCCTTGTCATTGCACACACCGTCCTAATTTAATACTGAACCTTGTAATAGTCCTCACAAAACACTGAATTTATGACTACACACCCAACTCATGAAATAACCCTGTACTTCACCACAGTATATAGTTGTCAGTTCTGCTCTACAAAAGTAGAGAACATTAACTACAGAATACTGTGAGGTTGAGGTTTAAGCCAAACTGTGTAACATATATTTTGTAAAACCTTAATTTTGTGCACAAAAACAACAAACCCAAAAAGAAAACCAAAGATTGTAACTCTCTGTTTTGACAGTCTAAAGGGTACAGGGAAAATGCAGTAACTACAAACCAAAATGTTCTAGCCTTTCCTTCAGCTTTCTTCTCCATTGTAACAAATTAGCTAGTTGGATAAATTAATATTTAAGTACATAAAGGTAGCTTAACCACATCAAATCACATGAATTTCCACTGGAGTCAGAGGCTGCAATTACTGCTACTCTTCAAAGCTAGGCTAGCTAGGCTTTTAGCAAGATGAGTAACTAGTGTTACTTTTTCATTATCTGCTCTATTCTGACTTAATTGAGCAACTGCCTTGTTTATGTGGTAGGCTAACTAAATTGCTAAATGTTGCAGTAAACTAAATTGATATATTAGTTAAAGGGAAAAAAGTGTGTGTTATCTCACCAGCTAGCCTTAACTAGCTGGAGTCCAGTCACTGCAATATGGGGTTACCTCTGTTTTCTAGTTCTTGCAAATGTTAAATGCTATTTCTTGCACATTTTATAGCATAATATTTGTTCATTTGGTAAAACAGAATCTGCAGAATCTGGTTCTAACTTAATTTTGATCAAAAATGTATTTATTGCATTTGGCTTTGTTTGTTTGGCAGAATTATCACTTGACCACAAACACACAGAGGGATCACAGGAACAACTAATTTTAGTATTTCCTACTCAGTCTGTTCTCACAACATATTGTGTAATGGAAATGTTGCTGATTAACAGAAATTCTGGATACTTTAACTAGATCTTTGGTGAAGTGAATGACAATTGTTTCAGCTGGCTTGCCCTCTCCTCCACTGCCCAAAATAATTACTGACCAGCAATCCTTGGCATGTTCACATGGATGAGCGGCACCTGTTCTCCTCCATGTTAAAACCAAAATAATCAGTTGTGTCTATTTTGGCATCATCATTAAGCAGCCCAAAAGTGCCTTCTTCTGTTTGTTTGTTTTATTTAAGTGTGTGTGTGTGTTCAAATTGGACTGGTAAGTGAGAATGTAGACGAGTTAAGTAAAGATATAGATTAACGTTATCCTCAGGGCGCCACCTGAACAACATGTCTTTACAATCAGTCAGTCAATCTGAAGGTAGTAAGGTGCTAATAGCTGCCTGAAACACTTCTCTTTACTGGAGTCAAACATCCAGTTTAACTTGAGACAGAAAAAAACATCATTAACAGAGCACAGTTACTTATATAACAAAGACTATTATTGGCGTAGTTTATGAGGAGTGTTCCCTTAGAAAAGCTTAGTGCCTTTTACCAAGCTGATGAAAAGATGTCAAGTTAATTTGTGATGGGACTCTTCAAACTGCTTTTATGGATAGTAAATATCAGATGGGTTTATTTTGGGAGACAGTTGTTAGGTGGAAAGGGACAATAAGGCCTCTTGAAAAAGGGAATTTCCGTGTTGGTACCTTTGTAAAGTAATTCAAGTTCTGGTTCTATACATGCCCAATAAACAAATATATATTTTGAAGTAAAGTAGAATAAAAAGAAGTTTGTACCAATACTCATTTTGTATATGGTGAGATAACATATGATGAGGCTCGCTACATTTATATTTTAAGTATTATTCACAACTAAGTAAATCCAGGAACAATTTGTACAACCATGTTGTGTAGATCCATAAAGGTCTCAATTGAATAGTTTTGGGAAACATTTTGGGAAATATGCTTATTTGCTTTTTATGTACGGTAAATATGAAGCTACCAGCAGCAGCTTAGCTCAGTGCAGAAACTGGAAACTGAGGGAAAAGGCTAGCCTGACTCTGGCCAAAGGTAGCTTCATATTTACTACACACACAGAGTGGTATCGATCTTCTCATATAACTCTCAGCATCGAAAGCGAATATTGTTTAAGATACCCTGTTTTAGGGAGTATGTGAAGAAACTTAATAAAGTCTTTTTTTGGATTGCTTTTATTGTGTTTTTACATCATTGTTTAGTGGACAGTTTTTGTTTATGGCACCAGTTAGGAGGTGCTTTCAGAAGTTCAGGGGTCCTCAACAAAGAGAGCTCATTGCCGCCACTCACCGGTACATAAATCCATTCTATGAAGCCCTGGAAATAAAAAATAGAAAGAGCAGGTGTGTCGGGGGTGCAACCACAACATCTTCAGTTCAAGTCCAGACATGGTTCTTGACTGTTGCATGTCAGCACCCTCTCAATCACCATGACAGCTGATAAAAACACCGCAGGGAACATGTAAGAGATAAGAGATATATTCATTAATTAAGAAGCAAAACACAAATGCCATCTTGTGGGTGTGAAGCAGCAATGAAATCATGATGTATCACAGTCACTTCTGCCTCATTAATTTTGTAATCTTATTGCATATTCCTAAATATATTTAGAGATAATTTTCATAGAGATAATTATTGTCTTTGCATGTTTGCCTTTAACATTTAAAATGCATTTCAAACTGTATGTGTGGGTGTGTTTTTCTCAGCATACAGATCAGTGACCATTTCCATTGTATGGAGTTTATGTACTGTACTTGGCTGAGGGTCCAGCTGTGCATATATTCCAGACTAATAACTTTATTTTTCCTGTCTGTTCTCCTGCAGGTTATGCCACCCCAAAGGCTTCCTGGACCCCCAGCCGTGAAAGAGAAGGGCTGATCCCCATCCTCCCCCGGGTTCCTGCTGCTTTGCACCCCATCTTTCCCTCCTGCCCTCTCCCACTTACTCCCCTCTCTCAACTGCACTAACCCCACCCTACTCCCATAGCCACACCTGACCCCCACCACACCTGTCATACTCCATCTATAGGACATTTGGCCAGTCACATCTTTTTCCCACAAACCCCTCTGTTTAATTTTATTTTAGCAACAGTAGCTGTCTTCCCTCTGTCCCCTGCCCCTTGTCAGAATCTATTCTTTACCCCTGGCTGCTAGCCAGGCCCCATGGCTACAGGAGGTCATGCCCCTGAGATAGATGTGTTGATCAACCTACAACAGGTAAGCATTCACGTGGGTTTTTTTTTTTTTTATAACTTACTTTTAAGTAAAAATGCACGTCATCTTGGTGCTTTGTTGTACAAATTGATTAAATTAAACCAAAGAAAAACAAAAAAGCTCCTCTTCCATTTAAACCAGAGCTTGTCTGTTCTGCATTGGGGAGATTGTGTTGCCTTTTGGCTGGCAGCCCTCTAAGGAGGTTAACTCTCTAGCCCAGTGCTTTGAATGGTACTGTATAACCTTGTAAAAAAACCATTAGCATTCAGTTTGATTTGAACTGCTGTAATTATACCTGAGAGTTCACCCAAGCAACTGAGTGATTAAGAACAGTGGCAGAGTCTCTAAGGCAAGTAAGGTAACAGGGTTTCTTACAATTGTGTTGTGTGTGTCTGTGTATATGCGTGTGTCTATGGTTTAGATGATTTAGCCCTGATTATTTCATTCATGGATTTCCTGTAAAGGCTCATTATGCTTAAACAGGAGTGGATTCTTGGTTGGTTCTGTATTACCTTGAAATCCTCAAAATCTGTGAATATGTGCATATTTAAAGACTAGTTTGAAACTGAAGGCAATTCACTGTGTGCCAGGAGGCGATTAGCTTAGCTTAGCATAAAGACTGGAAACAGGCAGAAACAGCTATATCCAAAGTTCAAATGTAAGCCTATCAACACCTCTAAAGCTTTGTCGAAAGTCACTTGTTTAATCCATGCACAAACACAATTGTAAATACATCAATTTGTGGTTTTTCTTGTTGCAACTATTTTTTGGTGAACAGTGGCCGAGTGCAGTGACTTCCCTGTTGTTCGTCAAGAAATAGTTATAGCACATAACTACCTGTATTTTTTACATTTCTTTACAACAATGTGTGTACAGCATGTTAATTAGTGAGCTTTAGAGGTAAGCATATTTTTGAACTCTAGTGAGAGCCAGGCTAGCCTTTTCTCCCTGTTTCCAGTTTTTATGCTAAGCTAAGCTAATCACCTGCAGCTCCATATGTAGCGCACGCACATGTAAGAGGTAACTATCCTCTCATCTCACTCTTGGCTAAAAAGCAAATATTTCCCAAAGTGTCCAAATATTCCTTTAACAGGACAGCAAAATAGAAGTCAAGTGAAGTTGGTTTTATTTATATAGTGCCAAATCACAACAGGAGTTATCTCAGGGCACTTTTCACACAGAGTAGGTCTAGAATGTGCTCTTTAATTTACAGAGACCCAACAATTCCCCCATGAGCAAGCACTTGGCAACAGCAGCAAGGAAAAACTCCCTTTTAATGGGAAGAAACCATGAGCAGAACCGGGTCTCTAGGCGGGCGGCCATCTGCATTGAATGGTTGGATTGAGAGAGAAAGAAGAGGGGGAGAGGCAATAATAATAATAATGATAGAAATATGACTAATAATAATAGCAGTAGCAGTGGGCAAATATGACTATTAATAATGGCAGCAGCGGTGGGCATCAAGCAGTGTACCACGGGGACAGCTGTACCACGGGGACAGCAGGCAGTCCACAGCCGAAGGTCTCCTGCAAGACAAGAAAGCACAAAACTACAGGGAAGACGCCAAGTTAGTAACATGCATTAATGGTACATGAATGCATGCAGATGGAGAGGGAAAGAAGGAGAGAAGAGCTCAGTGCATCATGGGAAGTCCCCTGGCAGTCTAGGCCTATAGCAGCATAACTAGGGGCTGGGCTGGCCCTAACTATAACCTTTATCAAAAAGGAAAGTTTTAGGCCTAATAAAGAATAATGTGGAAATACTGTCTTGGTTATAACAGGACATGCTTTTGTTAGAGCCCAACTTGATTCATACTCCAAGTTCATTTGCGGTCCAATGCATGGAAAATAATATGAATTGCCCTTTTCAACTGGCAGTGCTGGTTTGCATTGCGGCATATGGAATTATGAGAATTGAAGGAGTAAGAGTTCATTTTGGAAAGCATTATGACTGTGGTCTCAAGGGTGGAGAAATGGATATGCAAACGTGGACTGGTATCAAGTGGAGGCCAGTTTGAGTTTGCAGGAAAAATATTATGTTAGAATATCTTTGAATAAATAGAGAAATGTGTACAATGATTGTGATGCAGATGTTAGTATGTCAGCTGGTACAATGAAGTCACGCTCAGTTAACCAGGAAAAGAGCCCTTTAGAGCTACAGTAATTGGCCTTGTTGGAGTGTGTCTGGAAGCTTGAGACTGAAAAAGCAAAGCCTTCAAGTGCTGGTTTAACTGATTTCTATGAGAAAATGCTTTGAGCCTTTGTTTTTTAGCTGCATTTTATTTAAATCCTTTTACTCACTTCACATTTTCACACCAATCAGCTGCTAAATAGCTTTGCTATTATAGTCCAGTCAAGTTAAATTTGCTATATGCTAAAACACAAAATAAGGATTGCAGCTAAAAAACAAAAAAAACCTCTATAAAACATCAGAAAACAGTGAAAAATGCTACAAAACATCCTAGAGCATGGGTCAGCAATTTTACAGCACTGTTTATTGGGGGGAGCTGCCTTTGTTTGGGTTAAAGCCATTATGTTTCTAAAACGTTTTCTTTGATTATTTCTTTTAATTCAGTTGAGAATAAAACTGATTTATGAAACAGTTCTAAGGTTGTATCTTAGGGCAGATGTCAGAACCCCTATTAGTGAGGGCTTACATAATGACAGCAGCTACCCTTTGGCATAAAATGACTCATAAACATGAACATACATTGAGAACTTATCAACACACAATAAGCAATGGCCTGCGTCATTAACGGTTGAAGGAAAATGCTGTTATTGACACATACATGTACCTGTTAATGTCAGATATGGCAATTTATGTTATTTAATTGTGTTATCATGTACATCTTGTTAGTTAATCTCATGTTAAGGTCATAAATGTTATATGAGCCTTATGTTTGCATTGTTATCTACTGTAGATTTGTGAACAGTCATGGCACATTTGGATAGTGGCAGGCCGCTATTTTCCCACCACTATCTTCCAGAACGCAAGGTGATGTCATCAAATTGTTTTGCCTGAGCAACAGTCCAAAACTCAAAATATTCAATTTACTATCATGTTGGACCAAGAAAAGCAGGATATTCTCCAACCTTGGCATTTTTCATTGAAAAATGTCTTAAATGACTTATCAGCGGTCAAAATAACTCGATTTATGACTTATCATTGCAGCTACACAAAAATTTGTTTGATGTGGTGTTTCCTGTTTTTGCAAACGGTGTAATTTCCCAGCTGGATCTGGTATTTCAAGAAGAAGCATTTGGCTGTTATTGCGTTTCTCAAACCCTCAGGCCAGTGCTGCCCTTTGAAACAGCTTGTGTATCATGAATGTCAGAAACAAAGGGCCTGTTTCAGTTCTTTCAAATGGCATTTTTCAATAGGGTAAAAAAAAAAAAGAGTGAGCTCAAATGTGCCAATGTTTTACTGCAAAATTACTAAACACATTGGCCGACATGCACTTTTGAGATAATATGTTTCATCACTGCAAAGATTTTTAATGATGGAATTCCCTCACACAACAGCATGATGAGCATCTGGAATGAAAAGAGCACTGAAATCCCTTCAAGACTGAATTGTTCCCTCCAATGTCTCAACACAGGGATGAGTCACACATGGGTCTGTGGAAAATGCTCGTGTCCCGCATAGCAGGATGCTATGTTCTTATTCAAGTGGAACAGATTAGCCTATGTTCTCCGGAGGAAAAGCTTTGCCAGCTAAGCAGGTGATGTGTCATTATGCGCAGCGGGGACCTTGTCATGCACAGAATGCGTAGCATATTGTGACACTGGTGTACAGAAAATAATAGTCGAATGCTTGGCTACATAAGTGGACCCTTTAATTACCTAGCCTCAATTAGTTGTCCACTCTATACTTAAAATACAGCTATAGAGAGAAAAAGAGCAGCTTATTTGCTCTGTTATCTCCTATAGTTGATTGGAGCTACTCTGAGCCCACTTATCTGTTTTTTTAGGTGATGTGAGGGTATGTGTGTGTCAAACCCCTGGGCCCCTCCTCTGGCACAGTTGAGTCTGAATTGCCACAGAAACATCACCAGCTGCTGCCAGATTATGTCAGCTGCAGTTTTTTTTCAAGGAGACTCTATTGTGTGTGTTGGTGGTTTTGGTCATGGTCATTGGTTTTCATTGAAAGAAAGTATCTTGGGTTTTGATTGTAAACTGCAGTGGCATAGAGGACTTAATGCACTATAACTTAATGATCTTCTCCACATGTTTTAAGACATGTTCTGCTTTGAATAATAATTTGTCTGATATAGTTTTTCCTTAAAAGAAAAGCTCAATTACCTTGTCAGAAATTCTTAAAGTGACATCTTCTCCCTCACTGAAAAATCCAGATTTTATGAATATGGAAATATTTTTCATTTTTAAAGTTTAACTGCTTGGACAAGATGTCTCCTACATTGTCAGTGTATGTGCACTGGAGGCTCCATGTTTCCACATCACATTTGTGTAAATTGCACACTGGACCACGATTGGCTCCAAACTAGTTGTGATGTCATAACTTATGCTCACAGGTACCTTAAACTCAGATTTAAGTTGAACACAGAGAAACTTTCCCCCCTCGATAGGATTAGCAATAAGCAAAACACATTTAGAAAAAAACAATGCAGATTAAGATAAAACAGGCAAATTAACATGACAACATATACACGTGTGTCACAATGAAACACACTGCAAATACAGAACACATAGTTACAACACAATAGATTAATGTGAGGGACTCTCTAGTAATTATTAGAAAGCTGACGCTAATGAATATCATGGTGAGTAGTCGACATATTTGTCAGTTTTTAGTGCTCTCAGGAAACTTGCAGGAAACTTCATCATGTTGATTTACGTTTCGTAAGTGAAAATCCAGAATACATTGTTTACTACAACTTAATTTACTTCCAGATTCTGGGTCAGTGCCAAGGCAATGTGTTCTGTCCAAATCTGCAACAACCAAGCGTTTTGAATTCACTACAGCTCACTACTAGCATCTCTGTATGGCCTCTCCTCTATAGAACGGCAGCTGAGGCTCATGAGTATTGCAGTATTTAGAGCCATCCAACACATGATTTCAGAGACAAAGCTGAAATAATTAAAACCGGTGGCCATAATATGTTGTTACATTATCAGGAAGACTTGTGTGTGTCTATGTAGAGGAATATTTAAGATATCAATGAAAGCAAAATTTTAAATGGGAATTCTGAGTGAAGCTGATCTTCATTTGATTGTGTTTTGTCAATTTGCTTGTGCTTCTTGTGCAGTTTTTGACCACTACTAGAGCTATGGAGAAATGTTTTTAAGACCAGGCTGGAAAATTCTGTCCGAAATTGACATGATTTTATACACTCTTCCTATTTACAGCATTATTTTTTTGGTATAATTTTATATAGAATAGTAAATAAGGTTTTGTGGATACTTGGGGAGATTAATTACCGGGCACTGGCCACTTGGTCTGCAGGTTGAGGGGAGTATAAGTTACATTTGTGTTCAGCTTTCAACTATCCAGGTTCAATACTCAATGAATGGAAAATGGTTTCCTCTGTTTCAGGGAACATTTTTCTTGGTAAAATCTTACTCGGTACATTAACCAAAATTATTTTAATTGCCTAAATTGTGGTTAAACCTTAACTTATTAAAATCCTTAACCTTCTAATATTCAATTCAATGTTAATCCTAACCCACTTTGTAAATTTATCCGTAATAATAATGTCTGGCACAATCGTGGCCCCAAACTGACCCATAAAGCCACACATTTACTTTTTTTTCCTGAGTGCCAGTGTGAGGTCATTTGATCCTAAAGAACAAGGCAAACACATACACCTTTCTCCATATTAGTCAGCAGCTGATAAATATTTTAATGCATCCATTTGGCTCAGCGTTCCATTAAATATGAAATATTAATGTCGCAGTGGAAGTTGGCGAGTTAATGAAGAAAGGTTAGACCGCATGATTTTAACTGAAGTGTAGCTTGGCACATATAGTCAGGATGATTTAATTGAAGCCTTCTCTCCTCATAATTGATCAGAAGTGGCCGAACCAGTCGCAGAGTAGATGGGTTAAATTTTCGTGCGTCAAATATCATTGTGTTTGATGTTGATGGTAACCCACAGTACTAACACTCAGAGATGAGGACTCTTATCCAACATTCATTATTACAATGTTCATTTTAGGAGATTTCAATCTCCATGTCGGCAACATAGCGGACTGAAAATGGAATATAAAAATATAAGAGCTAGGGAAGAAAAAAAAATCATAACATTGACTTTTTGAAATGCTCCAAATGCAATGGTTTGAAATAATAACCAACAAGGTTTTCAGAGTGACCATAACCAGTATATATTTCCACATTTAATTATAGAACTGTTATAATTATTTTTATATTTTCAATACAACTAGTTCAGTTGTATAGTCTTATGGTCTAAAGGTGTCAGTAGTTCCTGCTACGTGTTGTTTTTATCATGACTGTGCTTTGCACCCAAAGACAGGAATGAAAAGCTTGCAGTCATGGAGGAAAGATACACAATGAATCATACAAATGGAAATAAAGACACACACTTTTGGACAATCTGTCCTTGAAGGAGTTCAGAGTGTCAAATTTGGTTGTACACATGAAATATGACATAAATAATTGTGTAAAAAATGAAAGCAAGACAAACAAGTTCAAACCCTGCATAATTTCTCACCTCATCACATCTGGCCACTCGTTGGTGGAAGTGGGCATGATTGCTAGTTTCTGAAAATTACAGAGAGAGTCTGAAGCAGTTTTTTTTGTCTAAAACTAAAATTTCCCACCAGACATGGTGGATGTTCTGTGTGTGTGAATGCAAAGGTTCAGTATATGAACCTTTGAAATCACTGTACTCTATTGTCTCTCACCCTATTCCTATTCACACAGTGCCTCCACCACCAGGGTTGGAGTTGCCCTCCTCCTGTGTTGCTCCACCCTACCTGACTTCAAAGCTGACATGAAAGAGTTTTGAGTCTTTTGCACCGGTGAAGCTTGAGCATAGCAGAACCAGGTTTAGAAGGAGTCCCTTTACTGTAAGCCTCAGCTGAGAGTATTTTCCCTCTTGCATTAAATCAGGACTATTAAATTCTTGCAATGATGAACAGTGTTTACCAGAGCAAGGCAGGGAGGAGACGTTGAAATTAAACTAAAAATTGGTTTGGTTTGCAGGATTAGAGAACACCTTAAATAGTAATGGATAAAACTGAGTCGGCTGTCCAGTGAAAACAAGGCTTTTACTGCACACTCAATTGAAAATTCTCCCTTTTATATTCTGTCTGGCTTCATCTGCCTTGGCCCCGTGTAAATAGGTAGCTCAGGTCATTAAACGTATCCTGTCCCTTCATCCCACTGGTAATTAGGAGGTAATGGAGCCCTGGAACAGCGAAATCTGAGACCTCAGAGCAGTAGCCAGAGTGCTTACCATGCCAGCACCAATCTGGTGCGGAGTAAGCGGCTTGTCCCAGTGATTTGACCTATCAGAGGCACCAAATGCCTCTGGTGGAACACTCCCTTCGGCCTTCCATCGTCTCCAGGGGCTGCCAAGTGCATTAGTTATTTGCTGCTTAGCACTTTGTTGTATTGATTTGATGTCCTCCCTACATGACATGGAGGCTATACAGAGACTGCATGCTTATTCTACTGACACAGAATTGTTTTCTCCTGCAAATAAATACAAAACAAAGACAGTTTGAAGTCTTACAGTGAGTAATGTATATCCATTTGGGGCCGACTGTGGTGGGTTTTGGCTTCAATGTGGGTGAGAACAATTAAAACCTTTGTTAGCAGCAGACCGTTCCAATCCACAATTTCAACTAGTTGCTTCCTCACATGCATTCTCATGTACATGCAGTGTGTTGAGACAGTTTCACAATAGAATTGGTGTTAGAACTGCTGTTGTTCATCCTGAATTCGCATTACTTTGTACCGTTAAGCATGAATCCGCTCCTTGTGTGTCTGCCATTTCTGACATCAGAGCCAAGCTGTGTTGTTCCAAAGGAATGTCTGATTGGATTACCTACTTGGCTAATACATACAATGCAGCAATCAGAGTAGCACAATTCATGTAATCATTAAGTTCCAAAATTCATGGCAGTGGTGATTGCTTTCTGCTTGAACATTTGCCCCATTCGTATTCCTATTCAACAGCGAGTGTTATTCATCAAAGTTCCTTATAGATTTCTTAAACTGAAACTGCTTGTGACAGGACTGGCCACAAGTGAAGATATCAATATAAATTATACTTATTTTTCTTATTTCTTGTCATTATTTTCTTCAAGCTTATTCTTGATTTTGTTGAATCTTTTTTGATTCTCTGTCTACTCCGAAAAATGGAAAGTGCTGACGTGTTTTATTCTATCTTTACCCTTCTCCGGGTTAAGGTGGAGGTGGAAGATGAGGAAGGATCAGAGGATGAACGGGAAGAAGAGGAGGAAGAGGAGAACTGGGAGAAAGCACTGTCTGTGGAGCGCTTTGGAGACATCTTCAGTGACTCTGCTTCCACCAGTGGAGACCGTATGGGCCGACATTACACAGAGAAAGACTTTGAGTGTAAGCAAAGCTACTAGATACATATTATACAGTATATTATACAATTAACAAGATGTAAGTGTCACTTATAAACTGTTTTGTAATCCCAGTACAGAGTATTGATTAACATTTTTACTCAGAGTAAGAATGCATTTGTTTTCATTATTCTACTTATAAGAAGTTTAGTGTGAAATGCTCTGATTTTTTTTTCTGTTAGTGTGGCCCTAATACGCTGTCATAGGTAATAACTCTTGACAACTCTCATAATAAGCCTTTTTCTAATAAAGTTTTCTGGTAGAATTATGACTTAATCTCATGATATCACTACTTTTTCTCATAGAATTACAACTTTATTCTTATAGTATTATGACTTTATTCTCAAAATCTCAGAATTGTTTTCCTTCAGTGTGGCCCTAATACTCTGTCGTACGAAATAGTGCAGTTTAATACTTTTATTCCTTTTTAAATTGACACTTGACACTGTGTAAATCCTGCCCCCATTACTGTTGCTATGCAGACAGCCAACAACCGTTGACTGCCAGCTGAAATCTAGCTGAAGCTAGTTTGTTAATTTATGCTAACTGCGTCTTAAGCTGATGCCTTCCAAACTACAACCATGTAAAAGGGTCATAAGTGTGCGCATGATGGCTACATACATTATATAATGCCAAAACAGTGAAGCTAAAACTACATGTCCCAGGCAAAAAGTCAGCTCTCGCCAGTTGATGATGTACTAGAAGACATGAAAACATTGCAGGGAAAGGTCTATTGTATAAGTGGTTATACACATGCTTCAAATTCAAAGTTTGACTCGTATTATAATGAGAGATCATATTTAGAGCAGGGCATTAGATTCTATGTATGTAAAATAAATCGGTAGATTAGTTTTAGAGAGATTAGATAGTGCTGCTTCCTTTTGGTATTTATTAAACGGTCCATATCTCCTTTATCGCACGTTAATTAAAATGCAAAGCTTTTGTTTATCTTGTATCTTTCAAGTGTTTAATAGGGTATTAGGAGGTGGGAGCAGCTCCTCTGAGAAATTAACCAAGTGTGTGTTGAAAAATCAAAGAATGAACTTAAATAAATGTGCTGTAGGTATACAGATGTTGTAATTTCTTAAAGAGGGTTACAGTTAGTCTTGATTGAAATGCTTCTGTGTTACATCTCAGATTGCATAGACGAAATTCCAGTTTGAAAACAGTCTTCACACAGTGTTTTGTGAAAAATCGATAATAAGGCCAGCAGCATTCCAGACAGGCTGAATTGTGTGAAGTAGCTCAAAATCACCTCCTCTAATGATGCTGCTCAACCTGAGGAGAGCTCATGACTTGCCATTTTCAGCATCAGTACAAGTTTATATCAATAGCACTTTATCCACCAAGGACAATACTGTGTCTTCTGTTCACAGAAATATCAATTACTTCCATAGCAAGACAACATATGCAGTAGAGAGCGACAAAACATGACATTTTGTGTGACAGTAGTCAATAGACATAGATTCAACAATGCATACCCTGCTGTGTTTTTTCTTTCTTCTTTCTTCTTTTTTTTTTTTTTAAAAACAGATCACAGACACACATTTCACCACACACATCACCCCCTGTCCACCCACCTGCCCCTGCCACAGCGTTTACGCAAGAGGGTTCACAGCACAGACAGAAAGCGCAAAAAGAAACGGAAGAAAAAAAAGACCTCTCTGCCCCCCTCTGAGGTTACGCCTACTATCCACGAGGTAGATGAAGAAGAAGCAGAGTCTGAGAAAGACACATATGAGGTGGCTGCCACACCCACAGAGCTACCTGATATCCAACCACAGGTAAAATAAGACTGAAGAGCCATGGGATTTCTGCACAATCAATGTAATAAAAAACTAACACAGGCTCTTTTCTCTTTCCGATTTATTTTGTGTGTCCCTGTTTTTTCACTCTACATGTCACCATATTCCACCCCTCTCACTGATCTTCCTCTTCCTCTTAGTTTAGTTTGGGGAGCCAAGAGGACTTGGAGGAACCCCTTCCACTCACTACCTTCCATATGGAAAAGGAAGAACATCTCTTGTCGGGGAAATCCACACCAACTCTGATAAAGAGGGTGGTTCATCATGCTGCCCCTAGACACCATGAGGAAGTGGATGGAGAGGATGCGGCTTGCAACAGGTACGTTCTTACAGCATCTCAGGTTATTCTGTTTGTACTGAAGACTGCTGTGGTACATCATAGGAGTGGTACTTGTAGATACTGTGACACTTTCTTTCAAATGAGGGGATTTGGGACAAACTTTAGGATTACATAACTGAGTTAATTTACCATGAAAATGTTTTGGAGCATAGAATGATTGACCTAAATACATTACAGCCACCTGTGCAGGCTGCGTTTGTGTACTGATGATCTATAGGGCTTAAACTGTCCATGCAGTAGAATTTGCAAAAAGTCAGAATGGGAGAATATATAGAGAATATATAGTAGTAAATGTCACTATAGATAAGCAATAAAGCACAATGCCCCACAGTATATTATCATGCTTATACCATGGCCACATACATCAGGAAAAAGCAGGGCCATCGTTATTGTTGTTAGTAACACCTGTGCTTTTCAGTCTTCTATGTAAAAGGCCTATTGCTATAGCAGACATAGATGGCTATATTGTTTTATCCTCAACCACTTCATGCTTTAAATGCACTAACTTGTTCTTTGGGCAGTTGGACTTATCAGAGCTTTGTCACTGAAAACAGCTGCCTACTGTGGCTTGGAATGAGTTTGATTAGAGCAGTAAAAATGAAGTTAAGTTTTGGGCCATAAAACCAAAACTATGACCTGGAAGATGTCAAAATGCTCTGTACTGTAGAGCTAAGGGAAACTACTGAGTTAGGTGATATTTCTCTGTTGATTTTTTACTATGAGTGACTTCTTTTTATGTTACAATAGTCTTATAATTCATTGTGATCCATACATATACGCATATTTCAGTAGAAAGGGGTACTCCATGCATCTTCCAGCAATATGCAGCTAAATCAGATGCTTCTCATGTCAGAGACAGCAAACTTCAGATGAAGCAATGTACGACTGACATGTTGCTCCTGATAACACTTTTAAAAGATATGTGAATTTAACTCAATTCTGCTTTTTATTTGTTATAATTTTATTTGGTTGTTCCTATGTGAAGTCAGAAGTCAGTAGCATCCTCACCAGACGATATGTCCGAGGAAGAGGACACGACTGTACTCGAGGCCATTTGAGGCCTGCGCTCTGAGATAGTTCCCATTAAAGCAGACTCATGCACTGCAATTGGTACCTAAATTGAAGCTGTGTCTCAGATGTTTCGGATGGAATTAGATTCCCTCAGAGATGAGTGTCCCCCTGCGATCGCTCAAAAAAACGCGTGAAATAAACACCGAGATGATCACAGACTTGGAGTCAGCGGTCACTAATGTCTCAAATTTGACTACCACATTGGAGACGGAGGTAAAACGGCTCTTGGAAGAACTAAAGACAGCACAGAATAGATGCGACAAGACACTCTCTCCATGGATGAGAAGCCCCTGTTGGACCTCTTCATCAGTCAAAAGATATTAAATTTCATTTGCAGTTTTAGAGGTTGTACTTATTGTATTATTACTGTAGTTCCATGTCTCCAGAAAGAGTTAACTGATAATGCAGTATGAAACACGTACATTGCTATGGTTACCCCTGCAATCACCTGCAGTTTAATATGCCGTGTGGACTGGTTCACTGTAGGCTGGTTTAACTCACAAGAGCATCGTCTGCCGTGAACTGTTATCCAAATTTAACAGCCTCCTGCCTGCCAGTCAGAAATGAGTATTTTTTTGGTCATGGCATAAGAGAGGGAATACACAGATAAAAAAGCTGGATCAAAAATGATTTAATTGATATTAAATATTTTGCTTTCTAAATTTGGAACTGACCCTCTGCGTCAAATGTATCTATATTTTTTTTTTAAAAAAAGCATCAATCTGAGTGACAAAGCATACAAACAGCATAAAACAGGAAAGAGCCGACAGTAGTTTGCAAATATATCTACTTAAATGTTTCATTGCGAATAGCAACAGCATCAAACAAACCAACACTGATAACCCATGTGTACAGTTCTAAAGGCAATTATGATCTACTAATGGCTCCATCCGAATCCTCAGATATTAGAGGGCCCATCTGCCCAGCAAACATGCATAACCATCAGAATATGAATTATTTGGTGATGCTTTGAATAATTTATGAAGTTTGCTGCTGGGAGGTCAGGGGCTCCATGGTGATTCAGGTATTTGTCTTTGCTGAGTCCGGCTTTGGAAAAGACAGGGAAACACCACCGCGCTGATGTCATGTGTTGCTGTGTGAGGAGGTTCACGCCAGTTGCTGTGTTATGAAGCCCTCTGGTGGTGAAAAGACAGCAATACAACCAAAAGGCACAACACAGAGTATATCCAGTCAGCAACAACATTTAAATCTTGTTCAGTTTGAAGAATATATTAAATACAGGTGGAATTATCATTTATTTAAATTTTGATATTATAATACACGAATAACTCATCATAAAGTATACAACAAAATACTGTAAGATTGGTTTGTAGAATACATCAGTACTGTTCAAACCTAAGCAAAGTATAAACACTAATCATTACTTTATATCACTAAATAATGTGCATAAAGAAAACATTAAAAAGAGGTGACAGTCAAAGTTATATCCCAATGTCATACAATGTAGAGGTCACTATGGCAACATTTTTAAATTATTCTTACCAATAACCATTTTCTTTCTTTGTCAGTGTTTCCCCAGGATCAGATCCCTCAAGTGTGACTGCGACTCGCGGCTGGTTCCGCAGGAAGCCCATCCACCATCGTCTGGCAGGCGCCCAGCGGAGCAACTATGATCTGCGGGAGCGGATCTGCATTGGCAGCATGACTGCTCTGGAGACGGCCATCTATCAGCAGGTTCCAACTGATGAGGCTGAGGCCCAGATGTTGGCCAGTGCCGACCTGGATGACATGAAAAGTAAGGGAGATATAATTGAGGGCTCTTGGGTGCTGTAGCACATTTTCTTTCTGCCGTGTTGGAGGATAGAAGAGCTGATTGTGTTTCTAAGCAAAATACAACATGGTCATCAAAAGAGAATTCAGAGAACATGGTTTATTCCAGTTTCTTTTGACAAACAGCTCATAATTTTACTGCAGATATAATTTATCTTACTGTTTTTATTTGAATAATTACTTGTAAGTGAACTACTCACTGTCTTGTTGTAAACATAGGAGATCAAAAATATGGCTAAAATTGTAGATGCTGGGGTTACTTTGACAGATTTGTCATTTATTTAAACAACTAACAAGACAAAGCAACAATTCACTTGTGTAGCTTTCCTTGGCAGAATCTTCACAAGCTACAATGTAACATAGCAACTAGTGGATGGAGTACCTTTGAATATGGTACAGATATCCATGGTGGTAAGAGGATACATCCTAACGACTTCAGTGATCCCCAGACTTTTGCTGTAGCGCCACCAGCAGGTCAAAATTTTCACTTATCTTGTAAAATATATCAGCATCTGCTAGCTGGGTTGGCACCAAATTTTGTTGACGTTCATGGTTCCCAGACAATGCATCCTGTTGATCCCCTGACCTTTCCTCCTCCAGCGCCACCATGAGATTGACATTTGTGGTTTTGCATGAAATGTTGGAACAATTGGATGGATTGCCAAGAATTTTTATACACACATTGATATCCCCTTCAGGATGAACTGCAACAATTTTCATTTAGCACCATCATCATTTGGTGAACATTTTTATTTGTCCAATACTTTGTTTTATGGCCAAAACTAATGACATTCCCACCATTCTCGGCTGCACTTTGTGTTTAGTGCTAATTAGCAAATGTTAGCTTGCTAACACGCTAAACTGAAATGGTGAACAAACAGTATACCTGCTGAACATCAGCATATTAGTATTTTCATTGTGAGCATTTTAACATTGAGCACCCACCTAACACCTTTCAATACAATGCAGGTATCAAAATATATCATAAGACACCATAAGACAGCAGTTGAATCATACAGTAAAATGGTTACATAATCCTGTGTGAAACATAGAAGTTATTTGCAGAGATGATGGTTGTTGTTTTTTTTTCTCTGTTTGCACATATAATGTTTGTTTGTAGCTTGTTTTGTCCAACAAAGTGGTGACATGGCTGAGTCATTTTAAGGTTATCAGTAGCCTGAAGAATTACCATCAAATTTTTTCATTGCTATCTGGATAATAAGGCTTTGGAGCAGGGGAATGGGAGATGATTTCATCTGTGGCAGTTTGTATCTTCTGAGGTGACTCAGTTTTACTTTTCACCCACACCACAGCAACGTTGTGGGGGGATCTTAGTTATGTGTCTTTTTCGAGCGTGGTTGTTACATACTGTTTCAGCCAGTGACTATGGCAATTTTCTATCAGACTTCCATGATTGCACCTGATGTGGTTGCTAGGATATTTATGATATAACTGCCGAGTCAATGTAACAGTTCATGCAGTCATGCATGAAATGTGTTTTTATGTTCAAGGGTTGTGCAGTCTGTGTATTTATACTGGTGATTTAAAAGGCTTGCATCCAATTTTTAATTTTAGTTTATTTACTTTATTGTTGATTGATTTTCCACCAGTATTTTAATTCTGCTTTAATGCTATACACTAAGGGAATGACTGAAATATGAGATGATATTTACCAGATGATATGTATTACATCTAAGTAAATGAGTAGTTGAGAGACAGAAAGATGAAGACAGACTGTGGATTTGTCAAAAATGTTGTTAAAGACATTTCATCTAACCAAACAGAATTCATAAGTCTTGTAATGACTTTGGCACTCTGGTGTGAATATACATGGCTTTGACTAAAGACTCTTTGCTGTGTGCATTTCCCTTCTAAAGAGACAATAAAGGAAAGACATTGTCAGCATCCAGTCTACCTGATAAAGACCAGGATTGTAATCCCTTGATGTCATCTTAACTGTGGTGTTGTGGAAGACAGGAACACTTGTGCTGATTTGATTTAAATACAAATGTTTAGTTATACAGTAGGCCCAATTTATTGTGATATTTGGTATTTTCATCTGCATATTCATTTAGGGCTGGATGAATACTTTGTTTTTATGGAATTAAACAGATTATGTATTTCTACAATGTTGGTGAAAGTTAGGGTTCAGCACACTCTGCTGGTAATGCAGAGTACTGCTACATACTTGTGAAGTCTGCCTATAAAGCACATTCATGGTAGGCTCAGTCAGCTGTTGGCTATCTTGAATGTTATAAATTAAACATGTCAGCTTTCATGACTTTTTTCAGCCTCTGTCAGCATTTTTCTGACAGCTTTATTTTTTTCAAATCAAGTACCACTTATCTTTTCCTTTTATGACTCAGCTGCTGCAACTCTTTGGTCATTATCTCCTTTTTGCTAGCCTCAGAAAGAGGAAAATAACTCAAATAAAGCTCTTTAAATGAATTAAGAAGAAAGTATACTGGCTTTTGAAGTTTGCTTATGCTTTTTGTGCATACTGTATACTGTTACAGAACAAATCCATTATCTTGTCATGTTAATGGAGCAAGAGAAATGTGGTTTCAGTTTTAATATATATATTTGTAACTGTAAGTAATGTCACTAGAAAACAAACAAACAAACAGACAAACAAAAAAGACACAATGAACCTGTACAAAAATATTTCTAACCACAGAAATCACAAGTTAATGAAACAGACCTGGACCTGAAACTAACATAACTGTGGGTTTACACTATATTATGTTAATTTGTATTTCTTGAAATGTCAAATTCTGAAAAACAGTGACCAATACTGTACAAGAAGCCCTTCGTCTGAAGTATGCCATGACCTACTCATTAGATCAAAACAAGCTACCTGAATTAGCTAGATATCTTCATGTAAATTTCATGTCAACAAGATTTGAACAGTAATTTTTGATAAACATGGTTACAAATTATTCCTCCCTCTTTGACATACTTGAAAAGTATGTTGCAACATTTATTTACTCCCTTGTTGCTCTGGTGCTGACCAATGACAAATTTTCTTACTGTTGCCTGTGCCTTGGCGTCCCACACATTTGTGTCTCATGAAGCCTTCCCACACAGCTCCAAAAATACTTCCAAAACAAAATAACACAAAGGATGGAGGACAGAGAGGTTAAAAGTATCTACTAGGAATTCCTTTAAATGATAATCACATTTAGGTTGCCTCATATAAAAAGCAGAAAAGACCAGAATACTTCTGGATTTTACCATGATGTATATATATTTATTAATCAGATATTGTTCCAACACTGTTCATCATAGCAATACCGTGCATTACAACCCATTTTAATTTTAGACTCACTGCAGTTGAACATGTTAATTAGAAAATCTGTAGCACAATTAAGAGCAGTAAATGTCAGGCACACTGAGCTCACTTCCTCATATCTTCTTCACAAAACAGCTTACCAAATGGCTACTTTAATACAGTATTATTACAGGGGAGAGGCCATAGTTGTTGACCTGCCAGGGGACCAAATGTAGAGTTAAATGTTTTGACTGAATAGAAAGAAAAGAGTAAACAATAGATATAATTAATAAAAGGAGAGACAAGGAGAGAGAGAGAGATGGGGATGCAAAACCTATTGTTGCTGGAGAAAAACTCTCTCTCCCAGCAACCAGGGGCATTAATTAACGGAGGCTACAGTCGATTCCCCTTCAACAGCAACCCTGCCTCTGGCCTTTCCTGCTTTATCAGAGCAAAGTAATCATTGACTGTTTAGAAACAGAAAACAGGGCCACCAGAGTCACTCAAAACAGGCTATCGGATTTGTAGAGAGTGATGCTTGACATTGACAGGCCATGTATATGACCACTGTATAGCCCTCTGCTCCATTCTGGTATAGTTAATTTTCTAATGCAATATTTAAGTATTGTTTATTAGGTGATAAGTCATAATGTGAGTTGAGGTTTTTGTCTGACATTTTTTTTAAATCAAAATTCAGTTTGTAAATTTCAAATTGCACAACCTGCGATTTCAATAAGCTGCTGTCTAATGTTATAGCCTGAAGTTTAACCCCTAAAAACTTGGTTCTTTATACTTCTCTACAACATCAAATGATTATGACTAAAGCAACAATCAAAGTCAAGTCAAGTCACAAGTCTTTGAGATGTGACTTGCAAGTCAAAAGGTATGTTTTTTCCAGGCTATCAATGTTTTGTATGTCAGTTACAATAGCCAGTGCATACAATGCAGTGCACTGAAGGTCCAGTTGCAAGTAGTTAATCAAATAAATCACTTAAAACTTTCAAAATTAAAAAACAGTGCAAAAGCCCTTATAATGAATTTCTGTTTGGAACATTGTGGTATTTCTATAGCATAAATCACTGCTCCTACTGAAGTTTTGATCTAAACACAAATCTGCAAGGTCACATTTAAACCAGGATTAGTGCTGATTCTGAATGTGACAACTAACTTTTTTGCAAATGAACTTATTATAACTAAGGTTCAGGAACTAGACCACCTGACCCTCATCCAACTCTTCCCGAATCTACCTGTCTTTTGACCTACCCCCTCACCCTCGGATGCACCAGGCACTGTGAGCTCGGACAACCGAATTGCACCATTTGCATAGTCCCACAGGGTCATTCATTCCCTTCCAAATGGCTTTTCCATGGTTACAGTGTACCAGATAACACCTGTAAAATGGAGCTGAGACTGCAGCTGAGACCACAGCATAATTCCCTTTCCTCACGGAATAGCTTTTAATTTTCCATGATGACCGCATCACCCAGTCTGACATCCAGCTGCACTCCAATGCAGCACCTTCCTTCGGATTTAATGGTTGCCACAGTAGTAGGTGGTTTGCCTCCAATCGGTCACCTGTCCCCACCCTTCCTCCTCTACTCTCTATGAACTGTACCATGTCATCATCACGGCACTTCTTTGGGGGCATGAGCGGTCTAAAAAGTCCCGTACATCAATGGGATTAACTTCTTTATCACACTGCCCCTTCCATTTCTCACCTTCACATCAATATGCTATTCAAAGGCCTATGAAAAGCAGAATCTTGTCTCCGACCAAAACGCTTACCCCTGACAGCAGATCTCCTCATCCCTTGCATCCAAACCCTTCGCGCAGGATACCTATCCCCTTTCACTGACCCATCCCTTGAATCACTGTCCTAGCGTTCTATGGTTTTTGCGATGCTTCATTGCTACCACTTCCACCTACGACCAGTCACGGCACGCGAGCCTCTCCAATATTTCCATCCACCCCCAAACACCCTCATATTTAATCTTGCATGAAGCAAGACTGACCAGCTCAGCATCTCTCACCCTGTATTTCTCTTCCACGCACATACATGTATATATGAGTCCTGTCCAACCCATCCAAAGCATCCAGACAAGGAATCTTAGACCACACAATCAAAATTCTCGGCCGATGGTCAACTCAAGCTTACCACAGCTACATTCACAGCCACCTCATTCATTCCCTTGCACTCAACCCCCTTCATTCCTCCCCTTGACCCTCAATCATCCCACCATACATGACCTTCATCCAACTCTCAAACCAAATAAACTATTTACAAGACCAGAACAAGACCACGCCTCTCAACTCGACCCCAATTCAATCACCTGTGTCTACTTATATGGGTGTGCCTAACCCCTTTCTCTCTCGTTTGTCTCAGTCCTTACCTGTCCCCCAAACCACCTTCTTCTTCTCTCTGAATACAGGAACCACAGGGGGATAATGAAGCCGAAAGTCATCGAGACGTGCCCCCACCCTGAGTCTCGCTCTCCGGGTTCCTCGATGTTCCACGCTTATTACAATGCTTCTTGATCCCCATTCATCCCCTCACACTCGACCCATGTCATTCCGCCCCTCGACCCTCAATCATCCCACTATACAATGCCATCATTCAACTGTCAAACCAAATAAACTATTTCATGTATACTGTACAAATGGCGTGGTCTTGTTAGTGAAATGCTTTAATAGTTAGGCAGTGTTGTGCATGATCATCAGAAACTTCTTTACTAGTGAAAAAATATGCATGACTGGAAACCAAGCCTAACGGGCAGCTTTTGTCAGTAAATATAACTAAACAGTTTTTGAATGAATTTAATTTTTGTCTATTTAAGTTTAGTAAAACTGACTTCTACTGTATGTTCTAAGGTAATGAAAAAATTGAACAAAGTATTCAGTACTGTAAATCTGTGCAATTCTATGCAATGAGTTTGTAACAGCTGTTTCATATGAATGGGTCCAAGTTGAACATGCATTCTGTGACATAAATGCATCTGCTGTCTGAAATTAGTATTACATTAGTTCAAGCAGCTACAGTGTAGAGTCGTCAACAATGTGAGGTCAGATAAGCTGTCTTTTCATATCAACAAAACATTAAGCAATAGCAAAAATGGCCTCCTTGTTTTCCAACAAACGCTTATATTATATGTACAGACGCACAAGTAAGCATGTATACAAATGCGGACAAACACACACACACACACACAGACAGAGTATTCAAGCATGCTGAATACATTTTAGAGTGAGCCTTGCTTAGCTCAGATTAGTGCACCTGTTGTAGACGAGTCAGACCACAACACCTCAGGGGATGCATGGTTTCCATGGAGACTCAGGGACAGAAATGGTGCAGCTCAATCTGATAATTAGCACCATGATATCTCACTAAGCAGACAGACGGAGCTGATTCTTAGGTGTTATTTCATTGTTTTTATCAGTCGGGTCTAGTAGTGGTATTTGTGTACTAGAGTTCTTAGTGTATATTTCTGCATGTGTTTTTGTGGTCTATAAGAGTATATACCACAACAGTAAGAGTGTTTTTTATGCCTCTGTGCCAGTGACAGCCATGGTCAGAGGCACTATGTTTTCGGGTTATCCGTCCATTCGGACGTGTCTGTATGTCCATCCATCAGTCCCATTCTTGTGAACACGATATCTCACGAACGCCTTGAGGTACTATATTCAAATTTGGCACAAACATCCACTTGGACGCAAGGATGAACTGATTAGATTTTGGTGGTCAAAGGTCAAGGTCAGTGTGACCTCTTGTCCGTCCCTATCTCGTGAACACGATATCTCAGGAACGCCAGGAGGGAATTTCATTACATCTGGCACAAACATCCACTTGGACTCAAGGATGAAATGATTAGAATTTGGTGGTCAAAGGTAAAAGTCACTGTGACCTCATAAAACATGTTTTTGGCCATAACTCAGGAATTTATACAATCATTATGACAAAGTTTCACACAAATGTCTAATAGGATAAAATGATAAAGTGATGACATTTTATATCCAAAAGGTCAAAGGTCAACTTCACTGTGACATCGTAATATTCTGCAAAAACACTTTTCTGGCCATTATTCAATGCCATAACTCAGGAAACAGAAGGGGAGATTGTCACAATATTTCACATTTGGTTGGACACAGAATTGGTGACACTAATCTTGGGTGTCAACCTTGAAACTGTGGTGATTGTATAGATCTTGTGTGCTGCCAGGTTGAAGATGTGTGTGACGCCTCCACATTTTAGAATTTGTAGCTTCTTTGCAGCAACAACCATATCTGAAGCATTGTCTACTGTCATGGCTACAGATTTGTCTTCTATCAGAATCAGCTTTATTGGCAAAGTATTTGAACACATACAAGGGAAATACACTGAATACCTCTTATTAAATTCCGTCAAAGTCTGGACAGTCTATGAGTCTGGACAGACATGGATAAACTGCAACTTGACTGGTAGGTGGAGGCATGCAACCGCAAAGCAGTATGTCTAGTTTTAGTTTAATGCGGTTCAGTGAAGACGTCACCCTTTGGAACTTGACCTTTACCCTCATACACATCAGCAGGTTGGAAAGTGATGGCAACACTATGGAAACGAAAGACATCAACTCTTCTCCTCTGATCCACTCCATCCGGCTTTTCCAACCACCACAAAGATCAATGGGCTGTGGACATCATTAAAAAAGGGCGGCACTTCCATTCAGCTGACAGACAGGTCCAACAAAGTAGACCATCGCTTGTCAATACTTCTTTGTGGATTTGCGGTTAAAGTGAATGTTGCTTTGTTTTCTGCACCTCTCTGACTGTGGAGCCACAAGGGGGGCTTCTGCCTGCCTGTAGCTCCAACTTTGCATTTTGTTTATATTTTAGGCAAAAGTTTTTGTAACATTGAGGATCTTGTTCCTATACTTGTGATTTATAGTTTTGGACTGGGAGGTCAATATTTTGACGAATTATCTGAAAAATATTTTTCTTTTTTGTGCTTGTTTTTTGCTTCATGTAGAATTTGGACTCTGACCACTGGTTATTTCTTTTCTTGGTTGCCTCATGCACTAGTCTGTCAAAGACATTGGATTTCAGATGCCACTTAGGAGCTGGTTTCCAAAAGAGAAATAGTTTTAGTTTGGACATAGGTTCTTTTGCACCACCAATACAATAGAAGTAGACTGGTGGTCTCAGTGAAGACCCAGGCTCTTCTGAACAGCGACGCAGGGCGAGCACAGAGTTCAAGAGTCGGGAGCCCTGGATGAGCAGTGAGTCCATTTGCAGAGAGGAGGATAGGAGGAGGTACCGACTGTGGAGATGACAGACATAGAGGGACTGGAGAACCAGGGGCATGAGATCTCTGATAAGAAGTGTTGCATTGATCACCATGGACCAGAACGTCGGTGCAGTGCCCAAAAAGGCTTTGGCACCCCAAGGCAGCACAGCTCATTGTCCAATGTGGAGGGCTTTGAGGACTTTGAAGAGTTTGTCTTGGATTTTGATGATTATGACTTGCTCGAGTCAATCCACACCCAACTGGAGTCTCCACTCGAGCCTGTCCGTAAGTAGTTTGTAGTTGTGTTTCTGTGGAGATTCACCTCTACTCTTACTGGGTAGCATTTCATTTCTGTCCATTCAATGCACATTTGACAGGAGTGAAAGTTATGTCAAGCTTCTGAGGTTCTGATGCAATCATAACAACACAAGGGCAAATTCACATGGATGAGCATTTTGTTCTGTTTTTACATGGATAATTGATGGATGGGAGTTCACTTGTTTCCATTGATTATGTGGCCCACTGCTAGCTAGGCTAATGGCAATGTAAGGCACATTCATGGCCACACAGAGAACTAAGTTGTCCACACTATTGAGTGAATTGACACAGTGCTCGACTGCTGCTGTTTCCTGCTTTTGTATTGATCTTGTGGAACCCATTTGGCTTTGGGCTCAACCACAGCTAGAGCGGAAAGACATTTCATTGACAAACTGTGTGTTTCTGCTATTTTTATCCCTATTTTGATTTTGAAACATTGCACATTAGTTCTGTGATAAAGCTAGGTTCCAGTACATGGAGGAAAAATGAGGGTGGTCAGCCTGCAGTTCCAGACCACATATACTGGATGTTGTAAATTTATTTTGTAGAGAATGTGTTGGAGCTTGTAAACTCAGCATGCAAACTTCAGCGTGTTCACTGAAATACCTTTTTGTACTTGGTCAGCCAATGGCATAATGTCACAGCTGCCAAATATCTATCTCTTTAGATCTCTCTTTAGTTAATGGCATGTCTGAATTTTGAACAGACCCAAGGATGAATCATGTGGTACCAAAATTTTCAATTATCCAGATTAATTGGCACAAACTTTGGTAGAGTGGTAAATATTCCCATCAACCTCAGATTTACCTTGTACAGTGCAAGTTAGCAAATGCTGGCATCCTAACATGCTACACTAAGATATGAATATCAAACTAAACATCAGCATGTGAATATTGTCATTTTAAACATGTTAGCATGCTAATATTAGCATGTAGCTCAAAGTACCATTTTGCCTAACATTGCTCAGCCTCACAGAGCCACTAGACTGTGTTTATCTGTGCAAGTTCCATTTACCACATTTTTAGAAACTATAAGGCCTGCTTTGGGTGTCTGTTGGCCTGTAGCCATACCCCCTCATGACCAAAGATTATAACAGATCCATGAATGTTAACTATATCAAGATAAGAAATTGAACATGCCAGCAGAGTTCACTCACATGACCAATGAAAGGTAGAAGAAGCTTTGAAACATAATGATGTTTCAATGGCAGATGCACATGGGACTGAAATTGCCTATATTTTCCATAAATTAATTACATTATATTACTTCAGTACATTAATATTTAGTAAGATCACTCTTCTATATTGTGTATGCATGCATATATTTAGCATAATACTTTCTATTACAATATCCAATTTATCTATGCCTCAAATATTAGCCCATAAATTCAGTGCTTCATCACATAATGTCTAAATTGGGTGTCTCAGTCTTTTCTTCCTGATAAAGCCTGATTCCATCTCATTTTGTACACAAGCCCAGTCATGTGTGACAGTAAGACTTATTCATTTCACAAAATGACATAAATTATGGTTTGTGGGCTTAGGCTTGTGTGGATTGCAGAACAGAGTATGTCAAAGGAAATATCACTATAGTATAAAAATGCCTTTGTTCCTTTTTGTTTTGGACTCAAATGAAGCTAGATTTGAGATTTTTTGGTTACAAATATGTTGCAAATCAAGTTTGTATAGCAACTGCATTTCACTCAGGCCAAAAGCACAAAGAAACAGAAAATCAGACATACGGACACTATGGTACCTGGCAAGCAATTACGATGCCTCATAATTTTTGATACTGAAGGAATTATTTTATTAATGCTTGGCATTTATCTCATTTCAAAAGTGCACATTACTCGGTATTATCAAAATGGGATGGTTGGTTACACAGGGATCCTCTCATTAAGTCAGACAAGACAGTAAGACTACCAGAAATAAAGAAAGTACAGAGCCCTAGTTAGTTCATGGGGATTCCTTGCTCAGCCACAACAGACTTGGTTCAAGTAAAGCACTTTGGTATTTTAAGCATGGGATGCTTTGTGTTGTACCTTCTCATCAACATTAAAGACCTTACACAATATTTACACAGGCTGTAAGAGAGTATTTGTTTCATCAGATGCCCATGAGAAGGATGACTGAAAAATGTCTGTGTAGACAAGCCTGTAGAAAAAGTCAGATACCATTAAAAGAGGAGGAGGAGTAGGAGTAGGAGTAGGAGGAATATAATCCTTCCTTTTCACTCAGTTTGCCCTGTCCTTGCTCTGCCCTATAATGAGAAAAAACATCTCATCCAAATCAAATAGAGCAATTCATCTTGTATGAATTGACTTTTCCTTTGAGAGAATCTACAAAATAAAATACTCTCTAAATTTCTCTCTGCTTTCCATTTCTCTATTCCCCTGAGGTAGGCAGCAAAATGGACTGCAGTTTATGCACACAAATACACACACACATATACTCTCTCTTTCACTTCCACTTTGGTGACCTCAGACTACTCATGTAGAAGATTAAAAAAGACAGTGTTTATTTAGTAAGAAATGGTATTCAGCAATTTGCTAGTCTGACTGGTCAACATTTCCAGACTGAATGCAAATGTCATTTTATAAATTGTTCCCTGATCTTTACCTTTATCATAACATTTATCCATGTAGAACCTAATCTCTACCCATAATTCTAATCTTAAACCTGCCATGCGGGACATTCAAGCTACATTCAAGCCCTTGCCAAACAAATTCACAAAATGCTGATTAAGCCTATCATTGCCAGGTAAATCTCTCTGTATTTCACAGTATATAGAGTTTTAAAATCTCATGTCAGGCTTGACACTCCCATGCTGGCCGTTTTTGCCGTCAATCGTGTGGCTCTTCTAGACTTTCCAAATGTTATAGGATCAAATGGATCAAATTCTGATAGTGAAATGAGTCATTTTGTGGTGGTTGTGTGACGCTCAAAACAATTTATCCATCGTTTTACACCCGCAACTGTAGGTTATGGCCAGTGGTGTACTGAACATTGGGCACTGGCCCGTCAAAAATACGTGTTTGGGCCGGTGGACAGTCAAAACATATACGTACCTGCTGCATCAACCAATGAATGAGGGTGGATGCGTTTTTTTCACACAAACTCTTTTGTTTCTTTGAACAGTCTGTAAACATATTTCCACACTGGTGTTTAGCCTTTTACTTTGCTTTTCCCAGTTCCTGTATCCAAATTAAAGGGCTAGTGTATACGATTTAGTGGCATCGAGCGGTGAGGTTGCAGATTACAACCAAGTGTATATCCTCCCACCACCACCACCACAATCCCCTTCCAAGCTTGTAGGAGAACCTATGCTGACTGTGAAACTCGCAACAAACACGAAAGACCCTCTCTAGAGCCAGTGTTTGGTTTGTTTGTTCTGAGCAACTGTAGAAAGTATGTAGGATTTAGCGGCATCTAGCAGTGAGGTTGCAGACTGCAACCAACTGAATAGCCCTCCCTCTCCAAGCGTGTAGGAGAACCTACGGTGGCCACAAAACTCCCAAAAAACACAAAAGGCCCTCTCTAGAGCCAGTGTTTGGTTTGTCCATTCTGGGCTACTGTAGAAACATGGTGGACTCAATGGAAGAGGACCTGCTCCCTATGTAGATATAAATGGCTCATTCTAAGGTAATGAAAACACAACGATTCTTAATTTCAGGTGATTATACACTGAACAAAACATACTTATGAATATTATATTCCTTTTCTGCGAAGTCTGTTCCACTAGATGCCACTAAGTTAAACACACTGCACCTTTAATGTGACCAGGTCAGCACTGTAGTGAAAGGACCTCCTTATTTAGTTAAATTCAATGAAATATGATTTGGGGGTTAAGGAAATTAAATTAATTAAAAATTAAATCACTTCTTTTGAATTGACAAATGTCTGGGGGCAAAACCACCTTTCTCTGTAACAGTTTTCCATTGCTAACATATGTTTTCACTCAGCCATGGAGCTTTAGCTTTCTGTTACTGGATATGCTTCTGTCAGCTGGAAACTTAAACAGACATATACATTTGATTTCTAAATTTCCCAGCATGGAGCACATTTTCTGACTCAGAGAGGATGTTTTACTTTTTCACAGTCCTAAAAAACAGCCACTGCTTTCAAAATGCTGCTAGTTATGTTAGTGTTTCAATTACTCATCTAATTGGCTTCCTAAAATCTAGACATCATGACCTAGCAATGTTGACCTTTTGCTTCTGGACTTAAAATACTTGTTGCTGTTCAGGTCACAGATTTGAGGACAACCCCGGGGTGAGACGCCACCTGGTGAAGAAGTCATCCCGAAGTCAGATGACCCGGGCCAGCAACAGTTCTACACCACTATCCAGCCTGAAGAAGAAGAAGAGAGCAGCAGATAAGAAGACTCATGAGGTCTGCAGCACACTACCAACAGTGCTTTTCTCTCACCTCCATTGCATTGAATATTGATCACTGGGGAAATACTTCAATATTTAGGCAACATGAAATTCACATTTGGGTTTTCTTTATCAAAATTATAAATATTTATTTATTTATTGTAGTCTCATCATCTTCATATAAGTATTTTTATTTATTTTTTGTCTGCTTAGGTGGAACATCCTGACATTGACATATTATCACTGTATAAAGTCGTAAGGTGACAGTTGACCATTTACACATCCAGAAGAAGAACAATATTAGCATTCAATTGGACTTTTGTTTCTGGCCACACAACAAATCTAAGTCCAATATTGACACTCCTTGTAGCTCTGGTTTGGCCTTCACCAGGTTTTTAGGGGACATATCTGACTTTTTAGCAACTAAATGATCCACTACTGTAGGTTTATTGGGTACTTGCTAACTTTGTCTGTCTGCCATTTGCTGCTGGGCAGGTAGTGCAAGAGTGTACCCAGTAATGAAGTTGCGAAACCGAAAACTAAAATATGAGTTGAAAGACACTATAACACTCTATAGTGCTGAGGGGAACTGCACGGCTGGGAGATAATTCTCTGTGGGCTTATCACTACAAGCAACACCTTTCACATTACATATGGTCAAATGATCCATTGTTATCATAAAATGATTGATAGCTTCAAGTGTCTGAAATTAACAGGGAACATATCTCTTAAAATTCAAACGTTTAGTCTTAGCTTAATCACATTCCTCTTCACTGACGTGGCTAATCACCAGAGCAGACTACACTATAAAAGTGCTCTTTATGTTTCACATCATGTCACAAAAACACAAATCGTATCATTTTGTGTTGCTCTGAGATCCCTTTATAAAAAAAAAATTCTACTCTTTGTGACATCTATGTGACAAAATGTATCTCTATTCTCTTAGTTCAGTCCAAACTACATAGATTCGCTCTTATTTGGCCCTTAAAAACATCTGTTTTTTTCTGTGGTATTGGATTCGGGTGTCTTGTACCCTTATTGGTTTGTTGATATAAGTTACATTGAGGAAGAGAAGGAAAAATCATAGGTAACGCTGACAGCTTTTAATCTTTTCCCAGAAACTAGATCATTTAGCATTAACAGCTATTCTTTGAAACATGTTGTTTTATACCCATTGAGTCAAGCTGTGTTAGCAATATTTAGATGTTAAACTTCTTCCAAATCATTTTTTAAACCATGGATCTGGTGTTTTGGGCTTACATATCTGCTCTACTTCATCTTCAGTTGTTTGTGGAGCTGAATGAGCTGATTGTGGAGAAGGACCATGAAATGCGTTGGAAGGAGCGGGCTCGCTGGATCAAGTTTGAAGAGGATGTGGAGGAGGAGACGGACCGCTGGGGCAAACCTCATGTGGCCTCACTTTCTTTCCGCAGCTTGCTGGAACTTCGCCGCACCATCACACAAGGTAAAAGGCTCCTGCACGCGTACAGAAATCTGAATCTGAAATAAAATCCACAAGGATAAACATGACATTTAAAAGGAAGCAAAAAGTTTCTTTGTTGATCAAATCTAGTTTGACCAAAATCCAATGTTTTCCCAGTAATATGTTGGCTTGAAAAGAAATCTCCTGATTAACATTCAGCCAAGCACAGGATGTGGATAATTTTCACACAGCCCAGTCTTAGCTGCCATTTGGCTCCCTGTCTTCCTGTACCTTCCTTTCCCAGGTGCCATCCTTCTAGACCTTGAGCAGAACTCTCTGCCCGGCATCGCCCATCTGGTTGTGGAGACGATGATCATCTCCGATCAGATAAGAGCTGAGGACAGAGCCTGTGTTCTCCGGGCTCTGCTTCTAAAACACAGGTCAGTAACCAGGCAAACACTAATACTTAAAAATACATCTTATTTGATGTTATATCTTCAAACAGAACAAGTGACTGACTCTGACCCCCTACTGTAACAGTCAAATATGCATTTATGACCATATTATTTTGAGTAATAGGTAAAAAAAGTAACATATTGACACATTTTGACACTTGTATACGTTATACACTAATACTGGCTCTCTGCTATTCATTAGAAACTCTGTTTTATAAGGCAGAGGGGAGCATTGGTTACACTGGAAACAATGACTATATTTCTGATAAAATATATTATCATGGAAAGTCTGGCTACTGGTCTGTAGAAATACAACTCTGTGCTTTCTGTATTTTTCCTTTTGTCAACAAATCCCATGAAAAGACCAAAACCAAAAATGAATTGAGCCTGAAGCATTGTCAGTGCAGCCACAGTCTTATTTATCTTATTTCTTTCTACCATGGAGCTCCATTGTTTTCCAAAAACTATTAAAAATACATCAATAAGTCACACCGTTGGACTGGGTACACGTTCCTACATTACCATGAACATGTGCACTGTAGGTTGTTTTGGCTCAATACCACATAGTGTCCTGCGTTTGGAAACACTCCAAATCCAGCTGAAAATAGTCCCTAATAAATGCGCTATTTACTCCGGTTTGAGTGATATTTGGTAAAAACTGAAGACAGCCAAGCTGTTTGAGGCTTTTTTTTTTTTAAATAAATCATATAATTGGACCCACTTTTAAAGATTTACATCTTCAGAAGGAACCAATGGGCTTTGAGTGCCAGACAGCTGAAGGAAGTTGGAAATTATTGAAAGATTGAGTAATAGTTTGTTTTTGTCTTTTCATGGGATTTTCGACAATAACACAAATATACAATATTGCCAGCCTTATCCTTTAAGTACCTGTCACTTTAATGTGAATCCAGTATTTTTGACTCACGGTTTATTGATGAGGATGTGATTCTTTTTATGTATTTAATCTGTAAGCTTGAAGAAAAACTTCTTCCTGTCTACCTTGTCTGTGGTGTTAGTTACCCTGGCAACAGAGCTCCATTTGATCTCAAACATGCCAGTCCCAATGAATCCCAAAGTTCGATGACTAACCCTACTACTCCTATAGTACTTCTCGAGACATTTTAAATTGAGTTGTTTCTTTATCCATGTATAAACAGATATATCAGTTTTTGGTTGTGGGGACACTGCTACATTTTAAACATGAATTGTAGATATAACATGTATATAATAATAAGCATGAATAATAGAATCCAAGCCCCTCTCCCCTGCTCCTCCTTATTAATCATTCTACTGCACTGAAGGTTGTTACAAAAAGGCTAACTCAAGGGAACTGACCAGGGAATTTCCAGAATGTGGCATTTAACAACACTTGGCTCATCATCTGGTGTACTTCCCCGTGGCTGACTAAGCTGCAAATGTCAAGACTGCACTGTAGCTGCACTGGGTTTTAAAACCTCAACCATCAGATTAAAAAAATGATGCTGCATTGTGTGAGCCATCCTGGTCCTTTGATTTATGCCTTTGTTAAAATCTTTGCCTTTGCAACCCTACCACGTGTCAGACTTACTTCTTATATACACAAAGGAGTGGATGTTTCAATCTAATGCTCAATACAACACACTGAGCACACAAAGGACAGTTTGCTACTCTAAAATCAGCATTTCTAACAGTGTTGTTACTTTTCATAAATCCAGTCTTATTATGCTTCTAAAATGTTGGGTTTCAGATAATACAGGCCTAAAACCCGGCATTTCACATGAAAGGAGACTGACTGTTTGAACTTCAAGCTGTTTGGCTGACTTGCCAGAGGCCAGAGGTTTACTGTTTCTTGCTAACGGGGTCACTTGTTATTTTAGCTTCTGAGATTTGGTGCTTTGTGGTTTATCTATAGCGAAGCAGGTTCTTTCCTGCCAGCCCACTCCAGCTATCAGATAAGATGGCTGTCAGATATTGACTGTCCATATCCAGGTCAATGATGTTGGAAATTATTGGGTGTGAAATGGAAGTGTATGTGAGTAGATTTGGAGAGCGGATGGTTATCAAGGGACACCACAACTTGATTTTAGATGTCACTATCGCCATTCAGTTTCCCACTAGAAAACCTCTGAGCCCCTTTCACCAAGCTAGGTTTCTTTGCAAGTCATGATGTATCAGAGAGGATAGTTACATGATATCCTGTGATGGTACCCTAACACAATCTTTAGCTCCGTCAAATGTTCCCTGCTTATTGATTAGCACTTGCATTGACATGCCAGCTAAACTAACCCCAACACATATGGCCAATGGAATAGTGCACTAGTACATATAGTGCATTATAGATTTTTTAGAGTTACATAATGAACAAAACAAGTTTACTGCATGTTGGCTGTCAAACTGAATTACCAGAGGAAGGACAAGCCATGCAAAAACACAATGAATGCCATCAGAAATGGCAAATGGTAAATGGCTGCATTTATATAGTACTTTTGTACTTTTGTGTTTTTTCTGCTCATTCACTGCTTCACACACACTCACACACTGATGGCAGCAAGATACCATACAAGGTGCTGACCTGACCATCGGGAGCAATTTGAGGTTCAGTATTTTGCCCAAGGACACTTCAGCATGCAGACAGTAGGAGGGGTTGGGGAACCGCCAATCCTGTGGTTAGTGGAAGACCCACTCTGCCTCCTGAGCCACAGCCTTCCCCAAGAGGCACATTCAGTTATTCAACCTTTATTTATACAGACTGGTCCAATGAGAGCAGTTCACTCTCCTTTGTATGTGTGCCCTGTCCAACATTTAGAAAAGCAAAAAGATAAAAATGGTGAAACTGTAAAGAAGGACATCAAACCAGCATTAAATAAAACCTTGTCCTGCTGCAGTTTATTCAATCTGAGTGGAGCAAAGCATTTAACTGCCTTTTTACCAAGCTCTGTTATAAATTTGGTTGTTATGAATATTTACTAAAGTAATACAGGTCTCCTCTGAATGAGAGAAACCATTTTTTGTGTCTGCACAGATAGTTTAGCTTTTGTTTGAGTTTTTCATAAATTCCTTGACATGTAATTTGAAAGAGAGATTATTATCTACCCATAGACCAAATGTTTGTAGGATGTCATTTGTTCAATTAATGAGCCATATAATGACCCATATATGATGGGAAGTGTGGACACACATCTACCTCTTTGTTGTTGTTGTTGTTTGCATTTAATACCACAGATAGTAAGAGCCAATTGTAAGACGTGAAAATCAGCTTGTAAATTGGATATTGTCAGTGACTCAAAAGAATCTACTGTAAACAAATTGTATTACCTGCATAAAAATGTTATTTAGATTATTTACAGAGGAACAAATATTATGTAAAGAGAGAACACCAGTGGCCCTAAAACAGACCCTTGAGGAGCCTGTTTACTGATTCTTATAAATTTGGAGTCAGTGTCCAATTCTGCATATCTGCACACTTATTTACTTTTACTTTTACAAGGAGCTCCTCTTATCCTTATGTCTCTACTCTCCTAAGCCACTGGTCCAGCCTTCTGTGTCTGGCTCTCCCTCTATTAAGTCATAACAGTTTAGCCTGGGTTTGATCAGTAACAGTATTCTTGCGTGGCTGATGTTGTGGTCTGATGACACTTCAAAAGTTTGGATTAGGCCAAGTAGATTAATGGGATATTGCTTCATTATGGTGACCAAATTTGCTGTCTTTCACCAAAATCTAATGTGCACGGGATGGATTTTACACACACATACACACAAAGCGACTGATGTGCACAAAGTAAGCTGGCGAGCCATCATGCGGTCATTCTGTCTTTCACAGCCTTTCCACATAAATTCCCAGCATGTCACTGGCTGTTTCCAAAGGGAAAAAAACACTCTATCATTAGAGTCATCACAAGTGTGAGATATCAGATTTACGACGTGGAAAGAAACACATTCAGATGCTGTTAGAATTTAGCTCATTGCTGACTCAGATCACTTTAAAGATCCACAGGAAACGTCTTAAGTATAACTCACTTCAGTGTCGCACCTCCTTCTTTTGTCTCAGGGTGCTGTTGTGTCCAATTTGGCCGCCTTCTTACTGGACCATGTGGGCTTAATGAGTGAGATGATGTCACCATTGTACTAAGCAGTGATGTAATGAAGCAGTGTTAAAAAACTTGGCTGGTGTGACACACTAAATACTTCTCTTTAAGAGGGATTGAAATGTGCTTAAACTCACATGCGCACAAAAGTACAGATAATAAGGCTATATAGCTTAGTTTCTGGCTGTTTTGTTGATGTACTAATGCAAAAATCACATTTTGAAAACTAGCTGTGTCAACCCAGATCCTTGTAACAGTTTTTTAATTAGCCCGACCGGGAAAGTGGTTTAAAATTGGAGTGATTTTGCTGACAAGTTTTCTAAATTTATGAGCTGCATTGCCACAGCATGAAGTTAAGCTCTTCAGCATGTCGAATGAAAGGTGGATTAGGTGACCAATTATCACAGCTGTACTGTGCATTTCTAGAATTTTAAATCATCTGGCAGCCCACTTAATTATTTTAATTATTTAGTTTTTTTTATAACTGAAAACTGCACTACTGTCATCATAATAATCATAATTTCCATCATCTGAAGACTGGAAGTGATAACAGGTAGATACACATTCTTGTTGAGAAGGTGTGAGAAAGTTTATTTTTATTCTTATGTGAAATCACAAATAAATGAAGCTACCTGTTTTAGACCTTCCACCATGCTTTGGATGGTTTGTGTTTTGCCTTAAAGGGTTGAAGCTAAAGTCAAGGCTGTTTTTAGAGTAATTTCATAAATACCTTACAGACAAACTGAGACTGAAATTTGGAATCGTACAGTTTATTAGAACATAACAGGACCACCCTGCCTGTCCGTTCGATGGTTGGCAGTGGCAGTTGGTCCACCACTTTGGTCCAGGCTGAATGTCTCTGCAACTGATAGAGGATGAATCCTAATGGAAGTTGATGAACCATTTACTTCTCATCCAGTGTGACAAGCAGGTCAAAAAAACAAAAAATCCAATTTGGTACGGACATTCATGTTTCCCAGATGATGTATGCTATTAAATTGATCCCCTGACTTTTCATCTACTGCTACCAGCATGTTGACATTTAGGATTTAGAGTGAAAAAATTGGACTATTGGACAGATTAGAATGAGATGAAAAGATGCCCAGATATTCATGCCCCCCACAGGAAATGTAATAACTTTGGTGATTCCTTGACATTTTCTGTAGCGCTGTCATCAGTTTATAATTTCAATCTGTCCAATTCTTTGGTTTAGGAACTGTAAACATACTGTAATGACTTTGCCATCAGGCTCAGCTGTACTTGTGTTTTGTGCTAATGTTAGCATACTAAATTAAGACATGTTAATATTGTTGTTTTTAGCATGTTATCATATTGATGTTAGCATTTAGCTCAAAGCATAAATACAGCCTCACAAAGCTGCTAGCATGGCTGTAGATACTTTAGTTTTAGACTGATTTTTTTTGTGTTTTTTTTTTCACAGCCATCCGAGTGATTTGAAACATCGTTTTCATCGCCACCACTCATCCAGCAGTCTACATGGCAGCTTCAATCACAACCACGTCCAGGACACCAGTCTGCCATTGGTGGCCGAAGAGCAAGATGAACACCACGATAACAAAGGGCCGGTATACGACCCCAAACAAGATGTGTTTGTCAGCCTGTTTGTAAGTTTCCTATGTTTTGGCTTTTCAATCTGTCTTTCTAGTTCTCTTTTACACACTTCCTTTAGCCTACTTTTTGTTTCAATTTGAGAAGCAGAGATCTGAGAGATATAAGATCTGGGTGATGATAGACTGTGACGTAGTTGAAAAAGTGCAGGCAGACAGCACAGTTTACCAAAGCTAAAGTAAATGATTAAACACTTCTGACAAGAATCCACCAGGATAATTGAACTCAGCTATCTAAATGGACAAAGATAAAAGGAATGTTGAGCTGTCTTGTTTTAGGTTATGGTTTGCATTAAGTTCTAAGAATCACCAGTAAGCATAGATTTAATCATGATTACACTAAATTCCTGATGTGAGGCCTGTGGCTCTTGCATTGTTCTTTGAAACACTCCTCCATGAGGTCAGAAGTCGTGTAGGTAGTTCTTGAAGTTGGAGAAAGCAAGTCTCCCTGTGCCACATGTGTTAAATTACGTCCTTAGTCAGCTTACAGGTGCTTCTAGTTAAAACTTCTTGATGCATTAACTGTGAAAACTTAATGTTCCCCATGGCGTAAAATGTTGGCAAATTTAAAACAGCCTATTAAAAAAAAATCGGTACAAACATAAAGAACCAGTCATCCGGCTGTGCGATTTAAAATGAATTGCACAGGGGCATAAGAATATTATAGTTCATAGTTCATACAGTACATACATTGCTATTCCCACAATAACTCCACATTATTGGTCCCATGCAACATTATGGTGTCACATCATGTTATTCGGAACAATAATGTGGATAATCTGTGTACTGTTCTTCCTCCAAGAAATCTCTCCACCCTTTGCCTCCTGAGAGCCATCCAGCTGCAGCCAGATCTATGAAACTGCTCGCCAAGATTCCCAAAGATGCTGAAGCTGTCATTGTTTTAGTTGGTAAGCTATGGGATTTTTGACAAAGTAGATTAGTTAGAGGCATTATTTATTTTTATTCTATTCTGTGTTTTTATAAAGTACTAAGAGACAGTGATTTGCTTGTTGTAAGTTACCCACTTGGCTTGGTCTCAAACATAAAAATAAAAAAAATTCAATTATATCAGTATAAGATTGTATTCATTTTATACCAACAATGGTGCCTACTACTGTGTATTCCGATCAGCTTTTGGCTTTGCTGTAGTTTGTGGTGTTACGCTGCTGTTAATGTAAAGTCAGCATTTCTGCAGCTGCTGTGGACCTGGAAACTTTTGCCATAAAGCTGTAGGACGTCTTGATATTTGCCTTAACAACAAATAAACACAACAAAAGAATTCAAACAGCAGCAGATTCATTGCTGTTAAGCTATTTGATAATAAACAGACAATAAATGTTCTATTAGCAGTCAGATTGTGTTATCATAAATGTCACCCTTAATGTGAAGATGTGAGAAATCACAAATAAATCAACATGTTGTGGTTTTTTTTTTTTTTTTTTTTTTTTTTTTTTACTGTTCCTGTCAGGCTGTGTTGAGTTTCTGGAGCAGCCAGCCATGGCCTTTGTTAGACTAAACGAGGCAGTGCTTCTGGAGTCGGTGCTGGAGGTTCCCGTCCCTGTTCGCTTTATTTTCGTCCTGCTTGGTCCCAGTCAGTCCAACGTGGACTATCATGAGATTGGAAGGTCCTTCTCCACGCTCATGTCTGACAAGGTAGATATGAATATTCCACATATCAGTCAGATCACCAAAGGTTTTAGTCACAAAACAAAGTAAAATAACAAACAGATCCAGTACCAGTTTTCACTGAAATTGGATTTTCTTGCAAAGAGGAAGCTTAGAAAATCCCATTATTGGGAAGTGTAGAGTAAAATGGAGAGTCATATATCTCAGTTATGCTCTGCCACTGATATTTTTCTTGAGTTAATCATCGTGACTGCATGGCCCACTATGTGGCTGTTAGTGACACCTGTGAGTTGAATAATTGTTTGAAGTAATTTTCTAATAACTAATAACATGGACATTCAGAATATAGCACCTCTCACTTCTTCCATATACTTTATATATAAACTCCTGTTTAGCATGAATGGCCTTTTATCAGCATTCTGGTGCTGACATTCATTGTTCATCCTGCTGTAGAACTTCCACGAGGTGGCCTACTTTGCTGACGACAGACAGGACCTGCTGAATGGTATCAATGAATTCTTGGACTACAGCATCGTCATTCCGCCCTCAGATGTGGAAGGCAAAGACCTCCTGAAGACGGTGGCTGACTTCCAGAAGCAGATGATGCGCAAGAGGAAGGAAAGAGAACTTAAGAAGCACCACTCTATATATGGAGTGGAGAACATGGACAACAAAGGTACTCAGTCAAGTCCTAAAGAAAATCTCCAGTTACTTGGTTTGAAGGATGTGTAGGTTAGACTGACAGTATTTCTAGATTATGTGTTAGGGAAAAGATAACAGTAACAGTAACTAATTAGATGATTGCTTTTAAAAAGGTAATCCACCTGTTTAAAGGTCCAAACAGTAATGTTTTACAGTATAAGTTTGAAGTATATTCACATGAATAACTAAGAGTTTGATGTTATTATTATATGTTAATTATAAATGAAGTGCCACCATAGTGGGCGCTAAAGTCAGAAGCAGCTTAAAGAATAAGGATGGCGTGATTAGAGTTTTTAAATTACAATTATGAACAAACCGCATGAAGAGACTGAACCCAACAATGCAATAATAATGTAAAACAGCTAGACTGCTGGGTATTTATTCCTCAGTAAGGCGTAAATAGTGCATTTGTTGTGAACTGTTTTCATCTGTGCATTAATACTGCAATAATAACAGTATTTAGAGCAGCAGGATGGTGAATGTGGGATTCACTCAAAATAAATTGCAGAGCCTATGTTCACTGAAATGAAGAAACATGTCGCCCAGGGCAACCATGTGGCTCATTGATGTGGTTTTAATCTTTTCAGGACAACAATGGAGCTCTATTGCAGTTTAATAAGATATATCAGATTCTAGCTACACAGACAATACTTGTTAGAGAATATTACCATGGTTTTCATTTAAAGGGTGATAGTGAGTTGTAATCTTATGTTTTAGGTTTTGGTGGTGACTTGATATTTTGATCTCAGATTGTGCCTTTAATGCCTATTGTTGACTTATTGTTTTAATAATATGATTATAATCAGTAGAAGCTTCTTTTATGTAATTGAGTGTGTAACAAACCCGTTAGATGTGAGTCCAGAGGAGGAGGAGGAGGGAGACCAGGAGGTGGACCCATTAAAGCGTTCAGGGATCCCTTTTGGAGGCCTGATCCACGATATCCGCCGCCGCTACCCGCACTATGTCAGCGACTTGAAAGACGCCCTGGACATGCAGTGCATCGCTGCCGTCATCTTCATCTATTTTGCTGCACTGTCGCCTACTATAACCTTCGGTGGCCTGCTGGGTACGCTCAAACTATGAACAACATGGACACATTTAGTTTCTTGTCATTTTGATATTCGTTCTCTTAATATGTTTACCACGTGTTTTTGCATACAGGAGAGAAAACGGAGGGCATGATGGGAGTGACCGAGCTTATCGTTTCAACCGCAACTCTTGGAGTTATATTCTCACTGTTTGCTGGTCAGCCTCTTCTCATCATAGGCTTCTCAGGACCCTTACTGGTGTTTGAAGAAGCTTTCTACAAGGTAGTATAGCTGAAAACACAGAAATTGTATATGTGTCCTATAGCAGCTGCTACACATAAACTCCAGTTTATATTTGATTTGAAGAGATTACATAATTCCTTAAAATGTGTTTAATGTCCCAGGAACCTAAATAACTTATTCAAAAACAGAATTTCATCATGATAAATTATGTTGCAGTTTTTTCTGATTGTTCAGGCACTATCTTTGAAACTATGGGCTATTTTTGCAAAACTCTACACACTAACCACCAACCCAGAAAAACATTATATTTCCCTTGCAAAAGCAAACAATTCTTGCAAAACTCCTCAGACTGTTTTAAAAACTTGTATTTTTGCATCACACACACACAAACCATCATTTGAATAAGCACACAAAGTATCCAAAGGTATCCAAATGTGTAAAGTATGTATGTGTATTCTGAACATAACTCACTATCAATACAAATAAATATTCTACTGTAACACTCCCCAAACAACAAAAGTGCAGTAGAAAAAAAATTGTGGATCTGGCCATAAGACTTCATCCACATCACATGCAATGTTGTCTTGAGCCAGGCAGCATGGAAAGTATCGTCCAGAGTGCCGTATCCAGGCTTGGCATGATGTCCGTCCAATATTGGTCTCCATCGTTGTCCAAACCAAATGTTTACCTGTGGCCTATTTATAGTGTTCAAACTCTGATTTGTAAGTGAACTCATTATCTAAAAGCGTTTTCACATGTGTCAGTGTGGAAAGGCAATTGGCAAAATAGTGTAGCAATGTAGAGTCCAATGTTTTTACAAAAAGTGTGTTTTAAAATTACAAACTGAGTAAAAAGCAAAGAACGTACATTCAGTTTGTCACACTTGTTAAATGCTTTGGCTACAAGCGTTCATGGAATCAGAGATAGTGCTTCAAGAATCACTGTCAGTGTTTAAGCATTCGGAAAAATCCGTAATGTTAAATTGAAAAGAAGGTTTTTATTTATTTTCTGTAAAACGAAATATTGCCAGAATTTATTTACCACCTCAAATGAAAGTGTTATATGATTACAATATGTTTTCCCTGAACACATAATTATTATGTCTCTGTGTCTTTTCATTCAGTTTTGTCAGGCCCATGATTTTGAGTACCTCACTGGTCGAGTGTGGATTGGTTTCTGGCTCATCTTCATCGTCCTGGTGATTGTGGCAGCAGAAGGCAGCTTCCTTGTTCGCTACATCTCGCCTTTTACCCAGGAGATTTTTGCTTTCCTGATCTCCCTCATCTTCATCTATGAGACTTTCTCTAAACTCATCAAGGTAACTATTCCAGATATCACACAGCACACTGGGCTCTACAAGAATATGGACAGTAAAAGACACTTTTTTATATAAATGCTTCCCCCATTAGATGATATTTTCTCAATTATTAATGTATTTTCAGTTTTGATGAATGTTGCATGTCCAGTGCTTTTAATGAAGTTGATAATCTCCAAAAATTAGGTTTAATCCTTGTTTCCCTAACTGCAAAAAGTCCCTACCGCCAGTCAATGATGGATGAATTGAGGCTCTTCTTGTTTCCAGGTGTTTAAGGAGCATCCACTGATGTCAACGTACCCAGCCAACATTGTCCCTACCCAATCTACTATGTTTCATGATGTCTTCAACCAGCCCAACACTGCTCTTCTGTCTCTGGTCCTCATGATGGGCACTTTCTTTGTTGCCTTCTTCCTCAGGAAGTTCCGAAACAGTCGATTTTTAGGTGGCAAGGTAATCTTTCAAAAACATATTCACACACTGTGAATGTCAGGCTATCTCATTGGCATTTAAAGGTACCCAGTGAAGCTTTTATTTAAAAAGATACATTTATACAGATACATCAATTTTTACATAAGCCAGCATAATCCTTCTTCTTCGCTGTCTTGTCTGGAGCTTTGCTATGCCCCTGGGAGTGTTACCGCCACCAACTGTTGAGCTGCGGAAAAAAAATCGATCTATTGCTCTACTTATGGTTAAAAAACAACACAGGGTGCCTTTAAATTCAATCTTAAAATCAACACAGATACACAAATGTGTATTGCCAATAAACCTTATATTTTCCTTTTTAGGTTTGTTTTGTGTATTTTCCTTCCACCTGTGGATGATGTCTAAATATAGATGATCACAAGATTTGGCTTAGCAAAGGTCCAACACTTCACAGAATATCCATCTTTGTAACATTCACAGTAAATGTCAGGTTTTATGGTGTGTATAGCCTCCTGAATGGTCCAATATTAAAAACAGATATACTGAAATGTTTTCATGCTTCAAACCCATACTGCAGTTTCCCATCGGGAGTGATAAAGTACACTATCATCTATCTATCTACTACTGTATATCTCTCTATACCAGCTCTCTACAGGCTCTCTAAATCTACTTCTCTATACCTATAAATTTTACTTGTAAACCATTATGCACACCAAAATAAAGCAGAAACACACTAGAAGCAAAAGTAGCATTTTTTCTGCCAACAGTAGCCCCTATAGACCCTGATGACATACAGTACTCTGCTGAATACTGTGTTGGATAGCATAAATTGTTTCATATCTGGCTGAAGGAAGACTTTACTGGCTTTATGTTTTTCTCCCCCAGGCTAGAAGAATCATTGGTGACTTTGGTATCCCCATCTCAATCTTAGTTTCAGTGTTGTTGGATTACTCTATTACTGACACATACACACAGGTAACTACACTGTCAATCACTTCAGTCACAGCAACAGTTATGTACAGTTTACAGCTCCAACATCAGAGTCATTTCTCGTTCAACCTGCTCATGTCTTGTCTTATTTACTTCTAGAAACTCAATGTGCCGTCAGGGTTTTCAGTCACCTCCCCTGACAAGAGAGGTTGGTTCATCAGTCCCTTTGGTGACAAACAGCCCTTTCCCCCCTGGATGATGGGAGCATCTATTGTACCCGCCCTTCTTGTCTTCATCCTCATTTTCATGGAAACTCAGATCACTTCGTACGTACAGTACAGATTATCTATAGCGGTAATACTCTGGAAGGTATATATTTTATAAACTGGAACGTGCTTCACTGAATTTCCACCTCCCTCTCTGTTCTTTCAATCTCTCAGATTGATTGTCAGCAAGAAGGAGCGTCGCCTGGTTAAAGGCTCAGGCTTCCACTTGGATCTACTGCTTATTGTCATTCTGGGAGCCATCTGTCCACTTTTCGGCCTGCCGTGGCTCACTGCAGCGACTGTGCGCTCCGTCACTCATGTCAACGCCCTCACTGTCATGAGCAAAGCCACAGCGCCTGGAGAAAAGCCTGTGATCGAGGAGGTGAAGGAGCAGAGGGTGACCGGGCTTCTTGTGGCTGTGCTTGTTGGTAAGAGGAAAGCGGAAGGTCGGTTTGGAGTGTAGGCGGCTTTTTGGAGGAATGCTTCTTTTGAAACCCACAAGAAATGTTATTTTATCTAAAAGTGACACATGACGAGTTTTCTCATTAAATCACAGACAAGTTCATTTTTATGCTACATTCTTGTGTGCTGTACAAATGCAAAATGCATACATCCCACCAGATTTCTGCAGTTTGATTTATGGCTCATGCTTCTCAAAGTTAAGTAAATCACATCAACACTCAACATGCATCTAAATTGAGCTGGAAAAACAGAATCTGACCTACTGACCAATTCCAGAACAATTATTCTTGTTTGCTTTGGGGTCATTAGGGTTATATTTTTATCATTACTGTGCTGGAATTTCCAGGCAAGTAAGTCTTGAAAGGCACAAGAAACATGAGCTCAAAGGTACAGAATGGCAGACTGTAGGTCCTGCATGTCTAGACATTCATGACGCATGAATCAGCTCTCAGAATCAGTGTTCCCAAAGTAGTCTTAAGTACGGCTTAATCCAGTGTGGGTATGCTACCGTAATTAGTCATCATTGCTGAGCTTTTGTTTGATTGAAATACTGTTTGAATTAGGAGTACAGCTTTATGGATTAGCCCAGAAATGTTTCAACCAAGGCAGTGAATGTGTTTCAAATAAATGGCATAATGTGCCTTGGTTGAATGAATAATTCTCCCCACAGTTGTAAATACTTGTGCATGTATGCAATGTAACTGGAAGAGTAATTCAATTTAAAAAGAAATACCTCTATCTCACCTTTAAGTCATCTTGGTCCATCAGGTATGTCCATAGTGATGACAGATGTGCTGCGCCTCATCCCTCTGGCTGTGCTGTTTGGCATCTTCTTGTATATGGGGGTCACCTCTTTGACAGGCATCCAGCTATATGAGCGCATCACGCTTATGGTCACGCCTGCTAAGCACCACCCTGACCACATCTACGTTACCAAGGTAACACACACAATAAGAATGTTTAAATATTCTCATCTTCTGTTATTAATGGTGTGATGGAGAAACCAGACTGGGTCCATCCTTTACTGCTGAAAAACCTCACTCAGTACAGAAATGACTAATGAGGATCTGGGATATTGAGGATTTAAAGACATGCCTGCACTGACGCAAATTATTAGAAAGCTTTATAATGACAGAATCATATGTACAGGGCAGGGACCCCCCCCAGAAAAAAAAATTAAGTCGAGGTGGTAAGCCATCCAGATCCTGACACCTCACATCTCTTCATTAATCTCAGTAACAGATGACTGTCTAAACAATAACTATACTGATAAAATATGTGGCATTTGCTGTATGAAATACAAGTTGTTATTGGAGATGATCCCCCAATACATAACACTACACAGATATGAATAATCAGATTGCATGTCCATGTTCCATATAAACATCATATCCAGATTACGATGAAAACCAGGATAGGACCAGAACAAACAACAGGGACACTACATATAAACACACTCAGTGACGTAATATTTACAAGTCACTGCTAAGACCTTTGGGTTGAGTTTGGGGGCTGCTGCAATGTGGAGTAAAAGCAGAGTAGGAATTTCTGGCACTACCTCACCCACTTCCAAGGTGCATAAAACAGATACAAAGTCTGAAAAGGTCAAAACGTCCAGCAACACTTGTTGCATAACAGAATAACTTTATTATGAGACCAGTACAGGGTTAGAATGTGGAAACATGAATCAGCAAAGGTCAAAGGAAACAGATTTGTAGAAGCAGGTTTTCTATATTGCAAATAGAATACATTTTAAAGCTGAAAGTCTTAAGGGTGGCGAGGCCAAAATAATAAATAAAACTGTTTTAAAAATGGAAATATGAAAAAAAAAATGGCAACAGACCCATAGAAAACCACAACCAGACTACAACAACCTACATGTTTGTGTCTAAAATGTTACAGCAGTACTGTGACAAAAGTAGAAAAGACACAAAAGATACAATTGCTGTCAAAGAGGGGACTGCAAAGATGGACAAAAAGAGTGTACTTTAGCACTACATTCACCAACCACATCCAGCACAGCTACTGATCAGGTGGACTGACACCAACTATAGCCCCTACAAATACCTTATGTCTTAAAAGTCAGTAGAAGTGGTTTCATATTTTGGATTTAAAGTGTTTACATGTAAGATATTAAGTTTATCAAATGAAAAATCAAAGAAAAAGTTTACAGAAAATTCAGTTCCACTTGCATGTTGGACACAAATGATAAAATGCAGAATTGTCCACTAGATGGAGCCAAAAACATGTAAGATATTCTTCATGCATGGGAACATTTAACTGGCGAGTGTGAACAGGATAATGTGTCTTTACATGTTTTGAGTATCTCTGTGTACGCTTGGTTCTTCTAACCATTACCCACCACGTGTGTGTGTTTTGCTTCAGGTGAAGACATGGCGTATGAACATGTTCACCATATTCCAGTTGGGGTGCATCGTGGCTCTGTGGGTAGTGAAGTCTACTGAGGCCTCCTTGGCGTTCCCCTTCGTCCTCATCATGACGGTGCCGCTGCGCCGCCTCATTCTCTCCCGGATTTTTGAGGAACGTGAGCTCCAGGCGGTAGGTTGGGTAGCAGAGGCCTTCCCGGCGTGTTTGAATCTGTGCCACGATCATCTGATCCCACATAGCCCAGGGATACTTATTTTACAACAAATTTAACAGTGGATGGATGTTGTTGTTTCATGTTTTTATTTCTGCCTAAAACTAACATCTCTTAAAGAAATGCTATAAATTAACTTTTCCCGTGAAATTCCTGATGATTTTCTCCCTATGATTGTGGACAGCTTTCTCATCCAAATATTTTCAAATGTTATAGAAATATTTATTTTTGCTCTGTGCTGTAGCCAGAAAAAGATTCACAGCCCATCCTGAACTCATGTTTTCTTGGTTAGATACCTTACACCCATACATATCATCACTGTCAGATTAAAACCTTCCATTTGTAAAATGTCAACCTCTTCAGGAGCTAGGATAAACAGCTTTTCTTTTCTTTCTTTTCAGTTCTTTGTTCCTAAGGTCTCATGAACAACTGGCATCGTAGAATTGCCTTAAACAAAATGAAGTAGTTGGATCTCCATGATGTCAGATCCCTCTCCCCTCTACCTTCACCCTTATATCAACCATATCAATCATATATGTACTATTCACATTTTTATTCTTTGCTTTGCTCTTCTCTACCAAACATGATATTTCATAGGAGTCATAAATATTTGGTACCTAAGGGTGCTTTCATACTTGTAGTTTGGTTAATTTGGTCCGAACTAAGAAGAAAAATATGTATTGTTGCCTTTTAGTTCTGGTTAGCTTCATATTCACAATTACTTTTTACAAAGGAACCAAGAGGAGTAAACATGAAGCCATTTTTGGCAATGTCATCCTGCGTTATCAGCGCTACATGAACCCAGAGACTGACAGCAAGTCATTTAGCACTTTATTAATTTATACATTCATATTAATTTATTAAAATTAATGTATAAATATAGCTTCTCTGGTGTCACAAAGAACTCACAAAGAAATAAGTAATTATGAGTATTATTAGTCAAGACTGCACATGGACCTCCTTTATCATAAACAGGTAAAATCAGAACAGAAAAGAGTTTTTTATACAGTAATATTATGGGTGAATAGTAACTACGTTGTCGTCACATTTCATTCACCCCCTTTTTATTGGTGAAATGCTAAAATACACTGAGTAGGCCTCAAGCTCAACACACCTTTGGTTAAACTCTTCACTTTCTGATGAATCAGAGACAATCTCTGCACCATGTAATGATGGGCATACATGTTGCTGTTATAACCTGTTGCATTGCATAAATATATGCAAAATGCAAATCAAGAGATCACTCTCTTTATATTACGCAACTAGCAAATGAATTCAGGTGTAGTTTAGCTTATGAATTCATTGTAAAATCGAAGGCTGCAAAGGATCACCAAACTCATGGTTCGGATCATATCGCGGTTTTGAATCACTGATAGGATCTTTTTTTTTTTCCCCAAAAAAAGGGAGACAAATATAACTTATTCTGTAAAACATTTAAGCATTGAACTGCCGCCCATGTTCTTAAATAAAAACAACACTGAAGATGTCTTATATTTAAAGAAAATCTTAAAATATATCAAATATTCAATACTTAATTGTTAAATTAAAGTACAATATGAGGCATGATACCTTCCTCTTTTAAACATGGTAGTGAAAGAAACAACAGCCTGTGTCTACATCATCAAAACTTGATGATAACTTATAAACATGAACATAGATCTTGTCTTGCAGCTTAGATTGTTGAAGGAGCTACCAAACAAACATGCACCGCTAATGTCAGTTAGCAGCTAGATAGCTAAACAGCATGTAAACATACCTGAAAATATCACTTTTTTCAGTGTGTTCCTGTTTGATGCTGGTTTGGTCATTGCTCTTCAAAATCCCAGTTAGTGACATGTTGTCTGTCCATGACTTGTAGCTACAGCAATTTGTTTACTTTGTCTCCAATGAGACATTACATTTTGCAGTTAATCTGCAGTTCACATACATTCCAAACCATGTGGGGTGATCTGTACATATCACTGATCAACTACCTTCCGTTTCACAAGTACTAAAATCACATATCACGTTCGGTCTGCTTCCACACCACAAACGAACCACACCAGAGTTTGCCTGGAAGTTGTTCACACACGAGTCTGATTAACAGCTTTCGCACCAGGATAAGCTAACTGAACCAAATAGGGAAACACATCTGAATTTGTTTGAATCATACCAAACAGGTTAGGCATGAAAGCACCCTAAGATGCCCAATTTTGAGCAAACCTTGAATGAGACTGACAAAGGATGCTCTGTCTGTTCACAGCTGGATTGCGACGAAGATTCTCCCAACTTTGATGAAGATGGACGAGATGAGTACAATGAGATTCACATGCTTGTATAAATTCAAGTTGGATCCAGCCAATAGGACTTTCTCCATCCTCTAGCTCTGACCAATCAGAGCAAACTTCTTTGGAAACCTCAGTGTCTCTGGGTAGTAGTGACAAAGCGAGAGGAGCTACAGTAATGCTGTTTGTAAAATATACAAAAGCTATAGCTGGATAATCACGTCTTACCTTTGTTTATTCCAGTTTTCTAAAAGAGCACACCTAATGTTAGATCTTTGTGGTGGTGGTGTTGTGTTAACCTCCCTGAAGATGTTATTCTGTCAGACGCCAGCAAATAATATGTGATATGGACGATGCAAATCTAGCAAAACACACATGAACACTTTATTCAACTTTTTATCCTATCTATCCCTTTAATTATTCTGCAGGTTTGGGGCATAAGTGCAATGATGATGGTGACTTCTAAGACTACAGCAGGCTTGTTGATTCAGGCTGATTTGGGTGATGAATGTAGGAAATGGGGTCAATTTGCTTTCATTTCTGTTAATTCAGGAAGTAGCTTTTCATCCAAATCCATTATTATAACTCTGTTTTAACCCTTCACTGATCTTACATCTCTTTAACCAAACTATAGAGAAATAACTATGTTGTACCCTGTGTATGTGAACCACATTTTATACTGTATGGCTGAATTGACCCTAAATCCAAGTGTCCAAGTCCAAAATTAATTTTACTGCCTATGTAGTTCGGCTGCCTTTTTCCTTTATACTACTGCCATTACCTATAGATTGCAATGATGTGCAAACAAGGAGTTAAATAGTCCTTTTCCTTTATATGCAGACTTGTAGTAATGAGCACCTTGACTGGGAAGTTTTGTCACTGCCAACCCAGCTCCCTGGCACAAAGCCTCCACTCTAAATGTAATGTCTCCTTGAAGCCAAAATCTAGAGACTGCATGAGCTCCTTCAAGAGGTGTTACCATATTTTGTTAGGTGTAAATACCCAACATACCAGTCCGCTTACTCCATTATGGTGACCTTGGATGTATAAGGAAATAACTAACAAGGTCTCAACCTTATTTTTCAACTTTGTTTTGTCTATTTGTTTTGTGACCCTTGGACTCATTGCCATGCTTGATTATCAGTGATGTTTAGACTTGAAATAGCTTAAACTGCTGGTTTAAAATTGAAAATATATATATATATATATATATATATATATATATATTGGGAACTTTATACACTCAAACTACACAATGAATAACTCACACTTATTCATTCATTATTTCATCTTCTCTGCAAGATTTCCATAACGTGTTGCACTTTTCACAGATGTCATGAATAATATAATAACACACTTCACTGGAAAAGCATAGAAACTAAGCAAACACAAGAACTGAAAACGCTGGGGAGTAGTTGAGTGTTGGCAGAATGTATGAATGATGCATTGTACAGTAAGACTGCAGAGCTTGGAATTATAATGTACCATCTGTGTTCGGAGTTGTTTTGAAATACCGAGAGATTTAGTTTTCACCTCTTATATTGCAAGCCCACTATAGAATTTTAATTACCATTCAGTCATGACACTTTCAGGAACCTTACTTCTGCAACACAGAAACACCAGTTTTTAGAGCTACTGCACACAGAAATGACACAGACTTTCATAAGGTACTCAATTATTCCAAGATAACAGATTTGTATGAAGCTCCTATTTACAGTAAGTGTAAAGAAAATCAATATGAGTTCACTACAGCCAGTGTGTTAGACTACACTCTAGATAAACATTCCCAACGCTCAAAATACTTAATTTTGGAAGAGGATTCCAGAAAGTGAAACATTCACCTGATGTGTCCGGGATGTTCTGTGACATGTTTTTCTCAAACATGATAATGTTTTGAAAACCGGTGGGCAAAGATCAGATATCAGCAGATGTGCTTGAACTTGTTCACGTGCATGTAATAGTCCACTGTTCTTCACAAAAGACCCACTGAACTCTCTGATCACATTCAAGGACAATAAGATGATACGGCGTTTGCGTGGAAGACATTTTCAAACTCCATACTCTGAAAGGTAGTAGATGCGATGGATTAACCAATTCGAAGCGGAGGGAGGTTTCTGCACACTGTCACTATTGCCAAATTCAACATTTAGTCAATAAATATGACATGTTCAGTGAAAATAGTGTCTAGAATCTTCTACCTTCTATTCTTACACCTTTCTTGCTTTCCTGCTATAATAATACATTCATGGTGGAATCAGTACGGAGACACTTTGTGGCTGAAGAGGTTTCTGTGAATAGCTTTCAGATATAACTAAAGAGTAAAGACTCATAATGTTTTCATGTATTCACCAGATAATTTTATAGCTGCAGTCATGCAATTAACTGAAAAACTCCAAAGTGCATAAAAGTCAACCACAAGAATGAGTGTATCTCATTTACATAACCGTGTCCTACATTACAAGCCATGCAAGAACTCTGTCTCAGGGGAAACTGACCTTCGATCTGTAAATATTGCTTCCCAGCCTCTAGTTTGTTGAGACTTTTGTGTACATAAAGCGGTCAAGGCAATCCAACACTTGCAATGTAAAAGTATATGGCTTACAGTCCAGGCTTTTGTGTTGTACAATGGAGAAAATGAGGTCAAGTGAAGGGAACAATGTGTTTACTCCGGAGAAGTGACGTGGAATTTTAACTGTAAATTAATCATTTTTCCTCTGTTATTTTCTTTCGGCCTCAATTTAAAGCTACACTTTGATGTGAAGCATTCACCTGCTGTAGTCTGTATTCAATTCCACGGCTCCCCGAGTTAACAGGTCACTGAATGTGCTTTACATTAGCAGTACATAGCAGTTTCAGTTTCAATGGGCTTCGCTGTTAATGGACCTTTTTGACCAGGTGTTTGTTTTCAGGGTTTATGCTAAGATTGAAATGGCAAACTGTGGGCAAAGACACTGATAAGTGTTCTTCCTTATTGGCACCACTGTGTTCATGACATTATTGAATGTAAATGTTTGGCCGTCTATGTTTTCAGGGGCATGATTTTTCTTGGCAGAGATAGCAGAACTGATTATGATTTATGGAAGTTCATTAACAACAAAGCTACTGAGCAAACACAAACAAATTTAAAGCAGAATTGCTCTTTTTTCGACCACTTGGGTGCAAGACTTCACAGCAAGCTGAATATTACTCTCACATTTGACATATTGATGTTTATGTCACATATTTGGTGCTGGGCAGGTAAACTTGGTTCATCAGAGCTTTTTTGCCGAAAAATATGCCTGCTTCAGCTGGAGTGAGAGAGAGATGAGAGAGGTGAGAGTCAACAAAAAATTTAAGTTATGGACCATAAAACCAAAACTGTCAACTGAAGGACGCTAAAAGGGTCCAAAAAATGAAGGAAACTGCAGAGATGGGTGATAATTATCTGTTGTTTTGTCTAAAGGGGTCACTACTAGTCACCCCTTTAACATTACAGGTAGTCATTTTTTTTTCAATATAAAAATATTTAGCTTCAAGTGTGAAAATGTGTGAGGTGCACAAGAAGGGTTGTATGTCAAATGTAAGCGAGCACGGAGGCTTCCTCTGCTCACTGTCTTCAAAGTCACATGCTCTGTGTTTTGGCAGTTTATATTCCTTACATGTAAACTTCAACTGAAAGCAGATCATCTATTGAAATGACCTGGAATATCATCCAGTAAGAAGACATAAATCATGACCCTAATAGCTGGATGTGGGCACATCTTGTTAAAGCCTGTTACAAAAAAAAAAATGTTGGTAAGCGGTTTGAAATTCTTAAGACCTCAAATTCTGTTAAATTAAGAAAACTCTCAAAACTCTTTTTAAGCAGAGAAATGTGTCCTTGCAAGCTCTCTTCTCTTGATTATCAGCTTGATTAAAACTTGAATTTGTTTTGTGAATGATGAATAGATTTGTCATGAATTAACTTCCATACCTAACCAGCTAAAGCAAATAGTTAATTATACACACAACACTTAGAAGGGCAACACTGTAAGAAACAAACATTTGATGAAAAAGTCATGCCTGCACATAGACTGCTCATCTGGTCCAAAATATTTTGGACCAGAATATAATGTAGATCAAGCTGGGAACAAAACACCTAACTTTAAGGACAGGAGTCAGTAATTTCTTTGGTGGTGTTTTTTTTTTCTTTTTTGACAATAATCTCTTAGCCAAATGAGTTGTCAGTAGGCATCTGCCATCTGCAGCCAGTGGAGCTGTGTATTTTTTGTGCTGGTTGACCAATAGTGGTAAAAGAGGCACAAGGTCCTGTGTTGTCTGAGAATACAAGGCTGTTAGACTGTTCAACACATCCACGTGCTCTTGTTATGACAAGAACTGGTGTGTCTGTGTATGTGCGGAGCTGCGTAGGTCAAAGCCAAGACAGAGCCAGCGAACGCATACTTAGCAAAACATCCTTTCAGTATTTACACAAGGGGGGAAAAAAAACGAATGTCGGGTATTATTTAAGATAATAAAAGGTGCGGTGCTGCCACTCTGTCCTGTCTGGACGCTAGATGTTGAAACACGCAAGATGAAGGGAAAAATAGTTGTTGTTTTTTTTTGACCCTCAAAAAGTTCTGCCATGTCAATGATCCTAGTTCACCACACTTCGTCGCCTTATACCACCATGGTTGCAGGGCAGACCACCCACCCAAATCTAAGACTCGGCTCTGTTGTTTTTGAACCTCTTTTAATTCAACATTATTGGTTTGAGTAAAGACGTCTGGCGATCTTGGAGTCTAGCATATGGAATAGTGTATGATTTCCAAAGATTATATATACTATAAATCAGATATGTCTAAACTCACCTATTATAACAAAGGTTGCTCATTCATATATTCTTAAAAAAAGCAGAATCCTAGTGTATAGTATCTTTTGGATATTATAGTATTGCCACTCATTTTTCTTTAATTGCACTGCATACCAAAGGATTAGCTCCTTAGTAGGATTAGTTTCCTTATTTTGGTCTTCATCGTCACATCTTGTTGGTGATCTCCCTTGATGTAAATAAAATACTATCTTTTGAAATGTTTTTTGTGATAGAATTATGATGCCGTCTGGATAGTGTTTATAATCAAGGGCATGATCTCTTTAACGAAACGGTTTTATTTCAGCGGTGTGACAGGACTGATCATTACAGGAACACCTGATTTCTACATACATACTACTCGTTTAAAGCCATGGGTTCCATAAAGCTTCAGTATTTATCTGAAAGCACTGCTTTGAGATAAATGATGCAGCTCAAACTGCTTTTGAGCTTCATCAAGAGAAAAATGTTGCACTTAGGTTTCTTTGGATTGCTAGATGCTTGACTCTCTTCACCACCCTCTCATTTACTTTGGCTCTCTGCCTTGGTGGGCAGGTGGAGTAGGCTACAATCAGTACAGCACAGTACTGCAGATCGCCTGTTGATTCTCAGTGTACTGAGTACTAGCATCACTTTCACATTATATAAAGTCACTGGATTCAAGGTTGAAATGGAAAACGTTGCCTAATGAAACTTTACATTGTTTTGATGACACACAGCTGGTCTTCATGGGGTCTGCACAACTATCCTCTGATGTAAACTGATCTGATGATAAATGATGAAATGCAGTACTTTTCAGATTGACACATAGGTTGTGTGGATACTTGAATAGCAGGTTCATCTTGCTATTGCTGTAAAGAGGTTTTCAAACAACTGTAAAACATTATTTTTTGTCTGAAATAAATATTTATTATGTGTTTCAAATACAAACAGACTCGTTTTTTTTCTGTCAGATTAGAAACATTAAAAATACAATACAGATAATTCAGGTGTCACATACATTTTTGGAGTGAAGTCAGTGTGAGAAGTGTGTGCAGTGTGTGCAGTTGTGAAGGTTTGATTTTCCTAACTATAGGTGCCAGGTGGGTGGGGTCTACTACATGATAAAACAAAGAGTTCCAGAAAGTTCAGACCTTCACAGCAAAGTATTTAGACAATAAAGCAAAAAAACAAGCTCTCCAAAATTGTTAACATTAAAGGGAAGGTGATTGGCAAGTCACAAAAACAACTCTGTGATATATTGGCTAGTTCTGTACACAGGAAGGCTGAACATACAGTATAACTACAGACACCTCACACCTACTACACTCAGAGTTTGAGCTGCTCCCATCTGACTGTCAATTCAGGGCCCCAAGGGCCAGCTGGAACATATACAAGACATCTTTTATTCCCTATGCCATACAGGCATCCAACAAAGAATGACTGCATCAGGGAACACTTGTTATTATTATATAAGATCTGCTCTCTGGTATTATTTATACCTATCTGCTGCTACCTGCCCATTTGCACTATTGCATGTTGTATATATTTTATGTTTTAACTGTGTGTTGTGCTATGTGTAGTGTCAGCACTTTCACTGTACTTTGGTAGAAGCCAAAGAAAAATTTTTCCACTGAGGTCGATGATAAAGTCAATCTAATCTAAAAGTAAATTTTTCTCTGACATCAACTCAAGCTGTCCACAGCTGCTGTTTTCTGTAAGGCAGTACTGTAAGTGTACATGCATATTTCAAGCCTTCAGATAGTGTGTCTTTGATAGTCAAAACATGAGATGGGTGGATTATCACTTAAAGCTTTCTGTGAAGTTCGGAAACAGTGAGCAAATATACAGCATATTTATTACCCGCAGTGAGAATGTTTTTGAGAATGTTTTCTTTACTTCCTTTACTAAAATGTGATTGCTGGTACATGATATGTTTAATGCTTGCTGATGTACAAAAAGACACATCCAGCCACTGAGAGATATAGAACATTTGACATTTGAGTAGAAAAACTGGGCTACACCAATAATTAGTTTGAATGATGCCTTGGAGTTAATATCAGCCAATCATGTCTTGCACCTTTGATATCATACAATGTCATGTTTCAGTATGCAAATTATAAGATCCATACATATTAGATATTAGTGGATATTACTATTGGACTCTTACATAATAATATTCCAGATATAATATCAAAAACTCATGTTGGTCACTCTGTTTAGTAATCATCTTAAAGGTGTATTTTACCTACTAAAATGTGTACTTTTAACAGACTGTAGTGGAGTGGTATACTGTATTTTGGTCTGTGTTTGTATGTGTGTATTAATGTATCTGTTATTTAAAGGACAATTGCAGTGCTTTTCAACCTGGGTCTTATTCTCATAATTGTTTTCAATATGAGTCATGCAACTTTGCACTTGCCACCTCAATGACGTTTTGGGAAACACAGACTCCAGCAAAACAAAGTATATTGGAGTGAGAAGAGTAAACTTCAGTTCTACGTAAGTCCTTTCAAACGCTCGTCTTTAGGTCCAACCCAGAGTCCAAACAGAAAACAGCCCTCTGGATTAGCTATTGTTGCTAACAGCATAGGATTCTACGTCTTGGCCAGCTAAACAAACTAACTGCCTATTCATCTCTAGTAAAAGCATTTTTTACGACTCATGTATACAATGATTCAACTCAAACATAGGTATCATTTTTTAAAAATGTTATGAAAGGCTTTGATTGCTTTAGGCGTTATAAACACTGTTGCTTATTAGATGTTGGGATACCAGTTTGATCCAGCTGGGTGCCATTCTTCCTCTTTCCTCTAATTTGATTTAGCTCTTTGTCTGTGTACTCTGATTCAAATAATTATGTTTGCCAATCAGAATGAAAAATTGTCCTCCCAACCCTCCACTGGATAACCAAGTTACACTTGTTTTTTTCTTCAATTTTTCTTTCTTTTATCTACACAACCACAGTGATTGTGTATTGCGCTCTGAGCACCAAAACACAGGTGACCTGTACTTGTGCATAAAACAGAACAAAACAACAAAACGGAAAAAATATTCTTGTTGTATACATGGTGACAGATAAAATACGTTGAAAAATACTGCAATTTTCCTCAGCTCAGCACGTCAGAGCCCCAATTTGCCGGGCATCTCTATGTCCCAGGCGGTGAGTTTTTGGCACAGAAGAGGCAGGAAGAATGTCATAATGATACAAGGTGCTATTAAAAAGATGAGAGTGGTGAGTGGGGGGTCGTGGACCTGTCCACAGAGCAAAAAGTATTTCTTATGGATCCCCAAGAAGACCTCATCTACCAGAAATCTGTGACCCTTACACCAAGTCTTGTTTGCCGAGTTATCCACACAAAGCTTCAGTTCGTTGTAGTCGCTACAGAGGAAGAGAGCAAGGCAGAAGGCAAAGTTAATCGATCCTGTTTACTAAACCTGCAGAAAGTAGTATTAACCAAATGTGTACATCATTCCTGACTCAAGCAGAACAAACATTTAACATAAATCTGCACTTTAACTGCATTCATTGAGAAAATGGATGGAAAACAATGTCTTGAAGGAAAAAATAAATAAAAACAGAAAAAAACATGCATGGTAAGTAAAGCACTGTATTATGATTTGAAGTCAATTGGCAAAAAAAAAAATAAAAAAAATGCAGAAATGGTCCTTTAAAGACCCACGAGGCAACTGTGCATTTGGCAACACTGGAAGAACTGAAACATGTAAACTCAGTACTTCTAAGATAATGCAAAGTGACATCTGCCAAAAACATCTGACTTAAGTGACTCCAAGCTTTTTTATAAATAGAGAAATCACCACTGATGTTTAGGAGGCAGCTTACATTTCACTGTTTTGATTTGGGGAAGCGACCATAGCCTCACTAAACCAGCATAAATCTCACAGGCAGTTGTCACTACAAGATTTTTAGTGCGGAAAACATCCACAGAGAGTCAATTGAGCCTGACAGCTGGAAGCCTGATCAACAAGATGGGCTCCTTGTGATGATGGATACTCCACCCTAACACACCATCTGAGCTCTGTGGGAGCTCAACCCCAAACCATGTTAAAATATGGATTATTACAGACATAATTAAAGAGGGAGTCTACAGTAGGTACCATGAGCTAAAGTCTCCACAAACAACTGCTGTCTGGAATATGAACCCAGGAGCAACAGTCTAGCACTTTTTTCATTAAAAGATGACTAATTAGATGAAACTTTGACCAAATGTAGCCAGGAAATGGGAAAGGATCTGACTTTCCCATGACTAAAGGTCATATATCTTTGCTGAAAAGGCTATAAAGTGTGTAATGTGCCACTTTATCCAGCCTTCTTGTGTTTTTACTCACCGGGCTCTAAAGTGTTGAGCTCAGGGTCAGCTTCAGGCCACACATGCATGCCAAGGCTCAGATAGCAAGTAATAACACAGACTCATGGGTGGCATTGTGCACATGCATTTAAATTGATACGTGTCTGCTAATCACATACAACTCAGTATTCAGGTGTTGTATCTTCATGTCGACCACTTGTACAATGTGCTCTTTCATATCTAATTAGGAATAGAAACCTACATTTTCTACAAGACGACAAAAAGAAACTAAAATTCACCGTTTTACAGTCGGCCACGGGCATCTGTCATGATAGCTATTCGTCTCCATGGTGTTGTTGAAGTCTGACAGGCAGATGTGAACATCGCTATCAAATGTGTTTTTGTCACATGGTGGGACAATAAATTTCACAGACAGCCCTAGAAAATAAACACTTAGCGTGAGTGAGAGTAACACTCCAAAATTTAACAAACAATTCAAGCCAAACACTTCAATCACAGACACACATAGCAAATATTTTACCAATGAACAAATGAATCCTTAAAAAAAATGACAAAGCTCAAAATCACCTCCATTTAACGATATATCAGTGTTAAATATTTTTGTGGTTATTACAACAAAGACAAAGTATAATGTGCTATGCAGCTTTGGAATTTGGAAGAGAAAGGAGAAAGTTCTTTAGAGCCAGACTGCAGAGGCGGTGTGGTCTAGTAGAGTAAAGATCCCTTACTGACTGAATGAGACTACGTCTGCAGTATGTGGCTACATCTGAACACATGTCTGAAAATGTCCACACTAGCATTCTCAATGGAAGAAAGTATAGGCTTGCCTATAATCGTTTCTCTTTTACTATGATTTGGAAATTGCGAGAAATTGGACTTGAAATGTTCAGAATCTGTGTGACTATCATATTTACCTCAGTTAGACTGTTTGTTTAACTTACATAATGGGTTAACATACCATCAACTACCTCTCCAAACTTGTATGTTAACTACACTCCTACCCCAGACTCTTTGTACATCTTTTAATTGGTGTGTAATCACTGAACTTCTGCTAGAAAGCTGTGTAGGTGAAGATTCTGGCTTACCTGTCTGGATGAAGATAAGTGTCAGCAAGTATGTAGTCAACACCATCTATTGACATAAACAATCATATTCTAAATTAACGAATGGTCTTTGAAAGTGAAGATAAACTTTGTGTTACACTGTTATAAACATTGTATAACTTATCATCAATGTGTCACAGGTACTGCATCTTAAATGATTCACTTTTTTACACAAGCAAATATCTTACAGCATTCACCGCACTAATGAAGATAAGATAAATGCAAGTGGTTTTACATGCAAATATCCAAAACAAGTTCTCTGCTTCTTCTGAAGAACTAAACTTACTTCTCTAAAATGTTTGTTGTCTCAGTTTGTGGTATCTGACATGTCCAGATGCACAGTCACACTTTGCCCAGCTGGTCAAACCAATTTTCTTCACTTCCTCCTCCACACTTGAGTGATAATGCAAGACAGTACATGGATTTAAACGTATAACCAAACCACAACAGCAAGGCATGATCTCTTTACTAAGAATTTCATCCTACAGAGGTGATACACAAGTTAATATTTCCTAAGTAGCATTTTTAACTATTTAAATTCAGGTACAATTAGCACACAGTTTGAAAAGAAGAAACTATAAGCTCCGTTATGACACAGACATGACAGCCATCTGCTTCCTGGACATTTCCCACAGATTAATCAATTTATCTCGTGGGAGGCATACGCTGAAAACAGATGTTACCAGGGAATGTAGCAAGAGGAGGCTTTTTAAAAAATGTACACATGTAATCTCTGTGATTATATGTAAGAAATATTCTATAAATGTACTGACGTTAGCAAGTTTTGTTCACACGGAAGTCCAAATATTAAATATTTGATTAAAAACAATGAAAACAGATACATTTAAAATGCTTAATAAATGAAACAAAAGCAGCAGTTATTGATTTTCACAAATTTAACAGTTATGTGAAGCATGTAGAAATATAAAAAATAAAATGCTCAATAAGCTCATACTGTACCTCAGCTTGTATGTGGTTATTTAAAGTAGTGTTTTCCCTTCCCTGTAGATCCCTGGTAAAAGCTTTGAGTAAAACCTGTGCTGACGCTTCAAATTGTTTGCCAGCCAACTAACAGATGCACAACTGGTCACAAATAGGCTCTGTGGTGATCTGGTCCAGTTTCTTATCTGTGCAACTCAGAGCTAATTGGATTGCGCAACAGCAATGGACAGCCTGCTTCCTTTCCCAGACTGAGCCTGGCTGTTCCCATGCTACCCAAACCAGTTCCACGCACACAGTCCCCCAGAGACACTTGAACCAAGCGGCCTCAATGTCAACAAGCCAGAATGATTGTATCTCACAAATAAATCTGAGTCAGTTTTTATATTTTCTGATGAATCCTATTCCTGTTCGGGGTCAGAGGGATCAGTGGGCGGACTGTGTTCTGCTTTCCCAGCATGCACTTTGAAAAAAGCAGGAAAATACTATAAAGAGATGGTTGGTCAGTTATTGCACTGCTAACAGACGATCAAACAGAGAGAGAAACATTCACACGTAGAGGCAGGTTATGGTTTCCTGCTCACCTGACCTTTATGTCTGTGGACTGTTAGGGAAAACCATTGGAGGAAACAGACAGAAACTTCATGCTCAGCACTTTCACGTCTGACGTCTATCAGCCTATCTGCAGTGAAACTCCCCCGGACTGGGGATGTTCCTGATGGTCACTGACCAGGCCTCACACAAACACTTTTTCACTACTTCAGAATTTCCATTGTTGTATCAATAGCATCAGGCTGTCAAAGGCACTAGAAAAAATATTTGAGTGAATATGACCTCAATGCATGATCATTGGGAGCAAGAGCGTAGGTTTGGTTTTAACTTTGGTGGGGACATTTTTTTGCCGGAGGGCCAAAATAATTGTGTATATGTACTTGCTCTCTATCACTCTTTTTGCTTCCATAGGCATACGTGCACACACACATACAAACATAAAGAGACCGACTCTGCAAAATGTTTACTTACTGAATATGCATTTGCTGACATGCTTGAAACTGGACTTGCATCATGATTTTTTCTCTGATTTTTACATTTTATTTTATAGAGTACTTAACTATAAATCTGAGACAAAATATCTTTGAAAATAACATATCATAGACTGTTATAATAAATGTTACAATAAAATAAATGTATAGGAACCTGTGGGTAATGTGCTGCTCTGTAACTCGCTGCTGGAAGGTTTTCAAACCTCACCTGAGACTCTGTCCTTCTTTCAGTTTGTGGATTTGGGCGATACAACTCAAGAGTTTCATGACAGAGTGATGCTCACAGTGGTGCTCAAATCTATCTTTAAATCATCTCAAAAACTTCTATTTGTATTATTTTTCATTCAACTCCTGAACTTATAACTAGATCTTTCACTATAACATCAGGGCTCGCCTGAGAGGCTGCAGCTCATTTGTCTGTGTGTCTCTGTTCTGCTCAGGCTGCTGCTGACAGGATTTTCATAATTAAATGATGCCTGACAGTCACAAACAGATCAGTTGGACAAGCTGCGGCTAATTTACCTTATAAATAATGTCCATGTCTTAATGACACATATGCAATAATAACTCTGCTCTTGAACCACTCTTGGAAAAGGGGCTAGATGGCTTTAAACAGTAAATATTTCTCCCTCTAATTTCAAAGATTAATGTTTGGATTGATTACAGAACATTCTTATTAACTAAGCTCAACTGTTACTGACATTTTGGTTCTTATTAAAAAAGGACCAGATGTCTTAATTTGCTTCTGGGAGGAATTTTCACCAACAGTAATAAAGTTGTTTAATTAAACAGCATGTCCAAGCAATAGTCACAATTAGTTAACAACAGCTAACAATGCATAATACATCCTGAAGTTAAGTCACCAGATCATCAGGTCGAGTGGCCCCCATATCCTGCTCTTTCACTCTGTATAATAATAGCACACTTTTTTTTGCAGAAAACACACAAACCTGACAACTCTGCAGAGATCTTATCGTTAACATTACGTGGAGTTAAAGCAGCTAGATTGTTTGAGATTAGTAAAATATTGGTAGGGACAATCCAGCAACACCTTGATATTGGGACATGTTCCTAAAGTCCATACCTAAATCTACGCCCATGATTGGGAGTTTCCACATCTGGCAAATGACACAAAAATAATCTTTGAGTCAATATGGCCTTGTGACCTAAAGAGGTGTTAATTGATTTGTTTTGGCCTCTTGAAGGCAGCAGAACAAGCTGTAAACACCTTTAAAAGTTGTCACGGCAAACTTAACACTTAGCACTCATTTGGAGTGCCTTATGTTTCTGCTCTCATGATGAATGTAAATCCAATATTCACTCTCTTTTAGCTCTGTTTTGGTCTCCACCAAGTCCTACGGGAAGTATCTGGATCTTCAGCGGCTAAATGCTCCACTGTGTTCGCCAGCTAGTTGCGAACTGTTTCTGTTTCATGCAGGTATCATAAAGTTTGTTTTTTGAAATAGCTGTTTCCCCCTAAAACAGCTGCCTACTGCAGCTGGAAACAAGGTTAATGAGACTGAACCAAACAGTAAAGATGTGGGCTGTAACAGAAACAATGAGCCAAAAGGTGCTACAACAGTCTGCAGAGCTGAGTGGCATTTCTTCTAAATTAAAATATTGATTAGTGCATTTTTAAATACAACCTCAATCTTCTCATTTAAAGAATCAACACATTTTTTTTCATTTTTTTCTTTCTATAAACAAAATAAGTTATACAAGTCAAATCATCTGCTATGATTGTAGCACCACAGAGTGTATCCAGGTAGTCACATAGATGATGGTGGTAAAATAATCACTGGATACAAATTCAGTCCCCTTGCTCTGCTTGTACAGCCACTGTTTCAGAGGATTAAGGATAAACAGAGTCATTGATCTTGCTGCAGAACTGTTTGGTGTTCTCTCCCTTCTGTTTTATGCTATCTCTCTAGAGTAATTACATGATAATCTGCTTCCATGAATCTGCTGTTGAGCCTGCTTCCACAAGCTCCCAAAGAACACTGCAGACAGTTTTTCTTTTACATGGATAAAAGATTTGTGTCAAATATATTCTAAAGAACAAACAATCTCCTGTATGGAGAATACATAGGCTACAGTGTGCTTTTGTTGAGTCAGATGAGTTTCTTATTTCAAAATGATAAATATATTTAAACATATTTAGCATCCCATTCATTTCAATAGGTTTTTTTTCACTGTTCTTTAAGGTTGTGCAAACACACATACAAACACAAAGCCTTTATATATTTTAACTGCTTTTCATCCAAACAAAAATTACAGTAAGAACAGTAGGACATGCAAGTCTTTTGTGCTAAACCTGCTATTTTATTGACAATTATTCCAAGGTTTTTGTTTTTTTTTTAAAATCCTGTAACCTTGAAAGTCTCTTGTTAAGTGTTGGATATCAGAATCCTCCCAAATATATAGGCCTCTTTTTCATTCCTCTTCCTTGTATACCCATGACTGAGGAAAATGACTGAGTGTGGAAAATTTGACCACCTTTCTGTGGTATTACATTTGTCTTGACTAAATGACTCTTTGAAAGATGAATCTTTCAGGAGTCCAGTTAAAATATCTCTCAGCACTGTACTATCAGCTTGTTCCGCTTAAGTGTAAAATTAAACGTTCCAACATTGTTCAGCTATTGCCCATTCATTTGGAGTTGCTGAGCAACGCATACCCACAATATAATCATAATGCATTTGTGAGCAGAGAAATGTTGAAGAGTGGTCATAAGAAAACATTTCCATTTCCCTAAATTGAAGGCATAATAGTGCAAGTGAAAGAGCAAACAGAGTACACAGCAGATAGGTTTGGTAAATGCTCTGAGCCTGTGAAAGGGAACACACATGCTGTTTGGACAGTGTCTCTCATATACTGTAATGGAAAATGTTTCCTCAGGTAGGAACAAGAGATGAATGAGGAGTCCATGTGCTGTAAACTTGATATTTGTCTTAGAAAGGAGAGGAAAAACAACATAAATCATTGTCTAGAAAATACACTTCACCCTGCTTCCAAACAGTCGTTACATGTTGTACATGAGGAGATGTGACATTTCATACGATTATATACCATATGGATAGGATATGATCACCCAGACAGTAGGGTGGACAAGAAAATAGAGAAATATATGATAAAATGATGTATCAAAGACACCATTTTTATTTAGAATTAAACTTCATAAATTGTAGAAAGTATTATATGGGTTTACAGGAGCATTTATATCTGCATCACTGGCCAGTTTAATGACTCTGTAGCTTGCACATTAGTGATGTCCAACAAACACCAGTGTGTTATGGGGAAAAAAAAGCTGAACACATGTTTTGAAATAATTTGTGACCCTGATCATATTGAGCCTAAATTGATAATGAGATGTAATTTGTTTTGCTTCATTCATGAGTTGATTTCATCTATTTGAGTCGATGAATAAATCAAACAAGCGGGCAACAATTCAGGTCTGGAACCGAGCTACAACTCACCTGCATTCGCTCCACAATAACCGCTCATTTAGTTGCAGTCAAGTGCATGGATGCTCTATAGTTAGTTGTAAATTTAGGGGAGGAAATTTTGCAATCACAAGGAAAGATTGCTGATGGATGAAATGTATATTATTGAAGCTGATCAACGACTGATTTTGTCGCTACACCATCAGATCTGTGCCCAGCTTGGACCAGTCTAGTGGAGAGAGAAGCAGAGCCAGAGCCAAGTCACTTAAAAATGCACTATGTAATCTATGTGAAATCCAGAAGGATGTGCAACATTATTGACTGGTTCCAGTCACACCACTCTCTCTAATTTCAGGTACGGTGGCCGGTAAGTGATAACGTAGTGAAGTAATGTTTTAAAAAGTAAAATTTTAACTACTTTAATAAGTAATTCATTTAATGGCTAATTCGAATGAATATCCAATATATACATGAGAACGCCTCACCAGCCTTTTGGGGCTCCAGTTGTTCACTGGAACAAGTGTCTTCCATCACCATGCAGCTGCATATATGAGTGGGTGGGAGGGAAAATGTAAGTGCCTAGAAATGCCAGCGAGTTGGAATTTCTCGTCCAAATTGGAGTTTGGGCCAGAAAGTTGGAAATTTAATCACTGTGCAAAGTAATGACATGCGTTATTGTCTGACACAAAGTCTTTTTGACACTACCAAAGTAAGAAATCTTCCAATTCTACAGCTGGTGACTTTAATCAAAACCAAAATTTAATAACCAGAGCTGCTCTAAACTCATACCGTCAGACGCTCACAGTGTTCTTTACTTTTGTTCCAGTAATGAATTACTGGCATAAAAGTGTTTTTCAACATTTTGTGTTGCATTTTCTAACGCTAGGTAATGAGAAGCACCAGTTTATTTTGTCAGGGACTGATATCATGAATTTGAACATTAAAATTAAGTTGACTCCAAAAATAATTAAACTTTCAGAAGCTTTTCTTTATTCCCCATTGGTCTTGTAGCAACCATTTTTTAAGCCCAGAAATCTTATGCAAGTGGCAGAATTAGGCCAAGTGAGGATAGATGGCCCTGACAGACATTACTTCATGCTCCCAGACCAGCTAAGTTGAAGCATGTTATACAGCGAGCCACGCTGACATCACACTGGAGTTGCACTGCAGGGCTGGAAACCCAAGCGTGAATCCTCGGGTCAGTCAAAGATGAGGAAATATCTTTCACACGTAATGGGCGAGAAGTTTCCAGGAGGTGCAGCACGCGCTTTATCATATGACTGTGTGCTAGTCCATCATTACATCATACGCCACTACGTAATCATTCATGCTCTTATGCTCCTCATTAGGCATGACAGTAAAATCCTATAATCCTAACTTTTATGTTCCAATTAATGGGGCAAAGTTAAAACAATAAATATTAATATTACTTGTAATTATCCGGTATTTCCTTACAAATTCCTTGAGACATTCAGCATGAAGTAATACAGAAACAAAATGACTGATTACATTATGATTTCCTTTATAAAATGAAGAATCTTAAGACTAAAATTGCTCGTCTGTTAGCCTGATAATCACACTGTATTAAAATTTTGTTTCACTTTATCATTTACCTTCACATTCAGTCTACTTGCAGTTAAATAATCGGATTGTAGTCAGCTTTCTGCAGTAACCTGAGTTCTTAAACATCACGTATCATTACGCGTAAACACTGGCTCTGATTCTGTTGGTGCTCTTGCATTTGGGCACCCATGGGTAATGGTGAGCACACATGCGGAAATCTAGCAACGTCAGGAGATAGGGCATAGCAGAGAATAGGCAAAGTAGAGTTTTAACTGTGAGCTAAACCTGGGGTCATTCTGATATTAAACTTTCTTGGTGTCCTGACAGCCTCCTTCAGGTTTGGACCACTCCGTTCTTTCTTACAGTACATTGATATAAAAGTGCATCAAATTGCATCAACTTGTGAACCACTGCTGTCTGACTTGACCTGGCTCTAACACGAGCACAATAACTTTCAAACAGAGGTTGTTTTGGCCAGTATAACACATTCAGTCTATTAACAACTAGACCTTTTAAAAAAAATAAGTTTATAGTACAAAGTAGTACCTCCAAGGCCCTGACTGAGCATTGGCCTCCACTGGTGGCTGAGGATACTCTATCTGTCTTTGTACCAGTCACCCTTGATATCGGTTTATTTAAAATCTATTATCAGGAGCTGTGCGAGATTTGCTAATTATTTCCTGTTAGATACACTGTCACAGAGAGTTTTGTCTAAGCTTATGCTGATTTGTTGTGCCGGGAGTCTTTGATTCAGACAGATCTCCAGCAAGAACTAAGTAACTACTGTACATCGTAGGCTATGGGAGGTGTCTCCAGAAGTCTAAAGTTGTATTGCACTGCCGAACATTTGACTATTTGTAAAATTCAGACACATTCTTGCTGTAAGGAAAAGTTGTGTACTACAGAGTCCTCACAAAGCAGCTCATTGTACCACCAGTTAAAGTAAGTCAGTAATGCTTCTTGTGCAGCCAGATTTCTATGAGTAACCTGATTTCTTGTATGCATGTAAACACACTGATTGTGTTAATGTGAGATGATTTCTACAGCTTCACCATTTTCACTCTCGACACAGTTTTTCATGGATGTAGCTAGGTAGCTAGCCAACTATGTAGGAACATGATGTTCCCTATTCTTAATGCTGCCTCCATTGTTTATCCAAACATCAATGAGTGCAACACTAGACCTCTTTGAACTGCTGAACAAACTAGAGATATGGTTAGCGATTCAGAGTTTTGAGGGGATTTCTCTAGTACAAAGCAGCATGTAAATAACAGCAGCCACATTTTTATCTCTTAGCTTTTGTGTATATTTTTACACACAGAAGGATGACGTGCTGTGAGGCCATGAAAATCCAACCAGAAGCTCTGCTGGCTGGGAAATTTATATGGTTGAAAGAAACAATGAAATTCCTCCTATAATCCAAGGTAAACATACTATTTAGCTATATTCTTTGAAAATTAAAAATAGTCCTACTGTGGAATTAATGACAAAGTCAGAGAATACCAAGCGGGGAAAAGTGACACCACACTGAGGTCAGTTCTATGTCACAACTGTCCTATCACCATGGGGGGATAAGTCAACAATCACTTGTTTGGTGCTGAAGGACAACCAGGCCATCATCACTTAGGTTTTCCAGCTGCATTTGGTAACACAGCACATTATGTCAACTACCACCACCAGGTAATATGATTGGGCTATGTAGAAATGGAGTGCAATGATGGCCCCCCTGGCTTCACCTTTAACTGAGTGCCAGCTGACATTCAGCAAATGAAGGGGCCACATCACAGACACTCAGCGCTAACTTTAATATTCCCCAGGAAAGATCTGGTTCTCTATGGTTTGCTTTGATTTAAAACATTATGTTATAAGGGAGTGTGCATGGTGCTGAGTCAGTTGTATTTATGTTTGTCATTTCAGCTTAGTACTGCACTGGAAGAATAACAAAAGTAAAGTTCCCCTTCTTTCTCTCTGTTAGGACATTGAATGTAATGTAATTATGCGCTAATGGGAATACTTTGTGTTTAGGGATTTTGGGGATTCCACACTACATATCTTCCAATGCACTTTTTAACCTTGCATATATTTTTATTTGCACAAATATACCAAACTATAGTCAATCCAGGATTTAAAATTTGACAGTGAGAGTAATGGCATCTCTTGTTTCTAACATACAGCCAGACAGTAATATGAGAGCAGATAGGACCCTGTCAGTGTTATCAGAATGTTTACCCACACACAGTTGACTGTCAGAGGATCCTGAGGTTCACGCTGTTGTCCTCCAGGGGTCATTTGGGAATTCATTAGTCTATTATAAACATAGGAAACGTTAGAATGGTCATATATTTCAATTACGGGTTGCTGTTTGCATTATTTGTGCTACCTGGAATCTTACTTGGGGATTTGGTTTTTCGATGCCCAAGTTGCACCGCTGAGCATTTGGCTGCATGTCCCAAAGTCACAACAGTATGTACAGAAATAGTGAGGGAGCCGGGCTGCGGTTGCTGTCCGGTATGTGCCAGGCTGGAAGGGGAACTTTGCGGCGTCTACACACCAAGGTGCTCCAGTGGCCTAAGGTGCTATCCGAGCATGGATGCTGAATTACCTTTGCAACAGCTCATCCAGGGTTTAGGAAGATGTGGACAAAAAGTGGATGTGGATGTCACGGCAAGTCAGACCCACCAGGCTACAAATGGTAAGTACTTTAAAGGAAAGCATTGAAAAGTACTGAAAGAGGGAAATTAAAGCTGCACTTGAAGTTTTTTTTAAACATTGGATTAAGTGACTATGTGTAATGTAAAAGGGGTCACCCATAGTTACAAACCCACAGAGAATTATCACCCAGCTCTGCAGTTCCCCTCAGCTCTACAGAGCATGTTAGCATCTTTTAGATCATTGTTTTGGTTTTTCAACCTTTACTGACACACTTGTAGAAACAATATTACCGTTAAGTTCAGTCTCATCACTCTCATCAACCTTGTTCCAGCAGCAGCAGTGTTTTCAATGAAAAAACTCTGATGAACTCATTGCTACATGCTAGGCACTAAGAGTTAGCAACTAGCTGGTAAACATAGTGGAGCATCTGGCAGCTATATAGCCAGAATTGGTGGAGACAAAAACAAAGTTAAAAGGAGAGTAAATATTGGACTAATATATGTCAGGTGGCCAGACACTCAACTCCAAATTAATGCCAATGTTGTTCTGTGTCTGCTGAATATTATAGACAATTGTTTGTTAACATGTTCGCTGTGTTGCGCTGTGTTTTCTTGTGTTTTGAGCTTGTTCTTCTGTCCCCAAATGGCCAAAAATCAATGAATGCATTCTGTGTAGTGGTTGTGATGCTTATTAAAATGTGGATGCAGGAGATATCACCTTTTTTCTGTTAGCTACTTCACTGTCTCTGTTTGTTACATTATTCACAGTGAGAGGATGCAGATCTTTTACTTTTTTTCTTTTTTTTTACAACTTCATTCTTTCCAGTGTTATTGGATCAACTATGACAGTTGTAAATGTTTATTTTTCCCACAAAATCAACGAACTACCACTAAATATCAACTCAAATGGTCCCAAGAACAACATCTTCTCACAGTCTGGGTTGTACTGCAAGTACACAATAGTAGTTTTTCAAAGGATCCTTTGACAATGAACAAAACATTTAAGATGTAGCACTGAGATAAAAATCAGATTTCCAAACAAGCATAAGCAGTTAATTGTTTACAGGTTCTGCAAGACTTAAAACATGTTCTTGACTGTCTGAGAGGCAATGATTCTGTTTTCAATAAACCTCTAAGTCTGTAACTTTGATGAAAGGATGAATATCAAAATATAAACCCAGTAAGCTAACCATGCAGCATCCTGTAGTTTTCGTTGGTTTGAGTGAGAAGCAAATTGAACCTTCTCAGGAAATCAGCCCTTTTTTCCGTAAATGTACTTGAATTACAGCTTCACTCAGAGTGTTAATTCTTGGATCATGAGTTTTTTAGTGATATTAAGTACTGCATGTGTTCTTTCTGTAATAACTTCTTTTGTAGATTGTGAGTATTGGTTTACTGCCAAATACTTGCATACTATAATTTAATAGAAACTCCTCAGAATATCCATCGGGGACTGGGACATATTAAATAATATTTTTGCAAGCGTGCCAGCATCATCTAGCCAGCTAGTTCTGACCTGTCATCATACCTGCATATAATGTTAAATCCATTAGATTGAAATCTCACAGAGAGGTTGTGCACTGAATCACAATATTTTCACTGCGGGACTCTTTTTAAGTCAGAAAAACCCCATCTACATCAAAAGTATTTGGTCACAATAACTACCCAAAATAAATAACCCAGAAATCCTGCAGGGACATAGAAATGTCAAGAGCTGCTCTCCCACATTACAGTTATTAGGGACAAAGGGTCACTATTGATTCCTGAAAATGAATGTTGACATATGCAATGTGTTTGGCAGGCGGTGGCAGGCCCACATCTGTGAGTGCAAACAAGCAGTATCCCTCCGATGAACCCATAACATGTCTGTAATCCACATATCCTCAAAGCTCTCCTACTGAGAGTGTATTATTTTGATGTAGTCTATTAGTTATGGTACTTGAGGAAGGTGATTTAATAAACATTTAAAAACCTAAACATTTTTAAACGTTTACATGCAGTAAATATGGAGGATGCCAACCATAGACTCCTCAGAATGGCGTTGGGAAAGTTGCAGGTCTCCATGGCAACAGGTGCAGCCTAATTATTCAAATGTATGTATCTGGACTCAACTCTATAAAGAATTTGCTTGATAAAGGTCATGCACTGAAATATTTTCAGATGAAAAAAGACTCAGCAAAGGTGAATTTTGTCTGCAGGAATCCTCATTTGTTTTTTAAGAGTTTTAGCAACCACAGACTTAACGTTTCTGGTGGGAGAGGGCAGTAAAAACAAAACCAATTCCAGTCTCTGTAACTTTAGCTAAGCGTGATGGACTTGTCTGCGCTCTCTGCTGTGATTTACCGTCTTTGGTATTCAAACCAGTAAGAACACATAAAGGCAAAGCTGAAAATGAGCATCAGTTGAGACTGTGGTTTGCCCTCAGTTCACTGTGTTATGCTTGGCTTTCCAAACATGAGTAACTGCTGGCTATCAGATGTCAACATCTGTCTCCTCTGTACCCATTAAAATGCACATTTTGGGGTCGTTTCCTGCAGTTGGTTGGGAATACATTCTCACTCCTAAGTAACCTCAGCTAAACAACCTTACTCCTGTTCACTTGAAAAAGACTGGAGACTTTTCTGGCGTTTTTGGTGCGGTTATAGTTCAAATGCCATTATTCTCACCTGCCTGAACCAAACACAGGTAAACAGCATAGCAGCCTGAGTAAACAGGCCAGAGCTCAAATGAATTACTCAAGCTTTGCATGGTGTGAGCACACTTCATATCCACTCACAATTTTGACATTATTCTGCATGTTTATACTGCAGATAATCAAATGATATGAATCACCTCTGCCTGCCTACACTTCTTTTGCTGTCTAATCATTGCTGTCTGTCCTTTTTACAAATTTCCACATAGCAATGGTGACGGATAATAGCACTAATGTTTTTAAATCTGTAATTTAAATTATTCCATTCACATAACCTTGTAATATTAGAAATGGCACATCTTCTTCCATTTCCACTTGTAGTATTTTTGCAATTACAGTGGACTTGGGAAAGTTCTCCTAGTCATGGTCCTCAAAGGTTTCAGACTATATGAGCAGATGAGTGTCTGAGCTTCATTCTCTAAATCAATAAAAACATCTCTCTTCTCCTTCTTTGCATTATGGCAGTTCCAGGAAAAAAGATATTAATTCACTGTCTCTGAAGTCCAAAGCATCTGTCAATGATGTGGATGTCCCGTTATACAACAATGGTTGTATTGGTCATTAACATTTCAACATGTACTGTATTTATGCAGGGAAGGTCCGTTGAGCAATGCATGCTCTTTGTTCAGCATCACTGTATCCATTTGACATGACTCGATAAGTTGAAACCCAATACTTCTTTTCCACAGAATTATTTTTAGTCCACTGCCAGCAGCAGTTTGGACATTTAATTACTCAATTATTTGTTACAGGGAGAGTTGCTCTGAAAGCTTATAATCACATAATCACCTATAATCAGTTGGGCAGAATCAGCTACTCCTTGAAAACACCTGCAAAAAAAATATTTTTTCTGTCCAACCAAGACCACGAAATCATAAAAGCATTAAATTAATAATTTCCATTTATATACTGGGGTTGATTCACTGTTGGTAAAACACTAAATTAAGGAGGGAAAATAGCTTTGCACTTTTCACCCTTTGAATGATGGATATTAGTCTCTGATAGCTATCTGACCCAGTGGTCTCAACTGGATATCATTGACAGAACTTCCTTAAAATGGAAACACAAATAACTAATTTTCTCCATACAAATTCCTGTACACTTCCTGTATGTTTTCTTTTTTCTTTTTTATACTCTACACGGTGCATGACCATAAAGAGGTAACTGCAACTTCACGAAACAAGAAATTCTGGTAACAAAAACAGCAATAACTGCTTCAGGCAAAATATCAGCTGAGTAAATGTTATTATTTGGAAGTTCTTTAATCAGTCATTAAAGCAGCAGTATTTTTTTCTTTTTTTTTTTTGGCCACTTGGTGTAAGCTGGAAACACAACATTAACATACATGTTAGCAAACAGTGATTTTTTACACACTCAGCATACATAGAGCAACACTGGCAGTCATTTGGAGTCACATGGCTAATTACAGTCAAATAGTCTCCATCAGCTCCTTAGGGAAATACAGATGAGTGACAAATTAAAGGAAAAACCAACATAGAGTGTCTTAGTAAGGTGACAGACCACCATTTACCACCAGAACAGCTTTGATGCACCTTGGCAATGTTGCTAAAAGTCTACAGAACTCTACTGGAGGGATGAACACCATTCTTCCAAAAGATATTCCCTCATTTGGTCATTTGGTGGTGGTGGTAGAGAGTGCTGTCTAATGTCCAAAATCTCCCATTGGTGTTCAAATGGGTTGAGATCTGGTGACTGCGAAGGCCATAGCATATGATTCACATCATTTTCCTACTCATCAAACCATTCAGTGACCCTTCGTGCCCTATGGATGGGGGCATTGTCATCCTGGAAGAGACCACTCCCATCAAGATAGAAATGTTTCATCATAAGATAAAGGTGATGACTCTTTGCAGTGACCCTTCCCTCTAAGGGGACAAGTGGACCTAAACCATGCCAGCAAAATGCCCCCCAGAGCATAACAGAGCCACTGAATCCCCTCACTGTAGTGGTCAAGCATTCAGACCTGTACCAGTTTTTCCTTTAATTTGTCATCTGTCTGTATCTTGCTCTGATCCACAATGTTCACAAGCTAGTCAGTAACTTTGTCTGCTGTTTGATTCTGGGTAGGTAGCATACAGTGTTTAGGATTTGTCAGTGTTTTTTTTTCCTAAACCTAAAGCTAAAGAGAAGAGACTAAAATGCTCCATAGAGCTGAGGGAAACTGCAGCGTCAGGAGTAGTTTTGTCACTACTAGCAGCTCTTTTCACTTTGCCTAATAATTGATTAGTGCAACAAGTTGCAAATACTTTTCTGGCAAACCTTATTCAAGTATTGTTCATAATGGAGTTGACTATATTAATGGAATCAAGAAATGCAAAAATTTCATATAATGACTTTTGCTAGCTCACGCACTTTAGACAAATGTGTCTGTCTCACCACTAGCTGGTGATAGAGGGTCGATTGAGTCTTCTTTGCTATTTAAACAATGCAGACCACCAATCATTCTACTGACAAACTTCCTTCTCAAGCGAACCTTGTATAATCTTTTTTTACACTTTCCTAGAAAATCTCTGTTTCTCTCATTATCCTCCCTCTTCTTTCCTCATGTTGTCAATGGTCTAAGACTATTCTTGTTGCCCTGCAGGGGATCCTCTGCTGAGACTTGCTCCTTCTCCTTCACTCGCCCTCTGAGGTCTTTAATTACTCTGTGTAGATGTGTGTGCAAACAGTATGTGGGCGCCCCACATCCACAGGAAAAGGTGAAGCCATAAGAGATCACATTAGGTGGGAACTGCATGTTGGCACCTGCCATTCTGCGAAAACTCCTCTTGAGATATAAATAGGAAGCCCTCCCCCCTTCATGCTGATCTTAAAACAGTTCATGTTGAAAAGTCACATGTTGCATAATATGATTACAACATTAATGAGCAAAGATTTATTGTACAACAGTAGTAGTGCAAGCATATTTACTCAAGTATTGTACTTAAATACTATTTTGAGGTAGTTTTTACATGGTAGCATAAAAATTCATTTTATGCATAAAAATTCATTTTATGCTACTACATCTCAGAGGGAAATATATCATATGCATACTTTTAACTTCACTACGTTTATTTGACAGCTAAGATTTTACACAAAAAAATCATATGATTAACTTATAAAAAATTTTTTCACTGTTATGGATTCTGTTTTACGACAGAATCCATCCAGCTTTACCACAGCATTAAAATTCTCCATCCATGTTAATGCATCAGTATTACTCTTCTGATTTTTTGGCCACTTGGGGGCAGCAGAAACAAGTTGAAACCCTATGGTTGAAACAAGTGAACACAACATTATCACTTTTTAAGTTGATACGGTGTTGTTAGAAACAGTTGCTCATTTAAGCATCCAGCAGTTATGGAGCAACACTGTTTTTTGTGTGGAGTTGTGTTTCTGGGCACTTGATGATAAGTTCAATATTTATATTTAATTTACATATTTTTTTTATTATCAATTTGAAGTATTCTTGCAGTGTGGCATTGATACTTCTGTTTAAACTAGGTTAGTTGCCTTTATTAATTTGTCACAGGTTCCAAAATGAGAAACTTCCTTGAAGAATAAAAATGTATATATATATATATATATATGTACACTGGTTCTCTGCACTTGTGTCTATCAACAGTACACATGTATGATTTCTTATGCCAATGGTGAAAAGCATACATTTTGTAATAGAAAATCCCCTTGACCGTAGAATGTACTTATTGTCTTTTAAGTTTGAAAAACACTGTAGGAACCCAAAGTGGCAACAGTTTTCCCCTTAAACTGCAAAAGCAGCTTTATTTCGTTAGGATGACACACATGGCCACATGGAAGCATAGCAACATCAAGAGTTGAAAGAACTAGCTAACCGTAAAAGGTTTGAAAGGGATCTCTGGCTAGACAAAACCTTCTTTATTATTCAATTGCTTTTTGTCTGTTTGCCAGCTGTAAAATGTTTGAAGTGGGCGAGTCTTGAGAGGAACCATTTACACTCACAATGTTTTGAAGTATTGTAGGGTCACTTTCTTAGCCGTGGAAGCACATTGAAGTTTTTGAGACACGGCTCCAGTGTAAACGATAACAGGGCAAATACATTCATGCTAAGAAACTCTGGAAAGACATTACTCATTCTGTGCTATGAGAGAACTGTGAAAGCATTGCTCAAAGGCAATATCCAGACCTGACACTCCCAACAGCTCAAGGCAGGTAGTTTCTATGGTGATAAAGACAGGATAAACAACACAGCATTTAGATGACAGCTGTTGGCTACAGACATGTTTTTTTCTTCCTAGAAAATGCTGTCATGAGTTCCTATACGTTCCTATTGAAAACAAGGTCTTGAACATGGCTAGAGAAATAGTCTTTTTCAATTCAGTGTAATATTTTGGGGAATACCTGTCTATATTTGTACCTGTTGTTAGCTTGTCAATAACGTTAACCTTCCTGTGCTATCACCTTTTGTACAAGTGTCAATGCAGTATCCTCACAAATCTATCCAACCTCTGAAAGGGAAAGAAAAACTACAGTAGTTTTCCCTATGTTGTTACAAGTGAATATAATATAATAATACAATAATAGTGAATATAATCTGATCTTGAAACATAAGGTTGTTTGTGGGCACACAGGGTTTTGGGGTGTGTTGCCTATTGGGTTCATCAGATTGGAAAGATTGCCCTGTGGCTAGAGATATAAAAACATATAAAGGAACAAGGATGTTATCTGTGACTAAATTTTTGCCAAAGTAGCAGCATGGCTCTAGGGATGGGAAAGTCAGTCAGTACGCCAGTTTGGTCCAGGGTGAAATATAACGACTTATTGGATGCACTTTGAACAGATATTCATTGATTTTGTTGATCCCCTGGCTTTTCATCTAATGCCATCTGCACATTTTTTGGTTCGAGTGAAATGTCTCAACAACTGGATTGTGATGAAATTTAGGCCTAGTACACACATCCATGTTCCCAACAGGATGATCCTCCGTGGTCATGAGGTCAAATGATGACAATGGTAAATATTACCTGCTAGCATGCAGACATTAGCATTTAGCTCAAAGCTAATTGAACTCACAGCTGTGTCTGAGTACAGCCTCACAGAGCCATGCTAGTGGCTCTGTGAGGCTATACTCTAGTCTTCAGTCTATGCAACAATAATAACTTTAATAATGACTTTATTTATATAGCACTTTTCAAAACAAGTGTTACAAAGTAACAAAACAATCAAATACAACATCACAGTTAAAAGTACTGATAAAATAATAGGTAAAAGTAACAAAATTAACAGATAAAATAAGTAACGTAATAAAAAATAATTAAGCAAAAGCCATACGGTAGAAGTAAGTTTTGAGAGACAATTTCAAAGAAGGCAATACATTTTCTAGTCTAAGTTCTTCAGGTAAGCTGTTCCAAAGAGTTGGAGCCCTAACAGCAAAAGCCCTGCCACCCTTGGTCTTCAGTCTTGAATGGGGAATAGCTAACAGGGCCTTATCAGAGGATCTCAAGTTCTGGGCATATGAGTAATGATTTAGAAGCTCAGCTAGGCTCAGCCAAAAGTCAAGAGTAAAATTTTAAAACCAATTCTAAAACGGACAGGCAGCCAGTGAAGGGAAGCTAAAAAAGGGAGATATGATCATGTTTTCGTGATTTGGTTAAAAGTCTAGCGGCTGCATTTTGGACACCCTAAAGCCGTGCAATCATGTTTTGGCCAAGGCATGTAAACACTGCATTACAATAATCCAGATAAAAAGTGATAAAAGCATGAATACCTCTTTGAAGATCATTAAAATAGATAAAAGATCTAATTGAAGAGATATTGCTCAAGTGGAAAAAACACAACTGAGCTAGCCTTTAACATTGGACTCAAGAGTGAGGGTTTGGTCTAAAATAACTCCAAGGTTTTTAACAGTGGGTACCACATGCTGGGCTAGAGAGCAAGAGCAGGCAGAACTTGGCCATAAGTGTACTCAGGGCCTATAATGAGTATTTCCGTTTTATAGGAGTTAAGCTGAAGAAATTTTACTGCCATCCAGTCCTTAACCGCAGCTAGGCAATTATGTAGGGAAGATAACTAACTATTTCATTTCATTGCTTCTGCGTAGCAATGAAATGAAATATCATGCTGTTTGATAATGTGGCACAAAGGGAGTAAATACAGAGAAAATAAAACTGGTCCTAGAATTGAGCCCTGTGGCACCCCATACATAGACAATGCTTGAGAGGAGGTAAAGCCATCAACAGACACAATGAATTTTCTGTAAGAAAAGTATGAATAAAACCAATTGAGGGCAGTCCCGGGGATATCAACCCATGTTCTCAACCTTTCAATAATAATGTTATGATCCACTGTGTCAAAACGCAGCACTAAGATCAAGCAGGACCTGTACCGAGCATTCACCAGCAGCCTTCATGAAGATATCACTGACAACTCTTACAACGGCAGTCTCTGTGTTGTGCTGCTGTCGGAAACCTGATTGAAATTTCTCAAAAATATTGTTGATCAGGACTTCCAACAATTAATTTGAGACAATTTTTTCTACAATTTTTGATATAAAGGGAAGCTTAGAAATCAGTCTATAGTTGCTATAATCAGAGGGATCAGAACCAGGATTCTGAGAAGTGGCTGGACACATCCAGAAAATAAAGAACTGTTGATGATTGAGAGCAGGCATGGGATTACAGGATGAGTCTTTAATTGAATGTCCTCAGTCTTATATGAAAAAAGTTAAAAACCTTTCACAATCTGCATTAGAAGTAATAGGGACACCAGGAGAACCAGGATTGACTAATCGATCAAGGGTCTTAAATGAGAAACTGGGCTTGTGCTGGTTGGATTATGGTCAATGGATGGTCAGTGGATGGTCAGACAGTACTCAGGCATTACTGTTTAGTTGAAAAATACACAGACACCATATCACTTGGAGATTTCACAGCATATAACTTCCTTCAAGCATCCATTATTTGTATTTAATGGTTACAATCACAGCTTCAGAGGTTCCTGCTGGCATCCTTTCAAGTTCAAGCTTTCAAGTTTAATTCTGTTCAAAGTGACAAGATCTGGTTGCTCGATATAAAATAAGTTTAAAAATAATTTTTCAAACCTCATTGGCAGAATTATTTTTTTCCAATAAGCATTTATGGATGAATGTTGAGACAAGCGTTTGTTGCAATGTTGTGTCCACACTTGTTCACACTTCTACACCTGGCTAAGTACACTCACACGCATGTGCATTAACACATGAACATGCATAGAAACATTTCAGACAGTGTCAAAGCATGTGTAAGTAGCTCTGAAGATTCACTGGGGAACCTTTCCCTCTCAGGCATGATTTACAACCTCAAAGTTCTGCTCCTGTTTTTACAATTCTAATTACAGATGCACACACTCTCACACACACAGCCTCTGGCAGGTAGTTTAGGTACCGAAAAAATCCTTACTCAGCATGAAATGCCTCCATCAGAAGTGCTTCCTCACGAGTCTGGACTCAACTCCATAACTTGCAGGCAAGCTCAGCACTTTAATTCAATCTCTGCTTTTGTCTTGGTTTTCCTGTTGAAATAAGTCAGACTAGGATCTCAGATCATCATGACCCTGATGACTAACGCTATGTTGATAAATGTCTATGCAATATTAAACCTTCCATGTGTTTTTTTTTGTTTTGTTTTGTGTTTTTTTTTACAGTCACAGTCATCAGCAGCAATTAGGTCTCAGTTTCAGGACTGATGTTGTGTATTAAGCTGCTATTATACTTTGTCTGTGTCTGTTCTGAATTAACGTGTTAGCTTGTTGTTTGTGTTTTGTCTCTCCTGTCTCCAACAAAACGATGGGCATACTTTGGTATAACAAGCAGCAGGAAACACACTGAGCGTGACCCCACCGCTCAGAGGAGATCTGTGCCAACTGCGTCATAGGTCCGGCATTATAAAGCTACATGAGCTGGATGTAGCACTTTGCTTTTTCACAGAAAAGATCTAGTAGGTCTCTTCACACTGTCGCCAACGTAATTACAGCAATTGCAACGGCTGACTGTCCAGTGTAGAATTTGTGACATGAGGTAGGGACACAGGATGCCTTAAGGACACAGAATCACTTTGTCTTCTAATCCCAGAACGAGACTGACTTGTAAAAGGACCTGTTATTAGAAAAGTGCTTGCTTTTAATGGCAGCGTTTAATTAAAGAATAGATAAATGTATGTGTGTGAGAGTATTTTAGAAAGCAGTAAATATGATGGATGTTGTTTGTGTGTCTAACATCTGTTCATTAAACACACAAAAGTTATGTTTACACTGAGTGTTACTCACCAGAACACATTGGCTGTATCCTTGAGGTCTAGCAAATGTGGTGAATGCATTTCCTTCCTCTTAAAATCCTGCATTGTTTACATTCATGTTTACTGGCTCACAGTGTTTTCTTCCCTGCCTTTGCTAGCACATTGCTGCCTTTCTTGCACTGCATTGCATTACAGCCACCTATAGATCACTGGAATAGTGTGAAACCATTGGCAGACCATATGTCGTGTCATCAGCTTGCACGTAGGCGTGCATATACTGTACATCCTGGTGCGCATGCCCGAGACAAGCAAAACGGGGATCCACACATAAAAAAACTTCTCCATAACACAGCTAGAGGTCAGAAATTCCACAGGGAACTTTTAACTACATGCCTAAAAGACAAACCACATATTATTTCCATGCCCAAACAACTGACTTAAATTAAGCATTTTTGTAAAGAAAAGCTGCAGAATCCTTCTCAAAGCCAGAAAGTATGCCAAAAGGTTGAAGGTTTATTTTTAAGAAGGCAGAAGGAGATTTTATATACTGATGCTGCAGATCAACTGAATGCCTATGTTGTTTTCTGTGTTTGTTTGTTGCAGAAGTGCATGGGACTGCGAATCCACTCACCAAGAGACCTGCCATAGACACTTGGTTTTGGCAGGAGTCTGCCAGGAAGCAACACCTGAATGAGCGCAAAACCAAGATGAAGTTTAATCAGCTAGAGGACCCTCGAACCCAGAGAGTGCCTCAGGCAAGTGACAATTCATGATTAACTTCCTTTAAAAATACTAAAAAACAAAAACAAACTAACTACTAAATCCTAAAAATACTTGTTCCTATCTTGTGTCTAAGACCAAGAGCTGTTTTAAACCATTCCAAGGACAAAAATACTAGTTTACACTCATACATCTGGATTGATTATCTGAATCTGAAATTCAGAACAGTGTCTGTCCTCATTCTAAAAATAAACATATTTACACCAGCAGGACTGGCAGCTCCCCCTGTTAGTTACTGTCTTACTCCTCTATTTGGCTCTCATTCAGATAACAAACAAATTAGAAATTTCAATAAAATCAATATTTAGTGCAATATCATTTTTTGAATGGATATAGTGCTGTTGTTGCTTATAGCTCCTGTTTCAGCAGTTGTGTGTAGTTGTGAGTGCTGCGAAACGCTCGGTATCAACATCAAAGGCGAGCAAACAGTGACAAAAGGTCAACAACGTGCTACTGTGTGAACCACCTTGTCTAGTACAGTAGTGCCCTCCTCTGGGCACCCTTTGACTCAAACAAACAAACATCAACACATTCACACACTCACAACACTTTTTGTCACTTACATTGCCGTGATTTAAATTCCTTCCCAAGGGGATTTACCCTGACTTTAACCTCAGCTCCTACCATTACTTTAACTTAACCTTAACTCTGACCTGAACCAAGAGTTTTAACTTTTATGACCTACCTGATGGGGACCGCATCCCCTCTTTCCCCCAGCTTGGAGAACAGATGTCTGTACCAACAACACAATTAATACAAGTACATACACATGAAGATGAAGAAGGATTAGTCATGTAGTCACGACTGATCTGGTGCTTGTTGTTTTATGAAACTTTTATGGTATGTTTCTTTGTGAGTTGTTTGTTGTTGTTCTTTTGCTGCTCTGTATTTACTTTGTTGTTGAGTTTTGTGTTTTGTGCTTAAATGTATGTATATATATCATTGAGGCTTGCGCAGTTTTATGTGCATATTACCGTTGAGTTTTATGTATTTTAAAAGTGCATCCAGGGACGGGCATCGTAAACTAGACTATAAATTGTGTGGCGTAAGTTCAAGCTATATACTTTTCCCTTATACAAATAAACATTAAATAAAATGAGCTTTAATAGAACCGCCTGAAGTCTTCTGCTGATACTTTCAATTAGTGTCCCAGCATGTGAGAATATTATGTAATACAACAACTGTTATTATTGTTAGTCAGATTAGACTAAGATGGTGAAATCTTTCTTAGCCCTTTTTTTTTTTTAGCATTACCTCTGTGCATATATTGGAACATTTTCAAATTATGTGTGAAAATCGCAACGTAAGCTGCACTAAGACAGTTTTCTTAAGCTTTAACACCGTAATCTGTAATATCGCTTGTTATGAACATATTCATGATGAAAAGCGTTAGTGTTTCGTTCTCCCCTGTGGAATGCACGGCAACAGTGAACCCAATCTATACATTACAACGCTGCCCCCTCCCCTCTTCATTCTTTAACACTCACTCAACATTTCACAGTCTCACAACAACAGCTTCACAAATAATAAAAACCGTTCCTGGAAATCCCTTAATGGGAAGGCGTACAAACACAGATATTCTTTCTGTTTCATGCAAATGAGCTTGGGCCCAGGGGGGCTACGCATTTATGTCACTGCTTGGCAAACAATGATATGCATTTACTCATTTTCTCCCTCACTTACTCTAACTCACTCACTTGCAGCAAAACAAAACAAAATGAAACAAAAAATCATAAGCGGGAGGGCACAAAACAATTGTCAAGATCATTAGAAGCAACAAAAGAGAGAATGCAGTAAAAGGAGTCGTGCGACTGGGCAGGGGGAGGGACTTCAGACGGCTGGTGTCAAGCATGGATGCACTTCGTTGTGGGTGGTCGCGTGAGGTCAAATACGGTATACAAAATGCATGCTTCGCTGTCGGAGCTGGGGTCATGTCAGATATGTTATCTTTACGCCACTAGTGTATATAGTTGTTTTTTAATAATTAAAAAAAGTCTCTCTGGCATCATATTCATATTACTGTTGTCATATTAAGATCCTGTAATTCCCGTTGTCTTGATTTGCATTTACATTCAAAAGCTCTTTCTCTGACCTTTGGCCTCGTTTCGATGCTCCACTTGATAAATTGAAAAATGTGTGTATGGTAATGAAGCGAAAACAAAGTGTTGTTTTTCTTTTTCTTTGTTCATGAAAAGCAGATTTTTGGGGGAAAAAAATATTTTCATGGTGAAAAAATGAATAGTGAGTGAGAGTCACTGACACTGAAACATCATAATCTACTGTAAGGTTTCAGTGTAAGTGCTACTAATCATTCCTCCTCTCCATAATGCTCATGATACAATCCCTTCCTAATAATGCAATCAAAACGGATTTTGCATGAAGAGAAAGAGGTGACCAGAAGCAAATATGTCCATTCTTCAAAGAAATGAATGGTGACTTCAGTAGGTTCAAACCATAAGAGACGGTTTCACTATGTGAAAAATTACATTCTAAACTTTAAATGAAGAGGCTTCAGCATTCAGTCTGAATTAACCAAATCAAACTCACATGTGACCACCGCTCAGCAAACAAACACTGTGGAAACACACAGAAGACATTTTTAACTAAAAGGACTTTAAATTTGAAAGATCTTGATTTAACTCATTCAGAGTACTAGACCTTATATTAGCTTTCACAGAACCTAAAATTCCTTTTGTTCTGGAGTGAGGGCTGCAGATTTTATTCCCTATTTCTCACAGTAATTGCATAATGAAAGAATTTCTTCATGACCATTATAGAAAGGAGGAATAATTACAACAACTAATGACTCTGTAAGCGCACATATGGCATGTGAGTATTGTACTATAGAAAACGTCCAATCCTGTCCTTTACTGAGAGCAAAGAGGTGAACAGTGAAACTGCCGGGTGCATGCACTAAGGGGTTGGGTTTATGTGTGTCTTTATTATGAGAGCCAAAGAGTGTAAAAGAAAGTGTGAAAGAAAGAACCAGAGAGAAAGAGAGAGAGAGAGAGAGGGAGAGAAAGAAAGAGTACTTTTCATCCATATGTTCAGATGTCTGATAAGGTTCGTGGCAGACTGCGCCTCCTCCTGCCCTTCTCTCTCATCCTCAGCCAACTAATCATAAGACTGGACCTCTTTGATCCCACTGGCAGCCTGATACACTCTCTGTGTATGTGTGTTACAGTAAAGTGTGTGTGTCTTTGTGTGTGCATGTGTATATATATGAACATATGTCTGCATAGGTTTTTATGTGTGTGTGTGTGTGTGTGTGTGTGTGTTGGTGTGTGGCCATGGCCACCTGCTGAGTTAAGCAGTGAAGCCACTCATGTTCCTCTCCACCAGACTTATATCAATAATGTTGGCTGGGCTTTCTGCCTGCCTGACTGCACCTCGTAAAAATGTTAGCTTTAAACGTGTGTATTTGTGACGTTTTTACAAGAGTCACATAAGTATTTGATTTCTCCGTTCTTTTTCTTGAACAGAGCACATTGCTTGGCCTGAAACTTAAGTCAAATGTGACCTTACTGTATTTCTTGTCTCCTCGTAAGTCACTTCAAGCGTTTAAAGATTCACGATTAGTGTTGGTGTTAATGATTGTCTCCTTCCCCGTCGTTTCAGAATGCCTGTCAGCAGGAGTTGGACAAGGTCTTAGAGGAGATCTCCAAAATGACCTCTGAAGATAACAGAGGCCCGCTGGAGAACCTGTACGTGCTCAAATTTCCAAACTGCGACAGAAACGGACAGTACAACCTCAAACAGGTGAGCCATGGACAGAGCGCTGATCTCGGATCGCCACCGCTTCACACAAACACACACACACACCGTTTATTGAGTGAGACCATTGTAGCTGGTTGAATTCAAAGAGACGCTCATCCACGACACGATCTATACATCGAGGGGCGAATTCACAAAAGGATTGCGCGGCTTTGTTGTCCGTGTAATTTACAAAGCAGCCGCAAAGGGTGAAATGCACCCCTAACTGTGCTGCCAAGCAAATAGCGTCTCGGTGCTCCTCTGCTATGTGCACGTATTTAAATTAGGTAATATGAATACATTTGGCGCAAAATTGGCCCCTTTCTATGCAAATGAGCCTCAATGCAAAAACAGTCCAATTCTAAAAGACCTGCACAAACAGCCACACGCAGTTAGAGTGAAATTATTAGTGTTGGTGATAAACTGAAGTGCATTTATAAGGGGTGTGACGTCCCGACTTTCCAGTGATCACTGCAGCAGTGATTGTAGCCAGATGAAGGAATCGTCATGCCAGGCGTGCTGGTTGAAATTCCTTGCCTGAAGTTTTGAGGAATACCTCTGCACCTCGTCGGTCAGGACCTTTCTCTCTCTCTCTCTCTGCCAACGTCCTCTCTACTGTGTTCTTGGCGGAAAAGGCAACATTTTTGCTTTGCCACTTTGATAATTGCAATCAGACGCAAGACAAGGGCAAATTGCACTCAACTGCAAAGCTTTATGGGTGTGTTATGGCTGTAATATCATTAGCACAATATTTCATGAATTGGACCTTGAGATGGGACAGATAGCTGTTGCAAATGATACGCAATTCATGGTGCTATCAGCAGCCGCAATTCGCCCCTGAGTGTAGCTACTTAATTCTTCTCACTTGAACAAACTTTCATTGGGAATAAAGTCAAGTAATGCAGAGTATACACTGGACACTGGATTAAAGGTCATATACTTTATTAGACTGAGCATGACAAAGTTTGAACCCTACCAGTGACAATGGTTACAAAATTTTCAAGACACTCAAGATACAATGTCAAAAAACATTATATTAGATTTAGAAGTTATAAATAAATGATATATAGAATAAAAAATATAAAAATATTTTAAAATAGGATGCAGCACAATACCACTACTACTACTATTACTACCACTACTAATATTACTACCACTACTACTAATACTTATAATAATAATAATGATGATGATGATGATAATAATAATAATAATAATAATAATAATAATAATAATAATGATAACAACAACAACAATAATAATAATAATAATAATAATAATAATAATAATAATAATAATAATAATAATAATAATAATAATAATATATTATTATTATCATATATTATATAATTTGAGCACTTATTAAGATGCTTTACACGACAAGATAACCACGAACACACAATGACAACTTTGTAGTTATTCAGATTCAATAGGGAACAGTGACTGGGAGGGAGGGAGATCATGTGACTACATGGAGTAAATGTAACTATTCAAAAATCCAGTAAATAAGGAAACACTTAGGACTTGCAGAAGAAGAACAGGATATTGAAGAGATAAATCCGAAACATTTTGTGTTGAAGAATCATAATCTCTTTCTAATACCTACACCTTCTCACTAACAACGCAGCATCTGTACTTACACACATTTTAACAGTGATATCCAAATGATGTCATTAATTTTTACTGTATAGATACCTATTTATAGCTTGGGTCCCAAAAGTTCCTGGCTTACTGTATGTCAAATGGTTTCTTTTATTTTACTTGGAAATTTGTTTTGAGAATATGCACCATTAAAGTACAAGTAAATTACATAAAGGCCTTAAGATGGGGTCATTGCATATTCCTAAATTCACATTTTGTTAGTCAGCCTTTCAGACAATCATTCACGCAGCTTATCAGAGCAGCTCACCTGCAGCCCATTAGACACACAGAGTCACAGCAGGTTCAACAGAGAGAGAGAGGGAGAGAGAGAGAGAGAGAGAGAGAGAGATCTACAACCACACACAAAGTGGCTTCAAGCTGCTCATAAGATGCACACATATACAAATAGTATGTGACAATATGACCTTGGGGTCGTAATGCCACACAGCACACTGCACATTCACTGTGCACAGAGTGGTGAGGAACAGGAGTTTATGGGGCCCCAGCTCATATTTACCCCCAGGGCCAACAGGCTGGTACATCCAGAAAAACCGGTAATGTCAAAATGTTGCTTATTCAATCTAATAAAGTTCAAGAAATATAATCCGCTGTGCATATACACCTGGCCTAAGTATATAATTAGATTTGCACACAAGTATTCTTCTGTATGTAAAAATGATAGTGCTGTATTGTCTTGTGTAAAACAAAAAAGGTCAAATATGTATTGTTCTTGATATTTCGTTTGTTGAATTAGTTTTGATAGAATACTGGCCATAGAAATCAAATTTGGTTTGATCTTAGGGCCCATTGTTTGTCTTTCAAAATCAGGGATGCATTAACACATGGTGTTTTTTATTAGATAAAAATAAATAATTCATACAAATATCTGTCTGAAATATCACAATTGCTCTCTTCTTTCTAGCGGTGCACACTGTAAGCAGCTGATTTCTGTCCTCGCTGTCTATGAGCAGAGAATAGTCTGAGCTGCGTACGTCACAGAGAACCTTGTTTACTGTAAATTGTGGTCAACTGTGTTCTCTGTGGTTGGGGAGCACAAACACTTTAAGATTTGTGGAGACATAAAGTCCTGGTAAAAAAAAAAAAATCAGTTTAAACCAGTCTGGTTCTTTTTTTTTTTTTTTTTTTTTTTTTTACAAAATCTGGACAATTTTTGATGAAGATTGACCAAAAATGCCTCCACCTTGATTACAAGCACATGTTGTGCAGACAAGCATCATTCAAACCGATTTGCCAAAGTTTCCAGAGATACCCAAATACAGTATGTCAGATGGAATTTAAGGAACATTTCTATAAAATGACGCACATCTTAAAAACTATAAACACTGTTTCGGTAATAGGGTGAGAGAATGTCCTTTGACTGAATTTGGCACCTGATACTAGTTTGTGCCACTGGAAAAAACATCTCTCTTTATTATTCACATTTTATTCAAATTCCATTACTCACCTAGATGGTGGTTATTTCATATCATGTATTATGTGGACATATCTGTTATAATTTATACGTTAAATTATAACCAAATCACTCGGCAGAAAACGGCTGTTCTCTATGGGAGGAAACTTTCAGGAATGTCACAATACCGACCACAATCAGTGATATCACAGCAGGGGTCGAAGGCAAAACACCTGCTGTGACATCACTCATTAGGTTTTGGCCGGTGACAGTGACGTGTTTGAAAGTTTCAGCTCAGCGCAGTGCAGCAGCAAGAAGGATTCACTGGTGACTTACTGTTCGACGGTGAGCGAGTAACACAAGAGAGAGGAGGGAGGCTGGAGTGGTTGCAGATGTCATCAGGTTTTAAATTCTGCTGGCAGTTGTTTTAGGTTGGATTATCATGACCGCTGACTTTGATGTAGGAAAAAGCTTCTGTTGTGATCAGTATCAATGAAAGATTATTGTGCCTGCACATGCAACAGGTTTTGGTTCAGTCCACTTTTTCCCACTTTCCTTTTTCAAATCGTTCTCTCTGACTTAGTCTTTCTCTCTCTCTCTCACACACACACACATAATTTTCTTAAGTTCTTCATTGGATTTCCCCTCTCTTCTCTTTCACACTTTGACTCACACACATGCACACTAACACACACACACACACATACACACACACAAAACAAATCCCTAGTATCAGCTTGGCAAAATCACCCCAGAAAAAAAAAACAAAAAAACATCCTCTCTCTTTTTCCCACCTGCCACCACTTTCCACAACAACCCTCCTCCCTCCTCCCCCTTTTTTTTTTATAAACTCACACACACCCTCCTCCTCTTCCTTAGTACTCTGCTCTGAGACACACACACACACACACACACACATGCGTGGGGAGATGTCATCATGAATGAGGCAACAGCTTCTGAGCTCAAGGTTACAAGGCAATAAAACTGTTTGGCGTACTTCATGGGAAGACTTTTGTTAAGCCGAGGAACGAACTGTGCTTCCGACTGGGGCCTTGAATTAGAATTCTGCTCATCCATAGAAATCAGACAGAGGAGGACAAACAAGGTCACATATCCAGTGTTTTCTTACGAGGATAGTAGAGCAGAAAAGAAGATTTGAATAGGCGCCACCGTTTCCTAAAGCAGGGCTCTCAACCATTCAGCCAATTTTCATCACTGGTCACAAACAACAGCATTGTTTCGGACTGGAGTCCTCGGTTCCCAGGGAGGAACACTGTACCTCCTCAACACTCAGCTCCCTTTTGGAGTTGTCCCTCCTTGTCGTGGAGTAATTACTGTAACTGTCACTTTTTTGTTCTTTCTCATCGAAGGAAGAAAATGGAAAGTCTTTTCTTTCCCCCCAGCTCTTCATTCTTTTCGCCATCCCCTACATGGCCACCCCGCGTGCGCGGCGTAAACTGTGTCCACTTCAATTACGACCTCATTTCTGAGGAGAGGGGGGGCTCGCTGGGGGTAGGGTGGTGGGGGTGGTGGGGGGGGACTGGTCTACTGGCATGCCCCTATGTGTTTGTGTGAGTGTCTGTGACGTGCATGTGTGGCTGTGGATGGGTTGTGGGTTGTAAGTAGGGGGCATGACCTGAGGATGGGCTATTATTGGGTGAGTGTTGTCCCACCCGGACCATGGCCCACACTCTCATCCAATGGCCCCCCAACTACCAGAAGACACACAAGTCCACACATACACAAGCACACATCTCAAGCCCATCTCGTACGCCATGGTTCATTAATGCACCCTCAACTTCCCACTGCGTATCTTTACCCCTCCCTCTTTTTTTCCAGTGTTTTCCAACTTGTCTAGTTTGTGTTTTTCTTCCCTCTTTCCAGTGCAACATGTCCACCCACGGCCAGCGGGGCGAGTGCTGGTGCGTTGACCCCTTAACTGGGGTCCAGATTCCAGCAACACCAAGAGTCAGAGGGGATCCCAACTGTAACCAGTTTCAGGAAGAGCTCAGAGTGATGCCCACCGCAGCCTTCCGCTAACAGTGTTGAATTTCCTTCAAACTTCAAAAATCTGGGAGGATTTGGCCATGAATAGGGTTTCTTCAATATCAACATGTATAGAAGTCACTGTAAATAAGGGCTTTTTTAATTGACACTGTCTTTAAGGTTAAACTGGTTTAAAGGATAAGGCTGGTGTTATTCTCTATTTTTCTCAACACGACTGGCTTTGGTTGCACAGGTAATACTTGATAGGGGGATGAATTCATTGTTTATTTTTGGTCTTTTCATGGGATTTGATGAAGACAAAGCTGCAATCATTTTTTTTTTTTAATTTAATTTTATTTTTGGGCCACCTGGGGGCACCAGAGCAAGCTGTAAACACAGTAATGACATATGATCGCTATGGTGAGAGTGTCAGAAAACAATAGTCCACTGCGACAGACACAGAGTAACTTTAGTAACAGTTGTGTTTGTGGCCAGCGGACATGTAAGTCCAATATTCACTCTCTTTTAGCTCTGTTTTGGTCTCCACCAACCGTCTCTTTAGTAGCTAAATGCTCCACTATGTTAATTAGCTCGTTGTAAGCTTTGACGCTTATTTAGTGTAAGGCAGGTGGTGTACACTGGGTTTAACAGAGCTTTTTTGTTGGCACCTGCTGCTGCTGGAAATGAAACTGATGAAAGTGGAGTTGGGGGGCCCAGAAATCTAAAACAATGAGCTGAAAGACGTGAAAAAGCTCCATACTGTGGGGAACCGCCAAGTCAGGTGATAATTCTCTGTGAGTTTGTCGTTATGAACAACCTCTTTCACATTACATTTTGTAATTTGGTTCATTGTTAATATAAAAATACGGATCAATGCAGCTTTAAGGTTAAACTTAATGAGGCTTTCATCAGCATTCGGAACTGTTTTGATTTGATATTTCTGGGTACAACAGATAAAAAATAACCTTTTGGTCTACTTTGGCACATTTCTGTTCATTAATGCCCCTGTTAAATAAACCCATAATTAAAAACATGTTCACATACTTTTTAATACTACTACTTTTTAGTGTAATTCTATGATTTCCTAAAACGAAGAACTGCAACTCCGGGAAAGCCTTGAACATTTGAATGCTCACATTCACATCTGAACATCTGTCTCCCACCAGCCCCAGTCAACTGATACTCATGCCAGATTTGATGCTATGCTAATGAACTGCCACTGAAGTCAGTTCAGGCAGACAAGCCTCTATTTTCTTGAAATGTGAAAGACTTACAGGTGCTCCTTGAAATCCTTTGACATATCAGATCTGTACACACAAATCTACAACTAAGTTGATGATTGAGAAGCTTTTATTTTTGTATGATTATATCTTGTGAATTTTCTTGGTGAAGTTTGCTTCCTACATTGTAAGCTGTATATGAATTAAATGCTGCTTTGCTTTGACAGTCACTGAATAGAGAAAGTTGTTCTTTTTTTTTATTGCCACTTTTATGACATTTCCTGGTAAGACCGTCATGTTAATTTAACGCTAAATTAAAAGCATCACATAAGTGTTTCCATGAATCCACACCCATCGGTTTGTTTAGCAGAGAGTTGTTGTTGTTGTTCGTCAGCAGTTTTCCTATCAGCACTATCCAAATAAGAGTCACTGGAGGAAAAAAATGCACTTACGGTAATAACGCTGGAAACTCTGTGGCATCAGTATTCTTATCGCTGTGCGTGCAGACATGCGTGTGTGTGTGTGTGGGTGTGTGTACAGTATATCCATGTGTTGCTTGGGTTACTAATGAAGTGTTGACATGAGGAGGGAATAGGATGGGGGGTTGACATTGACAAATGTGATACTAAGTGGGTAAAGATGTCTATAAATAAACCAACCACAAATACACAAACTCACTCATACACACATATTTGTGCTACAGATTATGGTTTAAAGAGAGGTAGCCAACATGAAGACTTCCGTTGCAGGGATGCTATTGGTTATTCTGGACGCCCCTGCCAAAATGGGATACTGGGACCATCTTCGTAATGAAGTATAACTTTGTACAGTGTCGTCTCACTTTTACAGGCTGAGCTGGAGCGGTTCTGCCATACATGGGCTGTCAGCGATCCAGTGTTACTGTCACTTCGACAGCCAAGCGATTTCTCATCATCATCATAATGGATGACATTACATGATGCCACCATCATATTTCAAAAGTGTAGCTATAATCCATTGCAGCCACAGTACACACAATTGGATTATTCAGCAGATACAGCATCACCAAGAAGTTGCGTTATATATTTTAACGTCTGCTACAATTAAGGGCGTATTTGGAAATGCTGTGACTGACAACGATAACTTCATAATCTTCTGACATGTCAACAAGTCCTTTTTAAGTTTAGATGACGGTAACATTCTCAAGAATTTCAGTGATATAAAAAAAGATTTATTTGCTTTTTCATGACTTGTGTGTTAAGGTGATACTCTAGACCAGACCTCCAAGGCACCTACACTGAGTTCAGATAGATATAATTTTACGAGTATTTACATGTGTAAATCATCTGTACAAACCTGAACAGACCAAGAACTGTAAATATGTAACATGAGCAACAGAAAATGAGCAACTCTTGAGCATATAATGGATGTGAGACAAATACATATGTGTGTGGATGTATCTTTCAGGTTAAACTGACTGACACAGGTTCAAGATATTTCCAAGTCTGACATAATACAATACTCAATACTTTTTTAAAATGACTACACTGTACAAAGTAAGGAAGAAAGTCCACTGTCTTTGGTGATAAACTTTAAATCTCCTTCGAGGCTATTCAAGTGGGTTTGTTCCAAATGTAAAGTCTTTTTAGTACCAAATTCCCTTTGTGTTTCCAAGGACAGTGTTTCCTTGCTGAGCTGCAGCAGAGACACACTTCCCGGTAGTCACACGTAGGTTTGTTGCCGGGAAACAACACCAGCAATAAAACTACACACGACTGCCAGGGCAAAGATACCCACTCAATGTGGCTAACTCAAATTAGCATGAAAGTAGCTTCAGCGGTTTGGAATGCAGTTTTATAATACTGTTTTAAATAATAATTTAATACAGAACAAAATTTTTGTCCCTCATTGTTACAATGTATTCACTTCAGGGACAGAAGGAAGGACTACAGCAAACCATAACTCTATCAACATGCATATGGAATATGAGTATTATATTCAGGAGGAATCCAAGTCTATCCTAAAGGTCGATTATGTCTCTTTTAATGAGATTTTTTATTATACAGGCCACGGTTAGGACATATGTTAAGTTTTTATATGTTTTATATTTATTAAGTAGATTTTGCGTAAGGCTGAAATTGCAACACTTGCAAAAGTTGCCAACAAAAGTCACCACTGATTTGTGATCAAAATTTTTCAAGACTTGGGTGTAAAGAGAGACTTCTTTGAAGTTCTGGCCAAAAGTGTATCATATGAGACCACTCCTGACTGGCTTTGGCCTTGTAACCTTATACATGTGCCAGTGTGCCAGTTAGGCGAGCACAAGTCCAAGAGTGCAATTAATCATGCTGTGCAAAATATGAACACTCTTTCAGCTACAGCTTTACAGCTTTGTTCAGTTTTTGTGACATGCTTGCTTTTTTTTTTTTTAATTACTTTTTATTTTGTCTTAATGCCTGGTCTTTGGCAGGGAGTTTGCTTTTGAAAAAATTGACAGTTTGGCTTGGTGTCACACATGGGACTCGGGTGTCCTTGAGTTGTTCAGCACATTTAATGATATTTCGAGGCTGGCCTTTTTTTTTTTTTGAAAACAAATCACAACAAGTGTCTTTTGTTTTAGGTTTGATAGATCAGGAACAATGGGCTGAGGAGGGTGGTTTAGCAATGGGAGTAAGAGTGGGGGTGCGTATCTGTGTGCAAGCGTGAGTGCGTGTGTGTATGTGCAAAAGCACGTGTATATTGGCCTAGAGAGCCAAAGATCCGCCCTACTTCCAGGCTACTATTTCTTTTGTTAGTATTCAACAACTTCCCTTGATATGTTGATGGTGGGTCTAAGACTCACACAAGCTGTACTTGTTGAATGTTAACAAAATAATTGTTGTTTTATCTTTGTTTAAATGACAAGGTATTTCAAAGTTAGAAGGAAGTACAACAGGAGAGACATTTATCTTTGAATATGGACAAAAAAGCCCAGTATCAAATTTCAGCTTCATAGAAAGAGTGATGAAAAACCCCTCTATACAAACGTCACAGTGTAATTGAAGCTGGTGGAACACAAGCTAACCTGGAGGTTGGGGAAGACTTCAGCTTGCTGTAGTTCTAATGTAACAGTGTCAGTTATGTACTTATATATTTGCACTGTGCAAAAGGGGCGAAAATAGAAGAATATACTGGATAAGTTAATATCTTTATGTCTCCAGGGCATGGAGACAGATTCAAAGCTAAAAACTTTTATCTTAAAGGAAAATTATGGGTTTTTACAACTTTAATTTTTGTTGTCCTGGCCATTGGTTAACACAGCGTTGTACTCACCAAAGTAATTGCATGGATCTCAACCCCTTTTATGGCTTGTGGGATGTCAAATCTTAATCTCAAAGTTAGTTTACTTAACATGCCGCTGTGGTTCTCACAGTCACATCCGATCCACGCTGAAGAACCCCTCATTTGGGATTCCGGGTCTAAGTCCATCTTTGATGAAAGGGCTTGAATGAAGACTAGCAGACACTTGTCTGCCGTCTTCTACCACCGGCATCGGAGGATTCAACCACTAAGTCATGTGATTTACTCCCAACTGCTGTACATTCTTTCAAATATCCTTTCATCTCCATCCCGGTGATGAAAAGAACCACTATTACCTCTTTAAGAGATAGCATTATACAAGAGCACAAGCAGTGATTTGCAATTATGCAGTGTAAACATCTGCATGCCATTTGCTTACGTCTTTAAATGCCCCATCATCATTTCTAAAAGTCACATTTAATGATATGAGCCACGGGCGAATCGATGCGCCAGCTAGTGAAAGCATCTACAAAGCTATTGCTTGTGATTTTACAGCCCTAATCATTTGTTAAATCACATGAGAGGAAGAATATCCAACCTTTGTGCAAGACCTCGAGGTCTGAGCAGCACAGAAACGCTCGACACAGCAGTTTGACTGGCTTTAGACGGGAGAGGTGCGTGAGTTGACGTTAGATGCAGCCATCCAACATCGTTGGCCTAATTATGTAATAAAAGGGGCATAAATGCTTTGAAGTCCTAAGTGCAGTTGTCAGTTTCTTTGAAGGCAAATAGTAATTGTCATGTTCACTACCTCACAAATCAAATCTTCTACACATGTTTCCTCCTCCCCGAAGTCAGAGTCTGTGCCCTCCCTACCACATACACGCATACGCACACGCACACACACACACACACATATGCACACACACACAGACATACCACAACAACCTTTACGGCAGCCTTGATCTGCTTACTATACAGGAACTGTGGGCCCTCCACTCTTTCATGCCCTGAATCAGTCACCCACATCTGGAGTTGGTCAAAGTCCTGAGGTCCCTTGGGAAAGATTTTGGTGGCCCCCAAAAAGGAAAGTCCCATTCTGTCACTTCCTGGAACTGATGTGGAAATAAAGATGACCAGACAACCCACTTCACAGATGCATGCACAGATCCTTAGATCTTATTAGATGTTTTATCCTTATGAATGTCAGTGCATGCTGAGGAACAAACTGCTGATCATTGTTGTTGATTTGTTTGTTTGACCTTTACTGACCAGGTCATCCCACTGTGTTACAGTACATCACTTTTTTTTGTTTGTTTCTTTTTAAAGAGACCCAATTAAAGAGCTGCTTTGTGACAAATATGCCTCACGTGTGATTTCCTGTACTCTAAATAGCTGATTCTTGCCATGTTTACCAAACCTTCTACAGCTGCTCATATTCTCCTCACACTGTGTGAGTATGTCTGGGTATGCACATATGCATTTGTGCTCGTATGTCTTTGTAAATGGAGGTATCTCTGGGGAGTTCATTCTGCCTGTGAGTAGTAAGAAAGGTAGGTTTTCCATAACATGATGAAGCCTCCTCCAGGCTACAAATCCCGTCTTCCCAGTCATTTGAAGAGTGAGCTGGTCCCACTAGATTTTATCCCCCCTTGAAGTTCAAACTCATGTTAAATGACTTCCTTGTTCCTGTGCAATCTTTTTGACTATGGTGTTGAAAACCAGGTGACTTGCCCTCGGGCGAGGCTTTATAAAGTCACATCCTGCATGCTGCATGAGATCCTGTAGGCTAGCCTGGGTGTCTCAGACTTATGTCTAAGAGGTTTATCAGCTCGAGCCTTGGAGATTAGTCAGTGCTTACTATCAGGATGATTCCACTTCAAACTGTACATTTCAAGTCAATTTAGAGGTTACTCATTCCTTTTACAAATACAACAATAAAAAACCTCACCAGAGTGATTAAATGAATACATAACTTTATTTAAATAAATGCTTTGTCATAACAAAAAAAGACAAAGGTTAAAAGAGTACATAAATTACAAGTTGAATAAATATTACACAGTGATATTCACTTTAATAATTTGAGATTTTTTGTCTTTTTTTCTTATTTGTCTTATGTAGTTCCAAATACTGACCATTTTATTTCCCACTGTCCTCCTGCCACCGATGGGTCTATTTCACAAGCCAGTGAACACCAAATTATGATAACCAATTTTATTGTCTCATTACATCCAGAAAGTGTTATGTATTCAGAAAAAAGCTGTAGTTACTGTACTACTGAAGTATGAATTGTGAAGATGAGTTCAAACCATGTAGGAGATGAGAAACCTGAGGAAGTCACTACTCGCAAACAGGTGTGGGAAACAGGAAGTCACTGACATTACTAAAGGAGAGACTTTTTTTTGTTTTTTAACCCTGAACCTCAACCTGCTATCCAAACAAAAGAAATGAATACCTGGAACTTTGAAGTATTCACACCCTTAATGAATCTAGACAATAACTGGTCCCAGATATCAGATATTTCACTGTTTTTGGACTCAAGAGTATTAAAATGAACTTGGAACTCGATACTCTCCTGGTTGCGGTCCATGACTCCTGGTAACTGTCTTGCTAACTGTATCTAATGTCATGCAATTGGTGACCCCGTATCGGGGAAGTGGCTAGGCCCTGATTGTGACCACTGCCCATGGCGCTCGCTCTTCCTCTTTCCTCTCTCCTCTATCTCTTTCCCCCTCTCTATCTTTCCGCTCATCTCTGTGCAATAGGCCATGAGAACATCTCTAGCTGTGTGTTACTTTCGATCTATTTTTCCCTAAAAGATGTTGCTGTATTGGAGGTCCCAGGCATGGGCTGCACAGCCCCTGTCAACAAATATTACCTCAAAGCACCACCTTTAACAGGTAAGCACAAAATAACACAACATTTAGCTTTTGTGGCTGTTTTTTTTTTTTTTTTTTTTTTTTTTTTTGTGTTCCACTAACTTCATGATACCACATCTTAGGACGTTGTTGTGTATCAATATCAATAGTGAGTAACTGAAATAAGTGCAAGCTGCTTTTTTGTTTCGAAAGTGGTAGTGTGGATTTGGTGTTGGAAGTGGGGCAAGGAGACCTTGATAATATATTCACAACCGGAAGCCATTTTGGATGCACATATCATTTCTCTTTTGTTGAAACAAAGGAAATGGTTCGTTTACCTCCACACATCCTTTGGACTCCCCTCTCTGGCAATCATATACATTGGCATTCACAAGAAAAAGCAAGAATCTTAGCTTATTGGTTGTCAAAGAAAGAGAAGAGGGAGGTTTAACTGAGTGCAGTTACACAACAGTTCCTCACAAATCATTCTTGATCAGAATTGCCCCCGAGGTACAGGTGGAGATCACAAATGGATTCGCAATGTGTTGCCGAAACCATTCAAAGGACCTACCACATTCATTGTTCTTCTCCTTATCAGAACTAAACCTAGACCTTTTTTATCGTCATAACACGTGTCAGTCCCAGTGAGGGGCTGTCTGAAAAAGGAAACTGCCCTGCGTCACTTTCACGTCACTATTTAAATGTATTTGCATGTAGGAAGGCACTGTGACTTGCACACAGAGAGAGAACAACTCTACTTAAATGACCCTGTTATAACCTGTAACCTTTTTGTTTTGATCATGATCCCCTTAATTGTACGTAAGCAGATAAACTTTGCATGGAGGCGTGTCGGCAGAAGGTTTCCAGAGAGTTAGCTTCTTTGACTGCCATAGAGTCAAATGACTCTGGGTCCTTCTCCAGACAAGCTACATGGAGGACCTATTGAAATCGTTTACAGGCTAAAATCTTTTTTTTTTTTCCAAGCACAATTAAATTGTTGTCATACTTTGTTTCTACAGGAAAAACAACATTCAATTACTATATTTAAAAGTAATACACCATGGTTACACTGTAGTAGCAGTACTGAGGGGAAACCATTTGATAAAGGAACATGGCTCAAAAGTGGGCGGTCTTTACTTCACTGAAGGCAAAGAAAACAGCACAAACAAAACCATACAAAACTACACTTCACACAACTGAATCAGAGAAGCAACCGGCCTGACTTGGCAAGTTTGATTATGCACTCAACTCAAAAGATCAAAGTCAGAAGTGAGTCCCATCACTTAAGCTGAAAACTGTAATCTTTATTTCACCAGTATAGAGTCAGCGCTCTCTAAGCTCTGTGTCGCCCTGCATGGCAGTGTCTGTTCAAATAGGCACAGTTGGCATATCAGGCTAGCTACATTGTCAAAGAGCCACTTACATAGGTTCATCTGTAACGATCTGCTTACTCTTTTGTTTCTGAACGCTCCGTGTCCCGAGACATACTTTACATTTTAGAGAAGGCCAGCCCCAAGACCACCTCAAGCGCTAGCAATACTTGTTGTGACAAAATCAAACAAAAGAGAAAGAAAAAAAGGACATTCTTTTTGTAATAGGCTCACTCCATCGTACACCAACACAGGCTGATACCACGCATTCGCACTGTACACATACACGCATTCATGCACACATTATTTTGTGAAGTTACACATATCTTAGCAGGTTCCCCTATTTATAAGTGCTCTGACAGAACCACATACCCAGATAGAGTCAACTGTTACAGCATATCCCTATCTCTCATTTCTTTTTTTTTTTGTTTGGAAAACAGACAAAAAAAAAAAATTACTCTGCCAATCGTCAGTTCCACAGTGGCATCTGATTCAACAGCCTAAAATATAACTGTTTTCAATCAATGTGCCTTATGCTTTTTTCTTCACAATTATTTTATGTTAATTTTACATCATACAAAGTGTTGTATTGAAACCCCCAGTTTCTATAAAAATATATCCATTGTGTGCATATATTTTCATGGATCTGCAGCCAGGGGACCCGGCTCACACAAGGGGTCCCATGAGCAATAGTCAAGGGATCTAGTAAATCTTCTGGGACTTTTCCCCTCATTCGGAGATGAGTGCTTGGTCAACAACAGAAAAGAAAAGAAAAAAATACAGGTGTCTTTTTTTCAGCCTGTTCTTTCGTTTGGATTTTTTTCTTCCTTTTTTTTTTCAATTTGAAAAAACAAAATCTTGTAGTGAGAGCGGCGCATACAGGTGTGATTCAGAGAGGAGGTGTGGGCCCTGGGTCACGTGGTGGTTAGGGGGGCGGGGGGTGGGGGTAGAGGGCGGTCCTCCCCTTTTCACTCGTTGTTGCTGCTCTCCAGGTCTTTACACTGAATGTCCCCTCCACTGTAATCTGTCCCCGGGAGCTGAACGCCATACTTGTCCACACACCAGCAGATGCCTCGTTTGCGACCGCGAGATGGCTTGCACTGTGGGCCAGAAAACAGGATATAGTTTGAGGGAAATAGGTAAAAGATGGTAGGGTAAAGCCAGTATGAAAGTAACAATGCGATATTCTCCGAGCCCATGCAAGTTTGATATGTCTAACTGCATCAGCACACAACACTCATCAGAACCTTGAAAAATCACGTGGATATGTCATAGTGTCGCAGTGTTTTACTTGAAAAACTGTTTTCAGTATAGAAGTAAGTCAGGTTTAACTGTTGGGAGTCATTGTCGGGATGATAGTAACAGCTGTTTCTTTTGTATGTGTGTTAGAGCAAGCTCTACTCTGATCAAAACACTGCACCTACAGTTTCCCAGGACAAGGTTGAGGAATGTCTTGTGTGTGGGGAGACATTCAGCTCCTCCTTGCCTGGGGAAGTGTGGGTGCAGTGTCTCTTTTGTCTGCACTGGTCCCACCAGGCATGTACTGAGGGTGCAGAGCACTATATCTGTCACAACTGTGACAGAGAATAAAAAAAGGGAATTTATCTTAGTAAGACAGCAAACGAAATGTGTTATTTTTAGACTATTATACTGTGAATTTTCTTTAAAAGTTATACTGTTCATACTGTTGTTGTAAAACTTTTGATGAAATTGAAATTTTGCAATTACATATTAACAAGAACACTGTCAGATATTTTTAATAAAACAAGAATAATTTAAACAATTCAAGTTTATACCATTGTGTTATTTTCGTCCCAACTGACAGGGTTGAAAGTAATGTGCAACCTCTGTTCAAAGTCAACTATACTGAAGTCATTCCACATTTGTACAAAATAGCACCTGGTATTGATAGAACACACATGTGAGTTGTTGAACACAATGAAAATTAGTTTCTGTCTGTAACGTTATCTTTTAAAATGACTTTTATCTGAAAAGTGTTACTTTCATCCCAGTTTTCCCCTACAAAGGTAGGTGTAGGTAAAGGCCCCCGGTCAAGAGGCACAGTGAAGTTCATCTGTTTGTTGTCAGAAAATAGATGATGGGCTATCAGCTAATGTGCTAGCCAGCCAGGAAAATACTACCACTAGTCAGTCACAATCATTACCACTAGCTTGGTTGCTAATGGTACAATAAATTCAGACAGTTTTTTCAAAAGATGTATTTTAACTTTTTTCTGCAAACTATTCCTATTTTGTGACAGAGGAGGTTAAAAGTGAGTTGTGCAACACAGCTAATAAGCTATGATAGCTTCCTCCATTTTGGACAGTCTCCATTCCCTCAAAGGTCAGCACTGTCAACATGACTTGGTCAAGGTTCAAATTAGCATGTCAAAGTTCACCAATGTTGAACTTGATACAAAAGATTTACACAGATGTACAGTACTTCGCTCCTGTGAGCTAATCCACTAAATGTGGCAAATACATTAATTGACAGCACTGCAAAATATTGCAGTTTTAAAAGCTAGTGTGACTTAGCCTTAAGGGTGCAGTACATGCAATGGTGGGGGAAATGAGTAGACAACAAAATCAAAAATCACCTCAAAGTATAAAAAATATATTTGAAGGGCCATCTTAATGCAAAATGCGCAAAGTTCAAAGACAAAGCGAACTCACCTGCTTGCGTTTGAAGAATCCTTTTCTGTCACAGTTGGGAAGGTACAAAGACAGAGCCATTACACGAGAAGTGTCCTTCATACCCTGAATTATACCATCCAGTTTTCTCCTGCAAGGACCCTTTGGGAAAAGACAGCACAGTGTTACAACCCAGCAACACGGTAATTAGAGGCCATTCTGTGTTGGGAAAGTGAGAAGTTAATTAAGCCTGTCGGACAACTATGCAAAGGGTCTGAAATACACAATCACTTCCTTCAATCTCTATATAAGTATAATTTAGTATATTAAATTAAAATTTAACAATTGAGTAAGTTGCCACATGAGAGCAGCTTGAAATGCTGTCTGCCAAAGTGCTTTTTACTACCACTAGTAGTCGCCAAAGTCAAAAATCTTCAATACAACAGTGCTTTAAAATGAGCAAGATCAAACTAACATCCACCACCAATATTCAATACTTACAAATTCAGGCTCGTGCTTGTCAATGGGCAGAGGTGAGTAGTCCATAGGGGATCCCATGGAGCGCTGCTTGCCGAGCTTCCTCTTTTGCTCCTTGCGCAGCGCGTGAACTTTTTTACTGTTCACAATGTCTTTGGGAAGGAGTGGCACTTTAGCTGGCTGCAGCTCCTCTGTAATCTCTGTGGTCAGTGTGTCCTCATGTTCTCGAGACTCACGATCTACACCGGAACAAATAAAATACGGTCAGTTAATATCACATATCACATTGAACAGGCTGAAGCTTTACATGAATGCATTGACATCTTAATATGGTATGTGTAAGGAAGGCAGGTCTGAGTGACGTTGTGATTAAATCCTAAATTGACAATTTGTGACAGATCATTGATGTATATAATAAATATGATATTATACATATATGCATAGAAAAACAATGTTTTTATCAGCATGGTCGGATTAACCTCTTATGATCATATTAGTTATTTTTAACATGTGTAACGTTTACTTGGACTTCAGGGAATAATGATTGTAATTTTCACAATTTTTTGACACTTTGTACACCGAACAATCGATCGATTATTAAAGAAAATAATTATCAGACCTATTAATATTGAAAATAATTGTTGGTTACAGCCTAACAGTACTCCTATGATAAAATAATACCAATTTGCCCTCATTTTTTTGTCTGCATTCTGATAAAACTCAATTTTATAACAAATGAGAAAAATATAAACAAACACAATTCAAGTCTTAAAACTAGATTTTGACACAGAGTCCCACCACAGTTGATATTATATGATAACAAATGTGCAATTAATCAAGCAGTTAGATTATATAGACAGTGAATCTGGGCTTTTGGGGCCCCTGGACAGTTGTCCATTTTGCCCAGTTGTTAATCCGGCCTTGTTTATCAAATGTCTGTTTGCTAGTTAATTTACTTTTTAATCTTTTTTTTGTTACATTACAGTAGAGAGCTGACAGGAAATGGGAAGAGAGAGATGGAGCATGGCATGCAACAAAGGTCACTGGGGACATTGCAATTACACAGTCTACGTCTTAAACCACTACGCCCTTTGGTTAATTGAGGGGGAGTATCTGTTGTAAAATTATAAGCAACATTAATTGATTATTTGGTCACATGGGAGCAGCAGATCAATCTGTGCACACAAAATGGACATATTATCAACCTCATAATGTTGCTCTGGCACACATGTTAGCAAGTGGTTGGCTATTTACAAATGTAGCAGCCATTAGCATCCATTTGGAGTCATGTTTCTAGCCTGAAACATATCTGGCTCTTTAGCTGCTAAATCCTCCACTATGTTCACCAGCTAGAGACTTCCTTTGTCTGTCTGGTGTTTGGGGCTGGGCTGGTAGTGTACAGCGGGTTTATCAGTAATTCATGACATTCACTATGATCTTGTGCATTGTTCTCTGTGTCTAGAAGTACTTGACTTCATGATAGACTCTAGCAAATAGTACCTGAGGACACTGCAAGTTTTAAGTCTGAAGTTTGATTCAGTTTTGGGCAAAATGGTGATTGACAAGGCAAAGACTGATTGCCCATGGGTTACACTGGCAGCAGCCTACATCAAACTCAAATTACTGTTCGTCGGGGTTATTTCGTGATGAAACTGCTCTTAAAATTTTATTGGAACTATGATGTGGAATTCAGGAATGCAGAATTGCTCTGTAAAGGGTAATACATCATCAAACATATTTCTAATCATGTATAATGATAAACTAGTAAAATTTAGAGATGTTATTTATGTTTGCAATATTTTACAATCAGTATTGATAATACTGATTGTTATGTTAATTTACTAACTGCATAATTTGTGAAGTTCTGTGGCTTGTTAGTCCTTCCAACATAAATACAATACCAGGTGCTTTTCGGGGGTTTGCACCACCAAATGTTGCCTCCCATATGTTTACAGAGTAGGGGAGGCTGGAGCTCAGTCAACAGCTGATGAACTCCTACAGCTAACACAGGAGTTTAAACTCATCTTTTCTCAGCCAACCCCACTGTCCAACCCTCAAATGCTCTATTGTATGGTTATAAAATCCATTCATAGACAAGTTACAGCTGATCTGCATCCATGAGAACAAGAAAAGTACCATATATTTTGATATTTGTCTAATAATCTACAAACAACAACTTGTCTGATGTATTTAAGTACAGTGTTTTTCAGTGAGAATTGTTGGTCTTAAAGTTAGTTGAAGTTACACATACAGTATGTACAGATGCACGAGGCAGCACATGTTTGTAAGGACTCTACAACTTGGGAAAACTGCATCAGATGTTGCATTACTGCCTACACTGTGCCTGGAAAATTTGCTAACACGTTATCTGGCCTGCTAAACTTCAGGAGGGACCAAGGCCTCTGAGTGCAGTAACTTTATAGCGACGTGTCCGTATTAAACCGATTCAAATGTCAAATGGAGGAAAATCCAGTTGCTCTGTGGACTCATATAAATGCTTGTACATTTCTGTCACATTTTATGCAGTTCTTAAACGTAATTATAACTCCCCCAGGGGGCACTATAGTCTCAGAGATCTGAAAGTCCATCTTGATAGGATATTCACAGGTTGAGGTCCTTTATCCTTAACCTAGCCCCTCCCTCCCCCCTCCTATCTTTGGGGCTCAGCCTCTTAAGCCAGGACCCCCAGCCAGAGGTGCTTTGAGGCCACAGAAAGAAGCCCTCTGCTCCCCCCTTGGCTTAGCTGTACCATAAGTACAGAGTTATTGTGGGGACTTTGCCAGGCCCCAACTGGCTGAAGCGATGGTGCCAGTGGATGACCCTGGTTATATTTATCTGACAAGGAAACCCGCCGTGGTGCACAGGGCCAGACGCACTGAACCAGAGAGGAATGTTGGCTACAGACTATAGGCCAACTGCTATTGAAAGACAAATCAACTTCCATACTTGTATATAGGCATGGAACTGAGAGAATACGTTGGAAAATATGATTTAACAAGATGCCAACTTAGCGGACTGGCCTGTTAGTACACAGCCACCATGGAGAAAGGCACTGAGACGTAACAAGGACACGAACTCCGAGAAACTGATGTTCAAAGAGCCTGACACAGCATGAGCGTCTGGAGTCTCTGGTAGGGGAGGGGGGGGCAGGGTGATTACCAGAATTGGGTCTTTGGCTTCTGCGCTGCACTGCCGTCTCTTTGAAATTAATCTCACAACTCATGACTTGGCAGGCCTTGGTTTGTGTTTAGATATGTCCTTGTGTCTCCCCGCTCAGACTACGAGGCTATTACTTGCTATAAATAAATACGTCAAACAAGCATTCCTATGTACACCATGCATGTGACCACTGTGGAAAAAACTATTTTTTTCTGCTGTACAGTCCAATAATTTCTCAGCGCACTTGATTAAAAAGCCACATATTTGGCAATGAAATATGCTGTTAAAGGATACAGACTGTGTTTTTTTAACATGCATTCTTGTTTCATGTGTCTCATATGAGCATAAAAATGCCCAGACTAAGAAAGGTCTGAACCATGGCCCACAAGTCAGTCACTTTGAGAGAACGTCTGTCTGAGAACAGCGTTTGGGGTGGAAAGGGTTTTGAATCTACACAAAAATGAACCTTGAGTGTAAACGAAGGTATGAGCTGATGAATTGATATTGTAGTGTTGTCGATTGTGCCATCCTCAGCCGACAATATGGAGTGTAGCTTTTGTAAACACAATAGCGTCTGACTTCTTTTCTCTTCCACTCACAAAATCACCAAATTCATCTTTTCTGAAGTGGGCTCTTCGGTGCAGCTGCAGAATCTCAGTTTTTCCATGCTCAGGGTACCCAGCTTGTAAAGGAGGCTTAGAGGGTCTGCGTTTAACTCCTGAAACTCAGCCAAGATGCTGGACAGAAGCCAAGTGAGCCAAGTCATGTGCCGCTCTTCCATTCAGCTGAGCCCAAAGCTGTGCTGCTATCTCTCTCCCTCTGCTCGAGCTAAAGATTTCATTAGGACAAGAGGGGCAGAGTAGCCAAAGGAGGTGCACCTGATACTTCTCTGTTTAAAAATTAACATCTGCACACAATTATGCTTCATGAATATCCCAAGTTTCTTACAGGCAACAGTCCAAACATGAAAGATAAGCTACCCTTCTTTGGATTTTTCTCTCTACTGGATCTGTAAGACCATAATAATACCATTTAGAAAAAGCCTGGACAATAGATTCTTCCACCTTTCATTGGATTTCCCAGCATTACACCACATTTGTTACGTCCTGCCTTTGATTAAGTCAGTCTCAGTGCAGCATCTGAAATTACATCTTTACAAGATGTAAGAGAGTAGTGAATAGAGGTGCTGTTTAATCTCAACAGGGGGTAGGACAAGATAATTATAGGGATAAATGAGCCTGAGGGCCTGTGTCATATAAAGCATGACGTTAGTAAACCATCCTTCAGCCTTAGACTGCCTCCGCTACTTAATATTTGAAGGCAAGGCCATGGCCTGATAACCCTGCAGTTTCTAGAGCAGAAAGGGAGGGAGGTGTGAACAAACCAGGCCCGCTGTGGAGTTTTGCAAGTCACTGAGGATGTGTGTGTGCAGCAGCACAAAAGTTGGGTCCTGATGACTAAACGAATATGGGTCAAAGAGGTTTTTCTAAATTGTGGCAAAGTAACCACTGCTAGAACTCTGTGGCAGCAAAAGAATTTGCAGTTAAACTGACAAAGTCTGTATCACCGGAGTAAAAAAAAACAAAAACAATGACCAGGACAGTCAGTTGCATTTTCATTTGGTGGCATTGGTTTTGATTTGAACAGCCGATAAATTACACCTTGTGCACATGACTTGACAGCAGTGCACAAGACTGAGACTGATCATTGAAAAGAGCTCCATTCCAAACCAGTTAGAGAAGTAAGAAAATATGCATGTTATCTAATGTTATGTCCGTTTTTTTTGTTTGACCACAAGTCTAAGGGAATTATGTTTGGACCCTTATATCCTGTTGTCTGAATGGAATTTCTGTTGTTCGGCCCTGTACTTGGTTTCAATCAGCTTCTCAATATGCAGGAAATAACTCTTCCCATGGTATTGTGCATACAGAATATGTTTATTACAATCAAAAAGTTTCCTGCGTTTCTGAATGCATGGTATAAATAGCAACAAGAACAATTCAAGGATTATAAATTGCAAAACAGGACTTATGAGAGGATGCAAGAATTCCAAGAGGGAAATGCTGCTGTATGTAACAAACTGTCTGACCTGTTTACAGCTCCGGCAGTGCAAATAAATGCACAGTCCATGTTGCACGCAGTCATATGAAAAGTACATTATCAGAGTAATGCGCATGGCCGTTGTACTGTACATTCATAATTTTGGTCTGAGGTCTCATCCCACATCTGAGTTTGGGTTTTCAACAAGCCACATGGACGGACGCAACCTCCTTTTGGGTCACCAACACCACAACACAATTGCTGGGTGTGACTATGTTCTAACTCCTCAGTGGCAGAAGCAGCTATTTTGGCGAGAGTCGAACGCTCCTGGATGTACCGTATAAAGCTGATCTCCGAGCAGTATAAAAAGAAACATCACGGCGGTTGAAGAACTAGCTTTAACATTAATTCGTGGTTAACACTTGCTTTGTGGGGTTTACAGTATAATGGCGTGATTCACAGCACACTCCGCGAAGGGTAAACTGCCTATTTATGTGATATAATAAATACATCATTTGAAGTTAACATATTTTTTTTATACTGAAATGCTTTTCTTCTCATGCTTCTAATGTTATCAACACTGTGAATCATTAATGATACAGTACAGCTTATATAAAGTTGAAGCATTTCGCAGGAAGCACTGTTCAATGCCGAAGATGTGCTAACCGACCAGAACGGGGAACAATAAAACGTCCACCTGTCTCACATTCTGGGTAACAGCTACATTTCAGAAACATGACAAGAGCCTTTATTGTTTTCCCAATCCTCAGAAACTAAGAGGCCTATTTTATATCCTGCTCACACTTGGAAATTTCAAAGACTTAGACTCCTCTCTGGGGTGAGGACAATGAGATGATTTCAGCTGCTCAGTCCTTTCTCCCACTATGCTACATGTAACCAGATGTTAGTGGTGATATTACAGCACACAGGTCAAGTCTGATTTCATGTGATACCATTTTAAAGCCCAGCATGTGGCCCTCCATGATTTTTTTTTTTTACATTTTTTTACCCCATGCTCCTAACAGAGAAAGACTACAGTGAGTGCTGATTTCTTTCGCAGCTGTTGCCACTAGCAGGCTAGGTGTCAGTGACCAATGAGCTGTACAAATACCACTGTAAATTTTTACAGGGAGAAATCAGGCAAGTGTGCCAAAGAGGTTATTGGCTTTCCAACGACAGCTCCAGTGCTGTAGACTGTCCCTATGATCACACTGTACCACAAAATTTTATGTGCAGACAAAACCAGTTGTACATCAAGTATCTACCTTTTCTTGGCATCACATTTTCTTCGACTTGTGTGCTTTTCCTTGAAGTCCTCATGTGATATCTTGACAAAATGACCTTTCAAATATTTCTCCTAGCACCTGCAACAGATCAGTTGCAGCATGCTAAGCTTTCACTGCACTGTCTCAGATGTTCAAGGTGAGACGGATGGAAAGCCACATACAGTCTTTCCTTTCGCATGAGACCATCATGAAGCTGTCAGGCAGCTGGGACCACACGTGACCAGAGCTATATCTAACGTGGCATGTCTGTAGGAGCACGCAACGTCTACAGCAGACATGGTGGCTGGTTGCCATTAGTCTAAGTGTACGGTCAGAGAGAATCAACTTTTTACCACTTGCTTTAGTTTCGCGGCTACAACCCAATAACCAGCTGTGTCAGTGACATTGTGGACATGGAAAAAGCAGATGGTAATTCTCAAAGTTGAATCGCTTTCTAAAAGTATGTGATGACAAGTGATTCTGTATGGTGCTTACAAATGAGGAGGCAACAGTGTGACATATGTGAAGTTCTCTGGCAAACATGCATCAGAAGTCTGCAGTTGCTTGACTTGCTGATGACTGTAAATATTAATGACAAAGACATGTGACATGTGAAAAACCACTAACTATTAAGAATGTGGCTGAAATAACTCAGAAACTGTCTGGCAACAAGTTAAAACTGCATCTACACACATTCAAAGAGCCAAGACAAATGTAAAGTATTAAAGTTGTCAGTAAAGGCACCAGGTTTCCTGTTGCTATGCTAATAAGGGGCATAGTATTTCTGTTCATGTGTGAGTCAAGTATTCTGGATTTGGAACCACCCCCTAATCATCTTTTGTTTCTTGGCAAGGAGCAATCTGTTAGAACATAAGGCCCTTTCAGTAGCTTGAAGGACGAGGGGCCTGCTGCCATGAAGTCATATCTGTTGGCAAGCTTTCCAGGGTCTGATTCACTCCTAGGGGGCTAACAAAGTCTGAGTGCCCCCAAAGCATGTACCACCTCCTGTGCCTTACAATCCAAGCAACTCCTGGGATCACAGTGCAAGAGCAAAACATGAATTAATGTACTGCTGGGACCTGAACCCAGACACAGAGTGATGGTGAGCATTCTTTTTCTTACATGAGCAGTAAAGGGAGGAGGGGGGAGAGAGAGAGAGAGAGAGGACTGTAGGATAGCAAAGATTCCTCGCTCCCATTGTTTGGCTGCCCCAGTCAATATTTAGTAGGCTGCAGCTCTCGTGGCCTCCTGAGTTGTGGACACATGAGCTCCTCCTCCCTGTGTTTGCCTTTCTCAGCTGATACAGCACACAGACAGCTGCAACCCCACACCACAGGAAACTAGAAGCTCACCTCACCAGCTCCCATCCGTGGAGCTGTTTGACAGAAGGCCCTTGAGAGGAAAGAGAGAGCCAGAGGCATTCTGCTGAATCACTGCGTTGTGACTGAGCGCCCATGCAATGAATGCACTGCCAGAGGCAGGAAAAGATGCTCTGATTACCTCTGTGGGCCAACAAAGAAGTCAAGTTCCCTCTCTGTCTGTCTGTGTGTGTGTGTGTGTGTGTGTGTGTTTGTGAGACAAGACTGCCTGAGGTGTCATCACTCACAACAATCACACACAATGCACACCCAGACACCCACACAGCCCCGCCCAAGTATACGTGAGAGCACACACACATTCACTCACACACACACACACACACACACACACATACGAGCTGGACACAGACATACAGGATTGATATCCTATACCTCTAAATCATTTCGGTTAATGTTGCTTTGGAAACTATAAGGTTTGCAGGGTATTTTTAGAACAATGGTATTCATAGACAGAGGGGGTGCTGGTTGCTCACTGGGTGCAAATATCCTAATGACTGTCCGCAGCCAAAATGAGCCCAGTGGCAGCCTATTTTATAGAATGTGGCTCGTAGCCAAAACCTTTGTGGTTACCACCTACTTATCTAGTTGTTGACAAGCTGCTAAACCTCTTGAGTGACAGTGAACCTCTCTGCTACACCAAGAAATGTCTTAAATCATTCAAAAACCATTGGCTCAACTCAGTTCTCCCTCTGTCTAACTATCTCTCTCTTTTCTCTCTCTCTCTCTCTCTCTCTCTCTCTCTCTCTCTCTCTCTCTCTCTCTCTCTCTCTCACGCATACAGATTTAGTGGTAATCCGACTCTAAACACCATCCTAGGGGTAGCCTGCAGCCTAAATCTACCATCTAAATTCCACTATGACAAGACCAAAATTTTGGGAAGTAGCACCCCATTCCTGCCCATATATACACTATATTTTTCCCTCGTGCCTGGATAGATTTCATGTCACCACTTAGGTACGATATATTGGAAAGGCGCAAAATAGAGGGAAAAAAATGACTACATGATGCGCTCCGGCATGAGGATGGAAAATAGTGGGTTTGACAGACACTTGTTACAGTGCTGCATATTAAAGGCTGCAATCTGCAGTAGCCTGTAAACTCCACTTTGGGGTTTCCACGCTTTTTTTTCTCCCAATATTCCTCACATAAACAGGCAGCCCACAGACCCATTTTCATAAAGTTTTGAAAGCATTTCTGCCGAGATAACAGCGGAGACGCACGGTGGAAACTATTGGAATAAATCCGTTTAACTATTTGCTCTACTTTCAAGTAAATACAATCATAGCGAAACTGAACATTCTTAATTGCGGGCTGCCTGGATTCTTGTCAACCTCTTCCCGGGTGTTGCTGGATGACCACTGTCCCGCACAAGAGGCTCAACTCAGCCGGGACATACCATGTGCGTTTAGCGGAGCGGAGCGTCGAGCCGCTCGCAACAGATTAACAGCCACCAATAAGCCCACAACCGGAGAGCTTGTTCACCCCGTGTGAGCTATTAGTGGAAGGATTCATAAAGAGCAGCCTAACGCAACAGTGTCATTACTGTGGGATGCTAAGCCTGCGACACACTCAAGGTGCATTTCTGTCTCCACAAAGACACGAGAGGAGAGGAGGAATAAGCTCCCGCAGCCAGTTTAATCAAGGCAGTGGATAAAAGTTAATCAGATGGCACCTCATACCATCTGTCAAACAAACGGTCTGTCAGAGAGCAGTGGATCTGGCTACTCATGGTGTAACAGCAGCGGGTCTTTATAGGGAAGAGAAGGGGGGCACCTGGGGTCCTCCGGTGATGGATCAAAATTGAGGAAAAATAATCAATAATGTGTAATAATGTACTAATTTAAAGAATTAGTTATGAAACGCACTCTCACTTTGATTTACTCCCGCGGACATTTCAATACCACACATCAGCACACATGGATCCCCGCCTGGGACAAGATGTCATCAAACACTGATTAACAGCCTACAAAGTGGACACTCTGCTGTCCTGGTCTATATGAGACTTTGGCATCGCCACTAATCGCTGCACCATCACACATTTTCAAGGAATCGTTTGGATCCAGGCATGCATTCAGGCGGACAGCCGGTGCGCGTCTTACCTATAGGCGGGTGGACAGGTTTGTATCCTTTCTCGTTGGTGCACACTCCCCTGCCGTGGAGAAGGGCGTGCAGGGGTTTCTCCTCCCCGCTCCTCGGCAAACAGCGGAGGCCCTGGGTGCACGTCCCGGTGTAAACGCCGCACGCCTGTCCCTCAGACAGGGCGCATGTTAGGCAGCAGCCGCAGCCCGGCTCCTTGACCAGCTGGCAGCCGACCGGGACCGGAGGGCACATGGACAGCGCCTTCTGGTCACAAGGCTCGCACGGCACGTATGAGCCCAAGCACCCGGACAGCCCCAAGATAAATGTCACCAAGAGGCAAAAACTCAGAAACATCGTTGGTGTTCTCTTCAGTTATAGCATAAAACCTCAAATGCGAAGAGGAGGGGAAAAAGTGGACTGGTCTAATGAACACAATGCCTCAGTCAGATAATCCGATTTTTAAAGCTAAAGCCAAGAGTCTTTATCCAAGAGTGTTGCTATCTATTTAAAAAAAAAAAAACATTAATTGCAGGCTTTTCGCCGTGCACTGTGAAAAAGTTCTTAAAATGACCAATTTAAAATATGTGTGCTATTTTCCCGAGATGTCCTCTGCAGGAGTAAGGCAATTCTCTGCACAAAATCTCAACTCCTCTCCCCCTTCAATTTTGGACTCCAGTACTTTCTCCAACAGAGGTTTCCTGAGCAGACTGATCAACTTGAGAGCTGCCTTGCCTTTTTAAAAACAGCCGAGCCCAAACCCCTAACTATGAATACGCTAAACAGCAGGGAAGGGAGGCGCACTTGTTCCACGGCTTGGCAGGCGGCCAAACTTTTTTTTTTTCAGCAGCAGGATCGCTCTTTCACCCTGAAGGCTGAACTGATGCCGAGGTGGAAGAGGCAACAGCAGAAAACCAACGCAGCCCTCATCAAAACATTTCAGCAGAACACTCCTCAAAAACCTGCAGGCTTTTTTTTTTTTTTTTTTTTTACTGTGTACTGTGCAGCTTCAAATTCTCATTAAAGATACTGAAACTGCCCCAAACAATAAAACAAACAAAAAAGATTCTCAATCTTAACAAAATTCAGCAATAAAATCTTATTTTTGTGTCAAAAAAGTTTTTTTTTCTCCCCCTCAGCGTGTGAGATAAATCCCAAAGACATTCCCAGAAACAAATGCTTGTACATTTAAAGTCTGTCTTGATAAATTGCACGTAAAGGAAACTACTTTTGTCTAACTTTGACAGTTCACTGGATCACTCTTCAAAAATACAATCGTGCGAACTACAGATTTTGGGGATTTCAAAACTGTAGGCGATTCCTGTATTCAAGGAAAAATCATTTCCTTACACAGTGATTCTTCCGTTGAAGTAAAAAAGAAAGAAATCATCGGTAACCCCCTAGTTGAGTCATAACTGCCTCATTGTCACGGCTTTAATGGAATATCCTCACTACGGGGAAAGTACGAGGCAGAGTTAATCTAAAGTGCTGCTTTGCATTCGTTGTCGGAACAGATAAAAAAGTTTCACGCCTCACACTTGACTTACGTGTTCATTATTTAATCACTCACTTACATAATGGTTTGGAAAAGGTGCATGGATTTGCAATTATTTCAGTTGCGTCCAATTTATAATTTATCCACAGTAAACTGTTTTTGTTTGTTTGTTTGTTTAGATAACAGGGATACCTGCTCTGGTCTATAAGTCACCTTTAAAGCCTGCACCTGTTGCTTCCATTGGACACCATTTGTGTTACAAATGTAGCCAGAAGGGAAATCCACCATGCCGCCCCTTCTCTCTCTCTCTCTCTCTCTCTCTCTCTCTCTCTCTCTCTCTCTCTCTCTCTCTCTCTCTCTCTCTCACACACACACACACACACACACACACACACAAGCACGCACGCACGCACGCACACGAATGAGAGAGAGATAGAGAGAGAGAGAGAGAGTCATGTGCAGAGGAGAAAAAGAGAAAGAGTGAAAATGGGGGGAAGGATGTCACGAACTCTGAGATTTGAAGCAACAGCCTGACAACTTAAGTGCAACTGGTCTCTATTATTTTATAGCCTGTATGCAGAATAATGCTTGATTGCTTCAGCGTGTGCTCTTGCTTGCACCACATATGCACTCTAAATCAGCCCCAACCAGGGCTGTTATTTCCATCTCTGCAGCTTTTAGGGAAGATTTTCTTCTTCCTTCAGTAAGAGAGTGTCAGGAAGCTGTACGGTTGTTCATAGCCACTCACTGCTTGATAAACGGCAACAGTCATTTCCTAAACGTGGCTATCATTTTATCTAACCCTGAATTTGCAGCATGAGGATCCATAGAGAAGTGATTTACTCACATTAGTTTAGTAGTTGACCACTAGAAGGCACTGTTAACAATGATAAACTCTGTAGTGGTGCTTACTCACATGTCCTCTATACTTCAGAAATCAGTAGGCTGGATACTGTACAGTAGAGTAAATGTTGCTGTTGGATTGGTCAGTATGAATGTAAAATTGATAACCAAGTGTTTATATTAAACCATGAATGTTCTCCATGGATAATAATCACAGAATCTCACTTGTATGAAGTTGAATTCACATGGGCATTTCTAATTTTCTTTGGAATAGTTGTCATAAATGTCATTTGTTTTCACCACAACATTGGTATGGCTCATGCTTAGTGTTTCCTTTACTTCAATTCAGCCGTGATTGTTTAAAACTTGGTTTACAGACGATGTGTAAGGGTTCCATAACCACCGTTTACATACCTGGACAGTTTCTTTTCCTCATGGCTTTTCCTCTGGTTTTGCTTACATGCCTCCATCCATGCTATCACTTCCCATCTTTTGCATTCAACCGTAAACATCTGGAGCGGACCGATATTTTTTTTTTTTTTTTTTTTTTAGAGTTTGGCACAAAGGGACAGATTCTGAAAAAAAAAAAAGAGGTCGCAAATTAATCCAGCTGCCACAAGAACTGCACAGAGTGACTTGTGATGGTTAAACTTCTCATCAGACAGCTCCTGAGCGAAGGATTGTGGTGAGTCAGTGTTCCCTCCAAAACCAATGGGAGCGGCAAAACCCTTCAAGAGCAAACTAAGACATAAATCTGAGCTTCTTTGGCCAAACCCGAGCAGCGATAATCAACAGGATTAAGACAGTAAAGTAGAATGGATTAATGATGCCTCCACCAAATCTTAGCTAGGCATGAGACGATGGATGAAGAGTGAGGATGACAAATTTCAAAGAAAATATGTTCACAATACAAATTCCAGTTAAGGATGTACAATATTGTACATGTTACCATCACTAAAGAGACATAATGTTTTGCTTTGTTCCATAAAAGTTCAGATTCCACAGAGATCTGTTCATGCATCAATCCATCTGTTCTTCCCTCTGCCCCGTCCTTCTATCCGTCCTTCATTCTGACTTAAAGGAGCAATAACTTTAAAGTTTCATGCTGCACCTTAGTTTAAATTCTTAACACCTATGATAGAATGGTTTCTTTCTCTGGTGGTACAAACACAGAAAGCATGATCTGAAACCTGAGGACTCATCACCTGGCACTGCAATGTCCCTAATTCCCTGATTGTACTCTAAATTCTGGCTTTTTCAACTGTTCAACAGTGGCACCGTAGTTCAAGTGAGCTGCCAGCATCGTGACGCAAGTCGACAACAGAGATTAAAAAGCTCGCCTCTCACGCCAAAACAAGAAAGTGCTAGGCAGCGCTAGTTAAAGTAATTTATTGGTAGACGTTTCTGTTGGATCTTAGCTATGATCAAGGGGCAAGAAGATTAGTAAAAGTCACGCCAGAATTTTATTGTTTGTTTGTTTTGTTTTTAATGAAGTCATAGATTCATTAAAGCAACAAAAGTCTGAAAATCTTGCTTTTGTTGCCATCTAGTGGTCGCATTGTCCAAATTACATAACTGATGCACTGCTGATATACAATATGATGCAAGGTAGTAGTGCGCTATAGTGCAGTGGGACATCGCTGATGGGGTCAGTACATCAAAGATTTAAAGTTAAAACATGTCTAAAGTGACGCATTTTGAATCCTTGGCCATTGATTGTCTGTTATTTTAAATCTGTGATACCTTTAATTATCAGACTCGCTACACAAGAATATCTCATCCTATCATTAGATTCAACCCTAGTGCAACGCAGAACAATATCGGACAATTCTGCAAAACCTCAGATTACATTCAGTGATATTTTTAAAACAGTAATCTTTCCACAACATCCATGTATATCAACTACAGTATGTTTAAAGTTAAGGAAAGATTGTGGTAAATAAGCTATGGTAAAGGTACGGTTAAGGTTAGCAAACATCAGTAGTGTAAACGTTGTCGTGTCCATGTGGAATTACAGAAGATTTGGGAACAATTTAGCAGTGTGTGGGTACTTTTTGTTCTTTTATGGTTAAAGTTATGCAACTAAAACGGCAGACAGAAAGTCAGATGCGCTACACCCCCATCCACCACACAATTTTACTTTACAACTCTCTACATGAAGGGCACACTATTTCCTGCATTGGGACAGACTGTAAATTGTGAGCTGCGAAATAGTCAGTATGAATTTAATTCCTTTGGATACTGGGCTTTTCATTTGTAATTCACTTAATCGCTTTGTTGTTTTTCAGATTGGTTGATTCATGTATTCTGAGGGTTCAGCCATGTCTTTTTATGTTAATTAAATGAAATGGCGCCGCCTTCTCCCAAAATGCTTTCATTGGTTAATGCAACAAACTGGTTAAGAATCCTTAATCTTTTCCAAAAGCTTTTGATTACTGATTTGTTTTTTAAGGCTGTGGATGCAGTTTCTCTAAGTACATATGGTTTAGATGTCACAACTTAGAATAACTGTTTTTTTTGGTTGGTTTTTTTTTTTGCAGAAACTGATTATCTATAATAAAGCTTAATAGATGGGTGGAACATTTTCAAGATCAATGTTTTATATAAGTTGAGTTGTGTACATGGTAAGTAGCTGTGTAATATGCAGGACAACGTATAGGATGTGTAACCAAACTCATCCTTTACTTCTTCTCCTCTCCTGAAATATACTGTAAGTTCACCGATGATTCTTCAACACACATGTGAGTGTTTTTGAAGAATTTCAAACAATGCTGGTAAAAGAGAACAAATTTTTCTTTCAGCTGTGGCTGATAAGTTTGTTCAGTTGGTTGGCTTTGTTTTTCTTTGTTGACAGGTTGACAGTTTCAAGGCATACAGTGCTGTTGAGAATGTCTGCTTTTTATTTAACTAAGCACCAACAGGTATAAACTACTGATTTGATTATGACAATCGCAGCAACATGTGCCAAACTTGCTAAGCTCTACAGTATGTGCTATGAGAACAAACATATGTACGTGTGATGTGCAATGCTTACTGTACGCATATGTGTGTGTGTGCGCTTAATTGCATGTTTATGTATGTGTGAGAGAGACGGCACATTTATGTTTATGTGTTGTAATGAGCTGTTTAATTGTCAGTGTGTGTGTGTGTGGGTGAGGGGGTGGTGGGGTGGGGGGGCAGGTGTATTTGTGTTTTATGTCCTTGCATTCCCCATAGATGGAAAATAAAGAACACCAGAAAATGCAGCTTGTGATTTTTCTTCTTCCACTTTGTCAAGTCGTCACTTTACATATACACAAGAGGAGTGTGTGATACACAAACACTCTAGGGCACGCAAACATTCTCATTTCCAAGGACATACGGAAAGGTGTTGTTGTGTATATCTGTTGAGACCAGACAGCATGGCTCCAGGAATTACATCGTTAGCAGTCTGCATTCTTTCATTTAAACTGTGGAATAAAGCTCTGTGGAGTCAAAAATATGTTTAAAAAGTGTGAAAAAGACACGAGGAAGTGTTAATGTAAGCGTGCACGATGGAAACAAAGAAAGAGATTCGACCAGTACACTACAGATAAAGAGCTTCGACTGGATATATGTAAGAAATGATTCAGGATAAGGTTTCCTAAGATGCAACAATAGTGGTTGAAAGTGGTTTCATTCTTTGTGAAAGCAATGGATCTCTGTTACAAGGAGCTACTAAACTAAAATTGTTTCATTTGTGTGGGGGTCACTGGAGAGCCTTAACATCTTATTATGGTATAAATGCTGTTTGAGTCTTTTCTTTGCTGTCAAGAATAAAAAATATTGACTTTTTGGAGCATGACTATGGTTAAATCTTAATGAACTGTATTGAATATCATTGAAAATTATGAGCTATGGACAGCTTCAATAGAAAAACAATGATATCAATATCAGCCTTGAAACATTTGAAGTTCACCACTTGAGGCCTTTTAAAACTCGTTTTCTAAATGACTGGGAAGAGAACTCGGTGGTTTCAGCTGTATATGTGCATTGGCTCAATGAAAGCAATTCCAAACTCACTTCTGAAAGAAAAAAATAAATCTCACAAATGTGGTTTATTTCTCTAAAACATCAGATCACTCCTGATCATTCGAGGAGCATGCGCGAAGCTTTTAATTCGTTAAATAGTGAGAATTACTCAGCTCGCTCCCACATGGATTGCATCTCCCTAGTTGACAGTGTTGCTATAGTGGCATTGTCAACAGCGCGGTGAACTTTCTGGTGATGAGCGTCCTGCGGGTTTCCATTGACATCGAACCGCCTCGACGTGACCATGAGAAGACCTGCATGATCTTGTAATGTGAGCCGGTGCAAATGCTTATCTGAGCGTTGTGATGGAAACTCTGCAGACTGAGATAAGCTGGCTGTTAAGTGTAAAATCTTACACAAGTGGTAGTCTTTTTATAGTCTATTAATGTATGGTTGGCCTAAAGCATTTCCAAAACAAAGCCCATTCAAACACGAAGCCATATAGAGACGGAGGAGGAGGAGGAGGAGGAGGAGGAGTGTGTGAGCACCATCGGATGGTTTTGCTTTGTGGCCTGGTCCCTGGCCAAACCTTTAGCTTGAAATGGCTAACCCTGGGTTTTGTTAAAAGGTGATGTATTTGTGGTTTGTCTTCCCTGCTGTTTCACTCCTTCAACCTCAAGGATGATTTACTTAAGGCTACATTTCTCTTTGCCTCCTGCATATTTTCCTTTCTTATTCCTTATGCTTGTAATTGACAGTCCACCTTCGACAATCAACCTGACAAAAGAAATTTCTTTTTGTTCTGTGTATATATATATGTGTGTGTGTGTGTGTGTGTGTGTGTGTAGGTGTGGGTATGTGTGTTCCTGGAGGCAGCACGCCAGGTCAAAAGTGACTAATCATACTTACAAATATTTGAATTTTTACATCAAGTACTCCTCAAGTATTCTTTAAACACTTCCAAACAATGTCTTCAATTTTTCAGTTTAGGCATTTAGCCAACACTTTTATCCAGAATGTCTTACACTAAGATCAACATTAGAATTCCTCCGCTATAAATTAAACTAAATTCCTCCACTGGCAACATTTGAAGAAAGCATCGAGTGCAAAACAACTATATACACAGTAGAAGAAAAAAAAAAAGTAGCCTACAATTATTCATTAATCAGCAGTATTAAAGAAGCGCAAAAGCAGAAATGAAGAGCTAAACAAGAAAGTATCAAAACTGACAGGACATAACTTGTAGTCCATTTTATGTAACAAAGCTATGTTTTATTAAAATAGCTAACTTCAAATGTCAGGGTGGAAACTGAGTACAAGCAGTCAATTGCATTTAAGTAATAAAACAAGCATTCTAGGGAAATGGAGAACAGTCCCAAGCAAACTAAGTTCCTGTCATCTCTTTTTGGGCTAAAGCTAGTGTGCACTACTTTTATCCAACATACCCCCTTTCCGTGCCAGATGCTGCATGGTGCAGAAGACTCTGATAGCGGGCATCTCACGTATGGGCCAATCTCTGAGCATGAATGGCATTTTGGACAGCAGTGGCTGAACCTTGGTATCAGGAGAGAAGATCAAACATGATATGCCAGGCTCAGTGCGTGTGTGTGCGTGTGTGTACTTGTATTACTAATGATGTGGGGACATAAATCTGCTAACACAGTCACATTGTGGGGACTCGTCTTCCTTTTGGAGACAAAAAGAAAGTCCCCGTTACATAAATCATAACATTTTAAGGTGAAGTCTTGGTTTAATGTTAAGGTAAAGTTACAGTGAGGTTAAAGTGAATACAATAGCATCACTAGAGAGTCAATGGAGCAACCACATGAGTAACCTTTGACCCCTTAACATCCAGGTTTGCCCTTTTATTGACCCCTTAAGGCTCCTTTACACTTTGTGATTTTGGGCTGTTTTGAGATGAAATCTGACAGTTTTTGAGATGAAATCTGACAGTTTTTGAGATGAAATCTGACAGTCGTGAGAGAAATGTGGTGAAATCTTTGGTCATCAAGCCAAAATGGTGCTTGTAGATCTCACTGTGAGACTCGCCCACTGGAGACAAATTTGGAGCTTTGGTGACCAAAGACAGTTTGAGGCAATACTCTGAAGGTGTCAGAATTTTTTGCAATGTGACTGCTGCTAAGAGCCATGCCAACCAATGAAATTTAGGGAGAAAACACCCTCGTCCTCCTTGTTTAGCTGAGCACTAATATTTATCTGCAGATGAAAGTTAAGGTGAATATCTTATGTCCTGTATCCCTTGTAACTGCTTGTGCTCACAAACAGAGCACATACCGTGGGTCAAAGTAGAACCAGGAAGTAACAACACGTAAAATCTTATTTTTATTTCATGTTAGTATCCCTTAGCATCTATTTCCCCACAATATTAGAAGTTATATAAACTAATATGAGCTCAGGTTTTGTAAAAGGTACAATTTTCTGTCTTACCTCTTTAGCATCACCTGTGCAGATTTACCAGCTGTTATGTTGTTTTTGGATGTACTGTCAAATTCACAGAAAGCAGTGAAATACAGATGTGTGCAGAGACAACGTGCACGCAAGTGTTTTTTTCTTCTTTTCTCTATTTTCTGTCTTACCTCTTTAGCATCACTTGTGCAGATTTACCAGTTGTTATGTTGTTTGTGGCTCTACCATCAGATTCACAGCAAGCAGCGAAATACAGATGTGTGCAGAGACAACATGCACACAAGTGTACACCATGGGTGGGCGATATTATGAAATCTGATTCCGATCTGATACTAATTAACACCAGGGCCAGGATTACTAATGTCAGTACCACCACTTTTTATTACTAAAGGCAGCTAATGTACTTTCATGTTTTATGAGTTTAATGCATCATAAACAAGCTTGTGAGTACACATTCATTATCACTGAGTGATCTGCCAAACATTAGTCATTTCTTTTTCCTATTCTACTCTCTGTTAATGACTTGATCACATGCATGCTAAAACACAAGACGGTGTTTAATGGTTAATAAATTGTGTGAATTATTTGAACTAACAAGGTGATCACTGCACACATTCACACAACAGCAGAGAAGTGGAGAGTCTATGCACTAGAAAGAGGATTCATGTGCCCAGGACGCGATCTAATGTGAGACAGATCCATTTTGTTTTGCATCGATCCTACTGATGATAGTAATGATCATCAAAAAAGGCGTAGTATTGCATCAATACTTTAGGTATGTATCAATCTACCTATACCTAGTGTATAAAAGTACTTTACAGTGGATAACTTGATCAGGTCACACAGGTTCACACACTTTAGAAACAAATCAACCACAGACCTCAGAAGGCAAGTGATTTAGTGAGTGAAACCCTCCTTATCCAACAGCCTTTTTATATTTAAAAAACAGTCCACATGTGTAAATCAACAGCAGTAACAGGTTGATATGTTTATAATTTAAAATACATGTGCATCAGTGATGGTGTAAGTCAAACAGGCTGTGTTTTACAGATCAAATATCTCTACATGGCACACGAAGGATACAGAATGGATGAACATTGTTGCTAGCCACAGTGTCAACCCGAGGCAGGACGTGTTAACTAAGCGCTACATAGCCAGTGTGTTTTCCCTGCTGTCCTTGGGATTCAAACAGATCAAATCTAGTAGTTATCAGTAGGGTTGGGAACCGGAAGGCAGTTCCAAATAAGGACTGAATCCAAAATGCCACAGACAGGGTACCCATAAAAAAAATTTGAATTCCGGTTATGCTTATCGGTTCCTAAACGCGATAACCTTTTACTATTGCAATCAAATTCCACATATCCGGAAAGACCTGGCTACCTGCCAGGAACTGTCTACGTCAGGCATCAACGCAACAGCGTGTCCATTTGTTTAGATATGATCATGAATGGCTAACGTCACACCGGTAGCGGAAGGTGGACCACGGAAAATGCTCAAAGGTGTGGCTTCACTTCATTAAAGAAAAAGACAAGGCAAAGTGCAATGCATGTGGGAAGCTAATTAGTTATAAGTCAGGTTGCACATCAAATATGACCAAACAGTATGGCAGTATGGAGTCAATCTGAAAGAGTTCAGTGTTTGATGTCTTGCAGTCTCCTAGCCAAGATGTGTCATCAGCCAGCAAGCCATGACATCAAGCCTCTTTGTCAATGAAGGGAAAGGTGACCAAAGAGAAAACTGAGGAGTATCAAATACCACAGCAATCACAAAAAAAATGTATGTACTGACTGTGGATCATGTGTTTTTATAGTATGTATTGTACTTTGTGAATGTTAGTTATTTTAATGAAACAATAAAAGTCAAAGTAAACGCTTAAAAGAATAAAAATATTTTTGTTATCTAAACATTTGACCTCTTTTTTTATCATATTGGAATTGAAACTGGGAATCAATGAGAATCGGAATCGATTCAAACGATACCCAACCCGAGTTATAATCCTACCTCTCATGCCTTTTTGAGTACGAAAAGGCTAAAGGCTGTGCTGAGAGCTATGATACACATGATCTACCATCAAGGCAACCTTACCCCCCCATTCTTTTTGCTGTCTATTTTTGAGTCTACGGTCTAAACAATCATGCATAAACCTGTGTGACAATGACCACATTCTTGAGAGCAGTTTTTTCCGTGTTTTTTTTATGGGTACTTCCCATCAGCCGCAGTGGTGACTTTGCTTCAATATATTGAGATTTTTCTCAGCGAATCTCATGCCAACTGTAATGACGGGACATGTTTTGCAAAAGCGCTTGTGCAGACTGCTACGTTTCAGCTGAGTGCTGGTTCGCAGTGGCTCAAATGAAAAAAAAAAAAAAAAAAAAGTTTGGCTAAGCTGCAAATCAGAAATTACACCCCAATTGTTGGTGTAAGGGTATTTAGCAAAATGCAGACATAAAACTTTGCCTCTGGATGTGTGTTTTCCAGTTTTTTGATTAGAGAGTGGGTTTGAATTTTGATTTGGTCAAGGCTCTGGTTGTGACTGCAATGCTACAGAGAATCCCAAACGGGCCTGAGTGGACACAGAGGCTTTTGCAGAGTATGTAATTACATAGTAAATTATTCAGTTGGTCCAAACCAAAACATAAAGGCATTCATTTTCAAAACCAGCTTACAAGGAAGCTTCTGGCAGCATAGAGCCACGCTATTTAAAAAAAAAAAAAAAAAAAAGAGAGAGAGACCTTCGACGCATGCTGGAACGATATACCTGGAAGTGGTTTATTGTTTTTGTAAAACAGGATGTTTTGCATTTCTATTTTCACATTCCCTCTGAAATACTGTCAAGAAATATGAACTACACATTCATATCCGCAGGAGGTAACAGTGAGTCTCATTTTTGTTTTAAACATGCAGAAATTTAGCGATGACGACAAGAGGGAGAGAAGAAGAGGTAGTTATGTAAGTGTGATGTGTTTGGCCATGATTTTGATATTGTGTAAGCAGATCCAACGAGTGTGTTTATATAGGCAGGAAGTATCCAATGGTCCCTATATCTTAAAAACCTAATAAGAAGCACAATTGACTTCTGCAGTGAGTTCAGCATTCCTCTTGTGGAAAGTGGAACGTTCTCTTTCACACACAATAATTAATGTGTGATGGAGTGACTGTATTTCAACACATATTGCCTAAGTCGCCGAAATAAGTACCGTTTAAAGCTCTCCTTATCGCATTTGAGATTTCAAGGTTTGTGTTTATGCTGCTAATTCCTCACCTTTTAGATGACCTCTACTGCCCAAATCAGTTTTTCTGCCATAAAATAAATGCCACAGATAACAAAGGCATCACTGTTTGAGGAGGTTACACTCAGTACTTGCTCAGATATATGGGAAGGCCTGTTGGTTTTGACTGAAAATACATTTTCATTGTTATAAATGGTGATGTTGAGGGGAAGAGGACACATCTAGTTCACGCTTATCATATCCAAGAGCAGTATTTCTTCGGTTTGGATGTGGATCGGGCGGTTTGGGAGAAATCCCGGTGGGTCGGTACCGTTCTGGGCTGATTATTGTGGGTTCACCCCTCTGTAGACTGAGCTGGTGGAACTTAGTGTTCACGGTCTCCTGATACAAATAACTACACACACACACACACACACACACACACACACACACACACACACACACATTTCTTAATGTGAAAAACAAGTCTGCAGTTGAGCAATAAATGAGCCACCCCTCCTAAAGGGGTACAATCTTTCCTTGACCTATAGACAGTTGGTGCCCTGGTCAACTTCAGCAGTGTTACACCCATTGTCTGAAAGGGAAAATTGTGGAAAAAGTGCTGCTAACCACCTCAGCAAGGCTTCTGTGCATGTTATAAGTGTAAGTGGAAACTATGCATTGTAAAGCAACAGTAAATCAGCAGAAAAATACAAATTTCACAGTCTAGATTATGTCATGCTTTAAATTAAGACCTTTCTCCAATTTTCATGTTGGCTGTTTAGCCATCGCACTGTATCAAATAAGTGAGAGTGGATATTACAGGCATCCTTGAAAAGTAGTAGAGTTGTGGAGGCTGTGTGACGTACTATAACAGCTCATGTTTTAAATGGCAGTTTCTATTCTGTCATGATTGTGTTGAGGAGATACAGACCTACACCTGTTTTTGAGAAACAAGGTGAAGTTTCAGGTAAGAAAATAAAAATATACACAGTACCAGTCAAAAGTTTGAACACACTTCTTCCTTAAAGTGAATGAGAGGGTGTAGGTTCAAATGGTCCCAGCATTCATTCTCGATGAAACATGAGGTTCTCCCTGATTTTTGTGCACCTTACTAGTTATTCTGTCACATGTTTCCACTCAGATGGAAAGAAAAAGATAGAGCGAAAGAGAGGGAAAGAGAATGAGATCTGGCCTCATATGTTAAAATTTACGCAGTGTTCTCCAGTGTTGTTATCATGCATTTATGTGCTTTGTTACACAGAACCTTGCGGCAACCCTGGTTTTAAAAGCACTTCATAAATTACAACATTGACTGGACCAGACATCTCTCCCGTCTTACTCTCCGCACCATATGAACGGCTGGAGATAAACTTGAGTAGGTGCAATCAGTCCAACAAATAAAGTGGCTCCATCTGGTTTTGTGAGGACTCTGGTGTTGACATTAATAAGTCAGAAAAACCTCCAGTGTGTTGGGGCTATTTTGGACTCTCCATAACGCATCTGCTCTACCTCAGCTCTAAACCAACGCCATAGATTTGTCACGAGGCAGCAAACCTTTATCATAAATCACCTCAGAGACCCTAATTAGTGATTAATATCATTCCACTTTCATGAATGTATATGAGATTTGGAAGTTTTTCTACTGTCAACTAAATAACCATTGAAATTGCAATTTGGCGACTGCTCCCATTCAAACGTTACAGCAGTTTTAATAGAGTGGAAACCAAAGAGATGTCTCTAAAGAAAAATGATTAGCCATGGTCAAAAATTAGACGAGGTCCATTATGAAATGATGCACCAATCTACATGTTCCTTTGTTTGCAAAACAGTGGTTGTAGAGCTCAAATGCTCTTTAGACTCAGTGGTTGTCAAATTACAGCATTGGAATGAGATATAGGTTGGTGCCTGGAGCTCGCAAAGCATTTATCATCATTAACTTAAAAGTAGATCTAAATCATGTCTACTTCCATTGTAAATCAAAATCAAAGATTAGTCTTCTTACAATCCTCATCCAGGCCAGGACCCAGGCTTGCTTGATGGAGTCCCCTAATTACCCAGGAGCCTCAGGGGGTTGTTATCCCAGGAGAGTCTCCGTTGCCACACGTCCTGGCCGGGGCAGGGGCTTGGTTTGAGGCAGTAGGGGTCAGAGGGTCTTTGTCAACATGTGGGCCTACTTTTAACATGTGACTGCTGACCCATGCATTGTATCACATTGCACTCATTTAAAAGGTCAAGACTTGTGGAAACTGGTGCCTTTTGCCTAATGTGACATCTGACCTGGTGTGGACACTTGCTCCGTCTTAATTCCCCAACAATAGGGCCCATTCAGAGCTGGACAACCTGTAGAACATCTGTTTCTGTGGCCTGGAACAGACCATTGATCAGGGAAGGAGTTGGCTGTAGGTGCTGCTTTATCAGGAGAGGTTCCTCAGAGGGCTGATAGGAAAAAAATGACCAAAAGACGACATTTTATCTGTTTATATATAAATTATTCAAACTCCTGTTCTTCCTCCACCAGTTTACATGTGAAATAGCCCATACTGACACAATTACAAGCATAAAAATGTACCCTCAACACAGTAAAGCCTGTTTCTGGTATTAAAACGACGAAATGTTTGCAGTGGTGCTAACATACTTGTTCTAGTTACAACAAGAATCTTTCATTTTATAATTGCAGATTTTTCTCATTATTTTTCACATACCAACATGTACTGTTATAAAAATGTTAGAACATTTTATACGCACTTATTATGAGAAAAAGACCCAGTAGAAATAAAAAAAGAAAGTAAAAGTTGTACCGCATAGAACTTGTTTATGTGTACATGGGCATGGGAGGTCCACGTACTGTTCACAATTCAAGAATTCTCCAGCACTGTTTTTATCTATTTTCAATTAAATTTATTAAAAACAACCATGTCCTCTAGACCTTTTATCTTTTGAGGACTACAATAGAGACTTAAGCAATACAGTGTGTGTGTGTTTGTGTGTGTGTGGTTGGGAGGTGCCCGCTGATGTGTGTTTATTTTTCCAACTATTGATGTTTTTCTGTACTTTTCCATCTGTTAATAATTTTTACTGAGCAGTAAATGGTTTAATAGAGGCTTGGTTGGAGGTACACTACAATGAAATGTGATGAGTGTTGTCATTTATTGAAAATTTAGAACCTGTTTTGACCTTCTTCAGATAGGGAGGTCAGAAATTATTGAGAAATGAACAAACACATTGTTGGTTTTGGTCCCTTCATGGGATTTGTCGACAGCAACAAAAAAGTCGTTTTCCAGGTCTATCACTTGTAAACTTGTAGCCTTCCATGTCTCTCCAGATGAATAAAGACATATGACCTCTAAGAAGTCCTTTCAAAGTATAAACACACCTAATATGTAACACCTTGTCTCATCCAAAGCATGGAAAATGTAATCAAGTCATTGTTAATGTCTTCAATGTATTTAATTATAGCAACACATAAATGTTTTTTTATAAGGACATACACACTTATCTCATAAGGAGAAACATTTGTTTTTACAACAAGATAAGTTGCTGTGTAATAATAACAAGAAAATATGACTTGCTCACATGCAAGTATTTTGTGATAATGAGGAAAAGGTTTTATGACAAAAAAAATGTTTCTTTCTCATAGTGGCAGAAATACACTGCTGTATAAATTAAAGTGAGGAGCATAAATCTTGAAATCTTGGCCTAATGGTGCATATTGTAATAGAAAGCAGGGGAGAATAAGAAGAAAATAAGAAAAAAAAACATAGATACAGATCCAGCAGATGTAGTTTGGATCAGCATTAGTGCCTCTGCTACTCAAATTAAACAATTGCATTTGCTTGAATTGCTTCGAATGTTGGGTCAAGGTTACTGGTAAATGTTTTGCACACTCCTCAGTGATTTTGAACTGTTCACAAAACGACCTTTTTTTTTTCTTTGCTGCTTCTTTCTCAGTGAAATATTATTTTGACTTCACTGACTTGAAATGAGTATTTCCCTCTGCTATATGGAGATAAATTTACTTACAAAAACTCAGCTGTCCTCGCTGGCAGTATTTTGGTCAGAACCTTAACCACTAAGTCACCAGGGCATGTGATATTCAGGTTTATAGGCTACTAGAATTGTGACATTTTACTTAAACATATGATAGATAACTGTCAAAGTTTGGTATCCATGTAACTTTTATTCTATGTAATGATTGACAACATAAACAGGCTGCCAGCGCAGGCCTGTCTGCCATTATTTATCTCTTGCAGTGGCATTTTCATCAGGTCAGTTCCTGTGATGTTTTTGCCAGTGACCGATGACCACCTAAATGCGAACACCTGCTAAACGTTGTCATATAATGTTTACCCAACTTTATGAGCCGATGAGGACTGCCTGAACGCACCATTGAACAATTGTCTTTTGGGATACTGAGGGCTGAAGGAATACGGCAGCTGTGTCACAACGTCACAAACAACTGTTTGATTTTTCAGCTGCATTTTAAGTTTTAGTAAGTTTTTTCTTCGCTGTGCATTCGCTCGACAACATTTTTGAATTTGTACTCAATGCAGTTTTTAAACCAGTCCTGAAAATGAACAAATGAAGCAGCATATGATCCAGATGTTTCTATGTGCTATGCTTAAGTAGATCCAGAAAATCTAGTCTATAAATCCTAAGCCTTGTCTTAATATTTTACCAGGTATTGACATATATTTGGTGAGTGATCTAAAGAAACACACTGGTATGTATTAAAGGAGTCACACTCCTGTGTGCCTCACACACACACGCCACAAGTCTTTTTGGTTTTACTGGTATAAGTCTCATATACATAAAACACACGCACACAGAAACTTTCTATTCACATTCAGTAGTGCACAGTAAGAAAAAAAAACTCATCACATTATTCCCAACAGACATGCTCCCATACTGTATACATTATTCACATATGCATTCACAGTTTGCTTTCAGTTAACAGCCACTTACTGAAGCTGAAGTAAAAGGGGTTTGACAAGATTTTCATGGAAAATAACAACCTTAAATTTGTGCTATGAGGACAAATAAATACCACATTTTATCATTCAGTAGTTTTATTGTATTTTATGATTTGAGTTGCCCTGTTGAACCTGTTTAAACTTTGATTTCAAAAATAGATTTCTATCAGTGACGGAAAAAAAAGTGCTTTCGTTTCTCTTTCTTAACAAACATGCTGTTGCAGATGCATGTTTTTACCCAGCAGCAGCAGCACTATGCAGATTCTGTGCCATGCAGATCCAGTTACACATGTGAGCCACTATCTACTTCTCTCGTGACAGCCTCATAGCACCTCAGGCGCTGCGATGTTGGCAAGCCACAACAAGATGTGATGAGCCACTCTAACAAAAAAACTGCTGACTCGCTCGCTTCTCTCTCCCTTCTTCAGTCTTTCCCTACAAGTTACTCTGTTGTGTTAGTATTCCTCGAACAGTCGTATTGTGGGTTAGGCTTTTTTTTTTTTTTTTTTTTGGTGGGGGGGTGGGGGGGTATGTTTTTCTTTTTAAATTGATTCAGTAGTGGTTGAGGAGTTGGCTGCTTCACTGATTTAAAGTGCATGAAAAATAGGACTATACTGTATGTATTTCTCCTCAGCAATTAAAGGAGAAACAAGAAGAAAAGCTTCAACCAGTTTTACTTTTCTGTCTCTTTGCGTGCGCTCAGGACCATGGCAAATCAAGCCACATGGACACTAATCAAATGTCACAAATGATTTTAAGCATGAAGTTTCTTGTCAAACTTCATACCCTTCCTATATTTGTGTGTTTTCATCAGTTCCAATGAGTCTTTTTCATCAATCCAATGAAAAAGCGTCACAAAATAAAACAATAAATGATAAAACTGACACCAATGAGACATAGATGGCTCCTGCATATTTCAGTGGCTTGAAAGTCTTTAATATACTTTTGCATATATTAAGAAATGAAGAAAGGGGACAATAAAAGATTTGTGTATGTACAATACATGTGTCTGTGTGAGAGACTGTGCATTTGTAGTGTGTATTTTGTTTGTGCACAAGCATGCGTGTGTAAAAGCCAGCATGAGGTAATACCAGTATCACATGCCTGTTAAGTATAAGCATATTCCAATGTCTTTTGCTATGGGCGTTTGTATAGTAAGATGTTCCATGTGTTGGGAGTTTCATAGAACATTTCATCAAGTGAAATGATGCACAGGTACTCTGAGGTAATGACACAATGATGCTAATCTGATTAGCCATAATGATAGCACCAAGAGGGAGTCACATTGCGATGACGTGCTAATGATTGCCTCATGAATAATCTGATTGGTTTTCCCTCTGGCTGAGATCGAGTTTTGATAAACAATAATTCGAAAATACATATGAAGGGAGGGGTGTGTGGCTTATTTCTCTTTCCCTTTTCACAGTAACCAAAACCTTCATGGTTTTCTGGATCTACTCAACATTCTTAGTGAGTCGTTTTTGGATGATGTGATGCACGCAGTAAAAGTTTTACGAGGCTGATCCAAATTCTCCTAATTTAATTTGTAAAAAAAAAAAAAAAAAAAAAAAAAAAAAAATTAAATGTATTCACAGAGGACTTTCTGAGCATGCATGCTGCTTTTCAACAACATCCTGCATCATTCACAATGATACAATTATATGCATTCACACCTGGGAGTCACGCAGTAAAACTACTGTGCATGAACGCTGAGCAGTTGTAATGCTGCATCTGGAGGTCAAAGAACTTTCAATGAAACCTCACCAGAGGTTATTAAAACGGGGTGGGTATTATACATTTACCTCGCTGTAACTGTACTCATGTGGTGCTCTCCTTATTTAACATTCCTATACTGGTCGCTTATTTCTTTCCATGTGGCTGGAGCGCCCATACGACAGTCAACATACCTGATGTATCTATATCTTTATGAATATATTTATCCAGTTAGCTGCATTCATCTCAAAGTATGTTAAACCAATGACTATCATCTAATGGAAACCCATGCAGTGAAATTATTAATGAGGGTTTTCTCAAGGTCAACATCAAGGCAACATCCTCACAAAAGTGAATGTACAGTAGACATTTATAGTATGGATAGAACAGTATCATTAATGTCCTCATCAGCAGATCGTCCAAGACTGTGGATCAAGTGGTCATGTGTCATGTGGTTCCTTGTTGACTCAGTGTTCTCCTGACTTTCATCCTTGGAGGTGTCCGATCCACTTCAACTGCCTCCTTTCAGTGCGAAGGAGCAGCAGTTCAACTCTGAGGTCGTTCTGTCTGTCCGAGCTCCACCTCCTCCTGTCCCTGAGGGTAAGACTACACACCCTATAAAAGAAAGTATTTTTAGCTCCTCGTATCATTCTTTTGCTGACTACCAAACAAAGCATGAAGGTGAGGGTCGGAACGCACTGTATATTGACCGATAAATCTTTTCACCACAATGGTCTGGTACAAGGCCTGCAAAGACCCCCAGATACTTTAACTCCTTCACTTCACTTGGAGGTGCTGACGCTCATTCCAGCCACTTCACACTCAGCTGCAAACTGCCTCAGTGTGTGTTGAAGATTACAGACCAATGATGCTACAAGAACTGTATCATCGGCAAAAAGTAGAACTGCAATCTCACCAAATTGGACATTTACCAATGTAAGATGTACTATAGTTAAGGGTTATTAAGGAGAAAAAATTGATTTTTTTGTGTTGACAGCGCTATCTGATCACAAGGAGACTGGAAAATCAAATAAATCACCATGAGGAGTCATGATCTGAAACATATGCTATATGACTGGATGTACAGTTAAAATGGATTCTTTTCTCAGTTCTATCAAAATGTAAAGAACATGCTAAAGCATGCCCTGGATACAATCTTTTTGCCTGGTTTTAGGATTGAGTGATCGAGCGATGACGATAAGCCAACACGCTGCTGAAAACATTGGCCCTTTCTGCTTCTCTGCTTTTCAGTTAAGGGGAAGAACAGAAAGGAATGGGATGGTTGGTGGCAGTGAAGTTGATAGTAGGGGGGATGCGGGGGCCAGTGTGAAAGGGAACAGCTGGGGATGGATGATAATCTCAATCTGATAATGCTCATGTACCGTGCAACTGAGCATGGAAAGGTAAAACATGATGCCACAGACCCCACTCCCTTTTTTCCGTATCTGAGTTTCATTGCCTTCTCTCACATTGTACGCTTCACTGAAATGCAGAGTTGTACACAGAATATAATGTTAACAGAACATTTATGTGATAGTACAGACATGCCTGCGAAGATCTTGTGCTGCAGCTTTGAGGAAAAAATGGATTAACTTTGCAAACTTTGAGAAATTTACTTACTATTTTGCAGCAAAACTTTAAGTTGAATACAATACCTCAGTAAGTTTTTTGTCTCTCTCCTTTCACCAAGTAAGACATTCCAGGGTTGTGTTTCTGTGTCTGACAGCAAATGTGCCTGCAGAAACCAATCTTTCATTGTGTGGACCTAAATGTCACAATCATGCCACAAAAATAGAGAACGCAATACACATTGTAGTTAGATAGTGGTAACACAATGTTGCAAAGGATATGACAAAGGTTTTTCTTTTTTTGTGTTTTCCCCACATTACAATTTTGTTGTAGGTGTGGTGACCTTCAGACACATTGACAGATTTATGAAGACTGATTCAGTGCAATACAGTTTGTACTGCAAAATGATTACTTCCGCAATATGTGATTTTAAATTTACCAAAAGTTATGGATAATTCAAAGATTATTTGTATAGATATATTTCAGTATTTTATTCCTGGCCTTTGTTTAATATTTCTACTCTTGCATGCCATCAGAGTAGCCATGCATTATAATCGTCCCCAGTTTCGGGTCAGACAACCTTTCTTGCTCTTTCCTCTCCATTTCCTGTCATCTCCCTATGGTCATCTCTAATAAAGGCATAAAAATGCCCCAAAAATCTATTTAATATATATATAATAAATGTATTATATGAAAAATCATAGTGACAATCATGTGCTTAAACAATGATTTCTCTTTTTTTTTCCTGCAAAAAAAAAGAAATGGCAAAGAAAATTGGTTTCCACAGCAGCCATTTTAACTGTCATGGTGATGAACCAATGAGTGGCTTCACCAAGACCACATAAGGCATGTGCACACAACCCTTCCCACACGCAACCAATACAAGTCCTAATGCAGTGACAAGATCCTAATCCTTCACTGGGTTCCCACTCATGAATACTGACAACTGTGTTTGATGTAGTGCATCTTGAGCAAAATTGATGAAAGCAGGGTTTTTCTCTGATAGACACCAAAAATGATCCAATGATGCTTTGAACCCCTTTAATCCCATTGCCTCTGATTATCAAAATGTAACAGTCATCAGTCACATGCTGGAAAATTGCTATTTTTGTGCACTAATCTATCAGAAACTGGCAGTTATGGTAGAACCAAAGATGCACGTCTGGTCCCATAAGGCCCCTGAGCAGGATGCCCCCTAAGAAAACATTAAATGAAAATGTTTAGAAGACACCTGCTCTAATGTGAAATTATGTCTTTTTTGAGGCCAACACAGGGAACTTGAGGTTGAACAAAATCTATAACTTTCAAATTGTCTGAGTTCTGAGTTCTATCAAATTGCCTAAGTTCTGAAAACAAAAGACCAACTAATAGCTTGAAATGTCGTTCAAACATTTTTGTGCCCACATTAAACCCTTTATTGGGGAGAATTTGCAAGAAAATTGTAGTTAATCTCACACATACAGTATTAACGATCCTACAATAGTCTGTGGAAACATTTCAGAGGAACAAAAAAATAGCACGAACCAGCACAAAAAACTGTGAACCCATAAAAAAGAGTTCTGTTTTCTTTTAAACAATTAACCCTTGAATGCATACTGTAACATGGTCAAATCATGTTCAAGTAGAAAGCAGCCTTAGTAACCTAGACTGTTTTTATGTTAACTTCCAGCTCAGGACTGTTCAAGGACAGATTATGCTGTCAGACCACATGCACAGCATCATGGAAGATAGGCCTGCTGTCCTACTAACTTTAAAGGATAAGTCTGGCACTATTCTAGATTTTTGTTTTTGTCAACAAATCCCATGGAAAGACCAAAACCATGTTTAGACAACTCAAACCAAAATGCATCAGACGGTTTCTTTCTCTCAATAATTTCCAACTTCCCGACTCTGTATGTGGTACTCAGCCCCGAGCACATCGGTTTGTCCAGAAATGTAAATTTGTAAAAAACAGGTCACAATTATATTGTTTGATTTAAAAAAAAAAAAAAAAGGCTCAGCAATTTCCTAAAACTGCCGGGCACTGTAATTTTTGGCAAATGTTACTCAAACAGGAGGGAATCATGCATTTGTTAGGGACTATTTTCAGTTGAGGATGTATACAAATTTAGCGCTTTAGTGAGTATTTACATTAGGAAGGTGTATGTGGGTTTGACTACATTAAACTACAGTTGCCATATTAATGATAGTGAGGGAACAAGAAAGAGTTGTTTTAGTAGTTTTGAAATAGCAATGACGTTTCATTACATAAAGGAATAATATATATCAGGCTTTGGCTGCACAGACAAGATTTTGGTCTTCTCGTGGGATTTGTTGTTTATAAGAATGCTATATTAGCAGCTGCAACAGCAAAAGAAAAACATTTTTAATTCAACACGATAGACTTGTTCAATTATTCTAATTGCTGCAAGCTTGCAACTATCTGAAGATCTCACTTATGTTTTGAATAAAAACAGTAGTTCAGCAAACAAACATTTTCTGGATAGAGTTTTCACGCATTATGTTCATAATGTCAACTTTTGAAATAAAATTAGTGAGTTAATAAGGCAGACAATGAATGATGTAACTACAACTTGTACATGACAGATGAATGGTATCTAAATCAAATAAAGAAAACTCTGAGGATGGTTACAAGTTCTGAGCTCTATGTCGTAGGAATGCAGAGAAAACAGTGCCGTCAACTAATTTTACCATGATCTAAGGGCTTACTCACTTTCCAACAACAGTTCTCCTAATGACTCTTTTGTATATGACTTTAACACTTTTGTTTCCTACTCACAAAAGCAGGATTCTTTTGGTACCAGGGAGAAGTTACACCTCAATGAGGTTAGAAGCTTGATACTCCCTGTGGGTACAATGACGAGCCCAGACACTGTATAAGAGGTGAGGAAGGGAGAGGGGGCCAGACATGAAAACATCATGATAGAGGGAAAAACAAAGATGTAGGAAAAGAGGGATGGATACTTGGACATTAACATGATGTAGCGTGGCGATAAGGCCCAGTCTTTGTCAATGCCAAGCAGATGAAAACACCGTCACCCTTGAACCACTGTTAGTCATCAAAACTAGTAATGGAAACATTGGGTGGAAATATCTACTACAACATTCTCTGAAAAGTACTCACCCACTAGATCTTAAGAGAAAAAGCGGTGTTTTTCTTTATCATGGTAAATGAAGCTGACTGCTCCTCAGTATTGTTTTAGGAGAGCACGCGTCTGCATCCCGCCGAAGCGGGGCGAGAGACCATGTTGTCTTTCCTTGAAGTCAAGTTGGGCGTTCTCACATCTCCTCCCTTGGGGAAACAGCCTCAAAGAAATATGGCCAAGGCCCATCATATCCCTTTTAGAATTTATAAAACGTGTTTTAGTTCATCCTGCAGCAATCATAGTTCACACAAAGAACAGGGGTATATAACTGTAAGACTAATACATTCTGGCAATAAAGCAGAGAGGACCTGTCATACCACGTCGTTTTAGCCATTACTTCTCAAATGCTGGCAGGCACTTGAAATAGTTATATTGTCTGTGTATGTCTGTGTTTGAACTCATGCAGAGGAGGCTGTGAGCAAGCATAAATATGAAAATGTGTAAGCGGATTTGATGAGAATCACAGTGTGCTCATTTGAATTGATACTTAAGAAATATTTGCATGACTAAAAGATGTTAAACAAGGGAGTTGCACATAAAAGAAGCTTCCCACATTTTGCTTATTATGATTCCAGGCCACAACATGGGCTACAAGCGCCAACGTTTCTGCCATAATCACCTGCTGTGGCTGAGGGTGTAGTGTCTTGCTGTAGCTGACTTTGATCATTGGTTCTGTGTATTCTCTGCGGCAAACATATGGTCACAAGCCTATTTTCTAGATATTTAGGTTTACCGCTATTGCATTCAGTCTGAAGGAGAGCTTCTGTGCAGTTATCTGTAATGGTGTCAGTGTATTTTTGTAGGAGGCAACCTCAGTTGAGCTAAACACATGACCACAGTATCAGTTTGAAGAATGCATATATGGTAGGCTGCATTGTAGTAATTAGCATTGTAATTAGTTTATGTATGACCACTTCATTCCTTCATTTCAGAGTGATCCGACTCTGCTTTGTACATACTGCAAGTCCTTGAAAAGAAGCCAAAAAGGCATGACCATGTGTCATTAGAATAACAAGCAGTAAATAAGATTTAGAGCTGACATCTTTGAGTGTGAATGAGCCTTGGCATCTGCTGGATAGAGGCTGTATCCTAATTGCTTGACTCGCTGTGCGCACAACGACGCATTGTGCATACCAGAGTGAAAGCGAAGCAAGTGATGGAGCGAAGATAAACAGGTGGAGACAAGATCGCTATTATCAAGCAATGACGAAGGTTTGGGTGTGCGTCGGGAGGGTAGCATTGTGATGAGCACAAGTGGTAATGCAGACATAATGTGGAGCGTCAGCTTTTGTTCAAAAATGAGCTGCCAAGGCCTGAATTCCTTGTACCCAAACAACGCCTTGAAGGACAAGAAAAAGCCACAGTGATTCATAGGGTTACAGTTCTGTGCATGTGACTAAAAAAGGGCTATTGTTTGACATTTATGCCCACCAAGACGTGGCAATGGAGTCTAACAAAGCAATTGGCAAACGCCATGGCTACAGTTTGGTCATTAAGGCAACGTCATAGCGTTTCTTTTCTTTAGAAACTACAATACAAAAGACTAATGAACACAATGAGCCCTGGACTTATAAAGTTTCTGATAATTTGTAAATGTTGTCAACAGGCTGAGGTAGCTAACCAGCCCACACACAGATTTCTAAATGTCCCCAAAGATTGAACAATGCCTTGAGGTTTTTGTGTTGGACTGATGGTGTGGCAATGTGGAACCAGCCTGCACGAATTAACAAGCTTTCACAGAGGGGGGAGTTTAAGGGCAAAAAGCTTTGGGACAGCAGGGGAGCGACAAAATGAAATATTCTGCATGTCTTTGACTACTGTGAACTGGGAACCATGTTACTCTCAAACTCACTGGACTCTTAAGGCTCTTAAGGCTTTTCCACCATTAGACTTAAGTGAAACACTGATGTGTTATTGCACTTAAAGTCTGAATTGCTTTGTGGTGAGATCATGGCTATGCAAGGCCTTCTGATCCACCCTTCTGTGTTAATATAGACCTTCCAACTCATTTGGTATAAGTCTTACACACACATGGGAAGCTTTCGAACATTGCCAGCTCAAGCAGGAAAAGTTCCTCACATTCCTCCAATGAGGCATCCCTGTCTGGCACAAACCAACCAGGAAACAGTCGATGACACCACTAGTTTATAATCCTCAATGACAAAAGCTAAATCTGAATCGAACCTTACGCTTTATTAAATAACACTGTTTTACTGTAAATAAATAGATAATATTGATAATATTCAAAATGTGATTTTTTTTCTTGTTGTCCACACATTTACACTGTGGTGAAATTTTCCAGAAACTGAAATGTTTATCTTTTAAAAAGACAATTTATTTTCATCTTAGAGTTGCTGGTTTGTTTTGCTTTTTCCCCCAGCTGTTCATGTTACACAGCGCTGTCATAACAAAAAATACAGATGTGGCTCAGCTTATTGTGGGGTTTTTTTTGGGTTTTTTTTTTGGGGGGGGGGGGGGGGGGGGGGGGCGGCGGGTATGAAGAACTTAAATGATATTTCCCAGGCTAGTCGTAAAATATAATCTGTGTAGCATCAATCTCCGCTGTGATTTTTTTCCATTTTTGCATACGTGTCAAACTGTCGGCTTTAGAGGCCACACCACTTCCTTCCATAGGTGTGACATGATTGATTGCTGGTTTTTGTGTGTTGAGCCACTTGACATAAGATCAATGAGGGAGAGGACACGCTCATAAAACTTTTACTAGAAACAGACTGCGGCATGAGACATTTTGTCCATTTCTGCTGCTCGCTCCCATCCATCATCAGATCCTTCAGAAAAGCCTGCTGAATTTGACAGGACACGAAGAAGCCAAATGACAGATCATTGGCAGCACATAATAACAAACGATTTTTGGTCTGTAAACACTATGTCTTAAGTAGATGAGAATAAATCCAAGTAAATGAGACAGTAAATCAATCTCTGCTAATCTCTATAGGACAACAAAAAACCTCCACGTATAAAAAAAAAAACAGCAACAATAAAAAAAACAACTGCAGCAGAAATGCAACATTAAGCATATTCAGTATCTGCTGGAGGCATCAGTGTATTTGTGTTTCCACAGAAGATGGAACTAACATGACTTTTTGACATACAGTAGAAACATCTGAGCAGTGACATGAGTACGGAGCCCTTTTTGGCCAGCTGCAAACTAGATTAATTATGAGGAGACGTTTGTTAGGAGTCACAGTATGAATTTAAACTCCTAAAACTAAATTCCATCCATCTCATTAAGTGCAGTAAGACGCGTGGGTGCCAAAGATACGGATAGATACAAATTATGTAATGTGCTATTCAGGCCAAGTATATGGCGCTTCTCAGCCTCACAGTTTGAGGTCCTTAATGATCCAAGTTATTTTATTCATGTAGTTGTTTTCTCTCAAATATTACATCTAGTTTATCTAACAGCCAAAGATTGTTAGTTGCACAATTAAAAACTTGTATCCATTCTCTAGATATTGAGGTCGGCTGATTCAAAAATATTCAGGAAGAAGTGTGTGAGTGGTGTGATTTGGCAGAACTTGAAAGGGAGTCCCATTTATCTTTGTACTCTACATACTACAATGACAAATCATGGCCGAATTAACCTGCTAATTGGCCCCGGGGCAAAACTGAGCTGCCAGGCTCCCATTAAGTACCCATTCCTTTCCTTCTCTGCACAATTAACACAGTATTCCTGTTCTGGAATATTACATTCTGTTTGGTAATTTCATTAAACACAAGTTAATATGGGAATATGTACAGTGAAAGCACAGTATCAGCTGAAATAACCAAGATCCAACAGAATTTTGGCAAAGGGCCACAAGATCCATTATCATGTTAACTGATATATGTTTTAGTAGTACATATTTCCAATCAAATTATAAAAACTAATTGCTACACACTTAAACTGAGACCATGTCCACACTAAATTTGTATATGCATCTCTTTCTCTCGGTTTTGGCCCTCTATTCAGACTACAGCAGTGTTTTTTTTCCCCTCTGAAAACTGAGCTTTTCCAAAACTGCCTCCAGAGTGTGTAAATCTAAAAACATGGCGTGGCTTGGCGTGGTAGTGTGTATGGGGAAATCAGAGATTTGTAGAAGTGCTGTCATATTGGTGACAAAACATATGGTGACAGTAGAGTGGAATTTCATAGTTTTTCATTGGCATTTCATCGGAAGAGGAGGAAGAAACATGACATTAACAACAACGGCAGACGGCTTCTTGCGAGTGTTGTTCTCTTTGTTGTCTACTTTGATGGCTTGTTTAGACTTCAACATAGCTATCCACCACCTTTCTCTCACTGAAGTTGTTGTAATCTGCTTGCGATAAAGAATGCGTTCAAAATGTCAGGAACAACCAGCAGAAACTGAAAAACTCAATTTATCTTCATTTGATTTGTCCAATAGGTTACAATTATATATGCTTTAATAGTAATCTAAATATCTTGTATAGATAGATAGATAGATAGATAGATAGATAGATAGATAGATTATAATACAATGTACATTAGTGCAAGTCAGGTGGATATTGCTAAGGATGTAAAGTGCAGGATTCTCCATGGATGTTATATAGAATTAAGTTTACATTGATTCATGAATAATATACACAATGTACAGTATATACATATGGTAACAAAGACATGAAGGTTGACATGAAGGTCTAAGTTTGTAAATTGTTCATTCATGTATTTGCTTGTTTTTTGGACTCCAGTGTATGCAAATGTATGACTGCATTCTGGTTTGTATTAATTTATGATGTCTTCCTATCTAATGCATGTTGCATGACATTAACAGTCAACTTCATCATCATCACCAGTATCGGTAGCATATTTGTTTGTCATAGAATTAGACAAGGCACCATTTGGACTTCAGATACTGCGGCAGTTTCAGTTATACTGCATGATGACCATTTTATCCAAAGCTGCAGAACCTTGGCTATAAAGATACAAATGTTACTGTCCATTCTTTTTCAGCGTTAAACACACATGCACACCAAGATTTCTTTTTCTCACTTTGACTTTAAATAGACCACCTGGTGCATGTATTAAAGTGTTGCAAACCCATACTCTCTCATATTGTTCACATTAGGGAGGCTATATGTGTGTGTGCCAAGTCAGTTTTAAATGAATGCTGCTTTTATGATGTTATGTCTTTGGCAAAATCAGCAGCAATTACTTATCTGGACGAGTCACATTTTAACAGGCTTCTCGGCCCTCCCTTTTCTGCCTTGTAAACCATGTCCTATCCTTTTTGGAATATCATGTGGTTTTGCTGGCATTAATGAGTTACTTCCTTTAGCTTGTTATATAATGATGTCACCTTCATAAACAGTTGTGATTGTTGGAGTTTTGAGAAAGTAGGGATCACACAAACTTTTATTTAAAGGGGACCTCCAACACTGTGTATTATATATTCCCATAACAGATATTTTTCTGTTGTTAATAAGTTGGTTGTGTCATTAACTCAAGATTGAGGAAAACACAGCTCCCTCTTTAAATATAGCATCAAATTGTACAGAATTAGATGATTTTAGGGGCGGGGGGATAATCAATTATCTAACTAAATGGGTTTTACACAGTGAATGCTGGTGAGTAGGCTAAATCATCTTCATCTGAAGACTATGCGTCCCTCAAACACACTTGACACACAGACACACATACACTCCGCACCTTGACAGTGAATTTTCCACACACAATTTTCCTGCACTTCAGACACTTGGCGAAGGTTTTAATTTTGTTTGCATTGTGCCTTCACCATGCAGGTCTCCTCTGCTCTTTTTATAATTTAATTATGACCGTCAGATCACACATCCTGCCGTTGCCTAGCAACTTAGAGTGTTTAAACCTAAACCGAAAATAAATGCATTTCATGTGTAAATTTTACCCGGTAGCAGTTAAAGGTATAAATGCCTGTGTTGTTGCCTGGATTTATCTTAACTATTTTTATCTATACAGGGTGCTACACAACATTATTTTAGGAAAAGTCAAAGACTCAGGGGCTTGAATATTTTATTGAAACATAGTAACATACAATTGAAAAACCGCCACTGATAAATTTGACCCTGTGATGGTTCTAGTGTTAACATTTTTCATGTAGATGAAGAAATATGACAATTTAAGAGTTAAGTTAGTCAAGTCAACTTACAACAATACAGCCATGTCGATCTCATCCACGCTTGCAACCATTTTTGTGGTATTTTCTGTGCCACTGGTCTTCATGGATGTAGGTGGATAGTGAAGGAAGATGACATCAATATTCTTACTCTCTGATTGGTCAGTTGTTTCTCCTACCTGGGAAAATGGCCGCCAATGAACGCAAGACCAAACCTTATTGCCTAACAACGATGTAGGTATTGATTCAGAGTTCTGAAACCAGGCTAGCTTGCATCTACCATGGGCATATTAAAAGAAGTATATACAGTGTTCCAAGATATCACCTTATTCATTAGAATGGAAGTTGCCATCAGGTCATAGAGTCACGCATTCATGTTTTTGGGCACATAGAGCATACCTGCAGACGGCTGCCCATGCACATGAACACACAAAAATTATTTACTGATATGGCTCTTCAAGACTTCATAACTTTTAGTGGACCTAATGACTCACATTCTGACAATAGAAGGAGACAATCTGGAGTGTTTGTGAGGCTAAGAATGTGAAGTACTTTTGGGACAGTGGGTGTTATGTGACCTGCTATTTCGACTATGTCAAAATCGCCTGGCAGCCAAGCACTGTTCCTACGGTTTTGGTATCAATAACCATGACACTCACAAGGAAGCCATGATGTATTGCTCAACACCAACAGGTGAGGGTAAATGATCTCCAAGCTGTAGAAACAGCCATTTCTCAGATTCAAACTCAAAACGCAAAAGTACTACAGGCTTTGTTGTCTTGTTTTGGCCACAACAAGATTTATTTATGGTGCATTTTCCTCATTCAAATAAAAGGGATGGAAACTCATCTACACCAACAAAATTCCTGTCTTTGTGATAGTTTCGCTGACAACTGAACAAGGAGAATGCCTTTGTGATTTCGAGTTTTCAAATCTTGATTTGTGATATAGTCAACCTTTCTTTGGCAGAAAATGCACAAAGAGAAAAGTATTTGTTTTTGAAATCAGAATTTTGCCAAGAACATGGTCCTCTTGTGAGCTCTCAGCTACATTGTATGCACATCGTTATTTGACATATTATGAAATATTGCTCGATTTCTCAAATATTTTCCCAAGAAGAAGCCCAATGCTGTACTTGAGAAGCACCTGTTACTTGCACCTCTATTCCACTTGGTCTCCGGGAATGTAGTATTTACTGTGTTATAGAGTTGGGTGTGGTTATCATTCCCATTTGGTGCAGGCAGCAATGAAAATAGGCCTTGGAGTTCACATACATCCATTCCCAAATGAACTCTTATCGAGGATGTCAGAAGATTTTCAGACAGTTACACGGGGGAGGAAAGATCATCAAATTTTAGTGCAAACACATGAAGAGAGAACTTATGTACTCAACAGAGACACAGGATACTTTATTGCAAGGCTGATGTTGCACAAGGAGACAATTTTGGTTTGTTGAAGTTCAGAGTGTATCTGAATATGTGTAGTATTTATTAAAGGGTCATTTTGGTATTTTGCAACCTGGACCCTAATTTCCCAACATTTGGGGCCTAAATGACTAATGGGGACAAAAATTTTGAAAAACAGGGACAAAATTTTTTTTGGAATCGGTCCAATATTGAGCGAGATAGCTTCAGCCAGCAGCCATGAAATGGGATGCAATGTAACCCTTGGGGGCAATTGTGCCCATCAAAGTACGTCCACTAAAAGTGCTTATTTTTACCAGTGACAGGCTCAGATTGTTATTATAAGTGTAGTGAAGGATCCCTTCAGAGATAGACCTTTTTGTTTACATTTCGCTCCTTCTGGTCTCTGTTCTAACATCCCTTTCACTTCTTCTACTATTTGCATGCGGAGGTGTGTTTTTGAATGTTTACAAAAGAAGAAGTCACGCCGAATCTTATCAGAGCTAACTATTCATTTGAGGTAGCATAACCTGAGAACCAGCTGCTGCATGCTCAAGCTCAGGAAACTGATGGTGTTCCTGTGGGTGCTGTGACCCTACACCCACAGAGGGTGAATGCTTATGTTGTACAGAGTGAGACCTGTTGCTGCCCGATATTTGTAATCTTGATGTGTCCAGGGATGATACCTTAGACACCAAGCTACACTGTGTCTTCACGAGGATTTCCCCCCTCTGACCAACAGGGCTGTGCTGGAGACATTCTTTCAAGTGCCAAAAATAAACTGGAAGAGGCAGCCAAGACCACAGGGCCCAGATGGGCAACTATCCATTGAGTAAGTATACCTAACATGTTTACATGCATATAATTACCTAGAAATATCTCTGATTGATGAGTAATTACTGTTGCATGATTTAGTTTAGCTTTATACTTTTCACAAATCAACAAAACAACCCTTTCCTCTCCTCCAGTCAGTGCAGACTTGTGGCCTACCGTGTGGTGCTGGAGTGGGCGCTCAAAAGAATGTGCCTTGGTCGTGGCAATAGAGGAGTGTTGCCTACCTGCATCGTCACTGCCATCAGAAGCAAGTTAATCTCCCCCACCGGCACTTACATTGGGTTCAAGGAGGCAGTAGACATATTCGGAAGTATCACACCTATCCCACGAGTGACTCTTCAATAACTGCACTTTTGACTGTACTGCTGAGCAGCCTGTTGAACCTGTTCCATCGATTATAATAATAGCAGGACATCTGTTTGTCTTCCATTTCAAATTTTTGAATGCAATCACTGTAAAAGCAAATATGTGAATAGTAAGAAAAATATGAACATCTGTACTGGGATTCTCCTAAGTGAAAAAACAACAATATCAGTGTCTAGTGCTAGTTAACCATCTGATCGAAGGACATGAATTCATTAGGTAGTTTCCGGTGAATGCGGTTGTTATGCCAGGAAATAGAGTTGAGCACAATACTGGTGTGTAAAAAGATTTTTCTATGTTATCATGATCACTCACAGATTCAGAATGACTGCTTTTCTGTTTTTATATAACAAAGCATCATAGTTCATAGCTTGCACTAATGCCTTGCAATGAAAACCATAAACAGTCAAGAACATAGATTTTTTTCACAGTAAAGTATAAACAATACCAACAGGCCCATCTTTGGCAAGTATGAGTCCGTTTTTTTTTTTCAGACATTGTGGTTGGTTATTAGATGTTTCATGGATTTCTAGTGAACAATAACAGCATAACAAATCAATATAGATTGTGCTGTATCTATCACTAGACATGCCCAGTAATTTATCACATCTTTACCTTCCTTTGTTGTTGCCTGTGGTCTGCCAACGTTGGCGTTATGATTCATGATCACCACCTGGTTCACGCTCATGGAGTCATATCTGAAGTGCAGCCTCTTCTGAGCATACTTCAGTATGGAGGAATGGTACACCTCCAGAGATCCTGTGTTGGTGCAAGTTTGAAAACCACAGTTGGCGCTACATCCACAGATGACAAATTACCTCATAACCAAGTTGGTAGAAATGTATGGGGTTGTAGGCTTATCTCGGACTTTCAGCTACTTAAAAATAAAAATGTCATGACAGCTCTGTTGGAACTCAGGATGTATCCATTAGGGCTGCTTTATTACACACAATTTCACTGTATAAACCTGGAATCTGTGTGTAACAGCTGATCTGTGTAGATGTGTAGCAGAGCACAGAAAATTAATTACTGTCAGATCCTGACTGATCCGGTGTTAATGAAGTTACTGCTGCTGTGCCGCACGCATAAATGTGCACAGCCTGTTTCTCAGTTTGGAGACACACTGATCGTTTCAGCTGCTGTGTGATGCTGCAGCCAGCTGTGACACACAGCCAGCTGCGGGCAACAAATAGAACATCAGTACTGATGTTTCTGCGAAATCCTGGATACATTTAGTGACACCTGAACAACATTACTGTAAGATTCAGACATTAATCTAACATGTTTCAGACCTGCCTGAGTCACATTCATAGCTGTAGCCTATTTTGATGGACATTTCAGTAGATTGTGTTAAAGATGCAAAATACTAGAGGAGTAAAAGAGGCAAAATACATGAAAGCTGGTTTGTAATTGTGGAGAGCTCTGTGTGCGCGCACCTCTGCTAATTAAACACACGCAATTTGAGGCTTTTGTGCTTTCTGCAGTTTTCATTATGAACCAATCTGTGTGCTGAAATGTGGAGAAAAGCATGAAACACTGGAAACTCACTCAAACAGATGCAAAACAAGGGCATATTGCACTCAGCTGCAAAACTTTATGGGCGTGTTTGCGCCGGCATTAGCACAAAATCTTTTGTGGATAGGACTTTAAAACGGAGCAGATTGCGGGTGCAAATACTGCGCAATTCACAGTGCTATTAGCCGGCGCAATCCATTATTTGTGGATTTGGACCTTACTGTGGTGTAGACAGTAGACAGTGGTACTAGTCCTCACTGGACCACCACCACCACTTTATCCCAGTACTGCCTCACTCACTCATTCTACAGTAAAAATGTGGGCAACAAACATTAGACACCACAATGGTTTCAAGATGGGAGATCAGATGTCCCTTCTCCAGCAGCTGGGGGCTTCTGCAAATATTTCCTGAGTCCATCTGGACAGTTGTAGAGTAGATATTAGTCTATTATAAGCAAAAACATGGAGCAGCAGAGCAGGACAAACAGTTTCTGCAGCCTGTTGCACCAGCTGTGTGTAAGTTCAAACTTAGCCTAGTTATAACTTAAATGATTACTAAGTTGTGATTTATGCATTGCTAAAATAAAAGCAGTATCACCATGGACATAAGTTACAACATAACTAAGTAGCAACTAAATAGTCACACATGTGTCTAGGGTAGGTGTGAATCATAAAATGTCACAGAATTATACTCACTAATGGTAAAATAGAGGTTTCCTGCCACACAGCATCATTCTTTCATTAATTACATGCCATTTTGCAACACAGTAATCCAGTATAGACCTAATTTATTGATATGATATTTCAATATCGATCTAGCTTATTATGATGTCCTACAATGCCAAGTGGTTCATGCCAGCCAGAGAGCTAATGCACACGGTAACCATGATGATAGAGCTCTATCTCCATTTGCCTAAGTCCAAAATAGTTAGGTTATACCCCAAGTAATCATGGTGTAACAAATTTTAATAGCTGATTTGGTTACAATCTAACTAGTATTTACTAAGCCTCTAGCATCGACTTTACACCCTAAATTAGGAGAGAATTTACACATAGCTGGTGTAACCCTGTGCAGAAACCTATGTTTTTATGGACATAGCATTAGCCATTATAACTGATATTGGTTAGTGAAATTTCAGCCAATGCCTTCTTCCTTCTAGGAAGGAGCTGTTAGCCAGATAGCTAGCGACTGGCTTGCCATTCAGATTCATATCCTTCAATCTGTAGCTGCATCTAGCAGCTATCATAGCATCATTATCTAGCGTTAGCTTTATTGCTACTTAGCTAGCTTGCTACTTCAAATGAAAGATCTTCACTCAAAACAGGTTTTTAATGTTAACACAAGACGACATACCTCTATATTGGGCTATTTCCTCCTCTTTTCTCGGTTTTCTTCCTTGCGCACCTGAAGGCTTGGACTTTTTCATTATGAAATAAAATGTGAAAATAGATATCTGCCTCTTGACATTTGTCCATCAGTCAGTCAGTCTAGCAATCTCTGGCACTTCTTATGTCCCGGACTTGGACTGTCTGTGATGTGCATCAAATGGTGACCCATCACCCACTTTCAGTGTGCACAGTACAAGTCCAGGCCAGGGCAGATGAAGAATTGTGGGGAACGCAGGTGTGAAGTGTATTTCTTTCTTTCATTTTTTCTTTCTTTCTGTGTTCATTTGTTACCTTGAAGCAGAAAATGAGGAAGAGCAGCCACCTATTTATGTATTTATTTATTTTTCCTCTGAGGCCAACCAGCACCCACCAGAAGGTGGCGCTCTAGGCAACCACCTATATGGTCTATGTCTCTAGCTGGCCTTGCATACCAGTGTGCTTGAAGCGTGCCATCTTCTTCAAGTCTCGAAGGAGATTCTTGTCCATCATAACTGCTTTGAGAGCCCAGAAAGCAGTTGAATGTGTTTGGAGACACTTCTTTCTTCTCTGCTGCTCCTCATTCATGGCTGGGTGATGACAGGTGTACTCAACACCATTCTCCTCCCATTTAAGCACACCACAAATATGATGCAGCAGCAACTTGCACCGACGCACACAATCCAACAAAAATGAGAACAAACCCTACGTGACACATTTATCCTTGGATTTTTCCTAGTTCAGCCCAGTCCATTATGTCCATGTGTGTTGCTCCAGTAAAAAATGTAGCTGCGTATATCAGAAGATTGTTTTCAGCCATCCCTTTTCGATCAGGACACAACGCCCTCTTTTCTGTGTCTACTTGGGCAGGTCCACTGAATTTTAATTTGTCTGGAATTTGTTGTTACAATTTTGTAATCTATGCAAAAGCCACATTTGCTGCATGTTTTAAAAAGTTCCATGAGCTTTGATTTGTTCACCACCTGTTCATTTTCAGCCAGAACCAGATCCTGGGCTGGAAGGTCAGTTGGTGCTAGGTGATGCTAAACTAACATCTAAGGGATCCAGACAATCCATCTCCCCTAAGCTCATGCTCATGTCACTCACTGCAGGTTCTGCTGCATCTTCCCGTTGAGTCTGAACAGACAGGATAGTTGTGGAATTTATAATTAACAGCAATGATGATGGATAATGGATTTTGAATCTAACATTAGCAATAGTACTATGCAGAGCTGATAGCTGTAATGATGGAGCCATGCTCTTTTTCCTTTTACAAAGACGACAAGACAAACCAGTCAACTCACTTGTGATACATCTTCACTGGCTGTATGTGGGACAGTCAATTGTTCAGAAAAAGTGTCAGCACTGCTTAGCTTGCGCTTGATTTTGTCCAAGTAGGGGGCAGTGTGAGGTATACCCCAGATAATAATGACTTGGTGTGTGGTGTGGTCTAAAGTGGACTTGAAAGAAGTGTCAAGCTAGAGGAGTCACAAGGCCCAGATCAAGAACCATCTTGATCTTCTCTGTGTTGTCTTGGTAGGAGTGGATTGTGGGACTGCGGCAAATTATGTTGCTTTTGGAGAAACATCACCACCATCACTTCCCTAAAAAATAAAGAAGAAGTAGAATTTTCCCACAGCCGAGTATGAATAACATTTCTATTTTACTGCTCCAATTAAGATTCATTTTCATACAGGTCCTAAGAAGGTAGGAAAACAGTTAAGTATTATATCCCTGTCTTCCAAGTCAAACTAGTCATATAGTATGGATGTGTGGTGTAAATATTACACAGTCATAGAGATACGGCTTGGCAATGCTGGAGAGAATTATTCAATGAGAAAAAGTGTTTAGATGTAGGATTGCTACTCGTCTTTGACTGGCAGTAGTCATCCCGGTCAAAATGGTTACTGCAGAACCAACGCAACGAGAGCTGCAAGTGTGGTGCAACACTCTGTTGGCACAATTCGGAAATGCGCAAACACGAACCATTGTTTTTTTGTCTTTTTTAGATTTTAAATCATTTAGATAACACTAAGCAACACTTACTGTATCCCAACACAACAAACTCTTCCCAGCACTCCTCTCTCCAACTCTTACTCATGTTTCCATCCGTGTCTTCCTGCAACAACTCACCCCTCGTGAGATTTCAGTGCAAGACTTCTCCTTGAGTGTGACTTCTGTTTCGGGTTAGTTTATAATAACAGTCAGAGCCTGTCAGTGGCAAAAACAAACACTTTTAGTGGACGTACTTTGACGGGCGCAATTGCCCCCAAGGATTACATTGCAGCCCATTTCACAGCTGCTGGCTGAAGCGATCTTGCTTAATACTGGACCAATTCCAAAAATTTTTGTCCCCATTATTCACTTAGATCCCAAATGATGGGAAAATAGATTCCAGGTTGAAAAATACCAGAATTACCCTTTATGCTGACCTCCAGATATGAATGTGGTTTGTCAGATAAAACAAAATCCCCTTGAACAGTTGAAGTCAACCAGTTCATGTTGTCAGTGTAAGTTTATGTGCATGCTCTACTTGAGAAATGACCAGGCAAACCGCAACAATAATCCAAAGTGGTCAACTCAAGTTAAAAAAAAGCAAACATGCAGAACACTCATCATTCACGTCTCTTTAGTACACAGTTAAACACGCATTGCAGATGGTTGCTTGTGTTTTGATATGACCCTTCAGTGACTGTATTATACCAGGAATCAGACTTTGCATGTGAGTAGACAGACATCAATTGTTCCAAGAAATCGTCATTTGGAGGTTCAATTTGGTTTTAAGAAAACAAATACAACGGAAATTACACATTGTGCTACGTGCAGCTTTTCTTGTTGCAGTAAGACGTGGAGTAAGTTGAAACAAATCACATTGTTATTTCATCAGTGGTCTTTAAGGGGGTTTCTATTGGTGTTACAGAGTTAGAAATAATGGCTTCTGGACCCTGTTTTTTTTATTTAGGTCGATCAGTAGTGTGGTTTGTGGTTCATGAGCTCTGATCCTTGCTGCAGGGAGGGAGCATTTAAGCGATCACTATTTTGTGTTGGGTCATTGTGAGGTGGTACAAAGTATGAATGAGCCTCTGCTTTTACTGTAAATATCGATTTTTATCTTCTAATCTGCTTTGGTTTATGTTAATCTGAGTGAAAACGCAATGTGCAAGTGGTTGACCTTGTTCAATGTTACCACAAACAAGCACACAATTGTTACAGAATTAACCAGCCTGGTAGGCAGTAGTTATAGACACATATGAACATTTTATGAACCTTCCCCAATAATGTTTTTGCAATAATTATTACTTTTATAGGAGCTATAGGTCAAATGACTACATGTATGTGAAAGTGTCACCTATAATGACAGAGAATCACCCTACTGCACAGTTTCCCTTAGCATTACATAATGTTTTAGCATCTTTTAGCTCATTGTTTTGGTTTTACGGCACAGACTTTTATTGGTGTGGTTCAGTCTCATCGCTCTCATCATCAGCATATTTCCATGCAGGGTCAGTGGACACCAAAACAGAGCTAAAAGAGTGAATAATGAAATAAGCCTCTAGGGGTTTTCTAAATCTCACCTGCACAATTTGTTTCTTCTCTTTTGTTGTGTTGTTTTATGTTCTTTTGTTTTTACTGTGCAAATAAAAAAATAAAAAAAAGATTTGTGGAGTGGCCAAAAACACGACTCCAAACGAATGCTTATCTTGTTCCGTGTCCTCTGTAAATAGGCAACTATTTGCTAACATATTAATAACTTTTTGTGCTTACAGGTGCTCCATGGCTCCCAAGGTGACAAAAAAATGCACTATGATCATGTAACATATTTGGCCTTGTTCAACATTAACTTAAGCACACACTTGTTACTGAATTATCTTGTGCTGTGTTAGGTAGCAGTTATACACAGATATGAACATTTTATGAACTTTCTCCTTTGAATAAGGTTTCTGCAATGAATCTATATTCTATAGTAACTATATGTCAAAATTTATATGAAAAGTGTCACCTATAATGACTTTCTACCAATACCATTTATTTAACCTCAACCTCTAAAAAGCCAGAATGAAATGTTGAGGTCTCAGAAGTCCATAATATCTCTAAAATCCTGGGTATAGCCCTGCTGGCCACACTGACGTCTATGACTCTTTTTTGAAAAGAGACCAATCATTTAACACTGATTTTTACCCACATCCAAAAGTTGGCATGATTCCTGCTTCCTGCTTCATTGCACTTTACAGTAAAAGAAAAGTCCTCTGGTGGTGGGAGCAGCTCATGAAATAATCCATGTAATAGAAAGTTACGATAAAAATGTAGGGAAAATAAAAACAAGCTTCTGATTATCTGCTAGAGTATGTCTAACTAGTTAAACAGCAGTTTATTTTGCAAATACTGTTTTTAGTCCAATTGTCACTCCTGTTTTGATTTATTAATTATTTTATTTTATAATACAGTAAATGTGCCCTAGCGATGTCATATTACATCATATGCTCTATGTGTTATATCTTCAAAAGCCCACTGTACCACCCAGTGTTACTGGGCCGTTACCTTGTCCCTAATTTGAGGCTTTTCTTCAAAATACCCTCCTGTGCTCAAAAGACCTTGACTCATAATTGTTGAAATGACATCTCTACAAGCACACACTACTATCATCTGAAAGAACCCATTTCTTTCTACATAGCTTCACAAGGTTTATGGAAACATTTTTTCTAGATAAAATCCTCGACCAAAGATCTGAGGAACATGGCCCACTTGGTTCAAACAGCCATGACATTGTAGCAGAGCCAGATAAGACCTGATTAGACTTGTCAGGTTTGCTGCTTACCAGCACGTTCAGCAGCACCACCTGCATCTTCTAACTCTCCAACTGTCTAACCACTCATCCCCCTCCCTGGGAAATGCTGAATGTGCACTTTCTCTCCTCACATCTGTGACCCCTTGTGCCTCAGTAAATGCTGTCTGCTCCTTCTATCTAGATCTCAAACACACACTCATACACACACGCAGTCAGACAGGCACAAGCATGCAGACACACACTTCTTCCTACATTTCGCTTTCTCCAATCTGTGTCTCGCACACCAGAACACAGATGCACACACTTTTCTCCTCAACCTCAAAACTCGGTCTTCCCTTCCCCCATTCTACCACTCTGCGGTTTCAACTTGAACCTGTTACAGATGAGTCTCAAGGGCTGCATTCCAGCTCAAGAGCCATTTTCCAAATGCAGCGGTAACAGCCTGGAAGTCAAGTTGTCCTGTTCCTGCCTGGAATTAAACATGATGATCATTTGTTAATGAAGTTAGATTTGGAAGTGAGGTTCATCATCTGCCATGTGTTAAGCTTCAGTCTTGAATTTATGTGAGTTCTTATGTGTTTGGTCAGGCACAGCATACATGCAATTACAATTCCAGAACTCCCCTCCCTTGTTTGGAAGAGGTTCATAGCCACAATGTGTTTTCCACAACAGAGATTAATCCAGAATTGACCAAATATAAATCCTTAAATATACTGCAGCATATCAAATAAATGGTTATAAATAGCACCCATGTGCAAACAAATGCAGATGTTTCAACCACAAGCATTGCTGTTTGACTTGGCTCATTTAAATGCTATTGCAGTTCTGCTCTACAGCGTGCAAAAGATTCACTTTAATTAGGGACCGGTAAGATATCCAACACTTAAGCTTAATTTCCTGAAGCTACTTGACAATTTGATTGCATTGTATCTTCATTCTTTTAACATATGCGGTGTTTAAAAATACAACCATTGCTGGAAAATGTGGACTCTTGTTGGGATCCAAACGATACTGTTCCAACATATAAAGTTCATCAAAAACATCAACCTGAAATGCATTCAGCTTTATATAAAAGTCAAACCCAGAATAAACCATAAATTCCTTTTTCTTACTTTATTTTTACGACTGGTAAACATTTTCTGGAGGGTATCTGGTACTTTGTGGAGATATAAACTTTTAAAATTCTGGCTATGGTTGTGGTTTTATGCACTGCAGTATTTTATTTTATTTTATTGTTGTTATACTTTATTGAACATCATTTGAATATATTGACAATGTTCATACTGGTTTCACAACCCCCAATTAATCACACTTCAATTGTTTTAGGTGCTATAGTAATAGCTCTAATCATCAAAAATGAAAAATAATGATGGTGGAGAATAATAAATAAACAAAAACACAAACAAAGAAACATATAAAAAAACAAGACAATAAAGATAATAATAATAATGTTACATGTATAGAGTGAAGCCCAGCAAGCATATATGAATCAAAGACAGGAGGGATATACTATGTGTTCGTATCCAAACATATAATCACATTAATACATATCCACCCATCTACATGTTCATGTATACATTAATCTATTAAATTGGTTTATTGAATGTTTGTTTTGAAACATTCAATACACACATTTTATTGAATGTTTACAGTGCACTGCTGATAATCTTAATTTAGTAAATTAATAAGAAAAATATAATCATTACCACTACTACCCCCAAATACTGATAGTGATGTCATCTATAACTTATCACAGGCTTGTACAAATGGAGATGTGAGAGTTTTGATTTACAACTGTGTCCTTTACAACTATATCTGTAAGTTTAAATCAACTGGAATGATGATTAGAGAATGGGTACTGCTGATTTTTTTGGCTGCTCAATTGAAAGTGACAATAAAGAACAGCACTGTTCTGTTAACATGTTGTCAAAGGTCAAACGAGTGTCATAAATTATGTCTGCTGCCTTTGTGCAGTGCGTAGACATTCATGGTGAATGAGTTGACTAAGCTGTTGAGAGATTCCAAGCTGCACTGAGCAAAGAGCTGAAGTTAGATCCCAAAACTCAATCCAGTGGGTGACAACATGCAACAAAGATAGCGATGAGGTGGCTGTCATGAATAAATACGTACTATTGGAAAAGCAGGGGATAAACCAGTGAACAAATATATACTCTATCTAAGACCAACCCAGTTTCTCAATCACAGCAAAAAAAACAGTTTGTACTGTGTACACAATGTTTTAAAGAAATGCTATAATGATGTCATCTGCCAATAGCTCCAACTTAAGTCAAACTGTTTACTCAGTACCATCTGCAGGTTGGAAGTTCATTTCACAAGGGAACGTTATCTCATTAGCTACTTCTTGCTACACCAACAGTGTAACACATAAATCCCCTGCACAACTGGAATCACAAACGGCTTAAAACTAATCCTGCAATTGAGAAAGCCTGATTTTGCTCTTCCTCTGGCGATATCCATGAGCTCCCAGAGGTGGGAAACCAGAACTCAGCAGATCTCTGTATCTGTTAGCTATTTAGTGGCCAACAGTGAATCTGTAGTTGAGGCCAGCTCACAGGTACGAATGTAAAGTAGAACATCAAATTATATCGCAGTATGTGGTTAATCTTTTTAGTGCTTGTATATTGAAATAAGAGGCTGTCTAACAAGTAACTTGACATTTGAACCTGTAATTTTTAGGTCTTCATCAAAGCAAATGTTGGTGTTTGTGACTGATTTTCAAGTCTGTAACCAACACCTTAAAGTTCACCGTTGTGTTGTTGGAAAAACTAATGTTGGAACTAATGTTATGGTAAACAGGAAACCCAGGATATCCAAAGTGCTACTACCATGAATAATGATATAGTGAAGAGAAAGTAAAGATAGGTTAAAATAACATCAGGGAACTTGCTTTCAGAATAAAAGTCATAAATTATTATGCTTTAACGACCTTCTGGCCAGTCCCCCTATTTTGTGCGCCCAAAGGAAAATTTGAGAGGTGGCATTCTCTGTTCCAAACTGATATTGTTTGTGGACTGCGTGTATCCTTGCCAGAGCTCTCCGTTGTCCAAGGGCAGCACAATGCTACATAGCAGGGCAAAGCCCCAGAAAATGATGTCATCCACTAAGAAACTAATCCATGACGAGGATGCTGAAGGATCTTCCCCTCCTCCTTCCTTTGCGATAGAATAAAATGAACAAGGGCCGTCACAAAAACCAACTAGAAGAAAAAAAGGGATTGAGATTTTCTTCCAAACAGGATGAACTTAAAAACAATCGCTTTGAGAATACCTGACTCAAACGAGGCTACTTCCGAGGACAAGTAAGGACTGCATTCCATTTGCTCATGCACACAGAGCAATACTATGGAGCCACCTCACTCAAAGTTTGTTCAAATAATACAAGCTTATTGCTCACAAAGCAGTCTCTTAACTGCCATAAGAAATACTCAGCAGCAATATTTTATGTGCTGATGGGGTGCTGTGAGTACCTCCAAGAGGCAAAGTCAACTAATGTGATTATTGAGGATAAAAATGTGATATTGTAGTGTAAACTCAGTGTTATGGAGAAGCCTTGTGCAATCTGGCACAAGAGATTGGCTTGTTATGGAAGAAAAGGGATTTTGTACACAAATGAAGAGGTATTAAAAACATTACTACACAGCTGCAAGGTACAACACTGTCAAAAGATCAGGGTACAGGGCAGAGTTTGTTTTAATCTGATAGGTCAATTGAGAATATTTTCCAATCCTATCACCAGACAAGAATGTCCAGCGTTTTTTGTCATGCTAATGGTGTTGCTCTAGGGATGGCAATGCAAGTCTATTCACTACTTTGGTCCTGACTGAAATATCTCAACAGTTATTGGATGGATTTTGGATGGATTGGATGGATCTCATAAAAAAAACCAAACAAAAAAAAACATATATTCAAGGTCCTCAGAGGATGAATCCTAATGACCTGACTTTTCCTCTAGTTCCACCATTAGGCTGACATTCTTGACAGCTGATAACTATTGGACAGATTGCTAGAGAGAGTTTAGTAGGGAAATTCATGTTCCCCTCTGGATGAATTATAAAAACTTTGGTGATCCCCTGACTTTTCATCCAGCACCATCATCAGGTCAAAATTCCAGTCGGCCAATATATTGGTTAATAATCAAATACCTGCAGAAGTAATGACATTCCCATCAATTATTTGCGTTTAGTGACAATTAGCAAATGTTGGCTCAAAGCACCACAGTGTGATAGTACAGGTTAAAATTCTCGCTTTCTACAATATCTGCATATGGCCAATGTGGTATATTAAAGGTTAGGGAAACATTATGGTTATGGAAAATAAATGATGGTTAAGTATGGTTGCGGTTTGACAACTAAAACACTTGGTTCATCTTAGGTAAAAAGAAATGTGGTCATAGTTCATAAAAATTATTAATGAAGCCTGAAAATCACCCTCTGGCCTTTGTCTGTTGCTATTTCCTGCATTGACAATGATCATTGACAATGGAAATACATTGTGAGGTGCAGAATGGTCCACTGTGGATGTAATTTATAGAGTCCATATATTTTATAACTTACATATTGGTCTTATATCACAGCTTTATGATGGAGTGTGGTACTTATAAAACCTGAAGTTGGCACATTTACGTTGTTTGTATTTACAGCTCTTACCATGCTATTGAGAAATGTTAATCGACATGTCAGTTCGTGCCTTTCTTTGTTTATAACGCTGCCATGAAAATAAATAAAATATTTTTTTAGGTTACCTGGAGGACTGTTGACATTTCATTGAGGTGAGACATTGTAACTATTGCAGCATTAAAGGTTCTGTCATCTTTGCTTTGTTTGAAAGCAACAGTATATGGTAGGTTACATATTTCAATTTTGAATTCTAATCCACTGTAATTGATAAAAAACATGTTTTGTTTTGAGGTCAGAACCAAAAGGCGTGGAAAGACAGCCTTTGTTAATTATGCCCCAAAACTGTGAAACGGTTTCCCAAGGGTCTAAATCTGTTGACACTTTTAAATGAAGTGTTTTTACTTAATGTTTGTTTCATCTTGTCTCATCCTGTCATTTTAATTTAATTTTACCCTATTTTAATTCATCCTTGTTTTTATCGTTTTATCAAAAATGCTGACTCTTTGCTTTTATTTTAAGCACTTTGTGTTACATTTTATGCATGAATTGTGTTACATAAATGAAGTTTATTATTATTATATTATTGTTATTTCATGATATCATTAAATCACCTAATCTTATTAACAGCTTGTAAAGTTACTGACCCTGACCTGAACCGGAATCCGTTCCCCTCGCTTGACTTCCTCCTCACGGCACACTTGACACATGTAATGTTAATTTCAGATGCTTTGTATGCAGTAATGGGGTATTGTCCATCGGTTTCCTGCCTTAGAGTGTGAGGGCTATGAATACAGGAAGGTCAGACTAAGATAACAAAGCTATTAGTCCACAGTAGGAATGATTAATGGTGGGATGCGTGTTTGAGGAATCTGTGGAGCAAACTCATGCACAAGCTCAAAACTTGGAGGACATGCATCATAATTTTGCACCTCGTTTGTGAGTCTGCTGCAGGTTAGCTCTTTTTTTTTTTTTTTTTTTACAACTCTCAAGTAAATGTGAAGTTTGTATATTTGCCTTTTTTAATTCACAAGTTATTGTTTTCTGCATGACATACCCCAAAGCATTTTTACGGGATGCTTTCATCTACTTAGAGAATTCCACGTCTGTGTCTACATTTGAGGCTTAGTGTCTCAATTTGTTTGTGTGTGCGTGTGTGTGTGTGTTTTTATATTTGTGCATGTAAACAGAGATGGTATGTATATGAGAGATTATGCACGAGTTTTGTGGGGTTATGGGGTTAACCTCTGATTAATTGCACATCTCAGCTTGTGGTAAGGACACGCTACTTTAATTTTGCAGCTGCTTGATTTCAGCATATGATATATGCAGTCCAATTGGCCTTCCGACCGCATACCAAAGCACTTAAAATAGTGTGCGTTTCTCTGAGCTCTTTGCTGTCAACAAAACAATATGGGGAGTTATTAATAATGTGTTATCTCAATTGGAAGAATGTACTAACAATAAAAAAGAACTCTCTGCCCCGGAGGTTGTTGATGTTTTCCTTTCCGTCTCCTTTTGTGTCTTACATTTTAAAGTTGTGTCTCGTTGTTGCTTGTTAAGACTTGCTTTTTTTCTAATTTTAAACATGGGCTAAAGTGTGTGTGTATGTGTTTGAGTGGGTGTGAGTGAGTAGAAAGAAATATTTACTAATGGCACAGCAAAGTATCGGTGACTCAGTAAGTAACCATAATCCTGAGTCAACACAAGGTCGTGTGGATTTACTCTCATTCATTTCTCTTGTTTTCATCCGTCAGTATTTCAGCAGAAAAGCCAAAACACTGCATCTCTCCTCCTACGTCAAGCTACATATGATGCATCTCTCTTGAGGCGATGAGTGCTGTGCCCAAGAATTTAATTTGTCACCTAGATTGAAGTCATATAAACACATAAAGATCACTTAGATTTATTTCTATGTTGCTGCATCCGCATAACTTTGCCCCAAGACAGACTTGTTTGCCCTGATACAAGATGTTTTTAATCACCTGCAGATTCTACAAAGTTGGAACTTGTGGAGGTACATAAAACACAACAGATGGAGTTGTCTGTTTGACGTAGTTTGATAGTAGACAGATATAGAGGAGTGTCGCAAGCCTGACTGACTGAACTGAATTTGTTGCCTAATGACCATGGCGCCCTGACAGTAGCGCTGCGGTAAAAATGTCAAGTTACATATCACATCCTAAATCAAAATACAACTTTTACTCCAACATTCTTCCTTAAGAGCCACGTAATGTCCATCCATCCAGAGGGAGCTGAGACAATCTCAAATTGCAATCTGAAAAATGGAAACTTCAGGAAGAAGCACCTTTTAAAATGTCTCATAATCCTGAATTTTATGCAGAGCAGGATGTCACAAATATAGCTTTGTGTGACTCTTTCAAGGTGACCACCGTAGAGCCTTAAGGGATAAAAGCTCCATAAGGTTTTGATACTGCACTCCTGGACTTCCTCAGAGTGCATTCAACTTAAGATATAATTAAAAGTGAACCGGCAGGCAGGGAGCCATTGCAGGCATGGAGACAGACTGTCAGGAGGCTGGAGACCTGCCAAGGATCCCGACCCGCCACACGGCAACAGCTCCGTGACGTGGCAAGGCTCCTCCGTGCTAAGAGGTGCACAGCAATGGAAACCTCGGGCTAGTCTCATCCCTTTCCATCCTCACCCTATCTCTCCATCTAATTCTCTCCCCCGTATAGACTTACACAAAGTCACACTAAGACAAGTGTAGATGTTCACACACGCCCACACCTGGATTAAATCATACATCTTCTCCCTGACTTGAGGCATGCAGTCTGGATACTGAGGAAGGATTAGGTGTTGAAAAGCCAAATAGGTATAAAACAGAAAGGCTTTTAGAAATAGAAAATTTTTGAATGAAGTAAGCCTACATTTAAGTGGGGCTGAGTATCGTTTGTATTTGATCAATACTGATACTACCTATCAATTCTGGTTCATAGTGATCCTGATAAAGATTTTTATACATAAAAATTGTTGAGTTTTAAAAAAAGATAAAACAAAGGGGAAAAAAAAACACATTCCTTAAGGTATTTTTTTTAATGTCTTTTAAATTGTATCATGTATTGTATCTTATTACTGAATGGAATGTCAATTATTCACTTTAACAGCAGATGTTTATACACAAACTTTCAAAACATCAAATAATACCTAGAAAACCATTCAATGTCATAGCTATATCTGAGACATGCTCGACTCTGAGAAGGGTGTGGATTTCGAGTTGAATGGATATGAATTGAATTACATGAATAGGGAGAACAAAAAAAGGAAGGGGTGTGGCTGTGTATGTGGATAAAAGCCTCAATTATAAGGTAGAGGAAAGCACGACAACTACTATTGATGATGTGATGGAATGCATTACCATAGAAATCTGCATGGAAAAAATGAAAAATGTAATTGTTAGCTGTGTAGCTGCATGCACCTCCATCCAACACTGAAACATTTAAGGATAGTATGGAAGGAACGTTTGCCAAGACAGATCAGAAGATTACCTTCGTTTATGGGGATTTCAGTATAGACCTGTTATATCCTGACAAACACAAAATGACTGATGAGTTGTATAGAAAGAGTCTATATCCAGTGATCATTAAGCCAAGCAGAATAACATCACAATGTGCTGCTCTAATAGACAATATACTTACAATTAATATGGAAAACAATATAGTGAGCAGGCTACTAATGAATGATATCAATGACTCACAAAGTCAGACACTGCCTATGAAATATCAACCCCAGGAAAGTGGCTGGACTAGTGGTGGGCCACGTCCTTAAAGACTACACGGATCAGCTTACAGAGGTTTTCAGAAACATCTTTAACCTCTCTCTATCCTCATCATGTGTCCCTGCATGTTTCAAAACATCAACAATAATCCCAGTGCCTAAACAGTCAGCTGTCACATGCCTGAACGACTACAGGCCTGTGGCGCTTACCCCCTTACTCGCTAAATGTCTGGAGAGACTGGTTATGAGGTTATGAGGCATATCAGAAGTGTCATACCAGTGTCTTTCAACCAGCACCAGTTTGCCTACAGGGAGAACAGATTGACAAAAGATGCAATAGCTATTGTGCTTCATACTGCATTAGAATACCTGGAGCATAAGTACACATATGTAAGAATGCTCTTCTTCTATCATAGCTCTGATTTCAACAAACTCAATCCTGCCCAACAAACTCAGTACCAAATTACAGGATCTGGGACTTAATACCTCATTACGCAACAGGTTATTGGACAAACTGTACACAGTCTATAAGACTTGGCAAGCATGTATCATCCACTTTATCCCCGAGCACTGGTGTTCCACAGGGACGTGTGCTTAGCCCACTACTTTATATCCTTTTTCCACATGACTGCTCCCCCTCCTAACCTTTTAACTCCATCATTAAATTTGCAGATGATAACACAGTGCTCGGCCTCATCTCAAATCATCTGAAGCACAAAGGCTGGCAGTATGATGTAACAGTCACAACCTGGCTCTGAACATCAAGAAGATCAAAGAAGTTATCATGGACTTTTGCAGGTCAGGGCAACACATAAATAGCGAGGCAGTGGAGAAGGTCGCCAACTTCAAGTTCCTGGGCCTGACAGTGACTGAGGAACTGTCCCACCAATACCTCCTCAGTGACTGGGAAAAGCTCAACAGTGCCTTTTTTACTGGAGAAAACTGAGGAAAGCAAACCTAACGCTGAAGCTTCCAATGAATTTCTACCACTGTGCCATCGGAAGTGTGCTGACATACTGCGTGTCAGTGTGGTTCACCAGAAGCATGAAGGCGGACCAGCAAGCTCTTCAGGGAGTAATAAAGACTGCTGGGAAAATCATCGGGGCCTACGCTGATCTCACAGCATCATCAGAGACTAATCATCCAGCCCATCACTTGTTTGACCTCCTGCCCTCAGGAAGAAGATACAGGTTTATCCGAGCAAGGACTAACAGAATGATGAACAGTTTTTTTTTTTTCCCCCCCAAGCAGTCAGGCTGCTAAACAAAACTCCTCAGCCCACACCCCTCCCATACAGTCCTGTCCCAACCCCCCAACCCCCCTTCCTCCTCATGAAGCATTGTACACTCTGTATTGTTCACTTGTATTATCATATCTGAATTACTGTGTGAAGGTATGGGGCAACAGCTACAAAAGCACCTTACAATCAATCAATGCATACTACAAAAGAGAGCCATTAGGATAGTAAACATTGTAGGACATCATGAACACACTAACAAGCTGTTTTCAAAGTCACATGCTTTGAAGTTCATTGATCCGGTGGAATTTCAAGACTGCACAAACAATGTACAAAGGAAGAAATAATTTACTTCCTGGCAACATATAAAAAATGTTCTTAGTCAGAGAGGGGATTTATAACTTATGAAACAACGTCGTGTTTACACCAATCTTAAAAATAGGCCTGTGTGTATTTCAATTTGTGGGGTGGTCTGGATGAAGAAATCAAAAAGAGAAAAAAATATCACAGTTTAAAGAGATGTACAAAAAACAGAAAGGTACAGAAATGAGGAAGGGGAATTTTTTTTAACATTCTTGATCTGGTAGTGTTTGATTATGTATGAAGAGGATGAACATAGAGGTTTAGTTGTGTATAATGACACTGGGGCGGATAGTTGGACTATGTGAATCTTTAAGTTGATTGATTAGTACAGAATAGGTGTAAGACCAGACAAGCATATTGCTTGACATGAAATGTTTATTTATGTTGCTTATTAATAGTCTGTTGTATATGTTCATTGTTAATTTTATTGGTCATTTTTGTTGAATTTCTACTTATATATTTTATTTTTTAACATGTTTGAAATATGTTTATTCAATTCAAATTCAATCCGATTCAATTACTTGGGGTATTCATATTCATTCGTTGTTGTTGTTATGTGGTGTTGGTGTGTTTTCTACCTCTGTAAACAATAAAGTTGTATTCTATTCTATATTCTCTAGTCTTGCTATGTACAAGTTTAATGTACACTTTAGTTTTTACTTGAGATGGACATCATGTTGTAAACACTACAAATGCACATGTATACACACACACATTGATACATTCAACACAACACTATTTAGGTGTTTCTCTTTACTAGTCACAGAGAGTACTACCGTAGATAGGCTGTGAAAAAAGGTTTCTTCTGTGGTTCTTGAGAAGATTTCTAAAGTCTGAGAAAACATCACCTAAATTATCTTGATTCGGGATTCAGCAGTACAGAGGTTGAAAGATATGAGCATTGACCAGTCAGAGAAAAAATATTCTATTGGAGTAGCATTATAGGGAATGTATGATCCAGTGTTTTTGCATACATTACTAAATCACCAAATACTAAACAGTATTGAGTGACAAACTCAGGACTGAGGATTACAATAATATATGCATGTAACACAAGGAGGGACCATATCTCAAAAGGGTTATGCTGTCAATACACAACAATTAGTATAGCATTGTGCAGTGGGAATGAGCACTGTTTTGAGAATTTTATTTTATTTTCCTGCTGTGACACTTAAATATCCAACAGTATTTAGAGGTCACAGGTGAAGGAATTGATTTCACGGTATCTCATGTGATGGTAACAACCATTCAGAGATTAGCGCATCTGAAAAGGGGGCCATGCCACAACTTGTCCTCAGTGAGACATCATGGATCTGTTTTATAAATTCATCAAGGAGGATGTGGAAGGGACAGAGCTCTTTTTTTTTGCAAAGCCCCCCTCTTCTCTCATTCTCATTTTGGTATTCCCCTGTGGAGCTCACTGCCACCCAGAGCTTGATACAGAGCAGTAAATGAGGTTCCCCCTGACATTTCCAAAGTATCAGGGTGTGCCGAATGGTAGTGGCATGCGAAGTGAGTCTAAAGCAGTGCCTGAACTTTTGAACCTGTCACCTCGCCTTTCTTCCCTACAACTGCATGAGAACTTTGCTTGCCTTTGTGTTACAAGCTGAAGATGGACTCAGGGAGGTTGGACTTTGTGTGAACTTTTCTCATTAACCTAATTCCCCCCCTAATAAATGCGCACGTGCACACACATACATTTTACTACCTCCCTTATCTAACATATGACATATCCAAAATGGGATGTATTATATATGTGAATAGGTAATTTCAATGAATGAATGAATGAATCCATTCCTTCACATTCATCAGTCAGGGAAGAGCACCCAGAGTGTTAGCAGTTGACTGGCAGTTGGCTTACAAATGAAATGAATTTATTCCTTGATGAATATAATTCAAGTTATGACATTCATCTTCTTGTCCCTTTGACACTCTCTTTGTCATATGTTTCTCTTTTATTTCCTTCAAATGCACTGCATGACCTTAACAGTTTCTGTGCAATAACTTAAATTTCCCACAAGAAAGATGTGGGGTTAAAATGTTGTATAAATGTGTCAGACTTGTGGATATAAGTGCAGCCTAAATAAACAGATATTAGTGGTCCCTATTATCTTAATGCCAGTGTGGTGTTCTGATGTACTGCTCAATGAAGACAATTTCAAAAAATGACTATAGATGCAAAAACCTGAAAAACTCTTTTGGTGTATGCACCGGGTTGAGCAAATTTTACTGGAATAACTATCGTGCCATTGTAGAGCATCGTATCCATTTCTTTTATATACAGTATATCAAGGAGTTTTCCTCATACAAATCTTAAGAGCAAGATTGTGTTATATCTGGGTTTCAGAAGTTACAGTTACACGCAGTTGAAAGACTACTTTTTGTCAGCCACAGGAGATATGGGGTGAGCAGCATTGTGGAGGGGTGAACAGAGGGGAAGACATGGGATTGGGGGGTTGTGGAACAGTTAACACTTCTGGGCTTGTGTTTCAAATCTTGTCTGAACACCTGGGTCTGCATATTGTATGGTGGAAGCAACTGGGGGAAATTTTGACCTAGAGTCTAAAACGTGGCTCTTACTTGACTGTGCTTTCCAGCTTGCTCCAAACTCACTGGAAAGTCCTATTCAGCAAGTGGAAACTAAGAGGGGTCCTAGAGCCCCACAAGCCTCAATTAATAGTCTTGGATGTCCACGCATGCAGCGCTCTGCATAGGGATAGCTTTATTAAGTATCTGTGATACACTAGTTGGTCTGCCACTCAGATAGTTATTAATTTGGTCAACCCACACCCAGTGTCACAAAGAAAAGAGAATACATTTGACCATTTATTCAGAATTTGTCCTTTTGTACTTACCCCCTTAATTCACAGAAACAGCGTCCTTGGAGTAAACTGGTTCCAGTATGTTGGCCCATAAGTAATGCTGGGAATCAGCTGTTTCCATTTGCCACCTCAGCACTATGTATGATTCATTTTTTTACCCGTCATACAGCAAGAGATTGCTGTTGAAAGTTTTTTTTGTGATCCAACAAGTACAACAACATTTAAATAAAATATTTCCACAACAGCTACTGAGATAGAGGACTAAATGTACGTTCCAGCAAAGAAGAAGAGCAGAGCAGTGCAGGGGTACATGAGGTGAATCTGTGTGAGAGTTTGGAAACTGACTGGTTTCAAAATTCACAAAGAAACTGCAGCTTTCTTTTTCTTCTCGTCTGATCATTCATGAAGAGGAGTCATACAAACCGTTGTATAAGTGAAACTTTATTCTGCTCCCTAGAATAAATTTGCTCACTGCTGGCGTCCACTTGCTTCTTTCAGTTGGCTTTGTATGCAATTGTTCTGCCTCAAAAATTTGCTTCGTGTTCAGTCTTGAGTACTATCTGTGTCTGCCAGGAGTAAATGTGTCAGAGGAGCACCCTACATGTACATAAATATATTGTACAGCAAATATAAATGATTTTCAGTTAGTAAGTTATACTATGAAGTCTACAGTAGTTTAGTTTTCCTAGAGGAGAGCGGTTATGTTACATTGTACACTGCATGTTGACATCCAGGCCAACAGAGAGGTGAGAAAATTACACCCCTCCTCCTCCTCCATCCCTTGGTTAACCATAAACCAATTAGGCTATTTGCTGAGTACAGGCAAACTAGGGCCATAAATGGGGTTAGGGATTTCCATCAAACCACCTCACAAATTGGTCTCCAGTGAGGGACTAGGATTGAGTTCCCAGTCCCAAACAGTTGCAGCCAGTAGTGACTGTGTTGCTTGGGTTGGACAGATGGGATAACTGGGCGGGTCAGCGGAAGCAGGACCAGCTCAGTATGCTGCTGTTGAGGCCATCTGGAAAAGTGGAACGGGATTCCAAGGCCTGATGATGAGGTGAAGAAAAGTGCTTTCCCCTCTGGGCCTGCTGGGCCTAGCAGTGATTTGTACCACAGCGAAAAGGCGCTTGGTGAGAGGAGCTGCTCTTTCTCTCCAAGCAGCCGTCCTGAGATTCCTTCACCGTTTGCCATTCCTCCTCATCTCTTTATTCACTCCACTCCATCTATCCCCTTCTTCCCTGTCTATCTGGCTGCATCTGGCTTCCTCTCTGAGGTGCCTTTACTCTGCTGTCTTTGACTGCTCCTTCCTCTTTGTTTGTCTCCAAGAGTCTTTCCTTTCGGCTGCCAAACTAGATGCACAGACAGTGAAAGAAATCTAATTCTTCTCTCAAAAATGCTAATCTTTTTTTTTTTTTTGTCTTGAGTTCTGAATTGCAGCTCAAAGGTCATAGTAACATGCTTTTCAATTTCACTTATCGATTCCTGAAAGTGAAGTTTGGACATACTGCACTTCCATCGAACTCTCCAGGTGTGCATGCCTCAATGCTCTTGTACAGTATTTCCAAAATGGGGGTCTGAAGCCCTCAAAGCATGGCTTCACAAATGACAGTAATGAACGGTAAAATGTTATGACTGCACTGTTAAAGATTTTTCCATCAACAAACGGTAAAGAACTGGCAGCAGGGTTACCATTAATTTACTGTAAAATTAATGGTGTCTTGCAGTTGCTGAAATTAACAGTTTGTTGCTGTTTTTATAAATACAGCATTCAACTGTTTTTTTCTACTTTTACAGTAAAATACTACCAAAAGGATTGCAGTTTATTACTGTTAATTTGCACTTTTTCACAAGAGGTAAAATTACAGATTTATACTGTAAACATTATGCAATATGTATGACATACTACTCAACACACTATTTTGTAATGACTACTAGCAGTGAGGAGTACAGTAAGTTTTGTTAAATTTTTTAAGTATTTTTTTCCAAACCTTGTGACTTGATATAATTACTCATTGACAGTATTTACAACAGCGAATAAACAGCCATTTGAATTGTGACTTAAAATGTTAAGACAAATTATACAACTTCAAGATGTTATTTTCAAACCATGTCTCACTTTATCAACATTTTAAATGATGATGCTAAACGTTTGTACAAAATGGGAAAGTAATAGAAAAAACAAAGGTAATTAAACTTGCATTTCAGTCATTTAAAAAGTAAATACTTAAACAAGTAGTGCAGACTGTCTGGACATTGTACACAAATAAAGACTTTAAACACATGCTGTCACTGTCCAAGTTAAGTGTGTATTTATAAGGGTTTGTAGTGAGTGAATGACTAAAAACGTGACTGAGTGAATCAGTTGGTCAGTGCATATCAGTGAGTGAGTGAGTGAGTGAGTAACTGAAAAGTGTGGCTTAGAGACTGATTGTGTGGGTGGGTGAGAGGGTTCACTGACTTATACAAAGTCCCACCCCGGTGTCCATTAGTATCTTTAGTAGACTCAGCACACAAGGGCTGACTGATGTCATCGTTTTCTGTATGACTTTCTTTGTCTTCAGTGACCAGACTCCTGCCGGGGTGCCTCTCTGAGTTTATCCCTATGAACTGCCTGAAAAAAAAAAGTGTGCTCAGAGAGGGTGTAAAAATGTTTTATTTATTAAGATAATAAGAATAAAAATAATAGTAATGGGACATCATCTAAATAAAATTAAGTTGTTTGGAGACGTTGGAATATAAAACAAAGTGAAATGAAACTCACCGTGTAATTTGGAGCATTAGAATCACAAGTCCAGCTCCACTTTCAGAAATGTTGACTTGCCACTGTAATGAGAGATTATTTTAGCAACAGTACAGATGTAGCTAGTTAGCAAGACTCTGATTTCAAAACTTAATTCAAGTCCAATGCTTCTCGCATTTGATCTGAATAAAATTCAATTCAAGAAAACAATTTGAGGAAAAACTCCAAAATATCAAGATTGGTTAGTAAGTCAGACAGAATTTGAAAGAATAGATCTCGGGCTTAGTGAAAACTTATATACTAGTACAATAGCTTATTTTGTTTTATGTTGTAATCAGATGGCAAAGTACCAAATCATTATCATGACAGAAGTAAGGGCATATAGCACAATTCAGTTTGATTGGGAATGTAATGTATTTTGTTTATGCTACCAAGCAAAGCAAAAAGGAACTCACCTGTTGATTTGCTGGATGAAGATGGGTGAAAAATCCTGCTCTAATGTTCAGGAGGACATGTGCCAACTCTCTACTGTTGTTTGTGTCCCCAAAATGCAATGCAAAATACTGTTAAGTACTCTTTACTTTCCTCCAAGCAATCAATACTGTAAAATATCTTTATCTTTCGTCTGAGCCATGTCATCAAACCAAAGTAACAGTAGTGTACTGCATTTAAAGATAACAGGATTATACTGTTGACATTTTGATGTAAAATAACAGTAATGTACAAAAACAATATAATTCAGGGAGGAGGTCACTATAACATGACAGAGTACGTACTGCAGTGTGGTATAATAATGCAGTGTCTTTGAAATTCCTAGTAGTCATAATGTGTCAGAATTAGCCGCCTGAATCTACTGAAAATAAGGGTGTTTTTTGCCTTCAAGAAATTCTTACTTATTTTTTTATATGGTAGGAATTTCAACCAACCAGGATACAAAAGAATCTGACCCAGTAATCAGAATTGGAAATGGATTCATAATTTATAAAATATCAAACAATACCCAACTGTACTTGTCAGTGAGAATACTCTCCAGGTTTGGTGTGATTACGGACTAATTTCCAATTACTAGAGTCTATGATCCTCTGAAAATGTGTTACAGCTGTGGTTTGGTGTGTGATGTGATATCTGATGGAGAAGCAAATGTGACTGTTTTGATATGGAACCACATGGGTTGAATTACAGTCAACTCTGGGACTTGGATTTACCGTAGGTGCAGCTGATTGAATTAGATTTCAGTGATGCTCACATTGATCCATTTCATGTATTTTGATATCTCACAGTGATAAGAAGGAGGACATTCTTAGAATTAATGTGTTCCTATACCCCTGTCATAACAGGAAAGCTATATAGACAGGTAAGCTTTAGTGAATAAGAGATCTCAGATGAGTCATGTAGTAACTTTGTATGGTCTTTCTGTCTGAACTGTCCCAACAGCATAAGCCAGACATTTATGGCGGTCAAAAAACACAAGCACTTAATTTGCAGCTACAATTTTACCCAGCTTCACTTAAAATTTTATGTGATTGGGAAAATAAATCCCATACCAAGCAGATTTAAATATTTTAAATGAGTGACCTCAGATGAGGTACACCAGTAAAACCAGTTTACTTCACGTCTAATGACATGGGCAGGAGGAGGTACGTGCGTGTGTGTCGGGGGGGGGATGGGGGAATTTTGGGGAACAAAATGTACTGTACTTGTTCTGGCCTGATGCTAAGCACTTAAAGGCTTTTTTATGGTTAGAAGCGCTTTAAGAGTCCAATATCCCTATTCCAATGCTATAGTCCAGCAGAGCTTCAGCCTGTTGCGGTTGTCTTCAGCTGTTTGGAGGCCATAATGTGAGAGCTCTGGGCTTCTATCAGCCTCCCTTTGTCTCGTCCCACAGAGAGGCTCCTGTTGATGACTTATTTTGGAAACCAGAAGCACGGGCCTCTCAGCACTCAGGACTAGATGGCGAGTGACAGGGCCTGGCTGGCTGGAGCTTAAGTGTGTGAAAACTGGGAGCCTGATAACAGTTTTTGGGAACACATCCAAAAAATGACTGTAATTGTGACAGTTTTTTTGTGGCTTTGTGTTTTGTCTTCTTTTATTTTGATTTGTTTTTTTTTTTTTTTTCTCAGTGGAACATGCTGTTATCATGCTCAGCGGGGGATTTCCGATGATAAAACAGGAGAACACAATTTACTTTTTAGTGCAGCCAATCACAGGACTTCCTTTTATAAAGTTGTTACTGCTGATGATGTGCTATTGTGTTCCTGTATTAGTCTCACTTGGCTGCATTCAGTTTGAGGTATTACTTGTTATCATTGTTACTGAAAGGATGCTTGTGTGAGCATGATGGGAAATGTTAATGTGGTACTGGTTATGTGGTATCGAGTATGAAACTCACAAATGCAATATGGTATGCAAATTAAATGTAGTTTATGAGTGAGACAGACAGTGAGAAATAAAGATCTAATATGCTCACAGCTCACATTTTCTACCAAAATACAGTGAAATTGCTTTTGTGCATGAACCCAAAGCTGGATAATTTTCTGTAGGTAGTCATATTTTTTTCTTTGAATGTAAGCAGACCATTTTAAAAAACTGGTAAAAAAAAAAACAAAAAAACCCAAAAGCCCCCCTCCCCCAAAAAACAAACAAACAAACAAAAAAAAAATACAACTCTAATTCTGGACTATAAGCAGTTTAAAGGGGACCTGTTATGATCGTTTCCAGTTCTATATTCTTGGCTGGACTACAACAGCAGAGCCAGCCCTACACATGGGAATGTCTGTCCGTCGCTGACTGACTGACTGATTGACTCACTGAGTGATGAAGTTACATCATTGGTCAGCCAGCTGAGTACTGGAGTTTCCCCATTGGCCGTTGCTCTTTCAAAATGAATTAGTGCAAACAGTTTTCTATTGTTTTTCTATGTCCTCATGGTGCATTTACAGCGGTTCCACTAAATGTGGCCCATTCCAAATTTATCACACCCTAAGAGCACCCTGCGGCCAAGCAAGCTGATGCCCTACCTCGGTCTTCACCTGGACTCCCACAACATGGCTGCATGACTGTCGGAGGAGTATGTGGAGGCGTTGCTGTGGCTGACCTGGCACCTGGGCGGCAGGGAGCATCATGTTGCTCCGGGATGATGTCGGCAGCTCACCCAGTTGTGGTGTTCCTGGGGCTGCTGCACATGAAAAACATCCAATGTTGGTTTGCGCAGCCTCGGCTGCATCCAAGCCAGAACAAACAACGCAAGCTTGCAGAGTAGGAGACAAAACAGCTCTCCATGCGCCGGGAGGCATGAGGGAAAGTGCACAGTTACAGCACCCCAAATTGCAATCGCTCTGACAAAACACTCAATACAAAGAGAGTCTTAGAAAAACAGGAGACATCCGCTGATAGAAACAGATAATTAGAATAGTTATTATTAGAAATAAAATAAGTCATCTGCAAATAATAAGAACATTGCAGATTAACACATTATAAACACTACCATTGACTAGCTCTGTAACAAATTGGCCAAAGTTTCGCACAATGACCATACCCAGTCCAGCCATATACCAGTCTACCTAGTCTTGTTATTCTGGGACTCCACTAGAGTAGCTTTGCATAATTTACAGTTCAGAGTTGTGTTAAGTTACTGCTGATGAAGACCCAACATTTCCTGCTTTACTGCTTCATATTAAAAGCTTTTAAATGACTAAATAACGGGAGATTTTATTGTGAAGAATTTGCAGGAAACGGAACGTGTTCCTCGCTGAATTAGCAGAGCTTCGTTTGTGGCGCTAAAAACAACATATTTGGAGCTATTTATTTAGCGGATCAGTTAGAAGTAATGCAGGGAGGAATTGTATGGGCAGATATAACCACAGTGATGATGATGTTTGATGAAGAGCTGCAGACAACCGGTACACTTCCATCAGGTAAACTACTTATTTTACTTTGCCGCACTGTGTGTAATGGAAAAACATTCACAGCGTGCTAGCCCAACTCGAGTCATGGCTCGGCGTGACTACCCCCTAAACAATGGAAAAACACCATAATGTTAGCAGAGCAGAGCAGTGAACTTGCGCACTGTGTGTGGAGCAGATGACCATATAAAGAAATACGTCACAAGCCGACATCGGCTCGGGCTGAAAGTAGAAAAAACTGTTTTAATTTGAGCGTTCAGAGCAGTCTGTATTTCTACATTCATTTACCTCATTATTTGACACTTTGGCCACTTTTAATATGAACATCTGACATTGTAACATTATATATATGACTGAAAATAAGGGAAAGCATAATAGGTCCCCTTTAACAAGAAAAGTTCACCTTTCCACTCATCATTTAGGTCAACACAATTAAATCTTCTTAACACATTTAATATTGCTAATCTAACATGAAATGACATTAACAGCTTAGTATAAGTGACATTTCCATTATATGTTTAGTTGTTTATGCCACTTGATTGGAATGGAAGCAGATGACTGTGTTCACAGTAGACCATAACGTGAGATAAATAAATATACTAATTATCCATGTCTTTCCAATGGTGTGAAACTGATCTTATATTCCATACTAAATCCATCTGAATCCCTCCAAAGGTTTCTCTGCTGCATAATACTCTCATGATGTAAGACCAGCAATCCTGGCACAGGCTTTGTTTTAATCAGAAAATTCTGACTCCCTCTAATTAGGCTGGAGCAGGAACAGAGGTTTGTGTAACTAAATTGTCATGAAACACTGCCAGTTGCAGAGTTGTGATCCTGTCAATAGCCTTTCAATTAATCTAGCTGAGGAGTATTATAAGAGTTTTTATTGTTTTGGTAAGAGAAGCTCCTAATTAGGTCTATTTGTGAAACTTTCAGAGTTAGTTCAAATTGAGGTTCCAACTAACTAAGTTCCAACTTTAGCTTTCTTATATGAGAGACTAAAAATATTTTGATTAATTCTTAATGGCCTGTGTTATTCAAGGACATATTCCAGTGTGTTCATATCTGTCTCGTTACAATACTCACATATGAACACTGAAAGAGCTATTGGTCAGGGTAATAATTTCTGCTCTTCACTCTGCCTGTGAAGTGATTCCCTTCTAATGTGAATGACTATTCACTACAAAAGCTTATTTGCACATTCCACATGAGTGGTCTCGAAGGTCCATGACATAAATTTCATCCTGTCTGCAAGAGTCCATATGCACTGTTTTCATGCAGGCCAACATTTATGACTGCATGGTCTGTATGTGCAGTACGTATGTGCTGACAAGCATGTGTGAACACTCTTCCACTCCTTAAGAAGTAGGGGACAAATTCTCTCTTAATCTTTGTTTCAGGCAGAAATGCATGCAAGCTTATATGAATCAGTGAAGTGGTGAAAGTCACCATCTTTTGAAGAGGGTTAGGGTCCATGGGTTCCTGCTGAGCCATGCCAGATCAATACTTCCTAGTAGTCCCCTTACCTTAACCTGAATCTTAGCCCTAATCCCAATCAGTTATCTCTGTGATGCCTAACCTTAACATAAACTAAGACCTAACCCCAGTGCTACAGGAAACACATGGGGAAACATTATTTGAAGGGGAAACAGACCTTGACACAAGACCAGCAATAAACCAACACATGACTTTCAGGACCAGAATTTGTCTAACTCAGGCTGCTGAAGACTCATATTTTCTCCATCTGAGTTTCAGATTGCATTTTTGCACTGAATGATGGCTATGGATTTTGTCCTTTATTATTATTTTTTTTACTGTGTAGTTGCATCTCTTCAGGGCCAGAAGAGGAATGATTACAGCAACCAACAGTTTATTAAATGTTAATATTGGCATGTGAGTATTGTACTAAAACCTACATGTCAAAATCCAAAATTATACTTTAAAATGGAGAACAAGTCAGTAAATCAAGTCTAGTTTAAAGCACTTTATCATGGAGCTATAGTCTATTGAAAGTCAGTTTGGAGTGTTGAGAGCTGTCCATGTTTCTGTTTTAACTCATTTGAAGTCTCTATTTTTTCAACCTGTATTTTTTCAAAGTACATTTGTGCATGAAAGTTCTTTTCCAGCAAAGAGACTGTTATGGGGTTAGATAGTACATAATTCAATATTACATCATCTGTAATATACTATATTTATACTGTACTAAATCTGTGTCATCTTTGCAGTGCAGGCAGAGGTGACCAAAATCCTTAATGGATCATGCACATCTCCAGATCTATATTTTTTATTCTGGGGCTTTACTGGAAAATCTTTTCATGCTCTACAGTTTAAAAAAACTCCTTATTTATCTAATACTGGCCCTTTATGCAGCCCTTCAGTTCACCCTCTGTCTGAAACAGGCCATTTTAGCTCCTGTCTCTTTAAGCCCCCCCTTCCTGATGAGCCCACTCTGTTCTGATAAGTTAGCTTCAGGAAGCTGCCCCTCTGCGGTTCTGGAGGCTACATAAACAAACAGTAGCAGTAGAATTTCACCTCTTATTCTCATTCTTTACTCAAAATATAAACTTCCCAAATACATCTGTACATGTCTGAACTGAAGTCTGATCAGTAATATGTATGTGGACAACGCCAACAACCCGAGCAACAACCTTAACAACAAAGGCTATGGAACAGATAGTCGTTTGTGGGCAAGACATCGGACATCATCACAGAGATAACACTGCAAACGAAGCGTTCAGAGCAGGCTCAAGTCTGGCCTTTAACTTGCAGGGAACATTTCATATATGTTCACCTCAAGTTTTGGAACTTTGACCATATTTAACATCCGACATTATAACAGTATATAAATAACAGAAAATCACAAAAAGCATCATATATCCCATTTAAAGTCCGCCTGCATAGGCAAATCTTCCATTAGAGATTCCCATCACAAGTCTGGTTCAAGTGAAAATGTCAGACTGAAGTGGGCAGTTTGTCACCACCTTGAATTCCTTATGTTGTCAGGTCTGCTGGTACAATACCTACTGAGTGATTCAAACAAATGTCAGACTTTCAGTAGATGCTATACAGCAAAAGTATAAATTGTTTATCCTTGCATTTATGTTTAACTGGATAATGTAACTTTGAAGTATAGGAGTCAAAATAAAGTTACAGTGAAGCACAAATATCTACAGTGAAACACAGATTTCTTTTCAAGAAGAGTGCTCAACAATACATCAAGGAAAATGTAGTGACATCCATACACTTAGAGTCCAGGTTTAGTGTCACTTAAATTCCCAATAGATGCATATCTAAGGGAATACCTGTGATATACTGTATACAGTAAAGTCCAGTCCATCAAAATGATTAATTTCAATGGTATTAACACCCAGCTGCTTGCTTCATCACCACACAAAAGCACTGGATATGGCTTTAATCAACCAGTGTTCCACTCCTTATTCCGATACATTCACGTGCCAGAGAAAAGTCAAACCAATTGCTATGTGACTCTTTGGAGACTTGTTCATTTTATGTTTTAACGGGAGGGAACCAGGTTGTTGTCAGGATATTTCAGCCTCTGCAAAAGTCATTCACAGGCTACAGACGGCAGATATCCCCAGCAACCCTTAAAAATACATTGTGGAAAAGGAAATACATATTGTAAGACCAGATTAATCGCTTGTTATGATTAGCTAAGCAATTATCAACACAAACATTCAGTGAGGCCTCTACGTGTGTTCGTGCCACCGGGGTCTCCTGCTCAGTGGAGGCTGCTTCCTCTGCTTCTATGGCAACGAGTAAGCAAAGCTATCTCTCGTTTCAGAGCCCCATTGTTTTGTTTCACATTTTAAACAAGGGACCTTGTGTGCCCTGCTCAATATATTTCAAAATAATACTTTCAATACCAGGCATACTGTGAAGCAGTGCTTTGTTTTTTTTTACTGCCCTTATGTATTGTTAATGACATTGAACTTAATGACACTTGTGAAGAGACACTTTCATAAGAGGAGTTAAAACTGCAAGCTACAAGAGTAAACACCATCATATATAATATATTAATTTCATAACTATGCATGGAACTATTCCCCCTCCTTGATTGAATTATATTTCATCATCTTTGATACATTTGTGTCTTTAGCTGCTGAAGAAGTAGAAATAATTTGCTTCCTCTCCTCAGCTGGAAAATTGGAATGGAAACCACCTGTGTTTGTGTGACATTCCTTTTGCTCAACGGTGCACTGTGCGGTTGGTTTGTGACCTGATTACCTTGTGCTGTGAAGGATTATCTTGTCTGTTTATGAAATTATGAAATTGTTAAACAGCTTCACACCACTCATTTTCCAGTGATGTAAGCACCTCCCTCTTCACTCCTCATCAAATTTCTTCTAGCTTCCTGCCCAAGTAGGACAAGAGCAGATCTGTTGCACACATGTACGCTCTGAACAACTAATTCATGTCTACTTTGACACTTAGCATGGAAAGTCTTTTAAGTAAATGACTGATTGTTTATTTTAAGTTGGAAAAACATCATAGACAGCCTACAAGGGTTTTGGGGACCACATTATTTGAACAGTATATCATTACACGCATAAATGGACCGTGAATAGACTGCAATGTTTGTAAGTTTATTGTAAGTTGGAAAAAAAAAGATGCATACCGGTATGTGGGATGTGAAAACGATGCACAAGGGGAGATAAAAGCACCCAGAAGGGAAAAAAGTTGTGTAAAATTAGAAAATAAATTAAATACAGACAAGCATGGCCATCAATAAAAAGCCTGATAGGAAAATGTCAGTCTTTTGTTTGAGATTTATCATACAATTAAGTATTTGTCCAGATCAACTGGAACAGTGGTCACCTACATTTCAAAGCTTTGAGTGTAGTGCAACTAACTGAGACCTCAAGGGGCCTAATGGACTTATAAAGGAGGATGATTTTAAGTTCACTCCTAAGTTTGATTGGAGGCCAGTGAAGTGAAGCCAGGACAGGGGAAAAATGAGATTACTGTGGAGTCTCTCTCGTAGTCTTCCTGCTGGAAATTTGAATGAGCTGCAACTGAGCTTCATTTTGCCATGAAATGTTGTACAGACATTCATCAAATCCTGCTGACTTCAGTGATCCTTTGAACTTTTGCTCCAGCATCGTTAGCCGGTCAAAATGTTTCACTTCTTCAGTGAAATATCCTCACATCTACCAGATGAATATTGGGGGCAAGGGGCATTTTTGTCTTTATTATAAAGTTTGGAGATAGATACAGAAATTACTAGGAGAGAGAGAGATGGGTATGACACACTAGAAAACCAGACTCAAACTGAGAATGTTGTAGTTATGTGGCATGCACCTTAACTACTAGGTACCAGGACACCCCCCACCAGATGGATTGGCATAAAATTTTGTAGACATTCATGGTTTCCAAAGCATGTATCCTAATGAACTAATGAATATTGGGTGGCTGCCATTTGAGACATTCATGTTGCCCATGGTATAAATTATGAGATGCTGGTGATGCCCTGTCTTTTATTTTAGTGTCATCTTCAGGTCTAAATTGTATTTGTCCAAAAATCTGCAAAACTTTACAACAATTAGCTTCAGCAGTCCTTTGTGTTTAGTCCTAGTGTTTTAGCAATTAGCAAATGTTAACATGCTAACATGCTAAATTAAGATAGCACTCAGAAAAAATGAAGAGAGCCATTATCCATCATGGACATTCCTCCATTGATCTGAAGAGCTGGGCTACTGAACTCATAACACTCACAAGCAGAGGCGGTGAACTTGACTGGGGCAGCTGTGGCTCAGGAGGTAGAGAGGGTTGTCTACTAATCGGAAGTTCGGCGGTTCGATTCCCGGCTCCTCCAGTCTGCATGTTGAAGTGTCCTCAAGCAAGATACTGAACCCCAAATAGCTCTCGATGGCTGTGGTGTGTGTGAGAGTGTGTGTGAATGCATTAGATTCTCCTCCTGATGAGTAGGTTGGCACCTGGGATGGTAGCCCCTGCCATCAGCGTATGAATGTGAATAGGTGAATGTTGGCATGCAGTGTAAAGCGCTTTGAGTGGTCGGAAGAGACTAAAAAGGCGCTTTATAAGTGCAGTTCATTTACCATTGCCGCCGCTTACAAATGGATGCAACATGGATATTCAGCCTGGGAACAGTATCTCCTCATGGACTTAATGAGCATTTAGAACTATCTCATTTCATCTAAACCTCGCCTGTAATATATAATTCTGTATATTTTGTCTAATCACCTTATTTTGACATATTTTGGCTTATTGAGTGGGCTACATCCAGACTGTTTTTTGGCATGTATGAATATACAATATACTTACATACAGTATATTGTACATTGTTCCTGTGTTAAATATGTCATTAAGCTCTTTATCAATAATGCGACCATCCCATCACTGTTTCCCAGTGTGATGTATTTCCTGGCTTTTTTCTATTTCTGGAGACACGTCAGCATAAACCTCTTGGTGCTGCTTGAGGAAGAGCGCCAAGCTTGAAACACATTGCAATCCAGAGTAGCTGATGATCTAAGCCTTTTTCTGTGTTCTTCATGCCATTTAGTGTCAGTATTCATGCACATATTGAGCATATTAAATTCTCTCACTTTTTTTTGCATCTGACAGCTCCCTTCCTTTTTTTTCTGGGTATTTTCACTGACCTGCTTGGGAAGCCATTTTCCACTGTTTTCTTGTGGATCCCTGGAAACTAAGATAGTGACCATGGTAAACATCATATCTGCTAAACAGCTTGTTAACGTTATCATTGTGATGATGTTAGCATGGTAACATTATCATTCAACTCAAAGAACCGCTTATCCTAAGTACAGCCAGTATTTTTTTTGAAATTAGAAGTTATAACACATTCTGAAATGTCTTCATACATTCAAATAAAATTTGTACATGTCAAAAATGACAATTCAGCATGGTCAGTGCTTGCAATTGTATTATGTAACTGTTATTACTGTCATGTAGAAATGTTAATTCTGACACTAATTCTTTGTAACATATAATTAATTATCTTAAAAATCATGTTATGCAAAAAAACATTTAAAAAAAACAACTTCTCTAAAAGAAATACTGTACTGCACTCCTAACCCAGTCACTGGGGAGTACACATGTAGTCCAGTCTTAAGCTGCTGTTACACTATGCTGGGTCTGCAGGTGGAAGATATCACTACCAGTAACTTTAAATGCTAAACAGATGCCACTGGCGGAGGGTCTTTGTCCAATCACTGTTTGTTTAAATGACCATTTCCATATACAAACGAGAAGAATGTGTTTCCCATCGTAGATGGCAAAAAAAAAAAAAATGCAGCATGTTGATTAGGTGGTAATAAGCTGTACTTGTAATTGTGTTGTTTATATGAAGATTCAAACCAACTTAAAGAAGCTCTGTGGACATAATGTGATTAACCACAGACTGAATTGTTTTCTAATCCAGTCTGCCATCCCGTTCACTTTTAACATTAAGCCTTTATTGATTACACATTCACAGTCACACTTAACAGCATTGTTTGTTTGTAACACAGCTTGTGTAACACATTGTTTGTAGGGCTGTTGAGGTTTTTTGAAATGTTACAATGACGGTGAGGGAAATTTGGTATGTAAGAGAGGATGCAGCACTTTTAAGAGCTAACACTAATGTGCTCTAAGGCCTCTTGAATTATTCTTAGTAGAGGTCATGACCTTTGACCTTCCCTGACATACCATCACAGATAACGGGTTGATTTGACTGGTGTTGTTAATTGTTTAAACGAGGTGATATATAGATCGCGGTAGCATCCAGACAACCGTGTCGTCCAGTGGAACAAAGAGGGCCAAACAATCAGAACCTAACTCAAGGAACTTGGGGTCAAGCTCCCAAAGGCATTCCCAAAATAAACTAAAGTAATGAGGTGTGTTTGGTTTTCAATCCAGCGAGTGAATGACATCTGAAATGAGAAACAGCAGGTGCTATTTCCCGCAAGGAAACGCAGAAGCAAGGCTTTTGTTGCACCCTGTCTGATGGCCATAGGCACAACAAGGCGGCTGGAAAGATTTCAAAGGGACTATATCAGAGCAGGGCTGGTTTCATGTTCTCCTGTCGTCCTTTGTAAATGTTCTGACCACACCTGCTGGAGAGAACGTTGAGGCTATACTATAACTTCCTTCCTAAACTGCTGCTTTACATCTATGTGATTTATATCGAACCTTTAGTATTTAGTCGACATCTCATTCGAGAACAATACACAGCAAGTCACGCTCTTCATAGCCTAATGTGTCACAGATACATTTAATGATTTTTAAAATTCATGTGCACCTAGAAAGTCAAAGTAAATCACTGAGGACATTTCATCTATTTTCACACTGAAGGTGCAATTAGAGTTAGGTAGGTAGCTTCTGTTTCTTTTTGTTGTTGTAGTTGTTGTGTGATGTGTTGAATTTAGTATGTGCTTATATCATCTTGAACTTGATGCTTCTACTTGTTTTTGCCCTTTTCATAGAGGCATGCTCTGTCCCCCATGTAGGAGTATCAGACAGCGTTGTCCAGCTCTGCTCTGATTGGTTCAGCTTGAAAGTAGACTCTCAATCATGCAGATCACAATCGCCTGAATGTTGAATGCGATTTTGTCTACATATTGCTTATTCTGCTTTGTAATGGTGATCCGATAATGACTGACGAAGATCTGTTAGATTGAAACGTGGCTCAATTAAAATTGCTGGGAGCTATTACAGTGTGCAGATCTTTTGTCTGATTCTTGTTGTAATTGTTGTTTTCATTGAATGGTAGTCAGTATTCCTCTTCAGTAAAATTGTGGAACTTTAGAGACAGATTACAAAAAGAGTAGTCAAAATTGAAGTACCAGAGGCTGAGGTAACCTGACTTTTAGTTCCTAGTTTGGGTCAAACTTCACAACAACTATGGTGTCTTTTTGTCTGACCCTGCCTGTGTCATTATGTCCATGTCTTTAAAACTCCATGCTCCCAGTTAGGATGGATTTCCATAAAAAAAACTGTAGTTTTCAAACCCAAACAGACCTTTCAAACAGACTTAAGAGAGGACATTATACAACTGTTTTCACAGGTTAGGTAGTACTCCACATGACAAATAAACTGAAAAAGATGGGATAGATTAAAATATATGATGAAGAGTCAAACTTGAGCCAGTCGTTTATAATATAAACTGTGCGTAGCTGTAACTAATATGTCTTTTAAAAAATGAACAACCTCTGATAGTGACCTGGAGAAAATCTGTGCCATAAATTCTTTTCCAGCAAATATTGAGACATCGAATGACTGTTGTCTAAACATTCCCCCAAGACGTCCCGAATGATTCAGATATTCCAAGGTTGCAAAATGAAAGTTGTACTGACGTTACATGGTCGTCCACCCTGGATATTCCACGTAACTTGAGATATTTTGTTGCCACCATTAACAGGTATCTTTGGCTATTCTTCAAAGGTTTGTATATACAGTATGAATTCTGCAACTTTATATACCCTAGAGTAATAGTTTAATATACTTTATGTTCCAAAACATTCCAACAGATGTCTGTTTTAACAACATATCATAGGCTATTCCAGCTAATACTTATAATCAACAAATGATACATACACACCCATTAAGATTAATACAAGACATGCAATCATCCTCACAGAAACCTATAGTCAGTACTGAAATGCAACACTATTGTATTAAAATATAAAAAGATATACTGATGCAGTAACTACTAGATCGAGAACAGCATAACACTATGCAGCATACATGCATACAGTATGTGTGCAGCATACATGATGGCAGATACTTAAATAGAGCCATCTGTCGTCTTCTTCCAGCTGATATAATACCAACCAATATTTGCTGGTAGATGCGCAGGTACCTGTACTCCTACGCTGCTGTCAACAGTCAGGATAATAGAACTTCCTGGTAGAAGAATGGGGAGAAGCTTCCTGGTAAAATGGTTGTCTGGTAAAGCACTAAGGGTGCACACTTGAAAACTGACGCTCAACACCTTCTTTCTGTTGTAAGCACATGTCATTGCGGCATGAATGAACAAATCCAATTCAGAGATTCTTAGAAAGGGGGGACGCTTTTAGACATCGGATCTGTTTTCCCAGTTCTTGACGTAGATAGTTGAACTTGGGTTCACCTAATATTGGTGAGATGACAGTTTAAGCAGATACCACATTCATTTATGGATGACTGCACTTTGTGATTACCGGGGGGAGCACTGGGAGGGCTAGGTAGGACAGTTATTTTCAGGCCCATAAAGTCTGGAGTGCAGGTCTGTGGAATAATCCACCACCCCAAAGGCCTCGCTACCTCCAGCGCAATAACAGCCTGTCTCCAACCTTAAAAATAGCTAGACGCTGGAACTCTCATTATAACCATCCATCCCTGCAGTGGAAAACGTCTGACAGAAGGAAGGAAAATAAAGTTTGTTTATAAACGAGGCACTTGTGCCCTGCCAACTTTTTCACTGAATGATTTCAGCTTTTCTCATGTCCAAGTGATAGGTGCGGGATGCCATATAATCCAACAGGAATATTAGAAAGGATTTCAATTTTTAGGGTTGATAGTGGAGTGGTGACTTTCCTTTTTGGTGATTTGCACAAATATAGACAATTGAAGTACAATAAATATGTATTTTATTAATGTAAGAACTTAAAATAAACAGTTTTTCTTTATTATCAGTAGCAAAGAAAAGCTGGCATCCATCTACATCATTAGTTTACAAATTAAAGCAAGTTTTACTCAAATTGCATGAGAGCTACAAAAAGTTAAGAATGTAATACGCAACCTTTTGTCTTCAGTACATTGTTGACATGATGGGCATGAATGATCTCCTGTTGAATCCACGTTTTTTGTCACATCAAATAGATCACAGTAGATAGGCCTCTACACTAAGCTGTTGGGAGCTGTTATAATCGGCTCAACTTTCAAGGGTCAAAAAAGGCAAAAAGAGTGTGAGAGAGAGGTTGAACACATACTGGGAGTTGGTGTGTGTATATGTAGGGGGTTGAGTTGCTGAGAGGCGGCCCTAGGCTGAGTTCTGCTAAATTCACACCAGCTGTAGTGATGTCAGTAGGCAGTGTGTCGAATATTCCGGCTCAGAAGCTCCGGCCAGGGTTGTGTGTAAATCTGTGTATTCAGGTGCGTTATGTGAAGTCATCTCGAGCGAAGCGGCCAAACTCGGGGTCCGCAGGGAAGCTGGTGTTCCCAGGCCAAAACCTTTCTTCTTCTACCATCCCCATTCACTCATCATTTTCATACTGTCTTAGTCTCTCCAACTCTTTCTTCCTCTGTTTGAGTTGCTGTTCCTCCTCCTGCAGGTCAAACTCTTCCACTCTTGACTTTTTGTCACTTTCCCACCCTGCTCCTATTCTCTGACAATTTTTTTTCCAGCTCTCACGGTCACCTCTCCAGGGTAAAATAAAAACATAAGATCTCTTGCCACCACAAGAGCAAATCGTTTTAAATTTCATCATTATTCAGTCTCAGAAGCTGTCTGATGTAGATGTGATATATCACATCTACACCCATATCGTTTGGTCCTTGCTTGATGTAATGTCAGAGGTGTGAAGGTGTAAACGCCAAGAAGTGATGTCACTATGCTTCTTCCAGAAGGCGTTATGATGCTTAGTCATGCGCTTCCCGATATTTTACACATTCATCACTTGTGCAGGACTTTCGCTCAGGATCCATGTAAGAGACAGAGGGGTCCTATCACAGGACAGTAAGGTATTTTACTTTGCTTTAGAGCGTTTTAGAATGCCAACGTTACTTAGAAGTAAAGATTTAATTACTGTCTGATACAGAGAAGAACCACCCAAAACAGTCCTGAACACTAATCAGAATCTTTTTTTTTTTTTTTGGGGGGGGGGGGGTCATAGAGGTATCCTTTACTGTACAGATGACTTTATTGTAACATATCTTGTATACACTAATTGTAACTGTCTCTTCTACCATACAACAGAGGACAGAAAAATGTTCAAACAGTTGATTGACTGATTGAGTTGATTGACTGATTTTACTAAAAAACCCTGAGTAACAGTTTTACACTGCACATACTGCTCAGATAAAATGTGTGATTTCTCTTCAACACACTTGATCTGCAGCTAGTTTTCATAAAAAATGATTTATATTGAGACAGCAGCACTACCCTTAAAGAAAATGCTTAGAATACACAGTTATGTCTCATGTCTGAAATGCATAGGCGGGAAGGCCACCTTCTTTTGCACCTCTTTTTTTTGTTGTTTTCTCACATTGAATCTTTGTACATCATGAACACTGCAGTTAGAAGGATGTATGCCATGTGTGGACCATGTCTTGGACCGCCCGCTGATTGTTTCTCTTTAGTGTATATAGTTAGTGTATACAGTTTTATTGTGTATGTTAAATTTGTGCCCAAACTGCGAACCAATTTCTCTCTGGGATAATAATAAAGTTAATCTTCACACTTCTATCTCATTATCAATCATAAATACTATAATTCAGTCAGCATTGAATGTTTAGATGTATTCCTCAAGTAAACATTGTTTACTTTTTGTTGCTTTATGTGATCAGTTTCTTGTACTGCTGCTGTGATGTGTTGACCATAAAAGCTGCAATTCACACTTGTAGCTTATAGCTTATAGTTTAAGCTATTGTATAAGCAAACAGTACTGAAATCTAGTCTCTTCACCCCTTGTGTGAATTGCGTTCTCATGTTTTTTTCTCTTGTGTGTATGTGTACTATGTCCTCTTTCCAGGTCCTTGCGGTAGAGAGGAGGTTGTGTGACTCAGGTCCTAACAATGTTTGGTGGCAACTAGAAGCAGCTCGATGTCCCATATCCATATTTTTATTCTTTTTATATGTTCACTCTGCATTTAACTATCAATCATTCTGTTTTGCTTGTCAATTTACTATTGTTATTTCTGTCTTTTTTATATATACAACATCTATTGAATGTCTGTCCGTCCTCAGAATCCCTACTTTGTTTCTCATCCTCAAGTTTCTTCCTTTTTTTTCCCTATTTAAAGTTTTTTCATTATCCAGATCACAGATGGAAGGATAGAGGGCATCCCATGCTGTAAAATTTAAAGTCATTTCGAGGCAATTTTGCGATTTTTGGCCACATAAATAAAATTGACTTGAAATCTTACAGGATTTATGGCGGTTCATTTCTGAAATATTCAAAATAGAGTGTAATTTCGTAGTTTGAAAAGGCTTCATTTCACAGTCAACATAGAGGTAACCTTGGGTAACAAGAGTTCAACACAATATATCTAGGATTTTGCCTCCCACTTATAATCAAAAACATCTTGTTTGGATGAGAATCTAAGAGGGAATAAGTGTGCACCCCACTGCTCTGATTCTCGTGGTTAGTCGCACCATCTGTATCTAAAGAGGATAGAGTTTCATTGCGTATTTTCATGAACAATTCAGATGCTCAGTTTCCCAATTTATTGCATAAGCTGACCTGCCCATGTGGTTCTACACAGTAGGAGATCTAGTTGAACTGTGATTCAATTATTTTCGTGGTCTATTTGACATTTTTTTAGATTTAAAAAGCAAAACCAGATACAGTACATCTGGATCATGGAAGTATCAAGAGCTTTCTGAAGGAAACTGTGCATAATGTTGATAGGGGTGTTCAATGCTGTCCTTTTGCCGCCCACACTGGGAAACTGCTGAAATCACAGAGGCAAATCTCCAGTTAATTTAGTCATAGGACAGGAGCAGGAAGTGATCGTGTGGACGGGATGTTTATATTACCAAAAGTTTGTTACTCTAACCTTGTGAATTGAGGTGCAGGAGTCCCAGATGAGCAAAATAGGTGTGTATGTGTGTGTGTGTGTGTTCACGGGTGGAGGGGTGAGGGCATGCAAAGGTTGTGCACCACTGTCAGATGAAAAGAAAATACCTCAGAGTATTGGGTTACAGTAAATCTAATTAGAGGATTACTGTTGTGATAAGGATTGGAAAGCTTGTTTAGCTGTTCGTATTCTCGTTCTACTTCAATTACACACTGGGTTGGTCTTGATGTAATGCATATAATTATCTTGTAATTATACCTTTAGAGGATGTTTAGTAATGCAATATGCCATTTTGCAACTGCAAGTTAAGGCCACAGTGTTAGAGGGAGGCAGATGAGTGCCAACACAAAATGGTAACTTCAAGATGTAATCTGCAGCTCTTCTACCAGCAATTCTGCTGCTTATATTACAACCAATAGAAAACGGACAGGGGCGGACTTTACTATTAGGCAAGGGACGCAACTGCCTGCCCCCAACTAAGAGAGGCCCCAAAGAGTATAGGTTTATTGTTTAGAATGAAAAACATGAAATGATGTTACTATTTTAACTGAGAGATACTGTATATACCCTGCAATACTTACAAAACTCCCTCAAAGTGGGTCTTTTATCATTGTGCCACTCCTGGTGCAGCTTTGCATACAGGTGATATGCTAATTCTTCCTATTAACTTCTGAGGCACTATGATTTGAAAGATCATGGTATGGATTAAAATGGTTAGGTTGAGGCACAAAAACCACTTGGTTAGGTTAGGGAAAAATCATGGTTTGGGTTAAAACAGTAAAATGCAGTAGAAATGTCCCAATGTCTAAAAATGTCCCGTTTAATGGCATTAGAATACCTGACATGACAGTCAAAATGTCCAGTAAACATGTCCCAACATCACAGTAGAGGGTTGGTGGTCTCAAATGGTGCTCTTCTGCTGCTTGTGCAACCTTTTGCCAACAAACTATCAAGCCATTCACCCACCCAACCTCCTCCTAATAAGCCAAAATCACCTTATAAAATAAACATAAACAATCACTCAAACATAATGGCATGAAATGACACCTGAAAAGCTTAAAATGCGTAGTGATAACATGCAAAATGACAAAAAATTGGCATGTAATTCATGACAGATCAATGGACCATTCCATAACTAGATGAGCTAATGCAGCTACACTGCACACAACTTATTTGTTGCCAAAGACGCTAAATCTCAGATGTTAAAGCGATGAAATAATGTGCAATTCATCACAACATCAAAAATGTGAAATAATTTATGTCTGTGAAAAAGGGAAAAAAAAGATAGTTGATAAACAAAGATAAGGATGATATGAGAATTACAGGAAAGAGGAAGAGTGAGTGTGCAGCAACATGCTGGTCCCAGTAAGTATTTTAGATCCTTAACTTAGAAACATTCCAATGAAATGTTATCACACTTTGTGTAAGGAAAAATGTTAATGCAGGACTCTGTTATATTTAACGGCTGCGTTTTGCAGTGTGTTATTGCTAGTTTTACTTAACTAAAGGCTTTGTGTACTTCTTCTACCGCTGCCAATACCAACGAGCAATGGAGGCCCCATGCCTGAGTTTGCCTGCGGCCCACAAATCACTAAATTTGGGGGCCCCGATAACAGACTGAGGCATGCAACTAGTAATTGGATTAAAGTCAAGTTGAAATTAAACTTTATTCTTTGGTGTTTGTTTTGACTGAATTGTAATCACCAAAAAGAATAAATGCCAATTTGAATATACACAGATGTTATAAATAATAAGTACTCTAATAGTAAATAAATGTTATTTTCTTATTTCAAGTAAAATAAGAGCTGCATATAAAAATAAAATACATAACTGAGCATTTGAAAAAATGTGCATCATAAAATAAGGTGGATCAATCATACTGGGCTCTTAGATCGTTTATTTTCTGTGCCTTCAGTTCAGATTTGAGTGGGTATGTTTGCTTAGAAGATTTGTGCTTTGTCTCATAGTGGAGCTTCACAATCACCACAGTCTCATATGACACATATTGGTTTTGAATTGCACCTGGTAAGAATGTAGGGATGTGCAGAGAGCCCAGTATTTGTGTTTATATTCGAATAAAAGTGGAAATAGGTGTAAAAATCCTGTTTTTGTTTTTATTATGCTTTTAATTTTAGGATATTAAAGTTTTACAATAAGTGTTCATGAATAAACTATCTTATGAGGGAGGTCCCCACCAGGGGTATGCCTGAAAACAAATACATTATTCGACAAAGCACAAATAGTGGGTTTTTTATGGATATTTGTTTCATACAAATATTTTAAAAATTATTTGATTTTGGGAAGAAAAAAAAACATGTCAAATACGAGCATGCAGGTTGGTTACATTGTTATCTCAGTCTCTCTCCTCTGCTCCGCTGTTAGGTCTGTCAGCAGGTCTCAACGAGGTGAATCACAGCCACCTCCTACATGACGCACATTTCCTAATATGGACGTCTCTCCCGGAGTTGGGGGTGTTTCCCAGAGATAGAGCTGAGCTACTGACACATGCAAAGTGCTCCCAAGGGACTCTCCATAACCTGTTGTTCCCCTTCTCCTTTCCACAAAGTTAGGTTGTAAAAAATAGGCAAATCACCTTTGAAGTTCTCACATACACGTTAAACGGTGTGCTGTCTCTGTGTTATGGGTGTATTAGGTAGAGGTTAAAATATTTGTACAAAATAAATGTTAATAAAAAACCCACTATTCGTGCTCTACCAAATAATGTATTTGGATTCGGACCCATCCTTTAAGAATGAACGTGTAAGAGTCTTTCTATTCTTAATTAAAAGCTTTGTTTTCATAGATTTGATTGGCTGAGTAGCATCATGTGAGAAGATTTACAACGCGTGCAATTGTTCTGTGAGTTTGTGGGCCTGCTAAACCAAGTGCCGTAAAAGCTAGAAAAACTGCTCTGGTTAAAATAGAAATGTTTTGTCATAATTTAATAATTCTCAATAATTTCTCTGTTATAATGAATTCACATTCGACACTGCACTTCCTTGGGTTTATGGTATAAATACAGAAACAACACCTGATTGGCTGCTGTATGTTGCAGCTATGCATCTGTGCGGCTGCCTTATCGGAGAGGTCAAGATCTGCTAAATGTTTTCTTTTAAAGATATCTTGAATATTTATCATCTAAACAACTTCACACTCCACACTGCACTTCCTTGGGTCCTCAGCAATACACCTGCCAAGTGTGAAGTAGATCAGATGAACGGTTGTTGAGAAAAGTGATGGACAGACAGACTCCTTCATTTATAGTTAGATTTATCTGCCGCGATAGCTCTCACTACATTAGTGTTCTCAGAGGTGTGAATTTTTTGTTTCCAGCTGACAATGTTGGTAATGGTAATTTGACTGGTGATGTATCTGTGTGGGTGGTTACTGAAAGTTTCCAATGGCTGCACAAGCACTTAACCAGTAGGAGGGCTGTTGGTGTTAGCCGTTATCCCATCTGTGATTTGAGCTCTCACTTCATTTCTCCATGACTGCATTACTCCATGTTGTCATTCAAATCATAGGGCAACGCACATAGTGCTGAGATTACAAGACTACTTGTTGCTGTGAGTTCTGACAGTCTGGTTATTTATCACCACATCTGGATGCATTAAAGAAAGACAGTTAATGCTAGCTAGACCCCCCTAGAGTGTGGAAGAAGTGATGATGACTCAGATTGTGTTGAAAAAGAAAAAAACTTTAGTAACATCTAGTGGCAATCAGTGCTAAGGTTAGCAAGCTAAGCTAATTACCTTCTACTTTCCACTGGTAAGCCTGAGTGGAATACAAACTTCACAGCATGATGGGTCCTCCAAATGTTGAAATGTTATAAATGGAAAAATCTCTGGATTTGACAGTTAATGATGTGTGGATTATTTCAGTAGCACAATGCGTAATGGAAGTTGGATTAGCAGATATAAGTCAACCGCGACCATAACTGCCACCCAGAAGCTTGAGGTTTAGACACTGTTTTCACAAATATGTCATAAAACAGTGAAAAATGGAAAAAAAAAACATGCATAATAGCTGCAGTATCATTATAATTTGCATTTCCTTACACAACAATGGTGAGGATAATTAAAATTTCAGTTAGACTTTAAGTTATTCTTTATATTTTGTATTAATTTATATTATCATGTGGCCATCATAGGGTTAAAAACCAAGCAGGATCCTCAAATGGTCAGAATGTCAAATCCATACTGCAGCTTTTATAAGCAATGATATCATCTAGCAATTACACTGAGTCCATGTGACAGAACAACTGATGGTTTGTATTATTTTGATAAGACTCAAAGGTCACCCAGGGATGTCCTGTGTTAACAGAGGTGTGTTTGGATACACTCACTCAGCCCATCCTGTGACGTATTTTCTGAATGAGTCTCTGTGGAGACAGGATGACAGAAAAACTGTACTATTCCTGTTCCTTATGACTCAAATCCAGCTGATATCAGGATCAGATCCGCTGACCCACTGCACATAAAGTCACAATGACGGCATGAGATTAAAAAAACAGTACGATACCAGACCTTGTGCTCTGTCTGTTGAAGTCAGGGATGTTCTGCTTATATGGTTTGGGTTTGGGTTTGGGTTTGGCTATAGTTGCAATAATTTTCTGGGTGACTATCAGAGTTGAATACAGGGAAATCGGATCCCATTTTTTCCTGCAAGTTCTAACCAAAATTTAGTCCCTTTTTCTGAGAAAATTCCAGCGGAAACTGAGGACTTTTGGAATGCATTTCCTTGTATGTTTGTATGTGCCTGCGTGTTTGCTAAATACAATCCTACTGCAACAAAGCTGCCATCTACAAACCTCTTTAATGCTTACTGTCACTTAAGTAACTGGATCAAGTTCGTAGTGGTTTCCTCAAGTTACTTTTCATGGTAAAATGGCAATGGTGACAGTCCAGTGCATAAAACAGATAGCAAAATATTTTTCAACAAGTGGCTTGATCAGAGATGCAGGCCTCCATCCCTCCAGAAGGGATTGCGTAATCATTCAAAAGCACACCAGTATGTACATCAGTCAGTCAATGGATGAGGGTGTTCATAACAGTGTGACACTCACACAGACCTGATTCTGTCTTTAGTTCAGTAGTTCAGTAACACTCATATGGAAGCACTGTTCCTAAGGTTAATAGCAAAGAAGCCACTTACAGAGTTTTCAGAGTTTTAAAGACTTTCTGTCAGTATTCAACCAGGATGTAACATAAGCCCTTTTCAGACATGGACTACGTCACACACATTTCTGGCTTCATCAAGTTGTTAAAGTGATGGCTCAGACATATTCCTCTTAATGTTCCTTGCGGTTTTATTCAGATATGACAAGACATTTAAAGAGACAATGAATCCTTGCGCAATATTTGACACCTTGTGAGTGAGAGAGAGAGAAAGAGGTGAGTTGAAAATGCCATGATAGCACAGAAAAATACTGCAGGCTGCATCACTGATGTATTTGAAAATGTATTTTTACAGTTGAAGCCTTAAATAATGACTATCATGAGCATGAGGGATGCTGGATGTTAAGATGCTACACTTTTATTTTCCTTTTTGCTCACATGCCATATGTAAAGACGCTCATATGCTCCACAACAGCCAGTCAGACACATAAAAACTGATAAAGGGGGGAAACTGAAACACAGATCATCAATCTATCCGTAAGTTTTGGCATCATGATGTTTCGACCTCAAAGGCAGTGTATTTGAAAAGGAACTGTTGTTTCACTGAAAAGGAATTCTGATTTTTTAGGAAGAGAGTGATATATTCCCAGGAAGTAACAGCTTTAAAATCACTGGGAGAATACCTCGGGTGATGACATTTAACTGTCTGGGACCCATTTCAAACTAATAAAAACGATAAAAACAAAAAACATGAAAACACACAGGGGCCTGTGTAAGTGAGTGTGGATGTGTGTGTGTGTGTGTGTGTGTTTGTGTGTCTGTGCATGCAAGATCTTTTGAATGCCTTAGATGCTCATTGTGATACTAGTATACACCACCGGTGTAATTATAATCCCAGAAACTGACAGAGTCATTAATGTTTACAGCCCCTCATGATGGACATGTCAGTCTTTGGCTACGCATGGCCATTTAATATATGATCAAGCAAAGGGATAAGAGGTCACGCTCACCCCCAAGAGACATATCTGTATACATGCCTCGCGAGCTTTGCGGTGTGGAAACCTCGCCGCCACGGAGGCTACTTGGCACAACCTCTGCATTCTTTTCTTGACCATCACCATTGGATTCCACAGGGGCACTGCCCTTAAACAGTATACCGCTGTCCATCTTGCCAGTTTACTGACTTAAATTCCTGCATGGTTTCCACCCTCCGCCCTATGGTCAAAAGCAACATCCTTTTGCCAGTCCTTGAGTTGAACGACTGTTCCCAGTGGTTATGAGGCAGTTTATCCGCGTTGGCACTGCTGCCAGCCATGCCAGCGTCCATGTTACTGCTGGTATTATATTACCATTGTCTCCAGACAGCGCCTTTAAACATTAGCAGGGCCTTTTTTTATTGGGTGTGTTGAGTTACAAGAGATGTAGCAGTGAGATGGAGAAACTGTGCTGGTGCGAGGGATTAGCTCACACAAAGGATGTACTGCTGTGCACACTGCTATCACACTGACTATCTTTATTTGGTGTGTGGGATCGAAAAAAAAAAAAATCTGTCTTTGCTTTTTCATTCGAGGCTACAAAAACAAAAAGCAGCTGACATAGTGCCAAAGAAAATTCTTACATGTCACTAATTGTCAAGAAACGCTATCTGCTGGACATGTCTATTCAGTATCCAAAACAAACACTGCCACTGCTGACATCAAGATATGTGCTGTCTGCACTGAAGTACCAACCTGACAAATGGCCCAACCCTCCCCTGTTTTAGAATACCAAGCTTCTTCTTTAGCTCTTTTAATACATAGCTTCGTGCTCGTGTCCACATCTGTTTTTATTGCACTCTTTAATGTAAAATTATAAAACAATCTTTCATCCAGCCTTTTTTAGCTGTCTTTCTTTCTCTCTGTTTGTGTCTGTCAATGTTTCTCCCCCTCCCTCCCTTCTCCTCTTGTAAATAATGTGCTCTCGTGGTCTTTGCCATCGCTCTTGATTAAGAGGGTAAATAAAAAATGAGCTGAATGAGCAAACGTCTATCTCCTGAATATTTAACTCCCCTGCACAATCACTAACTTTCTAAGATTTAGATGGCAGAGACATCATTTTACAATTACCTCATTTCAGGTTTAGGCATTAAGGCCATAAAACTCAGTGAAGTCCCAATTGAGTCTTGGAGAGTCAATGTCAGTGTGAGCAAAGAGATGACAGTCCAGATCTCCATTGACCCATACACACTGGTGGACCACCTGCCAACACAGACTTTCAAAATGACGTGACAGGCGCTGTCTCAACCCTCCGCCAAGTACCACATTGGGGATTTGAGGGGAGGTGTAACACCCATGCAGTCATCCACATCTCCAAATTGCTTCCAACATCTCATTAATGTGTTAAGTGTCAGTGATATGAAAATGGTGATCGCCTAAAGTAAAATGAAGTTGCACTGCTAACATGCATTTGCTCTTACACGAGACAGGCAGAGGCATGCATTTTTAATCTTTGCAGCTTCCAAGACTCCGATGTCAGTTCCAAAAAAAATAAACCAGAACAAGCAGGGGCCACATGACAAAGTCTCGAGCTTAATAGAAGATGGTGTCAGCATGCAGACAGTATAGAGCCTGCTTAACTTTTTTTTTTCTTTTTATCCATCAAAATCTTCAGCTCAAGGTGAGTAGAGTTAAGCACTTTACTCTTTCAGCCTCACCTCTTCATTCTTTCTGCAGCGGTGGCTCTCGACTGTTGAGATGAGTTTCATTTGCACAAAGTGGAAACCAAAACAAAACCGACAACACTGGCAACACATGTAGAGGCTGATACGCAAAACTGTTGTGGTGCTGCTGAAATTACTCCACCACTCATGTCGCCCTGTTGCCACAGCAACCCTAACTGGCCTAAGCAGCTCAAAAATGGATGGTTGAATGGATAAAAAAATTACTTCGCCTACACATTAATCTGTTTTAATAAATGCTACAATTTTCTAGATATGTCAACAAATCCAACTATATTTTCCAATTAATTTCATACATGCCATCTCAGAAACAAACCCCTCATTCTAATTCCCTCTATTGGGGAAAAAGTCACAGCATATAAACCACAGCAAAGACTTGACGAAATGTTATAGGCAGCCACAGCGAAAAAAACAAAAAAACACCTATTACTCAGAGGCAGTGACTTTGCACTTCATTCAAGAACTACATGTGTTACCAAGTGTTTATGAGTCCCAGTGAGTGGCCTTGTGGGACGTGGGAGTGGAGGGCAAGGGCACAACAAAATGAAGCAGTCTGCTTTAATAGGTGTGTTCTGGGATAGACGGACAAGTTACAAGTCTAAGAGTGGCCAGTTTGTCGTGCTGAGAAGTGAACTGGCAGCAGTAACAGGCCAGGCCAGTGATTACTGTATGAAAAAGGCATCAAACAAAGATACTTCTGCTGAACAGAGGTTTGCAAAAACCTTAAAAAAACCATGAAATGTCAGCATACTGTAGTTGTTTGATTAAAGCAGGTGAACTTTGGCTGAATTCAGCATTTATATTACTGCTGGTCCTTCAGAACTGATTCATAAATCTATGAAGTGTTGAGTATTTAGTGTCCTAAATGACTGTCTGCTGGATGGCTCTAGACAGGGAACTAACATTATTCTGTCAAATTAATGCAAATTAATTCATGCTATATACCTGTCCCACAAATAAACATTAAATAAATAAGAATGGGGGCCAGAACATGATAAATTTCATCCTTTTGGCTTCTGCTTTTTTCTCAAAGGACAACACAGGACATGCAATATAAAGAGGAAATATGTAAGCTTTTGAATTCTGGGTCAGACTGTATAATCAGTTTTCTGATTCAGCATAATCTTTGACCTCAGTCTGTCGTTAGCGGCGCATGTAACAATTTACCAAAATGCACCTTAGGAATTGCAGTTAACCTCTTCCCTTAAGATTTTATGCACACAGGCTTCCACCTTTGACTTTTTGTTAAAGAACCAGATGTTCTCTAACGCAATTGTTAATCTTTTGTACTGATGATTCAGCTGCGAGAGTTTCATGGCAATCTGTCCAAGCCTTGAACAGTCACATCCAACTACAGTCACATCCAACTGTCAGTCACCTACTATTGTCTATGAGAAAATGAACAGGACTTTTACTGTAATTCCAGAACCAGGGGCGCCTGAAATAAGTTCTCACTCTTTGCAACTTTACAGCAATGAGTAATAAAATAAAATAAAACAATCAACAGAAACAAATTAACAAGCAGCAATTACAGAGATGTAGTACGTGGTGTCCTACATCCCCCAAAAGGAATTCCTCACAACCATGTACTGTACTTCTTTAATTAAGGCCCTTACGGTATGTTTAGGATTCCTTTCTCATGACACAATTGAGTTTTCAAAAGAGTATTTAATGAAAGAGTTATTACATTTCCATTATCATTATCGTCATTATAATAACAAGCTAATGATCAGGTCTCGTGAGTGTATCTCTGACTCTCACACACGCAGACACACCTACACAGACATATACCCAGGGGCAATCTGTGGAAACATGCCCCCGACTATCTTGATCTCATGTGTGAACAGAGGTTTGGCTCCCCTCTGTTTGGGCTTGTATCACACAAAGTCCCAAAGAGAAATGGTTCGAACATGACCTCATCAGCCAGAACAAAAGACAGCGTGAAGCAGAGAAGAGAGAGGCGCTGGGAGGAGCAGAGCTGCCTCAAGGGAGCCAGGGCTAAAGCCTCTGCCGATGTTTTAGAGATTAGGATTTGGGAAGTAAATACGTCTAATTGGGAGTGGAAGGGAGGAAGGAAGGAAGGAAGGGAGGTGAGTGGGTGGGAGGGAAATTCACAGTGGAAGGAAGGTAGCAATAGCTATATAAGGAGATGGTAAAATTTAAGCTGGTCAAACTAAGCTTCAAAAGAGGATTAGCTGGCTCTCATTAAGTTTCTCAATGCTTACTTTCTCTCAGTTGGTCTGTCTGCTGTTCCCCCAAATATATATGACTTTTATATCCTAATTTGGACAATTTACTATAATGTGATATTTAAGTTCAGTTTACCAAAGCAACATCATAAACCTTCAGAAGCACATTTGTGGTGGATGTCTGCCCTTTGTCAAGGCTGGTTTGGTCTCTCCTCTTCCTCATGCATAACTGTTTGGCACAGCTGTTGAAAGTTACAAAATGATTGATATGCCTGGTTGAAAAGTAAATAATTAATCACCACAACATGTTTTAGTTTATCCCTTTTACATATTGGAGCATTTTTGCTTGTATGAATGAAAACAGCAGGTGGGGTTGGATACTCCCTCGCTGTCATTACATGCCATTATTGTTCTATTAGAATATCGGTCCTAAAAATGGATTAATTACCCACCATATTGGCCAGTAACTTGACATCACCCACCTTGGTTAACTTTTAACAACATCTCAAGTCTTGAGTACAATATATTTTTAAAGACTTCAAGAGCCATATAATGTTACTATTTTCACACCATTTGTGTGCCCTAGCAGTCTGCAATGACAGACACAGAGAAAGCAACCCCAGACTATGGACTGGGAACCAAGTGCTCCCAGTGCGCAAAAATAATCATAAAAGGTTTAATATTGCTGTAGTTTCTTCCAGCAGATTTTGTGCTGCAAGATCAGATAATTTGGTGGGGAAAAAATAACTAGGCTGTGAACTGTGTGTCTGAACATTTCACTCATGCATTCAGTATCAAAATTTTTGCAACATGCCAAACATGTTAATCAACAATATTTTGTCATTATATTCAGAGAAAATGTATTTCAGCCAGCATTATGTTTCTTGTTTTTTTTTTTTTTTTTGCTGCATTTTAGTTGTATATGCATGTAATATCTAGGAGACAGGGTTGCATAAACTGTTTGTGTAAGGAATCTAATGCTGTCCTTCTAACTCTCCAAAGTCCACGAGACGTTCCTTTCTAAATGTCCTTATATTTAATCCAGGCTGCTTGCTGCCTTTAGGATATGGTTTTGCTTAAAATACAGCTGAGTGCTTTATCGTTGATGCTGGGGCCACTGAAAAGGAGTTAATCCAAGTTCATCTATTTTTGCATCTCCCTCTTGATGCATTTGATGTTTTACGTACTAAATAGCATGATACACTTTGGTAATTATTTGTGGTAATTGACATATAAAATGGATAAAAAAAATGTATCTTGGCAGTCAGCATGTAAGCATTCACTGTCATGGTTCATGTGTTTGTTTGGATTATAGTTTCCAGATGTTGTGGTTTCTGTCCGTGCACTGCACTAGATAGCTGAGTTGTTGATATTAAGATTTAAGGATATTAAAATTTAAGGTTCTCTTTCACAGGCCAGAAAACAAATGGTTTGCCCTGTTTCCCAGATTGTTTTTGGATACAGTGACGCATTTTCAAAGATCTAGTGTTTAGAGGAGAAAGATACTTTCTTGCTATTTTACCTGACAGTATCCAAATATTTTACATTTTATAATCTATATAATCTATTGCACTTTCACACTTTTTTCATACTACAATTAGGAGTTAAATTTAAAAAATTTTGACAATATTGTGGACATACATACGGCAATGATACAACATAGAAGTACATTGTATTTCTTACATTTATTCATGGACTATCTTGGAGTCTGAAAGTGTACCTACATCTTCTCTTTTCCATCAACAGCCAAATAAATAGGCTGTTTTTTGCTATTCAAAACTTGTCAATATGAACTAAACAGAAATGTTTTTTTTTTTTCGCAAAGGTATTGTGCAAGATTGACAAGACAAAATTTTGTCACTTTGAAAAGGCTTTTTTCAAGTAGATGACATGAAAAGAAGACATGTGCATATGATAAAAATAGAAAATGCCATCAGTTCTGTTGGCAAAAACTCAGAAAAATTGTCTTAGCTATATACCCTTTTTGAAAAGCACTGGCTAATATGGCAGCACTTTTAGTACTATCAATCACTGCAACTCACATATTTACACAAGTATGAGTATATATCCTTCATCAATGCATGAAGATGAAGGAAACAGAATGATTTGGAAATCCCTAAGCATGCACTTTGCCTTGCTTACACTGAAGTTTCATATGCCTAAAATGGACCTACTTTCAAAAGGTGGAAAAAGCACTTGCTGTCCTCAATTATGTTGTTTTAGGACAAAGAACAACCTTTGTTCACTGTCATGTTGAGTAATGCCGACCACTACTTTAAACAGTTTTTAGACAACAGTGGAGATCAGTGAGTTCCAGAATTTAAGCTGTGTCTGGCAATGGGTAGCTAAATGAGTCAGAGGGAAGAGAAATACTTTATTACATTAAGAAAACCCTCTAAAAATCCTTTAAAAAGAGATTAAACCGTGTACAAAAACACACTGATACTGTGCACGCACAATAACGTCAGAAAAACCTCACACTGGCTTTTAACTCCATCTATCCTGTAAATCATTCATGTGCATGATTCTTTACTGACCTGAGTTACCTGTAAGGCTTGTTGCTTGTTTATGATATGGATTATCAGTGATGGCATATAAAGTCAATAGGGTCTTATGTGATTTTGTTTTGTTCTATCAAGTTCTTTGACCTAAAGTATATTAAATCTCTTTGTAGGATGGTAGGATACATTGACCTGACATGTCAAATAAAAGATGTGGTTGCAGGAGTGAGTCAGGAGGCAGACTGCTGGATGCACAAGAGTACTATACACCATGATGTACCATGAAAAATGCTATTGCAGTAGTCAAGTCGGTATGTAATGACAGCATGTATCAGAATTTCAGCAGTAGAAAAGGAGAGAGATTGGCAGAACAGCACAGATGGAAAAAAAGATTGTTTTGGTAATGAGATCCGTATGCTGTTCAAATAAAATGGCATGAATGGTGATACAGAAGTTGGGCGTGGTTTTAGTGAGGGCTTTGGATTTTACTTTGATTAAATTTGCTTGTATCCATGATTTAATTTCTGTGAGGCAGTTGGTCAGGGTGAAGTGAGTCACAGTGATGATGGATTAAGTGGATATGTAGAATTGAACATCATCGGCGTAGCAGTGATGTTTTATTGTTTTTAATTATTTACAAGGAATATGATTTACATACAGTAACTTCTGCTCTAAAGATAATGTTCTGGTGACATGTTTACCACCAAATGAACATAAATTTGAAGAAAGATCTTATCATTATCATTCCTAAGTCTTCTATTTTGAATCCCTGGGTTGTATTTTCAACATTTGATTGAACTTGTGTAAGGGTTATTATGTTAGTTCTTGTACTAACTAGGTCTTCTTGTCTTCTAGGTTGCCATCAGGATACTTTAAATCATCGAAGGTTTCATTAGATACAGGGCTGAAAAGGCCTTGTTCATGGCAATAAAACTGTACAAGGATTGAAAATGCAGGGTATAATAAACATCAAGCAATCTTCAGTTTATCTGACTGACATCGAAACCATCCCTGAAAGATTTTATCAGCTGTCGTTGATAACGTAATTCTAGTAAATGTATTTAGCACTAGCTACAACAGAATCCAGAAAGACACACACTCTGTTTTTGGTATTCAGATACAAAAACTGCTGTGTGTTTTTGCCAAATAGAAAGACAAAGAGTTGTGTGTGGCTTTCTTCACAGAAACCATCTAGCTGCAATCAATCATTACAACTATAAACTTAAACTGCCAATAGTTGAATAATTCATCTTGATCCTATTTTATGTACTAGTAATATTACATAAAATAGTAGTTTATAATAGCTATACAGAGACTAAATTGGCACAATATTTAGTTTATAGGGGAATTCATCTAAATATACTTAAGATGAACTTGTACATGCACTACTTTTTTACTTTAAAAATTCCCATCCATGAGAAATTTGGGAATGCGTATTCACTAGTGTATTTGTAGTGCACATCAAAAGTAAACTGAAAGTACTATCTTATTGTGTGAAATAACCCATTAAAGTATCACATATAAAATGTGTATGTTTATATATTTGTTTTATAATACATACTTATTTAGAGCCATAAAATTTGGAGTATTACGTGTAATGTATTCAAGCATCTTTCTTTGGTTTGGTACACCTTGTGCACCAAGTAATTTCTTGAATAAGCAGAATCCAATCTACTCAATATAAAATACATAAATCCTAAAGTGTGATTTTCACCCACACAGCTTTGACAGTGGGACAGTTGCTGTCTGCTATGTCATTGATCCATTTTGTAAGTCAAAATGGGACTACAGATTTTGGTCCAAAAAACTTCATGTATAAATAATCAAGCTACTGAATGGACATTGCATTGATTTTTTTTTTTTTTTTTTGGCAGCTGTTGTTTTAAGGTCAACAATGGACTTTAAATCTCAATCTTTAAGCCAATGTATGTGAAAAGTCCTTAAAGTGCTCAGAAATCTGGAAATGTGAACATCTACAATTACATGAAAACTCAATCTGCTGAGGGAGCTGAAAAGCTCTAGACTAGCAACTAAATGGACATTGTGGTGAGATTGTTTTGTTGTTTCAGAGTTTCAAGAATGAACTTGCACACAGTACCAGTCAAAACACTAAAGGTGTGTCCAAACTTTTGACTGGTACTGTGTGCACTGTGTTTGTCCTGCGAGGCAATAGTATGAATCTAGGCGCTTGTTGGACACTGTGACTGTTTTCACAGCACTGGTAAACATTTTGAATACATATTTTGACATGACATAACCACAGAAACTGACATGATCCATAATGGTCATTGGTTCACAGGCATGCTCCAGAACATTTTAAATGCACAATGAAAATGCTGATGGTCCCAACCTTCCATCCAGCATTACAAATTAGAGATGACAGGCCTCAGGATTCTTGCAACCACATTTCACAAAGAGTATGGCAATTCTTGGTTCTGTTGTTCTAAAGAAATTCAGTGTGTACTTGTCAAGGTTGAACAACGGTGTGGTAAAGGCGGTAATGAGTTTTCTCGGATTCATTTAAATCAAGAACTCATCTTCGTTTTGTTATAGATCTCTGAGAGTGAAATAAACAAGGCCAAAAGCAGATGAAGTCCTTTTCCTTCTTGCACTTCATAGTAAAACAAATACCCTCTGGCAAGTCTGAAACAATCCTGATCCTCAGTTTACTTGTTTTTATCTATAAAGCTCAGTAAACACTTTACTACTGTAGATCAACTGGATTTAGGCCAATGGCACCATAGTGTACACTGCGTAACACTGGTCCCAATACTATTTCAGTGTACTTGAACTCCCCTAAACTCATGCACTCAAAGACGTCGGAAGGAATGAGAAAATGATACCTAGGAAAACATTCCACAAGGGGACCCTGCTCATGCTCAGGCTGGCGTCCTAGGCATACCCTGCATATCCGATGAAGCCGTACGAGCATATTAGCATTCTACTGACATGGGAAGGTAACTGGACACGAGGGAATGCCTCTAGAGCTGCAACGAGAGATGGTAAGCATTTATTTACAGGCATGCTGCTGCCAGAGATGAGCCAATATATATTTCTATGGAGCCTCACTGTGGCAGTGTGGCAAAGAAAAGCCACAAAACATGGGCAGATTATTATGAACAGCGTACAGAAGAGAAATACCTTTTATATTTGAAATTTTGTTAAAGGAATAGTTTGGCATTTTGGGAAACACGCTTATTCGCTTTCTTATGAAGAGTTACATGAGGAGATCCATACCACTGTCATATCTGTCCATTAAATGTGGTGCCTTAAGAGTCTCTGCTTGTTGCCTGGGAACCTCATGGTGATGACAAGACTCGAGGAATTCACTGCACCCGGCCAAGAAATAGTTCAACACATAACCTACTGTAAATCCACAACTTGTCGTTTTTGTCCTTAGGTTTGTGTATGGATTTAACAAACAAGATGTGTTGATTAGTGAGCTTTAGGGTGCTGGTAGGGGAATTTGGTTACCTTCTGGACAGAGCCAGCTGTTTTTTTATATGGACAGATACGAAAGTGATATCAATTTTCTCATCTAACTTTTGTCAGGAGAGCAGCAAGTGTATTTCCTGAAATGTCAAATAATAATCTGCTTAACAGTTTTTTTTGGCCACTTGGGTGCAGCAGAAACAGGTTGTGAAGACAACACTGACATATCATCACCTTTTAAGTTTATATGTTGAACTTGTTAGCAACAGTTTCTCATTTAAACATCACATGGTTATGGAGCAACATTATCATTCATTTAGAGTCGCGTTTCTGTCCACTTGGTGAATGTAAGTCCAGTATTCCCTCTCTTTTAGGTCACTAGAGGAGAATATCTCTTTAGCTGCTAAATGCTCCATTATGTTCATCAGCTAATCACTAACTTTGTCTGTCTGCCATTTGGTGCTGAGAAGAGAGTCTACAATGGGTTTTTAGAGCTTTTTCTCTGAAAGCAGCTGCCTGCTGCGACCAAAAACAACACTATGAGAGCACTGAGAGTGAACCAAAACAGTAAAGTTGCAGCCATACAGTTAAACCATTAGCTGAGAATCGCTACAAATCTCTGTAAAGCAGGGGGGAGCTGCAGAGTCGCTGATAATTCTCTGTAAGTTCATCATTATGTGCGACACCTCTGACATTGCACATTGTCATTTGATACATTATTATTATTAAAAAAAATTGATTATAACTGCTTTAGAGAATAAAAAGCTTGTGAGTACAGCTTAATGGCTTTGCTTTTGGCAGTTTTTTGTTAGTGTTCAATATAAGCTAAGACTGTGTGTTTCTGATTATGTCATCAATATACACAAACAGGGCAACTGTCATGCTATGCATTTAAAAAGATACAGTAAATATATTTATGGATTTTAAGAGGGTTATATATCTATATATCCATGGAAAAGTTTTTACAGGTATAATTGTTTTGAGACATTGGAGTCATTTCTGCTCCCCTGAGGGTTTTCTCTTGGTGTCTATTGAAGGCACCCTCATCAGTCTCTCACACTGTATAACAATATGTTCAGATAGCTAGATTTACATGTGTATTTTGGCAAATCCATATTTGTGCGCTTCAGTTGTGTCATAAAAAAATGTGCTCTGGCATGGAAAAGACAGGCATATATATTAACACACACAAGAACTTGAACACACAGTACTGAAAAGGTCACCAAGGTTTTCCCAGTTCACAGCTCAGCCCAACAGTATAGGCTTAACCTTAAGTGCACTCTAAATGCATCACATTTTTCTTCAACATTTGGACCACAGCGGAATACTTTTAATAGCATAAAAAGTGATGCTCTCCAAAATTCCTGTGTGGTGAAGTTTGAGAGACAGCTTGCGCCGAATGTCAGACAGCTTTTGAGCTTGTTGCACAGGGGCCGTGATCCTGGGCCCCACACGTGACAGCTAACTCATCAATCATTCCCGCATATTCTTAAGTAAAATCTCTTTGTGCTGAAACATGTTTGTTTTTGTTTTTTTTTCATTTTAGGTACACTGTTATGCCTGGTTCTGGAGTTACAGACCTGGTGGAAGATGATCCTGGCTTTACTCAGCTGTATTGTTCGTCTAAGACTGAAGGTTTAAGTGGGAGGGCCCTGCCTTTAGTTTCAGGTACCTTACAGCGATTGGAATGAACTCAACCATACACATGTGAAGCATGTGATATACTATACATTTTGCGACTACAGATGGGGTCAATTTTAAATGTCTTAACAACATAAGAAAGACATTTTGACCTTCGATTCCCACCCAACAACATTGTTACAAAAAATGAAATCAGTGGGACATTTTTCCCTAACTGATGACCTCATGCTTCAGAGATGTCTGACGTCATTATGGGAGCTCTCTCTTTTAGACAGAGAAATCCCCACAGGTTTCTGATCAGGACTTGCCAGGTTTCGATAAAGGAGGTTCCATCCCCACCCCAAGTCTCCATAGAGATTGAGCTGACTAATAAAAATAGCTTGGCTGCTCTGTTTACCCACAGTGGGATGTTGCTTCAGTTTCCTCCTCTCCATCTCTCACTCAGTCTTTATGTTTAAGTGATGGAACTGAAGTGACTTATTTCTTTTTCTTTTGTATGTAAAAATCTTTGCAAATTTTGTTTTAACTAAGGTATTGCCTAAGTTGCTGTGGACATTTTGCTGCTGAAGATCTCCATCTTCATGAGGGTTATAAATGATTTGTTTATGTACAGTATTTGTGCATGTGCACTTTTCATGAGGGATCGGAGTCTAGTGGTTAGACAAAGGGCTCCAAGCAGCAAGGAAATCAAAGCCAGATGGGTGCTTTCAGTGACTGTCTATACTTTCAAAGTGAATGAGAATGGGCCATAAACGTCAGGATGGACCAATAAACGTCAAGTTGAGAAGACAGATAATAGGTGGCAGGTGAAGTTCATGGAGGTATGATGATCCCTTTCTTCAGGCAAAATGAGAAAAAAAGATGTAAAAAGAAGAAAAAGGAGGTAGCTTCCTATTTTTAGCTATTTTCCTGTCTTATCTGACCATGAAATATTTTATGTTGACATTTGAATATCCCCAGTATCATAGAGAGATGAGAATAACAGTAATTTTAACAGTAGTTTTGTTTTACATACATGTATTTTAAAGATAAGTTTCCAGTTTCTGGTTCAGAAGTTGTTGGCTGGAGGAACAGGTCATTATTTTCCATAAATATTCATCTTTGTCTAAGGTCATATTAAAAATATATGAAAAGATGATGAATAGTTTATGAAATGTTTGGGTGGGATGCGGAGGGGGTCATCAACAGCTAAAGTTCACAATAGAATACGTAGAATATATTAAATCCATTGAATTTTATGGCTTCTGATGTTCTTGGAGAGATCATCATGCAGCTCTGTTTTACAGCTGAGAAATTATAGGCATTGAGAATATCAGATAAAGTGAAATAAGTGGGAAAGTTTGACACAAATATTAGTTCTTTGTTTTTGTTAAATTTCTTATGTTAAAATCAGGATTTACCTGCAACAAATTTGCAAATTTTAATCAGTGTTACCGTTTATGAGACTGGGTGAGCGAAAGTCATAACCCCTGAAATATATTATGTAACACCAACAGTGTCGTTCATCTTTTTGTTTTGAATGTTACCACTTGTCAGCCGGTGATGTTGTAGCTACAATAAACGCTGGTGAGCTGATGATCATCATAAATTCCCCAGAGCTTGTTTCCCAGGTAGCATGCTAAACCTGTCTCTGTGACCATAATGCCTGACAGAACTGGTTAAATCTAACAGCAGTGACAGTTTGTTATGTCGTTATTACTCATCCTTTTAACATAACAAAAATACCTCAGTGTTAGTCCACTGACTTTCCACTGGCCTAATTTTGGAAGAGAGCTGTCTCGCTGTGTTTCAGGTCTGCCACACCTCTCTCTGGGTGCTTGGATCACCCACACCTGAAATTCATTTGCTTGTCAGTGGAGCTGTATATCAACCCCCAATGCTCCTTGTTATTTGGGCACTGAGCTGTTTGTTGGGCTGGTGCTGCTGTTGTCACGCTTGTTGCTATTGAAACTCTGTGTTTTTGATAGCACCTTGATACGGCTCTGTTTATCTTATCCTTTATCTTTGCTAAATAGTTGGTAGAAGTGCCTTGTTGAACTAGTAACTTTAAAGAAGTCTCGTAGGGGTTCTTTGCCATTTATTTTGTTTCCCCTTCTTTTCTGTTTGGCAGTTAGTTAGGGAGCTAGTATTGTTTTTCTATTTGATTCTGTCAACCAACTGGGCTTTTAATTTTCTAGTTAGTGTGGGGATTTTCTGTTTATTATTTTATTATTTAGACCCTGACACCATATTTGCTTCTATTTCTGCAATTTTAGTTGGTTTATCTCTGTTAATCATTTTCTGTAAATAAACGTCATTCATTGTTACACTTTAAGTGTTTTAGCAGCCTTTTCTTGCCATTTTGATTCCATTTTTGCAAAGGTTTTGGATAAACTTGTTTTGTTACTCCCTGTGTTCCCCTAGAAATTAAATAAAGGTCATAACACATAGCAACAAAAAGAAAATATGACATATGAGAAAATATGAATATGAACTGAGATGAAAGAACTTTTTAACAAGAAACCATTTCATTCTAAGAAGAAAAGATGTCAGTATAAGAAGGAAGGCTTGGCCTTGTATTTATCAAATATCTCAGAATCTCCTGGGAAACCCTGGTCAGAGTTAGACAATGAATATTTCTGACTCAGAGTAGTTATTTAGGGGTAATTTATGAACTACTTTGAAGTACTACGCATTTTTTCTTTGTTACAATGTGAAAGAAAAACAAAATCAAATCCAGAAAACAGTGTCTCATGTATGACAAGCTGATTGCACAAAAGTAACAGCTGAAATATTTTACATGAACTGAAAATTGCACACATGACTTCAGTCTAGTGCTGCATCATTGGCTATGTAGCCAGTGCACCTGTTTGTTTTACAGTATTATGGTCTAGCTGGGTCTGTGTGCCATTCATACTGTGGCCATAAAGGGCCATTAAATCAAGGATGTATAACCATTATGTGTACAATACTGCAAAAACTGCCACCACTCTTCTACGGCTGTCCTCGCCTGTTTAATTTGGATAAAGAAAAATGCAATCAGTTTTACTGTTGTCATATATTGAATGGCCTTTGCACCTCCTTACTTCTGTGTTTCCAATTTGTTTGATTTAATATATGAGCCGTACCGATGAGCCCTCGGTATGCTGCTTTTCCTCTCTGGTCCCTGGGGCGACAGATTGTGACTGTTATGTGTAATGCCCTGGTAGGTGTTAATTTTAGCTATTAAGTTGAGGCATAGCTGCTTTGTGCTTTTAGCTCTGTTTTATGTTAGCTGTGTCCCAATTTAGGGGCTGCATCCTTCAAAGGCTACATTTGAAGACCAAATACATCACAGCAGCACGACAGGGCCATCCCATTTCGAAGGCTCTTTCAAATTTTGAGAAACGCAGCCTTCTTTTCCTGAATTTGGAGGATCCAACGGCTAGATTCTTTGCGGCCCAACCTATCCCAAGATTCATTGCACACCAGTGATGATTCGATTTTTTCAAAAAAAGGAATCGTGTCTCCAACTCTAACTGCAGCCAACGATTATACTTTGTCATTATTAGTCTTCACTAAACAAGGACCATGCACAAAAAATAACCTCAAAATGAGAAGAAATGATTGATGCCAGATTTAGCTATTAGCTAATTTCCATCTGCAGTCCCTGGGCAGGTACACACAGAACAGTTACCAGATAATAAAAACATTCATTATATGTTACACCATTACATAGTCTCTATTACACTAACAATTCTACAGACAAATCTAAAAACACACATCAACATATAAATACCAGCACATTCATCCAGTACAACTACAGAATCACAATTCATTACAATTTAAAATCTGAATCACTGTAAAATTAATGTTGACATGATAGATTGCTCAATATCCATTTTTTTGCACCCTGGGAAAAACGAAAGTCTGTGCAAGTTTTTAGCTCAGCTGGAAGCATATTCCAATGTTTGATGACTGTAATTGAAAAAGCAGATTGTGCAAAGGCAGTCGACCGCAGAGGGATGTTTACGTCTGAGTTTAGAGCAGATCGAGAGGTTTTGCTCATTTGCTTAGAGCTCTTCAATGGTGGAAAGGCAGCATTGTGAGTTATCTTGATTACCAATCGAACTTCTGAAAACAGAATGAGATTTTCAAAACTTAAGAGCCTGTATATGTTTCAATGATAGTGGTTTAATGATTTCCTGTCAAAAACTTTAAAGGCTTGTTTAAAAAGAATTTCAGTTGGTTTCAGCACAGTCTCACTGGCCTGTGACCAGCAGGACATATAATAATGAAGATGTGAAAAAAGCATAGCATGCAAAAATGTTTTTGATGCTTCTATTGTTAATGAGTTCCTAGTATGTCTAAATTTAATTGTTATATTCCAATTTTTACTCATCTTTTTCATACTAAGTCAAGTAGGAATCCTAAATATTTAACCTCATTAATGTTTTTGATTATTTGTCCATTAACACTAAGCTGTGGATACATGGTTTGTTTTTGTTTATTAGCAAAATAAATCGTCACTGTTTTTTTTGGGGGGGTAGGGGTTGTATTTAATGTAAGACAAGAGTCACTCAGCCATTTAGCAACTTTATGAAGCATTAATGAGAGCTTAGTGGCTACTTGTTCAGCATCTCGCCCATGAATGTAGACGACTGTGTCATCAACATACATCTGAATATCCACATCCTCACAAACAGATGGGAGACGACTGATGTATAAACTGAACAACAATGGCTCGAGAATAGAGCCTTGTGGCACTCCCATTGTGCAAAATTTTATTGATGACAATTCATTATTCATACGAACACATTGTGAACAACCAGATAAATAAGACCTTATCCAATTCAGTGTACTAGCTGAAAGTTTGAATTTGGACAATTTTGATGGAAGTATTGGATAACTCACTGTATCAAATGCTTTATGCAGGTCATGAAACAGTGCTCCTACCACCCCTCCTTATCTAATTTAGACTTAATTACTTCCAAGAAAAAAAAATTGCTTTAGCCTTCCTTCATTGTGTTGTAACTTTATTTCTGAGACTTTTGTAAAGTGATCTGTTTACAAACTTGATTTTAAAGATTTTTAAGGGCTGCATTCCGCTTTTTCATTGATTGCCATAGGGCATCATTAAACCATGGTAACAGTTGTCTACTCATTTGCCTTTGTATATTTAGCTATGGTTTGTTTTAATGTAGACCTTAAATTATCACAAGCCCACTCACAATTTTTTACCATATGTTCAATCAGTCCAGTCAGTTTGCCTTAATTCATTATCCAATATTCCCAGGTCTTGCTTTGGAATATATGATTTTTTTTTCCCCCTTCTGTTATATTTCAATTTTTGTAGCGCATCTCGGATAGTTTCCTAGCAACTAAAGTGAGTATGTGACTGGAAATACCTGTAATGAGATTGTATGTTTTTGAGACGCAAACCACTTTATTTGTAAAAATTAAATCCAACAAGGTTTGCAAGGATTTTATAATTCTTGCTGAACTTTTAATCATTTGAGTCATCTGAAATCCTTTACTAATATCCTTTAACTTTAATTTTTAACTACATTTTTTATCTAACCAGTTAAAGTTAAAATTACCCATTAAGAATACTTCTTTACCATCACACTGTTGAAGAACACCAGTAAAATGATCAAAGAAAACTTCCTTTGCAGTTGACAGTCGATACAATACAATTACATTAAAAGACATTTCTGGGGGGAGGATTATGGTCACTCCAACACATTCAAGAGTGTCACAAGAAAATTCCATTAGTTTACTTTGAAGGCTTTCCTTAACATAAACCATAACACCCCCTTGTTTACCATGAGAACAATCTCATCTATAGATATTATATCCCGGGATATTAACATCAGATGGAATTGCATGGTTTAACCAGGTTTCAGAAAGACATAAATAATCAAGGTTTGAATCTGTTAATAACTGTTCAAGTTGTTCCATTTTTGATACGATGCTTCTGACATTTAAGTGTCCACAAAAATACCCTTAGGTTTAACATTTGAATCCCATAACACCTTTGCAGGATTTACAGTTTGAAACATTTTCATTTTCTGTTGTTTTGTCTCGACGACATTGCAAATAGTGCACTGAAAGTTTAATAATTGTTCATCATTAGCTTCTTCTAATTTGAGTTCAGGATGGATGACAGAGTTACCTTGTAGCATTATAATGATCTGTGTGGGTCTGCAGGTCAGAACCGTGGTTTGTCCAGCCACAGCACAGCCATGTGAGGCTTGGGTGCAACTGATCGAAAATCACAGCTCCACAATGGCAAGACGCCACCTCGGTTAACGCCATGGACACTGAGCAAAGATTAAACGGCTTCCAACCCACCACTCCTTCACAGAGCATGGATGTATCCTGAAAACCGTCACTTGGCATTTGCTGAGCATGGACAGGGCCAGGATTTAGATGAATGTCCCCGCTAAGAAGCAGAATCACGCAACAAAACCCAGCAAACTCTCCATTTCCAGGCCAAAAAGTTCTGCTCCTAACATGACCAGACGTCCAAGTAAATGATTTCTGGGGGATTTTTTTTCTGTTCTGCTGTGTCACCTTTTCAGATCTTCCTAAGTTTGCATCTCCGTTTTAACATGATAAGTGTTTCCCTTTTCTCTTATTTTCTCTCTGTGATTAGGACAATTCTGGAGAAAACTGGCCTGCTAGACAAGATGACTCCCCTGCAAGCAAAAAACAAACAAACAAACAAACAAACAAACAAAAAACAAAAAAACAAAGGGACAATTTAAAAAAATGTATGTACATATGATTTTAAATTGAAATCATATTTATTTTAATCATGCAAGTTAATACACACACTTTTGCTGAAATTAGCTTTGCTGCTGCTGCTGCTTCTGCTGTTGTTGTTGTTGTTGTCAACTGCCATGATTGATTTCCTCTCCTTAGGATTGCAACTGTCTAGGGTCAGGAGAGGGTGTGAGTGGGAAACCCACTACTGCAACTTGGCCATGGTTTGTCCTCATGGATGAGGTGTTGGGACAGAGGCATTCCACCACACCCCCTGTCCTAATTGCCTCCATCCCTGAGGACACACCAGGGCCAAGTACAACAGTGGATGACCAGGAGGAGGAAGAAAGCCAGCCAAAGCCACTTAAGAGAAAGAGAGAAAGAGGATGAGCTTCTTCAGCTCAGGAAGGAAGACATGAGAGAATGGATAGACACTTCCCTCTACTCAAGAGATTAGATGAAAAATAAAAAAAAATGTTGAATGAATGAATTAAAATTGTTAGTAAATAAATAAAGTAATTGTTAAATACATTGTTTATTTCATTCATTTATTACAGCGGCCTTTACAACTATTTACAACATGAATAAAGTACATAAGATGTGGAATAACAGGATGTCTGCAGGTCCTCAAAAAGTCTTAAGTTAAATTTTATAAATATTAGGCCTTAGAAAATGTGTTCATGTATATTTTGGTTCAGCTGAGCAGGGAGTCCCTGGTGGTGCTGCTCAACCATGATGGGCTGCCACAATAAAGACCCTGATGTCTTCTGTCATCATCTGAAGTGGTCTCCAGAGCGTGTCTGGGGATGCATCTCTCCACTGTCCACCGCATCGTCCATCAACTGGGTTTGCAGGGCTGAGTCAATCGACGGCTGCTGTGTCACTAAGATGTTTTCAGAAAGAGGCAAGAATAAAAGACAGTGCATACAAAATACTACTTCACAACCTTATTATGACAAAAGAAATCTCAACATCAAATATTTCAACAGGCAAAATAAAATAGCCGTGGGGGTACCTCCTCCAGGACAAACACCTCTGTGGACAGCTGGTCATGCCAGGGAGCACCACTGACTGTCTCTAAACCATTCTCCCCATTCTTCCCCATTCTCATCCTCTTCCACATCCTCCTCACACTCATCCTCCAGGGCCACGATGTCACCAGCCCCAAAACAGATGTTATGGAGGACAGCACATGCTGTTATGACCTGAAATGGTAAAATGGTAAAAAAAAAAAAAAAAAAAGGTTAAAAAAGAAAAGAAATTATACCTCCTGAAAAATAATTCATCCTGTTTTATTTACTTCAGTATTCTAAAAAAAGTCCTATTGAGTGATTACTTACGTGAGGTACAAAGGTGTGGTGCACCTCCAGCGCTGCAGGAAGATGGCCCGGAACCTGGTTTTCATCATCCCAAAAGCATGCTCTATAATGGAGTGTGCCCTGGAATGATGGCCATTTAAATGCTGGGCTCTCACACCCTGTACTGGCCTCATGTAGGAAGTGATGAGGGGGAGTGGGTGTTGGAGGCACAGGTATCCTCTGCAAGGATGAAGTGCCCTGGAGGAAGGTTGAGTGAACTCCTGTACAGTGGGCTGTGGCAGAGCACTCTTGAGTCATGGACTGACCCAGGCCAGCCCACATAGGTGTCAATGAAGCAGCCCTGATGGTCACAGACAGCCTGCAGGATGATTGAAGGGAACAGTTTCCTGTTCCTGTATTACTGATCATCAGGGCCGCTCAGTGGCTTGATGTGGACATGGCAGCTTTCATGAAGGCTCTGTGTCTTGCCAGCCCTGCAAACCCACGGGATACTGCCTCCAGGGCTTCCACGGTCTTTGGGAGGTGGATGACCTTGTGGCGAATGGCCACCACCTCCTCAGTGATTCTGTGGACCATGCGGTAGACAGTGGAACGAGGCATTCCAAACATTCTGGAGACCACCCTGTATAATGCCCCACTTGCCAGCCAGAAGAGAAACAACAGGGTCTCAATTGTGGCACCCCATCCGTGTCTCCGTTCCTGGTTGAGAAGGTCCAGCAGCACCGTCAGGGCCTCCCTGCTCAGCTGAAAATCAGGCCGTGTGTCCTGCTGGTTAAAAAACCTGTCCAGCACAGGAACACTCAGGTTTACCCTTCAGTATAGGAGTCTGGGCTGGTTTAGGGAAAGAAGAAGATAGAGAAATATCTATCTATCTATCTATCTATCTCAACTTGTTTTAGCTGATTAATGACAAGACCCTTTTTAATATTATAGTAAGGTTGGGGCTATTTAAAAATATTTAATATTTAAATTATATTGTCAAAGTTAAATGACATTAGCCATATAAACTATGTTAACTAACTGTAGTTAACTAGCTAAGGTCAGAATCACTGTTGGCTAAAAGTACACAGCTTAACCAGTCTTAATTTACCTGGCCATGGTCCTCTCTCAGCCTGAGATACTGGTGGTGAAGCATCTCCATTTCCTCTAATAAATGGTAAAACAAAAAGTAAATTTTTGTCTCCATGTCCACTAGATGTGTCCTGATTGTCAACTGCAGCTGTCAAGGTTGCTAGGCGACAGGAGCGGTGTTTCGTGATGCAAGGGTAAGGGCAGGAACAGCTGGTGACGCAAATAAGAAATCCTCCGTAGACCAGACCATCTCATTCAATAACACTCGGTTCGGCCTCCGCAGTCTACGAAGGAAACGCCTTTTGTAGACCGCGTCCTTCGAGGATGCGGCCCCTGAATTGGGATACAGCTATACTCTAGGTCCCTCTCCAAAGCAACCCCCGCTTCAACTTGTTGAACCATCTGTATGAGTATTGCGCAATAATCAGGCAGGAGATGTAAATGCCGATGTTATATTTGTTTATATTATGCATTTGTTTGGCAGCTCATTAATTAATTTAATCTGTTTTCTTGTAGACTCTGACTGCTGTTTTGTATATTTGTTAATACAGTTGCTTTGTTTTTGCTTTATTTCTGTTCTATTCTCATCTACATTATTTAGCCTTCAGTTCCATTAGGTGGTTTCTGTTAGGCCAGTTAGTCATAGTTTCTTTTGTTCTAGATATTCAAGGCCCGCACCTTTGTGGTGCTCATTGCTTTTCTCCAAGCAGTTAATAACATGGATCATTGTAGCTGCCACATGGCGCTAATGTTGTCAATTTAACTTGTTTTCTCTGCTACCCAGACATTGGGGATTTGGTGATAGAGTTTCTCACCTGTGCTTCACACCCTCATAATTGTGTGTTTGGTGGTAATTTTTGCACTTCCTTCACAATTTGCATTCTTTTCTCTTTTTTTCCCTTCTTTTTTTTGCTTTGCTGTGTGTATGTTTTGTGTGTGTGTAGGGCATAGGAGTGTGGTGAGTACTCTGTCTCAGTATAAATCCTCCCCTCACGATCCACAGCAACGTTGTATTGTAAAGTTGTTGTTTTTTTTTTTTTAAACCAATTAAATTTAATAAATTTCCTGTTTTTATATATTGTTTAATTGCTAGTTGTTGTTTAATTGTTTAATTAAGTAATCAGTTCTGTAATCTTGGGGGAATTCTTTGTCTCCGTCTATCATTTACTGTCACATGTATCATTATACAGGATCTGTGGGCTTTTAGCTGGTTTGAGTTGCATATTAAAGGGTCAGTGTAACTTGACATTTTAAAACCAAATCCGGGCCCTACCACAGCCCAGCCACATATGGTTTTCTATGTTAGTGTCCTGATTCACAATAACAACGGAGTTTAGTAGCAGTGCAGGTAGCCAAGAAGTTTGGAATTCAGAGAGAAAGTTTTCATTTTGGCAGATGATTTCAATTTAGTCTTAATATTTTGACTAAAATGTATATTAGTCGCATTTTAATCTTTTAATTTTTGTTAGTTTTAGTTAAAGAAAGCAAAAAACATTTTATTCTAATTTTAGTCAATTAATTTTTACAATATTTAGTCAAATTTTAGAAAGCTTTTACAGTTTTATTAGTGTTATTCACTACTGGTGTGTCCTGTGAAAAGCATCAGCAAGTCATGCAAAGCTCTCAGCTTTTGCCCTGCACTGGGAAGCATCCCGTGTCAAGTCATCTGCAATCTGGCAGAGAGTGTTGTTCACTTGAGGAAGGCGTTTGATCACGGTAAATGTACTTAACCAATAAGTGGTGCAGTCAGTCACAACAATGAGGCCGCACTTCTGCTACATTCTCTTTGCTACAGAAGACTTCCGAAACAGCTTCACCACTGACCTTATTTTGTCTAGGAGTCACTGAGCACTTGTCTCTTTTTGCACCATGTTCAACACAAGCTCTCTCCATATCCACATGGCACTATACCGAGGTAGAGATAAACGTAAGAAGACACAAATAGACATGGCTTAATGATGACCACTCAGTTCGGCTCTTACTTTAGCACTAGGAGAATAGATTTCAGGGGCAAAACTGAGGCATTCAAGGACCTATAACTATAGAAACTATGTTTTTACCATGTAGGGCTTTCACCAGCTTTGCCTTTGCAAATAGAGGACATAAAAGAGAGAAGAGGCAAGAATGAACAGAAGAGAAAAGGTAAAGAGGATGGAATTAAAGAGAAGAAGAAAGAGGCCTGTTGTAGAAAAAACTTTTTTTTATTTGCAAAAATATTTTTTTAAAGCTTTGCATAAACTGTGAGCCTGTTATTTATAAAATATGAAAACACATTCTAATTAGAGTCATTGGTCATATTTGCCATCATCAGTTTTAAGTTTTAATTTTATGTCAATAAAAAGGAAAACTAAAATAGATAGTTACATTTTTTACACTTTTTTTATCTTTTATTGGTGAGAAATCAAAACAGAAAATAGTGATTTTACAGATACAACAATGATAGGAACAGATAAACTACATAAGGACAGACAAAGGTTGATTCACAAAACATAATATAATATGTACAAAAAACAAGGCAAACCAAACAAAGATGAAAATATCACAGTAGTCATAACAGTCATAACAATAATATGGTAATATGGAAATCGGTTACCATGGTTTTAAGGTAGTGTGGCATCAAAATGTTTCAGTTGTTAAAATTGACACATGTGTATGATTATATGTGTATGAGAGAAATCAAACAAACAAAAAAAAGTTAATAGTTATATTACTTACCTTTGGTCTGCATTCCCCAGCTCATTAGTGTCTCTCTCACATCCTGTGCTGGTGCTTCTCTTCCTGTGTGACATGACCGAAAGCTGCAACCATAATACTCTTATTGTCCATGGTGACTGTTAGGATCTGAATTCTGATTCCCGTATATTGTAAATGGACATCTCACAAGCTACTTCTTTTAGTGTTTTATGTAATGTATGACCCTGACTCCAACATCTATGCATCAAATTTGACATTGTGTAAGACACTGCAATATTTGTTTGGCAAATGCTGATGACTCAGCTCATATTTGCATCTGATCCACACCGTTGTAATGTAATGGAATACCCTGACAAATTGACAGCGCCCAATATTGTTCTATTTTCCTGCAGAGCCATGCCAGAAGCGGAGTTTTGACTACAATCCAATCAGTCATTCAAAGCGAGTGAGCCAAGAACCTGTCCACACTGGAACAACAGTCTTTCTTTGGGAGTGCAGGACCTTGTCATACTGTTTACATGCTGTGTCTTTGGCTTGCTAAGTCAGGTTTTCAGCACACCCTGTGTGTGCTAGCTTGTAGACCAAACATTTTGTTTTCCAAATGAAGAAATGTACATTTTGTTTGGTTCAGTTAATATTGTGAGTGCCTTCCTTTGACCTTTGTGATTTTATCTGTGTAATTTGTACATGTTGTAGTTGGGGTCTGCTTCTATCTACTGTTTTCTCCCAAAGATGTTCAGTGAATCATTATGTTGCTCGGCCCTCTCGGTTCATTTGGAATAAATGTGATTTTGAATTAGTGAGAAATAGAGAGAATAAAACTAGTCCTCCCTGTGTAATAGGAAAAGTGTGGATGTGTTCATGCAATGGAAAACATAGCTGAAATGCAGAATTCCTCACGCTCGTCATTCTATATTAGGCAACTGCACAGTAAGGTACATTAACAATACAGTGAGTGAGTCAACCATTTTTCCAGATCAACATGAGAGCATGTGACATGATCAGCAGTTTTTGATGAACAGAGAAACCACAGAAATCTTTTCATCCAATGTTCACCACTCTATTGGGCACTGATGACACCACTGAAGTAGAATTTGTTTGAGTTTTTCTTTAAACACCCTGAAACTACCATTCAGATACTCTTTCATCCACTGACAGGCCGGTAGTGGTCAAGCTTAGAATTTTAAAATAAATTAACTTTTTTTCAAAACCTGCAAAGTTTTCCCTTGTGAATTCTAATTTGAGGCATACTGTAAGCCACAAGTGTCATCACCTGCGAAGCAGAACCTGAATGTTGTTTTAGTCTCCTCATTTGTGACCTATAAAAGTTATTCATAGAATAAAAATAAAGAACTGCAAGTAAGAACAGCCGATGATGCATCAAGTAGATGGCAGTGAACCCAAATTTGTTTCAGTGAAGTATCAGTAGCTACAGTTGACCGAATACTACCAGAGCCCAGCAGCAATACGACCTCAGGTATGTGCTTCTGGCCTGCAGAATAAAAGCGGCAAATTTATTTCCCGCAACAACACGGGTCATTCCAAAAACCCTTATGGAACGATGACTTCAGGAACAGGGAGACAGATTACCAGTTAGTGTGATGATTAAGTACAGTACAGGCCAACAGTAAGAAGAAAGATGTTACTGCTGATGTGACACAGGCACAAAGCCTGGAGGCATATTCACATATCAGGTTTCATTTTAAAACAGCACTTTTTTTTTGCCTTGTCAAAATCACAAGAACTTCAAATAGATTTTGTTCTTATCTGTGGTCAAGTTTGTATAAAATATCAGAACTATTAGCCTCATTCAGAAAACACTGTGCTTGCACTTCCTTGCATTTCCTTCACATGATGTGCCTGATTTCATTCTGCACAGCACTTGGACAACACCTTTTTCCCATGTTGGCAGTGTTTTCAGTCCTTTCCCATATAAATTCACAGCAGCAGATGCTGAATGTTGCATATTCATCACTCAAAATGGGGTGACCATGGTAACTCTGTACACGGTATAGTTTTTAAAAATGCAATCAAGAAAAATAATTTTAAAACAGAGCTTTCTACAGTGTTGCAAGTCGACATCTGCATACTCTATTATGATTTATGGCATCATGGTCTTTTCTTTGAATGATAACTTCACTCAGTTGTCTCATTGTCCACATATCACTTGCAGTTAAGCAAGTGATATGTTATCAGTTCATTGTAACTTCTTTCAACAGCGATAGTTGTAGTCTCTAGTCTCATCTGCAGTTGCTCTGTCAACAGCTGTATGAGGAGACAATCCATGCATATGTTTGGAGAGGATATACTGTACCTGCGCTATCGTCTGCTTGTGGGAATCTGGTGTAGGTAAAGTGAGAGCCCTTTTGCTCCCACAGACAGGATAATATGCCATTTCATATGATATTTTCTCAGCCCCTGAGGCAGCTAATTGTGATGCACTACACCAACACTAAGAAACCCATGTAACCACAAATGGAGGTGGAATATTTAATTTATTCATATCTGGGATTAAGATCCTTCACACCCACTCTATATGTAACCATAAAAATGTAATCGAGTAATTACAGGTTTCAATGAATAAATTCAACCACCACATAATTCCCTCTTATTTATGTTTACGCCTCCATCAGAGAAGCTCAAAATTTGTGTTCTTGGGAGGTCAGTTTTATGCTGTAACCCTCAGTGATGTGACCGCAAGAAAGCTCTGGTTTGTATCACTGTCTTGCGAGCAGCTGGGGTCATTCTGTGCACTATCGATGTAGTCCAGATCTCCACTTGAACTTACAGCATGAGTACATGACATAGTTTACCAGAAAAGAGGGCTTTTGCACATATGGTTCTCCTCTTTTATACTGTCAAAGCCAAAGCTGAAAGTGTTTCTAATTTGTCAGCTTCACGTGGCAAATTCTCCAAGTTTGCATGAAGATTATTTTCAATATTTACCAGTAAAACTAAATCATATTATTTTATTAATATGGCAGAAATTACGTCAACAATTTTATTTAGCAATTCTACTTCAGGATATAAAATTGACATTCTATTATGTCAATATGTATCATTTATATCATACACATATTGTTATTTTTTAATATTTTAATATAACATTATCTGAGGATGTGAATCTTGAGAGAAATAGGTATTTATAAGGCAGGGAAGGTTTGATAAAAGAGCAGTTGCATTATGGGAAATGTAGGATTCAGTGTTTTTGGAGGTTGACTCGTAATAGGGACTAAAGGTCAGGGCTTCTCAGCTTCTGCTCTGCTTTGATCCTTGACCACGATTCTTTTAAAAATCTGTCCCCCAACTGTACAGAAGTGCAATACTAAATTCTATTAATTTTACTTATTTAAATTCATTAGCTTGAATAATTTGATTTCTGAAGGATACAGACAGTTTTGTTGGGAAGCACTGAGTCATGGGAACTCTATCCTAACTCATCTCCATGATTATTTTATATAATGTGAAGGGGAAATGCAGACGATGCTATTAATCATGTATCTATTGAATGTGTCCAATAAAGTTTTTTTCCATAACAGCTGGATTTTCCTCTTTAAAATTGATGTTATGCATGGATTAATTTGTGGCTATAATTCTGTTAACTGTTAACTGAACAAAAACACAGATCCACTGAGTTCCCTTTGGTGAGTTTTGTGTGGCTCTGTGTGGGAGACCAAGAGAAACAGTAAAAAAAAACAGAAACTGGATGAAAAACAGAGAAAACAGATGATAAATGGCACTCTAGGGTCCAACATTGAGGTTGTTTTTGGTCGAGGTGGGCGCTTCTTTTTTATGTCAAGATGGCACATCAACCTTTGCAGAGTGCTGTCTTTGCCAACTCGTCACTTGGCGTGCCGAACAAGTCTTGGAAACTTAGATATGTTGCATTCAAGTCGTAATAAGCACACATGCACTGTACACGTGTTTTGACACATGAATAGACATACACTGAAATGTCCAATTTGTCATCACAGCTAAGAAGAGGCCATTTAATTCAGTTCAATCTGAAACAGCTCTATTTGTTCCCTGAATGATCTTACTGTACTTCTTAAAACAATACGTACTTAAGCTTTCAAAATGATAAATAAAATCTAAGAATGACTGTGAAATATACAGTGAGTCTCCTTCTCTCTATTTGGTATAAACTTCCCTTAAAGTGTCAGTTTTAGAAGTCATTGCTTAGCACATCTGACATGAGCAGGATTTCACAGAATGTCAAACATTTCTCTATGATAGTGTTGACAAGTACAAGTCCAATAGCCAGTCCATGACAGCTGATCAGTGATTTTTTATTTTTCGTCTATCTAAAGTGTGATATGTATTCTGTTCACCTTACCATCAAATTGTGTAACTGCAATTATGTCTCTATTATTATGTGGACACATAATTTCCTTTGGTTTACATATATATCTTGACTGAATGTCTTCTTACTATTTGTTTTCAACCTCAGCTCACGGTCTTCCTAGATGCATGGACTATGGAACAATTTGCCCTTCCATAAAGTTGGGGGACTCACAAGACATTTATTCACAATGTCAGATTTTATTGCACTTTGTCACATTTTGCTCTTACCAATACACCAACTTTTCCTTTTTGCAATGTTTTCAGATTTTCTGCATTTACACTCAAGATTTGTTACGCACAACTTGAAAATGTGAATAAGAACAGCTGGTTGGAAACGCGCATATCATTGTAAAATCTACACCATGAAGTACTCAGTGAACTCAGTGAAAAGCTCATTGAAAAGCATAAATTAGGGGATGAATAGAAGAAAATTTCATAACCATTGGAACAAATGAAAAGAGTATGGCACAACTGTAAATCTGCCGAGAACAGGCCATCCTCAATAACTGAGTGAGCGTGCAACAAGGAGACTAGTGAGGCCACCAAAAGATCTATGACAATTCAGAATGAGTTACACGCTTTAAAGGCTGAGATTGGAGAGACTGTGCATACAGTATAACAGTTGGTCGGATGCTTCACCAGTCGCAGCTTTATGGGCGAGTGACAAAGAGAAAGCCGCTCTTTCTCTCGCATGACATCTCGGCTACAGTTTGCCAGAAGGCACGTGGGCGACTCTGAAGTCAGCTGGAAGAAGGTTCAATGGTCTGATGAGACTGAAATTGAGCTTATTGGCCATCAGACTAAACACCATGTTTTGTGTAAGCCAAATACTGCACATCCTATTGAACATACAGTACCATCCCCACCGTGAAGCCTGGTGGTGGCAGCATCATGCTGTAGGGATGCTTCTCTGCTGCAGGTCCTGGAAGGGAAGAAGGTAAAATGAATGCAGCAAATTACAGGGAAATCATGGAGAGAAACTTGATGCAGTCTGCAAGTTGTTAGAAGATTTGTTCTCCAGCAAGACACTGAGCTTAAGTATAAAGCCGAAGCAACAGGAATGGCTTAAAAAAAAAAAATGTTTATGTCCTGTAATGGTCGAGCCAGTTAGAGTCCAGAACTCAATCTAATCGAGGATTTGTGGCTGGACTTAAAAAAGGCTGTTCACTTACAATCTCCATGCAGCCTGACAGAGCTTAAGCAGTTTTGCAAAGAAGAATGGGGGGAAAATTGCAGTGTCCAGATGTGCAAAGCTGATAGAGGCCTATCCAAACAGACTCAAGGCTGTAATTGCTGCCAAAAACACATCTACTAAATAATGACTTGGAAGGGGAAAATACTTATGCAAACAAGTATTTTGTGCTTTATATTTGTAATTAATTTAGAGATCTGTTTTCACTTTGACACTGGTGTCTTTTTCTGTTGATCAGTTTCTTAAAAGCGTCATTAAATAAATTTATGTTGATTTAATCTTGTAAAACAATACAGCATTTATAGACAGACACAGAGTAAACTCATACTCAGTACGTTTTCAATTAATTACAAAAATATTTTCCATTCTTTAATTAATAAATAGCAGACATGATTTATGGGGAATTAACCTCAAATTTAAATATTTACCTATACAAACTTAACTTTGGAAAATGCAAGTTCTACAAAATATTCAAGTCCAGATTGCTTGCAGTATTCAATTTTTCAGGAAAAACTTCTGAGACAGCAACATCATGTCCCCTCAGGAGAGCCATGCTGTGTCATTGTGGGCTGGAAGCTGCAGCTGTGTTGAAGTTCCTACTGATGTCGATTGGTTCTGCCGTGTCATTGTTACCAGATGATGGCCACAATGCTACAGTGCTGTGCCTTTGGCCTCGAAATAAAGCACCCCCTCCTAGAGTCCAATTCCTGGCCCAAGTGCAACCATTCTGGTGCAGACCCCCTGGGCGTGTGAATCCTCTGGCAAGTGCCCATTTAGGGGCAGAAGGGGTGAGGACATGGCCACAACCAGTGGGAACACCTGCAGTTCTGGGATGAGCCAGTACTGCACTCTGCCAGGGGCCATTTGAGGGCAGTTTGAGAGAGTTTGGCATGAAGCCAAAGGAAGTTTTATAAAGGGAACTGGCACAATATCAAGGCAAAAGTAACAAAAGTAAGAGTACAAGGGAGCAACCATGGTGTAGAGAATTGGTCCCCTTTTTGGGTTGGTAACCAATTATAACAGTGGAGGGTTGTCTCAGGTCAGTCAATGATAAAATGAACAAGCCTTAACACTTGTGGCTGACAGACACAAAACAGTCACCCTGGGGCTCTTGAACTGCTTTTAACTCAGTAGACCATGAAATCCTACTCCAGACTACAAAAATATATAGCACGCAATACAGACAGACACAACTTCGGTCATATTGGAGAGCCACTAAAAATAGTTCCGCACACACTAAATATTTAAAATAACATTTCTTATCCTGGAAATTTCAAAAATGCTGCTACCTTACTGTACATGTTACACACACTCTTTTAGAGAGTAGAAAAATCAGTGAGATGAAACGTTTGTTGTTACACCAGTGTTACATTAGAATGATATTTGTGTAAGCTTACACATTAAAAACAGATTTTTTTTTTTTTTTTGTCAACCTGTGTGTGTGTGTATGTGTACACAAGTGCAAGAGACACAAGGTTGTCCACGTTCCTCCTTGTCCAGGCATATCAAAGGCAGGTGCCAACCCTTGTGTTCCTGCCAGCCTGATACTATGCCAGATTCCAAAGGTTAACAAGATTCTGCACTCTGCAACCAGACACAGACAATAGTGCCATTCTTCTCTTTCCACATACCTTCTTTGGATCTCCTTTCCAGAACCTCCTTGTTGTGTAGCACAAAACCAGGCTTGTGTGATTTGAACCCAGGAACGTGCCGAGGAAAAAATGATCGTGACATTTGCGTGTAATAACACTTTTTTACTTTATAAGGGGGAAATCCTTCTTTAGATTACCATGAAAATGACACTATCCAAAATGCAACTTAGTTTTTTTTTTATTTTGTTGCTTTAAAAATATAAAATAAATACTGTATATAAATATATAATCACTCACAAGAGAACAGAAGCTCTGATCAAAATATTAATATGCTCATCTGAATCACCTTCAGTATTAACTTGCTCAGCTGGGTTTCGCCTCCCAGGCAACATACTGTACACTCTGTCCTGTCTTCTTGGTGGAGTTTATGGGGGCTGTATGCAGCCTGAGAGGAAGGCTGAAGACATAAAGTCCCACCATCTCTTGTGCTGAAAAATAAAAATTTCATCCATTTTTATTTACAGATAATTCTCCTAAAACGACTCTGGAACTGATCATCACAGATAATGCAGTAAAGGGCAGTGGTCTTTGTAGTTAGTGGTTTGGATTTCTTGCCAAACATTTTTTAGAGGACATAATAATATTATTTATCACAAAGTATGAGGTCTTTATTAAGGAAATTATATGTGATTTTAGGGTTAAAGGCTTTATTATTGAATCTTATTAAAGGTTAAGCAACTAACATTTCAAATGTAAGACGCTGGTCTTCACCAATTTCTCAGAAAACATACAATAAAAAAATATCCGGCTGTTTCGCTGCTAAACTCTCCACTTTGTTTGCCCTTGTCTGTCCGCTGTTTGTTGCACACAGTCAATTTATCAGGGTTTACCACAGACAACAGCTTCCTACGGCTTCCGTCTAGAAATAAGACTGATGACAAGACTGAGCCACAGAACTGAGGAAGAGGAACTGCAAAATCTCTGTGGGTTCGTCACTACACGCAAACCCCTTTTCACATTACACACGTTCATCAGTCATTTGATAAACCGTAAAGAAAAAAAAATGAATAGTGCTGCTTTAAATACCAGTCACAGCACAAACGTACAAACTGGCTGTTTAATTAGAATTATTTTTGTACTGCTAATTGTTTTTGAAGTTTGCAGCACTTGGAAAAACTGTTAAAACTACACATTGACTGCACTATATTTAGTTACATCATGACAGACTTATACATTTGTCCTTGTTTACTACTATAGTAAAGTAATTCGTGTCAAAAACTGATTCAGAGACATTAAAAAACAAGATACAATCATTCGAGTAAAATAAACCCATTCTGTTGATTTAGTTCACGTCAACAGTAATGAATGCACCTGTTTTGTTCGCATGCAAAAACATCCTCTAATTAAGCACTGCTGTATTTGATTATGGTCTTGGCTTTGTTCTGTTCTGTTTTTATTGAGCAGTACGGATATAATACTGTCATACAGATGGTTTCTCAGAAAATAGAATTAATGTGTGTGATTACCAGTAAAAGATAAAGCGGATAAATACAATAATATTTGACAAAGTAATTCAAAATATGTACCATATAAGTGGGAACAAATGTTAACTTGACCCACTCTACACCACTGCCATATTTTTTCACATCTGTGTCCGTCTCCAACTTACCTATTTATTATTTATTATGCTGTGAAGTCACAGTCTATAAAAGGTGGAATACCCGTCAGACTGAGTTAGACTACACACACAGCACTTGTTAAATATGTGTATGTCTGCTGGGTTATATGTCGGTATTTCTCTGAATAATAAATGTATTAATTGCCATGTAGACACTTGAACCAGAAGAAAATGTTAAGATACCAAAAAGAGGTTACAATTAAAGTAGTCAGCAGGGCTAATAAATGTTTTTATATGAGACATGCATGCTCCAGCCTTTCTCTTCACTGAAAACATGAGCCACTGTGTTCCATTACAGCCATAAACACCTAGCTGCTTTGCTGACATGAACTATGGCACTTTGGATTTGAGCTGTCTGAACATGTACGCATGCACACGAACACAGTACATGTACGCACAAACACAGACTGGGCTGCGTTACAGTCGGGATTGAGTTTCAGTATAGTTCTATGTGAGATCCTGCAGAGATTTGGAGCCAAGGACACGAGTGCAGCTCCACAGTTTAATTGCCTTACCTTCTCCTTTTTAACTCTCAGCTATTAGAGCCAAACAGCCTAGTACCATCCATCCGCCAGTTTCCAAGGCTTCTTCTCCTTAACCTGTCTTGGGGAAAAGCAGCTAATTTCTAAAAATGAACACACAAAAAAAGAACAGGCACAAACCCTGCAAAAATAAGGATTATTCCAAATTCTGGGGCGACTCGGTAGTCACTTTCTTTGCATTCAACCCCATTTTCCCATCAAAACAACCTGAAATATGCATGAATTGAATAAAATGCTGAAATTTGTTCCATGCTGACTCGATAACATGACGCAGTTTCACACACACACACACACACACACACACACACACACATTCACTCTGAAATAGTTCTTTAACGGTAGGTCACAGGAGTAAACCTAAGTTTCTGGAAACATCTTGAGTGTTTTGTGTCACGGCACATGACCCTGAAAGTGTAGAGTGTGGCCATGAAGAGTTGCACCTGGTGGGCAACAATGCTAAGGTACACTGTGGCATTCAAAGTATGCTCAGTTTCTGTGTGTATCAGTTCTGGTACTTTTTGTTCTGTGTGTAAAAGTCAGGATGGCTACGTGCTTTTAGCACAAAATTTACAATTAGCATGTTTAAACAGAATATGCAGCATAAATATGCAACAGACCAGGTATTTGTCCAAATATGACGATCATGTGCCCCCACTTGGAGTGAAACATTGAGTGGTTTTCTGCTTTTGTAGGCTATCCACTTCAAGGTTTGACAAGCTGTGACTGTAGAGATGCTGTCAGTTAGCTGTTTTACACACTTTTACACATTTGTGAGCCCTCATGATAGCTTGATGGAGTCTGGCTGTTTCCACTCAGATCTCTCTCAATGGAAAAATGTGTTCAGCCACATAACCCAGCAGGACACTTAAAGTTTATCTGAGATGTGCAGACCAAACATATCTTCCACTAACAAGAATCTCAACATTTAGTTGACATTATTTGGAGGAGCCAACTGTTTTATATAACCAAGCATCCTGAATTAAGTGGCAGCTGTAGATCTGTATATAATGATGTCTGTCCTTATCTCTATGTGATGAGGTACACCTTTAATAAGATTTTGAATTTATTTATTTTGTCAGTGGTTTGAGTAATATCATAGAAATTACCACAATGTAAGTTAAAGAAAAAAAAATCATGTACAGTGATTTTTATGTGTATGGCCATAGGTGAGGAGAGTGAAGATCCATAGTTAGACATTTTGGGAAATATGGTTATTTGCTTTCTTGTCGACAGACCAGAAGATCGATACCACTCTTATTTATGTCCATTAAATATGAAGAGGAGACTGTTAGCTTAGCACAAAGACTGGAAACAGGATGGAAATTGCTTGCCTGGCTCTGTCTGTCATTGTGTTCAAAGACTTGACTGGGTAAAAGAACACAAGTTACTCACAAACCTTCCATTAAGCTTTTCGGTTTAACCTCATACTTACAAGGTACTTGAGAATGATGGCTGACAACTAAAATATATCAACAGTTGGAAACATCAACAGCAAAATGTTTCAGTTTGTGGATACATGAGTAAAGTCAGGATTGTAAGTTCTTTGTATTCCTGGCTCATGATAGAAACTGTTGGCTTGGGTTTCAAGTGGCATTTGTGGGTGGCTATTGCAAACCCCTGGACAAGTTAAAAAGCTTAGCTCTTACGAAATGTCACTCAGACATGAAGTCAGAGTCTAACCAATGGACCAGCAGCAATTCATCATCTGAAGCGTTTCTGTTACACCTCTCATGTATTTACTTCACGGTCTGCAGTGAAAGAGAATGGACTCTTGTTCTGCACTACGAAGGTGTGTGTCAGATAGAGTCCAGCACAGGTAGGTACCCACAGCTTCTCTGACGTCGGGCATTTCACAAGGATTAGGAAAATGTCAAACAACGTAAACCTATCCCTATAGACAACCATCAGTGGGAGTAAAAGAACAAAGGAAAAACGTCATTTTAGATTTCACAACACATCCTCATACCGAAACGACAGAACTGTCTATTTCCAATGACTTTCAAAACGACCTATATGAGTGTTTTCAGCACCTTCTAGAGGACGGATGGGGGCCAGAAGAGCAACCCACAGGGCCTTTTGATAATATAATTATGTTTTATGGCGTGACAGTGCTGTGGTTAAGGTCTGGTTAGACTTAGGCACCAAAACCACTTGGTTATGGTTAGGTCTGGTTAGGTTTAAGCACGAAAACCACTTGGTTGGGGCTAGGCAAAGATCATCGTTTGGACAGCCGAGTTGTGACGAATCACAGTGTAAAACACTGGTGTAATACATTGCCTCTCATAGGGAAAAGTACACCTGTGATCTCCTGCAGAGGTCACCTGAACAGCATCACTTCCCCGGGTCATAATAATAATGGCCACTAGATGGCATAAACGTGACCATAAGTTGTTTTGCTGGCCAAAATTTTTGACCTGTACTGTCATTTTTCTTGTGAGAACAAGCTAAATTTCAAGATAAATCACATCCGTCTTCTCTGTAGTGCCCAATCAAACATAAGGAGACACAGAATCCTGTATATACAGTATGTCCTAATCATTTGCTTCTGTCTCTGCCTCAAATACTGCGAAGCTCTTCCAAATGGACGATGAATATATTAAATACAGACATGTAATCATTTATTAACATAAAACAACAGTCAACATCCATTTTATTTTAATTCATACACTTCTTGGCAGTGGTGTTCATTTACTCAAGTACTGTATTTCCGCACAATTTTGTACTTGCATACAATTTTGAGGTACTTGTGCTTTACTTGAGAATTTCCGTTTTATGCTAATTAATACCTTTATTCCACTATATCTCAGAATATTTCCTTTTTAAAAATATTCAAGTTTTTGCTGTAGTTACTAGTTTTTTTGCTAATTGAAGATTTTACATACAAAACACATGGCAGGCTTATATAATACATTTAACTGTTATAGATTAAACTACCCAGAAATATAAAGTAGTTCAAAACAGCTCCACGTTGGCCAAAGACAACAATAAAGTGCTTCTCACACATTAATGCATCAGTAATACACACTCACAGGGAGCATTTTTCTGCAATATGTACTTTTACTTTTGTAATTCTGTAAGATTTTGAATGCGGGACCTTTGTTTTGAACTGTTATAATGCTGTTTTTACTTCAGTTCAATTTTCTACATGGCAAGAGAATCTGTAAATCAGCAACTCTTGTTCTTAACTGTTGGGTCGTGGTCCAAAAGTGAACCACTGGTCAATTCTGAATGGGTCATAAGTATTTGGCATGACTTCATTAAAAAAAACAGAAGAAAAAGTAAACAAAACTTTCAAACAGCACATTTATTCACGTTTAATTGAAGCAAAATTTCCCACTTCCTTGTTCGATACAGTGCCAAAACAACATCCAAGTAGCCTTCTGTTGCCAGCTCTGTCAATGATATGACCCACCTTGCCTGTCCGTTGACTGTTGACCTTTTTCCAGACTATTTGCTTCTCGTAGCTCAGACATGGGAGAAACTAACTGCACAACAGGTGAACACATGTATAACACAGAATATATTAAACTTGGTTTGATAAACATGAAAAAATAAAAAAAACAAACATATTATGTAGTTAAGTAGAGGCCTGGTTTGAAACCAATCTTGAAAAAACTTTTCCTCTCTACCATTTTACCATTTTCAACATTATTACCCTGTTCTTTTTATCACACCTATTTACATGTTATGCTTTATTAGATTAGACAGCTCTATTAATCCCTAAAGGGGAAACTCATTTGCCACCAAATCAACTCATGCAGACAGCAAACAATATAGACAATGCATTCACAGTCACAACAAATATATAACACCATAAAAAGCCATTTGAGACATGATTACTAGCTGAAGCAAACAATATAGACATTGCGTTCACAGTACACAACAAATAAATAACCTCATAAAGCCATTTAGACATGACTGACAGCTGAAATGTGCTATGGATCTAAACCACATCTAAAAGAGTTCATTAAAAAATCTGACTGCTGCTGGAACAAAAGACCCTCTGAGTCGTTCAGTTGAACAATGAGGCATCACTAGTCGCTCACTGAATGAGCCTCTGAGTATGTCACAAACACTGTGTAATGCATGGCCTTCAAAGTACAGAGCCGTTTTTATTTTGGCCCTTGTTCTCTTTTCTACAGTGACCTCAAGTGAGTCTGGGGTAAAGCCAATCACAGAGCCAGCATAAAAGAGGACACTAGCTTAGATTCCCTGATAAAAAACATGGAGAAGCTTCTTGTTGATATCAAAGGATCTAAGCTTCCTCAAGAAAAATAGTCTTGATTGAGTCTTCTTGAATACAACCTCAGAGTTCTTTTTTTAAATTCACTGTCCAGGTAGAAACCAAGATATTTGTAAGATTGGACAATTTCTAGTAGCCCAGATAAGCCTAAATTTTGTGTTTTTCTGGGGTTTTTTAACATTGGTTTTGAGCCATCCTCTCCGTCCTGTTTATGTGTCGAAGTCTGTTCCACTTCAAACAGTTTTTCCCCTCTCATTAGAACAGTGTGGCATCCTTGTCGCTCAGATATCAACAGACTTAAATGTGACAGTGTGCTGCATTGTGGCAGCAGAGGCCACTGTTGCAGCTGTTTAGCAAAGTAACATAGTCTCGCTTTTAAACTAATTAGCATTTACCTTAAAACCCTGTCATACCAGCCTGAAAATCTGCATTTTACTGCTTTCTGTTGTGTACTGCACCTATGAGTGCACACCTAGCATGAGACAGGAAAAGCAACATATTCAGAGTATATTCACAATTAAGGCAGGCCGTCAGTTATGATTGATCACCATCATTATTTAAGTCACATTTTATTGCCTTCAGTGTTATTCTCTTCTGCATGTTAAGCTTCTTTAATGATGACAACAGCCTCAGGTGTAACCAACCTCAGCAGTAATCAGCCACAGCTGTACTTAGCCTAAGTTGTGCTTTGTACTGAATGCTTTCATGTTATATATATATCTACTAATATATATTAAAATATAAGGCCCTTGCTTGAAACCACACATGGCGCTGATCTGATCGGGAGTGTGCTGGTTGGCTTCAGTTACATGTTGGACACTTCACAACTTTTGGCTTGCCAAATCTCTGGGTTTCACTCCTACAAACAACCAACTTGGGGGATTTGGTTCCCCAGTAATTGTTGTGTGCGATCATTGCTGGGCTCTCCCCTGCTTTTTGCCATGCCCAAGTGGCCATTGTTGTAGTGTTGTTCCCAAGCTGTAATCATAGGCAGATGGCTGCGGGCCTCTCTGCTCGATCTTGATGGGGCTTTCCCCACACAAATAAATGAGGTCTGCTCATGGAGAGAGGTGTGATGTAAGGTGTTAGCTAAGCAGAATGCTTATTTCTAAATTCCGAGTCATCTAGATTTTGGATGTTGAGTTTGATTCTTTGCCATTTGGCTATGAAAATAATTTTGGGAAGGATCACAGCTACTTTAGCTATGATTATAACTTGCATATAACTGAAGAGGTCACAGGATGGCCTTGAGGAAGAAAAACAGAACAGAGTCTGGACAGTCTTCCATTCAAGTTCATTCAGTGTCTATTTCTTTCCTGGAGTGCCAGCCCTTTACATTTTTGATCTTGGCAGTTTGAATATTCACAAGAGGAAGAGATTAGTGGCAATGAGACAAGTGATTCAACATCAAAAGTACCGTGTGGAGTTTTCTTGTAAAGAAAGTAATATTAACATTCAGAGTTAATCATGAGAACATATCGTATTTATCCTTGAGGCCTATCAAAAGTGTTAATGGCATTTCCTTCCTCAAAGACAATTTCAAAGCTGATTTGTAATATTTGAAATCCTGCATCGTTTTTATCAGTGTTTACATCAGCTAGCAGTCTTCTCCTTTCCTGCCTTTGTCAGCATATTGCAACATTTCTTGGCACGTGACTGGTGACAACTATGAATCAGTGGAATTAGGTGAAAACTCTTGGCAGGAGTGTGTATCACTGTACATGTATCCCTGTGTGTGTGTGTGTGTGTGTGCCCTGGTAAAACAACACAGTGGCTGCTTTTAAAAACCTTGCTCTATAGCACAACAGGGTACCTTTAAAATGGAACCCAGAATCATAAAGAGTGGCTGGGGGTAAAGACCCTTGATTCCTGACTGTCTGGTGATCCTCTGTCACAGGTCTTACAGACTTATGCTGCTGAAGCAACTGTCCACACACTGAACCATCCAGGGCAAAGCTAGCAATTTGCATTTCTCATACTTCCATATGTTCACCACAGACTCCAAACTGACCTTTTCAGTGATGTAGCTGCTCCTGCAGTTGTGTTTGTTAGCTTTACTGGCCACAAAGCGGGTCAGGTTCAGCTTCTACTGACAAAACATTGAAATGCAATCAAAATTTGTGGTTTGTAACAACTTACAGCACATTGCATGGTGAGGATTATCACTCAAGCAGAGCTGGAGTTGCTTAAACACTCATCGAGCCTAGTTCAGAGGAGTACACTGAACATGTCCCACAGGCCTGAGGGAAATTAGTGGATTTTATCCCATGCTCGTAAATTAAACTCAGGCTCAATGCAAAAATGCCACGTTTGTTTGATTACATATGGCCACATGTGGGATGTTTTGATGGCCCAATCAAAATATTTTTTCATGATATCTGTGGTGGCAAGCTGTTTGTGGAGTGATTCCAGCACACACACACAAAAAAAAAGAAATTGGAAGGCATCAGCGATTTTCCTCAAAATTATTGTGTTCTGCCTGAGGAAAAACACAGAAATTGCCAACTCATTGAACTCCTTGTCCATGAAAGTTTAAAAACACTCTCACAGCCCTCTCTCTGTTACCCTTGATTTTTTAATCATTCATCACCTCATACATGTGCACGTTTGTTTTCTTTTCTCAATTGTTATGGTCACAGGTTGCCATTTGACATTTTTGATTGATTGCCAAGCTTTAAGAAAGCAAGTCTTATCTAACATGATGTGTGTAAGAGGGCAGATACCAGATGACAGTAGAGATACGGGCACAAGAGAGTGCTGTGCTGCTGTGAAGAGCAACTTTTTTGTTGAGAAATTGATGGTCAATGAATGATAACCCTCAACCCCCCCCCCCCCCCCCCCCCCACAAGTATTTTGGCTCGGTTTGTGTCTTTTTGTTTACCTGAATGAACTGAAATCAACACCATGCTCAGTGCACGGCTGGTGACATGAGTGGATGGTGGTTTGATTATTAAATTAGGTTTAAGTGAATGTTTTTCTTCTAAAATTACCCATAGCTGAGCTCCATATCAGGCTGGTTATTCATTAGTATTTTGTAATGTTTTCTAACCTGCTGGTGACGCTCCTCCAGTTACTATTTCAATGGTGAAATACAATTTCTGGACAAGCAAAGAGAACGATGTGCCAAGAGCCGAGGGGAACTAAGGCCATGGAGTGGCTAATGATAGAGTGCAGTAAAGTGTCTACAATGAAGTCATGTGAGGTCAGGTGTGGGAATCCCAGTATGAAGCACGGAAAGAGAACAGTGATAGAAGGCAGGGTGGGGGCAGTGACATTCCAGAAAAGGTGAAGTCAGAGTTTTTAAAGAGAGGAGGGAAAGCGAGAGAAAAACAGCGAAAAGAACACCAAAAGTATCAAAAGCTATTAAGCAGATAAATTATTTTTCTAGAAGAGCAATAAAAGGTATTCAACATTCCCACACTGAATCACAGGATCTGATTCCCGGAAAAGTCTTCCAACCCACACATCCCTTTGGCCATGAGATACCTTAGTGTTAATTTACCACTCTCCGTTTCACCTCCAAGAAAAAAGAACACTTGATATCGTTTGTCTAATGAGCTATGACTCACATCTAAATGTGAAAGTCTTTTATTGCTGTTACTCTTTCCCCTATTCTCTCTTTACCCTTCTCCTCATAATGTGCTGATTTGTATAGGAGTGGGAAAAGATGAGGACCGAGTCATGAGAAAGTTATATGCTTCATTAAGAGGCCGCTCTCCCCGAGCATGGCCCAGTGGATGATTTACTCCTACGTGCCTTTTATTGTGTACAAGAGCTGTGGGGTTTCATTTGATTTAGGATGGCCAACATGGCGTAGAAAGTGTGGCACACACATAAGCTATATGAAGCGTATCGCGGGTTGTAGGGTTGAGATCGTATAATACTATGCACATTTTTTCTCAGGATTTCCATTTATCTCACTTTATTCGATTAAATACAAGCACCCAGTGGTCTACGCAGCACCTACGGAAAATATAACCTATTTTGCATAAGCTGCACTTTCAACAGCATAAATTAAAAATACGATACAGTTACTGGGAATTCACACGAGACTTCAGCGGTATTTAAATGCTACTGAAGCACCTCAATGTGCAGAGACACCGAAGGTTTAAAGTAAATCGTGGTTGGTACAACAGGGAAGACAAGGTGCATTATGCAATTTCTGAAAAAAGAAATGTAACACCCTTAAGCAAGATATCACATCTTTTCCTACAACAACATAGAGCTCTGACTAGCTACAGAAATCTAACAATAGCTCTGACGCATATTTCAACCCAAACTCCACCTGTGGTGTGTCAGTCAATGAGATCATTTATTCTTCTTAAAGACAAACTGTCACTTTCTTTCCCTCTTGTGTCTCTAACACTCTGTGGCTTTTTTTCCCCCCTGTCCTTTTACTCTCAGGACAATACATCTTTCTGGCTCTCTAAGTAGATCCTGGGCGTTTGTCCCAGCCCCAGTGCCTTTCCCCCTGGGTATTTATGAAGTCTTTGTACTACATTTATCACACCATGACATGTCCTCCTTGACAAAGCAAATCAGTTCTTCATATTAATGGAATTTCAATATGGTACAATGCAGCCATCCATGTCTATCTCTAAACATATGACCTCCGCTGGGAGAAAGAAAGAATTTATGTATAAGCACCTCTCATAAGGCCTTTTCAGACATCTGTATCATTGCTAGCTTAATCCATCTGTTGAAGTGGTGGATATTTGGCATTCAAACATACTGTAGGTTGCTGTTACATAAATGTTCTGTAATGGTTCTTTTTAAAAAATGACAGGACCATTACAGATTGTGCTGAAATGCTTGTACAACATTAAGCACCTGGTGCACAAGAGGAGGCACAAAGCTAGTTAGGTTGTGACTTTTATTCAAATCCTTTTTTTTTTCCTCACGTGTGTGTAAGCTGTATTCATCAGAATCAGGTGTATGTGTTTTGTGAGACGTGTGTGAGATTGATCTGACATGTTTGATGTGCAGTATAAAGCCTGTTTAAAGGGAGATTAATGGGTTGACAATTTTATTGTTTTTGTTTTTTTTTCCTTCTTCTTTTGCTCTGCATCATGAGGGGAATTCTTCATCTTCTTCAGGGTAATAATAATAATAATAAACTTTATTTATATAGCACCTTTAATAACAATTTTACAAAGTGCTTTACAAAAAGAAAATAAAACCAGACAAGAATCAAATAAATAAAAGCATATATCAAACATTTCCAAAAGCTTTTACAAAGAGAAAAGTTTAAAAGAGAGAGAGATTTAAAAGAAGCGTGTAGGCAGCTCTAATAGCAAATGCCCGATCACCCTTAGTCACCAACTGTGACCTGGGAGTAACCAGCAGGGCTCCATCTGCGGATCTTAATGGCTTAGAGGACACATACCAGGTCAATAAGTCAGAGATGTGTATACATGCTAGGCCGTTTAAAGCCTTAAAAGTGAACAGTAAGATTTTATCATCAATGCGAATTTTAACAGGGAGACAGTGTAGAAAAACTCCTTCATTCAGGTTAATGCACCACTATGATCAGGCAATGGACGATAGCTATTCCAAATTCCAATCCGACTAAAGTGGCAGCTGCCCTGGCTTGGTTGTCAATGTGGAAGTACCTTAAAGTGCAACACAGATGGTCGCTAGATGCTTGTTCCAAAAAATCCCTTGTTCCAATTGACTCCCATTCAGAAAACGCCAAATTCTTATTAGAAATACGAAGTTCATAATCTGACATTCAGATTTCAGGCCCTCTAAAAAGTGTGCCGGTGGTCATTTTGGGTATTATTGCTCCATAACTAAAGTTATTGTTGCAGTTTTTCAGTAAATTTAATGTTACTTGATTACGATACCTACTGTGTTAGCAAATTTTAGCTAAAGTAGCTAACATTAGCCCAAGTGTCCAGTGCTCAGTGTTCCTGGTAAGCTAGCATTAGTTTTGGTCGGAGGTAGCGGGGCATGTTTCCAGAGCGTGAAAGGCTCCAAACGGAAAAGAACATTAGCAACAACTCTGGGCTTCATCATACGATATACTTTATACTTTTTCTTTATACTTAATATGCAGCCTGTGATCCAAACTCTTCTTCTCCATGGTTCCTTGATGATGGGGAGTTACTTAACTCAAGTAGAATTGTTTTCTGTCTTTAAAAATTGCTTGAAGACCTACCTCTTTTAAGAATACCTAGCGCCCAACGTGCACCTTTCCTTTTGCCATGCACTTACTGTTTTACTACATGAACCTGCAACTTTGTGGCACTTGCCTCAGGCAGAATATGAAACTGAGTGACTGTACCTAATTTCTATGTTGCTTTAGAAAAAAGCATCTGTCAAATGAATAAACGGTCATAAAATTATAAAAACCCTGTAACTGATTTTATCATAGTTCACAGTGCTTCGTTCTTGGGAGGGTGGAACAACACACATCTACTATATTTCATTCACTGTTGTATAGCATGTCTGAAAACGTTGGTGGAACTTTCACTTTGTGTTTTAATACACTTGGGTTTTGCAATTTCACTACCCACATGTTGATTAAATACGCTTAAGGCTGAGTTTAGACACATAATAAAAAGTTCTTCTGATGACTTGTTCCAGTTTGAGTAATATCTCAATAAATCACAGTTAATGTAGTGTAACCCATGAACCAAATCAGCACCGTATCAGTACAAAGGTGAAGTAGTGGTGAGGGAACCACTTCTAATGTGCTAATGGAATTAAGCCATCAAACAACGTTGGGGGTCATTTCCCAGAATTGTTATTTTTGTGTCGAAACTCCATATCATATTTCCAGGTACGTGTTTTTTCAGCTTGACAAGTGAATAACAACAAATGGTTCACTCAGTTTTTTTCTTTTTTCTCACCACATTACCTCTCATTTTATAATTCAAAGCAAAACATTTTATAGTCATTGAAGTTAAATGCACACTATTGACAATCGAGAACATTTTCTGTTTCTTTAAGTCAAAGTATTCCTGTCAACAGGACCATGTCAACTGAGTGCAAAGGCATTAGTCCATGTTTTTATTAAACCAGAGGTATTTGCTCTTTGAAAATGGAGACAGTGAAACACGAGGATATTCACTGAGTGACTTCTTTGAATCTCTTATCCTTCAAATCCAAATGAAAAAGTTGCTCCACCTAAAATGTTTTATAAATAAAACAAATGAAGATCTTATCTAATGTTGTCATTTTAGTGAATGTGCAGTGTCACAGCATCGAAACAGCAAGCAGACATTAGGATAATTGTGCTGAGCTAGCGTTTTGGCAGGCCATCCGCTATCTGTTCTGGATTGAGTTTATATAGAGGGAGGGGGGGGTCAGGCGTCAGCCACTGTGTAAGTCTGAGTTTACACTGAGAGAGGCACGAAGGAACCCGTCTCTCGCTGCATTCAACATTTTTAGTATGCAGATTGTAGTCTTCGCATATACAAAATGATCCCTGAACAGTGCAATAAAAGCCTTGTTGAGAGGACAAAGACATACAAACAGCCTAAAATATACCGTGAGTTTTACAATGTTACACTCCATTTCTGAAAAACAGTGAAACTGGACCAAATGAAAAATGAATTGCCTTTCTCCAAGAAGCCTCAGAGGTAAACACTGGCGAAGCAAAGTCAATATTTACTGCATTTGAGGCTTTTATTTCAACAGGCCAGGAACTGCGGGGCCATATTTGACCCCTCTCATTGTCTGGAGTCTGTTTCTGTGTTGTTTATCTCTTGAGCACTGTACTTAGTCAACCCTTGCACTCAGGTCACATTCATGTAGAGATCTTCTCTTTGCTTCTTTTTGACAAATGCTGATCAAGATGAGAAATTGTCAATTAGCAACTACATTTAACAGGGCCGGTATCTGAAAAGTAGAGTTTGACTGCCAGAAGCAGCTTTTACATTTGCCATTTACACTCACAGAATTTCCATCCAATAGCTTTGTATGTAATACATTAGCTGTGTTATCATTGGCTCCCAGCACAAGAACCCCCGATGACAAATATGGTTGCACAATCAGATTGTAGTAGGATGAATATAAACTGCATCCAAGTTAAGCATGCAAACTTGGAATCTGCTTACAGTCAACTGTGGCACAGCGGAGATTTTTCCGATACGTCAGCGTTTTTTCTGTCAGGGGATTTAAACATCTTAAAAGCCAATTAGAGATGTTGGCGGTTTTATTTTGAATGAATCCAAATCTTTCAGTTTCATCAAAGTTTCCCATATGCTTGCTCAGCATTAGTACCAGATGTCACTAGCAGAGAGCACAGAGAGGCTGATGATGTGACCAGAGGCTGATGTAGTATGTTACAACTTCCTGAATATAATGACCCCAGCTTAAATGTCATTATCTTAACTTGCTGTGGCACTTTACTCTCAATCTCTTTACCTTACATTGGCCTTTAACTGTAGAAGGGTGAGAAGATTTCATCACTGTTCTGTGAAACTGAGTCATACTGTGCTTTTTTTTTAAGTGGTGGTGTGAGACATTTACTGTTAGAAATGAAAAAGAGACTAATTTGCCATTGCAAAATGCAAATACACAGCTGTCAACTCAAAGCATAAAACTGGTTGTATTCTTTATTTTTTTTTATCAACCAATTCAATGAAAATACCCTAAAAGTTAGTCCATATGTCAATACATAGCAACTTCCCTAAGCTGTCTGCAGTAAACTTTAAAGTCACACTTGCTGTATACACTTTTATTTTACTTTTATAATTGTCAGTAATATCCTAAAAAATCAGGACAGTATAGTTTTTAGCAAATGTTACTCAAACAGAAGCAAATAGCTCTCTTTTTTTTCGGGAGGGGGCGTATTTTCAGCTGTGGATTAATACGCATTTGGTGCACTAATGAGTATTTATCAAAGCCTGATGGTGTACTGTGCGTGCAGTTTAGTCAAAATAAACTGCGGTGGCCATGTTCATCATAATGAAGGAACATGTCACTGAGTGCAACTGTGTGGCTCACTGATGTGTTTTTAATCGTTTTTGGACAATGATGGAGGAAGGAAGGAATAAGAAATATCCGGCTTTGCCTTCGCAGGCAATATTTGTCAGTTGGTAGGATAAATTAATTGTTGGTCTCAGTCCTTTTTTTTTTTTTTTGACAAAGTGCATAAGGCAACAGAAAAAAAGAGTACATATCATACACAATAACTTTTGGGTCACGGTTACACAAGCAAAGTGTGAGTGAAATGTGAGCCATTATGCAGCTGGTGTAGGCAACTCTACTGATGGAAAGTGAAGTGCATCTGTTCCATCAGATGTGCATGAGACGAAGTATTTAAAAAGGTGTCTAGTGTGTGAAAAAGTTAGCATATCAAATTCAGGTCCTGTACATGATCTGTGAAGCATCACCACAACCTTTTTATTGGTGTTATTGTACCTAATAAAGCTACTGTATTGCTAACTAAATCTACTATGAAATACATTCATATGGTGGCTTTTGTGTTGCTTTTACAGGGGATGAAACAATGGTTGGCAAGGCACTGATTATTTACTATTTTTTGTTCTCATTTTTGTTACATGAATTTTTGGTGTGGGCCTCTTAAAGTATTTAATATGAGCAAACAAATAAATAAATAAATTCCAGCACTGTGAACACTGTGCTGCCAGCAAAAACAGATTGTGTTAAGTCTCTTTTTTGTGGTTTATGTTTTGTTTTTATGGTGGGTGGAGTAATGTTTCATAAAAGTATTTTTTTATTTTTTGTTATATGTTTTTTTAAGTGTGTGTGTGTGTCACCCTTTAAATTAATAAAAAGAAGGTCACTGCAAACAATTGAAAGGTGGATGTGCCTCTACAACTATCCATGTGTATTGGATTGGAGATTGACTGGTCTGTGATTTTTAATGGGTAATTCTCGTGTAGCTTATTGTCTCTAATAGGAGAAATGGATGTTTGTTTTTATGTCATTATCAGTAAATCTGTGGTGCAACACTGTTCCCACTCAGCTTTCAGTTTCACTTATTCCTTCCTCTCTTCACTAAGTTACTCAACTATCCTTTACCTGCCTTGGTCTCTGGTTTTGACATGTTTTTACAGAATTCCACCCTATGTCTCTTTCTCCCATGCCACATTTGTTTCGTTCCTGTCCTCTGTCTCCTCACTGCTACTATCTGAATCTGCAAGGCAGGGTATGTCCAGTTGGTCTGCAGGTTTCCTTTTTTTTTAACTTTTGCTTCCCCGTGGATGCAGACCTGTTCTACCTCATGAGAATAGAAGAATTTTCAACTTGGGGTTCTTTGTTTGAACTTGTCCAATGTGCAATTATGCTGGATCATTTGTTCTTGTTACGTGGGTGGTAAGTAGGTGTGTCGTTAAGCTAATTATATATGTGGGTAGGTTGGGGGCATGACAGGGTCTCTTGGCAAGGGAGTCTAATATGAGAAGAAAAAAAAAGGCAACTGTTAAGTGGTGCCAAGGGTGCGAGTGCATCTTGCAAACATCCATGTGTGAGTGAGGTTTTTTTGTAATGCTACAGAGAGCAATCACTCAGACTTCGAGAATCCAGTTCCATTCTGTCTCTCCTATGTCCTCATTTCCCAATCTGTCATCGCTCTATCTCATTCCAGCTCTCGCCTCTTTCTCAGCAGTCTCTGTCTCCACTGGCCTTTTGGCCTGGTGTGTCTGTCACGTACCGAGGGACAGACTATGTGGCCAAGAGGCTCCATCCTCAGGGATCTTAAACTTTTCTCACCATAACAAGGGCTGGTGCTGTCAAAAAGTACAGTGGCTATTCAGTTTCTATGTGGACAAGGCTTTTATAGGGTACTGTTATGAAGGATGACACTTAACAATGGCCACATCACAGCTTGTCTGGTTATGAAGCCCAGGGTAATAGGTCAAGCCAAGAGCTAGAAAAACGGATCTAACCTTTATTGTAGTTAATGTAATGTATATTTTGAAGGGATCCTTAAAGCTGCAAGTTTTTTAAGTGAAAAAAGACTTCTTATTAACAGCAGTGAATACTCTGACTGACATTTTGAAGCGTGTGACCAATGAGGCTCCCTAAAAAGTGCAGCTTGGTGGTTTTGGATTATTGCCATGTTTAATATTAGGCAACCAAAATCACTTGCTTAAGATTATGGGAAAAATGTTATCATAGCTAGATATGAAAATTGGCAACTTTGTTGGAAATGCTTCTTGTTCAACAGCTTCCATCACAGTCCCTCAGTAATATTTATAAGCATTCAGTCCAACTGGTTAGACTAAATCATTGGTCAGGATATATAAAAGGGTCCAGTTCCCATATTTAGGACCAATAGAGTCATATTTTTCATCCAAACTGCAAATCAAACTTAAAATTGATCAGACATGGGCTTTTATACATGTCATGTGCAATTTTGACACACCACTGTAAAGCTGCTATAATCAATATTTTTATATGAACAATGGATCAGATAACTGTCTATCTGTCTTTATCAAAGAACCCGTGTCCAAGTAGCACCAGACGGTGTATATAAAGAACCCACAGAGAATTAGCACCAGATTCTGCAGTTCCCCTCAGCTCTACTGAGCGTCTATAACTCACTGTTTTGCTTTGATGGCCCAGAACAAGCAGCTGTTCTCAGTAAACAAGCTCTAACACCCCACTGTCTACCTGCCCAGCATCAAACAGCAGACAGACAAACTGAGCAACTAGCTGGTGAACATAATAGAGCATTTAGCTGCTAAATATCCAGATATTTCCCTCAACAGCTGGTGGGGAGCAACTAAAATGAAATTGAATACTGCACTTACATTTGCTGGGTGGCCAGAAATCCAAATGAATGCTTATGTTGTGTGTAATGTCTGTATCTGTATCTGCATAAATAAGCAGCTGTTTGCTAACACATCTTTGGCCACTTGAGGGAAGTGAAAACAAGCTGTAAACACAACAATTGATATATTATCAATTACTGTCAGCAAAAAGTTGCCTTTTTACAGAGTCAGCAGAGCAACATCAGCATTCATTGGGAGGCATTTTTCAGCCCACCTGTCAAATGTAAGTCATATATTCACTCTCCTTTTAGCTCTTTTTTGGTCTCCACCAGCTCTTGAGAAAATATGTGGCTCTTAGATGCTCCTGTGTGTTCACCAGCTAGTCACTAACTGCCTGCATTTTTGGGTTTGGTGCATAGTGTCCAATGGGTTTATCAGAGCACTTTTTTTGCTGCCTGCTGCTGGAAACAAGGTTGATGAGAGCAGAGTTTGCACACTGGAAAACCAAAACAATTTTCAAGCATACACTAAAACGTTCTGTAGAGCTCAGGAGAAGACACAGATGATAACTCTTTGTGGGATCATCACTATGAGTAACAACATTTACATTTGCACATGGCCATTTGATCCATTGTTCTGAATAAAAATATTGATTAGCGCAGCTTTAAATCAAAGAGTTAATGCTCAGCCTCCTGCTACTACTATTTTAACACAAAGTTGCCTTAGTTGCCTTAAACTCCCAAGTTATCAGTTACGCAATTTGCTTTTGTGATATGATAAATGAACAAGGTGCCTTTGTTACTATAGGCATCATCCAGAGCCATCAGACACACCCTCTGTAATAAAAATATACATCTGCGCAACCTCTCTCTACATGCCACTCTTATTTCTTTAATTTCCTCCTCCCTTCATCTCAGCTATCTTTCTTTCCACCTCCCTCCTTTGTTCATTCACTTCTGTGTCATTGGTGTGAATGCTGGAAACCATTCACAACCAATATTATTCTACATTCTTTATTATTATTCCACCCACTTTTTTGGCACTCAACTACTTCCACATTATTCAACGTAGAAACTTCATTCAAACACCAAAACATTTATTTAGGACATGTGTGCAATTAGTTTTCTTATTCATACCCTTTATACTTATATTTATAAATATTCAATGTTTTCTGGCAATTTTGCTCCATTCAAATGAATGGGGGGAACATTCAAAATTGACACATTTTCACACTTTTTTATCATGAATGTTCAGATCTTATCTATTCATTCATATTTTCAGCTACAAATTTCACAAATACATTCATTCAAAGCCCATTAACACTTTTCAAAATATTCAACCTTGTTTGAACCTTACTTATAATTGAAGTCAATTAGAAAAACAATCAGACCCATTCATCTCTTGAACCTCTTCCTTTTCCAAATCATTCATACATTCACGTATATTCATTCAAGCTTTAAATGGGTCACAACACTTGTGAAGTCAGTAAGTTTTTGGTGAATAAAATTGATATTTTTCAGTATGACTTGTATTTGTTGAGTTATAAGAAGTTGTTCGGTGACCAATTTTAGCTTAGAGGCCTAAGCTTGTCTCACCCCTGCCACAGGGGGGCGCTGTCACCAGAGCAACCTGTGACTCTGTCTTTGGGCTGAAACTGACATACATGTATGTGATTGGCTAATTAAAACAATTAAATTCTACACAGAAATACACACACACAAACACGCACACACGCAGTGTCATTTCCGGTTTTCAAAATAAAAGTCCAAGATGGTAACCCTTATCATGATAGGAAAGCCAGGATGAACCAGGATTTTCAAAATAAAAGCCCCAAACGGTCACTGTATGTTAACAGGACCTAGTTTTTCAAACTAAAAGTCCCAGAAGGTAACTGTATCTTAACAGATGATGCTGTTTGTTTTTTTAAATAAAACCCCCATAGAGTAACTGTATCAACAGGAAGCTCAGGATGAGGCAAAGTAGAACCCCCCAATGGTCAATGTAAATTAACAGGAAAGTAGGGATGGACCTAGTTTTTCAAACTAAAAGGACTTATAGTTCAACCCTTGTCAGGGCTTAGACCTCAGCTGATGTTTTATCCTTATTCCAACCAAGACAATTAAAGGAAACATCAGCTCCTTCTCAGTACACTTAAGCTCATTTAAGTCCTTGCTCTAAAACTCCCATCTGAACTTCTTCCATTGCTTACTCTATAGTTTGCATCCTTCATCCCTTTCCCACATTTCCAGCTATTCATACTGCTTTTTCATGCATTTTCAACTCTTAGCTACTGATTCATACTCCATTCAAAATGTTTCTTAAAATGTTCCACATCTTTCATACATTAGGGGTTTTATTCAACTTTTAAATCCAATTCATACTTCTTGAAAAATATTCAACACAGCTGATTGAGATTTCCTAATTTGACCCACCCATTCCCCACTTTTCCAACTGATTCATATTCCCTCAGCTGCTTCTTCATCCAAATTAAAGCCAGCAATCCAGTTTAGTGTCAGCCTTTCAACAGCCAACATTCACACACAATTTCTTCAGAAACTGCTTTTTCTAGTTCTTCTTTGTTCTTTCTCTCTGTTATCAATAAGTTGTTGACTTCCTCCTCAAACCAGCACTTATTATGTTCCCCATTAACCAAGTACAATACCAGTATCATGTTTGTGCCACTCTTGCTGCCATGGTGGTATTTAGAGGCCAACCACTGAGACGGGTCAGTGGGAGGAAACACAGCAGCACCCCTGTGGAGACTGGATAACCCCCAGGCCATGACCACACTGTCTGCTGTGCCTGCAGTAACATATTTAATTGCATGTCTGTCTACTTCTTGACAGATCATTAGTGTCTTTATATGTCTGTAATAATAAGCTATTATCATTAGGTATGTGGATGGTGTGGAATGTTCCCTGTGGAATGCTGTAAAGTGGGACCAGAAACATTTTGAATGGCAAAAGCCATTACTAGAGTTGGTGTTGGTGTTGCTGTTGTTAAAGACCTGTTGTGGACAGAAGGGTAATTATTTCTCTTTCGTAATAGTTAGCTGTATATTTATCTATCTGTTATTTGTTGGACCAAGCTTATTTGTGTTCAGTAAGTTTCATTTGTTACACTGTTATTCATATTAGAGTCTTTGCAGGCCGTCTCATTTATGTTTTGCCTCCAGACTTCATCAGATTAAAAAAAAAAGGAAGAGGAATATTTTTACCTCTGTATTAAGTGCTGTCATCTTTGGATGAATAATTAATAGCCCAAACCAGTCTCCACAGTGTATCTGCAGCCAGTGTATGCTAACTAAGAGAGACATGCCAATGGTATTTGGAAAAAGACACACAACAAAGTGCAATCAAATAACTTTGAGAAGTAATTCATCACATTGTTGCGGATAAAGTCATTCAAATTGTGTTGTATGTACAATAACAGAACAAGGGGGACTGCACTTAACAGTGGCTGATACTGTAATGGTTTAATGCTGAACAGAGCCACAAATCACCATCCCTAACATCATTCCTGACGTCATTCAAAAATTAATTCAGTTACTGTAGGTGATGACATATTCTTTCCTTACACTGGCAAGTTATTTTTAGGCCTGGATCAAGTAGCTGCTGCAAATAATTCTTGGAATTTGGTTTAGTTTGAAAAGGAAAGTTACAGCATGAAGCAAGCTCATATAGTGCCTGCTAGTTATCAGTCCCATAAAATTATACTATATTGACTCCCAGACTGACTTTATATAGTCTTGCACTGTTCTTAAAGTCCAACTGAAATTAGATCGTTTCTTGTTTTGTTTTTTTTAATACAGCTTGCATGCCTGCTCTGTAAATCACTTGTCCTGTGTTCTCTTTTGAGGAAAAAATCTGAAACCAAAAGGGAGAAATGTATTTTTTAATACTTTGGTTTCATGATGGTGCATCCTAGTTTTGCATTAATTCAATTAAATACCTTTGGGTATCCATCTACATAGATAGAGACCTTATTTCAATACAGCAAAGCAAATCTTGCATAAAGCAATAACGTGGCAAAAAGGGCACCACTAACATCAGTTAGCAGGCTAGGTAGAGAGTTAGCTGCTCACCTGCAGTACATTAAACATCATGTTAGTGTACTTGCAAATATCACCTTGGTCCCATTGGATGCTGGTGTGGTCATTGCTCTTCAATACCACTGGAACAACACACTGTCTACCCAAGCCTTGTAGCTACAGCAGTTTGTTTACTTTGTCTCCATTCAGTACAGTGTAACAAGGGCACTCTGGCAGTCAGCTACTGTCAATCAAACACACACATCGACACGCCCCTCTGGCCAATATTTCCCCAAAGACCATTTTTTCACACTTTCTTCAGTCATAAACAGTTATTTTTCCAAAGTAACCTGTATCCTTACTAAATAATGTAGTTAGCTAATGAAATGCCCCTTACCTTTGAAAATAACACAAGGTAACTACTGTAAGTAATGCGCTAGTGTAGTCGGACATGCAAACGTTTGTAATGTGTGTTTTTGGTTTTGGAAAGGCTAAAGATCAGCCGGCTTATGATTTGTTACTACATGTTCAAATAGCCAGAAGCAGGCATTTATATGGAACACAGGTGTTGACCTGAAATTGTTCAACCATTCGGATACTTGACATGTTCATTGTCTTATGTTTACAAATGCCAATCGTTTTATGTTTAAAATAAAACAAATCATATGAAGAATTTATAAATACTATATCTTGCCCTCTTATGGCTCCGTGGTTCCAGAAGAAATATTTTTTATCCTATTTTAAGAAAGATTTAAAGGATTAATATAAATATAAGATAAGGTTCAATCAGTAGTTATGGATAAGAACAGTATTCTTTAAACTTCATACTGTCACAGAATTCTTTATCCCTCTGCACCTAGATAAGTGGATAAGAGTAGTCATGCACATCCGCAAAACCTCAGTGGGACGGGGGCTGGATACAAAAAAAAGTGCAATATCATAACGAGGCCATGTATTATAACCAGACACAGAAAAATATTATCATAAACACTTACAAATGAAAACCATTGCAAACACACTATGAGCAAAGCCATAACGAACTTGCTTAAAAAACATGTTTGCAATTTATTTGACTTTATGGTGAAACATGAGTATTTCTGATCGAGTTTATGTGGACATGTGTGTTGTATTAAAGGTACAGTGTGTAGAATTTTAGTGGCATCTGAAAATAAGAATTGTTGTTTTTTGTTAGCTTAAAATGAGCCCTTTATATCTACATAGGAAGCGGATCTTCTTCTATGGAGCCTGCCATGTTGCACCGCCATGTTTCTACAGTAGCCCAGAATGGACAAACCAAACACTGGTTCTAGAGAGGGCCTCTCACATTTTTTGCGAGTTTCACGGTCACCATAGGTTCTCCTACACGCTTAGAAGGGGAAGTTGAGGGGAATTCAGTTGGTTGCAATCTGCAACCTCACCACTAGATGCCACTAAGTCCTGCACACTGGTCCTTTAAAAATAGTGTTTACGAAATTTGATCGATGGAGGCAAAGCTTTTTCCTAAACAGAGAGTGGAGAAATGTATGACTGCCGAGTCTCTCCCCAGTTTTGCTCAACCACCTCCCCTCCCCCATTGTTGGGCTGACGGTGGCCGGGAGGAACATTTTGACATATCACCCTGATGTATTCATCACTTTTGCACATGTCACACAGCTGTTCCAATTAAATGCGTTGGCGCATGTAGACACCAGAACATATTAGATCACATCCCATGAAAAACAGTTGACCCGAAATCTACAGTTGGAATTGTTTCAATCAGAATGAAAAAAAAGTGTGCATGTAACCGCAGCTAATGTCAGCTAAAGTGAAACTACTGTAAAACTGTGCCAGTAGTAGGGGTTGCTACTAGCAACAGACTGTTCAAATGAAACCAACTGAAACCTGCTGTTCCATGAACATGGGCACTGTAGTTTACTTTGGATAATCCCACATTGACTGTCCTACTGGTGTACAAGCCAAACAAATGAGTAATAATCCTTGGCTGAGAATAGTCCTTAACAAAAGTACTATTTATTCCTGTTTGACTAGTATTTGTTAAAAAAAATATAGTGCCCAGCTGATTTCGAGAAGCACTTAAATGAAGTTTTATATTCGTGACCAGTTTTTTAAAAACGTTTTACATCTTGAATAGAAATGAATAGGCTTGAGATAGGGAACTGAGAAAGCATTGAGAGACAAATAAACACATTCTTGGTTTTTTCATGTGATTTGTTGACAGTAAGAAAAGTACAGAATAATGCCAGTCTTATCCGTGAAAGACAATATGTGTAGAATTGGAAAATTGGAAAAGATATTGGCGCTCCACCCAGGGATAGTATCGTATACATAAAGGTGATACACCCTGCTATCCTGACTTCCCAGTCCGTCCCTCTGTGGAATTTTCCCTAGGAAGTCTAATTTGAAAGAAAGAAATTAAATATTTGAATGTTTTATTTTGTTTCATGTTATTTCTTTCGTTGATTAGTTAAAGATATTCCCGTGTCACATGCTGAATACAATTTTCTGGTCAGTAAATTACCTCCAAAGATGTTTTTAGGAAATGAAAAAGCTGTTTCATGGTTACATCTTTCACAACAGCCACCGCTTGACTTACTTTAGTGTATGTGTTGTTTTAAGGCTGCTTTGTTGACACACCTGAAAAACCATCCCTCATTCTTTTCTCTACCAGTATCGACAATTAAGACAGTGAGAGAAGAAGAGGGCAAGCTCAATGTTTACAACTGTGTCCTAGCTATCTCCTCAGCAGCTATGCGCCTATGGCAGACAGAGGAGGTAGTGCATGACAGAGAAGAATAAGCAAGGGTGGATTGGACATCACTCATCAACCACAGGTATTTCTATTAATATCCTCCAATGGTGTCGCACTCAGCCGAAAGCAGTTGAACAGTGGAGACATGTCAGTCATTGTTTGGTCTGTCTTCCAGTGGGTTTCGGGGAATGCAGTGCACAAGGTGCACCTGGAGGCAAGACATGGATTTGTCTGACACTGTTTAGCTTAAGTAAAATTATCCAAGCTGAACTGTGTGTGTTCTGGCTCAGCTACACAGCTCTCAATGAATACTTTACCGTAACTTCAACCAACCAAACCAATCTCAACCACACATGACCCTGAGAGGTTGATGTAGTGAGGATTAGGATTGAGAGCACATAATTAACTTTTATGTATCCATGTTGTGCAATTATTCTTGTTATTAGTATTTTTAAAAAAACAGAAAGAAACCACCATTGATGACAGACAGTCAAAGATTTGGTTCATCTGGAAGGTTACTGTTATGCTGAGAGACAGACTGGGATGGGATACATGGACAGTCTCCATTTAATTGGATTGTAAACCAGGTTCTGACCCAGACATTAAAGGACAAGTTTACAGTTTTCAGGTGTCAGTATAATCATTGAAAGAGGTTTTTCTTGCTGTAATCATTCCTCCTGTTCATACTGGCCTTTTTAAGATTCCTTCCTAATGCACTTTCAATATAAGTGATGGGGGAAAGAATATGCAGTCCTTGTTTTGTATAAATCTGTATTCAAAAGGTTATCTGAAGCTAATGTGAGGTTTCAGCAGTCTAAATTAGTTAAATCAAGCAGAGAGCTCCCGAAGTAACTGTGTTTTTAGTGCAAAATTCCTTTTATTTTGTTACTGTCCCTCCACTGCAGCTCAACATGGAAACACTATCCAGGGAAACAATAAGAGGAAATTTTGAACTAAAATATCTGTAACTTTGGAAGATATCCACTTTTTCTGACTAATATGGATAAACCTTTGAATATGCAGTTTTGCACAAAATGAGGACAATGGATTTTTTCCCCATCATTCACATTGAAAGCAAATTAGGAATGGACCTTCTAATGGTCAGTAAGAACAGGAGGAAGGATTGCAGTGAGCAAAACCTGTGTCAGTGTTCATTTGGGCACTTGATTTGAAAAAAATGTGAACCTGTCCTCTAAGCCAGCATAGAGTTGTGTAGACATTTGATTTTAAAATTGCTATTTCATGCCAAATTGATGTTAGTAAATGACAGACTGTACACTGGTATGACAGATACTGCCTCGGGTGCTGTGAATTTCAGAGGCCTGATCACTGAAAAGGTTGGATGGATGATAGACGTGTCGTGAGCTAAGTATCAACAACCTTTGCTAATTTGCATTCTTTGGCTGTTACAGAGAGTTCAGTGTTGTTGCAAATGTACAAACCCAATTAAGCTTAATGAAACTTTTAAAAAAAAGTAAAAGTAATCCTGGAGGTGAGAGATGTTTCGGGAAACATCACAAAGGGATCAAGATTACTTCCACTCTGTTCAGACAGCAGTGATGTTGCTGTTCAATTTTTTTGTCAAGACAAGTCATAGGTAGACAAAAGGTTGGGAGCACTGTAGTTCAAATAAGATCCCGTAAAGTAGTGTTGAGAAATACAGTAAGTAAAAGATATAAAAGATAACAACTGTTAATTCACCCAAAAAACACATATGGTATTTGGAAAAACTGACTTCCAGATTTACTTTGATTATGATTTCTTTCAAAACCATGATAAGCTATTTCAACTACAGTTATCTATGAGATATACAAGACAAACACACACACACTCGCACACACACATATACAAGACGCACACACAAATTCAAGAATGGACATGGTTTTATTTTAGTTTTTTTGTTTTATTTGCAGTTAGCGCATGCAGTATTTGTGGCTCTGACAGTGTCAGTAAAGACCAGCCCAAGAGAGACGAACAAAACACAGCTGTAAAGAGGAAGTTACTGTTTAAAAACTGATGTTACATCTCTCTCCATAATCAGTACCACTCTACCAAACAGCTGGCACGCAATATTAGTTCCACTCAATTAAAATCATTTTCAACACATGTTTTGTTTGAATGAAAACAAATGTTGACAACAGCAATTAAACTTTGTGCAGGGTTCTCATGAATTAATAATTTGGTTGTTCCAGCCCATCACCATGTATGCTCTGTGACACATTTACATTTATTCATTTGGCAGATGGTTTTGTCCAAAGTAACGTGCAAATGAGGTATAATCCAAGCCACAGGAGAAGCCTTTGAGGATAAATGTCTTAACACTCAGTTCCACATTTCACTTGACACAAGTCCCACAAGGCCTGCAGATGTATGACGTAAACTGAAAGTGCCTAGAATTTATTTATTTTTTTGAGAAAGCACTAGAGAAGGATTGAGAGATACTGAGAGAGAGGAAGAGCAGCACATTTTAAGTAAAATCTGTACATCAATTGGTGAAGTAACACAAATAACACACATTTCATGTGCATCATATGTCTTTTACATGTTATAACCATGTGAGACAGGCGCTAATTTTGTGCCAAATTGCACTGTACTGATTATTATTATCACCCCTAATTAGGCTAGAGCAGCACTGTGCAAGGAAAAACACAGTGTGTACCAAGAACAATGACAAAAAAATGACACTGGCCCAAAGCTCTGCCATCTGTCAATACATTAAATCAACTTCAGGGAAGCTCTTCATCAGCTGAGTCTGCCTTGTACTCTCAAATAAAAGAGAAGGATAGCATACAACCTCATAAACTGGACTTTAACCTGTGATGAAAGTTTTTTTTAAAAGTAAACCATTAGTTTTATACTCATAAAAGGTGACAAATTACATAAAAGTAACCCTTTAAAAGTAATGTGTTAACTTACTGTTTAAAAAGTTACTTGTGTACATACATTTTACACATTAAATGGCCAGAAAAAAATATGGTATGCTCTTGTAAAAACTAAAAAGTGCTAAAAAGTGATGTATTAGATTCAGCAATGATTTTGAGTGGTCAGTTTTGTCATAGATTGGTTAAGACCTCCTTAGTTTCAAAAATGAACTTCTTCAGTTGTGTGGAAATGGTTTAATATCAAGAACCTTCAGAGGAAAAAGCAGAGGCGCTACACAACTTTTTCATCATCTAATAACTACATTGACTGGAAAGCCAGTTACGTGAGGATCAGATTCGGTTCAGGTGGCTGACTAATTGATTGTGACATTGTACGTTCCCATTGCGGTAATTAATCATGACAGCAGCCCGTCACAGAGACAACATTCTGACTTTTTACAAGTTGGGAGTAGCCAACAGTGCAGTCAGTCACAATCAGATGGAGACACGTGGGGAAAAGGTCACCGCACAAGCAGAGAGTGCAGCAGGTCAGGCATCAGTGTTAACTTTGCTTGATAGTCACCAGTTGGACACTTTTTACCCGATACTGCAACAAGTTCTGTATAGATCAGCTGGATTGAGTTGACTATGTAGCTCTGCTTCAGTCTCCTTCTAAAACATTCTGTGAATCCACCATCTATCACACAGACTGAATACAGGAACAGACTGTATAAATCTGACCACAGCAGCCGAAGTTATATTATTAGTAGTTCTGCGGATCGTAGGCATAAATTTGGGTATGGACAGTAGGGAAATGTCCTTACCAATGTCAAGGTGTTTCAGAATTGTTTCTACCAATACTTTAGTTAGTTAGTTAGTGTTAACACCTTAAAGTTGCCAGGTTTGTTTGTTTTTCTATAAAAAAAAGTAGATTATTTTGATATGAAGAATGAAAGAGTGATACCTGACCAGATAATCTGGTAACCCTCTGGTGTACAACTCTTCGTTGACTAGCTGCAGCATTGGCCGTAGTGAGAAGGTTAAAATTCCTTGTATGACAACACTTAACATTGCATCACTAAGATAATTAGGATAGCAGTATATCTTTGTGGCATGACTAGACCAACTGTCAAGGCAGTTATAATTATATTAATTATTTAAAAGCAAGCCCATGCTACACTTTTTCCAACTAAGCAAAAACATATAAATGGGTTGCTTAACTCTCAAAAAGCTAAAGAAATTACCTTCCTGTGCCCTTCTTACTGAATTCCATGGCAGATACTGCGAAAATAGCACAACAGCACCGCTCGCAGACTAAACTGACCTTCATCTTCATACTGTACAAGAGCTGTGAGCAATAAAGCCAGATTTATTTATACTTTACAAAATTTTACAAAACACACCGTAGTGTTTAAGTCGCATTCAATGAGGTGTGATGATTTCAGCCATAACAGCTGCTGATGGTATACCTCATAAATCTGGACTTTAACCACCAGCCTTTGCAGATACACAGAAAGAAAGAGGAAAGGAGGGAATGCAGTGCTTGTGTTTGTGGTAGATGCGTGGGTGTGAGTCTGTAAGAGAGAGACATTTAGGAAAAGTGCAGGGGGAAGATTAATATGTTGGGTATGGCGCAAATCACTACACGGCTATAGTTACAGTGTGCCTCAGGCTGTTACTTGGCTGAATTCATATTGTCAGTCACAAAGTGAATGTGCATGCCAAGAGGCAGAAGCCAGCCCTCCGAAATAAAGATGGATGTTTTCTTGGCGTCTGTCCCAACAGCGGCTTTAAACTGGTGTATTCTCTCTCACCTGGGGACAGACCAGATTATGTCAGTGCCGAACCAGCTTTATGTGATGTGTTTGGAATATACTCCAATAAAAGTACCAATCTGTCAGAGGTGTTTTTGTACAGCGAGATGGATATCTTCTGTTTTGCAATGATGAAATCTGATAAAGATAAGATAAAAGATAAGCAAATTATGTCTGTTCGTCAAAGTGTCCCATTGTTTGTGTGTGTAAAAAATTTTTGGACAAAAACCTCAACCCACTTTAAATGTTAAATACTGATAGCATTGCCCTAAGCATTGGACAGATTTTGAGACTGGATTCCTACTGTATCGTAACACTTATAACAAGCGCTCATGTTTTGGAGGATGATAATTTGCATTAAAAACAAACAAAGGTCATATATTTTGAAGTGACCCTCAACAGAAAGCTCCTAATTATTAAAAACCTCACTTACAAATGTTTTGACATGCATAATCTCTACCCAAGAGCTCCATACAATATTCACCCCCACTCTGCTATGAAAGCACTACATCACAACTTGTTAATGCCTGCCTAATATTGACAGTCTCTCTCTCTCTCTCTCTCTCTCTCTCTCTCTCTCCCTCTCCCTCTCTCTTTGTCTTTCTCTCTGTTTCTCTCTGCGAAACTTGAAAGGCCCATGCTGCAGGTGATGTTTGACAAGTGCAACTAGTCTGAGCTATTCGTCTCTCGATGTGTTTTTACAAGATCACAAATCTCCCTTAAGCTCTCTTGTTTGAATTTGTGTGTGTGTCTGTTTAAGTCAGTGTGCATCCATGGGTGTACGTGTGTGTGTGTGTGTGTGTGTGTGTGTGTGCGCCCACATGTATGCGTGACTCAATTTGCGTGTGTGTCTGTTTAAGTCAGTGTGCATCCATGGGTGTACGTGTGTGCGCTCACATGCATGCGTGACTCAGTGAGGACTGCTCAAATGAAACCAGTATTCCGTTTGATCAGCGAATCAGCTATTTTCTCTAATCCAGAGGTCAGAGGGTTCACATGAGTAAAACATCATAATCTTTTTACACACTTGCTGTAAAAGTTGTTCTTTTATTGCACTTGTGTTTGTTTAGACAGTGATTTAAACGTTGAGCGCACCTGAATCCACACCTGCAGGGATGTCAACATGGCTCGGAGTCTGCATACTATGCTTGGTTGGGTGGTGTTTACGAGGGATTCACACATGATGTAGCACATTTCTAGTGGCATATAGTGAACTCGCTGTACAGTTATCTCCTCAGTTATTGCATGAGTACACTCTTGCGTTGTTATTTTGTATTTCCTGGCATAGAAGCTCATTTTCAGTGAAATGCATGAATGATAGAAAGAGATTAAGATGAATGTGAAACATGAAAATGCATTACAAGCAGTAACTGACCTTTTGTGTCATTTATGGAGTGTAATTTAGCGATGAGCTGTTCTAGATTAGCCATGAATGTTACTAATGCTCTAGTGTGCCTATGGAATACAGACTTGTAGTTGTGGTATATGCATCAATACACTACACTACATACACTGACTTGACAGAAGGTAAGCCAGGAGACAATAGTCAACTAAGAGCTCCTCTCTGGCCATTTGTATTAGCTTGTGTTTTTTCAGCTGGACAGCTGCAGTGTAACTTAACCTCAATGCACCTGGAATCCTTCACCAGGGCGAGGATCCCCAGAGTGCAACTATTTAGTCCTTTAGGAGACCAGGCACTCGTGGGATACACAGACACGGTGATGTAAGGCTCATACAGCATTGTGCATTGATCTCATATTTACTTTTAATAATGTTTTTCAGGAAATTTTTCATAATAAAAGGGCAGGCCACCATATAGGGGAGATAACACAGATTAGTCCATTCATTTTAAAAGAGAGAGAAATATCACTTAAGGCCTAAATTGGATTTTTTTTAAAGAAAAAAGTTGTGTAATATAATGTGCACATGTATGGCTTGTATGAACATGATCTCTCATCATCTTTTATTTTATGTCTGTAATTGAAGTGACAAGCCTAATGAGCTGTTGCGCTGGTGTCAATTTGTCTTCCTCCCCGGAGCCATAACTGCTGGCATAAGGTATTGTTGCTCAATGTAGGGAATGTTGTTACCAAAAACAAAACTGTCTACAGACGAAACCAAAAGTATTTGTGCTAAAAAAAAAAAAGGGGTTTTGTAGATATACGGAAACATGATGTGCAAAAATCTTGAAGAATTCGGGGAAATAACAGTGGTGAGGGTACAGAAATACATTCATGTCAGCACAGGGTTCACTGTATATCCCACGTGTTTCAGTCCAGAACTGTTAGTGGGTACATCCTTGATGATCATGCAGTCGACTAATCCCAATAAATTCAAGAGTTTAGTGGTTGAAATAAAATGTTTAGAGATGTTCAGTTGTTGTCATTTGTACTGCTAAACAAATTGTTAATAAGCTTAAAGAATAACAAAATACTCTCAAAGTAGCATTTTTAAAAAGTTGAATTGCATTCATATTGGATGATTCTGCACTTCACAATTCACATCTAGTGCCAAAACAGGAAGTACTTTGCCCTGTATGTAGAAAGGCAAAAAGTAGGGTGTGGATGTCAGGGTGGTGGATGAGCGTGTAGCATTTTGCATGCTGTCACGGACCTGCAAATAACATTTTCCTTTTTATTAACAGGAACCTGATCTCTCCCTTACCCTAACCCTACATTAACCATAATTTATTTACCATGACCACAATCTTTCCTTGACATGCATAACCATTTTGCAGAAAGATTTGTAAGGCGTTGTTGATTTAGGATAATGTAGGGTTTCGCAGAATCGTCCTCAGCTGATCAGTTTTGATTTCTTTCGCGGTTGTTAAAAAATCATGTTGGAAAATGTAATGAATTACTTCAGCCAAAGTGGGCTTCATGAGAAAATGTGAATATTGCACTTGCAGTTATAGGAAGCAGAGAATGATTGTATGTGACAGTGAAGACAGTAATATGTTCCTCGTAGCTCTCCCATAGGACCAGCCATACTGTAAATGTATTTTAAAGCTATCACTACCCTCTTGAGAAGACAAACAGCGCCGTGTACTAGTCCGATAATCCATTATTTTTTGTGAAGCCCATTTACCTCAGTTTGTCATCTGAGATAATATCTGCTGATAGATGGGTTTTGAGGCACAGAGGGGATGGAGTTGCATTGGTCACCCTACCACCACCCTTCTCCATAATGACAGGTGCACAGTTGACCTTTCTCTGTACAATTTGGGATCAGATTGCGCTGTTGCAGCTCGCCGTATCTTTGCGCTATGTGTTTAACCCTGTTAAACAGCTCTATCATGTTCATGGCAATCCAGGTTTTGCATTACACCAACTGCAGCAGATATACAATGGTATCCTTGACTTGGAGATTAGGAAGTGGTTTTAACGATTTACCTCAAGCTCATTTTATTCATGCAACACAAGGCATTCCTTTCTGTGCAATGCAGCAAAAAAGACGGTGTGGTTCACCATGATTAGGTGACTTGATCTTTATACTGTAGACAAAATGTTAACTTACAGTAAAGACTCTGTATTTCTCATTCTAATTGGACGTTTCCCCCTTCTTCACTATAACAATCTACTTACAAACATAGTATTTCCTAAAATTAGAAGTAAAAATCACAAACTTAAGTAGGCTAATAGAAGCTGACTAAGGTTATCCTACAGCCACGTATTAACAGCTTTCAATCCCCGTCTTTCTAGGACTTTATGGCTGCTTATTTTTAACTGTTTACAAAAGTGGTACACAGCAAGCCAAGCACTGCCATTTAATTAGGAGTCCATTTCATGGCCGTCTGACATGCTGATAAAACTCTCCAAACAAATAGCCAGAGTGTCTCCAGGAGCCTGACTGTGTAATTGAGGGTTTTTTGAATGCAACCCCACTTGGCAAGGGCACCCATATCTGAAAACTCTCTCTCTCTCTCTCTCTCGCTCACACACACACACATACATACACATGGGAAGAAAGACAGAGATCGGAGAAACTACCCTATATATATTTTAGTCAACACATATATATTTATATATTTTGCTAGCATCTAGAGTATCGAATGGAGCATACAGAGCATCCATTAGAGAACTTTTGTTTCTGCTTCTGTTTTTCTCATTGGAGGTTCTTGCACCATGTTTGTGGAAGAAACTCAATCTCCAAATGTCCTCTGACGTGGGATATGTGTTAGCCAAAGTTTTCTTTTAACTGTTAAAGTCATGAATTTAACCATTGTGAGGTCTGGAAAACCTCTCAGGGTCTTCTGCCATGATCTTAGACATGGGTTGGATACTGTGATTGTCAAAAGCTGATCTGCCACATATTTGCTTAGGAGGACTGTTAATCGAATTATGCATGATATGTCATAATAATGGGGAAAAAACAATCAAAGTTGCCCTCTGGACTTTTCCACCACAACTAGCACTATAAACCAATGTTTTTTAAGAGTGGGCCCTTATTTTGTAAGTATCTCTTGCTCAGATAAAATGGTAGGGAGCCGTTGCATGCAAAAACGTGAGAGAATTTAATATGCTCAATATGTGCATGAATACAGGCACTAAATGGCATGAAGAAAACAGAAAATGCTACTGGATCAGCAGTTATTCTGGATTGCAATGCATTTCAAGCTTGGTGCTCTTCCTCAGGCAGTATTAGTATCTCTTGCACACACACAAGACTATACTGGCAAGGTGTGTGCACACGGGTGATGTGATAAATACAGTCTTACCGATGTTTTCACACTGTTCCTTTTAACAACAGCTGGTGGCAGTAACAAGCCAAGAAATTTAGAAATGAGCCAACAGAGGCAAGGAAGAAGAAGACTGCTGGCTAGCAAACATGGTTGCAAAAAAATGTAGGTTTCAAATTCATTTCATTCATACAACACAAGGCATTCCTTTATATGCAATGCAGCAAAAAAGACAGTCGGTTCACCATGATTAGGTGACTTGATCTTTATACTATAGACAAAGTGTTAACTTACAGTCTTTTTTTCTCATTCTAATTGGACATTTCCCCTTCTTCACTATAACAATCTACTTACAAACACAGCATTTCCTAAGATTAGAAGTAAAAATCACAAACTTAAGTAGGCCAATATAAGCTGACTAAGGTTATCCTACAGCCACGTATTAACAGTTTTCAATCCCCGTCTTTCTAGGACTTTATGGCTGCTTATTCTTAACTGTTTACAAAAGTGGTACACAGCAAGCCAAGCACTGCCATTTAATTAGGAGTCCATTTCATGGCCATCTGACATGCTGATAAAACTCTCCAAACAAATAGCCAGAGTGTCTCCAGGAGCCTGACTGTGTAATTGAGGGTTTTTTGAATGCAACCCCGCTTGGCAAGGGCACCCATATCTGAAAACTCTCTCTCTCTCTCTTGCTCACACATACTCACATACACATGGGAAGAAAGACAGAGATCAGAGAAGCTACCCTATACATATATATATATATATATATGAGTCAACACATATAGATGTTTTCACACTATTCCATTGAACAACAGTTGGTGGCAGTAACAAGCCAAGAAATGTAGAAATGTACCAATCAAATTGAAGAGGCTCTGCAAATGTGCAAGGAAATGCATTCAATATGTTTGTTAGCCCTCAAGGATACACATGCTTCATTTTGGTGAGAAACAGTGAATGTAAACATACCTTGGTCAAAAAACTCTACCATCATTTGCTTTTGATTATGTGGTGCATTTACTTTTTTTCTTTTTTTTTTTTTTTTTTTTGGCAGCAATGGGCTTCCATATAGAGATAGTGGTGAGTGAGTCGAAAATTAAAAGTGGAAATCAAACTTCACTTGTGGTAAAAGAAAATGATGACAAAGAAGGTGAGTGGATAAGAGCTATAATTCTAAGCGGTCAATGTAAGGAAATTGAAAACAAGTCAACACCCAAAGAGTTGAGAGATGAGAAACCAAAAACCTTTTAATAACATGAATTATAATACAGATACATAAATCAAAATGGCTTTAGTGGGAACTGGGGTGATGTTCCCCTGGATATGTGCACACTGATTTGTGGTATCTCATGAATGTGAGAATACAGTGTGTTTTGAGTTCTCTGTGTGTCTTTTTTATATATTTGTTTCTGTAGGCTGATATCCCAGCAAGCAGAAAAAGAGAAAAGAAGATAGATAGAAAGCAAAGAAGTAGAGGGAAAAAGTAAAAGAGAGAGAAAGATGGGGAGGATTGGTAATAGCTAGAGTAGAAAGAGTAAAAAATACTAAGATCGAAAGAAACAGGGACTGCAGCCCTGAATCAGAGGTATCGTATTCAGCCTAGTCCTGACAGAGACTCCTCTCCAGGTTGAATAGGCCCATTGTTTGGACAAGGCCTCCATGACACAGGCCATTTCATTACAGAATGAGCCAGGGCAGAGGGAGTAGATGGTGGTTGCAATGTAACCCCCTGCTTCCCCCTCTACTCCTGTCAAAGAGCTCCATTCTCTCTCCCTCGGGGCTACCTGCATGAGTGGGAAGACAGCCATACGGGCGACGCACTCTCAAAAACAAACAGGCACCCTCCATCACAGCGACAGACAGAGAGAATCTGTCTTTCAGTGAAAAGACATAGGTAACTTAATAGTCTCTGATCAGCACTTGGTTAAAACATGTCACAATGTCACCATTTCTCTTTCTTTGTCTTTCTTTCTTACTCTCTCTCTCTCTCTCTCTCTCTCTCTCTCTCTCACACACACACACACACACACACACACACACACAGACTCACACACACACACATACAGTATAGCCTGAGTGTACATAGTCACATTTGAACCTTTAAATCCCAAACCATGAGTAGCTAAACCCGCTTGAAATCATGAAAGCACTAGTACAGTGCCTAGTTCAAAACGTGCCTGTTCGGAATGGGCCAATTGCTTGTTATTTCTTGAGAGCTGCATATGTATGTATCAATTGAAAATCTATCAATTAAAATGATAAGGACTTATTAAATTAAATGGTTTAAATCCAGACAGCAACTTCACCAGTAACACTAAACTGAGGTTTGACCTGTAGAAGCAGTTTAGGGCCTTCCATTGGTTGATTCTGCTGCCAATCAAACATGTCTGCACTCCTATTGGCTAATTTTACTGCCTTCGCCTCTGTTTTTTTTGTCTCCTGTGTGTCTTCTCTCTTGGGCAGTTTAACTGAGCGGGGGTGCTTGCCTTTGTCCCACTCAGCAAGTCAGAACCCAGAAGCCCCGCTGTGATGTGACGGTGTTTATACCAAACAGCCCCCCCACTGCACTCAGACATGGAGCTGAGTGGCTCGCTCTTCGCTTGTTTATTCAAACTTAATTAAACATGTCGCGTGTCCAAACACTTAACACTGCACTTCCTCGGGTCCTCAGCAGTACACTCGCCAAGTGTGAAGTCGAGTCAGAGCCCAGAAGCCCCGCCTCGCTGTGATGTGACAGTGTTTATATCAAACAGCCCCCGCTGCACTCAGACACGGAGCTGAGCGGCTCACTGTTCGCTTGTTTATTCAAAGTTTATTAATATTGAACTAGTCACGTATCCAAATTGCACCAAATTCAACACTGCACGTCCTTTGGTCCCCAGCACACCCACCAAGTGTGAAGTAGATCGGATGAATGGTTCTCCAGATATGCAAAGGACACACATACAGACAGACAGACATACAGACAGACAGAAATTCTTTGATTTTTAGTTAGATAAACTGCAGTGCCTATTCAAAATGTGTCTGAAACATCCTGCAGTAAGTCTTGAACGTACATGCCAAGTTTTGTTCACTAATAGAGTTCAAGTCTTTTAAACTTTTTCAAGTCTTTATCACTACAGATGTAATCCCATGTCTGACCACAATGTGGGTTGCAATACCGGAGTGGCGCTGTCTGTACTTTCACTCGTTGACTCCGCAGGAAGAAGAAGCAGCAAATCAATGTTGTTTATGAGGTATTTTTATATATTTCTCTAGAACTGCTCATCCAAACAACATCACACTTGACTCTGCACTTCCTTGAGTCCCCAGCAATACATCCGCCAGGTATGAAGTACATTGGATGAACAGTTCTCGAGATATGCGAAGGACAAACATACATGCATGCATACATACAAACATACATCTAAAATGGATGAAGCTATTGTAATTTATTGGCATGCTGCACCATCCACTTTTTATTTAACCCCCTCTGTAAGAGTATAAACTGCTTCACTGAAGAGGCATGGTTTGCAGTTACAAGACATGTGTGAATAGTACAAAAAGATCTTTTGAATGAGCTGTGTGAACTCATTGTACCACTAGAAGTCGAGCAAACAGGCTTACTAACTGACAGTTATCCTTAGAGCTTTTTTTTGCTTGTGATAACTATTTAAAAAAAAACAAAGCAAAATATACAATCCTGACAACAAAATACCAGTGTGGGGTAAACTGCACAGTATAGAGCAAACTGAGAGCTATTTTGACTGACTAGTGTTACCATGGAAGAACTTAGCTGTGCCACTTTCTAGTGTGGCACGCCTTCAGAAAGTGGAAGACAAAATCCAGCTCTTATTCTGTGTGAAAACACATTTTAAAGTTCAGCTGAAGCTACTATGAGACTTCAGCTATGGGAGTAAATCAAGCAGGTAGGCTATCTTCCAAATTTATGGTCTTTTTAGTATACAACTCTCTTTTTGTTTCCAAGGACAGTGTTGCCTTGCTGAGCTGCAGCAGAAGGATACATCTTGGTAGACATATGAAGGTTAATTGCCAGGACCAATCCAACAAATATCGATTGTATCCACTATTTCTTACATTGTAGATGATTTAACTTCATGGCTGGCATGGACAGGAAGAATTAGTACAGTGACATTTTCATCTCAGGTTCAGCATGTGAGTGTTGTCTGAAGATGAGCTTGAAAAAGTCTGAACCTGTCCCTTAGGCCCTATTGCCACCATCTTAGGGGTTAAGCAGTTGAACAAGTACACAACCTTTCAACTTTATTGGATAGCAGAGAAAACCTTTGCTTACACTCTGGGCTGATTATGCTTAATTCCCACAAAACAATTTGGGTTATTAATGATAAACATGGCATGTTTCTGCAGGGCTCCTTGGCTGTTTTCTTCTCAGTAAGTATTACAAAGCTGCTCTGGAGGTTCTCAGTTACAGCAGAGTGGTCATTGACACAGAGGTCCATGAACTGTGTTTCCTTGGTGTTAAATTGCGGTTATGAGGTTCCCGCCTGCCGCTCTCACCGCCACTTATAGAATTATCTCCCGGTTTTGAAGATGCAGCTCTAGTCAATATATGTCCTTCTGTCTACCCCCCTCTAACTTTCTCTCTCTTTCTCTTTTTCGCTCTCTGCTTCTCTGTGCTGCTCGTCCCCTCCCTTCCCTATGCGGTCTCTCCGACCTCCCAGTGAACTTGTGCGGCTACTCAGAGCTGTGCTTGTGTTATTGGAAACACCCCACCAAAACTCCTATTAGCCACAATGTAAAGATGATAGGTTGTGTTTTATTTGGATATCCATTTCCAATCGCAGGTCATGATTGGCGAGAGCAGCCCGTGATGACGGGTTTGCTGCATGATATTGCCAAAAATGAAGAAAAAAAAGAAGTAGGAGAGGGAGGGAATAGAAGAAGAAGGGCAAAAAGGAAAGATAGAAAGGAACAGAGTGAGCAAAACCAGTGACAGTGCCCTATACATGCCCTATATGTGAAAGCAACCAGAGAGGAGAGGTTTGTTTAGGAAAAACAGGAAAACTGAAGCTGAAGAGAGTTAAAGGTAAACTGAAACGGAAAAGAAAATTAGGATGGATTAAAACTGAAGACTGCAAGAGGCCAACATCAGGGAGAAGGAGAGAGGATGAGGCAGAAGAGCATACTAAGTTTGGATGCAGAAAAATGAAGGATGTTAAATGTGGGTTGAAAGTGCCAACAGGTATTTTACAGGTAACACTGAGGTGCTGCCACATACAGTGTGAGAGTGGTTCTACAACTGGCCTCTAGGAGTCTATGACAACAAGATACCAAAAGATACCAGATCAGATTTTAATACATCTTTTCACACTTACATATAGTGAGCTGTGCCACCAGGACACCCATTAGGAGGATAATCCAGTTTTGTGCCCAGACTCGACCTACAAAGATGGTTCAAAGGTCAAGAAAGCAGTGTGGATGTGTTTGGCTGGACTAGATGGAGGAGTGGGAACCAACAGACACAACAATACAGATGAATATCTGCCTCACCACCTCAGCTTCAGCATTAGTGGTTTATAATTTGTTTTTATTCTGGCTTTTGGTTTCAGAACAAAAATAAAACAATACAAAGGCATCCTTTGACACCCAGTACTCCCGACTCCACAGGGGTTTTCAGCTCCTCTGATGCTCTAACACACTAGTTGCTTCATTACAATGATGTGGACCAAGAACATTTCTTTTTCTACTGTTGCCTTTCTATTTACGACACAACATGTTTTAAACATGATAGAAGTCTTTATCTACTTACTGCTTTAACAAAAATATTCTAGGAACTGCAATATCCACAGGTCTCTGATGCAGCTCCACCTCCAATTTCATCCATTCTCATTCCTCTAAGGTATGATGGCCAATAAGTGACAGAAAGATTTGAGTTGGACTTTTACTGTAGAAGTGAATAACCTATGTGAAAAGCGGGGATCTTGTTAAATGAACAATTTAGGTAGATGAACTCACGCATTATCAATCACTGACTTTCAGTTCATTCCGACTTTACATCAACATGCCTTGACTACCTCTTTGTAAGTGAGTGGTTTCCCATAGTCCACCAGTTTTTACTGAAAGAATAAAAACCTTTTAAAGAACATCATGTAGTATTTGTATATGATCAGAATTGATGTTCCCTGAGTATTGAAAGCATGGCTATATATTTGTTTCTTTTCAATAAATCACAAAGAAAATCATCATTTTGTTTTTCCTTGTTCACAGTTACTGTAGAATAAGAAAATATCTACTCAGTAGCAAATATATACTGAGTACGAAATATCCGTAGTAAAGCAGTCTTCACTGTGCTTGTAATGTGCTGGTGGAGACAGCAGTAGCATCAGTGCTAGTTGTCCCCGCCAGCTGAGGAATGAGAATGATGTGTTGATGCAGTACAAAGTGTACTGTCAGTGACGAAATAAGCATATCCTCCTGTTCTGCAGAGGATTTATCCCAGTATGGGTGTCAGATGTCCGTAAGAAAGAGTGAGAACAGGAAGAAGCCAATGAAAGTGGATATATAGACATTAAAATTGACATTTTGTACTTTGGGTTGAAATATTTATCCTATTACACTCCATTGTGGCTGCACTGGAAACATGAAATCAGTTCACTTAGGAATAAACACAATAACATATGCATTTCTATTTAGTTTTAAGTGTTTAAGTTTGATTTTTCCCTTTATGAAATTAGGGTCCGGGTCCAACCAGATGTCTTTTGGAGAGAAACATTTTGGGAAGCCAAAATGTAACTAATTTGGTGAGTGTTTACATGTGTGTAATTGCCTGACAGCTTGACACAGAGTAATTACATGTAGCTTGGAGAGCCTCTGTGACAACTAAAGCTTTAGCAGTGTCAGTTTTTGCATTTACCCCATGATTTATAAGGCAAAGGAAGGTTGGGACCAAGTTTAAGAGGAGGTAAAGACAGTGGCGGGCCAACACATAAGGCATCTCTCAATGAGTTCGAAATTACAAAGGGTCTTGATCACGTATCAGTGAGATAAGGACCACCCACAGCATCAGATGTGGGATGAATAGCTCATACCACCATGTGTGAGAGGCAGCCAGCCCATCACGCCCTGAAACATATGAGCTACACTGTGATCAGGGGACCATAGCCAATCGAGATGAATGATGCAGAACTGGATGAAGAATAAAGATGTACATTCATCTTTGTGAACAGTGCACACCTTGTTTAAAGGATTTATTTTCCGTAAAGGCTTTACTACAGGCAATATATGTTTGTCAGATTACACATGTGCTTGTTATTGGACAGGACTTTATCCATGGTGCCAAAAGTGGTAACAGGCACACACTGAAACAAAACAGGAGATATCCTTTCCAATTACCGTTTGAAGCAGATCTGGTGAGTTCTGAAAAAAAGAAGAAACGGGATTCTGTCACTGGACTATAAGATTGATGGGCTGAGGCCTGAGGAATGACGTGATGTACTTTATCCACGGGTCATTTACTTTGATTCCCCCCTGACTCACCGAGTCCATAATATGAGTAAGCTCATTTTGGGGACCAGAGGGATACATCACAGTTCAAGCAGTGAGGTATTATGCATGATGCGTCATGTTGCATGTCATTGAATTTCTTTTGGAAAACCCTTGCCAGACACAAAACCCTTGTGTGTGGACTGTCAAATTTCAAGGTATTTTTCTCCTCTCCACCTGAGAAGCACTGTATATCATGTTTGAAACCCAAATAATTGAAACCAAAAGTAGTTTATTAGGTAAGCTTTTCAGGGCTTGTTAGATTTATTCTTTTTTAATGAGAGAAACCTGTGCAGGGAAAGTGAATTACCATGAAGTGCCTGTGAGGGAGGCACATTATCTGTGGTTGCTTCAGGACAGTGTTTGTCTGAGCATGTGTTTAGCTGTCAAATTTCATATTCAGATGGTAGCATAGACACACCTGGCAGCTGCCTATGACAGAAAAACTTACCGGCTACTAACACTAAATATTAGATATTTGTACAATTTCAAAAAACACATGAAATAAACATGCTCTGAAACTGATGGGCGACAGGGGAGTTTTTTTTCCCAATACTGCATAATTCAGGGTAAAAACAACTTCAGCATTTTTCATATAACTTCCTGTCACCCCTCTGGGGTTCACTGTTTTATTAGAATAATAAAATATCATGAGCTATTTTAGGCCTCAACAAACCCAACAAACAAGAATGAATAACTGTGGAAGAGTTCATATGTCTCTAACATTGACTGTCAGAGGGAAATGTAGGCAATCCAACTTCTCTGGTTCATTTTCAGTGCTTTTCTTCCCACGTTCTGTCATTTTACATCTGTGAGCCTCCACCTGCATGTCATTTAGCACAGATTAGGATAAATGCATAAAATAATGTAAACCTGAAAATTAGCAGAGGTTTATATCTTAATAATACTGCATGTGAGGTACTTCTCATATATATTTTCATTTTGCTGCTGTGATGGAAGATCACCCGACAAACAGCGCTGCAGTGCACACACCATGAACCAATTACTCAGGATTCACCTGTTGCTAGTTAAAACAGAGAATGCAACCGAGACCTGAATTCTTTTAAAGTTGTCTCACTCTGTTTTGACTCCTGGTTGCCAGGGTGGGGCTCCATCTTATCGTTAGAGATTCTTGCAACGACCATTGTTCCCTGAAGCTGTCCCAGCGTCAGCCTTGAATATTCTTCATGAAAACATGTCACTGAGCTAATCAGGTGGCTTAGGAAGTGTTTGATAGGATTTCCCTCTGGATGAGATAAGGGCAAGGACTAAATTATGGCACTAAATCTCCCAAGTGCAAGTCCCCGCAGAGAGCCTGGCGGTAAGACTAGGGGAGCGTTTCTGGAGTCTCGGAGCCTCTCCAGGAAATTCCGCATGCACAATTTGTCTTTGTAACAGGAGAGCTGGCACGGCCCTCGGCTTAAGGATGTCATGACCGGACCAACTTAGCACGCAGCAGAAGTGCTTATTACGCATTGTATACTCATTGCTGACACAGGGGAGCCTGGCGTGGCTCACATCCCGGTGATCAGACTCAAGCTTTTTCTCACCACAACAGTTTGTAAGAGACCTGGTGAATTTCCACGAACCTCGGCATGAACTCTACCACTTAACCATGAGAGACTCCTCATTTTGGGAGAGGCCAGAGTCTGATAAACACTGGGGAAGAAAGAAAGAGGAAAAAAAGAAAGACAGGAAAATGGAAAACAGGGCTGGCACTTCCAGCAGGTTTATTTGAGGCCGTGACAGTGAGCCCTTGGAAAAGGGATGGCGTCTAAAGCCGGGTCCACAGATGGGTGGAGGGCACACAAAAGGGGTCGTGACAAGTAGACATGGCATTTCAAAGCCTCCTCGCTTCTTCTCTGGAGTCTGGGAGATAAAGGAAGGAAAAATCGGATTATTTTACTCCCCGGATCCCTGAACTCAGTGGGGCAGAGTGAAGACAGTGCCTGGGAACAATTTGTCCAGCCATTATCTCAATCCATTAAGGATGAGAACTGCAGGCCACGCTCCGGGTCTGATGTTCCATCGTGAAGATGAAAAGAGGATTTCTGAAGTGCTTTATTTCTAGATTAGCATCTCTTTTTTTCCTTTCTGTGTTTTACTTGCTGATAGAACTTTACAGCTTCACAGAAAACACTCATTATTCAACTTAGGACAAGCTTTCATCCAGGTTCCACCTGCCTCCACCTTTGCACGACAGTGTGATGTTTGTGCACATATATGCACACATACAGTACTTGTAGTATCGACTCCACAAAAAAAAAAAAGCATCAACCCACAATAAATTCATGTCTTTAACTTTTGTTTTTAGTGATTTATAATATGTTATATTAGATCAGTAAATCCAACTCCCATACAGTAAAGACAGGATTATTTTCCAGATGGCACACACAGTAAGGTGGATCTTGAGATATTAAAGTTCTCAATTTTATGAAGATATCACGATCAAAGAGGCCAAAATGCAAAAGAAACCACATTATATTCTTCAGTTTAAATAAAAAGGATTTGTGTTTCAAACATACAAAGTGCTTGGACTGATCGTTCCCTGTCTTTTCATTTAAAATCATTTTCATCCTTTGTTTCATTTGCTAGATCTCAGTTCACAGAGACATACTTTTAAGGCCACAGAAAGCCGCAGAGACGTAGCTATGAAGGCCACGCAGAGTAGTTGTTTAACTGGGGTTTGGTATTCCACCAAGTCAAAGTGATGGCAAAACATGGTGGAAACACAAAAAAGCTTGAGTGTGGTTCTTTCGTTCATTGTTTGACACTTTCTTACTTGGCTCATGCTGAAAATAAAGCCAAACTGATCCTTTGTGAATTCAGCATGGCTTTGAAGTGTCTCAACAGTTTCCTGGTCAATATGACAATGACTGAGGAGGAAACTCACAAGCAGCCGTGTTTGGTTTCATCAAAGGGCAAATCCAGAACATGATAGCAGATTCTGTATTGTTAGCTCTCCTTAAAAGGTTGTATTTTTGGCTCTTTGGCCGTTTGTTTGTCTATTAATCAGCAGGATATTACAGTGTATACAGCTAGCAGCTCTGTGAGGCAGCACTTAGACATAGTTCTTTGAGCAAATGCTAACATCAGCATGCTCTAAATGACAATGCTAACATGCTGATGATTAGAAAGCAGAATATTAACCATGGTCAGCATCTTAGTTTAGTGTGTTAGCATGCTAATATTTGCTAGCTAGAGCTACATATAAAATATAGCTGAGGCCTAGTTTTACAGCTGTCATATTGTTAGATACTTGAATGTCCACAAAATTTCATAGAAGATTCATTTAATAGTTGTTGAGATTTCACTTAAAACCCAGAAATTTCAATCTGCAGGTGATGTTAAAGGAAAAGTCAGAGGATTACCACAGTCATCAGGATACTTTGTCTAAGAATCATGCATGTTTTAGTATGAAATTTGGTGTTATTTCGCTTAGTATATCCAGAAATATTTCACTGAATGGAAAACTTTGACCTGCTGGTGGCACTGGGTAAAAAATCTGGGAAACACCCAGGATTTATCCTGGGGAACAATCCATACCAAAAGTTAGGCCATTTTTGCATATAACTCCATACTGTAAGGTGTAGAAGCAAAATTATTTTGAAAAATCTTTTTTTTTATCTTTATTGTCCAGTTCTACCTGTTTTGCAACCCCTCCTGTTTTCCACTTCTCCTTTGAATTTCACCCAAATCTGAAACCTTTGGATGACCCCCAAAAAACCTTACCTGTTGGTTGCCTCAGTTGTTGTTTCTTTTATACAAGGGGCATTTGATATATCTGTACATTGCAAAATGCAAACAAGAACTATGACAAACAAATCTATGACATATGTGTATATCAACAAGGCGTGTTGCTTATAAGTGGTGCTGTTAAAACACATTAATCTTAATATGCTTTCTTATTTATTAAAGCCATTTACCATAAGCATGATTAGGTCACACGGGGGTGGTTTAAAGAATTATATGTTAGGATTGATTAAACAGAGTAGGGGGACCATATAATAAGAGTTTCAGCTCAAGAAAAGTTAACAGTATGGTGCCTGTGCTGCTATAAGCTAAACAACATACAGTATAGTACATGTATTGGCAACAAGCCTCTCCAGAAATAGTATGAACACACACAGAGGTTTTGAACCTCTTTCTACCAAATGCACTCTTGAATGAGAAACAGGAGTCTGGAAGGTCCCAAAAGATCTGTTGGTGAAATTGACGAATGGAAATCTCATTCCACAGCAATACAACCCACCTGCAATGCCAAAGTATCCCACAGAGAGAGCCAATGGACGTGATTACATTTATAGAGTCAAATTCAGCTTCACTTCCTCTCTCAGGATAGGAGTTGGTGCTTTTGTAGCCTTGGAAGACCCGTCTCAGTCCAACTTGGCAGGAGAAGGACAAGACTTTGATGTGCTGAAAGTCGACTTGACCTGTGTTTACGGCTTAATAAATCTAGGATGGAAAGCTGTGGAAAGGACAGACTGACGCAGGCCGGGAACGGATAGATGACTTCCCCCTAGACTTGGGCCACAGCAGAGCATGTGCTTGAATGCAGTGAGAATAAAATGTACCTCACCATCAACATGAATTAGTGGTGAATTGTAGCTCAAGAGAAGCTGACTGATAACTGGCCCAGTGGTTGGTGTGCATATGGTATATCTTAAATTAGGTATAAGGACACACTTAAATGTGTGTCCAGAAAACGCAGAAGACCACCAGTTGGTAACGTTGTTTGGGTTTTACAAACTCAAAGCATGGGGCTCAAAAATACACAAAAAAGTAAGCTCTTTGAAATTCACAGTACAAGAGGGTGCACATATATGGTATTTGAGTGTGCTGACTAGTCTTTGAAGTACATTACATGTCTGGTCTATGATGTCATTGGCGCTTGTGCAAGCTTATGGGTTAAAGCCACCTTAGATCAGTAATTTATGTGCTTAGAACCTTCAGTGTTATGTTGCAAGGAAGGAAAACATCTCATAAAATAGTTGTAGTCAGTGTGGGTAAAACTGATTTAAGGCGTGTGAAGCAGGGTCTTGTATGACTGGTCATTTCTATATCAGACAACATTATGAGTCATTTCTGCTCTCCAGGAAACCTTCTGTGTTTAATCACCAGTGCTGTCAGTAATGCCTCTACTTCTCTTTACTCAAAAAACGCTTGTTTTCAATATTCTGGGCCAATTCCTTTATAAGCCATGCATATTTGAAAGAAGCCCTAGAAGGAATTTGAGTATCAAGTGTTTGCTTTAAAAGTCCTTGCTATATAAATACAATACTGCTTATTCAAGTGCTCTTGTTGCCAGATAGCCACAAACCATGATCATGCAAAATCAAAAGATTACATTAGCCATTGGCTTAAGAAAACCCATGAAAACATATACAGGCACAAAACCTTCAGATCCCAAGAGTCACTTTACTGTATCCAAGTAAAACTGACTTTCTAAATATGTGGTGTTCTATGAAAACTAACCCTGCATTTACTGTAGTTGCCCTTAATGATATCTGAAATAATATGTTTTAACTTCACAAACAACCAAAAAATTACAAAAAGCCTCAAATAGTGTAATCTGTACTAGCAATTTTATTTGCTGTTTTACTCTCAGTGTACAGTATGTACCATAATCAGGCTATTTTACAAACCAATGAAGTGTAGCTGTACCTAACCCATGTGGACAGTCAGAGGGGGTTCTCAGATGTTTGGTGGCTACTTTGGGGAGCTTGCTTTGGACAGATAGCCTGAAATCAAAATTGAGTGAAAAACAAATAAAAGAAACAATTACGTAGGCAGTTTGAACTTCTGCGTCTTGGGTATTGCCAATTTCTGAAGACATTTATTTTGGCCTCTTTGCCACAACATATCCATTGATGAAGGCCCCCCAGTGTTATATTCTGTATTATATCCTCAAATAAGATTATAATAAGATATTTAGCTTGCATTAGCTTTAGCTTGTTTTGACTATCAAAACTTTGAGTTAAATATGGTAACAATGGGTAATGGTTAAATGGTTAAATAATGCTTAAAATGCTGATTTTGGTGCAGGTTCAGCCATAGCAATTATAACCAATGAGAAAAATCTGCAGCATGAGGATTTTTGAGGAAACCACGTGGATGAACAGTGAAATATCTTCAACTTCATAGTGGAAGACTAAGAGGACAGACTTTCAACTTATGGCATGTGAGTTTTATATTAGGACACTCTTTAAAAGGTGTCCTAATTCATCAAACAGAGTAATATGTCATGTCGGTTTCCAGCGTATTTAAATTGTGAACCTTAAGATTTCAGTCAGGGTTCATTTGGGGACACCCATGAATACCACTGAAACAGCACCTGTTGATTTTTAATAAACAGTCTCGGTTAGGTGACAAATACACTGTGTTTTCCATCTTCTTCACAATAAAAGCCCCCCTGTGTTTCACCAGTTGAACACATTTAATGTGAAGCAGCAACAGTAGGATGTTCTGTTTGCATTTGCAGCGACTTAATACAGCTCTGACACGGTGTAAAGAGACTAAACTGTGGCTGTTAAACTGGATTACATGCATATCATTGGATTATATATGGTACCATGATCAGATTGCATCACCGGATTGAACAAACATTTCCAAAATGGTCTCTCCATTAATTTGTAAAATAAACTGATGAGTGCCCAAACTCTGAATAAAACAAATTTAATTGCTCTTATAGAAAACCATATGCGGCAGTTCCTCTTACACACAGGTGAGTAAAAGTTCAACCATTAAATTTCAAACCCTAAAGGTATAAGAATAAAAAATAAAAAAATACAGTAAAATGTTTCCACAATAGAATGAGCTCCCAAAAGATTTTGTGTAAAATATTGTTGCATTCGCTTGAGAAGAAAATACATTAAAATTTATAATAATGCATCCCCGAAGCAGCATTTGCAAGACCTTCCACATACAGTAAGTGAGCTTTTTACCTCTACTCCACTCCGCAGCCAAGGCTCACATGGTTCTGCGGAGCTTCACCATGTGGACTCATGCACTTACTTAGCATGTCTGTGACAGTTGTTTAGAAAACATTAAAAATAATATTCACCGATGCCTCATGACAGCTGTCTGAGTCATGGCCATTTTCTTCAACTTGCATCTGTCATCCAATCTTTTACAGTGCTTTCTTGGAAGAGGTACAATGGGATCTCTTTTCTGGATGTAAGAACTGACCTTGTGGGGAACATTTGGCACAATCAATCTTGTTATTAATTAATCATAATATTTTCTCTGGTCACAACAGATGGAAGCCCTTACTTGGGGCTGGAACTTCCATTATCAAATGACGATAGCTGCATTGACCTACTAGAGTGCATACTGTACACGTGTGTGCAGTTTTACGTGTGTGTGTGTGTGTGTGTGTGTGTGTGTGTGTGTGCTTCAAAGTTTATTCCTCGCAGATTTCTGAACAAATTAATCACTTATGGCAGCCTTTTAAAAAAAAAAAACAAGAAAAACAAGAGAGATGTGGTAGTGATGTGAATTATTTGACATTTCATCGCCACAAGTTCAAAACTAAGTGAAAGAGCAAAGGGTGAAACCATTAAAGCATTTGGCAGGGCCTCAAGGACCCTGCTCAAACTATTACAAGTTAATCGATTCTCTTGGAAAATCGTACTCAGTAATATAATCCGCTGGATCACTCACATTAGGAAACAGAGTTTGACTGCTGTCAGTTTTATGTGGATTATTTTTACTTTCAAAACTCTGTCAATCATTTGTGGACCACAAAGCTTTTTCTGACTTAAGTCTGTCCATAGTTTTACAACGAATCCCCTCTCTATTCCCTCCTCTATCTAGTTTCTCTATTTGCCGTTAGAACTTCTCTAGACATCTATAGTGGGACTCCGCTGATAGACAGGTACATGGCACGAGGCTCAGTTCAATCCTGGTAAGGTTATATTTCCCTGAGGCGCAGTGATAGAACGCACCAGGTACGCCCATGTTTTATGTCATTGTTTCATAAAATGTTGGTGCCAACCCAAAGTGGGTCAGGGACCATTTATGGGTGGGTCGCAACATGATATCCTGCATGAATTATTCCTTTTTTTGTTGGTGTTGGTGCGCTGCCTGTGTGAGTCAGGTTTGAGCCATCCGCAACCAAGTATCATCTTTAAACCCAAACCAAAGTAATGTAAATATGACTGACTATTTTATTTTTATGTTTTAAATTTTAGCTTCAGTTTCCTTTTCTTTTAAAACATTCAATCATGGTCTGATTATACTGTGTGTATATTCAAAATGAATATACACTTGTGAGTTTGGGTCGCTGGGGTCCCAAGATAAATTTAAGCATTCCTGTTTTATGTTATGTTCATAATATTGGTTGGAGGCGCCTGCAAGGACGAGACCTTTGTAAAACCATACAAGACGATTATTTATATATACTGTAAAAATTATACAGGAATTTGTTGGAATCAATTTTTACTTGAGATTAATTATCAGAATGTATTTCAATCAATTATTAAATGAATCATTGCAGCTGTATTTAAAACTCACCAGAGACCTTTTTTGTAGTTTGAAGAAAAACACAAAAAAACACAATATAAACATGCTGTATGTCTTTAATACATGTTAAGATAAGTCATGGTTGTTTCTTTTTAATGAATAATGAAAACAATGCAAACCAAGATGAAGGTTAGTATCAAATTCAGTCTCTGAGAGCAGCCGTGCATGTTGTCTCTGTACAGACTCTGGTACAAGGTGGCTCCAACAGGAACAGACACAGTTTCAAGTTCTCTGTGACAAACGAAGAAATTATCAAACTGAGAATATTTAAATGTAAAGCAAATCTGACTGTGTTGTTTGCTGGTATGACTGAACATGTATTGATTCAACTTTATCCCTTAAGTTTCATGAACTCATCTTAAGTTCAGTTTACTGAAGTCATTGGTTTTAAATTTTCACAACTCATGAGACAACTTTGAACTAATTATACAACTCAAGTTCAGTCAACTCACATTTTTAAGGCAGCAGGGAAACTTGAACCAGCATAAAATGTTTTACAGTATGCAAGTCTGTTTATGAATCCTGAAAGCTGGAAAAGATATTTTTATGTCTTCTAACCCACATGTGGCAGTGGTTAAGTGATTGTTTCCAACAAAATTGATGTGTGTAATGATGCATGGACATCACTGAAGGCATATCTCCACCAAGTTTCTCTTTCCTTGAAGGCATACTGATTGGTTAACTCAGTGGAGAGAGAGAGAGAGAGAGGGGAATAGAGAGAGAGCGAGAGAGAGAGAGAGAGAGCAGTAAAACTGTGCCATATGAGAAAGATGGAGGAGATACACAGAGTTCACAGGAGCAGAAGGACCTGCTGGTAAAACCTCAGATTTCAAGTATGCACAAATACAAGGATATACTATTTCTATAAAAATCAGAACACACATATCAAAGAGGCAGCACTTCTTTTATACAGTATATTAGTCTTTTCATCCAGCAAGGGAGGTACTGAGGATGCTTGTCATGATAACTCATTTCCTTTTTGATCATCTCAAGACCCCTCTTTGGACTTTGGGAGGAAACACATGGAGGAAACCTTGTAGGCACAAGGAGAACATGTAACCTCACACACTTAATGGCCTCAGATGGTTTGGTGAATTTCCTTTGCTATTTTGAGGTTATACTGAAAACTGACACTAAGATGTACGAGCAATAATGGGCTCGTGTGTTGTGTGTCTTATGTGAATAGACATGCAAATAACTTACTTGCTTTTCTTACCACTTGGTGTCAAAAACTGGGCCTAAAAGTGCAAAGTTCCTCCTAAAGATTCTGTGATTATTTACAAAATTTCTTTTGAATTTACTCATCATTCACGGTTTTAAACAAATAAAAAACTGAATGCAAATCTTTCAGTTTTTCCGTTAGAGGAAATGTTAATACAAACACTCTTAATGTGTCTCATGTAAGAGTGGTCAGATGGGGTAGTATTTCTTAATGGTTTGTTTCCTTACAGACTGCCAAAAACACCCAGAGCTGTGTATTTATAGTAAATTGCAATAATAATTTGTTTCTACCCAAAGAACATATTCCATCTTGCTCCAATGTTCCATGTTGCCTTTGAAGTGCCAGTGAAACCAATCACATTCCTCACACTATTTCTCACTTCCTATCTCCTCCATTCATAGACTGAAAATAGCCCCTGAATCATTCCATGGCACCCACATTTATGTTTACACTTTGCCTTCTTCCGTACTGGAATATTGTACCATACTTCACACCAAGCGCTCAAAAATGTTCCGATAAAATCAACAAGAGAAACCAGAATATGGAGTTTAAATGATTTGAGTGGAACTTGCTCAAGTACATGTTGTGTTTTATTTCAACAACAAGGGCTAAAGATAACTTTCTGTGGTCAAAACCTGCCAGAGAAAACTTGTATGGCATAGTGTGTGGTTTCCTTGAGTAGTGTGATAGTTTCTAAGAAAAGCCAAGGCATATGTCATTGCATTAAAAGTATTCTATTCTAAGACACCAATTTTTCTCATAATACAGCGTGAAACATAATGTTCTTGTGATGTTTTGATTTACACTCTGGTTACCTTGTCAACATTTTTTACATCAGCTCCAGGCAAATAAGCCGTCTGCAGCAAAGTGACAAGCTTTAATTACCATCATTAACAATATAACATGAATTTATGTCTGTGCTCCCCTGATGGAAAATATCATCTGAGAATGTTAAGAATGAGTGATTGGCTCTGATTTACTGTCTTTGGTTACTCCTAATATATCTGTGCATGGCAACTACAGAATGGCTGGTTAGGCAAATATAACTGAATGGTTAAAAAGTAGTGGTTAGAATAAAAACAAAAACAAACTACATTAATTGTTAATTGGGGATCACTGCTTACTTAAAAACATCCAAGTCACATGTTTCTTCTTCTCTATCACACCACTGGTCCCTGGCAAATCAGGGCCTGAGTATTCTGCTTTTCATTTCTTCCTGTGGAGGCACTGCAGACTATGAAATACAAATTATGTTGAGACTGACAGCAATCATTGACATGTCTGCAATGGAAATTAAAAAGTTAACACTCAAAGAAAAACATTGTCAAGTGAAATGATTAAGATAAGATAGGTTAGGATAGTGTTTAGGCTGTTTAGAATGGAGAAAAGAAAATGCCATGTAAAAAATAAGTTTTAGCTTTCTCTTATTATCTCATTGACAAATATCAGCTATGGCATTGCAACTGTAAGCTGCTGCTTGTGCAGAGCCCTTGAGCAAGGCACGGAAACTCTAGCACTCAAAGTGCAGCACTGTGGTCACACTGCATACTTCCCAGATTTGTATGTGTCAGTGTATGTAATGCTCACTTACTTTGCAATGACTCCTTCCTATTGGAGCTGTAATTATAAATGTCTTCTTAGTTCATATCCAGTCAAATACATTTTCTTTCCTTAATTCTTTTAAAAAATGCTGTAGGAATAACATGGGCAAACATCTTGCAGGGGAAATGTCTGGATGTTTTGGCAGTGGGTATGTTTCCTTCCACTACTTAACCTTAAACGTTACACAGCCCACTTAAGTGGTCACTGCTTCACAAGCAAGCATAGCTTTGTCAAAGTGTATATGCATTATTTTATTTTATTTTTCTGATCAGCAGGAACTGATTGTATACACTACACACCCGCGATGCCAAGTCCACAAGCCCAACATGTAATATTCTGTAGATACCAGTGTTGGTTTGCTTGTTATGTTGTGGCAATGTGTGTTTGTGTGTGGTTAACTGAGTATCCTCCTTCTGGGGTTTACTAGGTTATGGCTTATAAATTTAGGCTCCACTGCTTCAATTAGTCAGTCAGTTTTCTGGCTCAGAGCTCGTCAATTAAACACATGCCCACATCCTAATTGAGCTTGTACTTCAAACTGTTCTGCTCCGATAAATGAGAAGCTGAGTAATGCAATGTCTCTTTTCAAGGGACTCGGATTCTGCTTGGATTTAACAAGGTGTTGCAAACATAAAAGCATTTTTTTGTATAATTTCAAGAAGAGCTTAAGAAAAGAAACAGTGCTTCCAGACAGCTCTGCATGGAAGTGGCATGTTTTTAATGAGAAATGCCTTTTAAACAAGCATTGTTTTTCATAAGCGTCAGTCAGAGAGTTTTTATAAGCAATGGCAGTGTCATTATGTTGCATAACAGATACTTCTTAAGCCTCTGTACTTTAATTAAAAGTCAGCACAGTGACAGAGTTAATTAGAAAAATACATGTCTTGAAAAGAAAAAATGTGTGGATCAGCTTACAGCAGCTGGAGGTCTGCTTGAAAATTTGCAGGGGTTTGTTTTTAACTGTAAAAGTTTTTACAAGCTGACAACTACATAACACTATTCAGTATCCCAAAATACCTTAAAGGGGACATATCATCTGTTTTATGATTTTCTGTTATTTTTATACTGTTATGATGTCAGATGTCTATGTTAAACACGGTCAAAGTTCCAAAACTTGAGGTGAACGTATGTAAAAATGATCCCTGAAAGTGAAAGGCCAGTGTTTCAGCCTCCTCTGAATGCTTTGTTTGCAATGTTACTTCTACTTCCTCCTCGTGATGACGTCACATTGTTCGCGCATCCCGACAAATTGCCGTCCATTCCGTAGTCTTTGTTGCTAAGGTTGTTCCATGGATTGTTCACGTTGTCCACTCACATGTTTCAGATAAGACTCAGACTCAAACATGTAGGGGCATATTTGAGAAGTTTGCATTTCAAGTAAAGAATGAGAAAAAGAAATGAAATCCTACCGCTACTGTTTGTTTACGTAGCCTCAACTGCCGCCAGAGGTCAGCCAAGATGAAGCTTCCAGAAGCTAACCAATCAGAATAGAGTGGGCTCATCAGGAGGCGGGCCTTAAAGAGACAGGAGCTAAAACAGTCCATTTCAGAGAGAGGCTGAACTAAAGGGCTGCATAAAGGAGAAAGTATAAGATAAATGATGAGTTTAAACAATATATCATTCAAAAATATTCCAGTAGAGCCCAAAAATATAATATAAATCTGGAAATGTGCATGATATGCCCCCTTTAACTTTTCAAAATAGCAAGTAGTATGAGTAAGTACAACAGTTGTGCATTAGTTATTGGTCAGCAAATAGCAATACATTGAAATGTACATTTGTAGCAATGTACACAGCCTGTACATTCACTGTATATGTTTTTCATGAAACATCAGGGGTTTATTGAGCGCATGGAGTAAGAAACAAAGGTCTGGAAAATGTGTGATTTATAGGCATCAAGCAAAGATATTTTAGAGCAAGACAAGCAGAAAATTATTTTGGCAACTCTGACACTTTTAGTGAAAAGATGCAGCCCTGAGATTACTCATCAGTTATGTCATTGGCTGCAATTATATTTCAGTAGTGTACATCAGTGCTGTAACTGCTGCTACAGCTTCACAAACAAATAGCTCATTAGTTTCAGGCTACGGTCCAGAAGGCATAGTTTCCAGTAAAGCAGATAGTTACTCATTATAGCACTGGAATAGCCAATTAGTAAGACCTCTGTTGGATTTATTCAGATAAATAATTTATGGATCATACAAACACATGTTTATTATCTCACTACCAAACACATTAGCTCCATTCTGCTGACATGCCACAAGTCTCTGCTGGAATTTTCCTTTCACCCCTTTTTTTCTCCATTTGGAAATAACAATCACATGATGTCATTGTGTTTGTAGATATGTACATGTCCAAATGACATTGAGCAATTATGTAATTTAAAAACATAGCTCCTATTTACCCTCCAAGCTTCTGGCTTAGCTGCTGTTGACACCTGAGTTTGCGCTACAATGAGCATTCCCAAGAGTCCCTGTCTATTCTCTGTCTAGACTGCTGTAATAACCCAAGGATAATCATCTAGAAAAGGTGTGTATGTGAGTATTTGTGTCAGTGACACTTTGAATGGCAGGGGTGTGAAAGTGCGCACATACTTTGTAAAAACCCCGTGAACAAAAGGGTGGATTGTCATCGCAGTATGTTTACACAGTTCTGTTTGTTCCTTGAATTTGTCTGGTTCTATATTTAGGATATGTTTTCATGAAATGATATCTTTGTGATCTGGAGGTGTAACTGAACTGCATGCTTTGCACTCTTGATGAATAATTTCATCTAAGGAGAGCATGGCCAGGTTGTCAAGATTAACTGCTGCTAAGCTTCATAATTCAACAGTTTAGACTACATAAATGCACCTTAATATGAAAAGTCTGTTTCTGTTGGACAGAAACAAGACAGCTAAAAGTCATAAATCTTGAGTTGATTTTTTTTCTCTCTTAGCATATAGCATAATATTTGCCATAGAAAATGTAAATGATGACTTCATAATTACATAAATGCAGCTGAAATGTTGCTTAACATCACCAAAAGTTCATGGGAATAAGAGTGAAAAAAAAGAAAAAAAAAGAGGAGATGGGAGAAATTCTTTGATGCTTGAGTGGTTTCATGGCAACCCAAGGGGGGCAACATATTACGTCGTAAAGCTAATTTGGGCACTGCATGTTCTGGTTTCATTTGCCCCACCCCCTGTTGGGCTCAGGGGACCAGGGTTATGTTGTCCAGATGGAGAATAATAGCCCACACCTGGGCCTTGGCCCAGACCCCAAACAAAACTCCCCAAAGCCTGACTCAGCTAAACATCCACTGAGACCTGTCCCATCCCTGCTGTGGTACAAAAAAAATCTGCCAACACACAATTAACTAGACTACCCTAAATCTTAGACCAACTAACATAATTTCTAAGGTTCAGCATTGTGCTTGCTTGTCTCTGTTGTTCATTTGTTTTTTTTTATCATGCACTCAAGGATGAACAGGCAGTGAAAAGCCTCACTAAACATCTACATTCTCCAATTCCAGGAACACGGTGTAGCAGTTAATACTTTAATCTTTGAATGTGCAATGAGAAATATGAAACTCAAAGGTACTGCCCTCTGGATTCCAACAACTTTCATCTCAGCTAACCTGTGTCCATCTATTTGATCTGTTCTGCAGACTGCTGTCAGCCTTTAAGGTGTGTTCAGACAGAACACCATCATTTTTTGCATAAATTTAATTGGACTATTTGTGCAGACTGTGTTTCTTTGCCCCAAACTGCTAATGTAATGTAGTGTACAGACGTTAGCTGCAAGCAACGCACACACCTACCATGTGTGTTTTTGTGTTCAGCTCTGATCTCAGAACTCACCTGAAACTCCAGTTCTCTCTGTTATTTTTTCTCTATGCCTTTGTCTCTTGTCTTTGTACATTTATGAAATAAAGTCACAAAACTTGGAGATAAGTGCATTTTTCTCTCTCCAGTTGAAACATTTTTAACTCACATGGAAGCATCCTTGCAAATTTGTGTCCACTGTGTCTATAAATTTCAGATTGAGCACATATTTACACAGTGGCATCCAGAGTACTGTTAGATAAATATTAGGTTAACATTCTTACCTTACCAGAATTCATTTTCTTTCTTAGTGTTAAACATTAAGCAAAAAACAAACTTTCAGAGAAAATCAGTAAACCTTTGAACTGTTACAAGCTAACTGACATTTGAGTTAAGTAATGTTAAAATAATAGAATACAGTCAAAAGGTTGTGGCTAAATAATTAAAGTGACCTTCCAGGTTTCTGATATTTTATTTGTTCATGCAGAAGGGTTGTCTTAAGTCTGTCTTGTGGCATATAATTGTTTTCCCCTTCATAAATATGTCATCAAGTGAAACAAATAACACTCAAGTGACCTTCATTTGAAACCCTCTAATTCTGAAATGCCTCTTTATTTATGATCAGCTCAGTTACACAGGTTATTCAGCTGCTCAGTGTTACGGGTTGATTTATTGACACCAGTGGAGATAGATGTCCTACAACACCTCCTGTTTTTGTTTTTCTTTCTCTGGTGGATGGATGGTGGGAATATAAGCAATGGTATTTCTCCTCAGCACTGCCATGCCATTAGTAACTTTCCACTCTTAGAATCAAATAGCAAATTGAAACACAGTCATCCCTCAATAGTCTTTTACAGTAATGCGTGTATGTGCTTGTGTATGCTCAGGTTCATTAATGCACACGTCCAAATTCCACTTAAGCCATAAACTATGGCAGTGTGAGTATAACAGTGTACCACTGCTCTGAAGTTCAAAGACTGTTTCACCAAAAAGACAGTTTTTCCTCCACCCTTTCTCCCCATTTTTACACTTCCCTTTCCTTTTGAAATCACTCTGCCTCCACGCCGGCTCTCCAACTCAAACAAGTCTGCACAGATAGTTTGGCTCTTCCCCTGAAACTGGAGCGTAGGCACACTGGTTGGACAAGGAGAACAAACAGCTCACATGCCTTGTGGCTTCTTGATGGCATACTTTTCAGCACTCAGGTTTTGGAGGGGTATTCGGAGAGTGCATTCCTGGTAATTAATAAGGCAAGCGCAGGTTTCCATTTGGAGTATTTGAACATGCCATGATAACAGAGCGTGCACAGTCGGATGGTGCTGAGTGTTACAAAGTCCTGTCTTGTTTTCAGTTTCATAACTGTGGAAACATTGAGGGGATGGGTGTAGCAGCAAATTCATGGGTTGGGATCCTTTTTTTTTTTTGTTGTTGTTGTTTCTTTTTTTAATGCACATCATTGTGTAATTCAAACCCTGGACATAAGCGTTACTTTTGGGTACAATTTAGTAAATAATTCAAGAAATAATTGTCCATTGTCTAATATTATTTCATGTTGATATTTTAGTCAGAGTTACCGTTCTGGGTAAATTTATGATTGAAGAGCACTTTTTACTATTTTACAGAATAGGTTGGTGTTCACTTAGCAGTCCCTGTTGTTGTGGGTATGAATTAAGCATGTGTGATCTGAAATAGTGACTGTTCAGAAAAAAAATTGGAGAATCCTGTGGATTTCTGTGCCACCCCAAGTTGAATACTGGTCTCAGCCTGACCATCCTTATAAAGATTTTTTGGCTCAACTACTGGTCCCACAACGCAGCTGTTATTGTTACACAATTGTAAATTTATGTAAGGTTGTCATCATTGCTGTAGCCATTATTGTTGCACTGTGTTGGCAATAAATCACCTCACAATATATGTCCAATGCCAATCTTCAGTGCCAACGCAGGAAGTACAGTAGTGTGTCCTTGCAGGAAGCCCAAGTTCACATCCTGTAACAGACCTGCAATTATACTTTTTATTAGCCGTAACCACAATCTCTCCCTGATGTTGGGGCGCCTGGTGGCCTAGGGCTTTCAGGCACCAACTGTGAACCACACCATCCCCAGTTAGAATGTGGTTGGGACCTTTGTCACATGTTGTTCCCCATCTCTTTCTCAGTCCTCGTATTATCTCTCTATGATGGCGTAGGTTGTCCAAAAGATACTTTTTAATAAATTTTAATCATTTCTCTAATCTTAAGCAGGTTAGCAAAGTTTTTTTAATTGCCTGATACCTTACCCATGGTTTATTTGCCATAACCACAATCTTTCCCTAAACTCAACCAATGCATAGTTGCCATGAACACATATTGTGGATAGTGAGAATTTTGGCACTGTACATTGAGTGTAATCTGGGATTTGCAGAATAGTAAAATATCTACATTCTGGTCTAGCAATGGGGAATCCACTCATCCTTTAAGATGCCTGTCAGCAGTGAATCAGTCAATAAGTCATATAGTCATATAGTCATATACCTTACAGTAAAATGGACTACCATTTAGATCACTTGCTCCAATGTAACAACCAACTTTATGTACAGAAGGGTGACAAATTAAAGGAAAAACCAGTACAGGTCTGGTACATAAATGGTGTTCCTCAGCTTTGGCATTGATTCTACAAGTCTCTGATGTCTTCTGGAGGGGTCAACACCATTCTTCAAAAAGATATTCCCTCATTAGGTGTTTTGATGATGGTGGTGGTGGAGAGCGCTGTCTAACACATCAGTCCAAAATCTCCCATAGGTGTTCAACTGGGTTGAGATCTGGTAACTGCAAAGGCCATAGCAAATGATTCACATCACTTTCATAATCATCAAACCATTCAGTGACCCCTCGTGCCCTGTGAATTGGGGCTTTGTCATCCTGGACCACTCCCATCAGGATAGAAATATTTCATCATAGGATAAAGGTGATGACTCTTTGCAGTGACCCTTCCCTCTAAGGGGACAAGTGGACCCAAACCACGCCAGCAAAATGCCCCCCAAAGCATAATAGAGCCACTGGATCCCCTCACTGTAGGGGTCAAGCATTCAGGCCAGTACCACTTTTTCCTTTAATTTGTCACCTGTCTGTAGCTCTATGGTAGAGCTTCAGTCTTTCAACAAGAACTACTGTTCATACCTCTTAGCTATGTCATCTTCCTCATTTATCTAAAAGATACATAAAAAAGATCATGGGCATCCTTGTCTATGCTGTAAACACCAACTTCTGTTCAGAAGACAGCCCTTATTTCTACTGTGAGATGCACCAAAAAGGAATCAATCTCTTTTTTTGTAAGTATATGTGACTATGGCTTTGTCATTGGGTCAGAGTGCATTTGGTGGGAGAAGTTGTGATGTAGTTTTGATTGGAATATCATCTGTGGCTGCAGTGGTTTGGAAAGACATACTGTACTTGGTTTAGGGGAATTTATCAAACCAACAAGATGGAATATGTTCAACCAAGTGAAATAGTTATCTCTTCTTTCATCTGTGGGAATTCTCCCACACAACTACTGAGCTGAGTCAGCTATTTCATTAGCTGCGGACCAGTCAGACCAGCAACCTTGCAGGCTCTGTTTGTACAATGGAAATTATTAAATAGAGAATGAAAAGGTACATGTCAGTGAATCATATGACCCCACACCCACATCCACAGACATACACTTGTTAAATGAACATGATTGGCATTATAAAAACAACTTCAACAAGTGATTGTAGAGTGCATGTGTGTTCTCTTACATCTGCTTGTAAACAAAGAAAAGTAACTCAACAGTTACTACACAATTTGTGTCAGAGTGTTTTTGTTGGAGAAGACTTTGTTTGCCTGACGAATGTGCAAAAACAATATTGCATGCATAACAATACACAAAGCCAAACAATGGTTACTTTGTATGTAGTGGGGAAGTTGAAACAATGAATATCACCATTATATTGGTGGTCTAGCTAAACGATCCACTTTCACCAGCCATAACCACAACAAATGACATATTATTACTTTGCAAAAATATAGTCAGTTTGCTGCAATACCTACAATTACTGATTTGCTTTTTAGAGCCAACATTGATAGCCAATAGATGCTGAGTCAATGCTATATGTTGCAGTGAATATCACTTTGGTACATAGCTTCAGAGGGCCAGCACTTAAAGGCACAGAGAACTCTGTGTATGCACATTGTATGCCACATTGTAATAACTGCATTTGTACATTTGTTGTCTATACGCTAAAATTGCTTTGCATTGCAAAGAGCTTCGCTGCCCTCTCTGATTGAAAGTTTCAAATGTGTTGCACCTCTGAACACACCTTGAATCACTGATGGAGTGTGCTCTTTTGCACCTGTGACAGTGATGGCATGGTGTACTGACACACCTTGAAGTACACTTCTATAAAACTGCAGCAAGGTGTCAACTTTTACCACTGGAGGTCAGCAAAAACAAGATTTTTGTTGACCCCTGCTGCTTTTGTTTTTTTTAATCAATTTGATACTTTTGGTAGAAAAAACCCTGTAAACACACACACACACACACACATATTCCCCTTCTGGAGCTCAGCTCATGCTGGATGTTGCCAACAAGGAACACTAGTGAATTACAACATGTTCCTCTGGCAAAAATAAGCTCTGTGGTTCAAAACCACTATATGTGGGATTTGAACATTTCCAACACTGGAGCCCCCTGTGTATCTAAAGACACAGTGTGGTAGACAGCAACATTTCTGCACACATTTTGCCAATCTTGCACTTGTTTTAGCAACATGTGTATAATTTCTTAGACATTGATAAGGTTTATGTCAGGTCAAAGTCAAATAAAAGCATATCTATGCACCTCACAGCCAGCCACAGTGGAGGATAAGTGAAACCTCCAAACTCTGTGTTTAAAACTACACCTGGATATGAATCACAAAGTTGTGCTTTGTTGATTAGCAGAAGCAACAAAGTCTCACAGACACACACATACAGCATCTGTCTGATGTGCAGCCGTGGAGCTGGAACCGACTGGCCAGTCAGCAGGGTGTGTGATGGGTTACACACCTAGCCAAGTCATCCGCCGTTCCCTCCAGAGAAGTTTGAAGGGAGTGCTCTTTTGTCTTTAACACTGTTGGATGCACTTGCAGTGCACCCAGTCCTAAGCAGCACAGCTGGAGGAGACCACAGTTCTTGCAGGGAAGAGGAGAACTGTTTGTACTTCAACTTTAAACCTTCTGGCTGGATTCTGTGAAGCTGCAACTTCCCCTCTGAGCTGAGGAGGTAATGGTAAGAACCAGCTACAGTATATATTACCTCTTTCCCTAAACTTAATCCATACATCTCTTTGAGTGAGTGCCGAATTATTTAGTGTGATATGGTGACAGGGTGGGGAACAAAGTGAGGGGTGCACCCAGTCAGGGATTCCGGACATGCCTGTTAGCAGTGGGGTGATATTTGACATTGGAAAAATCCTGAGTGTAATTTGTCAAAGCTGACACCACAAATAGGCCCAATCTAAAACTGTGAAACCATTAAGCCCTTAGCAAAACAGAGGAACTCCCATTGAGATCAAATTCTTTCCCAAAACCAGTGTTGCTCCAAATCAGCTTGGAAAACTTGGGTGGGAAAAGAGAATGAGTAATGTTCTCCCCCTCAGAGAGAACTCAGCTTACAGTACCACAAAGACTGGATCAGGATGAAACAGCTAGCCTGGTTCTGTCCAGTGGTTATAAAATCTACCAGCATCAGTAAAGCTCATTTATCAACACTTTATAACACGATTATTCTATACAAAAATGGAAGTGTAGAAACAGCAATGTGTGCTTTTATTGGGGATTTAAATGTTGGACTATTTCTTGGCCTGGCCAGTGACTTCCTGTAGTCTCTGCTAGTTGCCTGGAAACCTCATGGCAATGACGAGACTGCTGGAAGTTGCTGGGCCTGGAGAGAAATATCTCTAGCTTGTAATCCCTGTAAAACTACCAGTTTTCATACAGATTAAACAAACAACATATAGCATGTTAATTAGAGACCTTTTGGGGTTCTAGCTTCATATTTATGGGACAGATCAAAGAGTGGTATCGATCTTCTCATCTAATTCTCAACAAGAAAGTAAATAAGCATATTGTCTAAGATGTCAAACTGTTTCTTTACCATGGTCTTGATTTTGATTTGGAACTGCAATTGAAACAGACTCAAATATGATCATCTTTACTGGTTACTTTAATGGTTCTCCCTTCATTCAAAAACTTATATTATTATGGCAAATTTACCCTCAACTGCATGATTTTGGACAACAGTAGGCAGTTGTTAGCCGTTGTGTAAATGTTCATACCAACATGAGTTTGAGGAAGGACAGGGCAAACTTTCTCCAAAGGCTACAATAAATAGTTACTATTCAGAATATTTTCAAACATATAGTTTGTTTGTTCTGGCCTGAATCAGTGGCTGAATTTCCTCTTGGTTCTGTTTCTTTTTTGCACAGAAAAATGTTCAAGCAAACCAAAATGTACCACTAAAAGTTACGTGAGAATGTTCACTCCACTCATTGGTTGGTTGTGTCTTGGGCAGGAGTGAGAACGTAAACACAAGATGAAGGTCTTGAAAAATGTTTTAAATGCCCAAAGATCCACTAGCAACTGTTGATTTTGCCATCCACACCCCAGTATGCAAAGCACACCTGGCTACTGGAGCCGTTTAGCTCAAACTTGGTCTGTTCCAGAGTACAATTGCTGTGTTCATTTCTGCCCAAACGAATCATACAGAGGGGGGAAACTAACCAGAGTCCGATTCAATCGTCCTAAATAACGCAGGTTTGAAAACGCCCTATGTGCCAGTGCTTTTCAGTTTCCTTCGATATGGTTGCTTAGGAACAACTACAGTTAAGGCAGACGCCTCATCCGTTCCCAGGCCTATTACAGTGTTCATGTGGACAGTAGAGACCATGTTCTCACAGACAGAAAGTGAGCATGTGTGTATGACGTACCTCTGTAACAAGTCTTTCAAACATGTGCCAAGATCAATTTCCATCAAAGGTCCACAGGGAATAGTATCCCACCATCTCCTGGAGATGAGTCAAGTGTATTTTGGAGGGAAAACCACTAGGCTGCAAATGTTTTATGCACAACAGTAGACATCACACAGCCCCTGTGTCAAGTTTACAGAAAGGTTCTCAAGGTCTTTTCACCCTGGGTGCAAAGCAAAATGAAGGTGCCTTTGTTTCAAGATCCAAAGCATACAATTAAAGGTCTTAATTTGGTAACATTACAATACTATGACTACTATTCTGGCATCACATACCGTATATGTGCACTTTGACTACTATTTTGGCATTGTATACTTTTTTCTTTGGCCCAAGATTGACTGCTCTTTTGCAGAAAATGTACAACCACAAATGCATTTACCTGTACCTGTATGTATTATTGATTAGGAATACACTCAACCTTATTATCATAGTTTTGTCCATCTTCTCTTTGATTCGTGATGGTAATTTACATGACAGTTTCAGTTTCATGAGTTTAGCTTTTGTTTTCATTTCTAAATATGTGGTTTAGACAACTGTCATCTGTTTTAAATCTGTGTGTGGTAGTATTGCTGCATTGCCTGGTGACTAAAATGCAATAATAATTGGTGGGAATGGCACGGATTTTAATACAGTTTCGGTTTTGATCTTTTTCATAGGATCTTGTTTTAATCATCCTGCCTACATGCTCACTCATGCTCACGTCATGTTTTCAATAGAAGCACAGAAAGTACTTAGCTTGACCTCTAACCCAGAAAACAAAACGGCAGAGTTGTTCTAAGGTTCAATGGCAGAGCTGGACATTTGACAATAGCCCTAGAAATTCTGTTGAAGCCTGAGAGTGGGTGGTGGCTCTGTTTCCTCTTCTTCCTTTGCTCATCTACATCCTCTCCCACCGTGAGGTCAGAAGCAAGTCAGCAAGCCACGGCTGTGTAATTTGCTGCAGAGGTCAGCTGGCAATATTAATTGAAAACAGCTTATCCAAGTCAGTGCATAACTGTACATGAAGTTAGTAAGCAGCTTTGAGAAGTGACTTGCTAGTAAATTATGTACCTACAGTATGAACAATATAACATAACACTTTCTATAAAGTCCTCATCTACAAATCTTTTTATAAAACTAAATTACACATTATAACACATGCATAATGCATAATAAAAAAATGCTAAAAGCCTACAAAGTGCATAATTACAACAGTTATTAAGCATTTTACAATAAGATCATAACACTTTCCAAGGTATCTTTATGTATCTTTATGGGATGGACATTGTAGTTACAGACAAAACAAGCCAACACTGAGCAGTGTGTGGCCGACCATCATCTGTAGTTTTTGTGATGTGACCAGCATTGGTGGCTATTGTTAGCTCTTATCATTGGCTATTGGGTCATTTTGACATGTAGAATTGATGTCAGATGCAGTCGGTGAAAGAAAGCTGTCTGAGTAGCTTATTTCAAATACTAAATCATAAACACTCCAGGAAATGGCCACACCAACAGCAGTAAACAGGGCAGAGGTACACCGGATAACTTTTTAGCCACTAAAATGCTGCTGACTGTGCATAGTTTCCCTCAGTGTCTGGGTTAGTGTCATCCCTTTGAATTTGATATTTTCAATAACACTGCATGGACTCCCTGTACTTAAACCAGCTTGAGGCTTCAGTAACAGTTTTGTCTTCAACTGGGGAGAGCTAGGGATCAGTTGGAAGTAGCAATAGCTGCCAATGCTAGCATTACTTGCTTTGCGTTGAAGGTCCTTTTGGTAACTTTTCTGTCAGTGTACACATCGCCTTCATAAGCCATGCGGTTCCCCTCTTATATTTTATGATTTAAAGTCTGCAAATGCAATGTAATGTGGTGAACACGGTGGTACTTATCAGTTAATCTTTATACCACTAGTCACCATTCACAGTCACCAAAACTGTCCAGTGAATGAGTAACTTGTGTGACTTGTGAGTTCATATGACCCTGCAGAGTCATCAGAGAGGAGGTCGATATTACACATCCAGCGGCTGACAATAGAGTCATTCTCCCATTTGGACGTTTGAAACAAACTCAAGAAGTTAGGCTGTTTCTTTTTTCTTCACACAAAGTCCATCAACACTGTTCCTGACCTATTTTAAACCATGTGCTAACCCACAGTTCCTCAGAGGGTGCATTTAAAGATTCAAAATTTTATTACTGTATCAACCGCTGGCTGTCAGTACTGTTTTTCGGTACCACACATCATAAGAGGAAAATGACACAAGAGAGCAAGACCAGAGCCATGTTTTACCATTCAGCCATAGCTTGGCACCATTATCATTCAACAACACTAAATTTAGGCTGTTTTTTCAGCTGCAAGACACAGAAAGCATAATTTCTAGCCAGCAAGCAAAATCCTCATTATGCTTTATGCTTGCGTAGTGTACAGAATAGAAAAATGTTCCCAAGACGAATAAATCAGAAATTAAGTATTTTCACTGAATAACCCACACTGCAGTGCAGGCTTTCACTTGGGAATTGGATTGTGGTTTGGGGCATTAGCACTGTTATATATTTTATCCAGAACCAGTTGAACTGGCAGATTTTTTAAAAATGGCAGGTCTGCAGTCTTGAACTTTGTGGAACGTTACTGTTGGTGGTCAAAACTGTGCTGTGTGTGCATTGGGCACATTGTAGGAACTCTGACGTGAGCTGCATGAGTCATAAACATCTCTATAAAGGCCTATTTACATATGTTATTAAACTATATTTACTTGAATACTTGCATGGTTGCTATTTGATGACTACAAAAACTTCAGTGCTATTTAGATGAACAGACAATACCAAGTGGAAGATTTTCTGGGTACTGTGAGCAACTACAGACTGAAACATACATAAACTACTGTTAATATGAATAGTATAGGAGTTTTACACACTCGGACAAAAACAAAATACAATAATTAAAACAGACATTGCCATGGAACCAACAAAAATTGTCAGAGCATGAAACAGTTTGAGGGAGAACCAGCCTAACACATGAGATTGTACAGAGCTCTTAAAAAACAGCTAGGTTGGTTCTGCCTAAAATAAAACAAATATCCCTACCAGCACTTCTACAGTTCACTAATGCATATGTTGTATCTTATTATTTTTGATGTATTTATGAACCTTGGAGGGAGCCAGGCTAGCTGTTTCCCCCTGCTTCCATTCTTTGTGCTAAGCTAAGATAATCGTCTCTTGACTCCAACTCTACACTTAAAACACAAACATGAGAGGCATATCAATCATAATCTAACAGTCAAACTATTTGTTTAAACTTTATCTCACATATCATATTTATTCTTGTTTTCCCTTTGCTGTAGAAAACTAAACTGTTGTGTAATAATTTTGTATAGTGTGTATAGTGCAATAATATGCAAAGTTCCAGGGCTGCCAATTCTCACGCATTGAGCGTGAGACTCACCCAATTGACACAGATCTCACGATCTCACACCACCCGTGCTTTTTTTGCATTGCATTTTCTCACGCTAACTTTTCGTTTTTGCTTCCTGAAGGAACAATACTTTTTTTCTGAAGTTCAAACGGGCTGAGGCACAGAGCGTAACAAGTTTAAGATAGCACTCTCCTCCTGGAGAACTCTGATTTCTTTGTTTCTCTGTCGTGTATCAGCTTTTTACATGTGAGAATGTGCAGGATAAAAGACTGCAGACAGAAAAAGTAAGAGTGGAGCAGCTGGATGAAAGTAGAGATCATTACACGGAGCGATGCGTTCTCGTATTTAAAATAAGTCCATCTAAAGTCCAACTGAAATGAACACAAAGCAGCCTGTAGAAGTCTAAATAAGTTGGTTTCAAGTGCTGATTATTTAAATATTTGTAAAATTAAGATACTTTCACGTTGTGAGGAAAAGCTCTGCTCTGTTTGTTCTTCTCTCACTGTGCTGTCAGTCAGCTCCGATATAAACCCTCACACCAAAAACACAAAGCAAAAAGTCAAAGAGCAGCGTCTTCTTTCACAAATTCAGTTCAAATCAGTGAGCCACACTTCCAGAATAAAGTCAAGGATTTATAGTAAACAGATTACTACAGTGAATGTAAACACACTGATTGATTAGGACATAATAGGCAAGTAGGATAGTAGCACCCCCCACCCACCACAGGAACAAATCTCACTCCAAGCTAAAGTCAAAAGTTTGCAGCCCTGAAGTTCAACATACTCTATATATCTTAAACAACATGCTTAAAGAAGATTTTTAATGTTTTTAGTCTGGGGCTTTACTTGAATATCTGCGTATGATTACAGTTCAAAACTCCTTATTTATCTTATACGGGCCCTTTATGCAGCCCCTCAGTTCAGCCTCTGTCTGAAACAGGGCGTTTTGTCTCTTTAAGGCCCCTCTCCTGATTGGCCAGCTCCTGTAAGCTGCCCCCCGGCAGACTTCTGGTGGCTCGGGGGGGCTACCATACAAACAGTAGTAGTAGGATTTCACTTTTCAAATACATCTGTACATGTTTGAGCCCGAATCCAATCCGAAATATGCAAGTTGCCGACACAAACAACCCATGGAACAACTTTAGCAACAAAAGCTACCAACAGATGGCCACTTGTGGGCATGTGTGAACAATATGATGTCATCACGAGGAGGAAGTAGAGGTAACGCTGGAAACAAAGCATTCAGAGCAAGCCCTGGCTTTCAGGGAGCATTTTTACAGTTCACCTCAAGTTTTGGACTTTTGAGCATGTTTGACATAGATATCCAACATCCAACATCATAACAGTATAAAAAACACATAAAGCATGTTATGTCCCCTTTAAAATGTGAAATTTGGCTGCTTTTATGAATTTAATCTTTTTTAGTTTTTCTGAGCAACATTGCATGTTTGCATTGCCTTATACAGTATGTTCAGTTGCATTATCTTGGCACTGTTGTCATCCTAATTCACCTCCTAATATTTTACCTTGAGGTCAAGAATAGAAGGTAAGGACAGGAAAACAATTTGCCTGATTATTTGTATTCATCTCTAGCTTACCTTGTGTATTCATTCAGGGCTGTGATTTTTTTTTTTTTTTAATTGTTTTCTCATATTTTATGTTTTACCCGACTAATATTTATTGTGTTCTAAAAACAGTTTGTGACCACTGTAAAAATGTGGAGTGAGCTAAAATGTTTCCTTTCACTTTGCTGTAATGAAAGTACCAAAATGTAGTTTCTAAGCTGTTTACTACAAACCACATGATTCCTTTTTCATTAGCCTCATCGTGAGCCTTCACAGCAATAAACTTGATTGACTAAAGTGGTGCAAGCAGAGCTCGTTTATTACAATCTTAACTGAGAAGGATTAAAAGTGAGTGGTGTAGGTTACTTTAAATAAGTGCAGTGTGTCCAAAGGAATTGAATTACAAAACCTCTTCTCACCTTGTCTGGTAACCTGAAACCCAAACTTTACGTTGAGAAATGTGGAGCTGGCACAAACAGATAATCTCCCTCCTCACAGTTACCGCAAACCACATGCTGTCTGCTCTCAGGTTCACATGCTCCCTTCCTTAACTTTTAGCTAATAGAACGTTTATTCCCATCTCTGCTGCTGAACAAGATGAGCAATTACACAAAACCCCTTAATGTGGGAGCAGAGTAATTTACAAGCATGACATGGGTGAGGAGATGGAGGTCTAATCTCATCTTGAGAGGGGCTTAGTCATTCAAGCCCTCATTGCCCTTATTTTCTGTCAGCTGCTAAAATAAAATGATCTATTCATATTGTGTTTCACCACAGTCTTTTGTGTGTTGGGATTGGTATCTTTCTTGACCACGAGTAATCTTAGCTCTGAATTAGCGTTGTTCATCTGGTGGGAGGTTTTAGAAATTGAGAGGTCACCCTTGGGTCAAACTATGTGGCCTCATATGAATTTCTCCCTTGTTAATTTTACTTGGGGCCTTGCCCTCCTTGTCACCCATCTCGGTAAAGTGATACTATCTTCTCGTGGTGTGTTTCTTGAGAACAGCCAAATTCAAACTGTGTAAATCATAAAATTGTAGAGCTCTTATCAGGTTCAGTTCCTCAGCCTATGGCATGTTTGAGCTTGTACAGTTTCTCTTTCAGCTCTCTCTCTCTCTGGATGTCTGTAAATATGAGACATTTTGTGGACACGGTGGGTAAATAAGGACATGGACATTTTTCTGATTGCTTTTATCCATGAAATGTGGCGATTGGACTGTTTTCCAAGAGTTTTAGGCCAGCCCTTAAATTGATGACCTTGTGACTGGAACAGAAAGTAAAGTGTTTTGGGGGATTTTCTGTTTTTCCAGCACTGTGTTTTCCTTTCAGGTGCTGCAGTTTTTGGCTCGCAGGTTGAACAAATGGTTTGGTTCTCCACTGAGATTGATTATCTTGGCTAACAATGCGAATTATACCATATTCAAAAACAGATACATTCTATTTTATAAAGGATTGTTGGTTTGTGATCAATCAGGGGATTTCCTGTAAAATCTCTGAACCTCTGAACCCAGAACTAGTTTGTTTTCATTGATGTGACAACTCTGATTTTGAGTTGAAAGATTCAGAGCTTCCACCTCAGTGCACCACATCCACACCACTAATTTCTTCTTTTCAGCTGTTTCCCTTTAATACCAGTCCAGCACCTACGGTATGAATGCTTTTAAAGTCTTCTTGGATAAGTCAATGCACTTTACTCATCCACTTGCCTAGGACTGGAAATTCTGAGGGGTTGTGAGTGATAGCAAATAAAAGTATTAATGTGAGGAGTTGCTAATTGGATGGGTTCTGCTCTCACACAAAACCAACCATAATCTGAAAGAAGCAACAAATCCACCCTAATCCACCCTTCCATCCAGGCCTCTCATTCTGCAGCACCATGTTCGCATGCATCTGAGATGCACTAATGTGGGCGTGCAGGCATTAGTCTCTCTTTCATTACTTGCAAAATGCTTTTGCTTTTCCATCAGTAATCATAGAAATCGTGCATATTATTATTTCCCATAATCAATCAAAGGCAAAGTTAGACTCCAGTTGTGTGCTCCAGCCTTTTGGGGATTGGGGATTTTCCATTCCTGGCTGAGTTAAACTAATTAACTATTTATTTATTCACATCGAGCACAGACTGTCTACCAGCACCGTTATGTTCTTGTGAATACAACACAAGATAAACCCAAATTTCTGGGAAGGTAGGCATAGAGTGGCCACACTATTTAATTTCCTGTCAAACATCTGTGTTTTTAGATTAGACTTGGTGTTTGCTCAGCATCGTTCCTCACAAACAATAAGAAACAACAGAGCAAATAGAGCAGTAGCCAAAAGCGACACAATATTCCAAAAAAGAAAACATTTATGAAACTTCTGAGGAATTATCAATCATGGCAAGCGTCCATTCTCTCACTCCTGCTCTCTTTCTCTTCAAATGTTGCAGTAGGGTTGTGTTGGATTTATTTTGGATGTTATGCTGTCCTTTCTGTGTTTTGATAAAACGGATCTCGCTGTGAGCTGCCCTCATGTTTCTTGAACTTCACACAGTTGTCTTTCTCAGGTTTTAAGAATTGAAGCATCGTGGGAAAATCAAATGACTATCCTTTCATCTTTTTTTTATTTGCTCCCTTATATTTTTTATTATTACACCTTTTAGAAACATTTATCTACCCTTTACTCCTTCATCCCTTATATACCTTATCCATATTTACCTTATCTGCATTGTTGTTTGCTTCTCCATTTTTGTGCCTTTTTTCTGAGTAATTTCTTTATCTTCATCACTGGCATCTCTAGCGCACACACACCGCCTGCAATAAGTGGAAAAATGCACGTTATGCCACACTTCTGCTGGGGGCATGGTATTGAGTTCTTAGCCGGTGAGTCATCCTTTTCACTAAGGGATGATGTCATCCCCAAATGCTGTCGAAAACTTACCTGATTCGAGGCATTCACCCGTGACAGACTCCATGATAAAAACGCTGAGCAGTGTTAGGGCTGTCTTTAAAATTGCATGGCCCTACTTTTTGCCCCATTCCCATCTTTGCTGCCATCTCTTGCTCTCTCTCTTTTCTACAGTAATGGGCTTGCTTTGTTCACTCAGCAGCATGCTATATGCTCCAAGGCCAGATGGTCTGATTTAGGTGGCATGCTGAGGGGACTGACGGAATATGAATATTTCACCTCATGGCGTATACTGTATGGGCGAGCAAGAGAGAGACTTTGCACATACGCAGGCATGTTTGTGTTACAGAATACATGTGAGTCTATGTGTGGGTTGAGAAAGAGGAGCAGCAGACGTAAGTGATTGCCTCGTAGACAAAGCCTGTCCCATTGGAATGTCATGCTATACGCAAGCATGGGAATTCATTTTCTCAGGCTAGCGGTGGATTTCTCTCCAGGAGTAGGCTCATTGCTGGGTCAAAGTTCATTTCACACAGCTAGCTTGTACATGGGCCATGCATGAGTTCCTTAACAGCAGCTGTGTTTACATCCAGATTATACTGATACAGGAAAGCAGGCCGTAGTCTTGCCACTGTGTCTTCTTCCCCTCTCTGGCTTTCATCTCACCCCTATGCTGCATGTTTCAGAACAACACCTTGGCTTGAAAGGTTTAACCCTTCAAGCACCTTGACTTCACTGAAATGATGACAGGAAGTGTCTCTCTTCTGTTCTCTATGTATGTTCTCTGGCTCCTTTGCAGCCATTGTTCAAGACACCTGCAGTATGTATGTATACAACTCAGTGATGCTACAGTTCTTTTGATTGTGCAGGTTGGAAGTGGCCTAATGATTAACAGGTTGGTAGGTAGGGTAGCAGGAGAGGGCCTTCAGTGAGCACTTCCCTCAAAGCAAACTAAAAACCACTATTATCATTTTTCCAAGCAACTAACCACAAAAACTTCAAATTAAGTAGAACAAACTCACCAGTGTTGTTTACTTGAAAACAAAATACATCATTCTCTCCTTCTGAATGAAGCGGGTAATGACACCATCGGATCCTTGGTTTTTAAATCCAAAGGCATGTCTTTTTCTATCAGTGCCAGGGCTGAAAGTCACGCCTGTCCAGTGGTGTTTCTTGAGTAAGTCTTGATAGGTTTCAGAGCAGAAAATGTGCACTCTGCTGAAACAGTATACACTGGAATGGTCACACTTAGACAGGCAAGTCTGGAGTTGTTGCGTGCATTGGTTGAGCTCTATATGTTTCAGGAGGACTACAAGGTCAGAGGGGCTTTTCCCTTTTGAAATCTGACAAATATTCTATCAGAATCCGCACTTTTTAGCCGTGGTAAATCAAAAAGAGTCCTGTGGCTCTGGTGAAGACACGATCAGAGAAGGTGAAGCCGTAGGCGCCAAACTGCTGTGGATCCAGGAGGGGGAGGAACGCCAGCGTTTCATGGTCTTTGAATCTGATCTGTCTCTTATTTGTGAGAGAATATTGTCAGGAATGTGCTGTTTTTGGTAGATGGAATGAATGTCCTCATGCACCTGGGCCCTTCTTCTATCTGGTGCACCTGTTTCCCCCTCTGTGGTGTCATAGATGGCATCAAGCCGTACATTGTCCCTCTCAAAATGTTGACAAAATTCACTTTCACTGTAGCCAGACACAAGTGTACATCCAAGGCGCTGTCTGCCGAATTCCATGAAGCACATCTGTATAAGAAAAAATGCCAGAAAAAGTGGAAAGTAAAAAATTTAACTCAAAGTTGGCCATGTGAGCAACCTAATCATGCGTGCAGTATGGTCATCATATTTGTCTTGTTCAACAATATGGTCAAAAAGTTCCCTCACTTCATCTTTCTTCTCCACCACTGTGTATAGAAGTCTGGAAGTAAAATTCCATCTTGTTGGTGCTACGCGTGGGAGTTGCCTTTGGCATATTTCATCAAGCAGCTGCATTCGCTTTGGAGATCTGGAAAAGAACACAGCCAGACCAGTGAGGTGTGAGAAGAATATTTTACATTCTCTCATCTTTATTGTTCCTTGGGTGAGCACCAAGTTCAGTGTGTGGGCATAGCAGTGTGTGAAGAGAGCCATGGGGATCTTCTTCTTGACTTTCACCTGAACTCCGTTCAGACCAAGCAGTAAGCTCCAGGTCTGAAAAGTGAAGCCAATGCAGACGTGTCTTAGACCTGCATTCTTTCTAATGGCCAGTGGGGAGCGACTTCATTGGCTCCAAATAGAGGTCCGATTATATAGAAGTCTATGAGTCACTTGATTTATTACCTCAGTAAACATTTTCCTGATGTGTTTATGGTCTCAATCACTAGTTTCAAGTCTTCTTCAATACAGCATGATGTTCATTTTGTAAGCTATGGTCCCATTTAGAGTAAAATAGGTGATAAAGCAGGGTATGCTTTAGGGCGTGGCCACCTTTGGATTAACAAGTCGCTACGGCGACATCAATGGTTACGTACATTATTTATTGTAACCCCGGATTAGAATAGAAGTATAGGCATAGCTGTCGTTATTTCACAATGTGTTTTCAGTTCATGAAAGTTCATTGTAATATTTTGGTCCTAAAAGTCTTGTTCAGTGTTTGATTGTACTAAAACACCCTCTAAGCAGTCGGCGGTTCAGTTTTTCTGGTAAGTACATTTTGTTTGTTTTCACAAGCCAAAATTAGCATTAGCATTAGCATTAACATTATCACAGTTAATGTAAACTACGGATGTACCGTGCTAACCAAGCTAGCAGTTAGTGCTAGCGTTAGCTCCACCCTCTCGTCCAAATATGGTCCCATCTGGCTCCAAAAATCCAAGAAGATGACTGATGACTGAAGAAAATTCTGAACTCGAGGCTTTTAAATGGTAGTTCACAAACCAGTGGATGACTTCACAGTGGCTACATCCATTATTTTTTTACAGTCTATGGTTCAGATCAGAGGCCAGTACCGCTCTTCTGTCAAAACACTGAGCTCCATTGTCTCTCCAGACAATCATAATCCTCCAGAACTCACCTGCCTCCCGTTACATTTACTGTAACGGAGCACAAAAGATATCGGTAGATTCATCGACCATAACCGCAGCAAATTTTGTTTTTTCTGGCTTCATCTTTCATTTCTTCAAAGAAGACATCGGCAATAGCTGTAATTAGCCCTTTCTGAATGTTACTAAACATCTGCGTGGTTAGTGGAAAGTTTTAATACAAATCTTTGTACAATTGAACTCCTTTCCCTCATCACGGCCCCTGATCGGGAGTTCTTGTTTTCCCAAGAAAATACAGTTGATAAGCCTCTTGAATATTTCCCTGTTTCTCCTCACCTGTTTGTTGCGCATTTAAATGTCCCTTCATCTCTTTTCGTTTAGTTGCAAGTCTGCCCTGCAGTCCCCAGATGTTTTTAGTTTTACCGTAGCCATCAAATGTTACAGTGGTATGTTTGTGTGTTGTACCTTGCTGAGACATGCCAGGTTTGCAAAATTGTTGAGCTCCATGTTCCCTTCTCTGTGGAGAAAAGCACGCCATCCCAGCAATACAATTTGGCCTTTTCCTCCCAGTGAGCTATTTATGCCGCTCATACTTGTTGTTCTGAGACTGTTGCATATGTCATGGCCCTGCTTGGGTCAGACTCAGTGGTTGTGGTGTTGGCCTGCCATTTTGCACAATCCTAACCCTCTCCTCAAATGGTCTCCGAGATAATAGCGTGACTAATAAATCCGACACAGTATCCGTCGATTGCAACACAAACGGCAATGCAACACAACTAATGCTAGCTAACTACAACAACCACTGACACAGACCTCACTAACTGATGGTTTGTAGGACAAGAAGGGTTCAAATTAATACAGAAAATAAGGTTTGACAAGAATGTTGCACAATTAGAGATTAGGTTAGAGGTAGGTAGGTATACATCTGCATATAAGTATCGTTTCTTCATTAAATGGATTGTTGTTGGCTATTCTCAGAATGATTGAGCTGATTTAAAAGATCTGTACAGCATATCCTTTATCCTTAGACCATAAATTTGGATAACCTAACCCCAAAAAATTTACCAGGGAAAAAGATGGAGGAAACCTCAGGAAGACTAACAGAGGAGGGATCCCTCGTCCTGGGCGGACAGACATGCAGTCATTCTAGTTGTTAGGTAATGTTATTTGATTTCACTTTACATGTTGTAGAGTCCTTTCCCATAAGAAAACTTTAAAGCTTCAATGGCTGTGGCAAGAGTGATGAATGTCCTCATAACTGCACTGGATTTCAGAGCTGAGCAGAGGAAGCGCAATCAAACCAAGGTGGCTAAGAAAGCCACTGAGAGGTGAGAGTGCTGCCCTTAGTTTGACAGCCGAAAAAAGTGTCATTAAAAACATTCACTATGTTATGGTTAAGAACTTGAAAGGACAGCATGTTATGTTTATTATGCACTGCAGGGAAACAGTTTGTGAGAGGTCACAGGGAAAACACTGAGCCCCAAATCAGTCTCAAACAAGAGGGAACTGGAGAGGAAAAATGTTTGAGGATGGCAGAAACAATTAGCCTCCTCAGGCTACTCAGAGTTCAGGCGTTTTGTATTTCCAAGTCACCCAGGCAATGAATGAGGAACACTGTTACTCCCTTTCAAATAAAGCTCACCCCTAGTGCCATTGACACTCATAAAAGGCATGCATGACTCATATTCAATTAGAAAAGATATGGTGGTTTTAAAGAGGGACAGAATGTCTGAACGTCCATGAAAAGAGCCCAAGTCGTTGTCACCAATTTATTAACTCCAGCAAATACTTATTACACCCAAAAGGCCAATACATGTGTTTTATATTGAGGGGTCCTCACCCTTCAAATGTGTGACCTCACATAATTATCCCACAACAAGGCAATAAAATACATCTGCAGTGATACAATGTGATTTTTGTAAAGCACAACATACTGTAGCAGGACACTATGTCCACTAAGGAGCCTGTCACAAGTCCAGAAGTTTTTTATTTTATTTAAGAGAAATGACTGATTGAAAAAAGAAAAAGATTTTCAAAGAACACTGCACTGTTTTTGTCTTTTGACTCATGTTCTCTCCCTGTCATGTCATTGTGAGCTCTCCGTCCATGCTGCATCCCTCCTTCTCTTCCTTCCTACTTCAAATGCCTCCAGCCCCATTCCCTCACCACCACCCCGAGCCTGTGCAGCCCCTCCCCCGACTTCCTCCGCCCAGTGCGTTTTACTTTTCCAGCTGTTGGTAATCATGCAGGTGCCTGATTGGCTGACAAGCCCAGCTGCTGGCTGATGGGAAGGCCTATGCATGTTCAGCTGTGGAAAGGAAGATGGACTCCAGTCAAAAGGAAAAGGTGACAATCACACCCCCTCCCACGCACCCCTAACACATATACAGCCAAGACTCCACTTGGAAGGAAGGGATTAAAATGACCAACTTCCCCCTCCCACCCTCCACCCTACCTCCTGTTAATCATCATCAGTATCATCATCATCAATATTATTTTGCTAAAATCTTGCGGGACAGAGCAGGCTTGTCAAAGACTGGAGTAGGGAGGAGATGGGGCTTGGCTCAGCTACCATTAAACATGTGACCTCATGTTCTAGGCACAGCATTGCTTTGGTGATGACTAATGTGTGTAGTGATTGTGTATATGTCTTTCTCTGCATCCGTTGCACATGGGCATGTGCGCCTGACCATGCGTGCATGTTCCGAACAGAGCCAAAAGATCTCAAGCAGCCCTTACAAGGCCTGGCTGGTGTCCTACTGTCAGTCCATAGGTGGGCTCAACAATTCTTCCAGCATCACTGCTTCATATCTCTCTACAGCCCTAGAACAAATAGTCAGGCATGTGGGAGGGCCCCCTGTGGCTTTCTTACCCAGTAAATTCCATTTCAAGGAACTCACATTGTTCCTTAATATAGCTTCAAAACAGGCTCATAAAAATTGCAGATTAAATGTTGTGGACACGAATAATGTGGTTTATTCCACCACCATGATTAACCACATGACAGTAGAATAAAATGGACTATTTAACAACAGGATGAGTTGGGCACTTATCAATTTTTTCTATGTTAAATGACCGTGTTATTGTGAAAGGGGTCACTCGCAGTGATATGAACTCAGAAACTCTTCATAACATTTTAACATTTGTTAGCTTGTTACTTTGGAAACACCATTTCAGCATCAGCATGCATCTGTTTTCAGCAAACGTGCTGTGTTTAATCCACAAATAAACTGTCAAACACCAAATGGCAGACAGTTAGCATTTGACCTCTTGAACATCTAGCAGCCCAGCTAGTCACTTATGTTGTCTGTCTGCTATTTGGTGCTAGACAGGTAGAGGGTTTATCAAAGCTTTTTGGCTGAAAACAGCTGTATGCTCCAGCTTGAAACTACACCCTAAGGAGCATTGAGACTAAACCAAAAGAAGAAGTTGAAACCCCAAAAAATAAGCTGAAAGATATTAAAATGTCCTATAGAGCTGAGGGGGATCTGTGGCATCAGTTGATAATGGTTTCTTCACTAAGAGTGACTCCGCAATGTTGTTTTGCAGTGTTTGTTATTACTCTTACAATGTAATGTAATAATGTAATGTGTAATGTTACTTAATACATCAAGCAGAAACAGAGCAAAACAAGTATCCTCCTGCTTATGGTCTGTTAAAGTCCAATATTCACTTGTCATTTAGCTCTGGCTTGGTCTGCAAAATCTGTCCAGGACTTTGGGAGCTGCTGCCTGTGGTTTTTATGTCCAGATTAAGCTGCTCATTCTCAGTTGGATCAACAGCAATAGCAACCATTTTACATTTTATTAGTTCTTTGATTCATCGCTAAAATAAAAAATATTGCTTCTACAATGCTAAATCTGATCACGCAATAATCCATCATTATTTACCAAAAACCATTGCAACATTGCTTAATCTAAACATGCAATGTACAACAGTTCTACAACCATTATTATCAACTGCATGAAGTCATAATGGTGTCATTATGCTATTCTGGATTCACACTCTCAATGAAGTATAACCATGTCCATCACCACAAGCCAAAATCTGATTGCGAATTGTTCAAAACTATTTCCTCCAGTCATAAATCCAGTGTGTTTGCAGATGTTAACTTTCCAACACATAAGTCATGAACCAAGGGGGAATTAGATAAGTCATGTAGGGAGAGTTTGTGTTTTGGCTATGAAGTACTTAACAAATGTGTTTTTAACAACTTTCTAACATCCTCTTAGCTGCCAGACCTTTCTTTGCCATTACCATAGCTGTCCCATGACCTGAGCTCTGTACAGTAGTTTAGTCTCCCAGGGCTGCAGCAGTTTGAGATGGGGAAGTGAGCAGACATAATTTTGATTTGAAAATTAGACATTTGCCATTTGAAAAATGCATGAATGCAGTGACCCTATCCTTATGAGTTTTCAGCTCTCGTTATTCAACTTAATGTTTACACAGTAAGCCTATTAAGGTCTTGAAATACCTTAGTCAAACATAATTTCTTGAAGTGTGGGTGGACCTGGTTGGCAGGTCTGTCATGGGCACTGCTGTACAAAATTCCAAATATTTAATCCTCAAGGTAAACTTTGAACTTAAAGCAAAGAGGCAATGATTATTGCAAATTCACTGTAATGCCATCTGACATGTTTAATGTCTTTAATAAAATATCATTAAACATCTTATGAATGCAGTTGACATAGAGCAAGTGAATAGAGGGAGAAGGGGATGTAAAGACTGGCCACCACACCCTTGGCAGATGTTGACACAGTATATGGACTGTCTACAGTAAGGGTGTGTCTGTCCTATTACAGCCTATTGATCAGTTGTGTTTTCCCAGACTCATTCATAGAAAAATTGGAAGCAGCTGCACCATCTGCCTCCTCTGTTCACAAACCTTTGGATGTGTATACAGGACATATTTCTGGAGTTAATACAAATGTCTCATTACCCAGCAAGCCTATGTCAGCTATCATTTTGTTCAGTTATATCATAGTCAAGTCTAAATTTTGTGATTGATGACTCAACAATTAATTGTAACTTCATTAGTTCCATACGTAAGGTTGAGACCTTTTTAATGCCTACTTTTGATCTTTTCTTCTATGTAACATTGTGAGACTTTGACAGACTTTGTTACTTTTTTATTGAATTTAATGATATTCAACAAAAAATACATATATACACATATAACAAGGTTAAAAAGACAAGTGACATTGATGCAGAATACAGAAACAATATAGATGAAAGGAAACATACAGTACATTTTATTTGACAGAGTCAACAATTACAGAGAATTTGTGTGTGGGGGGGGTGGGGTTGGTGAGAAGATGGGAAAAAAGGGGAAAAAAGGGGTGTAGTGATGAAAGCAAGGATCCTGGGGGAAAGTTTGATTATCAGCAAGAATTACAAATGTGTCTATGTAATGGCGACTGAAACACAATAGCAACAACAACAATATTATTCTTATTAACATTATCACCACCACCAATGCCATCCATCATCTTCATCATCATAATAACAAGGATGGTGGGATCTCAGTCAGGGTGGTGGTGGTGGGGGTGTAGCCTTACAGTCTTATGTGGGTGAATGGTCACTGAAGTTGAGGGGTGACATCGTGGTTCAAATGTGTCTATATTAAGGGAGAGACTGACTCTATTACTTACTCATCACTTACTCACATTGCCGAACAGGATCAAAACGTCTGTTTTACAATACATGACTTCATTCAATCTTTCCTCTTCTGCAGCCTCTGACCAAGCCTGGCAGCTACTTCTGGCAGTGTGTGGCCATCCAGGCAGAAGTAGCTGGGGTTGCTATGATGTGACAAACAGTGAGACAGCATTGGTTTGCAGTGGCATTGTCTGAGCCGAGCAGGCTTAGAAAAACAGACATCCACCTCCTACTGTGGCCCACTGTTCTGGGCTCCACAACACTGATTACCAGTTGTGAGTTCAAGCTCATCAATGCGTCATTCATCTCAGTCTTTTCCCCCCTCTTTTGGATGTGGAGATGCTGGCCTCTCCTGGTCTTTCCTCACAGAGCCCATCAGAGATAACTCTCTGCTTTCTTATGATAGCTTTACGGCCTTAGCACAGTTTAATCGGCCATATTTGGATTATTCATAGGTGATAACCCCGAGACTTCAAAGCTGTAGGCAAATTAAACATCAGGAAATTTATCTTTTTGAGCTTCAGATCTACGTATGTCAAAGCTTAGAGGGAGTATTGGAATATTATGACTGCCGGTAAAACTATAAAGATTAATAGTAGAGAGAGGCTGAATACTGAGGCTGCTAACCTAATTAGGTTTTCAATTAATATAAATATTTTTAGGAAACATTTTAGGGTATTAGATACCACAAGAGTAAAGGTCTAACATTCATCTTCTTTTAAAGACTTTAACATGAAACTTCATATATCAAACTCTCAACAAAAGGTCATCAATCCAAAACAGCATGACTCTTTTCCACTCTGTGTCTTGTCATGTTTTCCAGTTTTATTGCATGCTATCATCCTTCATTGGCAAAATGATCAAAGCAGATAAAATACGGATGATCAAGGGCAGAGAACAGAATACTTTACTGGCCATGCTGGAAAATAAAATTATGTGCGCCTGATACAAGACACACACAGTGAAAGACAGACTGATATTATGCTACAGACTTTGATGGTTCAATGGTAGTATGGCAACGTATGTAAATCTTTTGTTGCAGTCTTGATGTGTGATTGGATTACTCTGTTTTGTGTCACATTTCTTTCTCATTCTGTCTATGACTCACCACACTGAAAAAATGTTTTCTCACTTTTCCTCCTTGTTTGTTTTCTAACGCTACTTTGAAAGACCGAGATTCATCCGCTGCTTTAGACTTAACACGTTTCATAATGAGAAAGGACATCCTGTCTTTGTAACTACAGGAAGAAAAACTGGCACAACCAGAAACTTCAACCAGCTGCGAAGTGATTAAACTGAAAGGGACTTTTATAAGAAGTGATTGAACTGAAAATGGACTTTTTTATTCCATGGTCAGCACAGAAAGAGGCTAAAGTTCCCCTGTCTGGATAATAAAGTGCCATTTTGCTCAGTGAGATGGCATTTAGAAAAACACACAAACCGCACATTCAGGGCTGACAAAGCTGCCAAAGTGGAAGGATCACAGACATCAATGAAGGCCTTGCAGTAAAGCCAAATAACAGAATGTGTTGTACACACAGAGTATGTTCATGGGGAAATTCAAGAAGTTTTCCACTTTCCAGAAGAAATATGGGACAAAAAAAGGGCATCGTCACCCTTGACAGCATATTTTGAGTGTAGGGTTTAGCTATATGGTCACAAATTGGCACTCTGCCTTGCAGAACAATTTTCCCTCAGAAGAAAGCCAACCTGAGCTGACCTCTGGCCTATTAGGAAACTGGTTGGAAGTAAACTGCTCTAAAAGGTCATGGGAGGACCTGATTGGATTTCCCATCATTCAATTCCACCGCAGCTCCACCTGCTAACCACGCTTTCCTCTTAATAAACAAGACGAAAAGTCAACAGCCTCACTGGTGAGGTGAGGTTGTAATGCTTATTGTAAAGAAAACAAAACTAAGAGACAGATAAACCAGTACTGGTAATTGGACCGTGACTGTCTACACTTAATTACAAAATAATCCATCCAACAGTTTACATTTCACATACAGTCACTCTAAGTGCATGGTGGCGCTAAAGGAAAAATCATATCTGTATGAAGATTTGCGCCAAATCTATTATCAATGTTGAGATAAAGTGAACATTTTTGACCTGTTGGTGGCACTAGATGAAAAGGATAAGGCACCATGGATATCTGTATCAAATTTCACGGCAATGCATCCAAAGTTCGTCCAGCTTTTTCAATCACTTGCTGTAACCTCTGCCGCAAGGGTGAATTTCAAGTTATTTGATCACACCTGGAAAGAATAGTGCTGACTTGCTCTGATATCTGACACACACTGTAACTCAGGGAGTCTTTCCAAACATGTTAAAATAGGTTCCTTCATTTACTACAGTTGCTTTTTACAGTTAGGCCCAACAATTGTGGATGCCAGCACTTAAAACAGACATAATAAAACAGTTAATGACACTCTTCGTTGATGACGGCATACCTGCAGGATATGATCTTTCAAAAGTTATAATTAATCTGTAATGTAATGTAATGATTGTCATTCAGAAGAAATATAGTCTCCATTAATATTTTTTCAACCCCTTTTTCCAACGTCTTTTTGCTCTCTTATCTCCAAGAATCTCCTGGCTCAATAGAAAGCCAATACACGTTTATCTTACCATGACTATTAGGGAGTGATTGTTTGTACCCTTGCGTGCTGGATACTCTGTGGGTTTCTCAGAGGCAGACTGTGAGACCAGTAACGGATGCCAAATTCAAATCTCGCCGAGAGGAAAGTCATAAATTACCGTCCATGCAATGTTGAAGTGGCTCCATGCCGATTTCCATTCTGATACATTGTGGTTTTATTGCTTATCTATTCCTTGCCTGTGGCAAACATTTTCCTAATAATATTTACATCAGTCACGCTCAGGCGTGTGGGTCTTTTTCCTCAGTCCTGCTTGTAAATATTGTGTTTGGGTTAGGCATGACACCGGTGATGAACTGGTCACCCAGGAGTGAGGCTCCCACACACCTTTCAACAAGGAAGGGATTCTAGATACTCCTGACACATTTCCTTCACATGGAGACAAGTACCAAAACCAGAGTGGTCTGCAATTGTATAGACCACATGTAAACTCTGTCCAGTAGAAAGTAATTATCAGATAGCTTTGCCAGGTTGAACATGAGGAGAAAATGCATGTAATCATATAATCACAATGATATCTGTGTTTCACATTTCAATGAGCAACATCAGTGTAAGTAGTGTCAATATGCAGATCTGTCTGAAGTTCAGGGGAAAATGTCAGCCAAATAAATAACATTGTTGGAAATACAGAGTAATGTTGTTGTACTGTACATCCATGGGTGTTCACCAACCTGACAGGCAAATATCCAGTTCTACTTTAAAGACGTTCAGTGCAAAAGTCAACTACATTGAGGAATTGTTTTTACAGACCATTTTCTTTTCATCTGGAGAAAGTTTGTTTAGGCACCAGTGTCTCAATTAGGTACTATGTTTTGATAAGGTGTGGCTCCAGTAATGTCCTTGCTTCAACCTTATCCTCTTTCAAATGATTACATGTTTCCAGCATAGAATAAAGAGCTAGTGCACCTACCTTCTTCCCTCAATCGACTATCTTGCCTTCAGGAATGAAACCTCCGTTTGCCTTTCTTTCTGTGTTATACCTTGGCTGCCAGGTCCTTCTTTTAAGACTCCCATGCAATAGTGGTTCACTCCTCAACATTTCACACCCCCTAAAAGTAAAGCGCTTTGATCTTAGCTTCATTACCAACCTAAATATGTCACTGAAAAAGAGAGTGTGGCATAAGAGAAGCAGGGCATGGTAAGTGAAGTCTACATGAACAGTGCTCACTTGGTGGAGTCCACAAAGAGCGCGATGGGATCAATGGAGCTGCCTGTTGGGTGGAGGTAACATAATCTGGAGGTTCTTTTAAAAGATCGGCCCAAGCCCTTATGATTGACTGTGCACTAACCTCGGGAGAAATGCTAGGGATTTGGCCAGTCAAAACATCTCTCGGTGATTATAGAGAAAGGGGAAAGAGAGAGGAGAAAATGAGGGAGGATATATATTGTGCAGTATAGCATGAGTAATAGATGGCTTACCCTAGACAGAAAGCCCCACTTAAACACAAAAGTGATGTCCTTTGAGACTTGAAACCCATCCAAGGTCTCTGCTTTCTCTTATTATTTAAAGCAATGGTAGCCATCCATGCCAGAGGATACTGCAAAAAAGCAGGTTAATGACTGACTCAGTGCTGACTGAGGTATATTTATACTTAAAGAAGGAAAATAAAAGACTTAAAGACACAGTGAAATGAAAAATACATTTCCCAATGTTTAAATATTGTGTCCCTGTGTTCATTATTGATTTATCTCTTGTTACATGTTGTGATGTGTCACGAAAATCTAGTATTTTTTATATCAAAATCTCTCTATATTCTTGTTCTGTTAAACATCAAAATATTATTGATGAACTCTAGGGCGGTTACGTAAATGTGTCCAATCAAATGTGATTGGGGTGACTAACCCCATCCGTCATATAAAACACACTTGACCGTTAGCTCGTGCGTAGCTAGCAGAGCAATATCTGGCAAAAACATAGTTTACATTTCCAAAGAATGTGGTTAAGGGCTAATTTATTCATTTCACTCTTATCCTCCTCCTCCTCCTCCTCCTGATTTAACAATGTTGGTGAAAGAGTTGTGTGTGGAGGCCAAGAGTCTTCTGCAGCGCTGTACCTCTCTACAGCTCTATTAACCTTTTGCGTTCAGCAACAAAGAAGTACTCTGACTCCTTCTGTCAGCTTCCTGTCTACACTGGAAGTTAGGATATGTCGCGTTGTGTACATTGACATCTACCTGACCAGTTTTTTAACATTGCGTACAGCATGAAAAACTTCATAATTAGATAATTAGACCATTTCTCCCACACAGCACTAGGATCAGTTGCTCATGATGCTGTTATAATAGTCATGGTGACTAGTCAGAATATGTTGGTATTTGTGTTTTATTATGTATTTATAACAATATGATATTGTAAAAAAAAGCTGTCTGAATGTGGCCACTCAAAATGTGCTCTAAAACACAGAGTGCAAAGTAGGGACTCATTAGGTCAGTTACACCATTGCACGGCACAGTCCAGTTTTCCGTGGCATGGCTTTTTACTTTGTAACAAGCTAATTATGTTATATTACACAGTTGGATGAAAAGATTAATGTGTGTTGATAAATCAAATAACAGAAGGACAAAGTAACAACACCACCTGGTTTACTGATCATTTGGGAAGAATGCAAATAATAGTAATAAGTTAATATAATATTTTAATGTTATATTATATTAAGTAATAACCTGCATAAACGTTCTGATCAGCATCAGAGCTCTTGAAGTTTTTCACCATAGAAATAGCTACAGCAACACAAAGTAAGCTTGCTGAGCTAGCTGTAAGCTAGTTAAGGATGAACGTAAATGTGTGCCAAAGATTGTCATTTTAATGTGACATCTGTGGTGGATGTGGTCTTGTAAGGTCACATGACCTCCTCAAACATGTGGACATGTGTGTCCAACTTTTTTCTTATATTTACTATGGCCAGTAATAGCAACTGGAAGTTAAAGTCCCTCTCCAGTCAAAAATATGGTTTTCTTCTTGTTTCTACAGTTGAAAGTTTGAGCTTCACTGTGCAGAATGATGTATGTGCAGAGTTTGACACTGGAAGGCTGTTTTCACATTCATCTATTGAAAGTGGAAAGTTTCTCTGTGCTTGCACTGAAAATCTGATTTTAAGGGTTGGGTTTACAAGCATGATATGTGACATCACAAATAGTTTAGAGCCAATCTTGGTCCAATATTCAACCTACACAAGTGTTATGTGGAAACCTGAAGCCTCCAGTGTACATACAGTATACTGAGAATGTCAAAAGGACAGAACATAATGTCAAAAGCATGCATGTGTGTTTCTCCCAGTGAGTTTCGATTGCTGTCAAACATGGAAAAGCTTGTCTGGTTTGAGGTCAGACTGCCAACATGAAACATCCATCACTTTTCCTCACAAGCTTCCAAGTAGTTGTGAGAAAATGCTTAACTATGGGGGTAAGAAAAATAGTAACGTGGGGATTTATTCAGGATTGCCAAGACTTCAAGATGTCAATCCTTAGCATAGTTTTAGCTTTTGGTGTTCTGTTGCAAAGCCAGATAAATTATGTCAATTTGCTCAGCCAACTATGAACCTTGCCTCATCAATGGAAAAATACAAACATGGACTGTAAATCAGCTTGTGATAGGAATGCTCTCCCAGACACAGATTCTAAACACTGAAGGGCTCTTACTTTACTTTAAAGATATGGTATTATGGCCTTTTTGACTTATTTGTATAAATACTGAGTCTATTTTAAATGTATCTGTGACATTTTATTCACCAAAAGTTGTTTAGATGTCTCTAAATCCGTCTTTCCTTACAGCCCAGAAGGGTAAAATCATGTCTAAGTTTCCTAAGAAACTTTTTTTTTTTTTCAAACATAGCTGGAGGTCGCTAACTCGGCTTTAAAACTTCATCCAAAGATTGAACATCAAAAAGTTGAAATAAGTCTTGTTAAGCAAACAGTTGGCTGTAAATTGTATGAAACACACACAACCACTTACTGATAACAGAGGGAAGATTGTCTCCAAAAACTGAATTTGAGCCATTCCTGACATAAATTTCCATCCGCTGGAAGGCTGTAAAGACTTTTTAGATACTGACTGTCCTACTTTCCAACAGAAATGCAAACAGCATGTGCAGAAGTTACAGCAGGGGTGGGCTCATGCTAAAGATTCCTAGTATATTTGATTTGACTGCCTGGTATTGCCACAACGCTGCTAGCTCTTGAGCCACAAATTTCAAAATTTCAAATAACTTAAAAAGTCCGAAGAGATAGAATTGAATAACTTTACAGCACAGGAGGGCCCCCACCATCACCCTAATCCATCCTAATCAATCCATCCCACCATACCAGCCATTTAAAAGGAGAAGGGCTGCTGAGACCAAAATGGTGTTGAAGGGAGATTTTATTTGTCTTCAACAAGTGTCTCATAAGTTTTGGTTCAGCCTGGTTCAAATCCTTAAACTGGACAACAATGGACAGGTCGGGCCTTAGTCAAATTCTAGAGGAGATAAGGAATCAACCTCTGTAAAAAAAATCTCATGCAAAAAAATTTTTTTTTTTGATTGTTTTTGTAAAACAACTGACTACTGGTGTCGTAACAGGCAAGAGGACTCCATAGTACAACTGACAAACAGGAATCTTGATCAGAAAACAGTCTTTACTTGCAAAGTTTGGTACACAGGTAGTCAGTCAGGAGATAAGGCAAAGAAATCCAGCAGAGAGAAGGCAAAGGCTAGGTCCAGGAGAAAAACACAGCAGAGATCAAAAATACCAGGAGAGTAACACACTAGAACAAAACTGGAACACTACACACAGAGGTACTAAGATGAACTGGCAGTGAGAGAGGGAAACACACACAATAAACACTGTACACTAGGAAGGGAATAATGACAACTGCACAGGCGGGAAACACACAAGGGCAGAGAGTGAAATATCTGAAACAAGAGGAGAGGTAAGTATTTCAAAATAAAACAGGAAACGATGAATAAATGACGTAAAACAAAGAAAACATAACCTAGGAAGCAGAGCGGATGTAACAACTTTTTAAAACATGCTTGATATCCAGGATAATTCTATTAGGAAATTGAACTTTTCCATTGTGGCTTTAAACAGCTGTTTTCGTTGGATGCATTGATACATTGTGAGCTTCAGAGGTGTTGGCAGGTGTATTTTTAAACTTAGAAGGAGCCAGGCTAGCTGTTTCCGCCTGTCGCCAGTCTTTATGCTAAAATAAGCTAATTGTCACCCGTATACAGCTCCGTAATTAATGTACATCTAATAAAATTGCATCTATCTTCTCATCTCATTCTTGGAAAGAAATCAAATATTCTCCAAAGCGTTGAACTTTTCTTTTAAGTCTGCACTAACTGACAAAGAAGTTGGAGCTAGTTAAAAATAATGAGCTGCATTTGTTGTCCAACATGAGACCACACAACTAAGCACGCAGACAAGATGAGGAGCATGCTTGTAAACTGACTGTAATACTAGTGATTTATGACTTAAATAAATTTGTTGCTGACATTCTGAAATCAAATGGTCAAATGTAACCTCTAGAGATTTATCTAATGTACTCTGACCAGTTTGGCAATGGGTTGGATATTATGATAGATATTATGAACTAATGTCTGTCTGCAGGGACTGCCCGTCTTTGACAGAATGAATTGGAATCCCTCCACACAACCTTTATATTCAACAACCTCAGGGTGAAATCCATGTCTAGATGCTCTCTCTTAAAAGCCCTTTCCAGACACTTTATTAATGATACTATAAAAATGATAGATTTTCTTCTTATAAAAATGTCACATTCCTACTCAGTCAACCCCCATCCTGTTAGGGCTGGATTTTTTTTTTTTAGCAGTTTATTCCATCTGTATTTCCTGCAATATCTGTATCATCAACCAGCTTTGAGAAATGAGTGATGTATGAGAGTACAGCTGGCTTTGGATCAACACACTGCCAAAAGTTTATCTGGTTTTAAGGTCTGGATGTCTTTTAATTGCAGGTGGATATACAGCACAGTAGTCTGTGCTGCTGAGCTCGGCTTTAGTGTAGTGACTTTAGTGTCTTTATAGCTTGATATATGGCTGCTGTCGTTTTCTGTGATCTCTGGGAGTAAATAACAGGGTAAAGAGAGAAGAGTATTCAAATAGAGAGAGAGTGTATGGTGTGTATAAATCAGTGTCATCACAAATTTTCGAGCCTTTAAGCCAGGATTTGCTTGTCCTACAATATGTTGATGCCTTCTCTAGTGTTGAGGGAAATTCATCAGAATCTTATAAACCATTTACACAGTTAACATGTGATCTGTCTCTGGACACATATCTGGACAATGGCATCTGATTAAAGGCCTTTGCATTTACACCTGGCTGGTATTAATGAGCGTTCTCCTTGTCTCAGTTCTGTTGTGATTGGATCTCAGTATTTAAAGTAGATAGACAGTGGAATTTCATTGACTTGAATGGCAATAAAGCTGATTCTGAAGTGTTTTGGAGTTCTTTAAGGCCTGAACACATTAAAAGCGATAGTTGATGCTCCTATGGTGCACTGCAAGCATCAGATTTGAAATGCCAACACCACATAACCAACACAGGTTTGTCATTTTGTTCTTTGTATTAACTGCTGCATTAGTTGGATGTAATGAATGAATGAAAAGGAGAAATGCAGAGGAGGAAAATGAAACCGAAACTAAGAGCGTCTGTGTCCACAGTAAATCATCCGTTGACTGTTTCATGGTTATTTATTTGTGCTTTAAAATGTGACCGCCGTGAAATAATCAAAATAGAAAGTTTTATTTCTCTCATTCAGAGGTTTTATTCTCGTTACCGCTCACTCTGCTTGCTCGACCACCGCCGCGTTGTCTCTGGCCGGTGCTCAGCTGGCTGGCGCGCTCTTTCTCTCTTTTTCGGCTGCAGAAAAAACAGCTTTGGTCGCTGGGTCCTCATTTGACGCTCCAAAATCGAAACAAGGTCGGAGTTGGGGCGTCAAGACAGTTTGACGCACCTCATAACGCTTTTAGTGCATGTTCAGCCATTAAAAACAATAGGTGTACTTCAAAATGCACGCGTCAGATGCTTTCAGTGCGTTTGGGCCTTTAGAAGGACCGCTATGACATGCAAGGCAAGACAAGTGGCAAGACAGCAAAGTAATCTGGATACTATCTTTTGGTAGGCTTGCTAACTAGCTTAACATTACTCGTACTGTAAGAAGGTAATTAGTGCCAGTGGAGAAGCTTGCTAGCTCTAGTGCTAGTAGCTCACCCTGGTTGGTCCTGTGACATTTTTCTTGTACGTCGTTTCGGTCCCTCAAGACTCTCCTGAAGCCATGCTGCTGTATGGGCTCTACTTGTTTTTCCATTGTTGAGGAAGGGGTTGTTTGGAACTTTTTCATGGGACACTAGTCTTTCAACCACTGAAAGCACTTCTACACTACAAGCTGCATTCACCCATTCACATTCACACTCACACACCGATGGCAGCAAGCTACCACGCAGGGTGCTGGCACAGCCATCGGGAGCAATTTTGGGTTCAGTATCTTGCCAAAGGACACTTCGACATGTGGACTGGAGGAGCCGGGAATCGAATCACCAATCTTCTGATCGGTGAACGACCCGCTCTACCTCCTGAGCCACAGCCACTGGAAGAGGATAAGTTAGATGAACTTTCAACATGTTTGGCAGATGTTTTCTTAACTGCACAGACTACATTTACACCTGGCTGCACCTGAAATCACAATGACACGGTCTGGCCATTGAGATCACATTTCCATAGCCAATGTGTCCTGAATTGAGGACACACTTACTGAATATTCTATTGCACTGCGCCCGAAAATGTATTATATTACAGATAAAGCACCTTCTTTGAATAATGGCTGCCAACTGCAACAAAAATTATACTGTTTTAGGCTTCAGCTCTGATGAACATAACTTTTCTTAAAGACTTGGACCATACTGAGGGGAAGAAAAAACTCAATCAGTTATCAATCAGAGACATTGACTGTATATAAATATGGACGTCATGACAGCTCCCCATAAGTGAAGCCAAAACATCTGGATCATGTTAGCGGATGGAACAAAAGCCAAACTAAAAAAATCAAAGTAGAAATAAATTTTTCCCAAAGATGGTTTCTGTCATTTTAGGTAGTTTTTATCATGCTGATGTTTGTCTAAGTGCTCATTCTTCTGATAGGTTTGTTTTTAAGTTGTAATTTGACGATATAAAAAAAAGGGGGTGTGATGTCATGACTGACAGCAGTGACAGCCACTCTCAAACCTCCGTCAGGCGGTGGGACGGTTGAGGGGGGAGTGTCTCGCTGGCCGTCATCCCGCCACCCGACTCTACTGCACAGATACTACTACTGCAAGATATTTTGGCTTAGCTTTTGCATAGTGGTAGGAAGTGGAGACCATATTTATATACAGTCAATGATCAGAGAAAATATACTTTTTTTGCAACTACCTAAACTGACCTAACCACTTGTGTTAGAACACTTGCTCTCAATGATGCTTTTATTATTGACTCGGGCTACAGTGAGAGGAAGCAAAAACAAATTTCTAGCCTGGAAATAGGATTTGTAGAAACCATTCCAACTGGCATATTTTACTGACAAAACTGTACGTACAGTATTTTATTCAGTATGTTTAAATAGCTGCATTTATATAAAGACCCTTTTCTCCTTCAGTTTATTTAACTTTATTTTTTCTTTTATCTATCCATTAATTTATTTCTTTTTCCCTACCTTTGTTCCTGATCCAAGGCATAATAAGTTATAAGAGAAAATATACTTTTTTGTAACTACCTCAACTGATGTATCTACTTGTGTTCAACACTTGTTCTCAATGATAGTTTTATCACACGCTAAAAAAAGTATTTTCAAATGTCATGTGATCTAATGACTTGCTGTATAATTCATTAATGTCAGTAATATCTCCACACAGTGAAGTTCATCATCGTTACTCGCTGTCACGCTGATCTTCGCTGCCTTGTCACACTCAGCAGATTGAATACAACTCATGACATTTTCCCCCACTGCATATTTCATGTAATGAGAAGAAGAGACTCTGATCTGGGTGTCGTCTGTGTAAACAAACTGTGCATGGGAGTAGCTTGTTAGCCAACATCACTCCCCAGTGCTGCTGATGTAAGCAGAGCTATTTTCCAAATTTTCCAGGCTCCCTGCTCGCATCTGTTTAGCCTTCAACGAGACCACATGACAGAGAGTCAATATTATTCAATATTCTTTGTAATGACTGTAATTTCAGGGTAATGATGATATGCAGTCTGCAACAGTCTTGATTCTTCGTTGGGATTTTTCCTTGTCCTTGAAGCTTTAAATCATGTGGGAATCAATGACCTTGTCCCACCATATTCATAAATGATCTACAATCAGCTGATTTGTCTTTCCCATTTATTTAGCTGTGTTCTCCGTTGAGAGATTGGTTTTTTAAGTATGTAAAAGCTTCCTTTTCAAGAGAGTTTAGCCATTCATTATTCATTCCTTGCTCAACCAAAATGTTTGTACACACCCGTTTATGGATAGATGTAATGATGGATTTAAAATCTAAGCACGACACCTTCACAGATGCAGCCAGTCAACACATTAAATGAGAAGGCAAGATTTTACTTATCACAACTATTTCTCAGGGGTGTATGGGTGTGCACTGTGTCTGCGAGCATGTGTGCATATGTGTGGAGGGTGTATCGTCTGATGCAAATATTAAAGATTTATGGAATGTGTAGGAGAGTGCTGGTTTAAAGGTTTAAGATATGGCACTGTTATATGTATGCAGAATGTGGAGGAGCACACAGAGTGTATGGATTTGGAGAATTTAGGGAGTTGGTGAAGACAGCAGGGGAGCAGGAAATGTTATGGGTGGTGGAACAGGAGGACAAGGGCAACAAGGGCAGGGCGATGTTTGGAAAAAGTCTGAGGAATAGAGGATGTGCTGGCTGTAAAAGGCGGAGCACCCTTGCCCTTTCCCTGTACATACTGTACGTATGCACAATTTTGTGTTTGTGAGGAAGATGATATTTTACTAAGGTGCACAGACACAAAAGCTATGTGGACACCAAAACATACAGAGTATGAGCAAACCTTCTCTACTTGGACACAAAGGTAGGCCAACAAATAATCCTACAACAAGCCAATTTGACTCAATAAACACAGGATTAAATTTACCAAAGGTTGAGCCCCCAGTTTTCCCATTAAGACGTAATTTTAAGTTAACCAAAAGGGTTTGAGCTCAGACAAGCCTCCAATTTGTCACAATCTAGCCCAGATTCATTGGCAAAAAAGAGATTTTTTACATCAATAAAGTTGCTTAATATATATTTATTGTGAAGTTAAAGTTAAGAGCTAAAAAAGGATAGTCAAGTCAATAATGAATGCAGTGTGTGGATGAGTGAGATGTCCTGCCAAGAGAAACGACACAAGGTCATAATGTCAGTTGCCCAAAAATAACTTTTAAGTTAAGTTTGAGACAGATGACAGATAGCAGCCATAGTTATTATGAACCGGAGCAGATGACGTCTATATATGTGGACATGTTTCCACTGTCGGAGGAGGAGAGGTGGATTTCTCTGACCGAGAGCGTCACATTTCCAACCACGAGACCAGCATATAAGACCACCAGATTAGAATATGCTCCTATCTTAGACTGCACAAAATGGACATAGCAAGGCATGACCTCACCCATTGGTTTGCACTGGAACCGGTTTGAAGCCCAGAGTTGCTTCCGTCGGCATCATCTTTTCCATTTGGAGCCAGGACCTCCCAAATAAGGAATGCAGGTGTGCCTTTCACACTCTGGAGACACGTCCCGCTACTTTGGACTGAAGCTAATGCTAACTTACTGGTAACACAGAGCACTGCACACTTGAACTAACATTATCTAACTAAACCAGCAGTTAACATCATCAAGTAACATGAAACTTACCGAAATATTGCAACATTAGTCTGACTCAGTGCGAGTCTCTGAGTCTGGGAGAGCAGCAGGTGACTTAACTGTCAATCACAGCTGTTAATCAACACCCACACAGCAGACATCAAAGCCACTATTCGTTTTCAGATCTTATTAACAGAGCAATAAGTTTCAAAATGACCACCAGCACACTTATTATAGGGCCTGAATTTAATGATTGAGACTATAATGGCTCCTTGACAAAAATTATTGACTTAGTATTTCATGAGAGAAGTTGGCGCTTGAATGGGAGTCTGTTGGAGCCAGGGATTTTTTGGAGCCAGCACATACCGACCATTAGTCGTATTGCACTTTGAGGGACTTCTACATTGGCTTCAGTTTCAAGCCGTTATTGTTGCCACTTGGGTCCTTGGTGTCGTTCAAGAGTGCACGTAGTCAAGTTTAGTTGTAATTTAGAAGACTTCTTGGAAGAGTGCAGTGTGCGATGTGTACAAAACTTTAACCAGAACTGGCTGGAAAAGAGACCGATCAAGCCACTTAATCAATTAATCAAATTATTTGTATAGCACCAACTACAACAACAAATGCAATTCAATGTGTTTTACAGATGACTGACAAGCAGATAATAAGACAGAACTAATTTAAATACTAAAACAATTTGAGTTTAATGCACACAAGAAATAAAATGATGGAAAAAGTAATAAAACCAATAAAATACAGTATATTTAAATTACAAAAAAACTAGATAAAACAGAAGACAGTGACAAATCAAATAGATAAAAGAAGAAATAATAAGAAATAATGAATAACTTGCTGTTACTAAACCAAACCAACCATACAAGCAGCAGTCAGAGGAGGGGAGACATCACAACAGCTGTACTTCATAGCTTGCCACTTTCATATTGAAGTTTTTCCTTTGCATCAGTACTTACAGGGATAATTTTTGGAAGTACGTTTATTTGCCTTTTTTGCTGAGAGTTAGATGACCTCCTAAACTAAGCTGTCTGGCTGTTGGCCATAGCTACATATAGACATGAAGTCTTGCCAAGAAAACAAATGAGCAAATTTCCTAAAATGTTGAACTATTCCTTTAAGAAATCTTTTCATAGATACAACTTTCTTATCTACTTCCACTGTTCCATTTTACTATGATCCTTTCATTTTGTTTCGCCCTTTGAAAACCCATCTTTCATCCTCCATTTGTTTTCCCAATTTTTCTCTCAGCGCTCCCACCTCACTTTCCCTTTCTTGTTCAGTTCCAATTCATTAAACATTTTTGGCGCCGTAAGAACTTACTTTTCCATTACTGTACCATTAATCACATCAGTCATTCTTTCTCCCTACCAGCATGTGGACACCCCCGCTGCCTCCCCTCCCAATATAATTAGTCTTGTTTGACAGTTGTTATCTTGGAAAATGGCAGTAACGGCAAGTGCCACACATACAGAAAATCACATGAAAGGGAGAGGAAAATTGAACAACTACCATCTGAGCGCACATGCTGAATTACACCGACCCATGACCCGTCACAGGATGGGTGCAAAGTCAGTGAAAGTTTTGAGCCCTTGTAAAAACAGGGCAGAGCGGATGAGGGAGCAGCTCAGCAGTTGGTCAGATTTTGCAAGACTTTGGATCTGTAGTGGACACTTAAAACAAATGAAATGCCTGTGAGTCATCCTGGCTCTTGGATACTTAATGGTGCAAGGAACACTGGCCATCCAAAACTGTCCCTGTAAGTGAGTGCGTGTGCATGTGTGTCTTTGAGTGTGTTTGTCTTTGTATGTGATTTTAAAGATCCCCTACAGACATGTTTTAAGACACATGAAAATACACTGCTTTGAATTTAAATATGTGTCTGATATTTCTGGTTTTTACACACACAAAAAAAATCTTCTCTAAATGATCATAAATGATGTCTAGTCTTTCTTGAATTGTGTTCATTTCAAAAGTTTAACTGCTGGACATAAGATGTCTCCTGATTCACTGTTAAGTCCATTCTCAGTATATGTATTGCATACTGGACCATGATTGGTTTCCAAACTAGTTATGATGTCACAAATCATGCTTGTAGGTAGACGTCTTAAACTCAGATAAAAACTTTCCCTCTTCAGCAGATGAATGTGAAAACAGCATTTTAGTGTCCAACTCTGCACATACATCATTTTGTACAGTGAAGCTCAAACATCCAAGTGAAGTGACAATAAGTAAAACACAGTTTTGAGTGGAGGGCTACTTTAAGCCAAATGCTGAAAAAACACTGAAACTTAATACGAGTAAAATTCAATAAGTAATTTTGCCTCAGACCCTTCTGAGATTTCCCACTTAGGCTCTGGATCCTGGTTTGGAAACCACTCATATGGTGCAGAGTGATAATATGCAGAGAGATTTTCAATTGCCAATTCGCTGTCTTTTGAAAATGACCTGGTCAAACCTGGTGCACTAAGGTCAACGAGTTCTACCGGTTATTTGTGGAAATGCTTAGACTGAGGTCTGACGTCCACGTGGAATGCGGCAGCGCTATTAAGACTGGAGGCGAACCATATGCTATGCTGTGCGTCATTGTAGGCTAGCATGTCACATTTATAATGCAAACATTTCCCTGGGCACACATGCAAAATGCATGGTGATTGGAACACAGAGCAAAGACTATAGGGTGCTATTAAGGCCACTAAAGGGAAAGCATCTTTAACTGAGGAACAGTTACACAATAATTGGCATTTCTTGGGTGTCTGACCTTTGCGTAAGAGGTTGATGAGCTGTGGTCTCAAATAACAATACTCTGAAATCACCAACACACAGATGCCATTCATGATGTCACCCATCCTAATAAGAGTCTTAAACTGCAAAGATGCTACAGGCTTTCATCCTCATTCATACCACGGTTGCTTTAATTGAATTTTGATATATATATTTAAATTATATAGTATGTAAGGACACAATACTTGGAAGACAAAACCATGTAATTATTTATCTGAAACACTTGGCATATAGACATTAACAGCCATGTATAGGAGCAAACCTCCACTGAACGGTAACCATATAGTTCATGTGCAGGATAGAAGGACTTACTTGTCATGTGCTGGGTAAAACCTGAGCCAGACGGGTGCGGTGTTTCCATAATACTGCCGCATTTTCACTGAGCCTGAAGGCGACTGCATAGCAGGGCCACCCATGTTGTGCCGTGCCGAGGCTTGTGCAGTACAGTAAACATGGCAGGGGCCTTTTGGACCGGCTTCTCCAGCCTCTGGCCAAGCTGTCTGTAGTGGATGCCAACCAGAACTGACTGAAAAAGAGGCTGAGTGTCCTATAAGATAGCCCTGCCAGTATATTCCAAAGGCTTACACAAGTGGATGAAATATTCACAGCACTGCCAGTGGAGATGAAAGCAACTGCAGACACATCATTAATTTGTCATGTTGTCCAGAGGAAACCTTTTTTATTCTAAATCATGGGTTTTCCTTCAGAAATCTCAAAATGAAATTGTGATGGATTTTCCCAATAAAGACAAATTACTGAGGTCAGTGCAGCTCCAATTCTCTTAAAAACAATAATAATGATGAAATTCACTGGTGATTCTCAGTAAACACATAGAGCAATGTGACTCATATAAGTCTGACAAAACCTTTTTAGCCCAATCATAACCAGACCTTGTGTGTTACAATAGCTGGAAAAAGAGCCAACAATTTTCACTGAACATGAAACTAAGGATTAGAAAGTGTAACCAAAGCGGGACTTCACCTGCAATAACTTTGGATAAAGATGAACACATTAATATACAGACATCTAAGCCCTGTGCTTTTGTGCTCCCATTGGCCATCTTTCCTGTTGTCACTGCCACCCACTCAGCGTGGGAACCCACACAAGCTCCAAAATCATGTAATTTCCTGCCTTTTGTAAACATTCCACCGGGAGCTAGATATTACACCGTACAATGGTAAATATATTGGTCACCTCTGTGGTCAGAATCTGTGTGTGAGTGAAGGAAGGGAGCAGTAACACATCATAATGGAGCTCCAATAAAGAAAAAAGCACTGTAATCACAAGACACACAGCAAAGTCCAGACACACTTTCATGGTTGTGCATTGATTGGTGTGTGATGTATCTGACATTCACAGTCTGGTATGCAACATGTAAAAGATGTAGTGTCTGTAGCTTGCATAACAAAGTGTTTAAAGCTATTTTATACATGTATATTAACTCCAACTGGATAAAGTAAGTTTTTAGTAATATTTTTTTACTAAATGTCAAATGGATCCTTATATTGTCTGAGTTATGTCATCTTATGGAGCACAGTTGACCTTATACTTGACATATTTCCATAAACTCTCTTCAGCTTTGTGGCTGTAAATGGTTCCTTTTCCATTCTTGTCTTTTAAACTGAGCACACACCCTCAGAATGCCGATGCTGCTTTGGGTCCAAGGGCAGAGGCCCTTTCTGACAAGAGCCTGAATCCTTTGTGGCCTCCTCTAAAAGGCAAGTCCAAACAACCAAGGGAAGCCACGACTCCCCTATTATTCAAACTAGCTACTGTTGTCATTTTGATAAAGCAATTAACAAATTTTCTTTGTCGTTTAACAGCGGTCACTTGTCCTTGTTCAAGTTTTCTGTCTTCCAGTTACCAGCAGGTGAAACAGCACTGGTGTGGTAAACATCAGTAATATGTGTGGTGAAAGAGGATATTGCTCCGCTGCTACAGAAGCAAACATATGAAGGTACCAAAGGGAAGCCAGGTGAAGCAGGCACCCTTTGATTAACATCAGGTCTGTTCACTGCCATGCCCCTGAAACATTGTGAATTGTCAGAATTCTGGAAATAAAGAGAAACCAGTGGCAGACTGGCCACACACCAACAAATTACAGTAAGTCAGACTGAGCAATATTTATTTGAACGTCATTTAAATTCCAAGCTAGACGAGTAAGCTAGTTTCCCAATGTTGCTAAACAGTTACCATAGTTTTGTCAAACCTTTTAGCCAGAAGCAATGGAAGGTGGAGATCTTTTGTTTTGGTGAAAAACAACTGCCTGTTTACCATCACAGCAAGTCCAATGGAAAATGTTATGACATGGATATTGACCACTTCGCCTCCATGAAGGAAAAGAAGACAAACTGTCTTCAATTATTGATTGTCTTCTTTCTTGCTTAACGTCATTGTAAATGAGGGCTTCGCCCTCAATGATTTTCGAGTTTAAATAAAGACAAATAAAATTAGTGTGAGTCAGATACATACTCTTTCTGTTTGTCTGTCCCTCTGTGTCTGTCTGTTTGTGGCCTTGCTCTGCTTGCACGTGACTGATGGGTATGACTGCTAGCTGTGAATATTTCTGTCAACTTACTGATATTATGGAGGCTATATTCCCTTGATGTAGTATGTCTTTACATGCACAGGGACCGTTGTGTGCTATCTACACAGGCATAACAGGGACAAGGCCCACTGGGACTTCACAATACATTAAGAATTTCCCCAATTTGTTAGTCTCCTGTTAGTTCAGTAAGGAGAGATCAACTGGAAGTGTATAGCAATATTTATTGATGTCGGCAACAGAAAGACTTTTGGCGATTAGACTCCATTTATGTGAAGCATCTTCATAAAGCGTAGGCCCATATGAAGATAGGAGATAGTACAGGGTCCCCCAGAGTGTAGACGCTGGTGGTGGTGGAGTGGAGCCAGCAGGTGGTTGATGGAAATTTTTGGATGAGTCTCCTTGGATATCATGGAGGTAATGGTGGTGATGGGAGGAGGACCTGCAATAGGAGATCTGAATGACAGAATGGCAGAATTGCAGCAATATTTAAAAAGAGAAACTGACTGTCTTGAGGAACGCTGGCAGAAATATCATTGGTCAGGTGTGGCGACGTCAGAATTGCGAGTGACGTGGTTTTTGACAGTGTGGGAAAGCGGAAGTGACGGAGAGAAATAGAATAGGAGGAAATAGCAGACGTCACCTGTGGTGAAATAGAGGCAGAGTTCGAGGAGAGAGATCTTCCTTCTTGAACTTTTGCCAAACTTTCATATAACAGATGTGCGTGAGTTATGTATCTACCATATGTGCATTGTGCCACTTTCTGGCTTCATATCACAAGACGTTTAATAAAGGGGACCAGTTTGCACATGATTAAATCATAACATTAAGAAAAACAAAAGGGTAAACCACTGACCATTTCAACCTAGCCATGTTCAGTGTGGTTGAACCCTGAAGTGCATTCCTCAAACTCAATAAGGATTCTGTCACAACCAGTGGTGACACAGTCTCATGATTGAATAGTCTGGAAAGATGTCATGTCAGTCAAGCAGTTTTTGTGCTATACTTGCATGTCAAAAACCCATAACATTTCTCTATGGCTTTATATTGTTTTTGACACTATTTTCTTCCTGCCTATTTTAATTACAAATCTAACTCATGCATTATATACACCAGAGTCCTGAAACAAGAGTACACTTTTCATTATTAACTGAACTGTTGTTGTTTTTTTTTCTCACAATCATCAGTTTTCCTCTACTACTCATTTCCTTACAATAGCTTTTTTGTGGGCTCATTTATTGGACTGGAATTCTCAACCAGACATACCGTGAGGGTACAGCTTATTCACTGAGATTAAGTTTCCTAAAACTGTGACCTTTTCGAGACAGGGTCATATGCTGGAAGTTGCTGAAGCTAAAGTGGAAATTTAACTTCAGGTGGATGATACCTTGTTTCTCTCTGAAGTTATGGCAATTAAAGCAGCATCAAATCTAATTAACAGTCCTGGTATTGTTAACAAAACACTCTTTTCCAAGTTTGTATTCTGTGTGGGTGAATGGATGAGATTTGGTGCATTTTTTGGAGTAAAGTTTCAGGCTCTGTTTTTTTGTTATTTATCAAGAAAATTATCTCTTTCTCTCACTGACTCTCTCACTCTCTGACAAGCAGGAAGATAAACATAGTAAAGCGTTAGCATTAGCCTGGTGAACTAGCGGTCAGTAATGGATGAAATAAAGCAGGAACTTGCAGAAGGGGAGCCTCTTAAAATCCCTCCGGTGATTTGGGAAAGGTCGTCACGCTGACCTTGTTGTGACAACAGATAAGAAACTCCATCCTTCCTCCACAACTCTTAAAGAACATCGTGATCAGCTGGGAAAGAAGTTTTGGGTTTATCAGCCAAGTTCATCTGGTTCAGATGATGCAAAGTTGATGGCCTAACTGGTAAGAGAGATCATTTCTTTTTCTGAGATGCTTTAGTGTTACATGCTGCTAGCTGAGTGCAGTAGTGCGTATCACGACTAAACAGCTGGCAGAAGATACAACGTTGTGTTTCGTGCTGGTGGGCCGTTGTTTCACATTCTGTGTTGGTTTATTGCTGTTGTCACATTAGTTATTTTTTATGTGTGAAAAAGCCTTGCCAAAGAAATAATATAACTTTGTCTTTGAAGTAGAAATAATATCAATAATAATAACAATAAATATAAATAAAGCTTTGGGTCGGGTTCAGGTCTCAAATAGTGCAGGACCACGCAAGTTCATTTGGGTCGAATGGCACGAAAGGCACGGTTCGGGTCTCGGTTTTAGGCCTGTACAGAACTCTACCTGAGTTCACTTGTGATTAATCAGACTTTGACAAAAAACAAAAACAAATTGTGTAGACAGACAAATGTGTTTCTCATTTTGCTTGTTCTTTCTGTACTGGCAGAACTTTTCTAAATGCTCCAGATGGGTTTTCAATTTGGATCGCTTTTTTTTTTTTGCTCTGTGTTGGGCAACACAGGGCAACTTCGAGGCGCTGATGCAGCACATTCAGTCTTGTTGCAAATTTATTCAGATTAATATTACAGCTAGATTTATCTATCAGATAACATGAATTCATATTATGATGTATGTCTGTTGCTCTTGTCAACTGTATACATAGCTTGGCTCGGAAACCTGTGTATGTGGTGCACCTGTAATAGCAGTTGCATGGTTGACTTCTCATGTGGAAAGAGGTGCACATCACTCATCTACAGATATGCCTAGAGGTGGGAGATCCAGTACAGTTATTTCTAGCTAAATACACATCGACTTATTACATAGCTTAAGAGAATTGAACTGACAGACTGATAAGTTTCGACTTATTTTATTATTGCAAGAGAATGACAGTTTTTGTTATTCTGTATTTTGGTGGCTGAAATGTAAAATCTGAACCTGTGATATGTGTGAAATGGCACCAGTACCTCAAACATTTAAAACATCTAAGTATAAACATCAGCCTCAATCCCAAGCATCAGGGTGGAGCAGATTGTCTGCGTGCAAATCATGCAAGCAGAGTGCTGTCAGAATGGTACAGACAGCATTCATCACATTCCTCAACAGATGCCACAGACGTAAGACCAGCACGCCTTAAATGCAGTAGAGCTGAACCTGGTGCAGCCAAACCAAGGAAATCAGAGCTGACTGGGGCACTGACAGAGAATGCTTTGAGGTGAAAAATACTGTTAAATGAACAGAATTTTTACCATTGCCTCGTCTGCAGCTCGCACCACCCCAAATGTATAAACAGAGCTGATGAATATCCGTGTTGATAGATGCATTAGCACACATTTCAGCAGCAAATTAAACTGCACATGGCAGTATGGAATGTTACTCACATTAAAGTTTCCTAGTCTGTATAAGCTCCAGGTTGGTATTACAGTATAAGGGGTTTCACTCCAGAATGAGATATACAGCATAAATCATTTGTAGAACTACGTGACAAACCCCTTACTTGAATAAGACTCACTGTTGAATATTACAAAAGTAATTGCCTTTTTTTTGACATTCTCTCACAGCATGTGCTTTACTTAACTGAATGGTTTTAATATAAACCATGAATACTGTCATATAATTTCTGAGGAGAATAGCATTTTTGGAAATTAAATCTTCATGGTTTCAGTCATGTGCATATTTCTCTCTGCGCTAACTCTGAGTAACCTTTGGTCCCAAACGCTGTGTTAAATTTGTTTTGTGTGTGCTTCGCATGCAGTTGGGACATTGGATGAATTTGTGTGCACAGCTAGTGTTTAAAGTTTTCCAGATGTTTGTTATTCTTAGTCAACAAGAACTTAATTTGAGCGTGTAGGCTTTAAATTTTGTTTAGTAATTCAGCAATGTTGTTCTTCCATAATTGTATCATATTTTAAGCTGTTTAGATTTATATAAGCAAACACAGTGTAGTTGTAGAAGTGTAGTAGGCTGATTCAGTGGTAAGTTTGAATGGTAATTCATGACTACAGTTTATGGTGTTTCAGCCTCTCTTCGAGTTTAAAAGAAAGCTATGACACTGTGAACCATCAAGAAGTACTGACACAATTCCAAAATCCTTCAGTTTTCCAAATCTCAATCCCTCATCTTAACAAAGTTTGTCAGTGCGGGACATTCCCAAGAATTTTAAATAGATATCTAACCTAAAAAAACAAGAATAGCAGCCCTGTGAAAACATGGAAGGGATTTTCAGCCATCATGGATGGGGATCAGACATGCGGTTTGTGAAAGAAAACAACAAAGAGTATGTTGCATGTGCAGTAACTTCCAGCTCCAAGACCTGTTCTTAAGGAACTGAACAGCAAATCTTCAAAAGTGGCTTGGAGTGAACACATGCATCTTTTTCACATTTAATTTTTTGACATTTTGTCTCTCTTTTTCCTCTTCCTGTCTACCACTGGGGCAAAACACCAGCAGGAGAGGGATTGTGTTTGATTGTGGTGGACCAAAACCCAGACTACTGACCAATACGTGTTTTGAATCAAGACTCAAAGGATCAGATTTAAAGTGATGGAGTGGAGAATGGAAGTAGGCAGAGCCCTGCGGGTTGGCAGACAGAAGAAGTTGTGAAAGATTGTTGCCAGAGGACAGCCAATTGGATGGCATCTGTGGTCAACAAGACATTGCCTTTATTTCCTAGGATCAAAGGTTGCCAGTTCTCTAAGTCTCTATAGAGTAAGTCTGCTAAAGCTTGAACCTGCCAAATTTAATCTGGAATTTCGATTTGTAATGCACCTTTCGTACAAAAATGCAGTTTTTATGCCCAGTTCTCAGTATGTGGACATTTCTGAACCACAGAAAATAACACTTAACATTCAGTTTTTGCTCTGTGTACCCCCTCGGGTCACAAGTATGTAATTCTGAATAGGTGAAGACAAGACCAATTAAATTGCTTTTGAATTTAATCCGCTAGTGAAATGTTTGCAAAAATATCTATTTTGGCTTCTATTTTATTGCAAAAGACTTATTTGTTCCTCAATATGTAGTCTATCATCAGTGTCCATCATCTACTATTACTACTACTACATGTGGCCAACCTAGATAGGATACTGGTATCTCTTAACCTGTAATAGTTAGCCTTTATTTTAACTTTGATTTGCAAAGATACTCATTCATTTCCTACTCATAAAGAAATGTAATATATGGCAAAATTTCACCACATTTGCTAAATGCATATTCACATAACTGTGGAATAAATAAATACAGTCTATCTTACATTTACCAAAACACCAATTTCTCCAATATGTTATGTATGTTGTTTTGGGGGAATGTTGGGGTTAAAGTAGTGGAAATAGTATGTCGATGACAATTTTCAATACGTGTTCCATTTACAGAGAACGCCTGCTGCTGCTGTGAACATGTGGATGTCGAGTCCTCGAATATAAAACACTTGAAAAACAGAAAAACAAAACATAATCTTATCTGAGCTAATGCTTTATTTGTTATTTCTAATAACTGGCTTTAAAAATGCTGAAATCTAGTCATTCATTCACAGTTAGGCAACTAGAATACTGTATGTTCTCCATGATTTTTGTCATTTCAATATTTTTGTGCAGTAAAATGTTCTTTTTCTTTACCTTTTGACACATTTTTCTTTTAGTTCTGATTGTCATGACTTGGTTGGTAGCTTACTGTAGCTTAGTTAGCCTAAATACAGTTCAGAATGACTTCCCAAACACTGTGTGCATGCTGTTGTCCCAACTGGTAAGGCTGTCTATGTCTTGGTTGTGTACTCTAAGCATGCTGCTTATGACACCAGAGAGCCGGCCAGCTTTACCCAGCTTTTTGACAACACCTGGTTTGTATTTAACTGGCCTATAAATAGATTTTCTTTCAAATGCTGGCCACCTGGATGGGGTCAAACCACTGTCACATGCATCCATTTTAGTGCTTGCTAGTAAAGACAATGTGCAATATGACAATTATGGTATGTAGCGCATTACCTCGTTGCCATGTATCCACTAGAGCCTCAGCCACACTTAATGACTGTTAGAGCCATATGGTACATGAACACTGGGCACACACATGCAGGCTTTTTGATCTGCACTCCTACACCTCTCACTAATGTAAGTTAAGTAAAAAAAAATAACTGCATGTACTTTGAGCGAATTTTAATCGTCTTGTAATGGTTTTACTGCTTAGTCCTGTATAACTGATGGGTTTGGGTGGCCTCACTTACACATGAAATGTCTGTGTTTGATTTTCTGTAATTGCTTTTGCATGACTTGGTCACAGGTGTCAGGCAGAGACTTTTGGTAAATGTTTGGCATGGTCGAGTAAGCAAAGTTTCAGGCCTACCTGGAATAGTTCAGACTTTAAATAGCGGCAGGGCGTTACCCGTTTCCTCTGCCAGCACACTTGATGCAAACACACATGAACTGATGAATTGCAAGTTGACTGGAAATTATGAAGACTTAGAGAAAATAAGAGCAATTTTGCAGTAATTGCCATCGAGCTGTTAGGTCTTCCAGTGCAAAGGCTCTTGCATGTTGGGAGTGCGAATGTGGTGGGAGGCAGGTATTTTTAGAATCAAACTCCTCTGTTCCAGTGGCATGGCACTCAAGCACAACATACCTTCTGTGTTGTGCTTTCCTCCTTAAGACAAGTACTTTCCCTTCTATGTTTTGTGTCTTGGGCAGGCTGCCAAGGCTTTGGCTTCACAAAGGGTCACTGAGCAGGAGCTTTTAATAGAACTGCCTTTTGCTGACTCAAAAAAGCAGAGCATCAAAGCTACTGTGTATGGTATCTGATGGAACTTTAATCCCTTCAGTTCAAAAAAGCAAAGATTTACATAACAAACAACAAAATTAACTTGTCACAATCAATAACTGACTATCTACATATTGATTTATTAACTTTTATTAGGTGTTTGTCTTTTTTTGAAAGAAATCCTCACTTGAAAAAACCTTGAAAATGTGTATAATGAGACTTTATCGGCACTGTCACAGGTGTCCATACGTTACTCTGCCATTAAATGACGTCGATTTCTCGGCACAAACCTTAGGGCAGAAAAAAGGTTTTGTTTTGGGGTTTTTTTACCTGTTTTCTGGCAGCAGTTTGCATCTTTAAAGGTCTTTTTGTGATCTCACATGTGTTTACTATCTGTCCTGATAACATCTTTGCCTGCCACATAACCAATGTCTATGACCTCAGTTTACTGTATTTGAAGGCTATTCCTATCTCTTGAAGCAAAAACAAACCCTATTAACCACCTGCAGTTTATATAGGCCATCTACTGAAACATCTTATATTTGATAGGGGGACAAAAACTGTCTACCCTGTTGACACGCAAGGTGATAAGGTCAAGGAGAACATTACTTGTTAAATCTCCTCAACAAGAATTCCCTGAATTGAATGTGTTCAAACCGGTGACTTTTCTGAAGGCTACCACCAAACTTAAAGTTCAGGTGTTAAAGGTAAAACTTACAAATAATGAAACATATACACATCCATAAATACATTCAGTCCAGAGCAGCAGAGCTGTATGTGTTAGATGCGCCTGTTGTCATGACAATGAGGAGATGACAGGAGTTGTCAGACTACAGATTACCTCAAAATCCCACTGAAATCTGTTATGTCACTACACTACTTACTCTTACTTGATGTGTACACACACACACACACACACATAGCAGCAGTGGACACATTTACTCATATCTGTTTTGTTACATACGCTTGAGATGATCCATTATGTGCACACACAAACACAAACCCGAGATCAAACACATAATTTGTACGTCAGTATGAAGAAGACATTGGGCAGACACGAATGGCATGACATACACCTACGCTCACTCACCCACTCATACATAAAACACACCCTCACTTACAATCCTGCCCACATTAAAACACACGAGACAAGTCAGTTTTACTGTGTGTGTGTGTGTTGCCGATGATTCCCTCTCTTCCTCCTCCTACACTCCCTTTCTTACATTCTGTTTCCTCACAGATAAATGACATATCATATGCCAAGTAGTTGAAGTTCTTGTCAGATACAAATATCCATGTAGAGTTCACAGATAAGACTGTAAGTATATAGAAATGTACTTCCTTGTTTTGGGCTGAAGAGCAAGCTAGCTGTGTTAATAACATGGCTGCTATGCATACAATAACATCCTCTGTCACTTTTTCACAAAGAATGTAAAATGCACACAACATCACACAGTTTGACAATAATCCTGTTGAATACTTCTGAAAGATTGGCAAAGCCTTGACTCCTAAAGAGAGCCAGCATGAAAGAAAAAAAAGAAAAAGCTTACAAATGAATGTTGGCTAGTGTGGGTTGTATTAAATATGACTTTATATGGCTTAAAGCCATAGTCTTTAATCTAAGACTTTATTTTTCTTAATTCTCTATTTGACCGACAGAGCTTTATAGACACCAAAAGTAGCCATGGTGATAGCAACGCATGTCCAATGTCAATACGTGGACCCTTGTCTGAGGATGATCGCTTTGGCCCACCATTCATACAGTGATTAATGTGCGTCCTCCACCTGCGGGACCATTTACAGCCAAAATGTACATTTGTTGGAAAAATTTGAGGCAGCTTCGACCATCTGTCAGGTGACTCCATGGAAGCATGCTCTAACAGATCTCTGTGCACGACTTACTGTGTGCAAGTACTTACATGTGTGTTTGAACATGTATGTTGAATTCAATTCCAACTTTATTTCAGACTCAGGGGCCAGATAAAAGACATAACATTACACATGATAAATTACATACAAGAGCACGATAAAAGAACATGATTTTAAAAAAAGGAGATATATATATATATTAATGTACAAAGAGACAATTGTGCCAGTGTCTCCACAGCTGGGATTGGTGGTGTGTAGTACTAAACCTTATGTGTGATAAAACCAAGTTGATATCATTTTCAAAGTCATTAAGCCGGCAAATAAATTTATGCATGAGATTTCGTAAAACAGTTCAGAAAGTATTGACTCCTGCAGCCACAAACATTTCATTTAAAGAGTACGGTTTAGACCTGTTCTATGAAAAGTGCCCTGAGATAACCTCTGTTGTGATTTGGCACTATATAAATAAAATTAACTTGACTTGACTCAACCATTTTGGTCTCTAAAGTAATATTCTCGAGACATCATTATAAGCTACTCGAAATCTCTGTAAAAGTTTGCTTTTTTTGTAGTTTGACCACAAGTGTGCAGTACAGAGTGATATACAATATGCTCTGAACAGAGACATCTTCACTCCATCTGCACACATACTAAACTTGCTTGAGAGAATGTTTGCTTGTGCGTACATCATGCGGCATTGCCTGTAAATATCATCATCATCCATCACTTGTTTTGTAATAAAATGTCCCAGATATTTTACCTTATGTAACTGGGCCAGAAAATCACCTTGGGACTTTCACCTAAAAAGCACACCCCCCACCATTTTTAGATGAAACTCTATTGCTCAGTTTTAACTCAAAACTGTGGGATCTCCACCAACACAGGCAAGTCCACAAGTAAAATATATATAATATCAGTATCTTAAACTAGTCTCGGCTCTGCAGGGGCTCAAAGAAATGCATTAATGTTGGTCACAGTTATTCACATATGCATTAAATCAACCAGTATTGACAAAAAAAAGTATCTTGGCTGTACGCAAAACTCCTATAATCTTGGTATGTATGGGCTCAAGTGCGGACACTCAAGCCAGGTATTTCAGTGAGCCATTTCTAAAAAACACACACGGGAGCAACGCAGCTCTCAGGGACGTCGGTCTGGAATATATTTAGAGACTTAATGAAATGTTTAAACAAACTGACACTGTTAAAACTTAGCGCACGCCACATACTTCGACCAGGGAGAGCAGGGACACCATGCAGCAGCAGAAGAGAAAGATCGAGGCTTACTACTACATGTATTTATTTCCGGGGGACTGATGTGGAAACTCACTGAATTGATTATATAGTGGGGGTCAACTGGGTGAAGTGGGCTTGACAGAGTCTGACTTAACCTGCCGGTTACACTTGTTACAGACGCCAAGGTTGTTACCTGACAATTTAAAGTCAGGAAATTTTAGACATTTTGTCCTCTTTGGTTCTACAGATCATGACACTCTTACTGGCATTGTTTTTGACATCATGTTTCACACCATACACAACACATATAGTAAGGAGCTGCTGGAGACCAGCACTATATGGGCTAAGGACAACAAGATCATCTGCATCCATAATATGGTTCATTAAATATTACTAATGATGCACCCCTCTTTGGCCTTTATATTTGTTTATGACTTCTTTTAAGGTACATATACATGGGTCAGTGCCATGTTTAGCATTAAAACCAAACTGGTTATCTGTGGAGTTAATAAACTCTTGATAATCTATCCAACAGGGTTCTTTCTAGGACTTTTGACAGTATGCTAGCTAAAGCTATGGGCCTGTAGTTATCTAGGCTGTATACTTTCTTCATAATGACTGGCACTAACAGAGCAGACAACACTGAGTCTGGTAACAAGCCATGAGTCATAAAGCCAGTAAAACAAACAGCAAGGAGAGGAGCTATCCTCAGACTGGCATGTTCAAGGCGTTCAGCAATAATATGGTCTAAAAGACTTGCTTTGTTATCAGACAGCTTGTTTATACAGTATCTTGGTACACTTCATGTGACATAATCATCATTGGATCATTACTCTCAATATTGTCCGCCATATGCATATATACATATCACTTTGGACACAGTTTAATAAAGTACTATAGTGCTGTTGCCATAAATCAGCAGTATTGTCTGTTCCGGAGATTCCATCTACGGTGCATGATAGAAATGTTTTACAGTTGTTAAGAACTCTCACTTCTTTCTAGAAATCTATAGCATTGTTACTTAGCAGCTTATTATCCCTGGAATCAGCTGTCATGACTCGCTCAATTTTTCCAAATGCATACTTATATCTTGCATTAGTGAGTAGGGGTGTGCCCAAATACAAATACATTATTCGGCAAAGCACAAATAGTGGGTTTCATATGAATATTTCTTTCATACAAATATTTTAAGAATTATTTGTTGTACCAACCAGGCCTGATGTTATGTGTCTTGTTTTTATGCTTGTAGTAGGGCTTACTGCCTTCATGCAAAGCAATTATTATATCATTATACATAGAGCAGAAATCTCTCCTATGCTTTACATCCTTACAGTTACACATAATTGCATCTCTAAGTAGATCAATATTACCTATGGATTTGTCTGTATGAGCATAATAGGCTAAGATGTCTTCCGTTGTGAGGGTTTACCAGTCCAGTTTGTCTGTGTTGACACATTTCTATTTCTAGATAGCACAGGTAGATGTTCAACATTTATTGACATAGCAAAAGGTATATGATCAGTCGTTGCTGTCCCATACAGAATGCTCATACACTCCGATGAACCATGTCCATCAGCTGTACTAATATGATGGTCCAGCCATGACATTGGGTGCCAGGCCTCACTAATGTAAGTATAACTATCTGTAAGCTAAAGCACTGCTTGACAATATAAAATTATTATCTTGACAGAACAGAGCCATGTCATTGGCAAATAATGAGTTCCTTTCTGAGATAGTCAAGTTAATATCCCCGATGACATATGCACTAGAAGAAATATCTTGAATTAAGGAATTGACAAAGGCAAGCCTATTTAGATCTTCATCCTCATTCTGATGGCATTCATAGGGTGTATACACATTTGGAACAATGAAGTCCTTGTCATTGTGAGGAAACTGAATTACAATACACCAGTCAACACCAAGCCCAACCACATTTATCAATGAGTCAAGCTGTTAACCACATTTCTCAATGAGTCTAACCACATCCCCCACTTTCCTTCCTCTGACCATGCCAAGGTCAGTTTTAGACTCCATGAAAGTTGTCATTGAGATTGTACATGTACAGATTGTACATTTCCCCAGCCTCATTTCATTCAGCAGATACCTTAAATGAGCCGAATCCACTGTGTACAGTGTCAATCTTTTGACAGATAACCTCACAGCCAAGTTTTTCTTAACCTCATGGCCAAGTTTTTCTTGAGGATACATGGACGGAGTTTCAGCGTTTAGGTCTTGACCATTGTGATGTTACCCACAGCTCTGGTGCCAACAATAGGCCTAATATGACCGGATTTCTTTTTCTGCCTGAGGTTAATAGTATGCGATCTTGACTGAGCAGCAGCCTTCTCTGGAACATGCGGTAGACGTTGGCCCCTTTTCACACCATGACTCCACTTTGGAGGACCTGGCAAATCTACTGGAACTCGCTGCTGTCACAGCCCACTCCATGTCCAGAGTAGAGGGCCCCACCACAGTCTTCTCTCCAGCGCCCAAACCCAATGCTGTGCCGTCCAAGCCAGTGGCCCCAGCCATCGCGCCCACGCCAGTGGCTCTGACCATCGCCGCTGACGCATCCGGACCATCGCCCCGAGTCAGGTCAGCGTCACGCTCCAGTGCACACACTTTGCAACTGATCTCCACAGGGATAGCATGAAAATCTTTGCTTATATCAACCTGTAGCGGCATTGCGTGCTTCATAGAGCAGACCTCAGCATATAACTGATCCATTTTCCCAAGTAGGCTCAAGACATCCTGTTGGTAAATGTCACTGGCACTCATTCATTACTTCAAGGTGGCTCTTTATGTTGTTGACATCTTTCTGTGGCCCTTTATGGGGAACACACCGCTGTGTAGTAGGGCAAAGTTCAAACCACACTCTCTTCGAGGACTCTATCCACTCGGAGTTGAAAGTGTTCACAGCCAACTTTGCCATCTCCAGTCTTGTAGATCTCAGATTTTATTCAAGACTGTCTAAAAACAGGAGCAGCTGAGCCTCAATGTACAATGTCCGCCACCTTTTTACATGTGTACTGTGTCTGTGTACATATGGTTGGAAGAAATGGGACATTGACCTAGTTGCAGAAATATGTTTTTCCACAAAAAAGTACAATTACTAAATAAAAAACATTAAAATTACATCTACATCCTCTCCCTCATCAAAAAGTCAGAATGTGTAAATATACAAATCTTTTTTTATTTTTAAGTTTAACTGCTGGACACAAGATGTCTACAATACTTCATTGAAAAGTCCATTCTCAGTGCATGTGATGGAGGCTTTAAGTTTCCACATCACATTTGCATATTCGTAGGTACACGTCTTAAACTCAGATTTATGATGAAAGCAGAAAAACATTCTGCTTCTAATGTCAAACTCTGCAAATACATTATTCTGCACAGAGAAGTTCAACATATCAACTTAAAAGGTAATCATATGTCTGTGTTCTGTTCTCAACTTGTTTCCGCTGCCCCCAAGTGGTCAAAAATTCAGTTAATGCAGGTTTAAGGTCAGACTATTACTGTGATGAAAGTGATCTTCAAGTTTGGGGAACCACCTGTGTGACAAGTTATCACACATTTCCCAGTAAAAGTATCAAACCATTCACCTCAGCAGTGATGTGCTGGTTGATAAGAAGGGTCAGCTAAAAGTAAAAACATACACAATGAGAGAGATGGGAGATATTATCATTGGGTGTGGGATTTTCAGCCTTAGGGTTAACAGATGATCAAGCACTTCTAGGAATACATAATGAAACTCACCTCTCTTGAAACTCTACTTCCTACAATGCCAGAGGGCAGACCTACATATAATATGACTTTTACTATCTCCAGCTGTTGCAGTTAGAATGAGAGAATGTATCTCTATAGCTTTTACAGAGAATGGCTTTCATTTCAATGATTAACATATATTATTTAAAGTGGATGCAACAGACGTTTCTTTAGACGTACACAACATTTTAAACCTTTTGCTTCCGCTAAATTAGGCTAAAAAAATACTCCAATGATTAAAAGGTAATAGTGCTGAAATTCAGCTTTAATTGTGCATTTACGTCCAAATCCAGTGCACCATGTACAGCTCTTTTTTATGCATACGCCATGTTGATACATGTACCTAGAGATAAAACAAGCAGTTCATTCACTGAATAGATGAGTGACAGAAAATAAATCTGCAACAATTTTGAAAAACTGATCATTTACAATAAGTCGTTTAATCAAGCAAAAAGGTGGACTGTGAGGATTTGCTGCTTTTCCTTCAATATATCATATAAAATGTTATATCTTTGGGTTTTGGACTGTTGTCTGACAAAACAGGCAATTTGATTCATCACCTTGGACTCTGTGCAAATTAGAGTATACAGAGTAGAGTAGAGTATACTGTACGAAAATATGTGACCTGTTGTGCTTTTTTTTACTTTATGACATACACTTACACCTTAGATTGACTGTTTTCTGTTTGGGAGTAAGCTACACTTAAACAACATGTGCAAATTGCATATACACAGTCAAGGTGAACCAGACTATTGCCTTTACATTCAACACATAGCCTGCCTTAAATACTAGTTCTTGTAAGTTCCGTCTCAGATCTACCCAGGAGATCACTGTGACATTGTTTTGTTACATTTTAATCTTTTTCAAATGCAGGCTTTAAGGGTCATTTGCACTCAGGACAGAACTCAGACAATATTTGGGCAGAGTCTACAGAAAACACTGTTCAACTCTCTGGGAACTCAGGGATGGAAGAATGGAGGTGCAGTGGAAGGAATGTTCTCCGTGCACATGTTTCTGCCTATAGTGGAGAGGCAAAATGGGAGAAAGGAATGAACGCTAACATCAGCCCATGAACCATGGCCCCTTACTCTCAATGCTTCAGTGCGATAGCGTGCACAAAGAATTTAGGCATAAACGAGTTAGAGACAGGGTGGGTCGGGTAGAACATGAATAAATTGACAGACAGACATATGACCTGCGAGGGGTGGTGGAGCCGTTTGTACAGCCTCGCCTTTTATTGGTTTCAGTTTAAGCACAATCTCTGAATCTACACACTGGTCTCATTTAGCCCAACTCATGCTAGGTGTGGCACAGTGGCAGGCGAAAGGAAACCAAAACCAAATGGGCCCCGGGCTTGGCCCCTTAGCTGAAGCCGCCGTTGGTGCCTCCAGGAGCTGGCTGCTGTCTAGTGGCTGCCCAGGAAGAAAGGAGTGTAAATCAGGCTACACAGGCGTGGTCCGCCGCACAGCTCACCACTGCACAGCCAGCCACATTGTAGATTGGCAGAGGGACAGTCAGCAGACACAAGCCCGCTATCCTAATGTGCAGTGAGGGGTTCACAGGAGGTGGGAGAGGCCAGCTATGTGTGTTACTGCTTCTGAGGGCATTCGCTCTTAACGAAGAAAGACAACTCTGGCAAAACAGATCAAGTAAGAGGAGGACATAGAGAGGAAGGGGTAGCAGCAGCACAAGGGCACAGCGAGTGCACTGTGCCAGTACCATTGGTGGTTTGGAGGACTAAGAAAACAAGCGCCATGACCAAACTTCATGAGGCGAGCAGTGAACATGCAGTCTGGGAGGAGGAGGAGGAGGAGGAGGAGAGGAGGCGACTGAGTGCCCTGCCAGCCCCAAGATTTAAACCAGAGCTCTTGAGTTTGTTGACTTTCTCGTAAGACGGCAACGGCCATGCCAACTCCATTTTAATTCACATGGCTACTTTGCATGAGAGACGGTGAAAGCATACCTTTTAGTACTTTGTAAATGAGCCATTTGTTTTAATTTAACAGTAAGAGTGCATTTGTGGTTACATATGTTTATGCTCTTAAATGTGTCAATATGTTTGTCTGCATAGAAATGAAAACATCTTTTTGTGTGACTAATATAGCACCAATGTCAGCCCCAGAACATCATACAATGCCTTCTTATTCTCCCATAATGTACAGTATGTTTGACATACACATGCAGTAGTATAGTTAGTAGTATAGTATAGATAGTAGTATAGGTTTCCCCAGTGGCTGATATTGCTACCAACTTTAATTAAAGTGATCTTCTTTCACTCTTAACTTTTTAAAAGGTCCATTGTGGATTCAGAGAAGATAACGAGTAGCTACATGTTGGATGTAGCCTACAGTATAAACACACAGAAGCAGAGTGATAAGGATGTGCGCCAGAGACAATAAACGTGCTAGTGCACATACAAGAGCTCACAAATGCCACCCAAGCATATCTGCACTTTGACCAATAGTTTTACAAACGATAAACTCAGCATTTTTACAGGTTTACAATTTTCAATGGTGACTCACTGACAGATTTAGTGCAGGTTGACCTCTCCTACAAAGAAAAAAGGTTAATTACTATGGTATATACACTCCAAAGGTGAACAACTTGTCTTCTCCTCTCCTCATATTACTGTAAGATTGTATTCTTGGATAAAAGCATATTGCTCTTTGCTACTGAAACAGGAATCTGTCACATTAAACTTCACAGCAACATCTCTTGAGACTGGCAGTGCTCCAGGTTAACTTTTCTTTTTAGGTTTCGAAAGATACATTTTGGTGTTGGGTGTCAAGTGCACCGTGGCAGTCAGTCGGCCCTCGCATAAGTGTTTACAGGTTGTGCAGGCAAAAAGTCAAGTTAAAACAAACACGTGATAGCTGTAGTGTAAGACAGCTGCATTTTTCAGAGTCAGGAAACAGCGTTCCCTTCAGACAAGACTTTTCCATCACTGGTGTGGATGCATTACTTCTCTGTTTTACCACAGCTCACCAGTAAGGGTACTTTGAGGGGAGATTTTTTTGTCACAGTGTGAATTTTCAGTTCAAGCAGATTGAACACATTTAACAGTATTTTGAATTTCGAAAAAAAAGTGAGAGCTGGACTGTGCAGTTCAGTGCAGCTGTTTGCTGAATATAAATTCTTACACTTCAATTTTCCATCCTTGCCAAAAAAAAAATAAATAGATGATTACTCTGAACTAAAAGACTGGCAGATGTAAATCTAGAGAAAAAACAATAACAAATAAAATGCAGGTGGATGTTATACTCAGTTCCATCTAATCCGGCTAAAACTGGACGATGGCTTTAGGTGGCAACAAGTTTCATTTTATCGTTTCCTGTGAGCTCGAATTCACCATCCTCTCCACCAAAACTTTGGAAATTGGCTTTAGAAGAAGCTGCAAAGTCAACCACTGTATTTCCAGTAGGCATACCCAAACACACAGATGCCTTAAAATGGAAAGCAGCACTTGCACTAAAGTTGGAATGCTTACAAATGTATCCTTGTGACCACAAATCACTGGTGTATATACACAGGCCACAACCAGACCCACACACAGCAGTGGGATGTCACATGGGAGCGTCATATGTCTCTGATGCAAGAAGCCAAAGACAACTGGATGACATCAGCGGGGTCTACCACAATGCATCGTGATATGGCGAGTTCAGTTATGTGAAAATTCAGATTCACTATTGTCTGCTTAGTCCCTGTTGGTTAGAAATAAGGTCAGAGTGTGTATAAAGGGAGATGTGTAATTGGTTGAACAATGAAGAAAAGACAAAAGGACAATGAAGAAAATGGTCTGTTTTTAAAACTGATTATAGTAGAACTGATCTGAAGACAGTGCGTGGGAATCCAAACATCTACCAGTTAGCACAAGATAATACAAGATAAGGAATATAAAAATAATCAGCTTATTGGCACTATGCACATCTGTGCACAGCCTTTGCTCTTATATCTATAAACAAAAAATTCTAGTTATTGTGATCAGATTTCAATATGCAAATTTACTAGGCATGGCTGACTTTTCAAAAAATATGGCATATTCCTAGGTCATGGGAAACACCTTCAGATGTGGTCTGGCCGATCCAATCGCATTTTTGATCGCAATGCGTTCTGCTGCATTTACAACTTGCATCAACATGATTTTCCTTATCCAGGGATGCAAATCACATGTTAATGCCAGGTGTAATGTGATATTCATCACAGAAGTGTGTGATGGTTTACTTTGTAGGTTTTTGAGGAATGTAGACTGGGAACATTTCCTGGCAGGAAAATCGGGTAAGCCAGGTTAAAAACACGCCTGCAGTGTTTTTTAAAATGACAATGCTGAGATCACTTCTTTGTGAAGCACACAGCAAGATCAATAAATCTTAAAACTCTCTGTGTATCTGTGTATACTCTAGTTTTTTTATTTATTTATTTATTCTACCTATCCCACATGTAAAATAGGGGAATGGATGATTCAGTTAAATATTTTAAGCATTAGCATAAAAGCAACACTTGCTATGTTTCTGTAACCATGCAAAACATCTGTATGAAAACTGCGATACTTTAGATAATAAAACTTATTAGAAGCTTACCAAAGAGCTCTTTGTGTGCCTCAGCATTTTACACAGACCAACAATATTATAATCTAATCAAATTCTCATTATGATGTGGTTCTATTTTTGATTTCTGTGCCAAAAGGTTAACACCCCTGTCACAGCTTCCGCCAAGAACTAAATTAATTTCTCCTTTTCTGCCAAATACCACCAAAGGGGGCTGAAGCAGACCCAATTTCAGTTGCCTTCCATTAATGTTATTTTTTTCCCCCAAAGTTATTGAAAACTGAGGACTTTCTCCTTAATTTTAAGCTACAGATTTATGGTCTACGCCTGTACTCTTCACAACTATGTTAATAAATTGAGGTGCAATGCACACATACTATATAAAAATGGCTCATAATAACTTTCCATATAGAGTGTGTTTATAGTTAAGAATATCTGTAGTTTTACTGATGGTTCTTCCACGTTTCTCCTTAGCCTGATGAAGACAAAACAACATCTTTACCTCATGGCTTTGGTGAAGTGTTTACTTCTCTTATGTGCAAAAATGACAAATTTATTGGACATCAGCACTGACATTATTGCAGTCATTCAGGATACAGGCTGAGAGATTATCCCCTTGATCTCGACCTTGAGATGGGCTCTCTGAGACCATCTCTTCTTCAAACCCAGACATGGTCTACTGGCAGGCCACAGCTTGTTAAGCAGAGCTTTGGACTGTCCTCAGATTTGGACTGTATGGCTCCTGCAGAGGACCATCCTGCCGGGCCAACTTTCTGTCAGCAGCTCTAAAGTTACACTGCCTGTCGTTGGCCCTTCCTTGGCTTCTCCTTAAAACCTGTTGGGAAGGAGTGGAGCTTGTGTAGACCTCCCTGCCTCGTGATTCTGGAGGACAATACTGTGCATGTTCTCATATGTTTTTCATTCCTAGGTTTTTATATAAAGGTACTTTTCTATGGACTAGGGGCTACGTGTCTGTCCATATATCTGAAGTCAACACAACTATAGGAGACTTCTGCTGCAGCTGAAGAATATTCAGTGTCTGCCACATTTCTATGGAGACATTTCTGTGGACTCTCTGAAAAAAACATGAGTGTGATAACAGTGAGAAGACAGTCTAGTAGATAAGGCTTGTGTAAATATTGTCTGAGTATATTTAGATTGTAATGTTGAATGAAGGTACCAGCATACAGCAAGCTTCAATGTTAGTGTAAGGCTGATGGAAAGCAAGCATGAAAGCCCTATACACAGCCATTATGGTTTAAAGACTTTGTTTTGTGTCAATGACATGATTGTTCAAAGTCTCTCTGCTTGCCAAAACATGTATCACACTTGTTGAAATGGACACATGAAACGTCTTTCTTCCCTAAAAATGTTACACATGCTCTTTCTTGCATGTACATGATGAAGTAAAACACCTGACCTACTTTTAGGAGAGCTCATGAAAGCATCACAACTGTCTGTACAAGTCTGTGTAGTGCAGTGTCATTCAGTCCATGTCCAGATGCTACATACAACATGTGACAGTGGGAGTGAAATGTCTTATATTATGTTTCTTGAATTATTTTATGCATTTTATTCTATTCAATATATCTTCCTCATGACTCTCACTGATGTTGTAAGTAGATAATGCAAAGTCCAGAGGGAAGTGGGGAGGATAAACAGCATGCGCAAGACCTTAAACCTTCTTAAAATCACCAATGATTTGTTGCACTGTGGAAACATGACCTTGTTGTGACAACAAATAAAAACTTCCAACCTTCCCCTGGGCCCTGTTCATCATACATGCACAACTAAGTTATCCATATCAGATACTATACTGTAGACTGATACTATACAATACGATGCAATGCAACTTTATTGTCAGCTTAAACTGAAATGCAGTTGACTTTAAGAGGCTGACACACAGATTAAACATACAGATACACATATGACACTTTTCACAGCTGTACATAACATATCAAACAACAATCATACATCATGTCCACTGGATTCAGATCTCAATTAGCAGCTGATTTTGGTAAAGTAACAGGATAGACTGATGTATTTAAGAATTCTTCAGCCTGTGTGTTTAAACTGAGGGACTCTAAATAAACTGTTAGAGGGCAGAGGTTGGTATTCTCCATTTAAAACATGCAAGGACTCAGAGGAGATGCTGTTTGCAAGCCTGAGCATGCTCTTGTTGTGAGTTACATGATTTTGGAGTATGCCAAAAGTTGGTCAATAATTCGAACAAATTTGGATTTGATTATATAGTTTAGCTTTAAGTGTCACAGATAGGCTGTAACTAGGCCTTATTGCCCTGCAGCATGACACTCAGAATAGCTGATTTAAAAAACAGAAAAATGATCTGGCTCCAAAAGAGTCTTATTTTTTTTTTACGACTGTTGACAAGTTCAGCTGGAAAAGACGTTTGGAGTTCACCAGCCACATTAATCTGGCCGATACTCAGAAATGGCAACCGGTAAGGCAGATAATTCATTATTTTGAGATTCTATTGGAGGTTGACTGCAGTATGTGTAATGTCACTAAACCCATGGCTTATCAACTGTTAGAAGATAATGCTATATGTTCTGTATTAATGGGCCTCTGTGCCATATTCTGTAGGGCCAGGTCTTGGTTTTAGGCCTGTGCAAGGCTCTAATTCAGTGTAAAATATAAAGTATAATTGGAAGGTAAAAGAAGAAGAAGTAATAATTTACAGGGTCCTTTGAGATTTAATTACCTTAAAAGCATTAGCTTTAAAGCTGCTGATGAGTAAACTTATATTTTTTAAGTTAGAATGCTTTATGACATCCTTGGGTCTTTGCAACGTTGTCATCGGGCGAAATTGTTGTATCTTTTCTATTAAAGTAATTTTTTATTCTTGTCAGTGTTATGGCTGTGGGAGGAGGTTCTTCCCCACTCAAACGTAAACGTATTATCTCATAAGACAATGATGACCTGCTATGAAAATATGGAAATAAATGATTTTCCTCATCACATCATATGAATGTAATATGTTTGGGTTTCCAATAGTGCAAAAGAGCAACCATTATCAGTTATCCCCAGTCAAATTTTGGCTCTGGCTCTGTGGTTGGATGATGTTGAAATGGGTGTGTGCTTGGGAGGTGCTGGTGACCAGTCCTCCATGGCCAGTTTACAATAGAAGCTTCACTTTTTCCAAAGTAAAGAAATGTCAAATTCTTGACTTTCAGAGGTGACATCAGGTTACGTTTTCTAGCCAGCATCTATATGGTAATTATTGTCTGTTCAAATCCAATCAGTTCTTGAGACAATAGTTATTACTCAAATCTTTGAGTCAAAACTTCCATGAAGATAAACAGTGAAACAATTATTAGGAGACTGATTTGGTGAACCTGCTGACTGTCTGCCGAGGTGTTTTTTTTTTTTTTGTTTTGTTTTGTTTTGTTTTGTTTTTTGGGATTTTTTACCCAAATAGGCTTTATTATCTATTATTATGATTCCTGGAATGGAAAATGTGCCTTAATTTCCAAAGAATTGCTCTTTCTGTTTCCTGTCTTTCCATCGGTCCTTCCAGATTTTACATACCGATAATATCCCAGGTTTTCTCTGTTGTTGCTTTGAAGTACAGTTGTTAACAGTTAGAAATATTGATAGCATAATTCTGTGTCCTTGAGCATACGAAAATATGTTTTCAAGATTAAGTGGTATTTTCCTTTAGAACAGTCGACGCTTTGTTTTCTTAGCAGTCTACTATGTTTATATCTACTGGCTTCATTGTTGTGTTTATCTGACCACTGCATGACCACACTGCAACAATATCCCCTCTGACCATAACTGCCATACACAAATGTAATTATGGTCATTTGCATTTTGATCGGATCTCATCGCATGACCTCACTCAGTTTTCACAGTGTTTTGTTTTGTTGGCATAAGTTAATTTTTGAATATAATAAGAAAAAGGTACACATTGAACACAGCAACTAGATCATTGTTGAATAAAGGAAATGTGGCTTTATGAGATCTTTCAAAGAATGAGGTTTTGGAAATAGTGTCTAAAATCTTTTGTAATATGACTATTCAGTGTCTCAAAAAGCCATGCATTCTTACATAACTTAGATATTCAAGCATATGGCATTTTATCAGTCACTTATGAAACGTTAATGTTGTGGTTACCAAACCTCTGAACAATACTTAATGAGCTTGCTGCCATGAAACAACCTAACATTGTTACAACCTAACAACCTAACATTGGGGCGGCTGTTGCTCAGGAGGTTGAGCGGGTCATCCACTAATCGGAGGGTTGGTGGTTCGATTCCCGGCTCTTCCAGTCCACATGTTGAAGTGTACTGAGTCCCAAATTGCTGCGTGGTAGCTTCCCACCATTGGTGTGCCAGTGAGTGTATGAATGGGTGAATGGGGCTTATAGTGTTAAAGCAATTTGAGTGGTCGGAAGACCAGAAAGGCGCTATATAAGTGCAGTCCATTTACCATTTTCCATTGTTCATTCCAAGGCACAAGTAGGATAATACACAAGAATCTTTCATGCTATACTTCCTCTATGTCTGTTTCCATGATTTTCTTTTGAATGTGTTTTATACAGTGATAATAATCAGTGGCTGTGTAGAAACTACTGAAACACATTTTCATTCAACTATTAGATATGAAGCAGCTTCTTTCACACACACACAAGATTTTACGGTCTGACAATATCAGTCAGGTGCTAAAAGGAAACTCAGGTCTTATTGTTATAGTTTTGGCTAATACAGTATACCTATAAGTACTGCATTTACCATTGCCTTCAACTGGTTCTTAAAACTCTTCTTCAACTCTTTACGAGGCTCATTTAAACTGTCTAGATGGCTTTTCAGTTTGACTTTGCGCTACAAGTAGATCACATTTCACAGTACATGAAATGGCAGCATGCTTTCAGGTCAAGCTGCAGGGTCAACCAAGAAATTGTAGCCTCCTCCGATGCAAAGTGAAATATGAATTATTCAACATGAAGTGATAACTCCATGAATAAACTATGGCAGTATGACGCAAGTTGTACAAAAGACAGAATTCCTCTTTCAACATTTTGGGAAATACACTTATTTGCTTTCTTGCCATGAGTCAGGAGGGTAGAGTGACACCACTCTTATATAATATGTATGATAAATATGAATGTAGATTGCAAATGGTAAATGGACTGCATTTATATATTTATATAGCTCCTTTCTAGTCTTCCAACCACTCAAAGCACTTTACACTACATGCAACATTCACCCATTCACACACACATTCATACACTGATGGCAGAGGCTTTCATGCAAGGTGCCAACCTGCTCATCAAGAGGAGTTTTTAATCATTCACACACATACACGCACACACCGATGGCACAGCCTTCGGGAGCAATTTGTCATTCAGTATCTTGCCCAAAGACTCTTGGACATGCGGACTGGAGGGATGGAACCACCAATCTTCCAATTAGTGGACGACCCGCTCTACATCCTGAGCCACATCCTCCCCAGAGCCGGCAGCCTGTTAGCTTAGCATAAACTGGAAACACAGGGAAAACAGACAAAGCCTGGCTCTGTCCAAAGTGACATAATTCTTCTACCAGCTCCTCTGAACCTTACCAATTAACACGTTATAACTTGTTTGTTTAAAGTGTACTAAAACAGACATGTTGTGGTTTTCTGGCGGTTATGTGCCAGGCTATTTCTTGGCCAGGTGAAGTCTTCTGGCAACCTCATGGTGACGACAAGACTATAGGAAGTTACTGTACCCAGCTAAGAAATCCTCCTCCAAATACCACCCTGGAAAACCACAACTTGTCTTCTACTTAGGTTTTTGTACGGATTAAACAAACGAACCAAAAACGATTAAAAAATGACAGGAAAGTGGAAAAATTGGATTACTTGGGCACAGCTCTTGAATGAAAGGAAAAGTTGGTGCTAATTTGAAAAAGTTAAACTGTTTAATTTCACACAAAGTTCTGACTTTAAAGGCCTAAAAAGTCTCTACTACAGAGAAGCACTTTGATATTTTCTTGGAGCTGCCTAGCCAATCAGAATGAGCCTAGACTTTTTCCACTGTATGGGCACCACGGCCTTAATCAAAGACAACGATTTGAGGAGCAGCAGAATAGAGGGCTCTGCCTGTGCTCATAGCCTAGAGGGTTATAATGCTTAGTTTTCATTCCATTTCATACAAGCTTCACCGTCTTACACTTTCTATAGGCTTAGTGAGGCAAAGCCAGTCAGTTACCCCCTGCCATGACACTAACACAACATAAAGAAAGTTTGCTGGTCACATGGGAGCGGGCCACCATCACAGACTTCCAACACTGTTCTAACATAACCTGGTTGACCTTACATAAGGGGCTGGCATCAACACTCCACTGCTCCCAACCACATCAACACAATTGGGGGGCAACCAAAAACATTGCTGCCGGACACATGCAAAGATGAAAGAGCCAGCTAGATCCCTGTGGTGCAAACACCAGCCACTGGAAAAAGTACTTTTTTCAATCATCAGTCTTGCATGTTTTAAAAAAGCCAGAAACACAAAACCACTACATAGTAGATCTGAATCTCAGCTTCAGAGTAGCATTTTTCACTATGTTGCCCAGTTTATTTCACTGTATTATCTGATGGCTGTGCTTTTCAGGGTAATTTTCAAACAGAATGCAGTCCTTTGTACTGATCTTCCGGTTTCAAGCCTCATCCCAAACCTCTGGCCTTGTCTAGGAATTAATGCATTTAAACCTCTGTAGTTCATTTGGTCTTTTCCTCTGCAGTTCCTTTCATATGCTCAGTGGGTCCTTGGACCTCACCCAGTACAGGAAGCTGAACTTCTTGTGTCCACCTTTCAAGTGTTTCCAGCCAACAGGGAAAGAACAGGACACACACACAAAACACACACAAACAAAAGGACAGAGATAGAGGGAGAAAGAGAGGAAAAAAAGAGAAAGATAGTCATAGAGTGAAAACAGATTCCAAGGATAGATTTCATTGTGTCTGTTTGGTGGCTTGAATTTCCGACCTCTGCTGCTGTGAACACTTTTGCTTCTCTACTGGTTTGCTGCTGTGTTGGTCACGGCTATGACTTAAACACTGTCCTCAATGTTGTATGTTATTGCCAGATGTCTAGAAACTAGAATATTTTTGTCGATGCCATGTGTTCATACGGTAGCTAAAGCCACCCTAAGGTTTCAGTTTTGTTGAAAGACAAGAACCATTGACAAATACTTTGCCAAATGAGATGCAGTTTGAACACATGAGAGGATTATCGCAGGAATGAAAATAAAGAATAAGTCATAATAAGTTAGTCTTGCTCCTTACACTAACATGGCATTCTGACACAAAAACAGGATCTTCTGAATTTATCTTTCCCTCCATTTTGTCTCCTTGCTCCTCGCTATTCCCTCGTGCACTCTCTACACCACTCAATCACATTCCCTTCCCATTGCCTTTCACCAGTGCTTCAGCTCTGTAATGACAATCCCAGATGTGGCTTAATAAATACTCTGTGGCCTGATGATTGAACCCTAGCTTTACTCAGAGAGATACATGTTTCAAGGCACCAACAGATGAGCCCACTCATTGTGAAATGGAAGATGTTTTTACTCTTCAAGAATAGAGCGTGCAGGAGGCTTGGGGGCTGGGAGAGAACCATACTCTCTGCACGCCCAGTGAGTATGTTTCGCATTAGGAACACATCATATTTCATGTCTTTTTATCAAGAGGATGGTCAGGAGTACAATCTGTGTGGAGCTAGTGAGACCGCAAGCTAAAAATACATTAATGTGCCACGATTCAAGCGTAGTACGCCCATTGCATGCATTGAAATGATTTAGTGTGGATCAACATCGGCAGTATCAGCAGGCCTAAAAACACACAGTCTGTATTTACATGGTCATGTATTATATAAGTCTGATGTGTTACTTTCAACACTGGCTGCAAGTAGTAGATCAGCAATAAGGAAGCATGTGACAGTCACTTCAACTGCAAGACACAGACAAAGAGGTTGCACAGACACAGACATGCGTGTTGTCGTGCTGTTTATTAATATATAACTTTATAAAAGACTTTATACAGTCTTTAGTGGTCACATTTTGCGGTGATTTTCCGTGGATGTGGCGCTGTCTTTCCTGCAATATTGCATGCAGCTGTCCTATTTGCGAGCGGGTCTGTACATGTGTAGGTGGGCTTCGCCCTCTCTTCATGTTTCCTTCATGAATACTAAACATATGAGGTGATGTCTACATGCTAATCAGTTGTATTACCCAGATCCATTCATTTATCTCTCTTAGTTTCTCTGTATCCTCCTTGCTTTTCTTTACTTTTTCATGCTTTGGCCTCATTTCAAAAGATAGGCATTTAAAAACCCGTCCCTTTCCATCCATCCATTTCCTTTTCCATTTCCGTTCAAAACTGTTTTATGATGTATGTTTGTAGCATCAACCCTTGACATTGACCCACTGACTCTCAAAACAACCTCCCACACATTCTAGCAGCTCACCTGCACTCAGAACACACAACAAAGGCAGAGAAACTCTACAAAAAGCTCAATCTGCAGCCCACCAAAGTCTAAACTGCATCATACCACAGGTTTGTACTGTATGTCACTGTACACACCAAAAGGGTTCACTACGGTAACCTTGGAAAAATACTTTCTTACCATTTCAAACACTATGAACATTTCCTGATGAAGGTCTGAGGACCGAAAAGTCGCCAGTAAAGTACAAGTGATTGACAGTGTGTGGGACAGTCACAGTTTATAATCCCACGCACCTGCCCACAAGATTTTCTGGAGTGGAAGAACTCTGTGTGTTACATCCAAAAGCAGAAATTTAAACAACGCTAGTGCTGGCACACAGAAACTCCCTCTTGCCCAACTATCCTTGTCCATCACCTCTATTTCTTCTCTCTCTTGGCTGTGAAGTACCAGAGCACATCCATCTTTCTGTCTCTCTCCTGGCTGCCATCTCTTTAACACCTCTTTAACACTGCTTGTGACTTATTTCACCTCCAGCTCTAGCCCAGTTTTTGAACACCACCCACTGCCTGGCCTGTTGTTGATGGCTCGTTAGTTTGGGTCAAAACTTCCTCCATGTTTGCATCTATGACATGCAGGGTGGACTTCATCCTGCACTGGTTTGTATCATCGTTATATTAAAGTGATAACAGACCCTAAATCTATCTTTTGAGTAGGAAACACTTGCCCCCTGTAGGTTTACGTAATATCAGCTGTGATCAGTTCGGATTTACAGCAGCTACAATAGATTTTAATCAGATGATTTTCAGTCACTGGGGAAGAAAGTATCAACGCAACAACACTTGGAAAAACCTTAGCAACAAGGAACGGACGGCTGTTTATGGGCATGTGCGACAAGCCAACAGTTTTTTTTAAAAAACGTCGCAAATGAAGCGTTCAGAGCAAGCTGGAGCCTGAGCTTTTGACTTTCAGGGAGCATTTCTACATACGTTAACCTCAAGTTTTGGAACTTTGACCATGTTTAACATAGATAGCCGACATCATAACAGTATATAAATAACAGAAAACCAGAAAAAGCATAATATGTCCCCTTTAATGTAAGATGGCTAAAGAATTTCGCCATTACATCCGCTTGTGTGAATGTGTCTTATGTTGACAAGACACTGCTTAACAGAAGGTGTGCCTCTTATCAAATCAAATCAGCCAATATTTATCCTCAGTCACCATAACATGATAAAGAATCTACATTTATGTTTGACAGCAGCACACAGCATACCATGTGCATGAGGGCATGTTGACTTACACTATGATCTCAAAGCTGAATGTGTGCAATCCCTAGAATTGCACAATGGGATCACAATTCAAAGAGAAGGTTCAATAGAGTGTTACATGTCATAAATCACACCATTGTTTGGTATCCCCCAGTTACATGAGAACCAACACATTAGATTTCTTACAAGTGGTCAGTGCCCTTAAAGCTATTATTTCACGTGTGCAGTGACTTACATCTTCAACATCGCCTCCTGGGTATATTTCTTCTTCGAGAAAGTCCTTTTTTTTTCTTTATTTGACATTTCTGATGAGGTAAAAAAAGTGAAACTAAACAAGGAGAAATGATAAGTCATCTTTGCACAGCACCATCATTCCTTTAAGGGTGATTTCACGTGTTTATAAATCTGTCAGGAGTGGCAGCCATGCGTGCAGCTACAATAGTTTGCACTTAACATAAATAAAAGGAGGCTTTGCGTGAAAGGTTGATTTTTTGTTTAGGGGAGACTTTCAAGGTGGAGTTCAAACTTAGCATGATCTCATACTGTACCTGGCCTTAATTTACAAACCTGGATGCAGTTAAATGTATGCATTTATGTGTCCCTGCATGTACATTCGTATGGAGAGACATGTGCATGCCGGTGTGTACACGCATCTTGTTGTCCATGTGTTTGTTCAAACACGAGCTCTGACACCGTCTTCAGTAGATGACAATGTTTACACATGGGTGTGTTTGTCTACCGCACATACACTAACGTGACTAAAGGAAAAAGGGAGGATTTTTTTTTATAAAAAACGTTCCCATGGAAGTGCTGTGAGCTCTATGATGCCCTCAATTTGTTTGGTCGCTCCTGTCAAGCTAATGAGGTGAGTGAGTGAGGGCGGCCTGGTGGAAGCAGAGGTCAGCCAAGAGCCAGCTATGCCTGCCAGGCTGCTGTGCTGTGAGGCTGTAACCCACAGCCCGACTGCAACTCTGGTCACGGCACAGCCCTCTGGCAATGCCTGGCTCACACTGCGCCCATCTGCCACACAAAGGCAGATTTACACTCATGTATGTGTGGGCCACTTGTCCATGTAAAAAGTATGTATATTGGCACATACTGTATGCACACACACACACACACACACTGTTCACTGTTTGGAGAGGTTTCCTTCAAGCCCCCACAAGGCCGCCATGAGGGTGGACTGCCCCCACCAGCTGCCAGTAGAGCACTCAGAATGGATGCTTTAGTGAATGCATCAATATGAGCAATTCTTTTAATTATGGGTGTTGTGCGGCTGATGCCGCTGTATTTCCTGGACACGACTCCAGTTATTGGGTCATTCTCACAGACTGAAACCAAATCTGTTCACGATTTAAATTCCTGCAGGAGTGAAAATCTATTTTCCTTTTTTTTTGCTATGTATGTGGTGTACAGTATGTGTGTGTTACTTTGGTTTGTTTTCCAATGTTATTTAGTGGTCGATAGGCATACTTATTGTACAAATTGGGCCTATCCACTATTGGAGCCACATGTTGTGCTCAAATGCCGTGGAGTATAAATGTCAGCATAAAGTCCATAGTGTGGAAAACATGTCTTCTATGCATATTTGTCCTTTATAGTAAACTGTATCTACTGTATAATACAGTTTATGTAGGCAGGAAGAGCTACTTTTGAATGTTTACATACTGCCTTAATCTGTTATTGCCTGCTTAATAAATAACTGCTTGAAGCTGTCGTTAATATGAAATCCTGCAAGCCAGCAGTTTTCAGTTGCCTCTGAATATAGAAAAGGCATCCAAACAACCGTTACCCAGTTTATTTTATTTTCTAACATTGTTATTATCATCCTCCCGTGTTTTGGAGCAAACGGAGCTTCAAATTCCACGTGGCTCGACACTCAACGCCTCCGCAGTCTTCAGAGTTGCAGCTCTGAGCTGAAAATGAGTCGCCACACCTGCTGGATGTTGCAGCTGTGGTTGTGACACAGAAAGTCCAGAGAAATGGAGAAAGGTCAAAGGTTGTCACCTCTCCATCTCGCCAGCAGCACCCCTTCACCCCCCCACCCCCCACCCCCTCCTTACCCTTAAACCCTCGGGGTAGTGTAGCAGCACCAGTGTCACACATGTACAAATCAACACACTCACATACACACAGCTGAGGGTGATTTGACGCAGGGGTCAAGGTCAGGGAGCAGATGGGGCTTTCTCACTTTTGTGTGGACAACAGGGGCTTGATTAGCTCTCTGCTGGCTCATACTTCTGACTGGAGTCAAACCAGTTACAACTCCCTCCTAGTTAATATAAGTCCATCCAACAAGCTCTGTGATTTTCCATGCAGACAAAATGTTATCCACAAAAACAATTTGCTTGTTTGCTGAGGACTTTAAAGGTACCATGTGGATTTTTTTTTTTTTTGTAAACAAACAAAGATATGTTTACATTCACTGTTTCTCACCAAAATGCATTGTGTGTGTCCTTGAGGCTTAATTAAACATGTTCTTTGTGTGTGTGTGATCAATTATTTATTATATAAATAAAGAGATACAAACGTAAAACTAAATCAAACAGATCTGGAGAGACGTAATAGGTGCTTAGTAGTACATGACAATAGTACGCAGAAATCCCCCCCCAGCCCCACCCCCACCCACAAACAGGTAAACAAAACAACACAAAACAGAAGAAAATATTCTAAAAAACCAAACACTCAAGAGAAATGAAGTCAACAAAGATATTGCCCCTGCTCTTTATTATCACTGAGACTCTTGTTAAAGTGAAAGTGTTCTCATGCCACTGAAATCTTATTTCAAGGTACCTTGAAATAAATTACACGTTGAAGGCATTTCCTTCCTCATAAAACATTTGCAGAGCTGATTTTTGGACAAATTTGAAACCAACATTGTTTACATCCGTGTTTTCTTGCTAGTAGCTGCTTCTCTTTTTTTGCCTTATTTGGCACGTTGCTACATTTCTTCACACTTTACACAAACATTGCTCCACAGCACTACTAGTGGTCAAAAACTCCATGGGGTCCTGTGAAAACATATCCCAGAAGTTGTTTTTCTCTGCTTAAATTTTGTGCTCCTCCCCATTAAAACATATACTATTAAAGGTGCAATGTCTAAGATTTGGCCAGAATTTTAGTTTAAAACATTCAAAAAATAACTGAAATTATCATCAGAATGTGAAGAAATAACAGTTTTGACGTTATGTCAGAAACCTTTATGTACTGTGTTGCAGAGATATCGACTGAAGTTAGCATGCTAACCAGCTAGCCCCGGCCCATCCTGTCTCATAATACCACTTTGTACCACAAGGGCTTTCTGGTGATATGCTGCCCCCTATTTGTTTGGATCAAGAGGCCAATTCTTACAAATTGCACCTTTAAGGATGCTATAATCTCATAGAATTTAAAGCATTCTAGCTTAAAGCCAGTATATGTAGAATTTGATTATAGCGTCCTTCACATTTTCAAAAACGCGTTTCTGTTTGCACAATATTATACAAACCAGGTAAAAATTGAGGCAGTCTACAATTTAGTCTCGATGTCTCTGGGTCAGATCTGTAGATTGGTGCGGTTGAGGCAGGATGCATTATTGTCTGCCTCAGTGTATTTTTTGAAACTACTATTGGAAGTTGTCAAAATCAAAATTTTTCAAATCCTACATCTCATGACACAAACATTTTTAAAAATGTCTTATGCATGAAACTTAATTCACACTTCAAACTCAATGTAAAACTTGACTCCAGGGTCCTTTGATGTTGCATGCATTGTTTGAAAGGTAGATAACACTTAAATTAATTCTGTAATAGTGATTAGGAAAGGATGACTGGACACGTCAGACCTTGGCGAAGAATTGATTTTTGTGTGATCTAAAAAGCAATATAAATTTCTGCAGTGCACATTCACATTTTATCACATTTACTGTCCGTGTGCAAGTTGCTATAATGATATAATCTCTCACTGGTTTCACTTTCTCATCTGAGTCACAGTTTCCTCTTACCTGAAGATTATGTGGATCCTTCTCTTTACATTTTTTTTCTTTAACCAGCTACAGTAGAAGACACTGTACAGATACCCTTAATTCACAGGCTTTATTATGTGTTTTTGTTTTGGGCCTGACTCTTAGTTTTAAGGAATGTCATTTGGAAAAAACATCAGCCTACTGTTGGCCGCAATGTTAACTTTAAACTTGACAGTCCAGAAGGGTCATTCAATACTCCATGCTGAGGTTTTGTCTGAGGATTTTTAGGAAAAAAATCTCTAGATTTTGATGTTAAGAGAAAATGGAGAGGGAAGACAGACATGGGGCTTGTTAACTTAATGAAACACGCAGAGGATCAGTTGTTGTTTTTTTTTTTTGTTTTTTTTTTACTGTGGTGGGAGCCAGAAGCAGAGCCAACAAGTGGTTTGGGTTCATGTCAGGGTCTCCTCTCTCACAGCATAAGTGCAAACGTGACAATGACGCCAGCTTCCACTGTGAGTGGCAGACTCCTTCCTCATCTGGCTTATGATCGGAACTGTCATAAGAACAGGTGCCACGAGCAGCTCTGTGGACCTTATATTACAACATACGATGGAGTGCTTCGAGTTATGTAACAGAATAAATCTTTCTGAGTGAAATTTCTTCTCACAATCAATGTGTTCCTTTTTTATGTGAGGTCATTGCATGCATTGAGAAATATGCTTTTGCCAGGACTCAAATATTTATTATGCTCAAAACTTTGAGCCCAGATGTTGGACCACTTCTCATTTAAACTTCCCTTTGAGTGATGGGTGTCGAATTTACGAGACCTGATTGAATCTGAAAGGTCACTTTCACAATACACATTGCATAACCTTTTCTTTCACTTGAATGTTTAGAGACTGGTTATTTTTTATACTGACCCTCATCCAGATGTTATCTAAACTAATACAACCGGACTGCAGTCACATCTCACGTCATAAGCGTGAGATGTGACTAGAAGAGAGATCTGCACATTACTCACAGGCGGTGACAGACATAGACAGACACATGCGTTGGCACGCAACATACGCGGGAAGTAGACAGAGAAAGAGGGAAGAAGGAAGAACTCAATACCAGTGACTGTTTACAGTTGCCACAGTTTTAGCCCGCCCCTTCCACACAGACACACACATCCCCACAGTCCCACCAGGCAAATGCATCTGCCAGCGAAGATCCGGCCTGAGTGAGTGAACACTTTCCCAGAGATATCAGTGACGTACATATGTGAGCAAACATACTCACAAGTACGCACGCACACACACACACACACACACAAGCTGATGTTGTGTCAGTCACCGTTGGTTTTCATTGTTTTCATTTCTTGCTGGATTGCCTGTTTATTTTAGCAGTCTATCCTCAGGGAGCCGACGGTGGCCCAGTGAGCCATGGGATCCCAGAGAGCTTGTAGTGCTGCCCTTCCTCTATAGCATCAAGGTTTCAGGACGTCCTGGTCGTAAATAACTGTATACCAACTGTACACCATTATGTGAATGTGTCTTAGAGTTTAATTTAATACATTTCCACTGCATCAAAAGTCCAGTAAGGGTGCATTACATGATGATATTTCAGTACAAAACTCCAGAACTCTGTACATGAACAGCATTTCTTTATTAATGGGAGATGTGACACCTTCGTTGTGTAACCAGGTCCTTAAACTTGGGCATAAAAAGGTGCGATGTCCAGGCGGCGACACTGGTGTAAGACACAGCTTCAACTGGTTCTGTTTTGTGGTTCTTACCTCTGTGTGTTTGGGATAATTTTGTGCATTCCCACCCTTCATTATGACCACTGTTTCATTGCAAATCAAGGACGATGGTGTCATACTTCCCTCGGTCCAGTCATCCTCAAATGTGTGATTTTCACTGTCAACCTTTCTTTTTTAGTATCGGCTAGTTTTGAACTTTTTCAACCAGACCTTCAACATCTGACAACAACCCTGCTAACTGTGGCGACTAATGGGCAGCTGAATGATGACAGCTGAAGTGACGTGATAGTGATGTGTCACTCAAAAGAGGTGCGGGTCAGGTTGCAGTTAAATTTTGTTCCCAGTCTGGATTAAATTGTTATTCAGTCCAGATCTGGCTGGGAGTCCACTTACTGAGTATGTATGGTATCTATGATATGTACTGTATGCCTAAATACTGGAATGTTGTATGTATTTAGTGTTTTTGTGTGTGCTTTTGAGTGTGAGTTAGACAGACCCAGACATCACCTTCATTTCATACTTCTGTTGAGTCAGGAAGTTCTCCAGGTCTGGACTTAAACAGTATCAGCAGCCTGTCCTGTTCATGGTATGGCTGACACTGGAAAGAATGTAGCAATGAAAACTGGTAAAAAAAAAAAAAAAAAAAAAGGATGGGGGGTTTTAGCGATGGAGGGTTGGTAAATTTAAAGGCATGACAGACAGACTGGAGGGAGGGGATACCAGGGCAGGTACTGTAGCATTAGGGCCCTGATCAGACAGAGCACTTTTTAGCAGCCTTGAGTGGCTTTCTGTGGTGGTGACAACAACAAGTGGAGATAACCAGACCAGTCTGAGACAAACTAGTGGCTGTTACTGGATACCTGGAGCCATATGAGCTATATCAAACAACACAGCAGAGACTCAGAGAAATAAAATGTTATTTTGTGATTGTTTCACAGCAGTTATATTCTAAAGCACAAATAAACATCGTCACCCCTCCACACACCTCCGTACAACCCTGCAGGTAGGTGCCCCATTGACAGATTTGGTGTGAATGCAGCCTTTGACACAGGTTCATACGCAGGTTTTGCACAGGATGGTGATCAGAGTCTAGACGCTTTGTAGGCAATATGAGAAGGACAGTGTTTGCTTTCCATGAAACTGATCTGCCTGCGTCTTGTTCCCTCACTTTTTCAACTCTTTTTGTCTTTTCCTTTCCTCACCTCTGACTGTAATCAAGGAATTTGGAACATAACTTGCGAGGGTAGTGTGTTTTGGCATTGACACTACAGACTTCTGATCTTGTTTTATGAGAGAGTATTAATTCTGACTAATGTGTACAGCTAGAACATATCTTATGGAAGAGTGCAAGAAAATATGCTCTCATTTGTAAAGTAAATTATTTGGCAGCAATGACCATGTTCTTTGGGAAAACCCAGCACAATGCTGTCAGATCCGAGCGTATGAAAAGTTTAAGAAAAGAGCAGTAAATTGGAGATTAATTAGACCGTATGGTTCAACTGAAGTCGTGACCACTACTTGCTGTTACAGAAACAAAAGTCTATTCATTATGTACCTCATCTTACAGATGTACCACAAATTAGAAAAACAGTGCACAGTTTCATTTTTTTCAAATGTTCAGGGAGACAAGATGAACATAAATGAGATGGCTGCTTTCATTTTAATCATCATTTTTCCAGAAAAACTGAGAAAATATTACACGTGTTCACATAAATGCAGTACAGTTGCAACCACCAACTGTAGCAGCTCCACTAGAATATGATGAACACCAATCCTCTTCTCAGTGGTATTTTAGCCACTGAGGGATGATAGTTGTGTTAATATGTGTTGTCGTACCACCCCCCAGCAGCTTTGTGTCTTCCTTTTCTGTGATCCACTGCAGGCCTTTGCCTACCTGTCTCAGACGTCTGTTATGCAGACACCTGACCTGTTGCTCTGTCCAGAGGAGACATATGAGACACACAGACTGTATTCTGTGTCACTGTATTCTCACACTAAAAATGCTTTTACTTTTTGCCTGCATTCTCTCTTTAAAGAAGAATCTCACGTACGGTAGCTAATATTGTTGATTAGCTCTTGCAAACTGTAAATGTTATGTTTTGGTTGAGCTTTAGATTTACGTATATTTCAGAGACAGATTTCTTATTTAATGCTGCAAAATTGTAAGGTTACATACATACCAGAGAACTTTGTCATAGTCAGCAGATTCTATACAATAAATACAGCAAAAATATTAGAAAAATGCACATAAAGAAACACCCTCAATAAACCAGAAGGATCAAAGGTCTTGGGGGTTAAAGAGCACAGATTAATCATGGTACCGCACTGACCAGGTTCATCAGTCCTTCCCTGTGTCCTGTGTTTACTTTGGACATTCCCCCTTCCACAGCTTAACACTGCACTTTTCCAGAGCAGGTGCGAGGGGGTGCTGAGTAATCCGAACACGTCTAGTTTTGGGGGTTGGTCTGAGATAACCACCGAATCCCTCCATCCCGGCTTCTTGACCTGCAATCAAAAGCCTGACTTTGAGAGGGCAGAGTGGGAGGAGGGGATTGGAGGCCACATGGCCACATGCTACTCATCCACCTGCATACTGACAGGCAGACAGGCCATGTCACAACAATCCCAAACACCCCTGTGCCCTGGCCTAACCTTAGCCAACCCCCTCCCCACCACAGCTAACCCCTGGTGACCCTTGCAGCCATCTGTTACAGGGCTCTGGGATGTGTTGATAGGCTCGGGGGAAGTGGGGTGAGAGGTGGGGCTGGGGTTGGGATTGGAGCTCCTGGACTGGTGATGGGGACTGAGGAGCTTTGAGGGAATTTGTACACGAAGCATGACCAGGTTCAAAGTGACACATTGCACTGATTATCCATAAAATTACATTTTTCAACACATGTCTACTTAAATACATGCACAAAGGTTATGGGATGGCCATTAATCTGGATGCATTATGGTGGGTCATTCTGTTAAGGAGCACACCATACATTCACAACAGCTTGAGAAGGGAGTTTTGGCTCATGTTACAGTGTTGCATCCATCTCTGCCCGCTGTCTGTCTTCACTGGAGCCATCGGTGCTGCAATTAAACCCATCAGGAGGAGGAGGACGCCTCAGTCCCCCTTAAATACAAACAAACAACCAGTTTCCCAACTTATATGAAATTATCTTTTTCAACAAACATTTGCATTTGTTTTGTCGTTCAAATATGAAAAAATAAATAAAAATTTGAGCTGTACCAGCTTGTTTTCAAGGGGGATCCCATCTTGCCATATGGGTAGGGTTTCACTCATTGCAGCTGAACAGTTTTTCCATACAGTTGGACATACAGTACTCCGTTCTGAATAGGATAAAACAAGCTGTATAAAGTGTGATATTTTATACTTATGTACATTTGCGCTCCAGGGTCATGTATCAGAGAGGGACAGTCAACTAATGTATGTTTAAAAATAATAACAATAATTGCAAGATCAATTCATTTTCTCTTTTCTTCTGAGCTTAAAAAAATTAAAAACCCAATACATAGGAAAGTATTAAAGTGATTACTCTTCCCTTTGCCAAAAACACTGGGCCTGCACATTTTATTTACTGTATTGTATGTTTCCTGTTATCCCTCAAACCTCATATGTACAAACTGTTATGAACTTAATCACAGAAATCTTAATAGACCTATTTGGTATAGCTATAGATCTTATGAACATCCATCATTTTAATCATGTTTTACAGCCGAGGTCTCCTAGACCCAAAACAAAATAAATGTAGCGGCCCTCTGAAACATGTCATCAGATTTAAATCCAATTCAAAAAAATTAGTAAAAGTCATGAATCATCAAGTTGATAAAATGATGAAGTTTTTTTGGACACCAAACAGAATATATGAGTTAAGTTTGGGTTTTCTTGTCCAGCTATGAACCTGTTCTCCATCAAAATGCACAACCGAGCATTCAACCAGCCAACTTTGTCTTTCCCGAAACTCCTTTTTCCTACAATGTTTTCCTTTTTTTATTCCACCAGTTGAAGTTTAGAGGATGAGCATGTGGCAATGAAACAGCCGTGGAACAGGTGTGTTCCTCTCTTACCACTGGAGACATCAGGTGGTTTTCTTCCCCCTCTCCATTTCTGTCCTCATTTGGTCAGAAGAGGGCCACTCTGTCTCTCCCAACCCAATACTATGAACTACTACTACAGCTGACCTTTGCCCTGTCCTCCCTGGGCTATTTTTACTGGCATGTGCTTGACATGTACCCAGTGACCAGAGAGAGGAGGGGCATCATTCGCCCAGCTATACTCAGTTCTCTGCCAGGCCTGTACTGCAGCCATTTTCACTTCTTGTTGGTTTCGTGGCCTTTTTCCCTCCAGTCTGGTCTTTAGCAAACAGTGTTGAACAGCAACACTTCATGCCACAGTCATGTGATTACTTTTTTCAATAACATGTAAGTGTCAGGGGTTACAAATTGAATTCCAGTAATCACATTGCATTCACTAATCCCAGTAATACTTTGTTATTTTGACATTTTTTTTGAGGGGGGGGTCGGTTTTGTTTAGTATATGTGCTGTCCTAGAAGGAGTCAAATGGGAGGTTGTTAACAGTTTCATCTCTGTGCATTCAGTGAGCAGACTGGTCCCAGATGTTTTAGCTTGGTGCAAGGGCTTAAGTGTGTGCGAACCCTCCAGCTTCACTGTGAGGACGGGAGCTCTGGACAGCTGCAGGCAGTCACTGTGGCTAACGTTAAGCTAGCTGATGGTCGGTAAATACCTCCAAAACTGTAGGCTGGCTGTTTGTTAAGTCAGTTTCTTGTTTATTTCTACACGTCAAATACAGAAGATGAGACGTGTAGGTGTGAGTAACCAAAGAAAAATAAAAAGTAATGTAATAAATTACTTTTTACCAATAAGTAAATCGTAAAAAGCAATGTAATTACTTTTTTTAATACGTAAAGAGTAGTTGGTCACATTTATAACTAACCTGCTCAACATTATTAGCAACTGAAGCACATTATGAGTTGGACTGAGGTCAAATGAACTCCATCTGTTTAGGAACATCCTGCTGCGTAGTCCTAAAATTGTGGGGTTATGTATAAAAACACTACTAGTCCTACACCAGTTAACACTAAATATGGGTATGAACAGCCTTAAATAACTTCAAATTTAAAATTAACTTTAAACCTGATAGTCAGTGTTTCATTTCAGATCCAAAACCATGAAAAACATATAACTGTCCTGATGCTTTCTGACTGCACTATACCTGTAATTTACAGCATAAAGTAGTAAATTATTAAGTGGGTCTTTATCTAGTCACTGGTTAATAACAATTTAATATAATATGATTGTCTGTAAAGTAACTTTCCCCAACAGTGATCCACTTACAAAAATACACAGTAATACTGGTAATGGTTATTCTGGCACAGACGCACATTTCTAAATTTTAATGAAAATGACAGCTGATTATCATATTCTGTATTGTTTACATACAGTCATGCCAAGAATAGCTAAACAACTAAAAGAGGGAACGTTTACGGCTTCTGTTACATTTTGAAAAGGTTCATGATGTAGCAGATTCTCCTTCAGTCATGTTCATCCCTATATAGCCATTTAGGCCAATTGGGGGCAGTCAAACAAGTTATTAACACAACATTAACATATTACCACCTTATTATGGCTAACATGTTAGCAGACAGTCACATCCAGCAGGCACAAGGCAACATTAGGATTCATTTGGAGTTGAGTCTTTGGCTTCATGAAGGAAATATCTGGTATTTTAGCTATTAGATGTTGTATTTCCTTCACCAGCTACTCGCTAACTTTGTCTGTCAGCTGTTTGTTGTTGGGCTGGAAGTGTACAGTGGGGTTTTTTCAAAGCTTTTTCACTTAAAACAGCTGCCTCCTGTAACTGGAAACAAGGTTGATGAAAGCAGAATTGCTGGCCTGAAAATCAAAACAGAGCTAAAATAAGAGAACCGGCTCAGTAGAGCTGTGGGGGGACTGCAGAGTTGATCATAAGTCTCTGCGGGTTTGTCACTATGCGCTTAGTTAATATAAGAACGCTGATTAGTGCAGCTTTGAAAGTCAACCTTATGAACTTCCAAAATTAACTTAATTCTCAAGGAAATGGCATTCATCAAAGCCATTTCATGCCTATTAGACAGTGTGACTACATTATTACTACTGTATGATGTCTGTGTGAGCAATTTCACCTTCGTTATTTATGGCAAGGAGACAGAAACATCAAATGCCGAAAGCAGAAAAATCCAGGCCAGTCACGTATTGATGCTTTTGCAATAACATCCTGAAGGTTGTATTATTAGTTTAAGTCTTTGAGTCAGGGACATGAGGCAGGCAGCCCAGGAGGGCCCTTACTGTCCAGATGGTGACAGCACTCTGATGGTTTTGCCTTTGAGGCGCCAAGATGGAAACATTTGGAATAGGAATGAGTCACACGTACCGGTCACAGGATGGACAGGCACTCATGACGCCAGAAAACACACACACACACACATATATATACAATTTGTGTGTGCACATGAACACACACTGGTTCACACACATACACACACAGAGGATACGTATTGTAACCGTATCACAGATTTGCTTACATAATGGCCACAGACTTAAATAATGGCCACAGACATTCAGTACACAAAGTTGTATTTGTAAATACCGCACACACACACACGTGCACACCCACACATTTTCAGTCAATTTATTTTTAATACAATGCATTATATCTGAGTAGAATGAATACAATGCAAGTATATACATTTTGCTTTCTGCTTTGAGGTTTTGCACTCTATCTGATGAAGTGTAAACTGACTTTTCTGTATATTCATATGCAAGCAGGAGGCTTGACACTCGCTCTCGCTCCAAATGGTGACAAGTTTCCTTGTGTGACAATGAGCAACAGGCTTTAGCAGGAAACGAGACACCTGTTGCTCCAATCCAGTTACCACACTTTGCCAACCAAACATTTTGCCAACCAATATTAGACCAGACTAATATTGATTTTAAGATTTTCCCTCCAAAGTCAGTAAACTTAATTCCTATCGCACCTTGCAAAACAAATATTATACTCTGCAGAAATAAAAGACAAACAGGGATGAAAAAGAAGAAAAAGACCGAGTAAAAACATCAGGAAAATGCCTGTGAAAACAAGTGTGTTTTATATAATGAGTATCATTTGGCGTTTATGAGAGGGTGAGGATCTAAAATAAAACTTTTGTGTATCTCACATTCAGTTGTGATCAGTTCTCTTTGTCTCTAACTACCTTAGGCAACCATTTCATCTGTTGGGAATATCTAACTCAGATGACGCTCTCTCTTACAATTGTTGACTTATAGCTTTTACAGTAAGCCTCTGTACCTGTCCAGAATCCATAAAGAAAGTAGAATCTGTGCCAAAAAAGCCCAAATACTTTACGACAAAATTGGTCATGTCGTTGCCTTCCAAAATGACTCAAATGAGGCATTTGAAAACTTGAAATTACTTGGTTAAGGTTATGAAAAGCTCATGCTCATAATTGGGATAAGTGATGTCTGAGGTTGGCCTCCTGTCTACCAAAAAAAAAAAAAAAAAAGCGGCTAAGCTAGCAGCAAAAGCCAGGCAGTAATAGGCCCAAAATCAGATGATCAAAAGCAGGATTAGACAAGATAGGTTTGGCAAGATGGGTTCGGAGCTAATTAGTCCACAAGCGTACAGTAGTTGCTCGTCCACAAGGCCAAAATCAGAGCCACAAAGTAGAGGAGAAACTAGCAGGCAAAACAGTTCACAGAAGCAAACACAGATTAAACGGATTATCCCCCTGTCATCCACCCTCTCTGCTCCAAAATAGACCATCTAATTCCCCCCATCTTGTCATCTGGACCCCCTGTGGAGAACAAATTACCATTTTCCAGAGTCACAACTCTATTCCATGGCGTAAGGGAGAAGAAAAGATTGTAATCCTCCTCTCAGGAAGCATTACGCAGGACTTCCAGTGGTGCTGTTACATTTTCCCATAAACTAAAGGTTGTACTTTCTTTGCTTGTAAAAGTACATTTAGCGAACGCTGAAGAACGAGAAGTCGCACTATTTGACCATTTGAGGCAGACGTGGTGAAAGACAAATTCAAACATAGATGTGGGGTGATGATACAGATGTTTGCGGCCTTTTGAAATAGTTGGTCTCTTTAAAATCTCAAGTACAAAATATAATGATTACTTCTTCACATTTGATATATATAACACCAGTACATCTCTCAATGAAAGCTTCATAACACCTTTAAAAGATTTAGAAGAGTTAATTACTAAAGAAACACAATATACAATTTAAATAATATCATAGACATGATAGAAACAGTAAAGATCTTAAGTACAGTGCAAAATGTAAACTACTGTAAGTTGGATAAATGTCAGTGGATTCATGGCAGACTGCCGCTCTGTGTTGTCCTGGTCTGAAAGAGAAACACTGACATCAAGTGGCCAAATATATTATTACAGATACATGCAGGCATCTACAATAAACTGGGTTCATACAGAAAGTTTTACTGCAACAGGCTGTTTAGTAGAACACTATTTGAATAACCAAAGTAAAGCCACAAAAAACAATTGAATGTTGGTATTAGACCATTTTTATAAACATTAATTGTGTTTCTTTCTTCATGAAGCCATTTTATGTTCTAAAATAGATTTTCTAGGGTGTGCAATAACTAGAATTGATTATTTTTTTACCACTGAAGCCACTAATTTATTATAAGTAATACAATTAATCATTACTGAATATGTCTCGGTTTGCAACTCCATTGTTTTCAAGTGTCGATCACTTACAGGATCAAGGTGCAGTGACGGGCCAATGAATAACAACACATACAAGCAGCCAATGCTGATGAGGGCAAAAATTCACAGAACTAACAGATACATGAGCCGAGTTCATACAGTTCAAAACATATTAGACGGGAGAGGTTGTCAGAAATGTGGCGACTCTACTTTGCACAACTTGTGACATTTTCCTTTTTCTGCACTTATAATCAGATCAGTTTTAGCTGCAGCATTTGTTTCCTCAGTGTGCAGAGAACGATTGAAGACAGAAACATGCAAAAAGAAGCTTTGTACAAGTCTGTAGATGTTTGGTAGATGCTCTGATTTCCAAAACTCTACCACTGATGGCACTGATGTTCATTTCAAGTCTTATAGTTCACAGATTCTGTTTGAAGCTCCACAAGCACAAGCCTGCTTTTTATTTGCTTGATGTGAACAAGCTTAATTAGGAATGTGTTTCTGCCATCGCTCTGCCTATTCATCACTGAGTCTAACTGTAGAGTTTTGATTAGTTCGGTTTGTAGATCACAGCATCGTTGCTGACGAGAGGACGCCGCATCTGAGTGTGTTACAATCACTCTGTAAACTCAGTTGACAGCTGCTGTCTGTAATTCAAAAAGGGAAACTCTTAAAGTCTTAAACTCTAAATCCTTTCAGCATGGCTATGAAATGTCCAGTTCCTCTACCAGGAAAAGAGATCATGTCATTACATTCTTAGCATCACTACCCATTTGTTGAAGGATTGAGTTTAATATTTCATTTTTTATGTATTTTTTTTCTTTAAAGCTCTTCAGCAGGCTCTACTTTATAGTGTTATCAGAGTTATCTTCTTTTAAATTATTTCCTAAAACTCCTTTTTATCAATTTGCCACCCAAATATTTTCTTGATATTTTATTATTTCTTATATTAATTTTATTCATTTTTGATTGTTTTTGATTGATTCTGGCTTGACTTTTGTTCTTGTACCTTTGTTTGTTTTGAGTGCTGTACAACTATACAACTTTATTATGATTATGATTATTATTGTGTAATACAAAATCCCAAACTTCAGTCTGTCAAACTCTTTCACTAATTCTGTAGTAATGTCTTAAAATTCTGATGGTTTCTTGCTTTGGCCTTGTTGGTACAACTTTGATAATATATGCCACATTATTTATGGATTTGAACTTGGCTTGTAAGGAATGTTTATGCACAAAACAATAGTATATGAGAATGAACTCAACACCCATGTTTGTTGTTGCCTCCAGTAAAACTACTGCCTACTAAGCATCACCGGAGTACTGGCCAGAGTTGTAAATGCTGCTTATTAGATTTGGTCAAAGTATACTGTTATTCATTACATTTTCAGTGGGAGTCATGCTTAAAATGAAGCTGAAATTTGCAAAGATAGAAACAAATTATTGTAGTGCAGGTGTCATGTAAACCCAGGCTTTCATAGTGCATGTCTACTGAGACTAATATTGTATCTAATGTGACTAATGCGAAACAAAGTTTTGAATATTGCTGAGATTGCCTTAGACTAAATTTGGTCAAGACCATGCCGGTTGAATATTACAACCTTAACATCCTTTAACTTTAACTTTCTTCAATCCAGTGAAATATTAGAGGGTTTTCTCCATTCCTAAACATTACCATGCTTTTTATATCGTTTTGTTTTAAGGGTCTCAAGACTGGAGAAAATGCAACCTCATGACATCAGTGAAAAAACATGAATGACATTGTCCAAAGGCATTTTATATCGTCACATTCCTGTTAACTGGCTGCACATTCGAAGTGTCTGCATTTTTTCCTTATTTTATTAAGCTGGTAAGGGTACAGAAAATTGCTGTACATAAAATTTTATTATAACAATTTCTCACTTTTATAGAGTAATGCAGTGATGTCATGAGATTGCACTACCAGTGATCCCGGCAGTTGAAGCTACATTAGACATTGGACTCTGTTTTTTAATAGAAAAGCCATTTGTCGCTCTTGTACTGTAAATCACAAATTATTGCTGCAACGGAGTCACGTCTCATCCTCCCGAAGCAAAATACCTGTGACTCACCATAGTTTGGCTTCAGGTAGAGTCACGAGTGAAGTGAAACTTTAAGAGAAAACTGCTGTGAGTGAGTGCTGAAGTCACCAGTAACAGATTATCTGCCTCTCTTAACATTTTCAATAAGAGACGCATCCTTACACATGTAGTAACAATACCCATTACAGTAAGCCAATTGTGTTTTTTTTTCCCAGGATGGTGAAGTCATGACCTGCCCTACTCCACCTCTGATTGGCTAGTACTCATTGCCTTCATTGGTTGGGTTGGTTAGGTCAAAGCTGCTCTTTGACTAACTTTCTGAACTGTCTCTGGTTAGGTTTAGGCATGAGGAGTGAGATTGGTTAGGGTTAAGGTAAGAATATCAGGGTAAACCAATCAGAGGCAGAATAGGGCAGGTCATGACTTTGCCATCCTGGGGAAAAAAATATGGTTTACATTAAGTGGTAAAATAAGATCCTTACTCAGCTTTGTAAAGCACTGACTCTACATTTTATCTCATCTAATAATAATAAAATCTCAAATAATCTTGCTTTTAATTTGACAAGCAAACATTAGTCATTTCTAGTTGACATTGTGGGTGTATGTGATGTGCTATTGTGTGTAGCTTTGTATTTTGTATAATGTGTCCTGTGTACTTTGTACTGTTTGTTATTTTGCTTTTAATTGTAACCTGCTGAAGGGACGGCAGATGAAAATGAGCTATAAGCTAACTCTGGTTCAGTCCATCAATGGTAGCATTTATGTTTAACTGTACATGGTCCCAGTAAATAAATAAGACATAACATCTGATAAACCTAAGATGCATTGCACACATAAATAACATGTTTATGCCACTGATCAGACTCTAAAAAAGCAGTAATGACTCCCACATGACAGGCTTTTATCTTCCAAACATCGCAGTTAGGAAGATATTATGTAGTTTATGTCTTAATGTCCTATTTATTAGACAGATCTTAATGTAAAAGTAAAAGCTGTTTCATGGTGTCATTAATTTGCCCTGCCTCTGTGCCATAAGTTAGCCAGGAACATAAAAAAGGTTTTATTGCAGTAGTCCGATTCTCTTTAAGTGGTTGTTATGTTAAATGGACCATCAAAAATGCTTTTTATTTTTTTGTAAAACTCTTCCAGAAATGAGGATTTTATTAATGAAAGCAAATATCTTCATGACAAACTAACCTAAACCCTTATTTTGTTAATAGTCAGTGTAACAACAAACTGCATGTTTAAAAAAAAAAAAAGAACAAACTTTTCCTCAAACATTTTGATTTGTACTGCTTTTTAATGTGTTTTTTTTTTCCATCAGAAATAGTAAAAGCCATACAATGTAGCAAACCAAAAATGACAAAGCTCTATACAGGCATAGTAGCTCATTCACACACATTCTACAGTCCAGACTGATCTGTCAAAGTGGGCAGACGCCACCGGGGTTTCCATCTTTCGGCAAACAAATGGCTAACATTAGGTTTGAAGGTGATGAAGTCCCCTTTTTCTCGACAAGCATCGTGTAGGCAAAAAAAATATAGATTCTTATGTCTCATAAGCCAAGTCAAGACACTGAAACGTGACAGTCATCATAGGAAAAACAAAACTGGATTACTACCTATGGGCGTCGTTCTTGAAAAGAGTGGACTGAGTAAGATTTGCAGATACTGTGTAAAGATTACAGTCAGCAGCGTTAAGGTAACGACTTGAGCATGCAGGCTTCTGTTAATAAATAATGGAACACTCTAGTCAGATATAAAAAGCCCTGTAAGTGCTGTATTTTTTCTTTTTTTTTTTTTTTTAATTTTTGAAGAAGTACATTTGAGTCAATGTAGGCCCTCAAACTAACCCTTATTTAATCAGTTTACATCATTCTGCCAACTGATCCTACTGTAAGGTATCAGGAAAAAAAAAAGGAACCAGTTGTAATCTGTATTACTCGATCCTTGAATGGGACTTTTTTTTAAAAAAATGCAAAAGCAAGACTAAACATTAAAATTAAAGATCTTTAAGTTATTTTTCTCTGTGATCAAATTATTTTAACTCAAACATTTACCCTTTGACGTGCCATGATCACAGCTAAAACACTGTATTAGAATAAAAAGTGGCTCTTGTTGTAATGATCTTTCTACACCACATGAGGGCAGCAGCTACTGACTGAACTGGTTTTGCTCTTGACAAGTTTCAGACCCCCTCTGCTGCCACCGCACACACGCAAAAATGACATGAAATGGGGTCTGTCAGCTTTTCATTTGTACAAACACACTGATAATACTTTGACATTTTAAGTGCTAAACTTGGACAATGTATTTTCTAGGCAGGTTTAAGTTAATAAAACAATTGTGTTGGCGTCACTTTAGAATAACTCCAATTTGGACTTTTATAACAACAATCTTTCATACAAAATATTTCCCCTCTTTTAAAAAAAAAAAAAAAAAAAAACACAAATAGCCTCCCCAAGAAGCTTCTTTGATGCTGAAAACAAGAATGTTAACAAAAGGAAGTAATGCTGTGAAAAAAAAAAACATTCAAAAAACAACAGTGATACACTTTTAAATGCACACACTTTACACCTTATATATGTCAACGCACTTGACTTTAGCCAAAATAAAAAGCATTCTTTTCTTCTCGTTTTTCAGTAATCATGATGTATACTTTATAATACATGTATACAAGATAACATAGAGCAACAAAGCAAAAAAATAAATATCTTAAGTCACTGTTTGGAAGTTTTATATATATCTATATATGTATATTTATATGTATAGCTTACTTTTGGGTAGGGTGTGAGTGTTATAACAGTTTTGGCCGGCTGACGCAAAGAGCTGCTTTCTATTGACAGAAACTTTCGATGCAGAAAAACTGAAGAGCGGTAGAATCGGACCAAGACTTTTCTATAAAGATCGTCCTCACAAAACAACGTCCGGCCCTTCAGTAATGAGGGAAATAGTGCGGCTATGTGCTGTGAACAGAGACTGGTGGCAGATAGGAAGCTAATCCTCTACTTTGCTTGTCTGACAGACCTTAGTGTGGATGTAATGACTCGATTACCTTCTCGGTAATGCTTTTCTGTGTTCACACGGAGACAGCAAATCTGGTTTAGCTGATATTGTCGGACTGTAGCTGCACTTTAACATCCGTCGCATGTTTATCGACACTACTACATCAAACAGGGAAGGACCTGTGGAATTTTGCAGAACATCCTTATTTCCAAGTTCGGCTATTTGCATATTTAAGACGGCCTGGATGAATTTTATGTTCTTCTTTTTCTTAAAAAGCTCTGCATTACAAAAGAAAGTCAGGCACCAAATGTCATCTAGAACAGTCCTACTCATAAAGCAATCTAGAGTATTTACACAGACCTCGCCGGCTGCAAAAAATGTCCAAAAACATTGTTTGCAAGATGGCTACGGTGCAAAAATTGACCTACAGTATCAGTACATACAGAAAAGAAACAGTTCGGTATTTTTTGATTAAGCAGCCATATTTGTTTTACAAAAGAATACTTCCGACCCTCTGACAGTGGCACACTATTCACGCCCTGACTACTTTTTTAAAATCTTTGGTTGACCAGTCAAAAGCCTGATAGATTTACAATCCACCTTTACATCACACAACTTGACTTCTTCTTTTAAAAAAATAAAAAATAAACAATTGCTTAAAAATAACATTTGCACACACAATGTCATTCCCCCCTTTTTGCTGTTCATGTGTTACCCCTCCGTGGAGATCGAAACCGCCTCCCGTCCTATTGTCACACAGAGCCACGCCCCATCCTGCACTTCCTCTGGTCCATTCTGTCCGTCCAAGAAGAAAAGCACATGCATGCAAGCCACACACACACACACAACACTTTTTCTTTCTGTCTTGTTCTCTTTCATTTGCTTACATACACAAACACACACACACACACACACACACACACACACGCACACACGCTTGCTTAAATGTAAAAGAGCAGGAAAAAATAAGGTGAGGTGTAAAACCAAAATGCTAAATTGTCCAAAGCAGAAAGGAAGTGTCTGTGGTTTAAAAGGAAAGAAAATAACCAAAGGCATTTAAAAAAGCGCCAGGGTTTGCTGACAGCTCTCATCGTTTCTGCGAGCCAATCATCTTCAAGACGAAGTTGACGATGGCGCTGGCGGGCTGGTCAGCGTCCAGCTCAGCGAAGAGGTGGCTGATGTTGTCGGTTGTGCTTCCCTGCTTTCGTGCCACAAACCCAAACAACCTGGAAAGATAAAGGTAGAGATGGTTGTAAGATAAAGTTGGAGTTATTCTATATTCTTATTATTGTCAACAAATTCTATTAAAAGACTTTCACATTTGACAAAATCAAATGAAGAAATTTCATCCATAGAAGTTTTACTTACTTAGCTGTGCCTCCCTCAGGTTTGCTCCATCTGTGAAGATTTCATGAAATTTTTATGTCAATTTTAACATTTTAACACTGAAAAATACAAGCAAACTGTGGACTTGCTTCAATATTTTCAGGTGTGAGTGAAGATAGTCATTTACTATCATTTCTTAACCTATATATATGCATAATAAGCAACAACAAGTATGATAATAGTATGTATAACAGATGTTTGGACCTTCCTTTGACTGTTAAACATCAATTATCTTGCACCTGAGTAGGTTAAAACAAACAACTGGTGCTATTTTAAATGATGATTATAACGTCTCTGTACTCACTTTCTGTCCTGAGGGTCAATATCGCAGAACGTGACGGTGTTGCAAGGGTAGTGGCGTCGGAAGAAAAGCCTGTAAAAGACGCAAACCAAGATAAGATTATAGAAACATCAAAATACATCAATAAAAAGACATTTTGACGTTCATCTATGTATGTAGAGGCAGATGATACTGTGTGGAGCTGGGTGGTGTTAGCACAGGAACCAGCGAGGCAGAAATGGTGCAGAAAGCAACTTAGGGTAACTTAACTGGTAACAGTGAGAGGTGTTACTAATGCCACTCTACTTGTGATGCAGGTTTTGAAGTATGGGTTAAATATATATATGATATTTTTATATATACAGTACTGTGCAAAAGTTTTAGGTACTTTAGATGTTTAGTATCTTATCCATAATGCATCCATAAGAGATCAGTCCCAAATTTATTCTGCAGCATGACAACGACCCCAAACGTAGAGCCAGAGTCATAAAGATCTATCTTCAGCTACAAGGAGAACAAGGAGTCCTGCAACAGATGGTCTGGCCCCCACAGAGCTCTGTTCTCAACATCATGGAGTCAGTCTGGGATTAACATGAAGAGACAGAAAGCAGCTGAGACGCCAAAATCCACAGAAGAAGTGTGGCAACTTCTCCAAGATGCAGGAACAACCGACCTGCCAAGTACCTTGAAAAACTGTGTATCGAGGAGATCTGCTGCTGTTTTAAAGGCAAAGCGTCCTCATACCAAATATTGATCTGATTTCGTTTTCTTCTGTTTATTGCACTTTGTAAAGAGTCAATTGATGAAGAAAAACTTGCTATGGCGTTATTTTTTAAAGCATTTCCACTTTACTTTTAGTGCCTAAAACTTTTGCACAATACCCAAACAAAACTGGGCTCTTGATTGAAATACTTGAGTAAATAAAAAGACCCTAATCCCTTAATCCTGTGTTAGCAGTTATTTATTGCTTTTGACTGTGTGCGGTGACACATGTTGATACTTGCTCCTCAAAACCAAATATATTTCTCAAGACATGTTCAAAGCTCTCTACAAACACGTCTGCATCAACATCTCCAGATGTCGTGCAATGTTTGTCTTGTGAGACATCAATAAAACAATCTCCAGACGTCGTTAAGCACTGAGCAGGCAGCATCCGTACTTACTTCCTCTGGTTGTCAGTCAGTGTGATGCCTTGCGAAGACACCTTGAAGTGCACAACGGTGGCAGTAAGTGAAGAAGCGGCAGCCAGTGTCTCAGATATGGCCTTGGCGATAGCCTGAGGGCCCGTCAGGGACTCCATCTCCACTGAGTTGATGTAGAGCACGTTGCATGCTGGGAAGAGAGCAGACGTCCCGGTCAGATAACTAAAGAAACATAAATTTCACTCCTTCTGTGAGCACAAAGAACTGTACATGTTGTATTGTTTCCAAAATGAATCCTGTAGCATGTTATTAATGACTGTTAAAGTAAACATTACTGCCTGTTCATGCATACATTTCAATGTCTTCTCATTAGAGAGCATGCTTTCTGGAACAAAGCCGGGGTTTAAATCCATCCAAATCATTCCACATACAACATTCTTGCCTGTTGTTATTGACGAGAAGCGGGACACTGATGTTAAGAGACAAAATCTAAAGACATCTCTAAAGGAATTCATGTCCATAGGTCCGTTTGTTTTTATCTTCATTTGTGCAAGTACCAACACATACAGACAGACAAGAAAAACGCATAGGATGCACATTCCAGATGTAGGTTTCCGAATAAAAGTTCACAGGGTTTACCATGGGAATCAGCAGGGGCCCTCTGCACTGGGATAACAAGGACGTCATGTTGTCAGTCAAGTGAATTGGATGATTCAGGACATCAATAGTACTTATGTCCTAGAATCTCAAAGCTGTATCGGCTGTATTTGAATCTCTAAATGTGAGACTGGTATAAGTTTAGAGGGCTGCTTTTAAAAGTGTGAGTGAGTCTATGTTTTTACCTGCTCCTTGTTTCAGTCGCTCAGCCAGTGGATTTGTTGTCGCCACCTCTGGCACCTCCTCAATGAGATCTACATAAAACAAACAACATAATGCTTTAATTTCAGTTTTCATTTAGTTGCACTGGTGTATGTTCACAATCTCCATCACTAAAAGTCAGCACACGCCTATGTCTATGTTAAGGGTTGCATAGGTTCCAATCTCTCCACTGATTATTATCACACTCTTATTATTATATTTACCTGTAATAAAGAAAACAATGGTAATATGTTATAAATCATAACTAGCACTAAAACAGATGAAAATGCCTGGAGCAAAATTAAGTTAAAATGTGGGGCAACTAAGTAATATTCTGAACATAAAATGTTTAAAAATGCAACTAAGTATTATTTTCATTATCGATTAATCTGCCAATTATTCTCTTGATCAATCGGTTGTGTTTATTTCTCAATCAGAATCTCCTGAAGCCCGATGTGACGTCTTCAAAATCACTTGTTTTGTCAGACAAACAGTTTAAAAGCAAAGACTAGTCCATTTACTCTCCCATAACTTGAAGAAAGCGGCAAATTATAATGGAGACGCTGTAACTAGAAAATGTTTTGCTTTAAAAAGTTACTTCAACAATTAATTGTTTATCAAAATAGTTGCAAATTAATTTTCTGTTGATTAATCATTTCAGCTCTAAACCTGATGCACTCCTTATGAATGTTAAGGCAACTGAGTGCTGCTGGAGAAATCACTGATTGAGGACTGAACATATTAATGTTGGTCAGACACACAAACACACTGTAGATACACCTGACACCACTCACACAAGTTCTCACGGTCTGACATGTTGACATTGATCACAGTAAGCAAATGCTGAACTTGTGTAAAAGGCTTTCAGTTTAAATAGAGCTTTCATCTGTAGAAATTCCATTAACATAATGTGATTTCTGAGAAACAACAAGGAAACAGTTAAAATGCAAAAAAAATCTTCAGTGAGGACACACGCTGCACAGACCTGTGGTAGGGATGAGTAGTTTGCAGGGCAGGGCCAGTGGTGTGATGGCATGTTGGTAGACCAACGCAGAAAGACAGCCTGCCAAACAAACACAAGAAACAATCACAAACAGACATTTATTCATCTTGAACATTTCTTGAATTTCATTCTTTGGAATCCACATTTTGTAGAGAGTGAGCTCCTCAGTGTCCTCAGTTGTAGTTTTTACCTCTTTTCACCAGTGTCAGAAATATTTCACATGAATCTCAGTGTTATTATTAAAACGGTCAGTATGGCTTTAGAGATCTGCTACTTTTTTTGTGATAATAGTGTATTTAAGGAAATAATGTTTAAGTGGTGTGTTGTGGCAATAATTTGGCAAACGTCTGGTTGAATCAACACCAAACACTTTCAAAATAAAATAATTCAAGGTTTTCAAAATAAAGCCAAAATGCATAGGAAAAATAACCAAATACTGGACATTTTTATCAGTTATTGGTTGTATTTGTTGTGATGAGTAACAACTGAGTAAACCTACAGAACAAGTAAATACAATATTCTACATGCATTTTTGTAAAAAATACTATAACATATACTATTATTTATATCTTCTATTTTATTGTACTCTTTCCTATACAAAGTCATATCATTAATTGTTTAATTATGACGCCCATCACCTATTATTCATCCTCTGAGATTAATGGATTTGGTTAAACGTGTTTTGTGGATGATAAAAAAAAACTATTAGTAATATAGAGAAAACTCATCATCCTTCTTATAATCAGCAACTACACACAGTAAAAAGAGAGATGAGTTGAAGATGGAAGAAGAAGAAAGAAGAGGCTAGACAAAAAGTTTACAAAAGTCAGCTTGCCCCATTTTGTATTTGGCAGAAGAGCTCCGTCTCTCTCAGTACATACACACAAACACACACTCGCACAGACACACACACACACGTCATACAGCTTTGTAATTAGTAGGGAGAACATGAGTTAGATCATTTCAGTCAATACTATAATTACAGTCGGATTAAATGTTACAGGAATTGGAAGAAACAAAGGCAGGAGAGGAGCAGCGTACTGATTTGTAAATAAAGGTCTACGAAACACACTCATGTTTGACTTTTCCTCCAAACTCTTAATGGTTTTACTAAACTGTCAGTTCGCGTGTGAGAATGTGTTTCAGGGAGGAGAGAGGGCAGCAGGTGTCTTCACTAACCAAAGTAAGGCTCGTTGGGACAACCCTTCAGTTTCACTCCTTTAGGGCTGCTCTCAATCAGGAAGTGCCTCACCAGCTCATTGGTGATGTCACCTGCAACACAAGAGAGGGAGAGGGGTGAGTAATTCTAGGTCATACTCAGCTGATTAGCACGTAGACATCACCTCATATCTTTGGTATTAGCAGTAAATCAGTCTCCACCTTGACAAATACACAAAACAACTGAGTAGCCGGAATAAATACCTGTTGCATTTGTAACTGCCATGAAATAATCATATCACCCACCATCCTGTCCCTTACCTTTCTTGCTCTGATGCACTGATGGCGGAGGAGAGGCTACCTTCATAGCCAAGCCGTAAGCCCCCCTGAACGAATGACTGTCCCGAATAACGAAGGCTCCGGGCTCCCTGTCTCTCAGCAGGCCGATCGCTGTAACACAGTGGACATTCAGTTATTTCCTGTTATCACAACATTAGTATTCTGGGAACTGATAAACTACGCGACTGATGGATAATGTAGATGGTCTGCTCCTTTCCATTTTTAGCCTTGCTATCAGCGAGGCTCTAGCGATGTCAGACACCAAACCAAAGTGAAACCACTTTGGTCCAGACTGAAATATCTCTACAACTATTGTATGTACTATTGCCATTGAAATGTAATGCATGCATTCATGTCCCCCCTCAGGATGAATTGTAAAAACTCAACAGACTTTTCATCTAGTGCCATCATCAGGCCATTTAATTGAGTCCAATACTTAGTTTGTGACCAAATACCTGCAAAGCTAAAGCCTTTCCCATCAGCCTCAGCTGTAATTTGTGTTATAAACTGGTTAACAAATGTTGGCATGATAACATGCTAAACTAAGATGGCAAACATGGCAAACATTATACTTGCTAAACAAAACATCATGTTAGCATTGTCATTGTGAGCATGTTGGCTGATGTTCGCAATTAGTTCATGTCTTTTTATTTAGGTATTTGTAAGGGATCATGTCCAATATTCTACATAAATATTACTATTTGATGTATTGTATTAGAGTTAGCTTAGAGCTAATTTACATCTCCAGGCCTTTAGCAGGTCACAATTTAAACATACACTCAGTAACATCCAATATAAACAAACAGGAAGAGACACATGATACTAAATTATGCACAGCAGTACATTACTTGTGAGTAGATGTGACAAGATGTGTATGTTAGGGAAATCAAAAAGAGGAGAAGGCATGTGAAATGTGACTTATTTCACTGCACGGACTGAATTTGGATAACAAGAGTTAGATGTCAGAGATGGTAAGCATATTAAAAGATCAAGGTGAACTAAAGAAAAATTGGAGCAAAAAGTGAAAAAGTAAAGATTAACTGAGATTAAGGTGAAACAGGTCCTGACCCTTTGTTTAAAAAATTGCTGTCATTCTGTATTTCATTAAATCTACAACTTTTAACACGACTTTGCTTCAGACACTTCATTGTTCAAAGAGAAGAGCTTCAGATCCATTACTTCACTATTTAGTTCAATGCCTCAGTCTGTCCACATGAGACAGTTTAAGGAAGGACGATGGATGAGATGAGCAATACATGCAGATGTTTCCTAATTCGTTACATATGGTGTGGCTTTCCTTTTGGGAGTGGATGGCACTAAGTACAAACACTGAGTGCATGTGTGTGTGTGTGTGCATGCATGTGTGCATGTGTGATGTCATTGCAGTAGAGCATGTGCTTGTGTTTAACATGATATAATCCAATATGGACTGTGAGCCAATGCAGATGGGGCAGCCAATAGCCACTGACCTCATAACCAAAACACATAACCAAACACACAAGTACAGAAATATTTTTGTGTGTACATGTATATTGTGCAGGTTCCTATAAGCATATTCATTATTGTGTATGTGTGTACATGCATTTATCAAACGTGATGAAGGTCCCTTGGCGTCAGTGTGGGAAATTCAAAACCATGACTTCAAATTCAACAAAAGCATTAAAGTTGAATCACAAGAGTTTAATCATTCCAGCCAAATGTTCAATGCTTCATAGGAATACTCAGTCAAAAACAACAGTGACCCAGTTTCAAACTTTTCAAATCACAACTTTCAATTAAGAAGTAAGTAGTTAGTTAGTTTTGCCTAAATATTGCTTAACACAGAGCTTCTGCTTGTCCCTAGCAAGGTTATTTGTTTATTTCTGTTGCTCGCAACCAAGGTAATCAAGCATAAAGTTGCAAGCTACAAACTTTGAGATTGACTTTGGGTTGAGACTTTGATTTTCAAAATATACATCTCTGGTGGACTATTCCTTTAATAGAATTGTGTAAACATTATGCCACACAGTGAAAAAAACAATCCTCATGTTTGTAGGATCCTACCTTGCTCCCTGGAAATATCTGGCTTGTACCAGTATTTAGACGTGTCTTGGACAAACTTGACATTCAGCCTGCTCTCAGGACTTCCATCTGCGATGAAACAAAATTCATTTTAACATCACATAAAATTACATCAGTGTGAATGACAAGCAATGTATGTGTCTTGTCGAAAAACCTACCAACCAACGATCAGCAGTACAGAACATTAATAGACCATACACGTCATTTAAGATAACACCCAAAAGCTTGAATATAGACTCATTATGTTCTTTTACTGCTGATTGGAGGGAGGCGTATTGTGTATTGGTATTTACATTTGGTCAAATCATGTAAAACATGGAAAAAGCCAGCACTCCAAAACCCTGCAGGAAACCAGAAAACTCTAATTTCATAAACTATTCTTGCCTGTTTTGCTTGTACTGGTACCCTCCAGTATTGTGATTGTGAGCATAGCATGGTTTTGGTTAAGGCGAAGCATAAAATTTCTGAATGTACATATCAAATGGCATCAACATCCTTTGGAAAAATATTTTGTTTAGAAATGGCAATGGAAAGAGAGAAAATCGAGAGAAAACTGGTAAACTGAGTTGGAAAATTGTGAGGGACCATCAAATTCTGGCAATAAGAATCCAGCAAGAATCCAAAATGCCATAATAAAGTTACAATAAAGTAAATCCCTGAACAAGAAAAGGCTTGTCGGTCTCTGCCACCATATTAGACGGCGTCCTATGTACATAGAATAGATAGTACAAGCAGAGAGATGGCTGCCAACACACTGGGCTGTAAGCCACTCTACAGCTATAGAGCCCCCTCAGCATCTGGATTGGGGTGTTTCAGAAAGGTAGAGAAACAAACAGAGAAGGAAATCTGTTATCATGTAACTCCAGAGAATGTATGTACTTACCAGGCATGTTGAACCTGGAGAAGTCGGAGAGGGTGTGGAAGTAGCCAGGAGTGGGTCCTCCACTTGCTGGGGACATTATCTTCCCGTTCAATGAACCATATGACAGCGCTCCATTTGGTCTATCACCACTTGACATGCGCCTTTTCTCGGGAAGCTGGGGCTGAAAACTGGGGGCTGGACTACCCTGCCGGAACCCTACGCCCATCCCCATCGTCCCCCCATCCTGGTAGCCTGCAGGCGAGATGGGAAAAGAAGGTGTTGGTGGTCCCTGGTAGCCCGAAGAGCTGCTCTGTCTGGACAGGTTCCCATGCCTCTCATCTGGGGTGGTGTAACCGCTGTGCATGGGGTGACGGTCCAAACTGGGACTTCTCTGGGACATCTGTGAAACAGATGGGTGGCGACCCAACACTGGACTTCCTTGGGGATGTGTGATAGGTGGTTGTCGGTTGAGCACAGGGCTGCTCTGCAAGGGCTGGCCCAGGGACGGCTGTCTGCTGAGGACTGGGCTTCGCTGAGACCCCTGTCCCAAAGCGGTCTGTCTGCTAAGGACCGGGCTGCTCTGAGCTCCCTGAGACAGACGGTGACCGAGGATGGGACTGCCGCTGATACCTGGCATACCCACCTCAAAGCCATTAGCTGGTGGTATTTGCTGGCCCATGGGGGGACCATCCTGACAAACAGTAGGGCGCTGCTGGAGGACGGGGTTGTGTGTGGGACCGAGGATGTTCGTCCGGTACTGTGCATGGGGACCTCCATGGCTGAGCGTAGTCTGGGACAGTTCTGAGGTGGGCAGGCTAGAATCTGAGGCCACATAGCCCCCCAGTACGGCGTTGGGACCAAGATAGGACAGTGTAGGTGTAGTAGTGCCAAGTGAGGAAGAAGCTGGAGAGCTGGAATCCAGGTAGGAAGAAGGGGGGGTATTCAGGGTTTGATATGAGGGGGTAGGAGTGGGGTAGGCACTTTCTGTAGCCTGGGAGCGGAAGCCCGAATCAGTAGTGGGTTGGGACGGAGTGCTAACGCTGCTCTCTGCTAAGGGGCGATCACTGGAAGAGAATCGAGAAACATGTGTTAACCATCTGAAGGTTTTGTGCAAAGTTTTCCTTTTGAAGAAATTGAAGAGTACACAGATCAAACAGTTTGATTGGATGCATGATTTTGCAGACTAAAAAGCAATTTAAAAAGCCATCTATGGCTCCAAAAGACAACTCTTTCTACTTTAAACATATTCTCTAATTTCTTTATGGTTAATTCTTCGGATGTGGCTTTGGACTGAAAAGTAAAAACACATTCTGTTTCTTACTCACCCCTGTGAGCTCAGGATGGGACTGCTGCTGGACAAAGGTGGGTTCAGGGCATGGGAGGAGGGACTTGGACTTCTCTGCTGACCTGTAGTCTCTCCCGGTGGGCTAAGACTCCGAGGTGACGAGGACGGCTCTCCGACTGCCGCTGCCGACCTTGCAATAGACTCCACATAGCTTCTTGGTGCTGCGTATGAGAGAGGGGGTTTTTTCTATGAGCCACACATTTACAACAGCTGTATGTTGTGTGTGTGATAATCCAGTGGTTTCCAATGCGTATTACATGATGGGGTGTCTCATCATAGTCAATACGGGTGATACAACACAAAAAAAAGGAATGAAAACCGTGAAAATAGGTGTCTTCAAACAAGAGTGGCACAAATGCTGCTGTGGGAGTGGTTGTGACTTTTCAACAAGTGGAAATGGTTTCACCACAAACGATATGTAGGTGGACTAAGACTAAATAACAGTCGAATGAAGTTAAAAAACATGAATGTTGATGATGATCTGTGGCGTTACAGCATCACTCTTACCTTCCTCTCCCTCACTGCTCTCATCATCTGTGAGGCATCATGTGAGATAATCCAGAGAAACAGAGGATTGTAAAAGAACAGAGGTACAGCAAGGGAGTTGGAAAGTTTTTTTTTTCTGTGCTATATATTTTTTTTAATTTGGTGTTCATAGTGTGTGTTTATGAAAGGGGACGTCAAAAAGAACTCATAGTACTAGAAGTTAGGCGTTCCCATGTAGCCTTCAACAGCAAACACAGAGAGTGTGTATTTTGGGAAAGGGTAAAGGTCGAGATGCTTAACATGTTGTTTTGGTACACTAGCTGCTAGGAATAAGGGTTTAAAGATTAAGCCAACTCAAATGCCTGATCTGTTATTTTAAGCATAAAAATGTCATTGCATTTTTGTGTTTTTCAGCTTTTCTTACTTCAAAGTATAAGCTTGTTTTACATCTGTTTTACAAACAAAACCTTCAACAGCATCTGAAAATAATAACAACTTGGATTTAGTTCTTGCCTCATCATCATTTCCATATTTGAGTTTCCACAGAGACTACCAAAGGTTGTAATTCTAATAAAAGGAATGTTACAACCAACCTGAGCCGGTTTGATTGAGGAGGATTTCTGCCGGATTGTGGGGTTTCAAACCCAGGGCTGACAGTGGAGTCTTGGCGAGACCAGGAGGGGACCGACCTGAAGAAAAATAGACAGTTACCAGCTGACAACATCATACATCACAGCAATCTTGACAGCTGCTACCTGTTCTTTGCTCCCTAGGCACAAACATATTCTCCGTACTCGCAGAATACAAATGTTTCTATAAAATCAGTGACACATTCTGACAGTTATTTATCATCATTTTGACAAAAAAAAGTAAGAAGTAAAGGAGAGACTTGTGCCACAGTGTATAAAACCTTCAATTTCATATCAATTTAATTTCCACATGGTCTGTTTTTCTGTGTTTTTCAATAGTGATCTACTGTAGTCGATATGAAGTTGACTGCTAATACTAACAGGTAAAAAGCTGTCAAGGCAAGAAACAGTGACACAGGAGCAACATTTTCAGAAGGCGTGTCCATTCCTCATGCTCTGATGGAGGAGCAAAACATGCGCGTGAACTTCTGGCTGTGACACCACCTCACTCTACCATCAGCAGAATAAGGCGTGTGTCATCAAAGCAGAGCTGGGTCAAACTGAACTCATCAAAGGGTACTTAGCTCCCTGGGAGCTTGTCATGTTACAGGAAAATGACATTTTGATCCCTCAGTTGTTTTATAGACTCTATAGCTTTTATTAGTTTTACATTCTTTATATTTTTAGCAATGCTAACGCCACTGTATTCATTTTAATGATGTGTTGCCACTACTGCCTATGAAAAAAGCAGGAACTTTGACACAGTCTCTGCTACGATAACACCGGAGGGAAAGATGAGGAGTAGAGGGTTTTACCACAAGAGCCTTAGTGATTCATATTTAGACGTATATTACTATAATCATTGTAACTGTGAATGTGTTTTATTCCAGGTAACGCTTTCCACTACATAAATCTCTGTTCCACCTGTTGTCTTCCTTTACAGTGCCAACCACTCCTTTCTTTCCTCTCCAGCATAAACACAAATAATTATGTGGAAGGAAAAAAAAAAACTCTTGTGATAACAAACGCATACTGCTAGCACAAAAGGACAAGACATAAATGGCAGGGTAATCAAGGCTGTCAGGGTGGCAGGCAGAGTGCTGGCTGTGGTGAAATAAGGCAGGAACAAAAATCCAAATACAAATGACAACAGCAACACAGAGAGCAGCAGCAGCTGAAAACATGGAAGTTTGAAATAACTGCATGTCTTTGTGCTTCACGTATATGGTTGAATGGATGTGTGCATGTGTTGAGACTTCATTTTTAACTTCATATTCCCCATTTTGCATTATATGTCATTCCTATTATATTAGCAAAAAACTTGCATTGATCGTTAACTATAAAAAGTGAACTACTGGGTATGAGGTGTGTGTGTTTTATCCTTTATCATGTCCATTTTGTTGCTAGTGCTGCTCTCGTGTTGCTCTCATGCCAAAGCGGTGCAGGACTGTGATAAGTAACAGCTAAAGGGTCACTCGAGCAGAGAGAAGGGACAAGGACAGGGTAGGGAGGGGAAGGGGGATCAATATGGCTGACTTCGTGGGACAGTGGAACTCCGGAAGAGAGACATGCATCGCCCACTTACCAAAGAATCCAAATCAATTCTTTGTACTTGCAGCCTAGATGCCCCACAGTTAATCATGGATGGGGTGTGTAGGGCAGCCTAAGTGGACACTTGGGGAATGTGATTTGTAGACACTCCTCAAATGACAGTATAATGGGAAATAAATCCGGTGTCACGTGCACTGATCAATTAACTAACCATGCACCTTGAACGAGTTTTGCCAGAAACTGCAAAACTGTTTTTCAGTTAACTGATGACACCTGTTTTACTACGTTTTGTGCTCATGTGAGAGACAGAACATCAAGATTTGTGGTCCGTTAAGACCTTAAAAACACAAACAATGAAGGAAACAAACTAACCTGCAACAGTTTTATCTTGACAATTTGTTCAACATACTTATATCTCAGAAAATGCTTCTGCTCCGTGTCAGTGTGTATTCAATGTTCCCACTTTGAGGATAAGGAGGGACGTTATACTACAGAGCGTATGTTTTTATGACTAACTTTTATGGATATGCCCTGGGGGAGATAGGCAAGAGGACTAGATGAGGTAATTGGTAGACTTGGCAAATGACGTGTTACCTAATACATAACTCTTGTGTAACTCAGTGTGGGGTGTATATGAGACTGAGAGGGGTGGGGGTGGGAAAAAATTGGGAGATGAGGATGTGTATATTTATCCTCAATTGTATGTATGTCGGTTGATCTATTTATCTACAGTATATCTTTTCTGTTTTCTGGCCTTGTAGAATAATAGTTTTTTCTTGTCAACTCATGTCTGAATGGGAAAGACAGAAGAACATGACATGTGACCAAGCAGCAGGCCAGATTTGAATTCTGGACATCACTTTTACACCAGACTGACTTGGCCTTTAGCTGTCTTTCTTTCCCTTCTTTTTTTTTTTTTTTTGCATTTTGCGTCTTGTGAATGATGACTACAGACATTCTTGAGAGAAAAGATAGATTCAGTCTTCACGAGACGTGGCCACTCAGGCATTTTAATGAGCCAATACAAGGCCAGAAGGCTGCAACTTCCCACTCGTACACTGGACATTGGATAGGCAGCCCATTTACAATCTGAATGAAAATGGGATGAGGTAATAGTGGGAATATTTTTTTCACTCCTTGGAATATGTGGTACCAAATGGAGTGCATAAAGAGAGAAATTCAGTCAAAATAAAGTACTTTGAGTGACTAAAAACATGATGAAAACTCTTTTTCACCTCATGGGTTTGAAAGACTTTTGCTACAGTGGGTTTTCATCAGTATCACAAGTTTATCTACATTTCTTTTGTTCCACTTAAAGTAAGAAACCAGAAAGTAACCACTGCTGGGATAAATATTAGCATTCAAGAATGAAATGTTAAGTGAAACTACTTAAATATATTATGATCTTCTGTGGACTGTTGTTTAGTTCTTTAGACAGTTGCAACCATTTATGTACATACATAAATCAATCACGTTTCCTATCTCATTAAAAAAAATACTCTCACCACCAGAAACATCTGGACGGCATTTCAAGAAGCGAGCTAGCCCTTTAAAATTTATATCAATATGTGGTTGTAATGTTTGGAGTAACTTTTTGTTTCCAAGGATAACCTGCCATACTGCATGAGGACACAAGTCTTAGACGAATCTCAAAAATAAGAATAATTCTCTGTTGTCAAATACAACCCTCAGTTAGGATCTCTTCATCATCTTGAGTATCTAACTATGCCTGAGCTCCACAGTGCCTTCTGTCAGCCAGAGGGGAAACTTACACAGGTTGAAGTAAGGGGTTTGCGGCGAGATGGGGAATGCAGGGGTTTGGGGAAACACCTCACCACCAACTGTGGGTGTAGGACCAGTGGGCCCACTATCCATCTCCTCGAAAGCCTCCCGGTAGCTGTGCATGTGTTTCTGGAGAGGGGAACAATGAGATGAAAAAACACACACTGATGCAGCAGAAAGAGCAAAAACAGAGCACAAGCATAAAAAACACACATACACACATATATACACCATATTCATGTTCCCAAATGTACGCTTTCTACCTCCTTGGGTCGTCCTCCAGGGTTCAACGCTATGGTGTTGACAAACTCTGGAGAAACACAGCGAATGGGGGAGCGAACCGGGGCATCAGGAGAGGAACCATCATCAGGACCGTTCTGGTATTGGCCATCACTGGTGATGCGACGACGAGGCAGAGTTGCAGGCTCATCCGAGGACATCGCACGGGCCTGGACACCTGAGATGACGTGCAAGCGAGCGTTAAAATTCAGTAAGGGCTGGTCAAAGATGCTCCAGCAAATTCCATCACTGTCACCAGAGATTAATGGTTGTCAGCCATTGTGAATGCTCACTGCACAGGTCATCGTGTGCATTTGACAGACAATCAAACACTGCAAAGCATTTGCAGGAGGCTGTGGTTGTTCAAACTTTCAAATTTAACATGCACACACACATGAGGTTAATGCAGGGTTAACTGCTGATCAAACTGCAGCCCAAAAACAAATCCTCAAATTTTTAATGCAGCTTCTCCGTGAATGATATCCTCATCCAAACACGCCACACAAACTCTTGCAAGAGGTTCAAATTTTGGAGAAAATAAAAACTGACCTTGGAAACATAAAGTGAAGTTGTAAACTATAATATGCAACTATTTTTTGGAATACGGGGAGAAATATGTTCTCTCGCACGCATTATCAAGACTTGCTGATACAGACACTGGTGGAAACCGTATTTTAGTTATCTAATGCGTCAGTGTGGCTGATTCTGGCTAAACCTCAAAGCAACCAGTAAGCTCATTTTAGTTAATCTGGTTTGAACTGGGAGAGTCAGAGAGAGGGAGAGAAAGCTACCAGCGTTAAACAAACAGGATTTGAGTTAAGAGTTTTAAGCTAATATGCAATGCCATTGACTGGTGTTTCTAAGAGCAGCTCTGCCAGTGTGAAACATTATCACTGGCTACCCCGCGCTTTGGCACAAGATGAATGTTAATGGGAGAAAAAAGGGGAAAATACAATAGGTTTAAGTAACAAGCGCGAAACATTGGGGATTATGAATTATGTGTGTTTACCCAAAGTATTAGTTTCCTTGATGTTTGTCAACTGTCACTGTAACACATGCATGGATAATATGGAGTTTTTGTGATCAAACAATCATAACTCAAGATCTACAGTATCTTTTTCGGAGCTTTCAACTGTATCTCATTGATTTTATCAGTGAAATAGAGTTTGGTTGATGGACGTGGAGATCTCCCGTCTTATTAGGTTTAAAAATCTTCCTGTTGTACTACTACTACTACAACAACAACAATAACAGCAGTTCTTCTACTTAGTAATAATCTCACAGACAAACTGAAAACAAACCCCTGATAGGCAACTTTAAAAATGTATGCGTTTGTCAGTCGATGCTAACAGACATTTACATACATGGAAAAACACACAAGACCCTATGAACCTGACTGTTATGGAAACAGTGAAAGTATTAATATTCCCTTCACTTAGCTTCACTTTAAAGTGAGGGAGAAAATCCTGGCCAAGTGTCTGTGGGGCTCATTTAGAGATAGTAGCTGGGAAAATTTCAGAGTTAAATAGTTGGGAATAAAGTTAGCTGCCATTCCTGTGTAAGGAAAAACTCAGAGGTCTTAAAATAGATTTTCTATATGTTTTCGCCATCAAAAACTTCCAACTGTGTCAAAAGGATTTAATGTGTTATTTATACATAATATAAAAGAATCAGTGCTAAACAAGTTAGGATGCTTGATTTATCTAGTTTTATGTTGGCAGGTTGTTGGTTAAAAAATCTTGGAACTGACAGATTTGAAAAGCATGTAGTCTACCCCCCCCAACAGAAACACACCCACCATCACACCAAGCCTGGAAACTGAGAACCAGATGTACCCACGATGCACTGCTCTACAGCAGAGCACTGTCAAACACTGCCCTGTTGCCCTAGCGACAGCTAATGGCTTCCAGCTGAGATGGCTGGAGATCTCTAGGACTGACTTTTTTTTTCTCTTCTCCCATTTCTCGGCTATTTAAAATCCAGTTATCATGTGGAATAAGCATGAGGTTCATTCCAAAAACATAAACTTGATATAGGTGATCCTGTGGGTTTCTTTTTTTTTTACTTTTTAGAGGAGGGGAAACCACAGTCTCCATATTTGCAAACCTGCAACTGAGAGAGGTTATCTAAGGTAAGACTAGGAAGATTTAAATTCTGGCAGTCAGTTCAAATCATCATTTATTTTAAATCTTGTGTTTTGAAAACTGGAATAATTAAATTATTTCAAACACTACAAATGACTCAGTAGTGTAGAAATGTCATGATAATTTCAGATGTCATTGGAGCTTAATTCCAACTAATCCGAGATCTTCTCTGTGGCACTCTACTCTGACGTACTGTTGCATCTCTAAAAAGGATATTGCTGTCTGCGGTAAAGAAACCAGACTGGCCCCTGACACCCTCGGGCCCTACACAGGACAATCCTGTCTGCATTGTGGTCGCTGTCTCCCAGTGGACGCATACGGCTTTAGTGATGTTTCCAACTAGGACTGTGGTCTCTCTCCTAGATTTAGTGTCCTTTGTCTGGCTTTGTAAATCTTCAAAATAGTGCAAGTGAAAAAAGCAGCTTTGAATGAGGCCAGTGTATCCTGGCCTTGGTATTGTTCCCCAAGTTTGGCAAAACGGATCTTGTGACATGCACTCTCCTGGCAAGGGACAGAGCCTCCTTTGTGCTTCCCCTGTCTCGTTCTTGTGAAACTTTAACATTATCCAATTGGGTTTTTTTCTGTGCTGGGGTAATTCCCTAACCTTGAGATAGGCAATGCAGAACAAACAGCAAACAGGGGTGCTGTAAAGTATGCAAAGAGATCATTAGATGGTTAGTTTGAAGATGCTGATGCTCTGAAAACCTGATGATGACAGAGAAAAATGTGTAATGTGTGAAAGGGAGAGAGAGAAACATAGACAAAAAGACACATGAGCAGCTACAGATGGGGTACTCAAAGATTAGATATGCGAAATGATTAAATGCAAACCACCGCACTCAGAGGCAAAGTAGGTACAGACTGATTGAAGGAACACTTGAAAAAGATTTTGTTTTTTTTTTAAGTGTTCCTCTCAACAGGCCGGGAGAACCAACCCGAGAGGGAGTGAGAACGGCGGTGCTCAGACTGAGAAGAGGTCATGCTGGGGATGACACTTTGGACACGAGCCGAGTACTCTGGGAAAACAGATGAATGATGAGAAGAAGAAGAAGAACGATCATAACAAAACTAATAGGAAAAGGTAAACAAGTAGAGAGAAAATGAGGTCCCGCCTATGACAAGAACAAGAGAAGAAGGTAACTGACAGATATTTTCTATTTATATAAAAGATGCTCATTTCTGTTACAGTTTGGACATCAACCTATGAGTGTTGATGTGCACGCTAACATCTAAATCCCACATTAAAAACCTTAAGTGAAACAGTTTTGTCTTGTCATGAGAAAAGGAGGATTTCTATGATACACGAAGTAGAAAGCAGTCAGATTTGGGTCTCATTAAACTGACAGAAACAGTATTCTACATTTCTAACTCCTGGCGGTGTTAAACTAGCATTTTGTTTTGTGTAATATGAACTATTGCTCTACATTGAAATCGCAGTAAAGTTAAGTGAACCATACTGTTGATTCTAGAAAACCTCTTTCTGCTTCTTTCTGTTTGTTATCTGAAGGTTCAGCTATCACACTCCTTTATGTTGACTCTGTTCCATTTCTTGCTGCTCTGCAGGATGTCTGATGTGCTTATCTAGGGACAGTCAACCTGCTGGGCTGGAGGGATCACTTCCTGTTTGAGCCTGAGTGATAGGGACTGATGAGGTGACATTCAGGAAATGAGATAAGGACAGAGCAGTATTTTCCATGAGAGATATGTGTTCAGTGCAGGGCCGATGGCATCAATATTACTCTTCAGTACATGTTCTGTTCTGCATTTGCTGCCACAAAAACAACTGATGCAGTGAATAACAATTCACAAAATGAACAGTATTTAATTTAGCATCTGCAATGACCGTTAAACAGCAGGGTAATGTTAACTTTACCACTGCTGATTTAAAGACATGTAGTACTGTTTGGGTGCTTCTTAGGAGAAGCTATAGTGGAAGGCTACAATCAAGATTCAGTTTTGCGCAAGGCCTCAGAGATATTTGGAGCTGTGCAGACCAACCTTAGAATGAAATCAAAACATTTTTAATCTGTTTTCCAGCGAAAGGTTGCATCTTCAAATGTATTTTTGTGATCTCAAAGATGTCTGTCTCTGTTTGCTGAGAATGATAAAAAGGGTTGCCAGAGGCAAAACCAAAGTTTAAATCCAATATTTCCACTCCACTCCACTCCACTCTTATATTTGTTCTCTGTTGGATGCACTGTAGGTCAAGCCCCACACTGTCTGTGGAAATATTGGATTTTAAGGTTGGTTTTGCCCTGGACAAAATTTGTATCATAACATGCACGCTATAGAAATGTATGAGATCATATAAATACTTTTAAAGATGCAACCAGGTGCTGGTAATGGGAATTTTTTTGAAATTAAAGGTTTTCCCCTAAGATATGCACAGAGTGCTGAGGTCACAAATAGAATGGAGAATGAATTAGACAGTCAAGAGGAAATAAGTTAATGTTAGATCTTACCAGCTACTCTTTGGGCGACCAGACCTTCAACGTTGAAGACTTCATCAGGCTCACTGTCTCTTGGCTGGGGTGATGTTGAGGCAGCACTAGGGCTTCTCTGGGGCTCAGAGACCTCTGCAGATTGGGACAATGTGTTTGGTGGGTAGGTGTTGGTGGGCTTGAGCTGGAGGTGGCCAGGTACAGAAGGGGAGACTTGTGAGGAAGGACTGGTTCCAGCTATTTCAGATGTGTAACTCAGAGATCCCTGGGCAGGTGCAGGGTCTGGTGTATTAGGCTTCCCAGGTGATATCTGAGCAGGTAACGAGTGGCTGGCCAGGCTGGACATGGGGCCAGACAAGTGGGTATGAATAGCGGCATCGGCCTGATAGGAAGGTCTGGTTTGGCTCTGGGAGAAGGACGGCTGTGTGGTCACTACATCGTTGTTTTCCCTCAATGGAGCACTTTGAGACTTAGGCACCAGCGAACGGCCTGGCTCCAGGTCCAACATGAGGAGATTAAGGGTTTCAATAGATTGCTCAATCTCTTGCTGGGAGGCGCTTTGGCGATGAGGGAACTGTGGGAGGCTGTGGTGACTTGGCATCACTGCCACAGATGTAGGTGGACTAAAGGTGAGCCCTTCAGTTACTGGCTCCTCAGGTACACCAAACTGCTGCCAAACATTGAGACCACGCTGGACGGCATCCCTGCTACTGGTGGTGCGGGCGGGAGCTTGTGGCATAGACTTTGGTTCTGCACCATACGACTGAGAGCGGTGCAGATTGCCATTCTGAGTAGCCATGTAATTACCAGAGTATGGGGCTGAATCACTTTGGGTCAAAGTGACAGGTTTGTTGGATATGCAAACCTGTGGCTGGATGGTTTCCAGGGGCTTTTCTGGAGCACTGCGCTCCAGATATGGCACATGATCCTGGCCATTAATAACTGACTCAGACTGGTAATAGAGATCAGCTGGTGTGGCCCGACCATCTGTGGAGGAGAATGTCCCTAGACTGTCCACACTGTTGCCCTCTTGACTGGTAGGCAGCTCGTCATCTAAAATGTCTGTTTCACGGTCAATACTACCGTGCCCATTGACATGGACCTGAGCAGGCACCAGGTGAAGCATCCCTCCAACAGCAGAGGTCGGGGAGGACAGGTAGCCCTGTCGGTGCATGGGCCCCTCCAAGCCACTCAGGAGTTGCTCCAGCTCCTGTTTCTCTTGGGGACTGATGGGTTGTTGTGGAGCTGGGGCGTGGTGATGGACTGACGGTAGCTCCTCACCTACAGGAACATGTGGCTGGCTCACTGTAGAAGCATGAGAGGCTGCTGCTGCTTCATCAGTTCGGTCAGTTTTGATGGAGGCAGTAGAGTTTCCTGAGTCGCTGCTCACTGACAAGGCATGGTCAACTGCAGGCAGTGCGTGCTCAACAGCAGTGGGTGGGAGGCCATTCGCTGTGATCGTTCCTTCAACAGACTCCTTTTTGCGCACTTTAGCGTAGAGGCTGCCGTCCAGGGGTCCTTCGGTATGGATGACTTCTAGAACAAGAAGTTCAAAAGACACTTGTTACAATCAGATTAAACCAAATGCAACACTCAACAGCCATTTAACTTTCCCTGACCATTTAATTTTCAACCACCCAAATAATCTTAGAGCCACTTTGGCCATTAAGGAAATAAGTCTGGAAATCTTCTAAATATGAGCACATTCTTTTCATCAAGGAATAAAGAGCAAAGAGTGAGGAACTATCAGAGAGAGAAGCAGGGATATGGGGACATTTTGTGGCCATTGCCAAAACAGCTGCAGTTAAATTAAACACTGGCTCATATCCATCTATTCTACCAGCTTCAGGAAATGAGCAGGGTCTGTGGCATGCACTTTGGAAAAAACGATGAAATCACAGGAGCCTGCCTTACGCTTTCTCAAGCCAACTGGACTAATCTGTGCCACCTGAGAAATACTGGCATAATAGAAGATGAACCACTTTCTGATTTGATTTGCTCATAAGCCCTGCAACTGTGAACAGGATAAGCTGATGCAGAAAACGATGACAGATGGACATAACAGACTTTTAATCCACTGATTTCTTAACTCGTAAGCTCCGATAGAATGCTGCAATGTAGGTTGTGTTCACTGAAGCCAAATGCACGTGCACACATATTGTACTTACACACACACATGCACATACACATTCACACATGGCCACACCCAAGTCCAGTGAAGAGGAAGTAGGGTGCCCCAATCAGAAGAATTTAGTCATCACTGGAAAATCAGCCTCACTGTGTAAGGGAGACCTGGAGGCTTTTCCTGGCCTCCGAAACCCAAAGCAAAACAAAAGCTCAACATACTGAGAGTTTAACCGAAAAGACTGAAACACAAACCCTCCCTAATTCCCTCATACAGCCAACACATTGCACCAATTTGCCAACATTTTTTACGCAATCAAAGGCTGTCAAAATATCAGTTCTTTCTTTTAAGGTGTAATGTTATATTTCTTTAATTCATCACAACCATCTCACATCACCCATATCATTTAGTATCAGTTTGTGTGGTTATGCATACCTTAGAAGGGCAGAAAGAAAACCAAAACCTCATAACCCATGATTGGGCATGTCCTGATAAACAAATCAGATAACTGGGAAAGGAGTTGCACAAAGAAGCTGTCTGTGTCTCTGTAACTTATAGATATCTCCATCTCAGTTTCAGTGAATACAGGGCTCTGTAATGGAGCTTGTTGGGCTTACACAAGCTGGGTACTGCAAAGTCTCCTTGGCTGGACCGAGGCAATTTGCCAAGGGAACAGCGCACCGTAGTGGTTGCACTGTCAGGCTACTGATGGAAACAAATCTGGTGGTTCTTGGTCACAGAAAATTCCAGTTTGTGTTGTCTACTACTAACCTATTAGTGATTTTACTTGATTGGTATATTGGTGGACCACTAGCGGGAAAAAGAGGCTATGGTAGCTTCCAGCATGTCTAGACTGATAATGTCCTCTTGCTGTACTGCATGCCATTTGGACAGTGTATCCCCAGTTGTGGTCTGGCCAGCTCAATTTATACACACAAGGTAGTTCTTATAATTACCACAGTCAACACAGACAATATCCAAAAGAGACCAATTATGATGCCAGTTCAGATTTTTGGAAGCTGATGATATGAACTCTCCACTAATGTCAGTGTTGTCTCCCCTGACAAGTTAGCTGTTAAGACAGGAGGTTCCAAATCAAGTCACCGTGACAAATTTATACAGCTCATGAAACTGTTTAAGTATCGAGTTAGGGGCTCTGCATGCATTCCCACCCACATGAGCACACACACTTTTAATGCATCACTCATGCCGATAAACATAGACATAAGTCGTGAAAGAAGAGCTCCCCTAACTGTCTCTATTTCAGCACCTTTATAATCACTTGCCCTGTAGCCTAATGTGACTCACGCAATTAGGATGATTAGTCACACAGCTCAGCTGATTTTACATCCTGCACGCCTCAACTAAAACATCTCATCAAGTCACTTCAGAGAAAGTCAAAGTTTTTTCAAAGGAAATGACAGAAATACCTCCACAGGTGGAAGTTCCCCTACCTGTGTGAGCAGTGGACGACGGTATGATCCCAAACTAAGCTGGGAAAAGGCCTGACGAGGAGTCCCCGGGGTGGGACATGAGGGATTACAGCAAGAGTTGGGGGAGTTGGTTCTGGCTACTGTTCCCTCTCCTCCTCCCTCTACTGAATAGCTTGCTGTCTGGCCGAATCAGGAGAGCTACTGCTGTTGCTTGCTGCTCAGTGGCTCACACTAGTCTAACTCTGCCCCTGTTGTGTGTGCGTATGTGGGAGGTCTATCACAACAGCCTGTTTGACGGTGTATGTGGGAGGTGGGGGGTAACTGGCCATTGAATTTCAGAGTATAGAGATTGAGAGAGTGACATCAGTCCCATAAGGTAAGGCTCTCTCACACATCTACTTCCCTTATGTACAGTTTGGACAAGCCACTATTTCATAAAATAAAACTCTTTGCTTTACTTAAGAGACTCTTTTTTTCCAATAATAGTGGATGGGAAGGACACATCATCCCATTCAACGAGAACGAGAATGAATGAGAAAGCGTGTCCAAACTTTTTGGCTGGTACTGTACATTGACAGAAAAGCACATATTAATGCATACACTAACATTCACAGAAATAAGCCCTGCATGCTCACATACACACAGATGCCCCTCCTTTAGCGCACTGGTGTTGAAAACACTCATGTAATGGAAAGAGCTACTTTGTCCAACAACAGCCATTTAACAAGCTCTCTCCAAGCATGGAAGCGGGGAGAAAACTCCACCCTGCTGCAGACAGATGGAGAAAACAGAAAAGCGTAGCGAGTGAAAAATAGAAAGATGAATACATTGAATGGCTGCTGATCTGGTTTGGAAAGAATATAAGAAGGGCTTATAGTCTTACTTGACAGAAGTACTAATAGAACAAAGGGAGCTGTAGATGATTTAGTAGTTCGCTGTAAATGCGACATACAGTAACGTGCACACACACACAAACATGAACAAAACAACCTTTTTCCCACAGTTTGAAAACTCTTCAGTCTATGGTGCAGTTCATATCACCTAGCCATCTGTACACATTTGCATGCAGGACAGTCACTTCACTATTGGACACCACAATCCAGAACTACTGACAACAACCACTTTCGTCATTCTGTCTGATAACAGTAAACATGTGACTTTGGCCTCCACAAAGCTTTTTCTATTTACATCCTAATTTCAAGCAAATTCATTGGAAGTTACATGGCTATAGATTGCGCCGTGATATTGTTTTTCCCCTCATTTGACTCACAGATCACACCAACTCTCTTGTTTCCTTTCTTTAAGCTCTTTCTTCTCTTTGTTCTTCCTCTCTTTCTACCCCCACATCCTTCCCTTGACCTCTCACTTATTCTTTCAGTGATGATGATGATGATGGTAATGGTAATGAGGCCAGCTGTATTATGGTCCCATCCTCACACTAAATGAAAGCCCAGTTTAGTCAGCCCTCTTTAACTAGCTCATATCTCTGTTTAGGGACGATGTGACTGATGAGTGATCCACAGAATCCCCATTTGTACAACAGGAAATCTAATCTGTCATTTTACACTTGTGAGACTTTTTACTGCAGGGATGCTATTTATGTTGTGGCTGTTTCTGTGTGCGGTGCTATGTCTGATGCTGTTCATTTGGTTGCAATGAACCCACGTAAGCCTCTGCAAATACCTTCTGACAGTGTTTCTTCAAGTGATAAGAAAGGACATGTGTATGTGTGATATCTCACAATGTGTGTGTCTGTGTTGCTGTGTTTTCACATACTCCCCAGGAGGTAAATACTTGCTCTGTGATCCCAAGCACATTAGTTAGAGGAGAATGTCTGCGATCCTGACCCCATACTCCTTATCAATTATATAACAGCAGGAGAGTCAACCGTGTCTGTCCTGCCTGGACTGACCAATTGGTTGTGTTGTGTTGCTACATAGTCTTCATCAAAGAGGGTGTAAAAATAAACATATATTACAAAACAGGCTTATTACAAAATGCTTAAGAGAGCAGCAGCACACAGACAATAATAAAGTTAACACAAGACAAGCAAGTCAGTGTAAGATGCAGTAGTCTAGGCAGTCACAGGTTTTCACAAGATCCTACATAAATACAACACATGGATCAAAACTGAATTCTATAAAACACTAAGTGTTGCAGATGGAGGGTGCTGCCAGATATTTTAAGGTTCTGTGGGCCAGATGGTGCAACTGTGTGACCTCTTAGCCTTTGAACTTTGAGCTCTGACCCTATGGCAATAGATCCCCCTTACAGCGGAAATAGCATGTTTCCCCTATAGCTTACATGGACAAACACACCGTACGCCACTCTGTGCTTGTGTATGTGTGTGTGAGGGAGTGTGCGGGCATTCCAAAACACCTGGGGGTCCTTGTCTACTGGCCACAAGTGTGACATTAATAAAAAAGCAATGATGAAACATTTTCTGAGAATGTGCCCTCAGGCCTCAAATGTTACAACCACTAATAGCCGGACAGGAATAAAGTTCTAAGTGCATTTACATTCAAGAAGCCCAAGAGAATAGAGAGCTTCAGTGGTTGCACACACTAGTGTAACAGTATGTAAGTATAGCCCGTATGGTGCCATGTTTGGTAAAAGTTAATGGCTGAACTATTGATTTGGCAACAAAGCATGCCTTTACTGTACTGTTTGTGAGGGCTCAAGGACAGCTATTAAAGTAATCCTGTGGTCTTGTAAATGATCTACACAAAAAGCTATTTCATGGTCTGGGCTGGATTAATTTGACTTGTGAAGATCACAGAAGACAGATGAATTAAAAAGCCAACCTCATGAAGTGTACCTGATATTTAAAGGAACGTAATAGTTGTTGCGTAAGTGGCTTACTGATTATGAGAAGGCTTGGTGCAATAGGTATGACAGAAAATTAATAAGCAGTCAAATTATGCTATATGCTAATGATGCCAATGCAAGAACTTCAAATGTTTATTTGAAATGGGTATCCTTGGTGCATTAATGGGAGGATCAGCAGGATATACAGTACATTTAAGTACAGTTTAGCTATTGGCCCAAAACGTTCAGTCAAATATACAGTAAGTACAGGAACTTGTTGTGGCTTAATGAACACTTGCCCAGCAGCTCATTAAATATACATCAAAGATTACTGTGAATCAATGTGTGTGAGTGCAAACTTGCTAGGATTGGAGAAACAAAGGACAACGTAATGGAGGTTGATTTTGGAACACGCAGGAGAAGAATATTGATTGATATTGACATTTACGTTCACCTTCAACATGCCCTGCAACAACGCCCTAATGACATCATTAGAGGGAGTATTATTTGTATGTTTTTTTCCAAAAAAAGGCATCAAGGGTGAATGCAAAGTAACATTTCTGAATAAAATCCTTCATATCTATGCCTCAGTATTTGAGAGTGCTGACTGAGAGTGCAACATAACTGTAACCTGCCACCAGTAACTTGCAGCTAGTATTGGATAAAATGAAGGACTATGTTGGACTGATAATATAAAAACAGATTTCAGCACAAATAATGCTTAAAAACAAACAAAAGCGCAGACATAACCTACACACACTATGCGCTACCTCTCAGGCAGACAGTTCATCCATGCAGAGCATTATGTTTCACTCTGGATGAGGTTGTGTCTCAGGAAAAGCCATCAACGGTCGTTAGCAGCAGGATTGTGTAGGGAAAATCCTGAGGGCCAAATGAGGAGAGCGTCTGATGAGCTGGCCGTGGCTATCTCGTTCTAGAGGTGAGGAGAAGCTTTGATGGGCTAATTCTCGGTAGCTCTGGTCTGGAGAGACTGCAAAGACACGACCACATCGTTTTGCCTCTGAGGCCTTGATAGTTTACACAGATCCTCTTCAAAGCAACTCTCGTCAGCTCTTGTTCTAATCAACATCCTGGTAAATGCTTCAGACACAAACTCATCTTCAGTTCCTGACCAGATACTTCCTGATATTAAAGCTGAATCAACATGATATTTTACAATGGGTTAAATTGTCGAAAATATTTTTAGTGCCTTCAGGCAGCAATATGATTATTGGGATTTAGAATTTTCCAGTGTCCCAAATGACTGCTTTTACACTCCCCTTTTTAAAATGTGGGGCAGACACACAAATAGACAGAAAGAGAGAGAGAGAGCAGAGTACTAGGGTAAAAAAACACTTCATTGTCCCATATTTCTCTGGCCTTATAGGTGGTGTTTCTGTGGTGTTTTCCTATACAAGTATAAGATGGAAGAGATGGTAGTGGTCCAAGCTTTCCCAACTTGTTCAAGTTTTTGTATGGAGAGTATTTTTCTACCATTTTCTCCCCAATTTGGGTTAACCAATTCCCTTCATTGCCATCTTAGTCCCTCTGTCGGCCCTTACATGCTGTCACCGGACACTTATTTTCACTTGCCAGCCTCACTATTCCCTTCCCACCCCTATCAATGCAGGTGCCAGGTGCAACAAGTGGGAGTCAATGGTGCAGAGGCGAGGGCATGACCCCTCGCTGGCTACCTCCCTTTCTGGCTTTGTGTTGGTAAGAACACATGACCAAGTGTGAAGTATCAGAGTTCAAATCTGGGCAGTGGTTTGACCCTGTGCCACCAAGTGTCCCGGAGGAATCATAAACCAACTGCTGAGGGTGGCACAATTGAGAAAAACAGACTTGACCTGTACGTGTTCCTTGATGTTACTGGCAGTATGATGAATAATATAATGATGCTTTTTCAAACTGTGTTTCTTATGAACTGAAGAAGGTAGGACTGTAACAAAGAGCAGGAAAGGTTGGTGCATGAATAGAATTCCCTTCAGAGGAAAGACAAAAGCCGGGGATTTGAGACCAGTGTTCCCAATAGACTCAAAATGAAAGTGTTTGAGTTCATGCAAAAACGTAGTCCCTTTCCCCTTGTAAAGTTCATCTCCTGTGTCCATCCGCCCCTTTCCTTAGAAGGGGTCTATTCATTAAGCTAAATTACCCGTGCAGAAGGATGCTCGAGGCCAATAACACACCCCGAAACAAGACAGTGGTGCCTAATAAAGAAGGTGTAACTCTTAGTCTTTGTTCATACTGGGTTTCTCCATTTAGATTTCAATAAAGTCCTAGAGGCTGCTGAGCAAAATCACCAAACACTGAAAAATGCAGATAAAGGGAAATGGTTAGAAGCACTGAAGGAAAGCTGGACAAGTGCTTGTGCAAAGCCATTTTGCATTAAGCAAGATTGCAGGTGAGGGAAGCCAACAGTTAAGCTCCCAAAGTCAGGCTCTCTAACTGAATTATACTTAATTTACTAGGCATAGAAATGTCCTGTCATTATCTTCAAGAAAGAGTTTACTGTTGACAGAGATGAAGTGGTCATTGTGGTTCCTCCTCCTACAGTGCAGAGACATCAATACTGGATAAAAGGCAAATAAAGAGCGGAACTTGTGAGAGGAGCTTGTGGAAAGTGATGATGATTAATTATGTCCTGGCTCTGCGATGGCATTTTTAGCCAGATCAGCTGTGTAAAGATGGCTGGAGAAAACGAAAAAGAGAGGGAGAAAGAAAGAGAGAGAGTGTCTGGCCAACAGCTGGAGTAAAGCTGTATCCATGAGGAGTTAACAGACCACTCATTCATTCCCACGCACTGTGGACTGCCTATAACTAGAGCTCTCTCCCTGGATTAGCCATGTCCTGCTGAAACTTCTATAATGCTCACGCTATATTAAAAAAATCCAAGTATACTATCTATTTTCCTGAATGAAATTCAGTGATCAGCCTCTGTCTGACACATAGCTTGGAAGGTGAATGCTATATTAGGTGTAGCACACAACTTTGAACTTGCCCTACAGTATGTAGCTGTCGCCTAGCAGAAACCCCTGTCCCTGTGCCCCCACAGTCAGGGTCCAATTGGGGACACTCCACAACACAAGGCACTTGTTCTCTCTTTGTGTCCAGTCTTTCCTAGAAGGCCTTTATTTTTCTGTCTTGGCTGTTATGCAATCGGAGCTGTGCAAAGTTTGGAGTCAAAGCAGCCTAATCCACCCAAAGCCTGGGACCAGACTGGGGGACTGATAGCATGGAAGCCTGTTGCCAACACAAAGGGCCAGACGTTTCACCTCTGCATTTTGTGAAGAAACGCCATGGCCTGAAAATGTGTCAATGAGGTGGTGGCTTGACTTTTAGCATCAGAGAAGTGCAAGAATGTCGAGGTCAGTGGATATCATGCGAGGCGGACGACTGGTATCCGCAGTCGGATGTACACACTCAAATCAATTCACACAAACATGTACAAGTAAATCTAATTTTCATTTAGTCATGAAACGACTCATCTGAAACAGTGTGGCTACCATGACAATATCTTCAGAATGAATCAACAGACGCCAACCTGCCATAATGTCAGCATGTCTCCTACTGAAAGACCCATGAGCAAGACTTCCAGTCATCTTCAAGGGTGCTGCACTAAAGTTGATCCAAACTGCTGACCTCATTGGTGTGGGGCTCAATTAAAGAGAGTTTCCCTACCAGATCAATTGTAAGTATCAGATTATTATTAAGGTTTGAGCGTTATTCAATTCTACAAAGGACAAAGAAAGAAATGAGGGTGATGGCAACATTAGAGTTAGGGAACATTAAATGAATATTCAGATTATTATTCTTAGCTGAGACTAGCTGAGCAGATTTATCCATCATCAAATGCTTGAACAGGAGTCATTCAGTACTGGCAAACTGAAAAATGTCAAATTTAGGAAAATCCAAGTTTCTGAAAAAGTGAATTAATTTAGGAGAAGTGTAACTATATTGACGTCTGTGGTAATTCACATCCCACCTGGTTCTTGAACTACTATTTGGCCGACTGACCATTTGAATCTCAGTCAACCGCTGGGCCTAAACATAGTCACAGCGGTGATATCATTCTGTTGCGTCAACTTCTACCTCCACCAGGATTATGTAACTCCCTCCACCCGATCCCCTTCTGCAGCTCAGCATGCAACACAAATACAAACTTAAATTCGACTTATTTAAGCCTTGCTCTCTTGCTACAAGAATGTAGCGAGAAATAGTCTGTGCCAAACAGGGCACGCATGGTCAACAATCCTTTCTGTTTGGATAATTAAGGACATGGGGACGGGAACACAGACATCTCCCTCTGACTATTGTAATGTATGAGATCAGAGAGGAAGCATTAACCTCTGGAGAGAGAGTGAGAAAATAACACAAACACACACACACACACTTGGACTGCCGCTTCTCAACACAGGAAAATACTTATTGGACTTTGGATAAACAGTAACTAAGTGGCATCAGAAAATAAGCTTACATAGAAAAGTCAAGGACACTTGACTTATTTTGTTTCTGGAAGTTGCTACAGTGCCTCAGAACCTTATTTTACAACACCTATAGAGATTTTTCGTGTACAATTTAAGGCTTGTGTCTTATTTTTTGTAATTTGCACCATTATTCCTATTGAGAACTGCTATATTGGTATAAAGAAGGTGACCAAAGATGAACCAGGGAGTCTTAATTCTGATAGATGTTTACAACAGTAACATTTTCAGTTTGTTTTTAGTTTTTCCAAATATGTCTATCACCTGTATGATCATCTGCTTGCTCGTCCTTCTTCCTCCTTGAGACTTCTCTTGAGCATTGTCGCCACATTTCCAGATCTCAGCAATAACTTGGCTCGTACAGTATTCCCAATAGGAATTATAGCCAAAATCACAAAAATAAGAGCCAACCCGAATTATCCTTTAGACCACAAAAACACAGACTTTCTATATGCGACTCAACTTTTTATCAGTACTGGATAAAAACATTTGTAAAAGATTAAACTTCAAAGGATCACTTGCCTTGTGAACTTGGTTGAAGCAGTAAAAAAAAAACATTAACATGAAAAGCACAATGTGGCCAAGTGTTTGGATAATAGACAACCCGCAATGAGTAATTGAGCATATTTCCAGATAAAATTAAAGATCCTGTTTCTGCAAATCTCTATATCTACAGCTCCGAGCATGCTACTCACATGTTGTCAAAGACGTCAGCTGCTGAATTCGTTATAACTTTTCTCTCCGGCGTTATAAAGTGCAGAAGGACAAACTCGAAACAGGTTCACGGCGGAACTCTTCAACAACTATCAAATCTTGATAAAAGGCAGCCTCGCGCCGAGGGGAAATCGAAGAAATGCTGGACACAAATTCACCATGTCACTTTCTGTCTGTGCTGAGCAGCAGCATGCACGAACCCACTCTGACATTCTCTGTCACTCCTCCTCCTGTGAATCTGTGCACAAAAGGGTTTCACAGTCGAGCGGAGGAGTCTGCCTTTAACTCCTCCGACTCTTCACTGAGGCAGAGAGAAGAAGATCTCTTAGAACTTGAAGAGAAAGGTGGTGAAGTAGAAATAAGTCCTTACGAATTAATGGGGCAAAGTTTGTTCAAACCAGAGGGAAATGTGATTTACAGTCAGAATGCTGTAATATTGACTGTGTATGAGAAATCCTTGTCTTGATGAAGAGGTTCTGTACGATAGATATAGTGCTAATATAACACAAAAGAATTAATTTGATATTAGATGGAACTGAACGACTCTTGTTTTGAAAAGTTGGGAAAAGAATTGCAAAAACATCTCTTTCTCATATTTCTATCTCTCGCTCTTGTGAAATCTGTTGCTCTTTACTCTCATCCATCTTTTCTCTGTTTATATATCTCACTATTCTTATTTTCTCACTGTCATCCCCCCCCCCCTCCTCCCATCCCAGTTATTCCACAAATGTGTTGTGTTGGCAAGCTGAACCAATCACTGGAACAGAATGGTAAACAACAACACAAGGGTCTGTCACTCCCCGAAAGTCTATCAGTATTTAGTAACCAAAACATGATCTACCTTCACAGACCGTACACAACTTGAACTTTCACATCTGCTACTCACATGGTGTTTCCCTGCAGTTTTGTCTGCATGGTTGCTCGCATCAAGCTATAGCTTGGCATGTAGCGGCGTTGTTTGATTAGACTCGTGCATGTATCAGGTGACTGAAAGGATCGGCTTGTAACAAATTCCATTTCAGGGCCACTTGAATCAAGGAAGTAGTGATTTATATCAAGCTGTTACACAGTCTGATTTAGCGGAAATGTCTCTTTTTTCATCTTGAATCTTAGCAGCAACAATTTAGTTTGCATTTCTGTTCTGATTGCCATGACCTAACAATAGCACTACATCAAAAAACTGTTACCCTGTTCTTCATTTTAATGAGACTACTGCGTTGCCACATCAGGGGTCCCATAAAGGAGGGCCTTGATGCAAGAACGCAGGGTTGTCAAGCAAAAACACTGACTTTTTCTGCAACGTCATGCAGCAATACATCGCACTGATCGATAAATGACGTGCAAATGTACATTCCTGGTAGAATGTGAGAAACTGTGTAGAGTCTTTGTATCTGATTAGCCTTCAAACTCAAGATATATTATTAAAACTAGACTTTAAAAAACTGGATTGTTCTTCATCTTCTCACAAGTATCTGTAACACACCCACACCAATCCAGCACCGAATACAGACTTAAACAGATCTCTGGGATCCGGAAACTGCAACAGAAGGTTCCAAGAGTAACTTTAACTCTACAAGATGGGAAAAAAACATCAATAGAAGATACATGTGAAGGATAATAGAAACATACAGTGCTTTGATTTTGCCCGCTGAGCTGCAGCAAGTGCATCCTTTAGACACAATGACTTCTTTGAACACATGATCGCGATGAAAAAAGTGCAAGGATTTGATTTGTACGTAAAAGAGTAGATTATCATACCGTATCCACATAAGCTCAGTAAAGATATGAAAAAAGGCACAAAAAAAAACCCCTATGCTGAAACTGTCCCACAGCAGCTGTAGCTGTTTTTATCGAATAAACACAATGAATGTCAACATCAATCTTTTGAAAACCAACATCCACGTAAACAGCACTTACCCAATGTTGATCCCAACAAAACATTGGCCCTATAATTTTAAGCTTTATGCAATGCCTTGATAAGCTAAGAGGGCAGAAATCTTGTAAGTACAGTAGCCTGACGCTTTCCTCAGAAGAGCAACAACAGTCTTGACAAACTGCGAACAACAAACAACAATACTTTCTGTTTCTAACTAACACTCGTGAAGATATACACCCTCTCTTGTTTTCTCTCTCGGCTCTAAAAGCCACTCTGTCAGAGGAACTAATTACCTTTTCAGCGCTAACAAGTGTGACGCCAAATGACTGTGGAAACACCATCAGTTTCCTGGAAACCCTTTCTCTCTCTCTCTGCCATTGCTGCAAAGTGCATTTCTATGAGACAGAACCATTTTTAACTGTTCCCTTAAATACCATTTTGCAAGCTGAGCTCATTTAAAATGCAGTGTGTATCAGTCTGACTGCGCCGGCTGAATAAAGTCACGGCACAGAAAGGCTATTATGGGACATGTTTGAAGTTTTATCGACTACTTCATGGCTCAAGTAGCCACATAAGGACATGTGATTGTGCGTTTTATATTTTTCTGTGTACAGTATGTACCCTATGAAGCAATAGTAGTTGTTTGTATTTACATGTGTTTGTCAAATTCAAGACTTGAACGCAGTATCACCGTCGCTTGAACGAAGCTGGACTGAGATAACACACACACACACACACACACACACACATCAGCTATAACCTCCACTGGAACAGAATGAGTGGAGACCTATTCTATTTTAGCAAGGACTATTTCAAGCTGCCGCCGACTGTGGCGTAGACACTTTATGAGCAGCGATAGAAGGTAGCCAAGTAACCTCTGACCTTTCTGACTATCTGGGAAACACATAAAAAAAACTCCGGGGGAATCAAGGACAGAGCATCCCTCTTAAAAAAGCTACTGCGTCGTGTTGTGAATTGTCTTTTAAATCCACCCAAAATGCCCTGTCACACTCACTTGTTGGAAAATAATCTGTATGTTTCTATGATGCAGACTATAATAAGTTTAGCACTCATCATGATTAAACTTTACATGTATTAGTCCCTGCTTTTGCATGTTTTTCTCCTGCATGAGCAAGAATTGAACATTTGCATGAGCTGTTATGACAGCTTGTAAAATCAGTGTTGGAACATGTGGTAAATGTAATAACGACTGTGAAATTCCTGTATCAGTAAATACCTCCTGAAACCTGAACATATATAGGATATCCACAGGAATGTGCCAGATCATAATACTTTCCCTTTAATGATTATGTGATAAGACATAACACAACCCTGATTCTCAATAGATGTCAGCTTTTATCTTCCACAAACATGAGGAAAATCATTCCAGTGGTTACAAAAACAAGTTGACCATCCCTATAAGCGTGGCCCTTTTGGAAGGCAAAACAACAGGCTTGCTGCTATTGCTAAGGGTGTAGCATTGCTTCCTTTTTTGGGTGGCGGAGAAAGTAGCACTTTGGTCACAGAGTGACCACTGCCCCCTGAGCAGACAGACTCTGTCCACGCCTGTGGCTAAACCCAGGAATGCCTCGCGCTGCGTTCTGGAAAGCAGTAGAGTCAGGTCCCACGAGGCCTTTGGGCTCTCTGCGGTCATAATTTCACCACAAATGAACTCAGTGGTGCCAGTGACTCTCCTCCCTTTCAAAACATGATCTACCATTTACCATTTACAATAGATTTGGGGTGATTTTTGATACTTGCTGTGGGTAAAACACTTATTTTTACTTTGATTTACATACAGCTTTTCTCTTATAACAATATGATCATTTGATGAATGGATGGAAACTTTATTGATCCCCACAGGGGAAATTAACTTGTTATAGCAGATCAAAATTAGAAGAAAAAGAGTGATAAATAAAAACTAAAAGCTATAAATACTATAAATACTATATACACTATATACATCTATCACATATACAGATGTGCACAGGCTCTTGCAGGCTGCTACACTGTGGGTGTAGCAGTCTGCTGCTGTCTCATGCAGGAGATGAGTGTTGTCTAGGATTGACGACAGCTTGTCTAACATCCTCCTCTCACCCACCTCCTCTGTGGAATCCAGAGGACACTCCAGGACAGCGCTAGCCCTCTTAACACGTTAACTGAGTCTTTTTCTGTCCCTCTCCGTGCTTCCACCTCCCCAGCAAACCACTGCGTAGAAGATCGCTGACGCCACCACAGTGTCATAAAATATTCTAAACAGTGTCCCGCACGCTCCGAGGGACCTCAGCCTCCTCAGCATATGGAGACGACTTTGGCCTTTTTGTACAAGACATTGTTTTTGTCCAACCAGTGAACACTCAGGTATTTGTACACTTCAATCCCTGGATGTTCACCGGTGTAGACTGGGGCATCTATCACTATCTGCTTTGTCTTGCTGGCATTTATGTGAAGGTGATTTAGCTCACACCAGTCGACAAAAGTCCTTAATGGCCCTTCTGATAGGCATCCAATGATGGCCATCTCATCAGAGAACTTCTGGAGGTGAAAAGGAGAACGCACCGTCCCCTGCAGGCCCCCTGTGCTGCAAACCACCACATCAGACGCACAGTCACGAAGCCTCACATAGTCCGTCAGTGATTTGAGTTTTTGAGCAACTTTGTGATGCATGAAAGTAAATAAACAACACTGTATACTCCTGCTACTAATAATTCAGTATTTACCAGCATAAAAACATCTGCTAGTTTGTCTCATAAAGCATTCCAACACCTGTTTGAACTTAAACGTGACCTCGGTTCGACCCTGTCGTGGGAGTTTTAAAGGGATGAAAGTGTGAAAAAGCTCCATGAGGAAAGAGGCTGAATCTTTTTCTCTCTGTGTCACGCAGACAGACAAAAACAGCCTTGTTGCTAGAGGTCATCATGGATACGTGCTGTTTGTGTGTATGTGTGGGAGGGCGGAGTGAGAAAGAAAGAGAGAGAGAGAATAAAATAGCATCCCAACTTCTTCTAACCACATTAAAATGCATTTCCACAGTCACATGTATAGTTTCCTTATTTACGTAAGGTGACCTTTCACCTAGAGGGTCACGACAGAAATCTTTCACAACTGATACAATAACGAGGAACCCCCCCCCGTGCAGTCATCTATTGTTGGAAACTGAAAAGTGTGGCGTGTCTTGTAACGTTAACCTGCAAATTCAATTACTTAAAATAAGTCAGAAATACAAGTTGTGCGCAAATTATCGCGTTTTAGCCTAAGTGAGAGTGAAGTCTAAATGAGACCTTTCATTAGGGCTTATGGCTGTTAAGAGCCAGTGTAATTAACACCTTGTTAAGTTTACAACACTCAAGAGGGGGGGGCAGGAGGAGTTCCACCTTCTCTGTGTGGATTTGTGTCTCTGAGCATGCTCGTACAACATATGTGTGATATTTATTGTGTTGAATTTTGTTGTGTGTGTGTACAACAAGATTAAAATGTCAGCACCTAGCATAGCATAGTGTGTTTGCCTATCTCTACCCAGGACTGGATCTTTATACAGTTTAATTCAAAATACTATCTATAATCCGACTGTACTCACCGTCTGCGGTGTCCTCACAGTTCTGGTTGAAGTTTTCGTAGGAGTCCCAGCGGATCAGAGGATCTTGAGTGTTGTAGTCCACGGAGACGCTCGGCCCGTTTTCCAGGTGGTCCATACCTTGACCAGAAGTACAAAGAGGCAGAGCAGAAATGTGAATGTCTTTCAATCACAACAAATACAACACATGTTACAACTTTGTCTTTTAATTCAGACTTAATTTTCACTTAATTTTATAGAACGTTCTCTTTTTTGTGATTTATAATAGATCTGTGTATGTGCACAGCAAGTCTCAAACAACAAACTCACAAAACAAAACAAATATGAGAAATGTAAAGGCGAAATATTGTAATTTGTGAAAAATGCTCCGCCATACCAACAAAACCCGACACATTGATTCTTACCATGGATTTTTTCTGGCCCAAAGGAGAAAATAAACTCTACTTTTCCATATTCTGGGAATCTGTCATCTGGAGCCAGGAAATAATAAAAAGAGAACAGGAAAAACAATGATTATTAATTGTTAATCATTAGTCGTCATTACAGAAGCAAATAGATAGCAAAAAAAAATGGATCGACTATTTAAATACACGATAAATCAGCCATTCATTGCGTATATTCTGAGTACTCTCTCTCCTACCTTTGAACGTCTCATCAAGCTCATCTTTTCCAAACACGATCCCCAGGTCGTGAACGGCACACGTGTGAAACTGCACCCGGAAAATCACATCTCTGCACGGGCCGCGGTAGCGCTTGTGATAGCACTTGAGCTGAAGGATGAAGATGAGATTTTAAAGTATTGTAGTATCGGCATCACATCTAACAGGACCAACAAAACTCAACATGTCAACTTAAATAAAATTCAGGATGTTAAAAGTAAAAACCACAAAAAATCAAATCACCTCTACTGCTGAACTGCGGGTTAAAATCAAGCGAGCACAATATGAAATCATCTTTATGAAACACGAGCCAGAGACATTCCAGCTTGATTCATTGTTAGTCCTGTTTCTCTACACTGGCTCAGAGCTAGAAAAAAGAATTTAAGGCTTTTCTTTTTTTATGTGTGTATAGTGTATAGTGTATGGTCTCTCCACTTGCATTATTATCCAAAATGTTTCTCCCAACACAACAGCTTTAAAAGCAACACTAAAACCACACACAGGAAAATCATCTCTCTCCCTCCTGCTGTTCCCTGATGGGCAGCCTGGATCTGTTAGTGTTTTACAAGGACCTCACATTTAAAGGTACCAGAGGACTATTTACCTAAAGCCAAACAACATGCAGCCACAAAGTGCAGCTGCAGAGAAGAAGAAACTGCCAAACTGAAAAACATCCCACTGTTACAGTGTGACAGTGAGTATTTTTCAGATACTTATGGTATATGCTACTCGGTGCAGGTAGAAACTAAACTTATAAACAGTTTAAAAAATATATTGTGTAGCCATTTTCTGCATGTGGGGCCAAATAACATCTAAATATGTAAGGTTCTCAAATCCACACAAGCACATAAATGATTGAGGACAAGTGGGCGGCAAAGTAAAATATCCCATGGCTTAGTGCAGCTTTCAGGGATATTGTATACCTCCCACTGAGGGATCCTTTTCATGAGGAAAACAGCGCTGGTGAGCGAAGTTTGAGAACAAAAAATAGAAGAAGGAAAACATTAATTTTAAGCTTACATGTTGTCTTTAGAGAATTTACACGGTTTCATTTTTTACACACAGGCTTAAAACTAACCAAAGCTTTTTTTTTTCCTCCACGTTTGTGGATAAATCATCCTTAATGTTGAAGGAATAGTTCAACATTTTTGGGAAACATTCATTTGTTTTCTTGCCAATAGTTAGATATTTGTCAGTTAGATATAAGACTGCAGCCAGCAGCCGGTTAGTTTAGCTTAGCAGAAAGATTGGAAACAGTAGTGCACACAGCTAGCCTGGCTCTGTCCAAAGGTAACAAAATCTGCCTGTAAGCCTCTAAAGCTCATTAATTAACACGTTGCATAGTTTGATTAATCCATACAAAAACCCAAGTAAACCAACCCCACAAAGACGAGATGGGAAGACGCTGCACTCGGACAAGACAAGTCTAACCCCTCGTAAAACTATTGCTGTGTTTTTGCACTTTTGTGCAGATGAAACAGACGAGCTATAGTCAACACCAGACTACCTGTTTCCATCTGTTTCCAGTCTTTATGCTAAGGTAAGCTAACTGCCTCCTCGCTATGGCCTCATTAACTGACAGACATAAGTGTGGTATCAATCTTCTCATCTAATTCTTGGCAAGAGAGTTAGATGAGAGGAGAAACGTATTTCCGACAACGTCAAAGTATTCCTTTTAAGTTCCTCGTTTGTCCGCTGGACTTGTTCAGCTGTGTTGTTTCTGTTCTCTGTAAAGTTTGTGACATCCTTGAAACCACTTTGATCCTTGAAGCAAATTTTAAACCAAACTTGGAATTAAAACGACCGACTTTGGCCAATAATAGAGGAAAACAACCTGAATAATATCAATCATCTTAATAAAGATTTTCCTCTGTGATTATCATTTTTCATCTAACGATTGAGTAATTAGTAATGTTTTTGGCACTCGTTTCATCCGCAACTCGATTCAGCTGCACAAACACATACCAGTATAAATTAAAATGCAAGAGCACACTCCATGCTGACTAATGTCTCCTCCATTTGGCCATAAGGCCACAGTTCACATTCTCTGTGTTATCTGAATAATAACGAGCATCAGCAGGCAACGGCTCGGTCAGACGATGCGTTCAGCAGAATCCATTAGTCTGTCCTAAATAAAGGATGAGATATGAGCTCAGCTCTGACGGCCAAAACGGAACGGCCTCGAGCGTACAGTAAGTGCCTCTTTGAAATTCCCCACGCTGAAATTATGACCCTGAGGACATCTCATGGATAATATTATGGCCTGAATGACAGCAGAAGCAGAAACTTTGCTGATGTATGCAGTTCCTCTGCTTGAACTACATGCAAAAAATACAGCTGAGGTACTCTACTTTATTGAGGATCTTTTTTCTTCATTTTAAAAGAGCAAATGGAGCACTTAAGATTTTGTAAAAATATCCCCAAAATATCTCTCTATAAATAGAAAGATCTCTCACAAAGTACTAAAAATATCCATTTTACATGCAAATTTCCTTTAAATGATTATATCACATAGAAATAGTTCCTTATGTTTCCAAAACACTGTTGTGGAAAAAAGTAGATTACCATTTTGACGTCATAGTTTCCAGCAAACATATTGTGTGCTAATGAGGGTCTATAAACTGAGGTATGAGACCCAGGCCAACTGTATTCCCCCAGGTTTTTATAGCCCTATTTCTTCCGTGAATGGATACTATAAACTGCCCACAGCATATGCATTCAGCACATACACACGCAGCGTCAGATTGGAAAAACTAACAGGATTCCCTCATTACTAATAAACAACACAAATCAGTGTATCCTCTGTACATTTCTACAGCTGTTCTCATTGGCGTTCCATGTTATTTATCAATTAACATCCCTTTATTTTTCTGGCAGAGGTTAAATGTTGGAAAAAGTAAGACATTAAACTTTCCTCTGTTATCGTTTTCACACCCTGTGACATGAGAGAAAACGCTTCCAGTTTCTTGTTTTGTAAAATCTACACGCCACTGCTAGAACGTATCCCTCCGCCGAACATTCTTGGGAAACAAGAAAAGGGAATTTTCTTCTAAACAGGCTGTAACTTTGGAATAAATCTGCTCAATTTAGCTATCCGAGACTGCTGAAGCATCATATTAGTGTCAGCTGAACTTTGGAACGCATATTTGCACAGAACGAGGGCTGTGGATTTTGGCCCTCGTTTCTTACAGTGTAGTCAAGTTCCGAGAGAATAGCTTCGGGGGTCAGTACGGAGAGTAGGAACTGTTACGGCGAGAAAGACCCGTTTCCACCTACATAATGACACATCAGTATTATATTAATGCAGACTTGAAAAAAAAACTGAATCTATCCTTTAAAGTTCTCAGAATGTGATACAAACAGCTAAGATGCTAAACTGAGATTTCACTCTTTGCAGTTTTTCATCAATACGCACAAGCTACTGTAGTATATCTATTCTTACCAGGATGTCCCCTTTCAGAAGAAGACCAGGTTCAATGGTGATACAGATGCTCGTCTGGCTGTCCCCCTGAACATTACTGCAAAAGAAAAAAAAACATGTTAGCTAAAAAGGCTGCCATCCCTGTTACTCCTCTGAATATCATGGTGTTGCTCGTCTGGTATAACCGTGAGCACTTTATTTACATCCTACTAACAATCCCTTATTTGCTTTAACAATGGCCATCACAGAGCGTAACCACAGCGCAGAGCTGGACTAATTTCGGGCATTAGTGTCTACATGATTGTCTTCCTGGAAGCATGGGATCAAAGGGTGGAGAGTGCTAATAGGGAGCATGTGAGAGAAAGTGGGAAGGAATGTGACTTAAGGCTTTAAGGGGTTGACAGTCTGGAAGTATATGTGCACTGATTATTTCACACTTAGTTATTGTGTAAACTGTAAATGTGTTTATAGTGTTAACACGTTTGTAAGAATGGACATTAGTATTACATTTCAGACAAGAAACAGGCTTTGCTATTTACAGTAAAAACTTCAAAATGCTTCCTAAGAATTCCCAAAGAATAAGAAAACCAGGATCAGACAGTTTTCAGTATTTTTAAAGTAACAATGGATGAAATTACTTTGTGTAATGTAAAAGTTTCACTTGTAGTCACAAACCCACAGAGAATTATCACCCAATTCTGCAGTATTCCTCGGATCTATCAAGTGTTTTAGCATCTTTCAGCTCATTGTTTAGGTTTTACAGCCCAGAAACTCTGCTCTCATCAACCTCGTCTCTAGTCACAGCAGGCAGCTGTTTTTAGCGATTAAACACCCACGGTGCCCTACACTACCTGTCCAGCACCAAACAACAACACAATGTTAGCAGCTAGCTGATGAACATAATAACGGGACATTTAGCAGCTAAAGGGTCAGACATTTCCCCCAGGTGCTGGTGGAGACCAAAACACAGCAAGAAGGAGAGTGAATATTGGACACACATCCCTCAGGTGGACAGAAACACGACACCAAACGACTTCATAAGGTGATAATAGGACAATGTTGTTCTCCTTAAAGGCAAAAAAATGAATAAATCAATAAATGAATGCAGCTTTAAGCAACACTCAGTGCTTGCATTTACACCAGAGACTTCCACAACTGTTCATGAACTGATATATTTACATTTTGCCTCTAACTTTTTACTAAATTGAAGCTTTTCTTCAACTACCAATCCAGTCAGCTGTTTTCCTGCAATGGCTGACAAAATTCAAATCTGCTAATTGGTTTATTTGTTACCATATTAATGTTTAAAGTATGTGTTATGTGTACAAGTTGTACTTTTATGTATGGAACTCAATGATCTGATGTGCACATACAGTATATGTTTCTTAGAGGTTTCCTGCTCTTTATGCTAAGATATTGTAATCAGTGTCTGTATAACAAGTAAATACAGTGTAAATGTTCTCCAGCTCTCTCTTCTAACATCCTCTCCTCTCAAAACAACAACAGAAAGCCAAGGAACCCATAGTTTCCTGTCTGGCCCTGGGAACCAGCAGGGGGCCTCTGGCAGGAAAACTCTGCAGGCGTCCACACAGATGCCTGTTTGCCTGTTTCATTGGCTCTCCGGTCACAAATAACGCTTGAAGTGACTGCAGGATCTAAAGTAGGGAAACAAGAGCCTGCAGCATACAATAATGTGAGGCAAGCACAGAGCGTAAACTGGCAAGAGCAGTGATGTGTGTGCATACTGGGGGGGCAGGGGAGTTAGAGGAGAGGCTATAAAGGAAAATCAGGGTTTTTATTATTGAGCCATTACGAGCTCACTATCCCTGGAATCTTGTAAAAGCATTTGAGTGTGAGTATGTTTTAAGACTTACTAGATCCCAGATGTGTAGACGGGCTGCATGGCCTGGTAGATTTTCAGAAAAGGACGACAACCTGGAAAACAATTCAAAAAGAGAAGGTTAGAAAAATAAATAATGTGTGTGTAAATGCTCACACATGTGAACATATGCTCGTGTATACAGTCTGCGCATGACACTCACCCCCTTTAGACTCAAAGTTGGGGATGCCGTGCATGATGACATGGTGAAGGAACAGGGGTTTGTTGTTGATCTTGATGTGTCCGGATAACAAGCCACTGAAGTACTCCACATACCTGAGCGGGACAAAGGGAAGGAGGAGGAGATGATAGTACTACTATGTCTCTTTCAGTGAAATTCTATCACGATCCTTAATGTTTTACAACAAAGGGATGAAGGTATAATCCTGTGTTCATCACAACAAAGAGACACAGTCTTTGGCTATGACCTCTAGTAACAACAATGACTGTTCTCAACGTATCAGCCATGTTAAAGGAGCCAAACGCTCTTTTTTATTATAAAGTCAATTTCTTAGTTGACAGTAGAGTACATAACTGGTAACATCTGTGTCCTGAGTGTCTGATTTCTTACAGTGCTGTTGATACCAGTATAGTCATACTGATTACTTTGTGGTAACTGGTGTCAGGACTGTATTATTTTTTTAATACAGTACTTTAACATGACTACATTTTATTGCTGAGCTTAATCTGCTTAACCAAGGCATCAGATAACGCCTCAGTGCAAAGTTAAATATAAAATGTGGCTTGCAAGGTATGTATATTTATTCTCAAGCAGAAATCTCTGATAACGCCACTGTGCACCACCTGCCCAGCATCAAACTGCAGAATTACAAAGTCAGTGACTAGATGGTGAACATAGTGAAGCACTTAGCTGCTAAACAGCCGTGTAATTCACTCTGGAGTTGTCTGTGAAGACCACAGAGGGAGGAATCGAGGGCAACTGGACTTGTTGATTGTAGATACTGGAAGACATTTCACCTCTCATCCAAGGAGTTTCTTTAGTTCTAACTGACAGGTGAGGAGTCCCAGGTATTTAACCTCTGTGGGGTCGTTATCATACCACTTGGTTTGTTAGTGCTCCTGCTGTTGTAACAACAGTTGTTAGAGTTGTTGTGAGTCACCTGAGTCCAAGTGTGAACAACGTGACTTGATGTTACTGTCCACTGAGTTAATGTATTCTGTGAAGATCCAGGAAGTGCAATCCTTCAAAGAACACATTAACTCAGTGCACAATAACATCAAGTTCACACGAGAGGACATCAAAAACAACAGCTTGGCCTTTTTGGACTGTGACACAGCCTCCACATTGGAGTATACAAGGAAACCACCACATACAGACCAGCACTTCCTCTTTGACTCTCAGAACCCTGCACCACCTAGCTGATAATGCACCAACAAGTGCTCAGGCCCAAAAGAAGGAGCACAAACACTTGAAAGATGCACTTAAAGTTTGTGGTTATCCTAACTGGTCCTTTGTCAAAACAGCCACAAGATACAGGAAGAAAACCAACACTGCAGGTCGTGAGGAAAAGAAGAATAAACTCAACAACATCATCACTCCTTACGTGTGTGGAGTATCTAAGAAACTCAGAAGGATCTTTTTCCAAACACCACAACCCTGTGTTTTTCAAACTCAGCAACATACTAAGACTGAAACTGGTCCACCCAAAAGACCGCACACCTAAACACAAGAAAAGCAATCTAGTGTATGCAGTCCAGCGCAGTGAGGAATGCACACACTTGTATAAACAAACGCATGGCTTAACGCAGGAGGGGTCAACTCCTCGGGTCAAGACTCAGCAGTTTATTTACACCTCTTCTGAAGACAACAACATGCATAATTTGGATAGAGAGGACAGATGGTTGGAAAGAGGAGTGAAGGAGGCTATTTACATCACATTATAGAAACCATCCCTGAACAGAGGAAGAGGGCTACGACACCACTTATCCCCCCCACTTACAATGCTGTCCTTTCATCCCTTCCCTGGAAACTTAACAACCATTCACATTTGGCCTCATGTGACAACTCCGACTGTCGTTTACACTTGGCCTCCGGTGACGACCGACGGCTCTAGCGATTATTGTTACAACAGCCAGGAGCACTAACAAACCAAATGGTATCAATGACCTTGATAATGACCCTTGAGAGGTTAAATACCCGAGACTCCCTGCCAATCAGCCAGAACTGGGGAAGCCCCTTGGATGAGAGGTGAAACATCTTCAAGTATCTATAACCAGGAAGTCCAGTTGTCCTCGATTCAACCCTCATTGGATGTCTGAGTTGTTTCATTAGCTTAAAGTGTATTCACTGCTCCAAGTGGCTAAAAATAAATGAATGCAGCTTTTTTAGTACATAGGAAGACAAGAGATTTCTTTGTGAGACAGTTCACTCTGGGGTCAAACTCATACTTTAAACAACAAGTGAGGGAAGACTGACCTTTTCTGAGAAGGCTGACCAACAGGAAGCACTTTGTCTTCATAGAAACGCTTCATGGCAAACCTGTCCAGAGCCTGGTCAGCACTGCATTCCAACAGAAAAGTTTGGTTATTACATATTTAATTCACTTTTATTTCGTTTCTAGTGTTTGCAATGCATATACAGTATACTTTATATTATTTCAAGTGTATAATCTGTGTGCAACTTTAGTGTTTATGCAATTATGGAGCCTGATGATAATCAGAGGAAACAGCAAAAACAACCATGGTAATCATGCCACGTGAAACATCTAAGAAGTCTGCACACCATCGCTTGAGTAGAAAATTATTGTAACGCACGTGTACGTTTCGTGAAAAACCCTCCTTCAGCATGCTTAATATCAGACATTACAACACACAAAGGTGGCATAGAATTAATTAGACAATAAGCTGCATCTGACATAATCAATAACAATCAGGAAGAAAAATATTTCTCACTGTATCATAAGAAATAGATGTTATATAATGCATTCTGAATCACAATGTAGATATTTATAATGTTTCATAAGACAATAGTGGTCTAATTCTGCATAATCTCCATGCACATCTTTATCTATAATGTTAATAAGAATCACAGGTGGTTAATTTTCTGGTATTTTGCTGCTAGTTAAGTTTTCAATACTACTTCATGCCAGCTTTAAATTGACCAATCAGTGCTCTTTCAGAAACAACAGGGAGTCAGGCGCTCCTCTGATTGTTTAACAGTTTAAATCTCCTTCGGTTTCGCAGCTGAATGTCATTCTATTTCGGCCTATCTAAGAATAAATCCAATAAAAAATGAATAAAAAGCGTGTACTTATAATTTGGGCCTTATGATCCAGTGACTGTTGAAGCTAACTCAATGCTTGCTGCCCATAATTATTATATCAAACACTTTTTTTCTTGGATTTCTGCAAATAAAAGTGTTGTTCTTCAGTCTCATGTTACACCCCTCCTCCTCCTCCTCCTTCTGTTCATCACATCTCTGTCTGTTCTTCAGATGTGGGCTACAGTCTTGTGATGAACAATGCTGGTCTATCTACTTTTTCCGCTCATGTCTCTTCCTCATTTAGACCCATTTATTTTTCTGCACTTCTATTTTCCTGTTTCCAGAAAATTACAGATTCATCTTCATGCTCCCTCTTTCTCCCTTTCTTTCTGACTTCCTCTCCCAAAGTGTGCTGCCACTTAAGTCTTTTGCAGCTGTAGGTGCTGTTATACGCCTACCTGGCAGATATGTTGCTGTAATGCATGTAGGCTGCCACCACCACTCCAGTTCTGCCCCGATTGCCCTGAAAAGACATCAAGCAAGCAAGAGTCAACAACAGATATTATCTTCCAAGTCATGATGGTTTCCCGGGAACACATTTTCCACATCTTTATAACACTGAATTTTCTTTAATGGGGTTATTGAGGTAGTAATTTTATTCTGGTGCTGATTTCTTTCTAGACTTTGATGTTGCTGAACGGTTTGGTGCTGTAAAAGAGGACTGTGGTGATTTGTTATTGCACTTCCATATAGCTGGTAGACTCATAAGAGACAGATTAAATCAAGAATGATCAAAACAGAGACTGAGATATGTTGACTTTTAGTCCCTAGAAATGGGTCAAGCTCCAGAAACACTGGATCCTACATTCCACACAATGCAACTTAATCTAATGGATGGATGGTAGAGATGGGAAAGATTCCAAAGTTCACAACTTGTTTGCGTTCGTGTCATCAGAAAACCCAAGATGGTTGTACGGTATGATTGTAGAGTTCTGTCATGTGAAGGTTAAAACTTTTGTCCATCACATTAGGCTTTAATTATCATGAAGCCATCGTTCAAGGTAATTAAACTCAACTTTGACTGAAGCAAGTTATCCAAGATTTCAGGAATTTATGTATTATTTAGTGCCAAGTAGGATATTTTGAAGCTCGTTGTACTTAACGACACTGATGTTGACGTGAACGCTATTTTCAAGTTGGAAACAAGTAATTACAATAACGCAGATATTCAAGGTTCAAGGTCCAAGATAGAATTTGTTGTCATTCTCTCCATACATGATGGCATACAGGGGAACTTCAGTGCTACAATGTGCACAATAAGAACAGATACAGTATAAACAGTGCAAGTAGTATTGAGTAAAGTGCAATGGATGAGAAAATGAATGCAGCATCAGATCCTCCCTGCCTGGTAAATGTCCACTTTTTTTTCTTTTAAACTCCATGACCCCAGTTTGTAAGACTGACCGTCTGTTATACATTTAAAGTGACATCATCAGGGAAATTTTCTCAGACTATAGACAGCTCCGCCAAAGCCACAGAGGACGTTATTACAACTGGTTTCACAGAGTAGAATCATCACTAGTAAACTGACCATTACATGTAAAATTGGTGGAGGGGTCCTATAAAGTTTTGATAAAGTTTTGTTTTTACATTAGTAATATCAATTCAAATCATAAAAAATATATATATGTGACCTGGGCAAGTCTAATGGTTAATATGGATGCATTCATTTTAACCATCTATGCATTTTTAAAACAAGGATCGCTGCGGAGGATGAGTGTGTTCCACATTATAAATATTGCTGCCGTTTAAACAGCGTGGAGCTCAGTGGAAATGATTTGTTGATATGTGGAAACCCAACACAGCCTGCTTCCTTAGTGACCACCACAACTTCCAAGCCCACGCTCACATCACCAGCGTTACTCAACTCACAGAAAAATAACAACTGTTGTTATAGCAGCCGACTTGTTTGTAACCTCCCTGTGGGGAACACCTTGGAATGAGAGCTTTAAGATCCCATAGTTAATCCTTGTGTTGCAAAACACAATCAGTAACACACTGGGGTTAATGTGAAAATAATTAGGTATTACATATGGGACACTGGCCTAGTAGTTGTATTTAGATATACTTTTTATGGTTTGTGTCGGCATACTTAGCCTGAGCCAGACTGAGTGTGGCTTGCCACAAGAGTATGTGATGCAAGTAAGTTCGGGCAATAACAGGAAAATACTTGTCAATTCAGTTTTTATGGTATTGTTAAGGGTAAAGAGTAGATAAACTTAAGTAGCCATGATGAGTGGAGTTTCTTTTCACCCTAATTGTGTTTTCCTAACTCTCATCTACCCAACCCAATCCAAATAAGCAGACATAGACACACTATCGCACACAAAACACTCCACCCTGAATGTCAGTTTTTCACTCAGGGAGAGCGTCATTACTGACAATAACACAAAGAAACAGCTGCAGCCTAAGGGGGAGTAGCGGTCCCAAGAAGAGCCTGAGAGCACCCTCTACTGTCTGGTGATACTTGTCCCATTCTCACAGCATCCTCTTGTCTGTCAGCCTCACCTTGTTGTGTATAACCACCACGTTGTGGCTGTCAGCACTCAGCCAGGTGTCCATGGCTTTGCAGATGCTGCAGATTTTGTCCAGGGCTGGAGCATGATGGTCAGGCCAGCCAAAGTCCAACACCTGGGAGAGGAGGGGAGATTGATTCGTCAGAGACTGGTGGTCATTGGTAGGAGAGGAGGGGAGGGGAGAAATCAGGGTTTACCTTTGGATTAAGTTGGCTGATGTCGTATCGCTTCTCACTGAGATTGAAGAGCTAAGGAAAAACAGAGACCAGTATTACAAATTTTTGGCATTAAATATTCACATATTGACATTGTTATTCAGTCTTCAGTGTTAGATATCCTTGCTATTCCTGCCCCCCTTAGTCACTGTTGTTATTCCTTTAAGCATTCTGTTCTCACACAACCACATATACAGTTTACAATGATAATGGTGGCAGATTTCCCACTTGAAATTCATGCTAATTGTTAAAACAATGGGAGCTAGACTTCAGACGCCAACAGACAGAAGCAGACTTCACAATTCCAACTGGCGACTATTGATTTTGACAGCTGAAATGACAACTGTTGCAGACAGATGTTAATAGCTAGCTGGTTAACTAGCTGTGACTCTGTGAGTTGATTGAACACAGATTTTTTTTACTCTTTCCAACGAAATGAGAAATTCCAAAAATGGTCTTAAAGATGCATTTCATAGCTACATACATGATATCATTTTAATTCAGTGCTGTGTAATGTTTCAACAAAGTCAGAAGCTAGTAAAATTAATATTATCGTGCAATATAAGTTACTTTGACAAACAACAAAAAGGTTAGCTTTATTCTTTATTGTTAATTCTTTAACAGTAAGCTAGAAATGAGAAAATCGAGCAGGAGAGTGCCGCTAACGGTAACCCAAAACTCTGATATGTCGGTTATTAGCATCTGGGGTCATGTCACACCAGCTTCCACACTGTGGATGTGTCAGTTCTGAAGGGGGCGTTTTAACCACATAATAATATAGTTAACTATTCATATGCTAACTGAATAAGTAAGTAAGTAACACTGGATTACTACTGTAATAACACAAGTTAGCTTAGTGTGCTAACATTAGCAATTTACACAGCAGACAAGCGCACAGTTTAATCCATTCCTTTCAGTTTTTTGCTCTTGTGCTTTTTGTTTTGGAAAGGAGATCAAACATACGCATCCCACCAATATTTTAATTGCTGAGTATTTTTTTAGTATTTTTTTTAACCAGAGCTTCGGATTTCTCTGTGGAGAAACGAGGAGAAACCCAAAACTCCACAGGACTTTCATGCGTAGTTACAGTTGCTAAGCTATGATTGGACAATTGCCCGTTGGGGAAGGGGTTTAGTGAAGGTCAGCTCCTGTCATTTGCTAAGGGCTCCACAGGGATCTATTTTGGACGATGTACTATTCACTATTTATATACAGAATGTTGTTTCTCAGACATTCGCAGTGCAATAGGAGCTGAGACTCAAAGAATCTCCTAAAACTGCAGCAAAGTTCTCCAACTCTTAAAGTTCAGTAACAGTAGAAAACTGTATCTGATGTATAGAGATACAGATGTTACATAATCCGTCTGTTGTGTGAACGTGTGTGTGTCAACGTGTTGTTGGAGCTGAGGGAGATCAGCTGATGATCCGCTGATCTTGGCAGCTCTAATGACTTCCTGTTCCCGCCTGAACGTACACTATTTTTTTTTTTTTGCAAAGTTAATTGCTATAATCCTTCTAGAATCATCCACATGTACACAGGAAACTGTACCAGGTAGTTGTGGCCATGTTTGGAGCGCAGCATGGAGGCGACCTCCCGTAGGTTGGCGGCGTAGCTCTGCTCCTCCACGCTGCTGGGGAAGGAGACGGAGATGATTCTCTCTGTGATGTAGATCAGGTCCAACTCGTAGCTCTCATCCAGGGCCTGCAGCAGACTAGCACTCCTGTCAGAGAAAGCGAAGATGCATTTACACTTCAGTGTGACAGATCAAGCATGTCAGAGGCCCCGCTGTGCAAAAACAAAAACCGATGCGGACGACTGAGCTGCAATAGCTGTTAGAAGGAATTTAATTCCTATAAGTAATGCAGCACATGTGATTTATACGCACGTGCTTGTGTTTTTCATGCCAAGTTGTGTGTGATCACTTCATGTTTTTTATCCATTACTACCTCTAAAGGGAGATGATTTTACTGTGAATTACCACACCTAACCCCATGATATCAACAAACAGGGATAATCAACCACGACTTGGTTAAAGGTGACGGATTTTCTCTGGTGTAGTTTTTAAAGGTCAACAGTTGACGAATAGATAAATCTCCAATAATATTATTGTCTAAAAATCTTCTACTGGAAATTTTTAAAAATGATGATGTGGCTGCCATGTGATTCATACTAGTGATTTAATATGGAAAAGCATTTTTTTTTTTTTCACAGAGATGTCACATGGCATGTCATATTAGGACAGAATTTACCAAACAGCTAAACTGCTATTGGTATTTTTCTGATTTTCTCTCAGGTTCGTGTGTACTTTAACCCCTTCTGTTGTTCCACATCAAAAGTGCCACAAAAATATAATAAAATGTTTTTTTTTGCCAAAGCAGTGACTGCTTATTTCATCTGCAAACTTCGCTACACTGAATGTCCTGAATGTCCTGAATGCAGCAATAAATTTCAGTTTCAGCTGAACACACAACGCTCTTCTTCGAGTCTGCAAGGAACAAATATCCTAATATGGAGATGGTAACACACCACATAAATACCATATCCACCATGACATCATTAAATCCCAGAGGGGTTCAAGTTTGCCTCCAAAAATTTAAGCCCTCCCCACTGCATTTAACACATGTTGTGTTGTTTCATTTTGGGCGTCTGAGGGGGAAAACAGAGTAGCATCTGGGTAGACGTTATCTGACATGTCATTCCACCAAGTCTGGTTTGTCTGAAGTCAAATAGGGTCAGAAAGTGTTGAAGAAGAGAAAGGAGACTGGAGGATGAAATGAGATGTAAGGTCCACCTCAAAAAGTCACTCACTTACTGTTGATTAATCTTTTTGTCTGACTTATGTTTTTCCAACAAACTTCAAAAGACGAATGACTGATTTGACATTTTGAAACGAACTATTCCTTTATGTGAATGAGTTATTCTCGTCTTTTTCAGCACTTGCGCGTTTCAAAACGTCTACAGAAACCATAAAGAGGCGGAGTGAGTGAAATATCTGAACTTGGAGGGTGAGATGAAGGGGTGTCTAGACCCTTAGCACCCAGACTGAAGCATATTTCCCACATTTGTCAGCTCTGAGTAGCCCCTGAGGAAATTGCTCATACGTCTGGGTGAGAAGAAAGTCCCAGCTTTACTATACAAATATTGTATCCTCCCACTGTACAGTACATCTGGACCCACTCAAAACTTGCTTACTGGAACTTATTCATCACTAGCGATAGACGAGAAATAGATATGTCACACGTGTTTTCTCACATGTGCCTCTTTATCTGAGATTATATCTTTGTGATTTGTCGAATATTTTTATTATTATTTGTTTTATTTGCTTCTCTCTGTCAATTCTTCTGTCCTTTCCCCATGTTTCTTAGTATCTCTTTATTTTGTCTGATTCTCTGTCTGCTTGACTCTTTCTGTCTCCGTCTCTGTCTCAACATATATACATCTTTCGCCTCTGGGTGCAGTCAGGGGCCAATACAGACCTGTGGTTTGGTACTATTCCAGATCCACCAGCATGCACTACCCTGCCGAGCGCCAACCTGCTTCTCATCAGCTGAAAAGATGAAGCGATTGCTCTTTTTTTTCTGCATATCGCGTTTGACGAATGACGCATTATCTCCACACGCTCAATTTCATTGCTGCAGTGATCTCATTTGTGCATTTGGACAAATACCAACTGTGAACCATGAATGTTTTATCAGGAAACCAGAGACATTAGGCTGTAAAAAATCTCGCCAGATATTTCTTAGTAATAAAAGTGAACAACGAAGACTTCTGTCTCTCTAGTTTAAAATTCTAAGAATCCTCCTTGATCCCAGTCAGTGATACTTGAATTGATTGAGTTAGTGCTTACTTATTTTTTTGCAATTACCTTAATGTTATTTGTCAATTTAGACTTGGTGGAAAAGGTTAACCCAAAGTTTTTACTGGAGGCTGCACTAACCATTATTTCTGTTAAGAATGGAGCAAATGACTATATGTAATGTAAAAGGGATTGATCAGAAAGAGAGAGAATTATCACCCGACTCTAAGAACACTCAGAGTTAAGCTTTTAGCCTCTTTTAGCTCATTGTTTTGGATTTACAACATAGCTCTCAACCCCACTTCCAGCCACAGCAGGCAGCTGTTTTCAGAAAAACAGCTACCTGCTGAGCACTAAACAACAGGTAGAAAAGTTTAGTGACCAGCTGGTGAACATAGTGGAGCCTTTAGCAGCTTAAGAGCCAGATATATCCCTCAGGAGCTGAAGGACACCAAAACAGAGCTAAAAAGGAGAGCGTTGGGTGACCAGACACAGACAAATCTGATAATATATAAAGTGCTGCAGATTGAAGTCTGTATATGATGTTATGTCCTGTGATAATGATTCCCATGACTAAGATACCTAAAGTATCCTAATGTAACCTTCCATCCAATAGTGTCCATTTGGTCAAATATATAATGTAGAAATCAACCTGTAAGCAGCATCTTAGCTCCACTTTTGCTTTAGAAGCAGAGAATCTAAATTCAGTATTTGCAATGTACCGATTTACAACTAGAAGTCACATAACTTGGATGAAAACTGCAAAAAAAAAAAAAATAGTAAAGTAAGGTTGCTTACAGTACATTTATCAAATAAAAAACAATGCTGTAAATCATCTTAGATTATCTGCCTGTGTAGGAATGTAAATAAGCTTGTTTGGACCCGCTCGTTTGATTGTATATCTTTCCTCAGTTAGTGTATTACATAAGAGATAACTGCCATATGACAGAAAGTTATGCGCTCCTGAAAAGCCTTAAGTTTTTCTCTTTATATGGATGAATCTATTTAGTAAAGGGACTCACACATACTCCGCATGTGCCGCTGATAGTGATAATGTGTCAGGTGTTTCACTGTTTTTATAACCCTGTATCAACTCTCTGATTAACTGTGCAGGAATGAAAATGTCACTCAAGCTTAGCGAAGAGGTTCAACACTGAACTGTTGTGGTGTCACGTTTTACACATTAATTACACAACCGACAACATCTGTGACTCCCTGAGGACGGAGGTGAGAGAGGTTGACACCAGATATCTTTTTGTCCAACAAAACAGTGTGAGGTCCAGTTCAACTGCAGGACATGTTGCTACACTAATTCCCTGGGTAATATCAGAAAATATCATATCACATCGAAACTATTCGTTTCAAATGCTTCATATCTCGAGCCAAAAGTGATAGAGAATTTCTAGAGTTGTGTTTAATCTCTCTCTGTCCTTTTGGGAAAAAACAGTGGAGATTAGTTCTTAAAATAAGTCAATAAATACAGTCCAATAAGCCGAATTAAGCCTTTTAAGGGAAAGTTGCTGCAAGGAGAGGAGAGGAGAGGAGAGGAGAGGAGAGGAGAGGAGAGGAGAGGAGAGGAGAGGAGAGAAGAGAAGACCTCCTACCTTGATGGTCTGCGCCGTGACTCCATGCTCTTTGAGGATTTTGTCGAGCCCTGCAAAACACAAAGAACAACTTTCTCATTATTCTGTGCATATGCCAACTTTTCATAACAATAATACTGCTTTAAAAATGTAAATACAGTGAAAAGGGCATGAAATAATACTATGTGTCAACAATGGTGTTTGGTTTTCATTGGGTTTTATGCTTCATTGAGGCTTCAATATAATGCATAATGACATCAGTGGTTATACAGTATGTAAAAAAACCTCTTTCTGACTGTGGGTTCAGCTGCTATGTTTGTAAAGTAAAACAGTCCAAGAACCAAGCTGCTCTATACTGATATTGCAAGTTCAATCTTGTTAATGTTGTTAAATCTGAACAGTTGGAAACGCAGCAGATTGCAGAAGGAGTCGGCCTATTATTAAAAGGTTTTATAGTTTCATTTAGGATAATGATTACAATGGAAAACTCACAACAGTTCTTCCTCAGTGAGCAACTAAATCTTCAACACAGAAATATCCAATATAGCTTAAATAAGCCTGAACGAGGTTACATTCAATCCATGTATATGAACCAATCTGCTCCAGCACTGTTATGTAACACAATACAACAGGCAGTTGCATGTCATTTGAAATTGTACCTAAAAATAAACCCACACATGATCATATTCTTATTATTGCTCCACTTTACATTGTTAGGCCCTTAACACACTACACGCCGAGTGTGTATATGAACCCTGTGATGGAATATCCTTTATGATCCTGTGCAGCACCGTGTGAGGATAAGAGTTTCACATGGCATCCTCACATCACGAAGGAGAGAGGCCCTTGCAGAGGAAGTGCAGCTGAAGGTGATTGACTGTGTTTGGCTCCACTATGCCTGGCATGCCTCGCCTCCCCCTCAAACCAGCCCGAGGAGGGGGTCAAAGGCCATGTGGACTTATTCACTCCCCCTGCTGTGTTCGGGTCACATGTACACATGAGGGGCTGTGATCCATCATCATCCATTAGATCAGACTGGCTGGCTTAACCACCGGTGTGAAGAGTAACATTTGCCAACCCACGGATGAGTTTCAGCCCGCTCAACTCTCCTAACAGCTGACTGTCAACATGCACATTTAACACAGAGACAACATCCAGTGTATTTGTGTGTACTTAATGTTCATGGACCGGTTTATAATGTCTGTTTTGGAGGGTTATTGCTGCCCGAAATGACTAAATTTGCAGCAGGTTTTCCAAAATAAAATGTGCTGAAATTGCGCAAGCATTTTGTTATTTTGCAGCACATTGCAGGTAATAAAAAAAACAATAAACAACTGTGATTGTTTAAAGAACTTAATGATAAGTAATCAGTTCCAGTGACAGTAAAGATTGCAAATATCGCAGAGAGTGGTTTCATCTGTGTTAAGTTGCAAATTCGTGGAGGGACTGTGAACACAGACATGAACAGGTCAGATAATACAACCTGTCGACTGTTCTTTCCTATACAACCAGTTTATCTGACAAATTCTATGCTCCATCTTACATCCTCATTGTTCACATGATTCCCTGGCCCACCTGAGGTGACACAAAGTAAATCCCCCCCCCCTTTTCTGTCTGTGCTTTGGCCTAAACGTTTCAGTATGTTGCGAAGGGCTGTAAAGTGCAGAGTGTCGCCAGAAGAGGACAGAGATTAATGACCAAGAAACGAGCTAAAAGAGAAGGTTCAAACACAGGCACAGACCATGAAGAGGGTTAAGAGTGCTTGTGTTGAGTGGGGCTCTGAGACTTAATGTGCATCAGAGTGAGAAAAGCCCAAAGTCCTCTTAAACGGACCACCGTGAGATGATCAAAACGTCCTCAGATTTTTGGAGTGGCAAGGTAAACGTGCCTGGAGCCAACACACATGACACGGTGCCATCATTGAACCAGCTTGCAAACAAAGAAACAAAAACATCTTAATTAGAGACCGGGAGAGAGTTCTGAGGAGATGCCGTTTGTATTGTGCTGCGGCGATGGCAGTTAATTCATAGTTTTTCCTTCAAATTAGTCTGAATTGGTGTGTAGAGAATTTTATGAGCCACAATATTTAAGTTAAAGTGCAACCATCTGGGTAAATAAAAGCACTGCAACGAAGCTACGGCCAGTAATAAGATAATGACTTTCACTGTGGTCACATTGATGTTTTTGATACAACTGAAAAACTGGAAGACGTTTATTCTCATGAAATACCAGAATTATATGAATGAAATTTACTGAATTTCAATTATCTTAAGCAACAAGTAATTAAGCAGGAGCAGAGATCATGAATGCAGAGATCACTTGTGTTCAAATATTAGTTTCCCAATTGCAAAGGTTCCAAAGCAGATCAATAATAAAGCCATAAGCTTGTGAACAGCACACAATTCAAACCCTAAAACCTGTTTCTCTCCTTTGAGAACTTGGATTGGGAAGGAGGAGATGCGGCGAGGTAACGGGTGAGGAGGAGGAGGAGGAGGAGGAGGAGGAGGAGGTGGGAACTGGAGTGGGGGGTCCTGCAGGCCTGTTTCCAGATGAAAACCATCTGCGGAGGTTGACTTTACAAGCAGGCCATACAAATTAACCATCTGAGAAAGAGCAAGGGAGCGAAGGGGGGAGGAGGAGGAGGGGGGGGGGGGAGGGCAAAAAGACGTTGGGGGCTGGTAAAAGTCTGCGAAAGATACGAGAGAAACTATCACAAAGAAGAAGTAGGGGGGGAAAAAAAAAACAAGCACTGAAGAATCCGACACGAGAAAAGTAGCAGATCCGTGTTGACTACTTTCCAGTTGAGCCTCCAGATGTAAACACTAAATCCATCCAAAGAAATCCAACCATTCGTCTCTCCATCACACCCTACCTTCCTGAAAAGGTAGCCCGTACTCCATCGCCATGCCCCCCTCAGAGAGGAGAGCCGCCTTCTCAAAGACCCTCCTCGGTCCATCTCTGGAGAGCTCTATCTGTCTCTCACTGCTTTCTGTCCGGCAGCGCAGTTTCCTCTGCGAAACCTCTCCCTTTTCTCTGACAGCGAGGGAGGAAACGGGGAAGAAGAAGAAGAAGGGAAAAAAAAAAAAAACCAAGGGCGCTATTTTGGGCAGTTGCCTGCAGTGGACCACTGCATGCTCTGGCTCAGACCAGACTCCTCCACAGCACTTCTTGTCTCGTCCTTCTGTCCGCTCTGTGTTCTCCTTTCCCTCACTCCCTTTCTGTCTCTCCCTCTCTGTGTCTGTGTACCGGGCCACCCTCCCCCTCCTACTCTGCCTCCCATCACGTTATCTCTCCCCCCATATTCAACTTTTCCCTCACTCCCTCCCTCCCCCTTTCTCATCTGTGTACGGGTCTAAATTTCAACTGCCCAAACCCTTTCTGTCACTCTAGGCAAACATGTGGGGTTTGATGCTTGTTTGTACACACACACACACACACACGAGTCAGCTGACTGTAGCTCTTTACCACTTTTCTATCTTAACTCATGTCCAATCAAATGCATTTGTGTGTGTGTGTGTTTGTGTGTGTGTATCTATCTGTGAAATCCCATTTTTACATTAAGACAGTTGTGTCTCTTGCACAGGCAATTTCACAAATAACCTTCCCTCTTGAAGACTTCTTAACAATACTTAATAATGTCAGCACTGCTAAGTATTTTAAGTATTCAGAACTTCCCCTCTGTTTCCTGTAATTTTCTCAGCTTTCAAACACAATAACAGAAAGAATCATCAAAATAATTCCAGAAACGCTGCACTTCAAACTTTTTAACTTTTTTAAAGTGCTGCACGCCGCTCCTTCACTAACAGTGCCTACATTGTATATCCAAGTAAAAAACTAAAATAAAACTCGATAGAAGTCAACAAAGCGAAGACGATCCAAGCAAAGTATAAACTGATCCAGTGAAGCGAGAGAGACTCATGTAGTCATAAGACAAATCTTTTCGATGCTCGGAGGCAATGAGCCGTGGCCAAACGTCTCCCAGACGTCACAGAGTTACCACGCAGCAAATGCCCATGACCAGACAGTAGCAGCTGCACACACACATACACACACACACACAGGCACGTACGCATAGATACACTCATGCATACAAACTCTAACACAAGCTTATTGTGCAGACATGTAATCACGCAGTATGCATGAAATCCAAACTCATTTAATCACATACTTATAACGAGGGTGTGTTTCGGGCTCTGTCCCTCAGTTAAGGTGCAGACCAAATTATGACCTAAGAGGTGAAACTCATGAGCCGTGCAAAAGACTGTCTGATATGAAAGCTCTTGCATGGAAGTGTCTGTGCTCCTCTGCACATCAAGGAATTGCACTGCAGAAGAAAACAGAGGAATAATAAAGGAAATGCCAATAAAAGTAGCCGCACACACACACACACAGGCACACTGGTATATGTGTTTATTTTTGTCCTTGTGGAGAAAGTGGGCACTTAGCTTTGGGTGGTAACTCTAAATCAGTTACTTGATCCTTCCTTTCCCAGACAAAATACAACTCACAGGAAGTTATGTCATAGTCAAGTAGTGCCCAGTGAGTCCAAGGCAAACATGTATACTCTCATTTTGTGTACAAAGATGTCACGGAGGAACCGAAGATCAGTGTTGCAACTTTTGCATCATTAAACATCTTTTGAAACTCTCACTTTGAGCATCACTTGATCAAGGCACAAGAGTACATGTATTTGCTTTGCAGCAGGCTTAATGTGACGCAGACATATAGAAAAGTGTATTTGCACACGGTTGCAACACTCACAATTTAAGTGCTATGGCAAATATATTTTTGCTAGAAAGGTAATGCTGGCTGAAAATGTTAATTAACATATTTGGCAAGTTGCAAAAATGTTGATACTGAACATATGAGTGAAATGTTCAGAGACAACTTGCAGCACAATCTCTGCTAGTAGAAAGTGCAGCTTCATTAAACTCTTTATGGTTGTGTTTAGGCACTGGCAGCACTTGGTTAAGGGAAAGATTGTTCCAAAAACTGTGATAATGAACTTGTGAACTCAGCTGACCCTGACCTTTAACCTGCCTGCACGCCTGCATTCATGGCGAGAGGCGTAAATTGAAATCTTTGCATTATGTTACATTGCACTAACTAATTTCCCTCCTCACAAATCAGCAGCTAATCAGTGTCTGATGTGCTTTTGAAAACAGTCATGCAAATAGATCTAATGGGACCAGATTCAGCTGTTTGGTACAGCAGTCTGGCTTGATTCATAGCAAAGAAATTCCCTGTTTGGCTTGTAAGAGGTCTGAAGTCATCTTATAAAAAAAAAAAGCTGGTACTTTTTTGTTTGATCTGAACATTAGATGTGTGGTATTTTTGAAAACTGCATGAATAGGGCAGTAAATTAGATTTGTAACATGCCAAGTCCAGTCCAAACTGCCAACAGCAAACCAAGCAGTACTTCTATTGGACTCCCATACTTCAGAGAGCAAAAGAAATAATGATTTGTAGACTCTATAATGTATCAAATATGTGGCTGAAGTTGTTCTATAAAGCATTAAAGTCTCAGCTGTTTGAAGGTATATTTGCCATTCATGCCACCAGGGAAGCCTTTATCCACTCATAATTAATTCCTTTCCTGCATCAAATGCATGTGATGGGTCTACCAGTGTTACAGAGATTTATGGAGGGGGGTGGGGGGGGAGTCATGCACACACGAGTTGAAACTCACCATGGTGTCTACATGTTTGAGAGGGAGGTCACTGCTCGGCGCCTGTTCAGAAAAGACGAGAGAGATGGAAAGTGACATCAATACCTGCAACACTTCATACCTCAAAAACTCAACACCCTGTTATGTTAATGTCATGTCACATCATCTCATGACATCGTAAGCTTATGTTAAAGCTACACTCAGCGGCATTCTTTGCCCTAATGTGGCCTGAAGCAGAATGGGGCTCCACCTTGAATGCGTGGGACCATCTATAATCCTTCTGTGCAAATATTTACACAAAAAGACAAGTCTGCTTCCATTAGCCAAGACCAGAGAGTCCATCCGTGGAACTCTCTTTTTCAACACCATATACAGCTGTGGACAGTGAGATAGAGAGAGAGAGAGAGAGGATCAAGCAGAGGGGGAAAAGGAAAAGAAGGGACAGAGAGAAACAGAGAAAATGAGGGAAATAAGGAGTGTGTGGAGGGACAGATGTGATAGGCTGATAGACTGAGAGAAACCAGGAGAAGCTAAGACACACAGGCAGGCAGGCAGGCAAAGGGGCAAAGAGGGAGTGGCGATGAAGGTAAAGCTGGGAGGTTCGTGGCAGAGAGTAGAAGAAGAAAACATCAGAGCGACCCATGATGTCATGAGCCTGTGTGGGCTTGGCTAACCTCAGACTAACACACACAGATGTTACCTACTAAATGAAGCATTAAAAAATCCTTCTGAGCGGTCTCTAAAACGTCAGTCAAATCTATATGTAGCGGAGAGGAAAGTCAATTCAACTTTTCATTGCAGAGAAAACTTCACATAATTTACATAGTATATAAGAAATGATGATTTCATCCAAACTGAACAGCAAGAGAGAGAATGGTGGAGTTGATCTTTTGTGATTTTTATTGGAAGATCCTTATCTCTGTAGATCTTTCTGGTGTAGATTATAATGGACTCCTGACAACTATGATGTCATAGGAATTTTAGTAATTATCTGCACTGCAACAAGGAAAATGTTGTCATAATTAGTAGAGATAAATATCAAACCTCAATACTTTTTGAATGCCAACCAAAATGTGCATTCAAAGTATTTCTTGATCTAAATCAGGAAACCTTTTTAACCAATTATTTAAAACTGATGCATTGAGTAATTGGATGGGAAAGTTACAGTTACAGTTAGTAATATGAGCATGTTGCTATTTACACATCCAGCAGACATGAAGCAACATTTGCAATCATTAGGAGACGTGTTTGTGTCCACCTGGTGAATGTAAATCCAATATTCCTTCTTCTTTTATCTCTGTTTTGGTCTCCACCGACTCCTGAGAAAAAAAAAAATCTGCTTCTTTAGCTGCTAAATGCTCCACTACGATCACCATCCAATCTGTTACTTTGTCTGTCATAAAGTTTATTTTTAGAGCTATTTCACAAACAAAACAGCTGACTGCTGTGGCCGAAAAACGCTATGAGAGTGGTGAGACTGAACCCAAACAGTAAAGTTGTGGGCCGGAAAACCACAATGAGCTGAAAGACGCTATAAAGCTCAGTAGAGCTGAGGGGAACTGCAGAGTCGGGTGATAATTCTCTCTAATGTGAAACTCCTTTCGCATTACACATAGTCATTTGAACAATTGTTATTATGAAAATACTGATTATAGCCTCAAGCTCGTAGTATTTCAAAAAACATGTGTGACCATGCTGGGTAAACTACAGCACATTCGCTGCTGTTGTGCTGTTAAAATATTGGAAATTGTGACTTCATAGTGGAAGCCTGGTTCTCGGTAGTGATCATTGGGCAATCCCACACAGGGAGATGCGCAGCGACATCAAGGATGCTCTGCTTCTGTGCTTCTGTCGAATGCTTCAGTAGAATATAAACAGTAAACGCAGAAGGGAAATTATAGTCTGGCTGTGGAGGCCCCAGAATACAGACTCTGAACGCCCAGACTGAACCACTAACATAGCATCATTCAAACTCTACCTCAAAACTCCAACTTCACCAACTTACAGCATTTAAAAACTACCAGACGTAAAGTCAGTGTGTGTGTGTGTGTTTGGCATTGTACATCCGACACGTGGAAGACAGAACTGTTTCAAGGAATAAAGAAAAGGAAACACCAGACTGATGTTTGAGGCTCTAAAAGCAGAGCACGGATTTGCTCCGAGGCCAATGTTTGCAGCCGCAGGCATTTTCACACAAATAGAGCCATTGTGTGTATACCCAGAAAAACACACATAGACACAAACAATTCTCACAATGATCTATTCTAACATGTGCGTTTCCGTTTTGTACAATTGCAGCCAGATGGCCGGTGTGTGTGTGTTTGTGTGTGTGTGTATGTGTGTGAGTATATTGTAGTTGGGACTTGCAACTAATTCAGAAAGCATGAGAAAGCCTGGGAAGTTGTGTATCAGCAAAAATATTCCACAGAGGAAGTTTTTAGCAGTTTCTCTTAACGCTCTTCAAAGGAACCATTTGAAGGGGAAATGGAGCACCGAGGCTGATGACATCAAACACAAAATAGACCTATTTGTATATTGTCATGCCGTCCCCTCAAATTAAGTCTCTGTCTAATCACAGATTCGAATGGATCTTGGCTTTTAAGACGTTCTCATGGAGCAGGGCTAAAGAGTTGAACTGGACTTACCCGACAAACATATTTAAAAACAAATGTAATGCTGGGAAACGAACAAACTGATGTGTAACCTTCAAAAATGTTGTGATGACACACACTTCTTGTCTAAACCACTCAGACTGTGTATGTCATTGACTCAAATGATAAAAATCCAATAGTAAACAGACCACTCTAGCCATGAATTTGCTGTGTCATAGTGAGATTCAGATACAAGGTCAAAAGTTCAAGTCCCAGCGCACAGAAATTAAAATATGCCCCTGAAAACACACAATAAGCAAACATAGACTAAATGACTTCGGGTGGAATCTCCACAATCGATGGATTCAATCACAGGCACAAAGTAAATCTGTGCAAATCTTTCACACTGAGTTCAACTGCTGTGAATTTCGAAACACAAATTTGCGCCAGAGAGTCTAAAACAGAGGAAGCTATTGAAGCGTATTAGCAGTGTTGCACCATCCCATTTTATCTAACTGTCCTCTTCCGGAGTATAAACCACTTCACAAAACAGGCATTGTTTATAGACACTTATAACACAGGAGTCGATGGTACAAATACATCTCTTAAACAAACTGTGTGAACTTATTACCCCATTAGTGACAGTTTATCGGAAGCTTTCTTCCAATATATTGAATAAAATATGTACAATCCTGAGAGTACAGTTCCAGAAATAAGTTAAGTGAGCTATTGTCACTAAGTAGCACTCGTTAGGCTGTTGACCATTAGCTTGCCAGCTGCAGTCATTCATAAACTAGCCCTGCTAGCAGTCCTTACATGACCTAGCTTCTAGCAACATATTTGGCAAAGACCTAAGTATGAATTTCATTTTGCCACTTTATGGCCTTAAAGCCGCAGGATTAATTGTGTCATGCAATGCAATCTTAGTTGCACATTGTCTGCACATTGGCATTAACAGGGAGATCTGCTCCTAATGCAAAATTGATTTACAGTCCCATTCCAGTTACGACCATATTGTTGCATTAAATTAAACACAAAAAAATCAATAGAAATGTTTATCTAAAGCAACAATGTGTATAATTTGACATTTTCAGACTGAAGCATTCCCTATTGATGGTATCAATGCACAGCTGTAAATAAAAATCTTATTTCTTGAGAGAGACAATTATGATTCTCATTTTTGTCCAGAATCATGCAGCCCTCTGTCAGACTGATACTGTAAATCTGATGGTTTCTTCCATCTCAGAGGTTTTTGTTCAACAGCTGAACATGTGGTGGAACAGCGAATGTCAGCCGCACAACCACAGAACCGATTGTAGCCGACTCTTAAAGTAAGAAAACACCAGTATCGTCTTTAAACATAATTACAAAAGATGCGAGTGTAAAGAAGAGCTGTGCAGCACCTGTGGAGAGGGTGAAAAGACAAATCTGTTCCTACTACGCCCTAAATATTTTAAGTATGTACTTTTCGATCATGCCTTTCTGACTCCTTGGCACATCCCTTGCTCAGAGCAATGCCATCACCTTGAGCCAAGTCAGCTGAGCATCATATTACATTTTGTTCTCATAAGAGGAGCTAAATACAGACTGTTTATCTCTCCAATAGCAAAACAGCAACAGACATAATGATAGAGAAACACTGTAACAACATTTTTGCTTAAAAGAACAAGTTCATCTCTACAATATATTATGAATACATCTGGAAGATCTGGGTTATTATTGATCAATAACAATGATAAAAATTATTTCAACAAGTGCATATTGACACCATTCTTGCAGCCCAGAGGGGCGTTATCAGGCGTATCACAACTGGAACAAAGGTTCAGCTGTCCTTACATTTGACAAAATTAGGCCATTCTGCAGCCTCCTCTAAGGAAACTCTTAAACTTTCAATGTCCTTTTTTGTTTGTTTGTTTTGACACGATTAGATCAAATAGATAACTAATAGCGTGACTGACGATTTAGCTGACGATCTAGTTTAGTTCAAAAGAAGAAGAAGAAAGATGCAATGTGCAAAATTTGGGAAAAAATAAAAACTGCACAATGGTTTGTAAAATTATGATTATTATTCATTATTTTTTGCTGAATCATATTATTTCCAAGTCACAGTCCACAACCTGGGTGTTAGAAACTGTCCTCACATGAAAAATTGGTAATGATCCCTCATTAGACAGGAAAACTGTGTTCCCTAACGGCTACAGTAAGTGCAGTAGGTATCAAAATCCATTTGAAACGGTGCCATTTTTGAATTCCAAGAGCCACAATACTAATTAAAATGTACATAGTACATTCACACTTAGTAGCAAATGAAACAAAACAAAAACAACAAAAAAGAAAGAAAAAGCTGTTGCCTGTACATTTTTGTCAAAGATGGTTTTGTATTTTTTTGTATCATTTTTTTATGTTAGAAGTTAATATCTTTATTCTGCTCATAAAAGATGGCCAAGGTGATAGCTTAGCATTCAAGTGTAAATGACCATGCAACAGCTGGCAAACAGATGTTGGAATCTCCCAGTTAAACTTTCAAGAACATCACAGACCAAAGTCAGAGCTGTGAAACACGCTGTCCTGTCAGTCACTGAAGCTAACGTTAGCTGCTGCTACAGCACAGAGCTGTAAACATGTACTGTCAGTCACACATCAAAACACTGTCAACCCAACTATGCAGCTGTTAAATCAATCAATCAATAAATATAATGACACTTTTTGGATGTTATTATTATATTTGAGTAATGTGAATTATATAGTCAATGTAATATCTCAAATAATATGTGCAAATTGGTCAGTTCTATAGAAAATTAGGCAAATTTGCTTGTGTTTCTTGCCCTGACTTCTTTTTAGAAATGTCACCAGTGTTCCTAGACTTAAGCAATTAACTTAGTAAGTACAATGTTAATATTACCTATGGGCATGATGGCTAAATCTACAAAAATAAGACCAAGTTGTAGCTTGAATTTCCCTCCAGTACTCTTTTTGATCCCCACCAGAGTAAAATACAAAGATTATTCACAGACCAGCACTAATTACCTGCAATAGGACTGAGTTTAGGAGCTTTGTTATTCATGTTTGAGTGAAAACTGTCACGCGAAGCCGAAGATGATGAGAGACCACGGACAGGGCCCACGTGTCTGTCTCCTACAAGTACAGCACATCAGAGTGTGCCTTTCACCCGCATCGCTTTATCTCTGCCACCACCGTACCATGTGCTTTCTTTCACATGAGCACAGTGGCTTCTTTGACCAGTTTACCAAATTATAGCCCACGTCTTGAGGAAAGCAGAGGTAGCACTGGGAGTTTCCCCCCTTGAGCGGTGGGAATAAACGTAACCCAAAGCAGAGCCTCTGGGGAAATGACCCAGGGCTAAATATACAAATGTTCATCTTTAGAGCTCCAGACACAACCCATTTAGCTCGGCCCAGCCCGCTCAGCGTGGACTGCAGGGTGGTTAAAAATCACCGCTTTGGTGTGTGCATGTGGGTGTGAGATAGGGAGAGAGAGGGAGAATATTACTCCCTGAAAGGAAACAGACAGCGTTGGTTGTGAGTATTGGAATGATTCAGTGTTTATGTTCAGTTAGTCAGCTAAGCAAGCGATATCTGATTCTGTGTGCATGTGTGAAACTGAAATAAAGAAACTGAAAGAAAACCTTCATTTTTTTGGTCTTGTAAATTATTATAAATGCTGATTGTGCGTGTTGTGTGTGTTGCGTGTGGTGTGTGTGTTGCGTGTGGTGTGTGTGTACTGGCGCTGCCCTCCCCGGCAGAGTGAGTGTAATGTCACTAACCACATATGGGAAGCTCTGCTGTTGTTTTTAGAGTATATCCCTGTGTCTATATGCGTGTGCCTATGAGTCAGACCAAGGGTGTGTGCGAGTGCCACTCATCATTTCCTCCCTCCTCCTCCTCCCTCCTCCTCCTCCTCCCTCGGCCTCTTTCTCCTCGGATGGCCTCGTACATTTTTAAAACAATTGCTTTCTTTGGAGGCTTGAAAAAAAAAAACACACACACACACACACACCATCTGCACTGGCAGCAGTGTGGCTATGCACCAGCTCTACTCCTATGTTTACACTGCATTTTGGACAATATCCCACACTGACAGCTTAGGCATGCTTCGATGTGCTTATGTTTCAACTAAGCTGCTGGAACAATGCAGAAACTTTCATCTTGCTTTGATGAGATGAGAAATTATGCAGCATTCCTTGCGATTCCAGCAGTAATCAAATTGCTTGAACGTGTGATGGTGAGCCACGTTACACTAAATGACTACCCTCGGGGTCTGATTTGCAGAAAATGAAACACATCCCAAAAACAATGAAAAATGTTAAGATTTTGACAATGTTTTCTCATGCAGGCGAGTGATTCATACCCAAATTAAAATGATGAAAACCATTCAGGCTGAGGGGAAAAAAAATAAATGTATTGTCAGACAGTTATTGTCTGAAATGACAGTTACCGTTGCGGCAGACTGTGGAAGCAGTTTTAAATCGAATTATATTTGCAAATCCATTTTGAAATACTTCCCTCTGTTTGTATAAACGCTCTTGCACTGTGAGTTGTGTTGTGTTTGTGTCAAACACTACCCATTACTGCGGGTGTCACTGACAGATGTGACACACAACACCTGTAAAGGCTTAACACGGACATGTCCAATAGTGCCTTCTAGTGGGAGTAATAACAAACTGCAGGCCTGGTTCAAAACACTAGTTGTAATAATGATGATTGGCCTTTACACTTGCTTCATAGTGTAAATAATCCACACATTTGAACTCTCAGCCACTGAAAACAACAACAGCTCTGTTGTCATTCTGCAAAGTTAAAAAAAACAACTTTAAAGTCTAAATGATGCTCATTCCTGAAGTGACAAAACTCTCCAGTGGCAGCCTAAAAAGGCAATGCTGTTTCACCAGAGCTGAAGCCTCCTCAGAGCCAATTACTGTTGGATTTAATAACAGGTGCCAAATGAAAGATTGAAAATGTGCAATTGCTTTCAGCAGTCACACTATTGTGATCCAAAGCTTTGTTATTCTTTTTCTTCTGTATGTTTTTGCTGGCCAACTACTTCTGCACACTTTCATTTACAGAATCCATTCATATATCAATACATTCAGCTATTTAAGGACATTTATGCTTTTTATTTTTATAACTTTTATACTTTCAATCTGGTGGCTCTGTTATGATTTGGGGGGTGTTTTACTGGCATGGTTTGGGTCCACTTGTCCCCTTAAAGGGAAGGGTCACTGTAAATCAATACAAAGTTGTTCTGAGTGATCTCCTTTATCCTATAATGAAACATCTCTATATTGATGGGAGTGTTCTCTTCCAGGATGACAATGCCCCAATTCACAGGGTTATGTACATTTTCTAGTTCATGTTACAGTCCTAATTCCTAATTATTCCACTTAACAAGAACTTCACAATAAAATGCTTAAGTGACTTTTTAAACACAAAATGTAACTATTTATCTGACATACCAATACAACAGCTGATTTCTGGTGAGCCAGGTGATTTAGGTCTCTTTAGTCCAAGATGTGCACCAAACACACGAATATGAACTGTTGATTAATTTACAGCTAAGTAAAAATGTCAAAAATGTCATATATATATATATATATATATATATATATATACATGATACCCCCATCCTAACACCTGCCTATATAGTACCATTCAAGGACATGGGAGGGTGTCTCCAAACTTTTGACTGGAACTGTATAGTGTACTAATATTTTGCCCCCCTCGTGCAATGGTAACAGGGTGGACAATATATTAAGAAAACTTCATAACACATCAGTTTAATGCATTCCAGTACACCACCACAACCCACTACCCAATTTCCTTGGATTCATTAATGCGGATATTTGATTTTGTAAAAAATGATAACACAATACAGTCTCCACAATACAATACCACCAAAGTTTGATAAAAAATAATATTATTTATTGCCCCACCCTATCACTTCAACAGTCTCCCTAACACATGAGCAAAAACACACACCCACAGCTGTTCCTCTCTCATGCTCCATGGTCTTTCATCTGCAGCTTTCACACAGCCATGTCCCAGAAATGTAAACACAGCGCTGATGAAGGAGGGGCTGTGCAGGCCTCTGTGTGTGAGTATCCAGGGTTAGGGTTAGGTTTGGAGTGTGTACGCTTATTCCTATTCCCATTCCCTTTGGGGTAGGGGGGTGGGGGGGGGGGGGTTTCTGAAATGCCAGAGATCCCTTAGGACCAGAGGAGAGGAGAGTGGACGGTCCATGCTGTGGGAAAAACCCCTGAGCTGTCTGTGACCCTATACCACCTCTGACTTCTCTGTGTTTCTCACCCCGCCTTCGTTCCTGCTCCTACTGATATGGACCCGTCCTCTCGCTCTGTTATGTAACCAAAAGCCTCCTCCAACATGTGAGCGGGGAGGGAGTCTCTAAAGGCATCTGCCAAGTATTTTTACTCCTTGAGCGCATGTGTGTGTGTGTCTGTGTTTGTATATGTGTGTGTGTGTGAGTGTGTGGGTGTGTGTGGAGAGGGTCTACTCAGTCTCATGCGTATGTACACACACATTTTACCCACCCACTAATATTTTATTTTAACCCCAAATATGGTAATAACAGAAAACATCATGAGAATAATTTTCATCATGAATATTATGAATGGTTTTTTTCCACCTCTTTGGCATCTAAGACTGCACTCCCCATGCATGGGAAATATGGTCTGTACATCATGCAATAATTCAAGCTATGATAAGAGAAGTATGTATAGTTAATAACCTAAAGGACAGAATAGGTCGTATGTCAGTGCCTTCACAAACAACCCGTTGGACAACGTGGTTTTTCAGTGCCTTCCAAAATGCCATTGTAAAAGTGATTCATGACTGTTTTCTACCACCGCTATGGTTAAAGTTCGGTTAGGTTTAGGCACAAAAACTACTTGTTTATGGTCAGAGAAAGAACATGGTGATAGTCAAAAAGAAACCGACGTTGACTGTTGGTAGGAAACAGGATGCGAACCGCGGTCTCCTGTGTCAAAGTTTAAAGCTTTATGCCCAACCACCCAAACAGGACGTTCTACTTAAAAGCTCTTTGTTTTCTGTAATGTCTCACTTATTCATTGCCTCTGAGACACGAGAGTCATGATTACAGTCACAAGAAAAGCCTTGTCAGGAAAACATGATTGTGTTCATTTGGAAAGATAAGAAAGTTGTTACTAAAACTTAGCTGGCAGCGAATATTCTTACAGAGCCAATGTGAAAGTGTGAGAAATCTCAGTCCTCTTTCAAACAAACTGAAGTGCTGTTTATTAGGAGAACCGACAATCGGAAACCACGCCGAAACGCAAGGGTGGATGGTATATATAGGAGTAGTTTGGAAAGGCCGACATTACTAAACAGGCTGAGGGTGACCACAGTCTGAACTGTTTCTTCATACTGTACTTTCTAACATCGGTAAGAACACTAGAGACAGTAAAACCAGGCTCAGACTACAGCAGTGTTATAATCCTGACTCTGAAATCGTGTTGCATCACACACACATAGGGAGAAACTTCACAGATGTTCCTTCTCTCTAATTCCAAACATGCACACGCTACAAGATCTGAAAATAATGGCACATCACACATTACAGGATATTACTAAGATTATCGTGCCAGAGAGAGCAATGCACCACCTCACATGATCTCATATGATCTCATCGGGAAGCAGATGTAAACAAAATGCTTTGTGGTGAGAAAAAAAACAAAAGCAGAAGGCGAGTCTGGATGAAAAACTGGTTGGGGAAACACTGCGAGAACTGGAGGTGAGATCAGTTTTAATATCTGGCAACAGTAGTATAAATAGCTAATGTTAGCCTCAAGGGCTAGAATGTTTACCGTTGCTTGGCAACACTGTCAGCTCTCTCTCATTGGCTATGTCGGTCCTGTTTGGAAAGTAGTGACATGATCATCCAGATTTTAACTCCTAAATATCAAACATATTTGAAATGATCAGGGTGGCCCTGTGAGCGGATCTGTAAACCCTTCACATCATCAGATAATCTGGACAAAACATTGGTACCAACCAAGGTCCCAAACCAGATTCCTCCTCTGATTGTCAGGAGGGGTGAATCAGTGATAAATCCGCCCAAAAACCCTGCAGTCTGAGCCCGGCTTCAATTACAGGTTAACGTGCAGACAAAGTCCATTATCGTAATAGGTCACAGTGAATGGGACTGGAACAGCTTTGACTCCATTAACTGCAAAATCTAATTTGGTGGGATGACTTCATAAAACTGTACACTGTACAAGCCACTGCTTACTCGTAATTAATCTCTGTAAACTGAAAAGCCCTGAACTGTTGTTTTTAACCATATGAATTACAAATATGTAAACACTTTAAGTTATGAATGAAAGAGGAACTTTTTGAGTGGTTCTCAGGATTGAAATATGTAAATTTCACTGCCACTTCAAACATAGTAGCACTTTTCAAAACAAACATTGCAGAAAAACAATGACACAAACTGCACAAACCAGAGATTTATAATACGAGTTATATGAGCAAGAAAAAGTCAAAGAAACAAGTGATTTTTAAGATGCTTTTTCAAAAAGGTGCACTAGCTTTGCCATGTAAACAAACCTGAATATTGCTGAATATTAAGGCGCCGGTATACTCAAGTCAGAACTGCTTGTCAGATTGTCAAACAGCTTGAGAAACCTCTCCCCCCCCCCCAACACCTTTCTGACATCAAATTTATGATGGCCAACTTTTCACTTCGCCTCCAAGCGCGGCCGTTAGAGCAGCTATAAACACTTTTGATTTCCGACGTAGTTAAAACAACTTGTCGTACAAAATAAGTATGTGATTTAAAAGAAAACCCTGTAAAGAAGAAAAAAAAACTTGACCATGACATCCAGTCTTTCACACAGCACCCTCAGGTCTTATGTAATATACACACACTAGATAACGCTGGATTCTCATGTGGTACACTTAAGAAACACAGAGGCAAGACTCTAACTTGAATGTGAAATATGTCCATTTTTATGTACTGGCTAGTTCGTACATTCCCAGGGGGACTAGGATCGTGATATTGTCACAGGATGCCTGGTTGGTGCTTGTATACAGAACATAATACAGGGCACATCAGGGAAATATGTGTGGTTCTAAACACAGCGCTAATTGGACCATATCTAGACCATCTTTGCCCTGCAGTTACTCATTATTCAGCAATGTCCTGGCCCTGTTCCCCCACTACACAAGACCTATAAAAAAAGAAGCTGAGTGACGTAGGTGTTTGTGGTTTATGGTTTTCAGTGTGTGTCTCTGCATATCTGAGTGCATGCCTTCTTTATGTGTGTTTCGGGGGGGCGGGGGGGTGATGCGTTTAGATGTGCAGTCTACCTCACCAGAATCCCTAATATCGCTCATCCAGGCTTTGTGTTTTTGCAGAATGAAACGTATTCCTGGCAGCATTGGCTCGACATGAGGGCACATCTGAGGAATATTTCCCTGCATGCTTTACAGCACACCATGCACGTCCAAGTGTGGGGGGTCTGGTTGGGGGGTTGTCACTTCTGTCATCCACACTGCTGGATAGGATCTTCCAAATACACATCATCAATCAGTACAACCAGACTGCCCGTTAGCAACACCTTCCCACAGCGGGTTGTTCCATCCTATATTCACCCTATAGGCTCAGTAGTTAAGTGACTGGTGGGTTTCTATATTTAAATCAGGACCAAGAGGCTACTAATTTCATAATTATACTGATTTAACGTCAACATACTGGTGCAGTTATGTCTTACACAATCATAGTGTCCTATTTCTGTCAGTTACCAACACTGTGGCTCCACAAATAAATCAAACTTAAATCCAGTTTGACAACACAAGTCAAAATAATCACTACAATAACAGTTGCATCTATCCAGATCTGTGACTATTGCAATGACTCTGCTGTTCTACAAAGGCGTGTGCAGACTGCATGATTTTTGCCAAGTTTCCTGTCTCAGACAAATTTTTGAAATCTGAGAAAAAAGTTTTCAAGTCAGCACAAAGTTTGCACTCGTGCTTGACATGAGAGACGGTTCAGTTCGAGCAGTTAGACTTTGTTGTGAGCAGTCTTGGACACTATAACAGTTCTCAAACATGATATTAATGAAGCCAAAAACAAGATGCACCTGTAGTTGGAACACCTTGAAGATGGGAGATGAGTAATATCCAATGAGAGCAGGAAAGGAGGAAGCTCCAGTCACATTTCTGCAACTGGAATAATCTTTTAACCAGTACACTTCTGATATCAGTGATGTAGGTTGTGCAACCTCATATCAGACTGAAAGCCTTGAAGTTTGCTCCAGCTTTTTGCAAAGACTCTCCCAAATATAAACCACTGAAATTTAAATATCAATTATAATAGTTAAAACATGTAGAATTAATATACCTCTAATGTTAATCTCAAACATGTGGGGTTAATATTTTTGGCCAACTCCAAAAAGGCAATTTTATTTACAAAAAAGTACTTATTTACCTTTGCGATTACAATGATTATTCATGTTCTTTATCTACTTTTTGTACAGCTTTAAAAATGTCTCAAATTCAAAACACATCTCAGGCCAACCGAAACAGTGAACTCATAAAGTAGCACTTGTTACTCCTCTGTAGCTGAGGAACATTTGTATGAAAATATTTGATTTTCACTTCATTCAGGGTGGAGCATTATTATCTGGTAATAAAGTTGTATTCGTTGTCGCTTCTCCAATCTCACTGGAATGTCTGGATTCACAAAAAGGAAAAGTTCGCATTTTTCTCACAGCATTTTTTTTTCTCCTGCTAGGTTAATATATCGTCGATGCTGCAATCAGTCTGCACCTGAGTAAGGTGGTAAATCACGTTGGTCTCCGGCTGTGAGTGAAGGAATTCACCAAACAAGGGTCTGAGGAGAGCTGACACACACACCTCAGGCTGGAGTAGTCTAAGACATGCAGGGTCGCACGTCCACAAAAAAAAAAAAAAAAAAAAAAAAACACACACAAACAGCGATTCCTGTCATACAGCAGCAAATACACCAGGGGGATGACACACACTGTACTCACAAGTGGAATGATTTACTCATCTAATCTTAATATAACATTTCAGGTGCATAAAAGCAACCTGGATCTCAGCAGGTGTTCAGTACATATCTACTTCCCGTGCTTCATACTCTTTAAATAGCTTCACTGTCCATCTGGCTGTATTTTCAGGCTACCAGAAAACATAACCATTGTTGGACTTGTCAGCTATGACACACATAGTTTCATCAGTTTTTCTTCCTTTTTGTTTTATACCTCAGCTTGTCAGTGTTTATGAGAGAGCAATCAGCACCTTTAATGCAGGCACAAAAGCCTCCAGGGACACTCCTATTGGCAAGCAGCGGAGAAAGAAGGTGAAACGGAGAGAGATGCCCCGAGGCTTCTATTTTCTTCCATTTCATTCAGCCTTTATTCACTCTATTAAAACAGATAATGGACGAGGACAGACAGAAATATATCCTAACTGAAACCTGCTGAAAACTAAGTCAGCTGAGCCAAACTATTTCACTAACGATTTATTTTTTTTCTTGTACACTGTCTGACTGCAAATTTGGTCATAAAAATGAATATTTTAGACCTGCCTATGAAAACCCTATGTAGTGTTGCACACACTGCAATCATACTCAGGTGTTGTAATATTTTCTAGAAGCAACTTGAAGTTGATTGACACCAGAACAAATTGTAGGAGCTGTCAGCAGACAAGTGGCAGCATTAACAGACTGCAGGATCAGTTAGTGAAGGGAATGTTTATGTCATACGGAGGCCAACAAATAGACTAAGTTTGAGGTAAGTTCTCTTGCACTTTGGTCCAAAGGCATTCATTTCAGAAACCAAAAGACTCTGAGTCAAGAGCAAGCCTTTAACAATGCCCAGAAAGTTTGGCCCAAGCTGCTGGACGTCTAACAGATGTCTTCATGTAGAAACAATCTAGTATATAAAGCATCTGTAGAGGATAATAATATTTTCTTGCCTGATTACTGCAGCTTATATGAAAGAAAAACAAGAAATTTTGAGAAATATTTTCTGTGTGAGCAGAGAAAAGCGCAGGGGATATTTGCTTTGGTTTGTCAAGACTCCAAAACCATTTAAACGCACAACATGTGAGAAAGAGAGTGAGCAAATCACATCCAAGTCTAACACAGCTTCTAATGCCAATACCAAATAAGGTAACGAAGCAAGCGTAGTTTTTATTGCCCTTGCAAAATCACTTCATACTCAGACTACGTCCCACTTCACTATTATTTTAAAGACCAAAAGACGTCATCGTGATATAGTAGATTTAAGGACACCGCATTTTATTTACCTTTCTCGTCTAGATTATTTTTTTTGTTTTCATGCCACATCAATTAGTGGATTTATGACTCTAAAATCCATTTCAATTTTAGAAGAACAACTGCCAAACAATGGTTAAGTCAACTGAACTCGGGTTTATTTATATAGCCCTAAATCACAACTTTGTCTGAGGGGGCCTCCAGATAATGGATCATTATCTGCAATAGTAACTGCCTTGTTAGTGTAGCTGATAGAGGCTGTTACCCCGACCCTGTTTGCAATAACTCTACACCAGGAAGGACCCAATAATGCCTGCTGAGCATGTACAGCATGGAAGCAATTACTAAAACAAAAAGAAAAAAAAGTGTTACTCACCAGCTCATAGTTTGTTGCGGGAACACAAGATGAAGACACCTAAAAACAAAAAGAAAACCGGTCAGACGTATTGTTGATTTATTGCAGTTATTCTAATGCACAGGACATAAAGAACAACAACAGATCAATGTAACGTTCTTCCAACAGCTGCATTTACGTGTAAACTATGTGACGATTCTCCCTCGAACAGTCAAACCCACCGTCACACACTCATCAACCAAAAAAGCTCAGATAAACCCACCGTACACTACCTGCCCAACACCAGACAGCAGACAGACAAAGTTAGCAACTAGCTGGTGAAAATAGCGGAGCAATTAGCAGCTAAAGAGCCAGATATTTCCCTCTGGAGCTGGTGGAGACTAAACCAGAGCTAAAAGGAGAGTGAACACTTCAGGTGTCCAGAATCTCCAAATAAGTGCAAATTTCTCTGAGTCTACTGGATGTAAATAAAAAAGGCATCATGTTTTGCCATATCAGTGGTGATCATTGTTGTGTTAAAAGCTTGATGTGCTGCAAAAAGTAATTTAATGCAGTTTAAATAAAACTGTTTATTGTGTTTTTAGTGAACATGTATGAAGCATTTCCATCAGAAAGGACAATGTTTATTTCCACTGCAATGAGGAAATTTAAAGGACAAGCTAATGAGCACCACCATAATCGGACTGAAAAGCTGAATCTCACCTCTCAGGTCCTACATAAGTAAGATCTTGTTTAACTCGACCAATGTATCAAGCGTCCCTATTCAGCGGGTGGGATTTCTCCAACAGAACTCATGATCTGCCGAGGGCCCGGGCTAATCCGATTACCATCCGACAGTTTCCATAATCATTCTGTGAGCTTGGAGTCACAGCATGAGGACCGGGGCCGATAAACAGGAAGGAGTATAATGATAATGGCCTCTAACAGAAGATTCAAATGAAGTGCTTCCAGAAAAAGATGACCGTTTGATGAGGATGAAGACAAACAGGATGTCACCACTGATGTTTCCTTCCTGTGCACGTCTGTATTCTGTCAATTTGTTTCTGTTTCACCATCATTTCCCTAAGGCTACTAACAGAAAAAAACTTAATTGTCACCACTTAGCCATGTGCAACAACATGTTATCATTACATAACTGACAAACAACAAGCATTTGCACAGGACAGCTTTATGATTTCAGTAGGCTTTTGACTTGTCTCTCTAAATTTGAAATTAGGCAGACGGGCTATCACAGCTGTTCACCTCTAAAAGCACCTTTCATCTTTGCTACCGCTCTATCACTGTCGTTACCCAAGACTAATTGTGTCATTTCATGAACACAAGGTCTCTGCTCTGTTGGGATATGTTTTGTGTTACTGTTGAAGGAACCGCATTCCTCATCTGACCGCAAAAACAGAGTAAAATTCTGGCCCACTCGGATGTCTTAACGGTGGCCTTTTGAAAACGTTGTACGCTTTCAATAAGCTTTCACACATACGGCATGTATCATAGATTAGTTCAGAAAGTAGATCATTTGGATAATGTTTAAAACAATGCCATGAAATTCTTCTCTAAGTCAGTTTCAATGTCTGAACTCAATTTTCAATATTATTTGAGTGTCTCTATGTCTTGCCTACATTATACCAACTAGGACCATACAGAGATTGGATCTTTGAGGTCGATACCAATGTCAATATTTGATGGTATGTGGTATATAGGCGTCTAAGCAGGACATATTATACAGTACAAGTCAAAAGTGTGGACACACTTTCTCATTCAAGTGAATGGGGAAGTGTGTACTGGTACTGCATATGCAATAAACCAATAAAAAAGTTTTTTATTGGTCAGAACAATCCTAACCAAGTCCTTTGAAACTAACAAAGCCGCAAACAGCTAGCATGGTGATGTAAAGCTAAGGCGTAATTTAATTAGATAAACAAGCGACTATATTTTGGAGGTGTTATACTGTACACTGGTCTAACCACCTGTAACGGATGCTTGCTAAACTAAAAGCATGACTGGATGACTGCCATTGTGATGTGAGGATTAGCTGATTGGAGTCACAAAGTTGAGGATGCGTGAGTCACCTTGCATCGTTAGTCTCTTAAAACTCTTTTTATGGCTCTTACACGAATCCCATCTGGGATACAGGAATTTTAAATCTAAACAGGAAATGACCTTTATCAGATTACATGTTTCAGTCGGTTTTAGAAGTAGAAGCAGCTGATACACTGATTTGAAAACAGGCAGCGCCTAAATTTAAGACATGCTCCAGCACAGTGGCTGTGATGTATTGTTGTTTGGACGTAATCTGTCACATTAGTGGTAAAAGTGACGTTAATCGAAGAATATTTTTTTAAATTTTAAAGGGAACAAAATGTTCCTCATAGACTGCTGTCTGTCACAGTTGCCCAACACATCGTCCCGAGTATCAACAGCGTACTTGAATGATGGCATCTCGGTGGAATGTGTCTCTGTTTTCAGATAATTTCATCTGGCATGGTGAAGTGTGTCTGGAGTTGACAAGATACAGTATCTCCGTCTGGCTCAAATCACCTCCAATACAAGTTATTCTAACCCCGCTGTAGTACAACCATTCCCCCAACCCCTCTTCTGACTCCACCATCCTTATCACTCACAACGACATGCTGTTCTTCTCTCAGGGCCTCCATCTACTGCCTGTGACTCCTCAGGCCTGGTCAGTGTTTTCACCTGACGCTGCCTCTGCCCTGCATGTTGTTAAAAGCTAGTCCATCTGCAGTCAGTAATCATTAAGAAACATTTACATACACACACGCCAGGTTTTGGAGTATCCTGCTCCATTTTTGCACATGTAAACACATCCAGTTTAACAAAACCTGAACATGCTCTTACCCTTACTCACAGGAGACATTTTGACATTAATGATGGCTGATTTCCATTTATCTGCTTCAACTGTTGATAAAAAATCCTAACAAAAGGTCTTTCAACAATTTCTTAACACACTCCAACTGAAGTGTGAACAATTCCTCGATCCTTTTTGCTACTCAAAGCCTGCCGTAGACGTGCAGCTGATCAAAGTACAGTGTTTAAACTTCTGTTTTTCTCATGCTCACTGGTCAACATGCTGTAACTTATCAGCTGCTAATCATGAATTTGTGTGAGCTAAAAAAGAACATGCATACGCGTTTAGTCAACTTCTTCTAGAAGGTGTAAAAATGTGTTGGGGATATAAGCGTATACAGAGTATGCTTCCTCATTCATTTTTAAGAAGTGTTAAGCAGTAGGGGTGAAAGGTAGTCTGGCAAAAAAGTTGGTTATACCACCATTATCTGACAATGCAGTGCACTGGCTGGTTAAATGTGTGTTCAAGCAAACGTATCAAGAAAAAAACTGTGTAGCATTGAGCTAAGCTAGTTTCTGCTTTACAGGTATCAAGATGGAGGAGGGTCTTGGTGTTTAAAAGCCTCCAAAGTGGACTTAATGGTTCATCATTCATCTCCCAGTTGTATCCTGTAGCTTCACAGACCACAGAGCAGTGAATACTACTTTGATCAGACAACCTTTCATTGAAAGACTCAGCCGTCAGACAAACTGATGATCTGACGCATTGTGATGAATAAATGGAAATGTAATCATGAAAAGTGACATTTCGGGGGACACTGTGCCATCAGACACAATGACAAAACGTAAAACACAAAGAGAGACTTTATAAAGAAGCCTCCAAAAATCAAAAAGTCTGTGGCAACTGACATTTAGTTGAATGTCATGTCTAATAACATGTATACTTTTTATTTGTGCTAAATGGAGTCAATTCTGTTTGAGACAACATCAGTGAGCCAGTGTCGCCACTTCAATAGAACCTCTGACGTAAAGGTCATATTGAGTGGGTAGGTAGTCAACCCACATCAGAATAGCTCACATTCTCCCACATGCAAAGTAGCTACTTCCTAACAGTTGAGGCTGAAGAGGAGCTTTGCACTGTTGCAGTCTGGTAAAGCGGTCACGGCCAGGATCTCCCAGAAACCACAGGGAATATTTATCCAAAGGACGGGGGCAGGTGAGCACTTAGCAGTGGGCTAGCCACAGGTCAAACAGTGGGAAACCACTATGTGAAAAATACTCCTGGCAAAGAACAGCTAATCTGAAAAGTCGGCACGGAGAGAGGTTATAAAGAGCTAATAGACGTTTGAATTGGAGCATGTGAGTTACAGCATGTTGCTCATTGCATCCTCTCCGTCCATAAATCATTTAAAAGGATAAATTTAGATTTTTTTTCAAGTCTATCTTAATCCAGCGCTCACATGTCATACTGCATGTAAGAAGTATTTTCAAGCGATCACAAGAAAAGCGCTCATATCTGAATCAATCCATACAACTGAACGCAATAGATGTGATTCAACCGGTGGCTTCTGAATCGCCGTTTGAATTTAGATGAAAACCTACACAAAGCCTTTGTCCGTGCTCTGCGGTGCGTGGGGAGGAGGCCTGGCAAGAGTGTGTGTTGATGCTATCAGGAGTATTCAAATGAGTGTAATATAATAAAGGATAATTGTGTTGTTGCATTCCGTACATGCTTGTGTTAACAGCATTAAACAAGGGCCCATTTCCTGCAGACAAAAGTCCATGTCAGACGTCTCTGGCTCGTAGGACAGCGCTCATTTGCAGTCAGCTTTCTGCTAGCAACTGACACACTCCAGACACGGTGGCGTTATGTAACTGCTGTCAGTCTCCGAGCTCTGAATATATCAATGACTGTCATTGAATGATGTGACCAGTGAGGAGCCATACAGTTAATAAATGATAAATTGATTCATAGTTTGGATAAATAACCTGCAGTAAAACCTCTGCTTTGCCTATGTCTATAAATCACAGAGTTCAAGTAGGAAAAATCAAACAGCAGAGTGATTGATCGTGACAGAGAAAAGCACATTCCAGCTTTACTCCATACCATCACAAGCAGCGAAATGGTTGCCATGCAGGTTAGCTTGTTTCCACTGTGGAAAAGAGCGTGGGGCCGTGCATTCGCTGCCGCTGAAACTTCCCCCGGCCCTCCGCACTGGCATATAAACACACGGCTGCCCTGAGTGCTTTTATGTTTATCCAGATCCTTGCATCTGGCACATCCCAGCAGAACTATTCAGTGTGCAAATTCAATTTGTGAGGCGTAACCAGTAACAGAAGGCTTTCTGCAGCCGTGATGCTGGAGTGTGCCAGAGTGTGGGTCCGTATGGACATATTGGGATATTATCAAAGCACAAAGGAATGATGGGAAAGCAGTCCAAGTGCCCATGCCCTATAACTTTGTGTTTGTCTACTTTTCTATCCATAATCATTTATTTATTACAATATGTGCATAATATGTACACAGAATGATAATTCAGTAGGATCCCTAACGTTGTTTTATCAAATTTGTCTATTTCTACCTCTCTTTTTTGTTCTTTTCTCCTATCTGTCTCTGTGAAAGTTACGGTCTCTTGTTTTTTTCCAGGGGAAGTTGTGGAAAATCTCAGATTTATTGAGCAGATTGGACTGCAGGACATGTACACGACTGAACAGCAGTCTCAACTGCTGTTTCAAACACTGTTCCCTGTCTCGGTGTCGCTGATTTATGTTTCACAGCACAAGAAACACTTCAGGAATGGAGGGGCATGTGTGTGTCTGTTTCTTTTTTGCATGTACCCTTGTGCATGAGTACTATATACTATAAGCAGTGTGTGCGTACTGTGTTGTATACTGTACGATATGTATATGCATCATTCATGTGTGTTTACGTTTGTACTGTAAATGGAGAAATGGCACCAAAAAACTAAACAAAAACTGCGGTAGATATGTAAGAATTAAGATTTAAAACCATAATGAAGAGCACACACTTAATGTTATTCTGTCTGTGTATGAACAACTTGAGCCCCAGAGGGATCCAACAGCCTCTGCATGTCCCTGCCATGTTTTTTCTCCACGGCCGGGACTCAAGTGGCCTTCTGCCGAGCGGAGCGCCTGTTCATTCTCACCCTGTCTTTGTTCGACGGGAGTAATGGCGTGGAGAGGGGAGAAGCTACAGCTTGTTTCTTTTGTTCCAAAGTTACAGCAGGGGTCACGTTCTCTTCCCAGACTCTTTCAGCTAAGAGCCGGTATTTACCAGCACGCTGATTTACACATTTAGCATGGCTCTCACTGTCTGGCACCGGGCCAAGAGGTGGAGGGGATGAGGAGGGAGGGGGGTGGGGGGGTCTGGAGAGAGGGGAGAGGGCAGCCGTGGAGAATCAGGGTTGCGCGGGGGTGTACATCCTTTGGCATCCATAGTCAAAGTCCCTCGCTTGGAGCTGGTTATCTACTTAGTTTGTCATCTTCAAAAGACAATGCTGTTTTTGATGGGACACGCCAAATTAAAGTTTTTCTTGCTGCTCATCCAAATCCAAGTCATTCTACTGAAGCAACACCTCAACATTTTTGGCAAGTCAGACGAGAGGATACCAATGTCATCTGTCTGCGTACAGTACAGACAAAAGATCTACAAGCCTAGCTCAAAGACTGGAAGCAAGGAGAAACTTTAGCCTCTGTCAGAAGTGAAAAGTAGTCTTTCGGCAACTCCCGTTTTGTATCTTAGTGACACATGAAAACATTTTTCCACATGATGTCATTGGACATCTGCTCACTCGCGGGGGATGTTAGGAACCAGTGTAAAGAAAGGGAAGCAACAAACAGAAGGAGACAGAGAGAGAGATGAGGAGTGAAGAAGATACAGACAGAAAAGCCCTTTATGAATAAAAGGTTATACACGTTATTGTAAATGTGGGGTAAATCAGGGCAAGTACATTCGACTGCCGGGTTACAAACTAATCTCATATTAAAAAAGCGGAAATTAGAACCTTTTAGCGGAGAGAAATTGATTGATAAATCTGATATATGCCTTTCACTATGCCATTAAATACACAGCATTATAACCACATAATATGATAGTGTGGTTATTACAGTTATTGTGGTTTCTGTGCACACTAATATTTAACATGGTAGAGCGCAGCACTTGCCACAGTCCTAACCATAATATCAACTGTTATATTTTTGAAGCTCTTGAGAACAGATAAAAGAAACGGGATATAGCTGACAAAACAATCTCACCACAAGGTCCATTTAGAAGCTGTTTCTGGAGCTTTCAATCATATCACATGATCTTCATCAGCGGTACGGGAGTTGTCCTTTGTGTCCCTGCCATGAAGAATTTGATCATCTACAATTTCCGTGACATGATGATATGATGGAAAGCTCCAGAAACAGCTACTAAATGGACCTTGTGGTGAGACTGATTTGGCAACTGTTGTTTCCAAAATCAAGTAGTTTCAATCTTAAAAAGTACTTGAGTGGGTGGTGAGGTTGGAGGGGGGGGTGAGGGGGGGGGGGGTTGGACAAGCTGATGCAAGTCTGTGCTAAAAGTCAGTCATGCTGGCATTTAGCACACCACGACAAGATGAGCTGTTAACTCATAACCCAGATAAAAAAAACAGCCCCTCCACAGGATGTTACAGACTTACAGTATGTTAACATGCAAGGAGCTTACAGGCAACTGCCACACTAACTCACCTTCACGCCTACAGACTTTGCTGTATCGAATGACAGATGGATGGGCGGGTTCGGGTTTCATATTTAATCTCGCCAAAGTCCCTCCGTGTATTTCCCGTCATCTCCTTCTCCCTCCTTCATCTAGTTCTCTTTCAACTGCTGTTTTTGGCTCATAATTGTTTTTCCACGCTGAATACTGAGAAACGTAAGAGTAGAGATTATGTTCGAATACGACTGGCATTCTCTGTTTGCTGCGTATTGTTTTGTACGCTGTCGTTCCAGGTTTTTCACATCAGATGTGTGTTTGAATTGATGGAGAAAATATTGATCCTTTCACAGATCTGCATGAGAATTGCATAACCTGACTCCTGCAAGTATTAATCACTGCTGCACTGTGGTTTCCAGCACAAATATCACTGTGATAAATATTACTAATATATCTAAGAAGGATAAATGAACACTGTCAATAGCAGGCCATGAACAAGCTGAGCAAAGCTACCATTAAATTTGAATTTTCAGTATTTATACAGCATTTTAAATCAGTCTTCAAAGTCCTCATTTGATGTAGAAACATCCACGAGGACAGCAGAGGACACAACAATTTATAGAAAGAGTAAACATGTTGTTTATTCTAACAGAACATTAGTGAAAGTATGTCTAGTGCATAAACACTTGAAATACTATGTTTTACATTTTAAAGAATGATAAAAAGGCATATTAACGCTCTATACACCAACTGTTCAGGGCCAGACAAACATCGTTGCTACTTGGAGAGATTCAGGGACCTGGCACCGATGTTTCCTGTCTTTATGTTTCGAGACCAAGCCCCCTTCCACATCAATCAGTTATGAAAAGCAAACAACAATATCAGGGCTTTCTGGCAAAACTGAGGAAACAGGTCTGCTTTCTATAAACATTCCTCAGAGAGAGACATGAAGGCTTGATAAGGAAAAAAAAAAAAAAAAAAAAAGAAAACAACCTCTCCACCCTCCCGTTCGTCTGCTGGCACACACACATAGGGCACATACTTCACATAGTGTTCGCATAAATGCTCGGTCATATGGAAACAAATTGCAATTTGAGTGTGTGTTTTTAACTGATTTCACTGAATGTGAATCAAAGTTTAGCCTTTTTCACAGTGTCCCAATTTTATTTTTCACATTTTATATAACTTTACTATGAAATTTTAATTCCTGCGTAATCTGAAAGCAGTCATTATATTGGGTAGATTAGTAATGATGGAGACAAGATTTGATAAGTTTGATATTTTTTACCTTTCCGCATTTGATTGATGCTTAGAAATGCTTTCAGTTTTCACAGGATGAAACAGATGAAATGAGAAGAGAAAACTAAAAAAATATGGACATTTTTGTTACAAGGTTAAACATCCAACTCATACAAACATTCATCAAATTATGAAAAAAGTCAAACAAGATAGATAAGATAAGATAACCGGGGTGAAAAGCAGGGCGATTACAAGAGATTACTTTCCAACAACCTCTAAAGTGTCCTCTAAAGAAATGGCATTTTGTCAAACTCTACATCACGTCAAAGAATTAAAGTCAACAACTAAATCCAAAGCATGACTTAAGATAAGATATAAACCAATTAGTGCAGCGGTGGAGGTGACATCATGAACTCCTGCTTTCCTCGTGTCTATTGAACAAACAGACTGGAAGACGTCACAACTGAGACTGAGAGTGTACTCAAAAAACCATGAAATTACAATTATCATGTTTTTTTCTGTTTCTCTCTACTTTATCTATGTTAAAGTGCCCTGTGGAGTTTTCTTTTAAACAAATAGAGTTCTGTTTAGATTCACAAAAATGCACTGTGTGCATATCCTTGAGGGTCTAACAAATGTGATGAATGCATTTCCTTCATTTTTCTTAACAGTTTAAACCTGTATCGTTGGCATCCGTGTTTACATGCTTGCAGTCGTCTTCTTCCTTGCCTGTGTCATCACATTGCTGCGTGTCTTGATGCTTCACAGCCTCACACACTTGCTCATGGCCGTACATGTGCATCTACTCGAAGACGTCCTTCAAATTAACTGACAAGAACTTTGTTAAGGTTATGGAAATATAATGGTTTAAGGGGTCTTATTCTAGATCCCTTCATCCACCACAACATCCTGCCCACATGGACTTTGTTGCTCTATAATAACGTCACCTAATTTCCTCCTCTTCTTCTGTCATATTTACTACGTCCACTAGAGGGCTTTGTCACTTGAAAATAGATGTATGTTGTTTTTGGAGCACCTGCTGAAATAATTTTTATTAAAACAGTCTCAGTCCACGGGGTACTTCTCAGGGTTAGCTATGATAAATGTTAATCAAAGTGCTTACAAACGGTGACACCAACAAACATTCTGCAGACTTGAAAGAATGTGTTTGTTTAGTACTGTCTGTGTTGTGTGCTTTCGGTTTCTTGTTGCAGGAGCAGAGTATCAACATGTAATAAGCTTAAAATGCTTCAACAAATCACTACTGCATGAAAAGGGAGGTTTACTGATTGTATAGGAGAACAGGAACTAGCTCTTCCCCCAGACTATTCAGAGGGCAAGAACAGCTCACCATCCTCCAAACCACTTATGAGAAAACCTGCTTCAAAAAACAGTTTGAAGATCAACCATCAAGCTCTTCTTTACCTTCTCTGCTGTTGGGAACCACTCTGTACACAGGAAAAAATTATGCACAAGAACTTCTACTTCCAAAGTGAAGATTTATGACTTTGAGCTTTACCAGTTGGAGGAGTTCCGATCCCAAACAGAGACTGACTTTTAAGTAAATTTAAGGCACCTAATATTGCCTTTACACCAAAGTGCAATATCCTAGCCTATGCATTTGGGGACATCAGGGCATCATAAACTGAAAAAAGTCTATAACTAATCTATAAAACTCTACGCATGGCCTAAATTTCAGCTGAGTTTTATTGGAGGAGCCACATTCAATAAGCATCATTTTGCTTTGAAGGCAAAATAGGTCTTTGTTTGTGAAGGTCAAATAAAGCCTGCTACTTCGTTCCTATAGCCTACTTCAGACATGACAGTTTGGCAACTGATAAGACAGCCATCTTGATGTTGTCACGCCAAATGAGAACCAATGACATTTGATAATAATAAATGTAAAGCCACTTCTTAAACTAAAAGGCCATGTCAAAGACTGGGAAAGTGAACAAGAAGAGTGGTAGAGCACTCCCAACCCCACACCCCCCCCTTCTCTTTCCTCAGCCATGGAAAGAACTTCTTCCTTAACTATGAAAAAACAAAGAAAGGGTCAATATAACAGGCAGCTTGATTGCATGAAGTCATTTAGAAGATTAGCCATCATTAAATGTCTCACTATAATGTCCCTCTTCTTAGAGGTATTATAAGAAGTTCCTCTATTTAAGGGGTATTAGTGTATGAGGGTCTGCAGAAAGCATTCATCTGCTGGAACCACTGAAAGCCAAATGGGAAGAAAACAAGGATTGTAACCAAGATGTAAAATGGAAACCAACAAAATAAAACGTTCGATTCAAACAGCTTTCTAGCCAAAGAAAAAAAATGCCTATGACAGACTGTATTTGAGGTACAATTTTGGTCTGAGCGAAACACCAGTTTGAGTTGTAGCACAAAATAATACCAAACAATAAAACTGAAAACATTACATCAGTTCTGAGACGATGAATAGGCATTATTTAGTCAGAGTGGGTGGGCTTTCTCATGTCTTTACAGTACTGAGTTGTTACAGCGTCTAAGCAATAAATCCTAAAGGGGTCCACTGTTCATTTTAACTGCAACATTAGTCTCCGGATATGTTCTTTCATACACTCCTTAAACGCCTTCCTCTGAGTCTGTGACAGCAGTTTTTCATACGAGCCAGGCGACCTGCTAAGTAACTACTATAAGCGAAACATTATGATACCCTTGATATGAATTATTAAGCTTTTACTGTGCCCTCATTGGAAACTATTAATTACACTAAAAGCTCAACTGTGAGGCATGATGCTTTGGCACAACCGTAGATTATTTATTTTGCTAATGTATGGCAGGTTCACAGTATGTGTCAGCACTGAGTACAGAGGACAAAGCGTATAAAAAAAAACGTTTCTGTGTACACATTGCTGTAGTGCATTTATAGCAAAGCCCAACAATACATCATTTGTATAACATTAGAGGGTATATGCATTATGCCATGTATTGATTTAGCTTTGTGAATTCTATATTATGCAAACTTTGTATTTGAGCATAACACTGAGTTAATGTTTTCTACCTGGCTTATATCATAAAGTATGTTCATGCCTTTGAATCACCTTGCCAATGCCAAGATTTCTATCTATCTATCTATCTATCTATCTATCTATCTATCTATCTATCTATCTACAAATTAATGTGGATGGGAGATAGAAAGAAGAAGAAGAAGCCTACAGCCATGCTAGCAGCTCACATTGCTCAAGTGCTCACAATGACAATGCTAACATGCTGCTATTAGCAAGTATAATGTATACCATGTTCATCTCAGTTTTCAGCGTATTAGCATGCTAACATTTGCTAATTAGCTCTAAACTAAATACAGCTGATGCTGACATGAATGTAATTAGTTTTGATGGTATTTGGCCATAAACTACTGGACAAATTGAATTTTTGTCCAATCTAGATCAAAAGTTAGACATCACTAAAGTTATTATGATTTATTTCGGGGGGATCATAAATGTGTTTACCAAATTTCATGGTAATCCATTCAATTGTTGATACATTTCACTCGAAAACCGCAAATTTCAACCTCATGAAGACGAAAAGTCAGAGGATCACCAAAGTCTTTAAAATACACCGTCTAGGAACCATAAATGTATGTACTAGATGTTGTGCTAATTCAAACTTTGACCTGCCTGTGGTGGTAAAGGAACGAGATCACCATAGTCATTGGGATTCATCCTCTGAGCACCATCTACACGTCTGTACAAAATTTCATGGCAATCTGTTTAACAGTTGTTGAGATATTTCAGTTTGGACCAAAGCGGTGGGTCGATATTGCCTTCCCTAGAGCCATGCTACTAGATGGCTCAAGATGAGTGAAGAGGAGTGAAATAAAGGTTGGCCAAGACTCGACCAGCTATGCCTTTCGTGGTTTATGTGGTGATGTGAATTGAAACAAAGCTTCCAGTCCTATAACAGGAGATTTTAAGACAGACATTCATCAAAAACAAGTACTTTGCACTGTCAGTCTGTTCTGCAGTAATGAGAAAAAATGATTAAAACCTGAGCTAAGCAAAAGCCTCTTTTTGTTTTACAATATATGGTAATAATAGAGGTTTGCTTTGTCTGTAAGGAATGACACACACATACACAAACTACAGGGGTATGCAGACACACACACCCAGGAAGGATTACATCAGCAGAGGAGCATGAGAATTCATGCTGGTGGTTTTTATGGTCCGTGGACCACTGCCTTATCCCTTCTCCCAGAAAGACACACACACACACACACACACACACACACATACACACATACACAGCCACTCAACACACACCTTCCCAAACTGCCTAAACCTTTCTACGTCCCTCTCCTGGCTGGATGTGTGGTTGTGGTTATGCATCTATCATGAGTTGCCTGAAGGAGAGACAGGGGGTTGACTGGAGCACTGCTTCCCTGGCAGCTAGTAATGATGAAAAATGTCTCCTCTGAAACCCAGTCCGGCATGGGCTCCCCGCCAGTGGATGTACGCCATTCCCACACAACCAGGAGCCATGGGTAATGCCGTTGTCCAGGCAGGACAGTTCTGTGTTACATTTACGTTGGCCACTGCTTCCAAGGAATTTGAGGATACAGTGACGTATTTTTTCACAGTGCATACAGGAGCAGGCATGAACAGTGCGGCTCTGGGTTACTCATTATAGAAGTTATGACAAATTTGATGTCAAAAATCACATTTTTTTTGGTAGAAATATACAGAAAATTTGTTGCATTATGATCTAAACAGAAGAAGAACAACAGGGGATTCTGTTCACTTGCAGTACAATCAAAAATTATCCTTACCCCAAACCCCCAGGGGCCCCAAAGTTCACTGCATGTCAATTAGTTGCACTTAATTTGCAAGACTGAGATACAATATCAACAAAGGTGGGTTGGGCATTATTTGGCCCTGTGCACTGTACTTGATGGGACCTTGGAAGTGACAGGGAACATGAAGTACTCAATGCAAAGTGGGCAGAAGGTGTTTGGAGGGTCAATAGGGGCGCAACAGCAAAACTTTGCCCAGCAAGTGGTGCCATAGCTATCTAACAGCTCTGTTGAACTGCAGTACATTAACCCTTATTTCACAGAGTATAATGTGGTGCTGGTTCCAGGCCAACCAAGCAAAATCACAGTTATCCACATACAGCTCTACCTTGCTGATGTGTTCAAGAATATGCTCTATTTATTCGAACTATGCCCTTATTCTTTTTGCAATTTTGCAACTTTTGCGATTACATCTACTCTGTGTGCTAAAAATTCCCAAAGTGCTGTTGGGTTTTCTCACGCCTAGGGGCGATTTTTTTTTTCTGTGCAACAACTTTTGCAAGGTTCTATTGTGAAACACTGCGGCTGAGTTCATGGCTGAAATCACACACTGAAATCTCATGAACACAAAGCACACAAGCAGACTAACACACACACACACACACACACACACACACTTTTTCTCTTACCTGCAAAACACACATATATGAGCTTTTAATAGATGAAATATTACTTTCAATGGCAAATGATTGTTGTCAGATTCTGAGAAGAGAAGAGAAGAGAAGAGAAGAGAAGAGAAGAGAAGAGAAGAGAAGAGAAGAGAAGAGAAGAGAAGAGAAGAGAAGAGAAGAGAAGAGAAGAGAGAAAAACTGAAAACAAGAGGAGACATACACCACCACTGTCATTCCAGCTATGACCATGGGCCACCAACCACAAAATATGGTAAGCCAAGGAGACCACACACAGACACGAGCCCTACAGAAACAAGCAGTGCCTTACATTAAATAAACACATACAAGACTACACTAATACAACAAACAAAAAATATGATCCATCTCTTCCTAGCATGCTCACTTTTTCACATTCCTGTCATCCAGTGAACATACAGTAGAGGCAGCCCGATGTACTGTGCAAACATGCAGACACTAACACGACTGTAATCACTCCTTCACACACACATATCGATACACATGCACATACACATTGTACATCTACTACATGAATGCATATGTAAAGCCTGCCAACTCACACCGGTACATCACCTATGGCAGGTCAAATACATCCCTTTAAAAAACACATACATACATGTGAGAGCGCTTAAAGCTTTCTCTGTCTCCCATCCAATCAAGCAAATCCACAATGCGGAGTAGCTTGCTGTGAAACAGAGCACAGCACAGCCAACACTTGGGACAGCCAGGAGCTCGAATACCAGACCAGACAGCAGCTCTTTTCCCCCCCTCTCTCTCTCTGGCAAACCATACTCCTTACCTGAAACACTGCGGTGGCCATCCTGTCTGTGTGTGCCTCTCTTTCACTTTTTTGGTTTCCTTTTTGGTGCGGCTGGTGTTTTAGTGCTGCATTGTCCTTTTCCTCTCTCTCTCCCCCCCCCCCTGTTGCAGAGGTTTTCCCTGCGCTCCGTCCAGATGGCTAAAGCTAAATCCACTCTCACTGTTACCTTGGTGCAGCGCGGAGCCGGAGGAGTGTACGACTGTGTGTATGAATGTGTCAGAGAGAGAGAGAGAGAGAGAGAGAGCGAGAGAGAGAGAGAGAGTTGGTGTCTGTGTTTCAGGCTCCAGGCTAATAGGTCTGGCTAGTCTCTCCCTCTCTCACTCCTCCTCCTCCTCCTTGAAAATGAGCATAAAAATGTCTAAAGAGTCTTAATGTGAGAGCGCGAGAGTGGGGAGAAGTGCAGCCAAAGGAAAATCTTAACATCCCACAACTGGAAACGGCGCAGTGCAGCACTCAGCGCTGAATAAGCAGGCAAAGTCTGGCTACTGGCTATAGCTATTTCCCTCTCTTTTGCTGCCTGGGTTTTCTCCTCCCTCTTGTTCAGTCCATTTTCACCCTCCTCCCAAACAGGGAGCCACATGAGTAATGAAAAAAAAAGAGAAAAAAAAAATATTGAACAGAATTTCCCAGGGAGATCAGGGCGAATGGGACTTGAGCACAGGAAACAAAAGCACAGCCCTATTCTTTCTCACTTTTTTCACACGTACACACACACACAAACACACACTCCTTCTCCTTCCTCACAAGCTCATTCTTCATTCTGTCCTTGTTATCAGCTTCTCAAGTTACAGGTTAAATATGAGTCGCCCCCCCCCTCCACCCACCCACCCCCCCCTTACACTCGCCTTTTCTGTCTCGTTCCCTCTCTCTCTTTCTCTCTTTGACTTTCCCTCTTTCACACACACACACACACTCACTCACTCACTCACACACTCAGTCTACAGCTGCAACGAGAGAGAAAGTACCATGAATGAATGCATTGACTTGATAACAACTCCAAAGTCAAACAGTGTCAGCAGCAGTGAGGAGATACATACTTATCAGTCACTAACACAGCACACTATGTCTTTCAACTCCCGGTGCCACTTAATCATGTTGACTCCAACAATAAAACTCTGTCTTAATGTTGATATAATCAGATATGAACATGAACTAAAGATTAAAAACTGCAACCATGCAACAACATTGTACAGTAGAGTATTGCACTGTGCAAGAGGTCAGTTGAAAATGATTGACTTTACTGATCAATTACCGGCCCCTTTAATTCAACAATGCATGCAACCACCTTTTTATTTCAAATGTGTATTGATCACATTTGTAAAAACTGTCATTTGTAAACACGCTCCACATTCTTACATTGCTGAACTTCTCCCACTCCATACCTGAATATAAATATATATATACATATTCAATAATAACCATTGATGACAGGCTTTTTGTGGGGTTTACATAAGCAGCTTCTTCATTCGCCTGACGAGGCTTATAACTTGAACTAAAACACTCTGCCATCAGCTGACTTAAAACAGTCACTGCAGCTTTCGAGGGTGAGAAAAGTCAGAGATCAATAACATCTCAAGAAATCGAGCGAAAGTCAGCTCAAACGACACACGTGAGATGTCGTTCTCTTCGCATAAATGTCTTTAAAACTCATAATCACTCAAGCCAGCATCTTTTTTCAGTGTCTGCACATTGTGACAACCATAACCATATTATCAATCCAGCTATAATTTTGTGATCCTGTTTTTCCATGCTGTCTTTCTGTAATTTCTTGCTATCTGGTCTATTCGGTACGCAAAACATCTATTCCACATCTGTCCACCCTGGAAGAGGGATCTCTCCTCTGTTGCTCTTCTTGAGATTTCTTCCATTTTCTCCCTGTTAAATGGGGTTTTTGGGGGAGTTATCTGAATCAAAGGTGTAAGGATAGAGGATGCTGTATTGCTGCACAAATTGTAAAGCCCCCTAACGAACATTTGTGATTTGTGATTATATGAATAAATTGACTGTGTCCTGTGTTATGACATGGAGTGTATTCTGCTCTATGGATTTGTATATAACCCCCAAAACCCCACCTTACCCCCAGTTACTGTATGTTGGATTGTTTAGTCAACAATATAGCAACATGTGTACCATGTAGCTGTTTAGCTTTGGAGATGGAATAAAAACAACACCGTCACCGTGATCAGAGTACTGAGTGTTGTGGTTAAAAATCTTTCCACAGAAACATCTTTTGACCATTTTGACCGACTGTGTTTGTAGTTTTGTAAGCTGAGACATAAGAACAGAAACTACAGAGATCTTCTATGTTCTTGTTTAGTTGCTGCACTCAGGGAAAGAGGCCGTGCTTACAGTAGGATTGTCAATTAACACTCACATTGATGACATGTTAGCCTAGATGCAACAGTGGCATCACCAACTTTTGTGAACAACATGTCTTAAGACTGAAGTTTGCTCAACTTTTCCTGAAAGTGACAATACTGACAATAGACAATCTGACCTAACAAACATGTCAGAATATAACAAGGCAGGAATTCCTGGAACAAACAAACCACACCTGAAATTACGATGATAGCAAGGTAGTTTTAAAGTATGATAGTTCTCACAGATGTATAGTAAGCGTTGTGGCATTTCAACTCGTTTCCTCACAAGCTATTATCCAGTAGCAGATAAAGGGACATTACTGAAATACGTGTCACAAAAATTTGTAGCAACTATTATGCCTCAACATGGAAAGAATGGCCGCCGTCTTTGATCTCGGCTCGAAAGTAATTACATGGAACGTAGCTCTAAAGGTAACACCTTTTGCTGAAGTCATGTTCACCAGATGTCATCTCAGTAAACGTTATTTAATTCACTATTAATGACAAGGGCCAGGAAGTCAGGAAGGAAGGGCTGCCAGAGAGGCGACATATGGTTTATGGTAACAAAACAACATGCTTGTTTATGTGAGATACACACCTTTTTATGGAGGGACCAGGTTGAACTGTGGGAATTAGGAATTCCCCTTGCTTCTTGGTGTCTGTGTTTGTCCATGTTGGAATGAGTTAGAGCTTTGTGCTTCCACAATCACCGCAGTGCAATTATGCATCTATATGTTAGGGATTGTAAAGCATGGGAAAGTTATCTGTCTGTTTTTGAAACTAATATGTTCTCAGTCTGGTCTTTTTCCTGTGTCTTAGCTTTTATTACCTTCCTGATCCCGTGACTGCTGTCTATAATCCTTTTGACATCAGATTAGCTAAACGACGCCATGCTGCAATTTTTTTTTTTTTTTTGCTCATTTTGTTCTAGCAGAGCCATGTATGCAATAACTTGAGGAGAGATGTCATTCCTAGTAAGTTAAATCACTGGACTGTTGACAGGCCTCTCTTTAATATCATCATGAATCCTTCCTGCTGACGACAGCACACCTCTCTCGGCGCTGTCATCCATGTTCAATTTGACTTTTGTAACTGGAAAAACACAGTGGCTGTTTAAGGAAGAAGCAAACACACAAAGATCAATTGTTTTGTTATGATTTCACGATGACGACAGCGAGAAAACGAGACAGGGATGGGAACAGTTAAAATGAAAGATGAAGAGACAATAAGACAGAAAGAAAGGGAGGAACATAGAGAGAGAGGAGCTTTCACAAGTCTGACTCAGGCTTTCCCAAGTAACAGCCTAGCCGAGCAGATCACTGTCCCCCAGAGTCCAGTGGAACGTTTCACCAACGCCCACTCAGCGTACAGACCAGATTTAACATAGATTTTTTTCCTGGATGGTCATGATTAAGCAGCAGCAGCTTAGACACAGTGAAGCAAACACAGGACGGAAAAGTTGTCACTCTGAATCAAAGTACTAACTGGAGTTATATGGGTGGGGAGCTTGAACTCCTTCCGCTTGTAATGAGGAGGTGTCCAACAGCAAAGGCATTTTACACAGCTGTTCCAGCAGTCAGGAACACTCAGTGATGCCAGAAAAAGAGGATGCATGCTCAGCAAAAGCTCTTTGGGATGAATAAAGGTTTAAAAACATGTTTTGTTGGACAATTAATTCAAATCTCATATTATTTATTAGATGGTATGTTCTACTTGATCCTACCCCTCACTTGTTTCTGCCATCATCGTCTTTTACATGCACTTGGCCGATTGCTGACATTCTTTCCAGCAACTCCTGATTACTCCATCATGTTAAAAGCTGGGTGTTCCTGTTTGTTTTCTCTACTGTATCTATGCACATGTTACTAAATACATGGCTATAAGCCACAGCTCCTTGTGTAAGCCATTTACTCATGCACTGGGACAGAGAGACAGAAATGACAGATGATTGTTTTTGGTTTTCATGAAGCTCACAAATCAGGGAACCTCTGTTTTTGTTTTTGCAGCACGAAATCGTTCAAATATATCCAATCATTCTATTTGAGCTCGACCAGATAATAACAAGAGGATCTTTGTTTATAAAGTCAAAGTTGAAGCTGCACTAATCAATATACTTATGCTAACAATGGATGAAATGGGTGACAAATTAAAGGAAAAACCAACATAAAGTGTCTTAGTAAGGTGTTGGGCCACCTCGGCCGCCAGAACAGCTTCAATACACCTCAGCATTGATTCTACAAGCCTCTGGAAGTCTTCTGGAGGGATGAACACCGTTCTTCCAAAAGATATTCCCTCATTTGGTGTTTTGATGATGATGGCTGAGAGCGCTGTCTAACACGTCAATCCAAAATCTCCCATAGGTGTTCAATTGGGTTGAGATCTTGTGACTGCGAAGGCCATAGCATATGATTCAACGTGCCCTATGGATGGGGGCATTGTCATCCTGGAAGAGACCACTCCCATCAGGATAGAAATATTTCATCATAGGATAAAGGTGATGACTCTTTGCAGTGACCCTTCCCTCTAAGGGGACAAGTGGACCAAAACCATGCCAGCAAAATGCCCCCCCACAGCATAACAGAGATCCCCTGACTGTAGGGGTCAAGCATTCAGGCCCGTACCGTTCTCTTGGTGTACGCCACACATGCACTCGCCCATTTTTTGAGAATATGGTGGAGGATGACTCTTCTGACCATATCACTTTTTTCCACATCTCTGTAGACCAGTGCCTATGGTTTTTGCACCACTGAACTCTTAAATGTGCATTCATCTTTGTAATGAGGGGTTTATGCAGTGCAACCCTACTATAATATCCCTCTCTATGTAATTGTCGACCGACTGTTCTTGCTGACGCAGTGTGATCACGTCCTGCATTGACATTCTCAGTCACCTGAGGACGAGTTGCTCCTCTGTTTTTCCTTACATATTGCACTAATGCACGAGCATTACGGTCATTAAATGTGCGCTGTCAACCACAATTTCCGAGCCTATTTACTGTTGTCTTTCCCATGGATTTAAACGCAGCTGTCCCTTTAGTCAGTGTTCCTATTGAAACACTGGCCAGTATTTGTGACTCATGCTCCTGCCATCCATGCCCAAACAATGAACCCTGTTACAAAGTCACTTGGGTCTTTTCCTCTTGCCATCTTGATACAAAATCAAAATCAACTGGACCTGCTCAGCATTTTTATACATGTCACAGAGCATGATTGGATGTTAATTGCCTAATTGTACAATGCAGTGCACCTGTGTGCAAGCATCTGCATTCCTTATGTTACTCCACTTATTTATTCAGTTTTTTTTTTCAATTTGTCACCCCTCTATATGTTTCACATGAAAGGTGTTGCTGTCAACAAACCCACAGAAAATTATCGCCCAACTCTGCAGTTGCCCTTTTTTAGCATCTTTCAGCTCATTGTTTCACTTTTACATCCGGCAACTTTACAGTTTTAGTTCACTCTCGCCGCTCTTGTCGACCCCAGGTGGGCAGAAACATGACTCCAAACGAATACTATCTTTGTTTTGTGTCTGCTGGATGTGTAAATAGACAACTGTTTGCTAACATGTTAGTCATAACAACTTTATAAGGTGATAATATGCCATTGTCCTGTTTACAGCTGTTGCACTGCCCCCAAGTGGCCAAAATAAAATTAATGAATGCAGCTTTCAAGTTTTCTTAGTTTTCCCCCAGGACTGGAACAGCTCTTTGGGTTGGTTGTCTAGACAAAGCCAATGCTTTCATTTAAATTAAAGCAATATATGTCTACATATGACATATTTGACTCCAAATATTTAGACTCAATGAAGCATTCCAATTCTCAGGGTATGAAACTGATTGAAATGAAACTAAAAACATAAACACTAAACAGGTAACATAACTCAAATAATATCTGACTCATTCAGAGCTCTCAAATTAGAGACCATATGATTCATCTCATGTTTGTGTTGTTGTTGTGTTACTGCAATCACTTACTGTCATACTGAGGAAGGCAGAGAGGCAAGCATGTGTTCTGTCCTGTGACTGCTAATTCAATTAGCTTCAGAGCTGCCGGCTGACTCTGTATTTGATCAGACAAGGAGTTGCTCACTTGAAAACACAGCACATACAGATGCCATGGCAAGTACCCAAGGGAATATTCTGATTACTATCCCAGCCCATCTATTTCCTACTACAACTACTACCTACTAACCACTACTACCCCGCCCTCAGTCAGTCCAAGTGATATGACTTTCACATGGCTTCTTGCATGTTTCCTTAACAGGATTTTCCCCCCAAACTGTACTGCTCCCCCTCCTACTGTAACTCCCATTTCTCATTCTCTGCAGGGCCGCCACCACGTGGAAAAGGAAGGAAGTTGTTAATGTTGTTACTGGGATTCAAAACCACGCCGACATCTTTTAAACTAAACTTAACTCGAGGTTATGTAATGCCTCCGGTACTTGACAGTAAAAGAACAATCTGTTGCACCTCTCGATTAATGGCTAGTTTATCTCACTCTCTATGAAGTTTGCTCAGTCCCAGAGTGGCTAAAACCTGTATGTAAAAAGGTCACATTAACAGTGACAAAGCCTTCAAGCTAGCATTTGCATGAAAGCAGTATCAGTCTGTGGAGACAAATGTGTGACTTTGTAGTGAATTTTCAGCATCCTTAAAGAGGTTTGATTACTGACATACTGTTCATTAACTGGGATTGTATTTTGCACACAATTTAAATGGCAGCACTTTCTAAGAAAGCAAGAAATACCATATAACATAAATAGACTAGAAGTAAGTTAAGAGTTTAAGTCTAGCCTGAGCAAAGATGTATGAATAATCAACAGGAATGAAAGTCAAAACCACCTGATAGTTAGTTCTTCCGCTGTTAGCAAAGAACTAGAAATCTCTTGTGTCCGGTCTCACAAGTGCCAAAGCTACAGTACTATAAAGTCTACTGTGAAAAAGCTTTGCTGCTGTTGTGCAGCAGTGACACAGCTTCCAATTAATGCCTGTGTGATGAATCAGCCCAAGAGCAATGTGTGGTATCTAAAGGAAATTGCCGGAACAGAGGATGAGGTTAATCATGCCAAATGATCATGACAGCTGCTGCTGCTGCTGCTGCTGCTGAAGGAAAAGGATTTATGAGACAAGATGAAGTTTGAGGACAGAAGAAGACTTCCTGGGTCATTTCTGTCCAATTCCTGTATAAATACAGTCACATACACAAAGCTTGAAGTATTGGTATTAGCGCTGAAATGATAAGTTGAGTAATCCATTTGTTGATTGAGTGAAAAAATATCAAAAACAATCTAGATAATCAATTGATTGTTTAAGTCACTTATTAAACAACAAGACTAACAGTCTACAGCCATGCTAGAGGCTCCAGCTGTACTTGCGATGTGATGTTTTGAGCTAAATGCTAATGTTAGCATTCTAACATGGTCACAATGACCATGCTGACATGCTGATATAATGTTTACCATGTTCACATCTTAGTTTAGCATGTTAACATGCTAAAATCTGCTAATTAGCACTAAACACATAGTAAGGAATGTGATTTTAAGTTGATCAACATAATCGACAGACTAATCGATACTGAAAATAATCATTAGTTGCAGCCATATTGGTCATAAACCAAAGTATTGGCCAAATTTAAATCTTAACCTGTTGATAGACTTATATGGAAAGTGATGGATCACCAAAGTTATTGCAATTAATCCTGAAGAGAACATGAATGCCTATTAAACCATAAACATCAACCCAATGCTGATGCAAGAGAAAAGGTTCAGTCATTAGGATTCATCATCTGGGAACCATGAATGTCTGTCCAAAATTTTATAGCAATCCGTGAAAGTGGTGGACTGACCCACCCACTGACCAATCAACTGCCATCCCCAAAAATAATAGTAATCATTTGATGCAACCCAACAGGGAGGTCAAGGTTCAGGGTCAACGACAAAATACCACCGTCGGAGGAATTTTGTTTTGGTTTTTTTTTGTTTTTCTCAAGAGAGTCAACTGACTGTACGCTTGCAGTCACATGGGATGTAACCCTGTTCTTGCAGTTGAAGGATGTTTTTCTAAAGACAGACTACATGACTTTGTACATGAAGCTACTAGTGGTCACCAGACAGTTACTGTAATCTCCCACAGTGATAAATCAAAGCGGTTTCCACCAGGTGAGGGGACAGCCAGCTGCAAACCCAATGCACTCACTCTGTCAAAAACACACCTCACATGTGTGCATACAGGTGTTTGGATGTGTCAAAGACGTGGAGGCAATAAATAATACGAAATATACGGTCTGTCTTATTCTCAGCCGCACCAAGTACTTTATATCTCCAGATGATCGCTCAGAAATTTTAAAAAACATCAGGAACCGGCAGCCACTGTCATGCAAACAGTGCAAGAATGACTGCTTGTTTAAACCCACTGGTATGTAGTTTTAACCAGAAACTTCTTGGAGGGGAGTACATTTATGTAATTGATCACAAATGCACAGGTATATACACAGATATGCATTTTTTAAATTCCTGATTCCTCTTTTCATTTCATTCTTGTCTTCCAAAAATGTTTCAATAACTTCTCATTTGCATGAAAAGATTCAAAGAAAAGTGTTAGTAAGGCTGCTACTACGTTTAGCAATACAACACAAGATATTTGCAGCTTTTGAGCAACATGGGGACATATCCATTAGTAAGCTGCAAGCAACATATTTCTAACTGAAACATGTTGTACTCAGTGAAAGGAACTATGGGGGTCACAAATAACAAATCTGAAATAACAAAAACACACGGTGGAAGCCAGCTACCACAAAAAAACACATGATTTTTCTCCAGACTTTCAAAACATGCATTCTGTGAATTTCAGGAACAGGGAGAAAAAAAAAAGGAAAACAACTGCTTAATCATGTTTGAAGGGGGACTGAAAAAATAGTGAATACATGTTCTTCCACGTTGCTTTCACAGACCTCCTTCCTCATTAACGGTGGAACATGGTAGTTTCCTTCTCAAAACACACTTAAGAGGCAGCAGAGGATCAGTGAAATCCAACGGCCTCCCCTCAGCACCTCAGCTTATTCCTGACCTTACGTGTTACGAGCCCACAGTATACCACAGTAGAGTAGGAGAACTGAAGTTTATTGAGACCACATTACCCAGTACATTTACAAAAAATGATCAGGAGAGCAAGCATGATCAAAAGTACAGGTGTATAATATGTGAAATTGTATGAAACATTAAAAAAAATAACAAATTTAAGAGGCTGCTGATAGATACCATCACACTGTCGGACTGGGTGGTAAGATCCTTCATTACTATGAGCATTACTGTGTACTTTATTGTGAGAGAATCCCTTATATTTGACATCCCGCCCTCTGGTCAGAGATACAGGTGTCCAAAAATTTGGTGCAAAAGTTTCAAGTTTTTGTTTTTCCCCATTCACAATAAGTGCTTTTAATTCTAAGCTTAGCATTTTATTTTTCTTATTTCTGTTTTCTTATTTCTATTTATGTGTATGTCTTTCTTTTAAGATACATCCATATAATCGGAATTGCATGTATAGTCTTTTATTGTCTTGGTGTATTTTTATTGTGTTTACGCTTTCATGGTTTTGTGTTTTTATGCTGCCTTGCCTCTTGTGGAACAATAAAGATCTGAACTGAACTGAATATACATCTTCTTGGTAACATAAACACTCACTAGACAATGCCGAAGCCTAAAATAGTTCCCAAAAAATGCACCATTTCCTTCTGTTTGAGCAGCCTTTGCTAAAAACTGCAGCATCCAGCTGTTTAAGGAAATTACTTGGCTTTTTAACAAAAAATGAAACTATTATTTGTGATCTGTTTTTAAAGATTTTCCTCTTCAGTAGGAATGAACGGGCTTGATGTAGAGTGCAACGGACAGGGTGCAGGGCAGCCGTAAAGTATTGAGAGATGTAACATGTTGGACTTTCATGGGTCTTTTATGGGATCTGACAGTAAGAAAAATACAGAATAACACAAGCCTTATCCTTCAAGTCAAAGATGTTTGTGTCACGGCTATAAAAAGCAGTATGTTTATATCATATGTCAGGCAGAAAAGGGAAATCGTTTGGCTTTGTCACCATGTCAGTCAGTTTCTAGTCTCACATTTTTGTTTGTCTGCTTTTGTCCCTCTGCCATAAACTAACTCTGCTGTCGTTTCAGATCTCACCTGCCCTGAGGTTACCTCTGTGTTCCCGCCATTCCCTGTCACCTGACCTTCTCCACCCACCATCAGCCCAGTAGCACATATACTGGTTTACTTCCATTCACTCATTCATTCCTTCATTCATCCAGATTGCTATTTTCTCAGCTGTAGTTTTGCCTGTTTTGACCTCTTAACCTGCCTGTTTGAGTTGTTTCAGTTCTCTTTCCTGCTCTCCTGTTAGACTAGTTTGTCTTTTTGCCTCTGCCTGTCTGGTCTTAAACTTTGCCTGTTTTTTATCTTGAGTAAAGCTGAGCTTTTTACCTTTTTTGTCTTACAGTACTTCTGAGTCATGCTTTTGGGTTCAAACCTTATTTTACTGAGCCATTACAGAAATGCTTTCAAGCACGGAGAAAATATGTTTTACTGCGCAAAACAGGAAGAGGGTGCTATCAATTTATGAAAGAACAGACTGTACGGGCCACTGAGGAAGGGATAAAATGCAAAATTAAATCATTCTTCTATAGCTGTGACTGCACTGTTAATAGACAAATACATGACAGGGAACTTCTATCAAATCTATGTTGCATTCTTGAGTGGTAGGTGCAGGGTGGGAGCGTCTATCATGGCTGCTACTGTGGTTTATTGTATGTCTGAGGCTGAAATTAGCGTGAGCAGACCAAGAACTCTTAAGCAGTATGAGGTTTTACCTTTCCTTAATGTTTTCACAGTGGTATATTGGGAAAGCCCCAGACATCCTGCCTCTCCATTTTTTAATAAGGGCGTTAAGTTTTAGCAAAGGAAGAGGACAAGTGGAAGAGTCAGGGAAATAGTTATGGGCAGGTACTCTATAATATACTGTATTCACTGCAAACTAACAAGAATTAAAATACATTTACTCTGAATTCACTCTTGTCTCTACATCCAGGGTGATGTAATACACTCTTTGTGGCTCTTTCTTGTCATCACCTGGTAGAGAAATTTTACTGACAAGATTTAAAGCATTTTTCACAGCCAGTTACGAGCAAACACACATAACAGTGGAGGACATGCACATGTTCACGCACACATCCTGTACACAAGTCTGACCATTTGTTTGCAGTTGCAAGGTTAAATATGAGCCACATATTATGTTCCCTTATCTTGAGACAGAGATTTATAACTGTAGAGTGCACTTGGGATAACTGCTGTCCCGAATAAGAGTTATTATCATGAGTTTAGATTCCTAACATGTAAAATCATACAATATATGACTGACAGTACATAGAAAAGAGCTTAATCTCTTTTTTTTAAAGAAATAATTCATAAAAATGAACCCAACAGTCTTTTAGGCCTGACTGAGTGCTGATAGAGATCACAACTGACCCTGTCATGGTCACTCCCTTGTTTTTCATCTCAGGCTAGTTAGCAAATTGCTTCCTGCCAAAGCTATGACATTTTCAGTTGAAATGTTTAGAAAAGGAAATGCTGCTGTGATTTTTAGAGATGGAAGGTTTCAGTTTTGTATATATAGACACTGGAAGTATGTTCTGGGCACTGAGCTCTAGAGGTTTAACGTCTCCTCCCACAAATGTGACCCCTGGCTTCCTGAAATTGAAATGTTATCAACAAGTATGTTGTGTACAATTTCATTCATCACACTTTGTTCTTCGATACAGAAACATAACTAGTTGAGTAGGTTTTTGTGAAAACAGAGGAAAAATGGCAGCTCTTTGATTAAGGCCCCCATTGTACAACCAATTTACAGTATAATTTTTGTACCAATGATGGACGAGTAAGTAGGTACTGAAACATACATGTAATACAATATTAGAATAGGTACCTGTTTGTTAAAAACACTTACCCCCTTTACTGCCTAACTTCACATCTTGTTCCCTTGTACCTAGAGGTGTGAATCTTCAATTACCTATGATTCACCTGTCAATGATTCAAATGCAAAGCGATTCTCGATGCATCTTGATGCATCTCACGGTATCGCATCCTCAGTTTTCTATATTACTGCATACAGCTACTGTTTCATCAATTGATACAAGCAGTCAGATAAATCTGGACTCCCTTTTTTATTTAGGAAGTGCTTTCAAAAATCAGACTATAACAGTCTATGATATAAAAAGCTGCATCTTTTCAATACCAGTATCTGTGTGACCCACCTCAGTAGTTGACAGTGTCTTGTCCAATTCATGCTTCCCAGTAAGTTCATAAAATTCGAAATGTGCCCAGATATCTGCTTTCAAAATACTGGGTGCATGTTTTTATAACTTGCTGCCTCCCTCCCTCTTTCGCCCACAATTCAATGCAAGAGAGCAACGTTGCCTCTGAAAGGTAACTGTAACTTTACAACTTTATTGTCCAGCCAAGGCCGGAAGATCAACAATCAACGTTAGTAGGCTATAACTTTGTGTAGGCTGTTATTTTAATCACAATAAAATCTGTTAATAAGAAATTAATGGCAGGTTTGGCGTAGTTTTTTTTCAAGTAGGCCTAATTATATTTACAAACTCCCAATTATGTTCTGTCAATGCATTGATGTAGAATCGCCCACAACTGCATTGCGATGCATCTTAGAATCGAGAGATTTCCACACGTCTGCTTGTGCCTGTATGTATCGGTACACACTACACATCGGTGAAACATATTCAGATGGAAGTAACCAAAACGGCTGATGTGGCAAAAGATCCGACTGAAATCATCTATGAACCTCTATCTTTAGTTGGCATCTGAAACTACCTCCTCCCACTCCTTTCCGACATTAGAAGTGCTCTGCGTCTGACAATTCTTCCAACTTTCCAAAACCAACAATCTGACAAGCACAACTACTTCATCATCCTACTTCCATCACTTTTACAACCTAGTGGCAAAACCTTGAATGCCTTAAAAAAAAAAAAGAAAAGAAAAGAAAAATAATTTGCACAACCAGACAAGAGGTACCATAAGTGAGGAAATATGCTTGTTTGTTATTTGAGTGAACAACCTGTTATTGGCCTTTTCAGTGCAAAAAGTTACAATATCGCTATGATGGGACAAATGAGAAAGGTGGTAAAGAAAAGTGGATTGGGCATATCATTTCAGCCATTTTGCTTTAAAATGCTCTGCATGACCAAAGCCCCCACCTTGTATTTAGTGTGGCCTGTCTGCCCTGCACCCCTGGCATTTCCTGTGAGTAAAAGAGGGGAGTGGGCAAAGCTGGCAACTAGCACCTATTTTAATAATGGATACCAGATGAAGGGTGTGTTATATACATAGGTGTACATATGTGTGTGTGAGTGTGTGCATGTGTGCTGAGAAACATCCAGTTAAACCCACAGTTGTACCTTTAAACACACAACTTTCCCTCTTTAACAACCCCGCGGGAGCTTCAGCTTCACACTGTTCTCCCTCCCGTTTTCTTCGACGTGCTCGGTGCCTTTCCAAAACAACATGAATCAAGCGACGGCTCCATCCAGAGGTCTTTTATTTTTAGACGAGGGGCGATCTTCAAGACACAAGAGTTCATCCAATCTAAACACATTCTGGTACATAGAGCACTTGTTTAGACATTCTTAAGATTTTTTGCAGAACATAAACTCCACCTACCCCAGCATCTGCATGTACCATATATACACACACACACCATGAAGAGTAGCTGACTCCACCTAAAAATAATATTTCCTCCCTATAAGCTTGCATGCATTTTAAAGTGCAAGTTCAGACGGTTTAGGTGCGTCTCTCCTGTACTTATCCATGTGGAAAGCAACATCATAAAAGTGCTGACACCTTTCAAACATGACATTTTTTCGTTTTTAGTTGGTGTTTTGATTCTTACCTTTACTTCGCATTTCTTGTGGCAGGCTATTCGGCACACTAGAGAAAACAGAAAAAAGAGAATATGAAATTAACTTCTTCATGTCATAAAAATCAACCCAAATGTTGAAACACTGCGGTCAGGTATGAATCACGACTTTAAGTGGTTATCCAGGCGGTATGAAAAGGAAAGAGGTTCCTTCGAATTCCACAGAATATTTGTTCTGAGGTCAAAGTTAAATATCATCTTAGCAGGTCTGGCATCTGTGTAGTCTAGTTTAATTATCTTTGGGATTACAGGGATTAGAGTATCTTCGTGTCAGCCAACATATAACAGTAAAATCGATTACAACACGTATTCGTCTTTCCATTACACTTCTCTCATGAATGATTTACAATTTACAACGTAAAACTATGTTCACCACACCATAACAGAGCTTTACAGAGGTTCCAGAGAGATGATTATCAAGACAATATAGACATAACTTAACTGCACATGATAAAGAAACCTATAGGCTACGTCCCTTTCAATTATAACACAGCACATTGTTGTCCAGACAAAACATTTAGTGCAGTGAATAATCCAATATATTTTGTATATCTCCAGTCATCCTCTGACTTCTGACTGTTGGTGTTACTCGATATGGAACGGAGACAAAATACACAAGCTGCTGTAGCTACAAGTCATGGACAGACAGTGTGTCACTAACCAAACCAAACCAGCATCTAACAGATCCAAAGTGACATTTGCAGGTATGTATACATGCTGATTAATGTGCTGCAGATCAGCAGCTAATTAGCTATCTAGCCTGCTAACTGATGTTAGATGTACTTTTCCCCTGGTGAATGTTTGTTTGCTCACTCGCTCAACAATCAGAGGTGCAGTACATGTTTGTACGTTAGATAAGAAGGAGACTTCAGCAGGAAAGCTAACGCGGGTTGCTGTACAGAGTCTGTGGCTCTTGTGTCGTGTAGCCGGATGCAATCAGGCTCAGTGTGACCGTCTGCGCCGTTTGTGATAGGCTGACATGTGTTATCGCTTTATGCAAGATTTGATATGCTGTATTGAAATAAGGACTCCAGCTATGTAGATAGATAACAGAACATTGTTTAATCCAAATAGTGTAAAACTAAGAGGCAACATTATGTAACCAAAGAATTTAAAATGTAAATTTCTCCCTTTTTTTCTCAAAGTAGAACACAGGTGACTTACAGAGCAGATATATATATGTCGTAGTAGACCAAAAAAATGGAATTTGAATTCTGAAATAACAGAAAACGAGATATAGTAGCAGTAACTAGAAGTCTTCCCTCACAAAATAGTGAATGACTTCGTTTTGTGGCAGCAGTTTCCTTGACTTTGGGTTGCGATATGTTTGCTGATAAGTCCGCAAGCTCCGTCCATAATATATCCAGATACAGATTGCGTTAATACCAGGTGTAAAAGGGGCCTATGACTAACCTCTTTCACATACAAGTAGCTATGTGATCCATTGTTAATATCAAAAAACATTGATTATGGCCCCTTCAAACAAGCTGAAATTGTGTATTTAAAGCAATTTAAACAATGTTATGTGGGTGACAAAGCTGAGACAAATTCATAAAAATCTAGCAAGCAACCAAACAAGATAAAAGACATTGCTCTTCTACTGAATTTCAACAAAGTTTTTGCAGTTTCCCTTCCACCCTCGAGCCCTCTCTCTGGACTCCCACAGGGTCTACAAATAAGGGTCAAGAGGGGAGCACCTGGACCAGCGGCTCATAAATTGTCAGATCCCCACGAAGGACAGAGAGTCAAAACACAGCTCAGCGTGCCGAGGCGTAGGCTTTCCAAATAAAGGAGAAGACTGTATGCTTTTACTGGAACACGCTACACCTTATGTAATGAGTTATTCTTCCTGTCTCAAGCCACATGCTTCAAAGCGGGTGTAATATCTATTGTGATTAGCGGTTAAGTCATTGATATGAAGTTGGAAAGCAGCCCATCCTCAAATTGTGTGGGAGTGCGATCATGTCTATGTTATACCGTGTTACGTCATCATTCCTATGTTTTTTTTTTAACCCTATAGTGCTTATATATAATCTCTCTTGCCTCAGATGTACAGCTCCTTAAACGCTTAACTCTCTCTGATTTATGTCCCTTAATCTCACAGTATATTCCTCAACCATTTCTAAATCCTTAAACCTTTTGTTTATGAAACCATATGTGCTCTATCGTTTACCTCCACATTCTTAAAGAACCAGTGTGTGAAGGATTTAGTGGCATCTAGCTTCGAGGTTGCAGATTGAAACACACTGAATACTCCTCCCCCTCACCTTCCAAGCATGTAGGAGAACCTACAGTGGCCGTGAAACTCCCTCGCGTTAAACATGACAGGCCCTCTCTAGATCCAGTGTTTGGTTTGTCCGTCCTGGGCTACTGTAGAAACATGGCGGTACACCATCTCTCTATGTAGATATAAAGGACTCTAAGGTAACAAAACCACAACCATTCTTATTTTTATGGAATTATACACTAATTAAAACATATTTATTAATATTATATTTCATTTCTGCCAAGTCCGTTCTGTTAGATGCCACTAAATTCTACACACTGCACCTTTAAAGTATGACATTTCACTTTTGTTCCCTATTTTTTCATCAGGGAATTCAGCATCTTTTTGTGCACAACCAGGACCAGAACTCAGAAACAAACTAGCTTTGAGGTGCACCAGCAGCGATCGCCACAACCAACAATGTTAAAAACTGTTCAAGATGTTTAAAATGTTAACATCATCATAGACCGAAAACAGCAAATGAGATCAGATCCTTGCAAGGCTCTTTGACCTCAGAGCAACCAGTCTGACGACTTTATTGGGTTACTAAATCATCATCTTCTTCTTTAACATATTCCCACTTTAATATTGCTAATTAATCTTTCTAATTTGTTCCTTTGCAGCACCATAAAAAACCTTAAATACCCATCAGTCTGGTTGAGGGTCAGAGGTTAAGTGTTCATAGCAGCTAGGGGGGGGTCCACCTAACAGCTACAAGGCCTTAAATCCTCCCCAGGAGAGAGTTTTCTCTTTTCACAAGGACACCAGCATTAATTCATGAGAAGTCAGCCATGTTTTACCTGACCGACATGTCGTATTTTTTCAGTCATTCACTCGTTAAACCTCGTTAATTAATACTGTTATGTCTTACACCAGGCATACAACAAAGTTAGGAATTAACATTTAAATTAGATGAGAAACTCTACTTCACAGACTATACAGAGTGTACACATGCTGAAACTGGAGAAAGTGAGAAGCTTCCTTTTAGGAGTCAAATGTGTAATTATATCATGGTGCATTTAGTTTCTATTTAGGCACTCGCTGGGACTATATTTGCACTTGGGGGGTAAAATTTTAAAGTCAGTTTGACTTCTTAATTAGAGGCCTTCAAATGTGGGTGGCAGCATGAAATCCTACCGGGATACACAGTTCCAAAAAGACTCGAGTTCCCAGGGTCAAAGTGAACGGAGTTCTTCTACAACATGACCCACATCGTTTATCACAGGACACCGAGACTTGAGACGAAGTTACGCTCAGTCTGGAACAACATACACTGGATGAGGTTAGCGTTTATTATTTGATCGACTCTTTATTATCCCACAGAGGAGCATCTAACCTTTCAATTATTATTTTCATTATCAAACATTCTGTCCATTTTTTGTTATATTTTTCTATATAATTCTAAGTATTTAAAAAATCACACACACACAAATCTTAGTTAGGCAAAACTATCTTATCAGACGGGTCCATTTAGTAGCTGTTCTGAAACTTTCAGTCAAAACACATGATCTTCCTCAGCAGATGTAGTTTATCATGGTATTGTAGATATCCATATTTACATTTTTCTGAGCACTTTTAAGAACTTCTCATCCATGTTGGCTTAAAAGTTGAGATTGAAAGTTATTTCCTGACCTCGAATACAAGCAGTTGACAAAAACCGTCTCACCACAAGGTCCATTTAGTAGCTGCGTCAGAGCTTTCACTCAAATCATATCATATCTGCCTCAGCAGGGAGGAGAAACTTTTAATATCAACTTTTAAGCCAACATGGATGAGAGGTCCTTTGTGATCAGAAAAATGAAAATTTGTATATCTACAATTCCATGATAAACTGTGTAAACTCCTGCTGCTGAGGAAGATCATGTGATACAATCGAAGATTCATCGGACAGTGTGGTGAGACTGTTGTGTCAGCCTCTGTTTCCATGTCAAGAATAAACTTTGAGAAACTGGAACCAGTAAATATTTGGCTTTTCTACTTGAGAAATAACTTAAAACCAATAATCAATTATCAAAAATTGTCCATCCACTAATCAACTAATTTACTCATCATTTTGGTAGCTTTGAAAATGCAAAAACTGGAGTAAAAAGATTTAAGAAAATTGTATTTGTACTGTGTTAATGTCTTGAAGTGCTTGTGCCATGCGTGGTATTTCCCACAACATTTATGATAATACGTGAGTAATACGTGAGAATGTACATATACTGCAGCCTGCACAAACTATTTTTGACATACTGGTTGTGACTTAAGTCTCATGGAATGCTCTCCTGGATGTGAAATTCAAACATACTTGGCTGTTTGCTTGATAAGCATAAAAGCCATGTGCTTGTCTATCCAGGACGATGTCCAGTGCCCTTCCCAGCACGTGAGTCCCCAGTAAACAACACTCCTGGGCCACATGGGAGAGAAGCAGGACTTCCATATTGGGTGTGAAAGCACTGAGCTCGGACAGCTCGGGTTAGGCTTTACCTTGTTAGGAAGTTAGAGCTTTGGAGGATAAACAGAGCAGAAATGTTCCTGGTGAAGGAAAGGAAGATAGGGGAAGGAAGAGGGGGGGGGGGGACAATCACAGCGAGAGAAGAGAAGAGAAGAGAAGAGAAGAGAAGAGAAGAGAAGAGAAGAGAAGAGAAGAGAAGAGAAGAGAGCAGAGGAGACATTACTGGAAAAGATGAACAGTAAGTGGGTGTACAGCAACTGCTCACATCAATCATTGGCAAAATGAAAGGGACAGCGGGGAGATGATGAGTGTAGTTCCTATCTGACTCGGGTCTGTGGAATGCTTTACAGCATAGGAGAGAGAGAGGTTCGGAGGGTGAGAGGAGGGTAAAAATGACAAAGAGGTGGGGGAGTGTGACTGAGGCTGGGTGATTTCCTTCCCCTGGTCCCTTGGAATGAGCGTATACTCCCACAGGGCTGGGCTGAACCTCCTTACAACATTGAACACAATCAGAGGGCAGGGCTGGAGAATTTCCTCTTCCTCTCCCCTTCACTCTCACTCTCTCCATCCCCTCTTTGGTCCTTTTTTCTCGGGCCTCTAATACACAAGCGAGAACACGTGAGCACCAACACGTGTACATACAGTGTACTTACATACACAATACATCACTCCTGGGTACATACTAACTCACTGACTAATGATGACTGGTGCCTTTAAGCCAAATTGCACCTCAGGGACATTAAAGGATAGGTTCACAATTTTCCAAGGCTGTCTTAAAACAATATCCAGCTGATCAAATGAACATTTAAATAGTTTTGTTTTTCCTGCTGTAATCATTCCTTCTGTTCATACTGACCATAAAGAGATCTCCTCCTAATGCACTTACAAGTGATGGAGGACAAAATCCACAGTCCTCCTTCTGTGCAAAAATGTATTTAAAAGTTTATCTGAAGTTTCAGTGTCCAAATGAGTCAAATCAAGAAGATCTTTCAATGGTAAAGTCTTTTTAGTGCCAAATTCCCTCCTTTTGTCTCCCATCACAACTCAACTATGAAATCCAAAGGGGGGAAAGAAAGACAGAAACTTTGGAAAATATCCACTTTATTTAATCAACTCAGATAGCTGAAGTGTCATTATCCCCAGACAAACTTTTACATAATTTTTTGCACAAAGCTTGTGGATTTTGTCCCCAATCATTTGAGTGCATTAGGAAGCGATTACAACAAGCAAAACCTGTTTCATTGTTCATATGGGCACCTAACTATTGTTTTCAGACAGCTTTGAATTGAATTTATTGCTAATATTATATTGGAAAGGTTTTAAATATAATGTGTTTTGAAAGGTTAGTCTGAATAATGTGGCTGAAAGAACACATAAAGAGAAATGGATACACATTTTTTTATATTTTATTTTATATTTGCTAAATAAAAATAAAAAAAAGATTATATTGTAAGATTATATGTTCTGGATTTATGGTAATCGATATTTCTCAATACAAATTTTCAGTCAATTCAGAGTAATGATATTTTGTGTATAGTAATTTTGAAGAAGGGATTGATTTGGATGTTTTGTACTGCATGTATAGTATTTATAATTTGTCTGTCACATGATACAGAAGTGGCTTCAGACAGCACCCTGCTGAAGGCGAGATATCTGAAAAAGTTTGGTGAATAAAGCGCGGTGTTTATCTGATATAGACATCGTAGATACTGATAACACTGGAGAAAGTTGAGGTAATTCTAATAGTATATACGAGGCCTGTATGTGAGCATATTGTACCAATCAGGATCAGTGACTTAAGCGTTAAAATATGGGGGCAGAGGCAACAATACGGAGGGAGAAAAGGTTAAAATCTGGATCTAAAACTGGTATGTGCGCCGGCTGCTGACCCTCATCACGTCCCGCATTCAAAACAGTATCACACACCAGCCAGCAGCCAGTTTGGGATTAGCATGAAAAAAAAAACATAAAAAATAAACGGATATCGTCCCGTATGAACTACTGTCTTATTGTGTAGGATTAGTAACTATTGACACTCTCATCACTCTCCACATGGGTGTCATCATTCAGGCACCCGGCCCACACAGCTAAAATCCCTGGCAGTGTTGGATTTCTGTGGGTAAAGCCCCACCTTCATCCAGCTGCTGAGGCTCGCTTGTCATGGGAGATTCTTGAAAACAGTGCAGGAGTGTAGAATAAATCCAGAGTGAGAGTTCCCATGGAATCACTCTGTGTCATTTGTTTGCTTCCTCCTGACAAAACATAATTTCTGTTTATTTACTTTTCTGTCTGTTTTTTTTTTTTTTGTGTTACTGTGAGTATTAGTCTGACTTTGTTTGGTAGGAACAGCTGTTTCCCTTGATACGAGCTGCAGCTACTAAAAACATAGTAAATTAATATGTAAATATAACAAAAAAAGGTTGACACATGTGGATAACAATATGCACAAGCTCAGGCTTGAGATTTGGGCTGCAAATTCTGGAAATTTACACTAGAAGTGAGCGGCAGATGTAGTTGAACAGATGGATGCAGGTATTCTGTTAGAAAAAAAAAAGGACTCTACTGCCTCCTGGTGGCTACAGGTGGGACATATGAGATGGGTAGTACTTTGATCCATCCATTGAAATTCAGTATAACACTGATACTTTTATGCATCATCTTTGAACATAAATGCTATATGCTCACAATCCTTTTTCAAAAATAACTATAAACAATGTGCATTACAGAAAATCAGCTGCAGAACTTACTTATTAATCGCTTTGTCTCATATGGAAGTGACAATAAAATCCTTTAAAAAAAAAAAAAGTCTGCATATGAGAATGTTTTCAGTGATGAACTTAATATAATAAAAATAAAATTCTGAGTCAGGAAACAAATCACAGCATAGACCACAGTGTAAATTTTCTAAATATTCCTATAATTATGAATAAATTTGAAATGGAATAATTACAAATAGAATATTAGTATTTTTCCCCCTCAGGTCGGATTAAAAGGGCTCCCCTGAATATCTCTTTTCTTGGATCCTCATCAGTCATGTAAAGCATAATAATGTTCTTATTTTTACTTTTTTAAACCTTCATTTAACCAGGAAAGTCTATTAAATGTGGGAAACCTCTTTAACATGGGAGACCTGGCCAACATGGCAGCAAAAAAGTTACAGACAAAACAACACAAAATGAGACAACACATAAACACATAAACACATACCTATACTGAGAACTGAAGCAACTGGCAAAGTCATTTAGTCTTTCATTCAGCTGAGATGTCAGATTATATATTCATTCCTGTTCTTTGGAACAGTTTGCCAAGAGATTTGAAAATAATAAGAAATGCAAATAGATTGAAGCCCAGTCCGTGCCTTAATGATTGTGTCAATGTTTTGTATTTTATATCTTCAATGGTGATGACGTTTGTTGCTGTTGTTGATGGGTTTTTTGTGTGTTTGTTTGTTTGTTTTTCTGATGTTTCGTTGTTTTCTAATATTGTGATGTTGTTGGTGTTTTAAAGGTATGCTGCTCAGTGCACCCTCCTCAATTATCCTTAAAAGCTTTCTAGCTTTATTATGTTTTATCCTTGATAACTTCAATCAATCATTCCTCAATTCCTCAAACTTTTGCAGACTATTTCATGTGGCTGGAGAAGAAAACATGAAGGTGTTCCTTAAAGGACCAGTGTGAAGGATTTAGCGACATCTAGCTGTGAAGTTGCAGATTGCAACCATATGAATACCTCTCCTCCCCTTCAAAGCATGTAGGAGAACCTACGGTGGCCACAAAAACATACATGAAAGGCCTTCTCTAGAGCCTAGTGTTTGGTTTGTCCACTCTGGGCTACTGTAGAAACATGGTGGGCTCCATGGAAGAGGACCTGCTCCCTATGTAGATATAAAGGGTTCTTTCTAAGGTAACGAAAAAACAACAATTCTTATTTTCAGGTGATTATACGCTAATTAAAACTTATGAATCTTCCATTTCTTCCAGGTCTGTTCCATTGGATGCCACTAAATTCTACACATTGCACCTTTAACTCAGGAGCAGACAGAAGATATATGTGATCTGAGATAATAATTGTATGATGAACTGTTGAATCAATATGTTTCATTTTGCCAAAATAAAAAATAAAACAAAAAAAAAAGATTTATAATAGAGTGTTTGCTACTATATATGCCATTATATCAGCAAAGAAATAACAACAAACCATGATACCAAGAAATAAAAACAAGTAAAAGATTTAAGCAGGGTGGAGACCTATGTTTGCTTTGAAAACACGTATGTCAGGCTGAACAATATGCTCAACTCAACAGACCTGGTGCAAGTCTTAAAAAGGTTCAACTACAGTTCAGTGAGTAATGTTACAACTCATCCAACAGATGGCTCCCTAACTGCATTAACTGCCCCGGAGCTGCCACTGTAGGCACTGTGTGAAATCTTAACTAACTGAAGTTTCACTATAAATCACGACCCGCTCACATCATGGTTTCATTTGCATGGATAATAAGAAGCCTGAGCAGTCCTGTGAAAACATGTGCGACACAGATGTGTGCATGTACCGTTGGTGTATCACACTGTGAGAGCAGATAAGGGAGTCAAAGTTCACAAGCATCCGGGAAGAAGAAAGAGCTGAAATCCGCCCAAAATCTCCATCACACCCTCTTTCACTCTGACACAGCACAGTGAGCTTCTGTCCCCCGTCAGTACACATGAAAAGTCATTGTCTGGTCAGTTTAGTAGATTAGGATAATGATATTAGGAGAATGGGAGACAGTCGCTATCCATCATTTACAGAAAACCAATGCTCATCTTCATCCATCTGCTCTACTTATTAGTCTAATGACTTCTGTCAAAGCATCAAGGGAGTAAAAATAAAGTTAACTGCTCTAGCTCTATGTACCTTATATATATATGTGTGTGTGTGTGTGTATGTATGTGTGTGTGTGTGACATGAACTTGGCTGCTAACTAGACAGACTGAGACAAGTGTTACCCGCTGCCTGACCAGTAATCAAACTATATTTATATACTGTAGTAACACAGTGTTTGTCGCTCTCAAACATCAGCGTATAATGTGCTATATGTAGCCAATTCTACATGTGTGTGTGTATATATATATCTATATGTGTGTGTGTGTGTGTGTGTGTGTGTGTTTGTCATTGGGATTTGCTGCATACCAGCTGTGTGAGCTCAGCAGTCGAGAACAGAGCTGTGATAACCTTCACTCTCCCTTACTCACACACACACACACGCACATAAACACACACCTGCTATCGTGGTGTGTTTCCAGTCAGTCTTTGAAGTTCTGTGTTTACAGCGGCTCCCTCGGGGACGGCGGCGTGGTCGACTACAGAACAAGGGCCAACCGGTCCCCCCCCACCCACCCCCCCCACACACACACACACAGAAGAAGATCTACAGCCTTTGTGGAAAAGCAGTTCTAAAACAATCTTTGTAGATTTGTTTGAAGGTGCAGTTCTACTGTTTTCTTCAAGCTAGAACGGTTTTGCATGCTGCCTTTACAAAACCCGAACGCAGCAGAAGAAAACTGATTCCACTCAGTTTTCGGAGACAAACGTAGGTCAAATTGGATATAACCAAAAAAAAGAGGGTTTTATATAAACTATATCAAGCACTAAAGCATCTCTGATCACATTCTCACTTGTATTTTATTTTTAATAAGCCCAACTCTGCTCTACTGGCTTGCCCCAGCACACAAACATCCATTTAACCTGAACTGCACTGCAGTGAATGAGTATAAAAGCCACTTCCTGCCCTCAGGGCCAATTCTCCCAAAATACCCTATCACACAGAGCTTTTTTATTTTTTTTAACTGGAAAACTGCAGGCCCGACCTGCGTCAACACGCTATTGTCAAAGTAACTAACACCTTGTATCCTGGCAACCGCTGAGGGGAAAGGAAGTCCAAGTGCTTGTGTCATTATGGGACCATGTGACTGGAGAATGTTAGTAAACAAGAGCAGCGGAGGGGAGGAGCTGTGTGAATGAGGGAGCGGCAGGATCCTGTGGAGCTTCATTCTGAGGAACAGTTCATTTCACACTGATAAATTATTGATGTATTAATCTCTGAAATGTATTTTAATGTTGAATGTTCATACTTCAGTGGTTCATATATGATCTTATGGAGTGTTTTGGATGTGAAACCTCTCCTAGCTGCTTACAGTAGTCTCATGCTTAAAGGCACAGTTTGACATTTTAGGGGAAATGTGGTTATTTTGTTTTCTTGCTAAGAGTTAGCAGCCGGCTAGCTTAGCTTAAAGACTGGAAACAACTAGCCTACATTCACATTTATTCATTCGGCAGAAGCCTTTGAGAATAACACTCAGTTCCACTTTACACAAGACTTGCAGGTGTTTGAGGTATATGAGGGCCTTGCAGGAAATGTTTTATGGAGGAAGAACATAAGTAAGTAAGTTAAGGAATAGTTGTCCCAGAAGAGGAAGGTCTTCAAGTGATTTTTGAAGACAAAGAGGGAATCTGCTGATATATACTTGCAGATATCAAGATATAACGTGTTAATTAGTGAACAGAGCCAAGCTTTAACCGACTGCAGGCTGTAGATTCATCTCATCAATCTCTCATCAAAAAAAGTGAATGAGTATGGTGTCAAAAATGTCAGACTATTCCTTTAAAGGCGTACTCCACTAATTTAGTATTGCATTTTCATAAAATTTGGAAACTTATGAAAGACAAATTTCAAAAAACCAATGTAGCAGAGGCTGAGATCTCTTGAGGGTTATGAGAATCTCCAGAAATGTCCCATAATGCAGTTCTTTTATGAGACCATCCCTGTCTGGTAAACAGCCTTGTTTCACTCTCCCGGCTCGTAACACAGGCTTTCTCTAATAAATGCGTATCTCCAATCTCCAGCTGAACTCTCAGACTTGACAAAGCTCCTCCAGAGCTAGAGGAGACCTTATAGCTTCCGAAGGCTGCGTTGTCCTCACTATGACCAGCGAACTGATCTTTATCTCCTCTAAAACACAGATGTACTTAAGTATTGTACTCAACTGCAGTGCTGCTACTTCCCATCTCTGCTTCTCTTCACCCCTCTGACACTGGAACTTCACTCTACTAGTCGCTTCTAGTTTTTTTGGCAAAATGGAAATTTAATGAAATCATAAAACAGAGACAAAACCAGGGAAAGAAAAGCAGAGTGTTTGACGTCTGCTGTCTGAGCAGGAGTCTACAGTTCACTTTGTGTTGTCCTCGTAAATCTCTCACAACTACACACACACACACACACGCACACACACGACCAAACCTGGATATGTGCAGGGAAAATGCTGTATGCAGCCTTGTCATGATGGTTTATTTCCCCTATGACTAAGCTTTTACAGATGAGGGTCCCAGGTGCTGTTCTGTGTCATTTTATGATCACATGCGAGTGCTTGTCTGCACACACAACCGAACATTATTTATCCAGAATAGAGTGACAACAGGAGGCATATAAACAAACAATTTCATGAAAAAAAAATCCATTTTGGAAGAAGAAATGGTAACTTTCAACCCATCAGTTGCTCATTATTTTATTACTGCAGTGATTGTTTTCTTTTAAATGTTCTTATTTAGTAAGAATGGGAAAGTTAGACTTATTTTCCATTGATTTTAGACAGCCTTCATTACGTCAGCTGGTATGAATACTGCTGCTTCACACTACTTAATGTGTGTTCCTTTTCCTGAGAGGCTGAAGAACAGACACCCTCTTTATACCGATAGTCAACTCAGAGTTCACACCCAAACACCGCTTCTGTAAAATACCGCCTTTATCACACCGAGCATGTGAAACAAAGAGGCAAATGTGCAGATTTAATGACACACACACACATCCCGCCGTACAACAACAACAACATCTGGACGCAACAGTTAGATCACAGAGTGAACTGCAGAGTAAATACAGGTGGTGAGTCGCACAGATTTTATAAGGCAAAGCATATTGTGCCAACATGATCTTCTTCATGAATGCCTCGCTTTACACTCACAATTACGGTAAACACGGTGACACCTGGTAGACCAGTACAGTCGGTTCAAGGAGTGGTCAGTCACCCGACACAACTAAACCAGCCTTTTACCCAATGTCAAGCCAAAATATATCCATCTGTATACTTAAAATATATTTTAAAAAAAAAGATCAAAAGGATTTTTAGCATATGTTCCTGCAAAGAATAAAAATTCACCATCTGTCCATCGGATTGTCTTGAGAACTTGTGACTTTTTGTACCCATGCAGCCATGTGAAGGAAAACTCTGGGTTAAGAAGCAGCACCATCTGTGTAAACCATTCAGCTACACACAGTATAGGAGATGCATGATACTTGTACAGGACTAACAGGATAAATCTGGGCGAGGAAATATAATTTTTCCTCATAAGCACTACTGAGGTGCCCTTGAGCAAGACACATAAACCCTAACTAATCAGATCCTTAGTGGCCAAAGCACAGGATGCACGGAGGAGCTTTCAGGTGTGAATGTGCAACCACAGTTTAAATAAAAATAAAAGTAAAAATGTTGGAACCAGACTTAACTAATGACTAATAATTGCACCATTTCCTTGAAGAAAAAAAAAGTGATTTTGTCAAATGGCTTTTAGGGGTCAAAAGACAGAAACATGCAGAGTAAGCTTTTGTTTTTCTGAGCCGTGCCCTTCAAACATCTACTGTACCCGTCCTGTGTCAGGTTTGGGAAGCTGCAGCTGAATGTTCCCCTTCTGTGAGCCAAACCAAACATTCAGCCATTTCCGCATGGTTTCAGTTGAAGTTATCTGTCTGAAAACAGACATTTCCACTACAACATGATGTGCTGAGCAGATCAGGGTCATATATTCTCCAATTTTGTTTTAAGATGATTAGAGAACCACATAGGAGTGGTTTACTACATCGAGACTGTTCTGATCATTAACATTTATTACTGAATCTCGGTTATTTTCCTGTAATTGTTTGATGTTTCACGTTATACTTCAGTCTCACTCGTCTGGCATCTGTGTAGGCAAAAAAAAAAACTATAGATGCAAGAAATACTGCTTGACACCAGGAGCCTAATGAAGTTACAATAGCTTTAAAACAACAGATTTATTAAGGAACCAGTCATGACAACATTCTTACAGTACTTTAAAATGATGTTTCCATCTCAGCGCTCTATCAAAACTGAAGCATCACTCAAAATATGTAAATTGATAAGTGATCAGTCAACCACTTTGCCTCTTCTGTAAACACCATTAACGAAATTGAGAAGCTGTTAACCTTTGACCTTCCTGAGGCTTCTTTTGCCTTTCTCTATCACTGCTCTGACACAGAGATGACCCCAGGTAACCTCAGATGACCCCTCATTTACGCCGCTGATGGATGTTGTGACAGATGCTGCCTTCATTTTCCCAGAGGGTTACAACCAGTACTCAGTGAGCCTGAGCTCTAGATTGAGGAAATTTAACAACTGAGTATTAATCATGAGTCTCCTGAGTCATGTTGCTCATTTTTATTTAAGCAATGATCCATAACTGATTACATTTTCCAAATAACCCAAACAAAACAAGGGCTGAGAGTCAACTATCACAGTGTTGAGAGTTGAGGACCTTATATGGCTCTGAAAATAGCCCCCTCAACAAAACAGGAAGGATGTGATAAGATCCTTCCTTTGTCCTCAAACTAAAAATCAATGAGCAACTTCTTGTGCACACTTAAAAGGTTACCGTGAAGGTGTTACAGCTTCCCTACGGACACATTTCACTCACCAGTTCACAGAGGCAACACAAGACCCCACTCAGTTGTTAGAGCATCATTACAGTGTTGAAAAATAATAATTAAGTGGGTTTTTTGCTTCCACTGGCAATATTTTTATTTCCATTGCAAAAAGTTAAAGGAAAACTAGTTTATTACAAATTCTTATTCTTTGGTGAGTACAGTGTTACCATTACCAATAGAACTGATGGCTGGAGTGACAGGCATGAAAGCTGAAATGCAGTAAGCTGCAGATTTCCTTTAAAGGGGAAGTGCAGAATCGTGCACGTTTCCTGGTCTGGGCGTCTACTGAAATATCTTTGCATGATTAGCAGTTCAAAAAAACTCCTTATTTATCTTATACTGGCTCTCGTGCTACTATCACTTTGTCTGTTCTGATTGATTAGCTTCTGGAAGCTGCGTCTGGGCAGACTTCCGTTAACAAACAGGAGCAGGATTTCATTTCTTTTTCTCATTCTTTACTCGAAATGGAAACTTCTAAAATACATCCTTACATGTTGGAGCCCGAATCCGATCCAAAATATGAAAGCAGACAACACAAATAACCCGTGGTAACAAATGCTACGGAACAGACGGCCGTTTGTGGGCACGTGCAAACAATCTGATGTCATCACAAAGAGGAAGTAGAGATAACTTTGCAAACAAAGCATTCAGAACAGGTTGAGGCCCTGGCTACATACATCTCAGATATCTAAGTTTAACATAGAAGTCTGACATTATAACAGTGTAAAAACAGCAGAAATTTGCAGCATCAAGTCTTGGCTTGGAGTTTCAGGACTGGCGACTTACCTCTGCAGATGAGTCCGTCCTGGATGACGGTCTGTTTACAGACGCTGCAGTGCTTGGCCTTCTTGAAAGTCTTCACCCGGAACGTGTGGGAATGAAGAGCCTCCAACTCCTCTGGCTGCAGTTAAGAAAAACAACAACAAAAAGACAAAAAGAGGTGGACTGTTAGTGTCAAAATGTTGTGACCGATCGGGACTTCAGTGAGTCCAGGTGGTGTGACTGATTTCGGACAGATGCTTTAAAGTGCAGGTGTTTCACCAAACACCTGGCCATGTGTAATATGCAAATGAAGTCCTTGTCCAGAGCATTAAAGGCACATCATAAGCTCTAAAAACTCACCTTTTTAAAGCTGCTTTTAACTCATGCTCAGCCCTTTGTATGATACTTTTAAATGAGAACTTTTATTCTCTTTTACTGCATTGTTTTCTACTTTTACACTGTCTTTCCTGCTGCTCTGTTGTTGTTTTTGTGTATTTTTTTCGCTAATTTGTTCATCTATTTAAGGCGTCTTTGAGTGCCTTTAAAAACGCTGTATAAATAAACAATGTCATATAACTGTCTGTGCTAAAAAACACCAAATAAAATGTTCAAAATGTCTTTTAAAGTGAACCCAGGATGTAAAGTTGTAGGGGTTTAGATTGGCAGAACAAAAACTAGAAAAAAGAGACCACAGTCTAACCAAAAGTCCCTTGTTTTCCCTCCTTCTTTCACCCTCTTCCTCCCTCCCACTAGACTTTTGTCAAGTCGTTTCATTTCCCTCCTCGCAGGTGCGTTATGCAAGCCTTTGGAGAAACTCACTGACAGTATTCCCCACCCCTGTTAAACACCCCTGTGTATCTGTCTGCAGCCTGCTGCTGTTCTTCCTCTACTGTATACCATCTGCCCTCCTCCCCAAAAGCCTTTTCCTGTCTGCTTTGTAAACTTGACATTCAGCGATGCTGGAGAGCAAACACAAAAGTGAAGCTTGGGAGGTTTCCTGTGGTGTCTTTACCAGAAACCTCCATCGTGTTTCCATTTGCCCTCTAATGACCGATCGACGGGGGAAATGTGACATCATTTCTGTGCTGTATTTGTTCAGCTGGACCCCATTTTTACCCAATTTTTACTTTGAGGTTCATCTCATTGGGAATCCCATGTAAGCCAGACCACCCTACCAAATTTTTATATTATAGCTGTTATGTTGTAGAAAGTACTTAGCCACAACAGTTTTATATTGCATTGAATGGTATTTGACATATATGAAAATGAACCAATTGACAGTCATTGGTGAGACATGAGAGTAGAATAGAAATGTCACCATCTTTTTCCGCTTTCTGAACATTTATCGTAATATTTCCTGTTTAACATCCCCCCACAAAGGGAGTTTAGATGAGTAAGCTCCAGCTGCGAGGGGAAACAGACTGTGTGCGCAAGACTACGTGTCTTTAATGTACCTAAATGCCGTAAATGTACATATGTTCCATGCACAGATAAAAGAGAGAAAAGGAATGTGTTTTCAATACAGGAAGTGCCAGTTTAGCAGGGCGTCCAGCCATGAGGCTTCTATTAAGTGTGTGTGCACGCTGGACAGGGCTAAAAGTGGCCATGTGGTTGGCATATTGGGGGGACGTCACACAGGAATTTGTATGGAAAACCATACAATCTCTAAGCCTGGCAAGGAAAATATAGCAGCTCCCTTTCTGACAAAAAATTCCAGACTACCAACCACAGCAACCTTATAACCACTAATGACCCCTTTTTTTCTCTTCTCATCAATCCTAAAAGGCAACGTGTTGGAAAAGCGGCTTAGGGTGTGCAATCACAGCACAGACACTTGAATGATAAACCAGACCGAGTATCTGTTGGATACTTCTCACTCCTCAATTCACTGACTGTCCTCTCTCAGGTTCTTTGCAGAGGGAAAGGATAGCCCCATGTCTGTTTCCCATGAGCAGGATCCAGTTAACACATTGTCTTCATACTGAAAGCTTACGTGAGCAAGTAACCTGTATCGTTTAAGGGGCACTTGTCGGTTTTACAGATCAACTGTAAAGTTTACTGCACTGCTCGGCCTATGAAGGCAGTTGTATAATGTCTTTTCTGAAGGAGCTTTATCAAGTCTGTGAGGAAAACCTTAACGTTAGCAGCATTATCTGGGTGTTTGGCTCGGAAACTACAATTTTTTTAACAGAATCCCTGCATCACAGGGGGGGACATGGGGTGTTAAAGACTGTATTACATAAACACATGCCCAATTACCAAGCAGGTAGTGTCTAACAAAAGACATTATTGAGTTGCATAACGGGAAGAGAAGGATTCAGCATTTTTTGAGCTTGACCCATATTAAGGACAAGGGCAGTGTTCAGAAAGACATCAATACTGCATGAAAAGGTAGGAGTGCCAACACTGAAGGCTCCAGGAAAAAAAACCTTTTGCTGCAACACAATGCGACATCATCCAGCACAGCACTGCCTCGGCCAATCGAATATGTGCAAGTACACATTTCTGGTATATAACTTTGTAATGTGAACTTTGTATTTCTACCAATTTCCTAATGATCACTGCAAGGAAAAAGGTAAAAATGACTGTCACCATGATAACTTTCCAGAGTTTTAAAATCCTGTCTCCAAGTATTCTAAACCACAGTGCAGTGTTTTGGTATCTGATAAGCCTTTAAACCCCAGGATCTATTACTACAACTTAATTATTAGAGATCCACTCTGACTGGCAGCAATCATACTCGATGAATTTCAAGACGAACTGACTCAAAGAAAGGTGTGACCCAGAACAAAGAATACTGTATAAATAAACTTAAATCTCCAGTATAACATTTCTTTGAAAAATCCCAGTTTTTATAGCTAACAGACCCTTGTCAGCTACAATAAATTGGCATTTAGCAAGAAGATGGAGACTTTTCCAAAAGCTTTAAGATTAAGATGATGCAGTAGGATGGTGCGCTGAATATGCAGTATATAATTATACATTACAGATAGCCTGAATTGGTGTTTTTTTCCAATCCATGAGCTTATATGGAGGTTTAGGTACTCAAATGGACTGGTATTACCATTGGTGTTTATCAAGCTCTGTGACAGTTCGGTGTTTGTATTCCAGGGCCACATGGCAACAGCAGGACAGCCGACCCTTCATTCCATCTCCCAGCGACGTCTTACCACTACATAACATGATTAGCTTAATCTAGTTAGGTTGAAATAATGGCCATGGCTGTGCAGGACGCGCCACGTTGGCAAGGGGGCTTTTCTGGGGAGGGGGGGTAGAGATCTCTGCCTGGCATCCATACATGGAGTTACCCAAGGCGCCACCATGCCAAGGCTCCGGCTGGCACCTGCTGGGTTGGGAATCTGGATATGGATTTTGGGGGATTTGGAAGGGGTGATAAGTGGGTTTAATGATACTCTGAGTGTGTCTTGAATTTATGGATGACTGTGCGTTTGTCAGTCAGTCTGTATTTCAGTGTTTTAACAGATACTGTTATATAGCAATACATATTTTTCTCTGTTCCGTCAAAATGACGCCAGGCTTTGTGGAAACTGATACCTCTAGAATGAGGCAGCGCACAAGCTCTGTTGTGACATAAAAACAATCCTCTGGTTTCGCTTCTACAGACCGTTTAGGAATCAGCTGTCGACATACTGTCAGCAGAATGAACATGACCCAGCCGCAGGCAGGTGTTCGAGGAACACCCTCTTTAATCGCTTTTGTCAAAGTGTCTACTCTCTAACCACATCAACCAAAACAGTCATTAAGCCCACAGGAATTGAACTCTTGGACTGCAATGAAGTAATCGGTTTTGGATGCAATTACCACAGAGATATTTAGGAAAGACCATGACCTAACAGTATGCTTCTGTTGTGAGTAAAAACTAAAGCAATGACTGACAATCAAATAGAAATCTGTCCGTTGTTGGTCACTGTACTAGTTAGTTTTTAATGTGGTGTAATGATATATCTTATAGAGTAGAAATGAATGTGGACAATGCTGCATGCATGAACTTGTCTTTTCTGTCTAATGATTTATGCATTAAACATGTTTTTAAATCCAATCCAGATTCCAAGTCAAATGACTTCTGCAGCACATTAATTAGCATGTTGCCATAGCAATAAGCAATGTTTTTTCCACTGTAGACGCCCTGTCCAAGGCAACCTAATCACTGTCAATTTAATGTCTCCAAAGGACTTAAAAGGTTTTGAAATTATCATTTTAAGTAACTTGCTGTTGTTGTTGTTTAGAGAAGACACAAAAAATGTTTTGTCCGATGTATAGACACAGAAAAATTAAGCCATTACTTACAGAATGTTACATATTCCAGGTTTGTAGAGGACTTCAAACTTAAGCTTTCTCTTTCACTCTCTGCCTTTCTCTCTCTCTCTCTCTCTCTCTCTCTCTCTCACACACACACACACACACACACACACCTATACACTTGTGTGTTAAACAGGCAGAATGTCTCAATCTAGGAGTCTATTCAGCGGCCTCTTTGACCACTCCTGAGCCTTCTCACACTCTCCCAGCCTCCACCTATTCACAAACTAGGGCTTATCCAGTAGCCTCGGATGGACACTGGGTGAGGGGGGGTGAGAGGGTGGGGGGTGCAGTCATCCATTGGTATGCCACTTGTCTTGTTTACACATTTCTCATTCTCTTATTCGTGGGGGTAGAGTGGCAAGGTTCGAGAGGTATGATGCCCATAGGGACACTCAAACTGGAATTCCATTTCAACTTTAAGGGTTTAATTCCCAATATCATTAGAGTGGCCAGTAGTCCAACATATCCTTCTTTACAAAGCCAAACAAAAGAAAGAACTCTTCAGCAAGCCTGTCTATGTTAGTCCTCTTGCCCTCACCAGAAATCCAGTCATTTAACCTCAAAATGTAAATACGGCACTGAGCAATATAGCAGGACGCTCCCTTTTGTGAGCCCTTAATTGTTTCCGATCATTAGCAATGCACCCAGCGCTCTCGCAGTTTGTTTATTGTTTGAGGGGTGCCTGCCCGGCGTATGCAGGGAGTCGCTTGGGGAGATATGGGTGACGGGAGAGGTATGGGGGTGGGGAGCACAGAATTAAAGGCAACCCTGCGTTCACGTGGAGACGTGGCTCTTGATTATTTTCTGTTTCAACATGTTGCAGGACCATGCAAATGGCCTCGGTCCTTCACATTCGCTTCACACTCCGGGCTCTCAAATGGGCCACAAAGGAAGGAAATGGTTTCAGACAGGCAACCGGGACCCCCGAAAGCTGGGGTCAGGGTGCACTGTGCACACATACCCCCCCCACCCCCAGCTCAGGCACTGCAGCTCCTGGGAACAGACTCCCGTTCCCTTAGAGACGCACGCATAATCTCCTGCCTCACACTCATTAGCACACACGGGCAAAACAGGCACTCTTGTGCATAAAAAAAACACACACACACACATACACAGATGAACACACTTGTACATACACACACACACATGCATAGACACATGCCTAAGCATCTCTCACACATCCCAACCTACTTTTACACTTTTTCCCACTGCTCAAAGTCCTTAAAGACGAGAAAGGTCTCCAAACAGCATCTTATCCCTCCAAATGCTAAGACTTTATTTTTACAATAAGTCTTAGCATTTCTTAACAATGATGGTTGTGTAAGATTGTTACTGACACAGTGGTGCGTGTTTGGGTTGGTCCCTCCTATTGTTGGCTGCGGAGTTTCTCTTCTCTTCTCTAATTATCAGGGACCTTTTTTCCCTGTCATTTTAAATTTCACAGGAATCTCAGGAACCTTCAAGGGAGGTGCTGAATTAGCCTACCTTAGCTTTAGCCCCAAACTCATAGTCTACTACACATTTGACAACGCTTTATATGTTTTTGAGCTTAGTCCAGTTAGCCTCACATAATTTAAAACTACTTCACTTGAAGGTTTTGGCCACTTGGAGACAGCAAAACTCAAACATATTATTCCCTAAAGTGATTAGAACTAGAATCATGGTGAATGTGTTAGCAACACTTGCTAATTAGAAAATCCAGCAGACACGCAGCAACGTTAGCATTGATTTGGAGTTGCATTTCAGGCCACCTAACAAATGTGACTCCAATCTTTGGTCTCCACCAACTACTCAGAGAAATATTTGACCCTTTAGCTACTAAATGCTCAACTATACTCACATGCTAGTCACTCACTTTGTTTTATCTGCTGTTAAGTGCTGAGCAGGTAGCATAAAGTGGGTTTTTAGAGTTTTATTACCTGCTACAGCTGCAAAAACTATAAAAGAAGCTAATATAAAATTTGTAAAAATATAAAAACAGCCCCTGTAAAAATGCCAACGTCTAAAGGTCGCAACACTGAGCAGCATCCACAGAGGTGAGAAGAAGCCTGCTTTGTCCTGTCCATGTTTCTGATAAGACACGCATACTTTTCACGTGGCCATATTCAAAAAAAAATCACCATGAGATCACATTTATGTATTGCCGGTAATAGCTTAACATGCAGGCCAGCTGGATGTGAATCTGATGTCAAATAGATTAAAACATTGAGCAGAGCAACAAGTCAGGGATGACATTTACTCCAGTTTCTTTACAGTTTGCAGGATCACCAGACCTGGATGTCAGGATGATCTGCCAAAGAAAAGACAGGCAGGAAAACAACCAGACAAGCAGACAGGAAAAAGGCAGATGTGTGACTGGCACACAGACAGAAAAGAAGACCTACTGTAATATCTCACTGACTGATGTTCAGTCTTGCAACAAATGATTGAATTTTTGTTTTTTTGCTGGTATGGTCAAAAACATACATGAAACATTACCTAACACATGATCTAAAGGCGCCATTTCAGTCACTGAACAAATAAAACATCATTATTATATGGTAACATTCCTAGACATATCAACTTTTTAAAGACATCTGGTAATCTGTTTGCTGTCAAATGTCACTAATCTCATATTGAATAATGTTTTAAAAGTCACACTCTTCACACTGAGCAGCTTCAGTATTTGTTAGGTAATGTTATAGTATGCAGATAAAACCTTCCAGACTCTGCTTTGCGACAGACATTCCAGCTGAATAACGTAACCAAGAGGATGTTTTTCTCCTTAACTGTAGTTTCCGAAAGTGTGACTCATACTTGTGTAGACACACACACTGATTTCACCTCTGATTACATTGGCATTCACTTTTAATCAAGTCATGCATTACATCATTTACACATAGAGCCATGTTTGTGGGGGGGGGGGGCGTGCTTGTGCACTACACACGCATGCATACAGTTGCTATGAAGCCCTGCGTATTTAAGACACTGGAAAACATGGATAGTCCAGGTGATACTGGAATAATCTCTATTTGCAGCCTGTATCTGATGCTTTTAGACACATTGCATGTCTGTTTTAAGAAGTACAGTATCTATTTCATTGTCAAATTTTCATCATATATTCTTTTTACTCAAAATAATCCAATCTTGGTTATTTAGGATAACCTATTTATGGTTTAATGAGGTTTTGGTCAGTTCAGTTCAGTTCAGATTTTCAGTTTCCCGCAAGAGGAAATTCTTTTTGCAGCAGGTCAGTTTAAAAACAATAAAACAAAAACAATGGACAATAGAAGGCATTAAAAGTGTGAATATCTTACACACAATACAATAAAAAGTAAATGTGATTAAACAATAACTGCGAAAAAATAATAAGATAAGAAGTGTGCAGCTGTGCATGGAATCTAGAGGAAGTTTATGGTATGTGTGCATTAAGTGTATTTGCTGCAAATGGAATACATTTTAAAAATGTTGAATCTGTTGCAAGGGTTTTAGATTTTTTTGTTTGTTTAGAAATGGTTTCAAAGAGTAATAAGATTGCATCCATATCACAACCTCTTGACTTTGTACTACATTATACATACAAGAACTTCAGTTCCAATTTAAGAGGTTGTGATATGTAGCACAACAAGCTAGCAAAGCTCTGCAAACAGACAACTTCTCTCCTGAGAGTTACAATTTTATTGCTCTTTGGAGCCATTTCTAAACAAAATAAGGTTACCAAACTCTTGAAGGGTGAAGCAACATGTCACCCAGTGAGGCAGAGTTGCTCAATGATGTGTTTTTAATGTGTTTTTGAACAACAACAGAAGTCTACAGCAAAGAGGAATAAGATATATCAGACTTTGGTTACACACACACAATATATAAGTGGATCAATTCATTGTTGGTTTGGCTCTGTACATGAGACGGCACTACATGATCGCCCCCACCTATCAGACACTATTGTTCTTCCTGCGGGAGCCAGAAGACTACACGAGACCTCTCCAGTCAGCTGGGTTAATCAGCCAGTTAGCACGCCGCCGTCTCTCATATGGGACACCATATGCATGGATGGACATTTTAACAAGACGCACCGGGGTGACCACTGCATGTCTCCATCTGTGACTCTGTGTGTGTGTGTGTGTGTGTGTGTGTGTGTGTGTGTGTGTCTGTGTGACTCAATGATTGTGCAAGCAAGACTAGTTTTTGATGACTGGAAAGGTTATTTTTGTTTCCCATTTTTACAGAAGACTTCCCAAGATCCTCTTAACACATCCCCCCCCCCCCCCCCCTCTTTCCCACTGTGCATGTTCTCTTTTTGCGAGGCAGCGATTCTTCATCTCTCTCAACTGACCTTTCACCTATCTCCACTTCTCTTCCCTTCTCTTCCTCCACACCCTGCCCTCGTCGAGACAAGACGTTCCTTAACTCTGGCTGTGAACCCCTCTCATTCTCATCCCTTCCTGTCCACCTTCACCCGCTCTCCTCCTCCATCCTTCCTCTCTCTCTCTCTCTCTCTCTCTCTCCCCTCGTGTTTTCATGTGACTTTAAAGAACCCAAACTGTTTCTCTGCAAGTTTGCACTGGAGGGCCACGAAAAAGAAGCAGAGAAGTAGTCACTTCGAACTAAAAGGAAATCTATGAAATCCTTGTCGTGATCGATGTGCATTCACAGTGCTTCGATTGACGATGCATGATCTTGTTACAGGAGCTGCTTTGTCAACACACCCTACTTACAAACACACACACACACACAGCTGAGTGGAGACAAGAACACTCACAGAGAAGGTATAGTATATTGCTCTAGTAGAAAAGCGTAGGATTGTCCGGAAAAAAGTTGAACTTTTCAACTTTCCAGAATTGTAAAATCCTATCTGTGAGCAGCTGTGTGATGTTTTAGTGTCTGATAAACCTTTAAACACATTGATCTGTAGCTCCAACTGGACTTTCAAGATAGCATTTCATGCCTAACCAATACCTCAAACGGCAAGCCTCCACCAACGCAACCTTTTGCATTGTTTTAACACAGGACCGCTTTGTAACAGGATTAATAAATCAGGCTATTGACATTTTCCTGGACCCTTGATTTAACAGAAAGCAGAAACAGGGTTCAAGAGAGGTTTTTGTAGCAATTCAAGTGGGATATGACTCAAGTAGATGCTGCTCAGAACGCAGGTAATGTAAGTGACACATCCATACCTGTAGGGGGAGCTAGAGAGAGAGAGAGATCATGTGGCGTGTGGGGCATCCAAACAGGTGTGTTTGGGCTGAGCCAGTGAGTACAATACCATCTTTTCCGTAAAAGGTCATAAGCCGCCAGAAAAGATTAAAGTTGTCAGTGAAAACAATGTCTCGTGTCTGGCGAGTAGCTAAAGCGTAACCAGCATTCAAGTCCTACATCCCTCAGTTGGGACGGAGCCAGAGATAAAGATATGTTTCCAAAGTCTTGAATAACATTTCACTTCACCATCTGTGGGCGAAATGCATGTGAAGTAAAACATTTTTACAGCCTACAGTATGAGTCATCTACTATACAATGACTAAATTATTCATCCCACCCACGACAAGAAAAGGCACGGTAAAGTTCGGAGTGAAAACATCAGCTTAAACAACAAAAGAAGGGTTCAACAGAGGCTACACTGCTATTCTCTGCTGAGCCTCATATTATTTGTTCAGCCTTTTGACTCAGTCATTCTAATTAGCTATTACCTGTGCATGCCTGAACATTTGTTAGCATCAGTATTATTCCCTGTTTTAGGTATCTTGTTTGCAACCTCAAACGAAACTAGTTTTTATGACTGTTATTCAGCTTCAATCGGACTGAAAAATATTCCCAGCCCCGAGCTGAATGTTTGACAGAAGTTTGTTACAACCCCAAGAAAGTCATGAAATGTTTAATTCATTATAGTTTGACTCATTTACTGTGGTCTGGGTTTCATTACATTACAAAGCATATCACCCTTGGAGCAATATATTCCCAGATACAACTCATGCAGACAAATGTTCAGTGACTTCTGGATCGATTCTTAAGAACAAACGGATAGCAAATAAAAATGCCTCAACCAGGAATAGACCTGCTTCCAATTAAGGTATTTAACCGACTTATCCTGAATGACATGTTACAATGCATTCAGCAGTTGAAGAGGGAAGTTTCTGTAGATCCTGTAATTGTAAGCAGCCTATATAGAACAAGTGCAACAGGCAACAATTCACTGCTAAACACTAGAAAGAAGAGAGGGGGGTTTTTTTGGATTTTCTTTTTTTTTCCGACCTTTCCTTCCTCCCTTTTCTTCCGCTCTCCGGTTCCCACTATCCAAATGGCCTTACAATGAACAGTCACCTGCTTTTCATTTGGGGGAAAATGCACCCCAGGCATTCCAGTCTCTATCCCCCCCCCCCCCTCGCCCCCCGTGCCCCCCCCCCCCACCTTCCTAACTCCACTCTCTACATGCATTTCATCTCAGTGAGGTGGATCCCAGGGAGGAGGAAATTACTCAGTCATCCAGAAGTGAAGAGGGGAAAAAATCCCTTCGTTTTCACAAACCATCAGCAGCACTGAGAGAGTAACACAGGATGATATTTGCATATTAAATGCAAATGGTTGTATTTGCATATTAAAATGAAATTTGGTGCAAACATTCACCTGATGAATTGTAATAACTTTGGTGATCAAGATCGGATTTTTAATTTGTCCAAAACTTTGGTTTGACATTCCCATCAGCCTCTAATGTACTATGTGTTTGGTGCTAATTAGCGACTATTAGCATGCTAACATGGTAAAATAAGATGGTGACCACCGTAAACATCCTTCACGAAAAAAGCTCATTGCACATTTCACATATGATGTTGTGATTTCACAAGTTTCACATTTTGAAATGACAAGTAAATCCTCAGTGAATATAAACCTTAATGTGAGAAACATAAATTCACGTTTTTAGCTTTACATGTGAATGCAAACTTTTCTATGTCTACTAAACAACAGCATGTACAGCCTCATAGAGCCGCTAGCATGGCTGCAGACTCTCGTCTTGTTTAACTTTCTTTTCATCACTAAAGCTGGTAAGGGCCGTTTACGTCATTCCGACCAATTCTTACAAATAAACGATAGAAGCAAAAAGTTTAGATTTTGAAATGGCACCTGTACAGTAACGAGTTAAAGAGATTGAGCAACAATCCAGCAGTATAGCTTTTTCTTTCTACTGACATGAATTTTGAAAGTAGCTGCCCAAAAGTTCTGTTAGATTGGTTTAATATGACCCAGATGTTCAATCGCATTCAAGTATGTTACTGTATGTGTTTGTCCGACAAATGCTCAACCACTAACTTCTCAAGTTAGCTAGCGAGCTATCAAAAAGCCTGCAAACAAGGAGTCTGACAAGCTTTTGGAGTCCTGTGCAGTCTGTCCTATGACTGTGTTGTAAATTGAATGAAACATGGGAATATGGAAAATAATTTCCTTCCTTTAATTATGTTTTTCAGGGCATTTTTATGCTTTTATCATACAATAGCAACAGTGGAGAGAGTTGACATGCAACAAAAGTCTGCTGCTGGAATCCAACCGCAGATGTTGTGGTTATGTGTTAAACAGTAGGCTACCAGAAATCCTTTCCATACATTTATTTATTCATGTTCATATAATTTAGAAAGGCTGTGTTTCCATTTTCAATTCTGAAAATACTTAAATGAACCCCCTGAAAAAACAAAGAATGTCAATGTGGTTTTACAAGATGATTTTTATCAGTGGAGGCACATCAGGAAATCTAAAAAAAAAAAAAAAATGAATGAAATAAATGTTATTGCGCAAAAAACAAATTACACTCTACTTGTAAAAAAGTTCGCAGTGGTTTTGTGATTTGTTTTGTGCAAGAATGCATCTGGGAAAACAGTCCCAGTATCTCCTAATCTTCAGAAAATTACAACACAAATATGTGGTCACATTCCTCAAAGATAAAGACAAAGTACTGAATTAACAGAACAAAGGAATAAGGAAATAACATCCTTGCATTCATGTATAGCGGAAAACATTGTTATATATGGCTTTAATCTTTTGATACGTCCTGTTTTGATCATTGCTGATATGTTAATCCTTTCTTCATATATCCAATACTTCTTCTTTACTGTTGTACTGTGTTTTTTATGTCTCCTGGTATTGAGTATAATGTAAATTCTTTATCATTATTGTTACACAATTACTTTTTCATTTCCTGACCTGGATTCAGGTATGTGTTTTTAAAATCTTAACAAATCCATATTAAGCAACTCATAAAAGTTCTGTTTCATTTGTTTTGAGTGAAAATCTCGGAATTGCCCAAGATAAGCTTTCCGTTTTAAGAAAATAAAGCTCTGAACTTTCTCTCACAGTATTGTGATATAGCAGCCTATCAAAATAAATTATACATGGGGAACAAAGATGGCTACGAGCCCCAAATAAAAGCAAGACAGATGACCTTCGCCAATAGCATTGATTCAGGGTGATAAAGAAGGTTTAATGAAAGACAGCCAAAGTTCATCATCAGAACCGACTGCCAGGGGAAAACAGCACGTGTTCTATATCGAGCTCGGCTGGCAGAGGCTCAGGCACTTGGAAGAGCGCGATGAAACTAAAACCATAACCCCAAAATGTTCTCTTGGACGGATGGGGATGACATGTTTTGGGGGGATTTTGTTCTTATGATTAGATCTCATCATTTCCTGAAGGGTGCCTCTTCTGGTCTTCCAAACTAGATCACAATCACTTCTGGATTGTTGCCTAAAATACATCAAATCAGGAAAATTCAAATAAATCCAACAGATTACTCGTGGCACTAACAGTAATGCGAGTTAACTTATTGGGTATAAATTAGAAGAATTATACAACTGAAACCCTCAAATGCAAATCCCTGTCGCTTTTGGATAAATGCACAGGCGGCACAGCAGGACGCTGTCAGCACCAGTTCCAATGAGCATTGTCTGGCCTCACACTTGAATGCATAGGTATCCACAGGAGGTCTCAGATCACATCCAGAGTTAGAGGTTATCATGGCATTAACAAGTTCGGTGGGCCTCTTTGATGGGAGCCTTTGAATGGCAGGTTGGAGAAACTGTGCCAAGGAACGATCTCGACCTCCTCATACAATCCAGACCGTACAGCTGGCAAAGTAAAAATAAATAAATCCTCGCTCTCTTATTCTTAATCTCTGCAGTGTGCTTTATCATGATCTCAGAGCTCTCGTATTCACTCACGCAAAGACGCACACGCTCAGGTTTCTGGCATCGGATTTAATAAAGTGACATGTATCCTGGGTTTAATCAGTGTTTGTGCTTTGTTGCCATGTAAAAACAGAGTCTTGTTAAAATAATAAGATTTTTACATAAGTTTAACTTGGCTTCTCTGTTCAGTTCTGGCAGTGAAGAAGCAGCAAAGTTTGAGTCTACACGCACATGTAAGGAATGTTTTGGCTTATGATAATGTGCTGCACACATGAGATGTGAAGCATATCCATATAAGGTGGCTTTGAGTACTAAAATAGGTTTCGATAAACAAAATATGAATTATTAAAGTCCTGCTGAAATCAAATCCATCTTTGCCGTGAGAAAAAAAAGTTTCATAAATGTATTAACAGTTTTGTGTTAGTCAGCCAGCTGGAGGAGTGTGTCAGTGTAAACAAACTGCAACAAATTATGGACAGACAATGTGTCGCTAACAGGGATTTTGAAGAGAAACGACCAAACCAGCATCTAACGGTTCTGAAGTGACATTTGCATGTATATTTTACATGTTTAATGTTCTGCAGCTGAGCAGCTAATTAGCCGCCTAGCTTGCTAACTGACGTAAGTGTTGTTGTTTTCCCCAGTGACTGTTTGTTCAGTGGCTCGCTCGACACGCTAAGGTGCCAGACATGTGTTCATCTTTGCAAGTCAGATAAGAAGGAGACTTTAGCAGGGAAGCTAATTTGGTTTATTGTTCAGAGTCTGTGGCTCTTGTGTTGTGTAGCAAGATGCTATCAGGCTCAGTGTGACCGCTTGCTCTGATTTGATTTGCTGTATGGAAAAAAGATCTCCAAAAATGTAATCGGATGATGGAACGTTATTTTATCAACTCGGAGGCAACATCATGAAATCAAAGAATTTAAAATATGAATTTATCCTTTGTGGTTTCTGATTGTTTTTTTCCTCTCAAAGGAGAACACAGGACAAGTGATTGACTGAGCAGATATGTATGCTGTAATAGACAAAAAATTGAATTTACTTTAATTAAACAGAAAAAAATGATAGTTTAAAGGGCAAAATATACACAGAACACACTTTTTTTTAAAGAGTTTTATATGTCTGTCACCGGCCGTCGAACAATATGCTTCCATTTTATCGATGCCACTCTCCACAAGCAGCCATTCAAATCTGCTGCCGGATTATATGTTGTGAACTTATTAACTGTTTCTGTATAATTAATCAAGGCCCCTTTAGTTTCACTATGAGCTTTCACTGTAGCAGAGAAATAAAATCAACAAATCAATGAATAAAACAACTTCCTGTACACTCCTCACGGTATATCATCCGGTAAATTGCTGCTGTCAGTCAGCCCGGTGACAACAGCTTGGCTGGCTGCTGTTCTTTCAGCACCTCATGAGCTGCTGCTGACAGGACAGATGGTTCTGCAGTGACGGTCTAACGGAGGTCGGAGACGGTGTGGATTGAATGGATTGGTTGCTTCAGTAGAGCTTACACGCTGCTGACATCTCACTTTTGATGTCAAGCAAATAAAGAAATCCAATTGACTTTAGTGTTATGTCTATGTTCAAACAAGAAGCCAAGCCATTGGCCACTATTGACACAGATCACTATAGGATTACATACCTTTTATGTCATCATATAGGTAATTTGAATCATCTTAAATTGAATATTTATTAATAGCAACGCCACTAAATACTTCAGCAATCAGCAGCCAGAACAGTTAGCAGAAGCAATAGTTGAACTGAATAACATATTAAGACATTAAATGACAGTTATTAACTAATTAATTGCAGTTAGCAGCAACTGAAGTCTGCACCTTAATCCCCCTGGCCACTGGGTCACCCTGATAATCAGCTGCTCTAGGTGCCACAAATTACTTCATGTTCCTGCCTAAATCTATGATATAAGCTCCATTTCTCTCACGGGTGTTGGATTAAAACAATGTGTGTTTTCTTTCTTTCTTAACAGTCTGAGATTATTTTTGTACTGCGTCATCGTCAACTGACCGACAAAATTGCAGGAGATTTGTTTTGCAATTTTGTGGTTCCGGTATTGCGGGGGCCCAGGCCCCACAATGAGCTTCCTGTTAGCTCTATCTTAATTACTACCAGGTCCAAACACCTCCCATACTTCAGAGTAAAGTCTGCAGTCAGTCCCCACAGGTTTTTCACCTCTCTAACAGTGACCTTTGACCTTCATTGCTGTCAACAGTCTAGCAGACATTTGTTTGAGTAAGGTCACCTGTATGAATCAAGAACAAATTTAAGCACAGCAGTGAACCAGAGAGGCAGACAAAAGTACAAAATATGTTGTAGAATATATTTTTAACAAAGATGTAGATGAAGTGTAAGACATAATTAGGCAGCCACCCATGTGATACTTTGCCACAATTGACAATTATGTTGTTTTTTTTGCAATTTTAAAGAGTTAATTGCTAGGTACAAAAAATACAAACTAATTTGAACTTAACTTTTGAATTTATTAAAAAGAAAAGACTGCCATTAATGTGAAATCTGCCCAAATGATGAGATTTCTTGTTTTCCACAGCTGACATTTTGACCTGACGTGACACAGGAGTAAAGTTAATGAGAGATAAATGGACTGTTGAAATGGAAAGAATTGATCCTACAGCACATGATGCATGAAAGTGATCTCTGTATTTCATGCAATCTGCCCAGCAGAACAGACGAGGACTAAGAAGAGAATGCAACAAAAAAAAACAAAAGGTAAACAAGCAAAACCAAAAGGGACATTTGTAGTCCATTATCATACTTTAATACAAACAGCTACACTTGAAATTGCTTGTCATTGCAAAAACATTGTCAATATGTCTGCCATTTACAACTGTGTGAGCCTGTCCTACATGACTCCAGACCAACCAAATCTAAAATAAAAGCCTGTCCATTACTTATGTGTGCTGATCTCCTGTTCCACCTCTGACAGAAATAATGTGATGGACATGACAACCAGACATAAAAGGACACAAGTACTACACTTTCTGGGGGGGGGCAAAGCTGGTTAAAGCTCATCAGAGACATGAAGTATTATTGCACTGAATTAGACACAAAGGTTTGGGGGGTACGATCCTAAATTCATCCTGACTTCAAATCCATACTATTTAGATTTACAGTATTTCATCTGTGGTAAAGTAGAGAGTTCGGGAGAAACTTAGACCACTAAAAAAAGAAATGTGAACAAACATGACTTTACTGTGGTCTACAAGTCAACATCCATGAACCATTGAGAGCAAAAACTGAAACCCAGTCAGATTTCTGAATCCTGCAAAACTCCCTGCAGGGAAAGCCAGAGGGTCTTGGGAGGTTTAAGGCCAATGTGACCAGTGAAGCATGCAGAAAGCTGGGGGTCTCTTCAAGAACGAAAAGGGGTGGGTGGGGGATGACACAAAGCTCAACACCTCTCATAAATCAACTGAGCAAGGGTTAAACTTCCCCTTTTTGTTGTTCGAGATTTTTCAACCAAGTCACCATTGAAAAAAAAAAACACATGCAAAGAGAAACACCAAGACAAAATAGCCCAAAATTCCCCCGGATGGTAACAACTGAGTGAGCATCATGCTGGAAACCAACTTCATGGTAAATCCATTATAGTGAAAAACATTGGGGCAATGTAAACCCAGATGTTACAATTACAGAAATGTTGCCGTATTTCAAAGGGGCCCCACATGTGGAACTTTTTTTGACTCAAATCAGTGGTAATCTCAGGAACTCGGATTGGGGGGAAACTGAAACTAGTAACAGACCAAGAGAGAAAAAGGAGGGTGGGAAAGGAGATGAGTGCAGGGAGAAAAGAGCTAAAAAAAAATAAAAGAAGACAGGTAGAAACAGTGAAAATTAGACCTTTTGAATCTGACGAATTGACTGAAAGTTACTTTTTTGGGTGTCATACATCTAAATCTCTGCTTTCAGAGGCAGAAATTAGAGGTCCGAGTCATTTTGAAACAACAGGTCTCAGGGTTGTCTATTTTCAAGTCAAGACAACTAAAGACCAGTGACCTAACATTCCTAAGATGACACCATTTCCCAGAGCAATCCTTTGGAGACCTGACGTTGAAACTAGATGGACTGTGTGTACGTTAATGGATATCGATCATCCCGAGGAGCTCTTTGAACCCTGACAACTCAGAAGGTTTAGCCAAGGGTCAATATTTGCATCAACGCAACCGTGAGGCGGCGTTCTGAGGCCATGTTTTCACCTTGTCAGATCAGATGCACCTAGCTACTGCTGCAGACACCTTTGCCATAGCTTGCAGTTGCCCGGTATGTACTGTGTGCTAATAGTAACACCTGTCTCGTGCAAAAGCCAAAGTGTTTTTGAGCATCAACAGTATTTACATGGCCTTTAAACATTCTTTCAGCAATTGGCAGTTAGAGGACATTTTGATTGGTTTCGTGTTCCTTTTTAAAGAAACCTGATAAAACTCTTCCTAAAACCCTTTTTGGCATTCATTAATTATTCACCACGTTTGGTGGAGGAGCGGCGCTCTTGCGAAGGTCTTCTTTCAAGGCCTGTTGCGCCTTGACATGCTTACTTTGCCCTCGGTTTTTGCCCGGAGCATCTTCTGTTCATTTCCTTTGTCCTTCAAGTTGTTCCTGTCTCTTCCTATATTTTCCTGAGCATTTTTGTTTCCGTTTCTATACTGGAAAAGTCTCTCCTTTATCCGGGACCATCCTGCTCTAAAAAGAGCCAACCTTCCCCTTCAGAGGCCAGGCGAAGGAATAGACCTTGTCTAGATCGTGAAGATAGTCTGTTTCCTGCATCTGTACTTACTCACTCACTCTCACATGCTCATTCTCCCTCTCTCTATCTGTCTTTCCTACCTCTTCATCACTTCATAACAGCTTTTGCAGCTGTACTCACTTTCCCAGCTGCCCAAGGAGTATGTTTATGTCCATACTATGCAAACTTGAGAGGGACGTACAGAAAAAATGACAACGGGAAGGAGAATTGCCAGTAATCTATGCCTAAAACCCTCCACAATCTTGGCATTTCATCATTTTAAGACTTTCTGATCTTTAGTGCTCTTGGCAGGTCTTTTGGTTTTCTGATCAATACGTATTGGAAAGGACACTCTCAGAGAAGGTTAACCCTATCTCCTAACCCCAATATGTTAGAATAAGGTGTGCCCAAATTAAGGATGTTTTAGGGCCAAACAAAGACCTGCTATTAACGCAGGGGCTCAGATTGAACCCCGCCCCCTTAAGTGAGCTCACTTTGTCATACAGTGCTCTGATGCAGTCAATCAGTGACCCAGAGCTTAGCTGGGGGGCTTTGAGATTCTTTTACGACCCCCCTTTCACCTCGCCTCCCGCTCCTCAAAAGAAAGAATGGTAATTAACTGATGAAGAGCTCTGTAAGATTATCCAGTCTCCTCGCCAAGAACTCCAGCTCTGCCAGTGGTGTGCAGTCATGTCCCAAAGGACCACTGCAGAATGGGGAAGGATGGATCTCAATAGTCTATTCAACCGCTCTCCTCTTTCATCCTCTATTCAGCTGAAAAAAGAGGAGAGCAGCATGCAATGTTGTATATTTGAGCCAGGAATGTTCTTTCATATCATCACAAATTAGGAAAAGCACTCACAGTGTTTTAAGACAAATGTCGAGACCGCGGTCACAATGCTTTTAGCATGGACACGCACACACACACACTCACACACACACGCACAAACACAGTTCTTCGCTGACCACATCACAGCTTAGAGGGCACACAAGTGCACAAACAACCCCTTACTGTGAGCGGGAATGCGCAGCAGATTGAATTATACAAGAGAAAGCAAAAATAGCTGTGTGTCCCAACCACCTAGAGCGAGACAGAGCGGGACACAGGGAGCAAAGGGAGTGGGGAAAGAGTGAGAAAGAAAGACTAAGGGGGAAAAGAGCAGAAGTCCCATTAAATCCAACTCGGTGTCAGAGCAGACAAGTTTTTAGTGTGGACGTGGAGCCGTGGAGAAAAATGTGTTTCTCAAGGGGGGAAACAACGCTCAGTTTGTCTCATGTTCAAACACCCTCCCGTTCTCTTTCATAATATCTCCCTCATTCACATGTGTCACCGTGCCAAGGCCCCCCGCGGCCGAGGTCCCAACCCTCCACCCAACCCCCGACAAGCAGACCACCCAATAGATTTCCTGACCAGCTTGATCTGATCGGGGTTTCTCAATGGCACCGGTCTGAAGTATCACCTCTCGATTAATCTGGTGCAAAATCACAACAACAAAGGCATTTTGGCTTATTGCATCATCAAGCTGATTGTTACCTCATCCCTCAATTCACTTATGAACTACTTACACACTCATGTTTCCCACTATGGCATATATTGTGCAATTGAGGTCCGCAAAGTTATTAAATTTGCAAACCGCCAATCACATCTTCACATCTTCTAGTTACGCGTAGAGTTCTGATATCCCGTGCTGACAGTTACAAATAACTCATGATCCTGATTAGAAAAATTCCAGTTGAAAAGTTATCTCACCCAGAACATGCAGGACAGACAGACCCAGGTGCGTGCGGGGCCAGCCAGAGCTGTTGGCAGGCTGAGGGAGACAGACGGCATGGTGACGGACAGGAGTGATGCTGCAACTGCTACAGACCAGAGGGCTTCCTTAAGTCTAATCCAGCCAGGAGAAGAGTTGGCCAACGCTGCAAAGCCATGACTATCCTGGATGCACCAGAGCACACACTCTCTCTTTCACGTCGGGGATCCTGCGTTCTCCCTCTTTTCTCACTGTCTGACTTGCTTTCTCCTCCTCTGTCTCTCTCCTCTAATTGGATCCTGACTGCCTCTCCTCTCGGCTCACTCTGCCTCTCTTACCCTCTGCCGGGGGAAAGTTTCACAAAGCTTTTTTTTTTTTTTTTTTTTGAGGGGTGGCGGGATGGAGGGGTGGGTGGGGGGGGTCAGGCAGCCCCCATCTCTCCACGGGAGCAAAGGGGGTGGGGGTACTCCACTTATTATCCATCTCTCCTGCCCCTCCTCTCTCTCTCATCCCATCCCACCCTCCCCTCCTCCTCCTCCTCCTCCCTCCCTCCCCCCCTCGTCTTTACCCCTCTAAGTCTCACCCCTTTTAATTTCATTCATTCCTTGATCCCTCCCCCCTCCCTGTGCGCACCCTCCACCCCCAACCCCCCCCCCCCCCTCCTCAGCATCCATCGCACTTCACCTCCCCCTCCTTCCATCTCCCTCTTTGCAAGGTTTTCCTGTGTAATATTTCATAAACTCTGTCTCCCTCCATATTCACTCTCATGATGAATGTCTGGCATTTCTCCTGACGCTGGAAAATGCTTCGGCCAATCAATTTGGAAAATTGAAAAGACACGTGCTATTTAGTTTGTCAGTCCTGACTCAAATCTGTATACTTGATTCCTACTTATGACACCAGCTGTCTGATATTTTTTGTAAAGTTCTTTACTCAGCATTATAACTACCTGAACCCACAGCCGTAGCGTCTGTAAAATCTGCAGTAGATGATGATGAGCTTTCATGAGTTGGCAGCAAAGGTGTCCACAGTGTGCCTCTAAAATCTGTAGGTGATAAATCAAAGAACATACCATATGTGTGTGTAATCTGTGAAATTAATGGTGAGAACATCAGATTCCAAAATAGGGAATAAGTCAAAGTTTTGTGATAATAATGTCTTAATCTGTACTCGGTCTTATACGTAAGAGATAACGCTGGCGTTAGTCAATATTTTTATTATTGTCAACAATCCCATGACAACACCAAAGCCAACAATGAACTAGTCAGTTTTTCGCTTTTTCCACTTCCCTACAATGTCTCTCAGTCTCAAGCCCATTTATTCCTGCTAAAGACACACACATTATTGAACACTGGTCACAAATGTATAGATTCAGTAATTTTCTTAAACAGCTGGGTGTTGTAGTTTTTTTAGCAAACATTACTCATACAGGAGAAAATAGAGCAAGATTTATTTTCAGCTGCATGTTTGGTGCTCGCTGGTGAGTATTTCTGGAAGCAGGATGGTGTACGTGGAAATGAGTATAAATAAAGTAGAGTGTGTGTGTGTTCATGGTAATGAAGGAACATGTCACCCAGGGATGTGTTTTTAATAGTTTTTAGACAACAACGGAGCTCTATGGTACATATGAGATATATGGAGCTTTGGATACAAACAATACTTGTTGATAAGATCAATTAAATGTTCATTTTGGTCTTGTTATGAGATTTGTTGCCAAGATGAAAAATATAGAATATCACTAGACTTATCTCTGCAGACCTTTACCATTTTCATTCACACATTCTTTATTCCTCAAAGAGAAAAATAAAAGTAGCCCACCCCCCATCTTCACCCTTTACATCTTAGAAAACACACAGAGGGGCCAGGAAGCAAAAGCTGCTTCAGTAAGTCCTCACTGCTCATCAATGACCGTGTTAGCCCCATGCGTGACTCTTTATCCCCTTGTGCGGGTATTCCTTATAAGCAAGTACTGGAAACTGCCACACAAATGTTACCCAGTGGTGGGCCACACGCACCTGTAAACACTCATGGACCCGTAATTTTGTAAAATACACACAAAGATTCTCTCACATAAGTGTCCAGGCCCACTGCTTCCCTAAAACATAAACACACCTAATTTAAACTATCAAACTCGCCACATTCATAAACATCCACCAATAACCACCTATTTCTCCCTCATTCTCTCTCTCTCTCTCTCTCTCTCTGACACACACACACACACACATGCACATCTTTCTCACACACTATACAAATACACAAACCCACCCACACACACAGAGAAACATACAAACACACTCACCCTGTGGCACAGAGGATTAATCCCCTGGTATTTCCTGCAGGCCACCCTTACAGAAGCAAATTCACTAAAGGAGACAATGATAGAGAGAAAACATTTAAACCTAATCCCCCTCAAACCAACAGACAGACACAGACACAACAGACACACACACATCAAGCGAGATGTTTGTCTGAGAAATTGAGAAACTGCTGAGTGAAATCCACAGTGGGACCAGCAGGCAACCCCCCCCAGCAAAAAAAAAGAATTTTGCAATGCTATGAAATTAAGAAAAAGAAGAAAATCTTAGCATATTGATTAACTGTTGCAGCATTAATTGCTCAATCGACACTAAAGACGCTAAAACAGGCTGATAATTCTCTGTGGGTTTGTCAAGCGAAGCAAACAATTGAGTATAGCAGCTTTACAATGTCTTAAAATGTAACTTTATTTGAATAATTGATATTTCACTTCACACAGGGAAGTGTATACAACTGCTCGGTGCTATTTCGGTGCACTAAGTCACCGAATGACTGTGCATTTGAGTGTTGTCCAGCAGAGCTTAGTGGTACTCAAATAAAAACTTTGCACACTATGTTCTTCTGTTGCATAAAAGGCATCTCCCAGTTCCTTCCAGCACACTCTAGTGTGACAGACTGTGTATGATGCATTATTTATTTCTGATATTAGAATATCTTCTATATATAACATCAGGATTTGCTGCACGGCCGACAAAGAAAGAATGAGAGGAATGATATCAAGTTTTGGCTAAATTTGTAAAAAGAATGTAATGGATTTACATGCAACATAATAAAATGCTCCCTTAAAATGTTCTTCTTTACTAGATATCTAAAAGAGTACAATGTTTCAAGCCCAGACTGGCTCTCAGTTAGGTAGAGAGGCATCATATCGTCTCACGTGTGTCCCTCCTAAAGTTGTGGCTACAACCTCAGTTACAGCACATCTTCAAGCCAGATATAATAAACCCAACATTTTATACAAAACACTAAAGCAATATATTGAAAATATTATAAAGTTGTAGAGATACACAAAGTCACTGAACAAAATATCAAGATATAAAGTCATGCACGAATGCATAAACGCAATCGCAAAAAAAAAATTAAAAAAACAACTGGGAAATGATCAAAATGAAACTGAAGCTAATCAGAATGAGTCACTTCTTGGGAACATGTTATCTAAATCACCCTGGAAAAGGGAAAAGAAGACAAAATATCTTATGCTCAGTCTTACAAAATTGTTGCAGTTTTATTTTTGCTCTTTTTCCTGACAAAGAGCCAATCTGGGCTTGAAACGTTGTGCTCTTATGATTCTAATATGTAATAAAGAAGAATATATTTGAAGGAGTGTTTTATAGTGTTGTGAGTCTTTGAGAGACACAGTGAGAGCAGCTACAGTTTTTTGGGGGGGACTCCTGGATGAGAAACAAGTGTTAAAATAGAGAATGTCATGAAAACAATAGCACAGAGCAGTGAGAGATCATTAAAAACTGGATCATGATTTGATATCATGACTCCACAGATACAATAATCCTGTCATAAAAGTCATTTTTGGCACAATAAAGGCGACAGACTGTATTACCCCACTGACATTTTCTCCCTACACACCACAGAGTTCATAAATCAACCAAGTACAGCCGCAGCACCCACTGGTGGCCAGCGGTCACACTGCCTCCGCATTTACAATCATACAGACTTTTGCTCAGAGTTATTAAATATGTTAATAAGAGGGACTGCAGAGGATGAGGGAGTGCATGTGTGTGTGTGTGTGTGTGTGAGGGAGCTTGTAATGTAGCAAAGGCATTGTGGGCATATTTCCAAGGCTAATCAGCTCACTCACAGGATTTGTTTTATTACCTCTTTAACCTTGACCATTTCTGCCTTCTTTTGTAAACCAGAGCCAAGAGGGGACAGCGAGGCACTCACACAATTAAGAAGATTAACCAGTATCAGGTCACTGTCCTTGAACTGAGCAAAGATGGGTCAACAAAAGCTGGGAGAGATCAAAGCTGGGCAGCCAGTTACAATTGATTCAGTATTAAAGGCAAAAATAATACTAATTGCATGCAAAAGAAAAACAAAGCAAGTGAGGCAGTTTGTCAAAAATCAAAAGAGGAGGAGAGAAATGTAATATATATACAGATAAACAGATAAAATGTGTCACAAATAGCTAAGCCGATAGATAGATAGCAGATAAAGACAGATAGATAAGGAGAAAGTGAATGTGTAAACAGCAAAGGGGTGTGTTCTGTCATCTTGGCTGACATCCTAGAAGCCGCCATGAAGGGGGGAGTTCACTTGTTGACAGACAGAGGAAGAACACACTCCAGCAGGCCCCCCAACACACACAGACATGCACACACCCTTTCCCACCCCCGTGTCTCCCATCTGTTGAAAACAATACAGACCCTCCCTTGCCCTCCCTTTTGCAGAACACTCACATGTGAGAGCACGTTTTCCCCCTGTTCTCTCTGCTGCGCAACACCGAGAGGAGAGGAGGGATCATCCGCTCAGTACCAGAACACACTGACCCGTGGAAACAACAACGATAATTCTCACATGGTGTGAAGCCTTTTGGGGGTTTTTTTTGGAAGGGGGGGGGGGGGGGGGGGGGGGCTTTGAAGAATTGTCATTAGGAAACATGAAAGTGATGATTTGTGGGATCTGTATCATTCACACATGTGCCAGGAGTGTTTCTGCACAGTACGTTCCACAGATCAACTTGCAATCAAACTAGCATGTGTGGCACTACATGATATATATTTCCTCGGAGTTCCCCGTTAAGAACTTTGATATTCTGTCGACCCAACTGGTTTCTGTGTCTGTAAAAAACATGTTGGCTGTGACTATTTATGCCAACTCCTTCCTCTGTTTATTTACGTCATGCTTTTTATGCCAAGAAAGTCAAATGTATGAGGATTGTTCTTTGAGAAAGTGCATAAAAAAAAAGCCCATATAAAAATCCTCACACACACAGAAAAATTATAAATACACCAAAATAAACAGAACGTCACATAAATACAGTACAGTGTAGCACAGTACTTTGTTGAATTACTCTCGCTGCAGTGTGCAGGGCGTTCACATCCTGTGGCTTTGACATTTTAACACAATCTCTCAGCAGCTTTCTAAATGGTGCGTGATACACAAATGTGCTATACAACACAATACCCAACAAAGCGGGAGGTAAATGGCCTGAAAAGTAAAAAAGAAATGTGACATTGTTTAAAAACAAGTGTATAATGTATCATGATTGTAAAAACTTAAACTACATCAATGTATGAAGTGGCCAAAATATATATTGTGACTGCAATCAGTAACTAAGGTTGAAAACTTGTTTTTTTGACCACAACAAAAGGCTTCTGGTAAATTCTAAGAACCTGGACAATGCATTCATCAACTACAAAGCCGCTCTAATCAGTATTTTTATATTGAAAAATATTTTGAGTGTATGTGACAGGTGTCCCTCATGATCCCACAAAGAACTATCACTCTCCCTCATTTTAGCTTCTTTCAGCTCATTGTTTTGGTTTTACAGCTCGCAACTTTGTGTTGTCTTCAGCCGCAGCAGGCAGCTGTTTTTAATGAAAAGGCTGTAAAACCCACTGTATGTTACAGGCTCAGAACCAAACAGCAAATTGACAAAGGTAGTGATTAGCTGGTGAACACAGTGAAGCATTTAACAGCTAAAGAGACAGATACTTCCCTCAGGAGCTGGTGGAGACCAAAGCTAGAGCTAAAAGGAGAGTGAATTCTAGAGGTGTTATATAATCAGTTATTGCAGGTTTAAGAATACAATACACAATATAAAACTTCATTGGGAAAGCATTATTTTTTGGTCAACTTAAACTGAAAGGTCAGAGCACAGGGTCAACGATGAAACTGCATCCCAGGAGCTGGCAGGGATTCAGAATCTGTCTCAAGGACATTTGCTTCAGCAAAACAGGTGCTTATCCTTCTCACTGCACCACCACACAGCCCTGATAAGCCCCCGCCGCTCACTAAACAACCACTCAAAGTGACCAGCACTGAGGGCAGCTGAAGGTAAAGTGCTTATTCACCTCATCTCATGGCAACCATCAAAATGCCAGTGGAGGAAAATGCACAACACCAGAAGACGAAGGGACATGCTTAAGAGCTCCAATGTGTCTGTGGTCAGCCCACCAACCATTGACTAAAAACAGTTTCTGCTTTAATTAAAGGTGAGTTTCGTGCGTGCACATGTTAAGTGGAATACTGTGTGCATATTGGGGTGTGTGTATGTGAGTGGATGTGTGCAAGAGGCTGTGCAGTGGCTGCATTTACAAGATTAATGGCTCTGTTCATCAGCACAGACCAGCCATCAGACTCAGGGCCTAAGTCAAACTGGCAATATCCTGGTAAGTCTGCGGTTGCGTGTCCATGTGTGTGCGTCCTATTGTGCTTATCTCTCCAGCTTGTCTCCGTCCTCTGTGCTCATGTCAGGTCCGCCACTGGCACGGGCCATCATACAAGTATTAAATTTATTTCCATTGTCATTTACATCCACAATGCTTTTGGCAACTGCAGATGGAACAGATGTGGGATATTTGGAGATGGGGTCACGCAAAAGATCATTATCACAATGCTTCACACATCCGGCCTCAGCTGCTATAAATCATTAGGTTACCATGCTTTTGTTGATCAAATTGAATAGTGTCATGCGTATGCTACAAAGAGTACTTGAAACTACACTGGAATTGTTGCAGAAATTAGTTTATGATCAATAATGTGAGAAAACAAACACATTTTTTGAAACTGCTCTGTCAGGTAAAGTGGTGATAAATACTAACATTGGCATGCTAACATGCTCACAATGACATTTGGTTGTTTAGCAGGTATACCATGTTCACCATCTTAGTTTAGCATGCTAGCATTTCTTGATTAGCACTAAACACAAAGTAAACCAGAGGCTGATGGAAAGAACATTAGTTTTGCAGGTATTTGGTCACTTAAAAATATTGAACAAATGATCATTTTGACCTGATGATGGAGCTAGACCAAAAGTTAAGAGACCATGAAAGTTATTTTGATTCATCAGAAGGGGGACATGAATGTCTGTAACAAATTTCACAAGACTCTATCCAAAATAAAATCCACAAATGTCAACCTCATTATGGTGCAAGAAGAAGAGTCAGGGGATTGCCAAAGTCAGTATGAATCTTCCTCTGGGCGCTATTAATAACTGTACCAAATTTCATGGCAATCCATCAAACAGTTGTTGAGATATTTCAGTCTGGACCAAATCTGGTGGAGCAACTGACAGATTGACATTGACCCTCACGCTGCTAGCATGGTTAAAAATATTCTAATTTGTCACAACTAACTCCCAGTTACTGTAATGCAGCTATATGCGACATGTTCCTCGCAAAAAGCAGCATTTGATTTTTTTTTTTTTCAATTACAAACAGGAAAATCTGGCAAAGTCACTGACAGCAACTTCAAAACCTAAAAACCTCCAATTAATCAAGTTACATCTACAAAGAAAACTGTACCTTGTCTTTGCTTCTCCTCTGTTTCCAAAATGGGAAGATGCAAAAGAAGAAAAATTTTGCCCAACTGAAGACTGTGGCGAGACACCAGCCAAGTCCACCCATCCTCTTCTGTAAACCTCCTCACGTCCTCTACTGTATCACCACTGCTGTTCCTTACTCCTCGTGTCCCCTCCCTCTGTATCTTGTTGTTCAAAAGAAATGCCCAGACTTGCAAAGACCCTAGTAGTTAGTCCTGGAGAGAATCCCGTTATGGTTATTGATCTAATCCAAAAAATGGTTCATTTTTCTTTGGTTTCAGTACCTTCAAGTTCCCTTAAAGTGGAGTTCCTAAATCCTAAATGCATCCTTCCCTCTCTTGCCTCGCATCCTCACAGCATCCCTCTAATTCTCCATCTCTGTCTCTGGATGCTGCAGGTTCTTCCATTCAAAAGGGAAAAAGATTAGGAGAAGGGAAGACAGAAGTGGGTGGAGGCGGGGTGGGTCGGGCAGAGCCGTCTGGTAAAGACGGAGGCACTTATAGTGATGGGAAAAGGAGGAGGGTGCGCAATTTAATGTAGAAAAGGGGGGATGGCTTGAAGGGAGCAGAAAAAGAACAATATATATAAGATGTGTTGTGTGGAGAAACAGTAAATTCCCAGTGATTAAAATGAAAACTGTAAATACTAATTATGATGCAGGTTCTTTCCAGCGGATGATATGATTACTGCCAATTTTATGCCAAAGGATCAGACAAAAAGATTTGCAAAAGGGAGACAAGGTGAGTGAATGAACAAAGACTGTATGAAAACAAAGCAGATAAGAGTAAAAAAAGTGAACGTGTTACTCAGTGGAGCATGCTGTCACATGTGTAGCTGTCAGCGAGGCCCTAATGAAGATTGGCAGTCCCAGACCAATCATAAATGACCTCTGACCCTGTATGCATTCTGAGTAATTAACTAGTATTGAGCCTCAGGAACGCATCAGTGACTGGAGACAGCTATTGAACTGCATGTTTATTTTACCTTATTGGATCAAATTGGAAGCCTAATTAAGTAAATTGTTCTAACATTGAAAACTACCTCAGCATTAAAGAAGAGAACAAAAAACTGATATTTTTAAAAGCAAGAAAGGTCAAGAAGAGCCTGGATTAAAATAACAAAGACAAAACTGAAACTGCAAAATTATTAAAGGGGGTTTACAATGCAAAAGGAGGATTGAGCCAGAACATTTGGCTCTATGATCTGGTGAATGTCAAATTGGCTGAATATCCTTATAGAACAAAAAGAGAGTAACCTTGCTCCAGATCTGCCATGTAGCTTCACAGGAAGATCTCTTTTTTTGTTTCCTTTGCAGGGAAATGAAAGAAGGAAGCCTCTGAATTTTTGGTGACAACAATGCAAATTAAGCCTGATGTCCTATTTGAGTGTATTCTGAGCTGCTTCCTGTTTTTTTTTTTGTTTTTTTTTGTGATCAACCTTTTCCACAACCTGCTCCAAATCTAAAAAATCCCAGAAAGGTGTTGGAAAGTGCAACAGTTATGCTGTAATGGCGAGACTACTCATCCAACTCTTTACAGCTAAGTCTACTCTAATGCAGAGTTGCACAGCTGTATACTGAAAATACAAAGTCTGACAGGTGTAATAGAGGATGAAAAATATACACATGTGCATTATGTGCACATACTGTAGCTATACCAGTGTTGCCTTACATTGACAGCGGCCGTCACAGCTGTCAATTATGTCACATCCCCTTTTTATATCGTCAAATAACTAATTAAAAACAAACTTATCAGGAAAAATGAGCACTTGGACAAACATCAGCATAATAAGAACTACCTAAAATGACAGAAACCATCTTTGGGAAAAAATGATTTGACATCTACTTTGATTTTTTAGTTCGACTCATGTCCCATCCGCTAACATGGAGGGGGCGGGACTTATGACCTATACTGCAGCCAGCCACCAGGGGGCGATCAAGATGTTTTGGCTCCACTTTTGGGGAGCTGTCATGACGTCCATATTTATATACAGTCATTCGCCACAGCTGAACTTTATACAAAAGCTCTGCACAAATTTACTTCCCCTCTGCAAGCAATCTACAGATTTTAGTGATTCCACCGAAATTAAATGTTTTAAAAAGGAAATTTCCTGTTGTGAATGCTAAAAGAGAAGTAACAATATCATCTGTGGGACATTTGCAAAAATCCAACCATGTGCTTCTGCAACAATAAGAGCAAGAATATAACGAACACTATATACTTTATCGATTCACACATGCTGGGTGTGGTCAGATGTTACGGTCAACCACGGATCATTTTGCAGACATTCTGCTCAAAGACACTTAACCACTACAAAACATCAGCTGCATCTCTGTTAAAACAGATTACACAATACTGGCAAAGAGACAGAGACGTTCCAGAGGTGTAGGGACAATATCATGCGCACTTCCTGCCTCTCTGCAGGACAAACAATGGGCCGGTTTCGAGTCTCAGTCTGGCAACATCAGGTCTGTTGTCCGTTCTAGGAAACCAGACAAGAGGTTAGGGAGTTAAGGGCCATATTGTTCCTGGGAGAATAAAAAGGGGAAGTGGCCGGTCATGGTTTTAAAGGGGGCTGACAGAGATGTTTTGGTCACAGCTGGTGGTATCCATTCATCACTTTAATTTAATATTATCCATCAATCACTTGCAGAGTAATTCTGAAAGAGCCAATTAAAAAAAATGTTAATACTGTCTAGGCTACTCTTATCTCTATCCAGGAGTTATATTATCTCATTTTAACATCACCTTTGACATTTCTTTGGAGCAATAAAATAATGCAAATACAGATCTCTGGAATATCAAGTCAATATTAAAAATGAAGAGCTGACCAAAGTTAGATCTCGACAAGCGGTGCCAGTTAGCTGCAGGTCCACGTAAGACTTATTTAGTGCTACACTGCAGCTCACTGTGCTGAGCTCTCATCTTATCCCTTATTTCAGCTGTATTTCATCCGTCAGTAGCAAAGTGCCAAGGTTTAGTTGAGCTGAAATGACATCATACAGTACATCATACTCGCCCTCTATGCACACGGCCGCTGTAAGAGCCCATAATACAAATTGACATCCAGAGAGTATTTCCAGTTGAGAGTCTGCTAGACGTCGCTGCTGCAAAGGCAGAACGAATTAAAAATGAAGTTAAGTCATAGCCAATAAAAACATCTGCAGTGGAGACCCATTTGTTTTAATATTACATTTTGGGTTGCTGCCCCCAACAAAGTGGCTGTGATTAATGCGGCAATTATCTTCTTCCCCTCCCACTATTGATCCAAGGCCTCCATTTTTGGGATTGAGAGCTTGGCGAATGTAAGCACTTGGCAAAAAGCCATGGGGAATTAAATAAAAGCTCATTTCATCTTTAACATTGGAAAGAGACACCGTTCTGTCTTAAGTCGGCAGATAGAAAACAGTTTTGGCACATTTTAGGCAACTTTAGTCAGATTGGCGACACGATGAAGAGCACATTTAAATATCCTGTTTTAAGATGAGCTATAATCCCAGTTTTGGACAGAAGGAGGCACAAAGAACTACAAAGCTCTCTGGGTTCAGGCTTAAATCTCTGTGACTGCATGACAGTGATACTGCAGCCTTAACCTAAAATAAAGTCTTCTGGTGAGAAATGATAAAGAAGGTTGAGAATCTGATGCCATGCGGTGGTAAAATTTGGAAATCTATACTGTTTTTCCAGAAGCAGAAAATGTGTCTAAAGGATTCTGACTGTTATCCCATAGTTGCAGATAAGCTCTGCATCACTTTGAAATAGTGCATAGTGTTCATCTGTAAAGCACCTAAAGACAGAACAATGTAAAAATCTAAAACAAAAAACACTTTTTTGCCCTCATATTGTGTTATTATTCATGCAGATATCAGTTTTAAGCATCAAAATGTGTCATAATGTAAAATTTAAAAAGTAATTCACTAAAAGCATTATATTCAGTACAATAATTCACATTTTTACAATCAATATTATCCTGAAATGGACGAGGGTGATGGACATGGCTTCTATGGAACGAATAGATCAGAGGTGGATAAGAAGTTTTAACCCTTGTTGGTGGGAAGGGGAAGGGGGGGAAGTAAATTACAAATTCCAATGGGCAGGGGTGAGCTTTTTAACCTTTAATTATCATCTACAGAGGCACCCGGTACCCACAGTGACCATTTCACCTTCGGAGCAGCAATTATCAACTGGCCTCAAACACCGAAGGCCTCTAAGCAATCATCAGCTGCCTCATAAAAAGTTGAGACAGGGCAGAAATGAACAGGATGCAGGCCAAGGTGATGAAAAGCTATGAAGGTGCAGTGTGACTTTGTCTTTCTTCACTTAGCAAAAAAAACAAAAAAACTGCAGGAACACCCAACACAAGTAAACGTGTATCTGAACTGTATATCCAATATTTCTAAGATTAAAATCATTTTCTCATGTAAATATCCCCCTCCTAATGACTGCAGACATTCAGTCAATAGAGGAGTCTCTATGGATTAAATGAAGGTTAATTAAAGAAGTCTGGTGTTCTCTCATCTGTTGTCACATAACAGACAACAAGCTGAGGCCGGCCGTTGCACAAGAGTCAATGACAGACGTGGTCCCGCCTCGAGTGATGAGTTGCTTGTAAAACAGTCATCAGTGTGAAAGTTACTGCACAGCCATAAAGTAATTAGCTGTCCGGACACCTCTAAGAGTGACGCTTCCACATTAGAGGACAGAACAAAAAAAGAGATAGAAAGAGAGACTCACGGGCAAATGGACACAGCACAGACTGTCTCTGTCTGAGGTCGAAACACAGACAGTCAACTGGACGAGGAGATGTGCTTATGTCATAAAATGCGTATTTTCTCAGGCGAACACACAAACAAGGGCCTTAATAAAAGATGGCATAAAGAGCATATCATCTCCACTAACTGGACGCAAAGGAAAGGACAAATCAATATATGAAAGTGAAACATAAACCATCAGTATAAAACCCCAAAGATAATTCAGTGTACTCTATTGTAAGACAATGAGAAGCAGCAAATTCTCACATTTGAGAAGCTGAAACCATCAAATATTTGGCATTTTTGCTTGAAAAATCACTAGTTAGTTGTTGAAATTGTTGCTGATTAATGTGCTGTTGATCAGCTTCTCATAGTTTCAGCACTAAACAGATGTGACTGACACCAAACAGCCCAAACAGTGCTCCAAACCCGCCCATTCATCATAAAAATTTCCATTTAGGAGAGGGATTTTTATAAACTGGTCGATCTGGCAACTGTGGCTCTAAACACTTTTCAGCAGTTGGATCTTAAGCCTGAGATGAAATTTCCTTCAATGCTGAAACAACAAACAATGATAATGTGAAAAAAAATAGTGACAAAGTATTAATTCTGATGGATGAAGTTTTAAACCTCTGCACATTGGTTTCATTAGCTCACTGAGATGACTGCTGACAATGAGGTACAAAATCTTAGAGGTGATGATAAGTATAGAAAACGTGTACTTTAATAACCTACGACAGGCAAAACCACCTGCGTAGTCTTTTGACTCGGCCTCCTACGACTGACCTTGAGATAGAAGCAAAACTCTGACCACCCACAGTCGAAAATGACGTGTTGCAACAGCACTCACCAGCGAGAGGGACATCGCAGAGTTGTCTTTGAAGACACCTGGGACAGTTATTCCCTTTCACAGATCCAGAGCTTTCTCGAACACTGCGCTAGCTTTTCTGGATTTAACAAGACTGTTATTGTCCCCTCAAAGTTGAATGCACTGACCAAAGAGAGCCTTGCAGTCTGGCCCTTATCCTGACATACTTCCTGAACTGCATTGTTAGCAGGAGGAGAGGAAACACACACACACACACACACACACACACACACACACACATTATGGAACGCCTGTGTCAGGAGATCATAACATGGAAAGTGAGAATACCAGGAGCTGTTGTTCCCTCTCTGAGATTTTTTTTTGTGTGTCTCTTGTACTTTTTCACCAAGGTCAGTGTGTAGGCCGAGAACACACTGAACTCTATGAAAATTAAATTCTGGCTTTCTGGCTGTTATCAGAACAAAGACGTGATGTGTCTCCAGATGTGTCCAGGTATAGAATCAAGCAATTTACAGAAAGTGTAAATCTATAAGCACTGAAAAGGTTCTTGCATACTGTATTTCCAAACTAGAGCTGCAGCAATTTATTAATTAGTCAAATGACAGAACATTAATCACCAACTATTTTGATAATCAATTAAAAATTTGAAGTAATTTTTTAAGATAAAATATGAAAATTCTCTCATTCCAGCTCCTTCAAGGTGAATATTTTCTGTTTTCTTTAGACTTCTATGACATTAAACTGATTATCTTTGTCTTACTGACTTTTAATTGAGACAAAACAAGACGTTTGAGGACGTTACCTGGGGCTCTTTTACCATTTTCTGACATTTCATAAACCAAATAACTAATCAATTAAGGTTGCATTCATTGATCATTTTGGGACCAGAAGAACTCCACAACAAGCTGATGGATACACAACATGACATACCTTACATATAACTTTGTTATGTCCAACATGTTAGTTAACCCATAAGAGCCCAGTTCACCTTAAAGGAAAATTATGGGGAATATAAAACAGACCAAATGGACCACAAGGAACACATTTCTGATTTTTTTTTTTTTAAATTCTACCTTCAGTGTCAAAGATCTGTAATGTAACATATACGTCATAACGATATTTCCCTAACTTGTTCAAGAAATGTGGTCAGAAGGGGTTAAATGTAATCCAGGACGTCTTATTAAAGCATCAGAATTGTTAAATGGGTTGAAACCTGCCTTTAGTAACAAAAAACAATCTTTTTAAAATTAGCTAGTTCTGTCATATTTGCTGACCAGGCACACTGCCATTTTGGAAGTGATGTCATGGCTACACAGATTCACACATTGTCACATGACTGCACCAGGATGTTCAGTAGACGTCACTTTAGGGACTTCATGAGTTAAAATCAAGGATAAAGCTGTATAAGGAGTTTTCCAGAACATTGAAAGGGTTGGTGACACCTGTGTCGTCATGAGTTTTTATGGGTTAAGAATTCCCTGCACATCCTGCAGACACAAAATGTTGAGTTGTGTTTCTGGTCAACTGAAGAATGTAAATCTTTTTTTTTTCTCTCCTTCTTTATTTTATATGAAGTGTTGTTGCTTTCTAAATAATTATTTTGCAATTCTGTAGATGCATTTTAGGAGAACAGTGTCCATTGACAAACTTAAAAATAGTGTAATGTGGATTTTGGGACACCACTTTAGTCTCCAACGACTCCTGAGAAAAATATCTGTCTTATTGTAATTTAACTTTTTTAGTCGCTATGAGCTAAAAAAAAAAGGCTAAAAAGGGCTGAAGGGTGCTGCAAGGTCGGGTGGTAATTCTTTGTGTAGTGTTCATCATTATAATCGACTCCTTTCATATAACATATAGTCATATCAGTCAATGATGATGTAAGTGTATTGATTTGTGGAAATCAGATGGACTAGCTCCGGCTTGACTACACAGTGTTTACTTTTTGCTTTCTCTCTACAACAAGAGGTGCACAAATGAATCAATTCACTATCAGTCACATCAGAGGCGCCGGCAGCTGAGGTGAAGAGGTCGTCCCTCCTATAAAGGGTCCCCTAACTGAGTAACTCCCAACTGAACAGGCTTCTCTATTGTTTTTTTTTTTTAACAGACCCTTGATGGAAGCCACCTCAGACCTGACAGATTCATTGCCCCTCATCAGAGAGTGAGGAAGGGGCATGCAGCGCAACAGGAGTGACATGGAGCATTAACATTCCTCTAGTTTACTCTTCTCTTCTTGACATGACCTTTACAAGGTTTTAGAAGAAAGAAGTGATATTTACTTTGCTGGTGATGAAACACAGTGGCAGCCTCCTCGTCACACACAGAAGCTACGCTGATCCAAGAGGCGTAATTCAATCCCACCACCTACGTTCATCGTTAACTAGTCATTAAAAATCTGTGTGTCATGTCTTGTCACAGTGAAACCATTTGCATTCATACAGATTGCATACGAATATATTACAAGATGTGTAATTCAACCAATTACTGAGATTTTTCTACAGATGTAAGCATATGTACAGTATGTATTTACATTTGTAATAATGATAAGATACAAAATGCTTTACACAAACTTAATAACTGTGTAATGACAGTAAACAAGGGTGATGACTCCTGATGTCATCTTGTGGTTTGATCTGGTATTAACTAGGGATGTGCAGAGATCCCAGTATTTGTATTTGTATCTGTGTTTGTATTCGAATAAAAGTGGAAAGAGGCTTAAAAATCCTGTTTTTGTTTTTATGACACTTTTAATTTTTAGAAAATTAAAGTGTTACAATAAGTGTTCATGAATAAACTACCTTACGAAGGAGATCCCCACATCGGGTCTTGAACTGGAGTCTCCCAGATCATAGACGACTGCGCTGATTACTGAGCCAAAACTTTACTCATCGCCTCATTACAGACAGACCTCTGACTATTTATACACCCATAACACAGAGACAGCACACAATGTGATGTGTAGGGAGGAACTTCAAAGGCGATTATTGCTTTGCACTTATTTTTTATAACCTAACTTTGAAGAAAGGAGAAGGGGAACAACAGGTTTGGAGAGTCTCTTGGGAGCACTTTGCTTGTGTCAGTAGCTCAGCTTTATCTCTGGGGAACACTCCCAACAAATAGTTTTTTAAATATTTAGTATGAAACAAATATTCATATAAAACCCATTATTTGTGCTTTGCCGAATAATGTATATGTATTCGGGCACACTCCTAGTATTAACCTGCATCTCTCTTTGTTCTGCAAGTGATCTTAAGAGTAACCTGGAACACCTAAGGGCCTGCGGTGTTTCCAGGTTATTTAAGTCTCTCTGACACTCGGCTGCATTGCTGCTGCAGCTCTTTTCCCACCTCACCCTACAGGCACCTGTTTGTTTTGGTTATGTTGCTTTAGTCCTTTGCGTTTGCTTTCATGCACCTTAAAACACTCATGCACACACATTCTCCACTCATGCATCACGTACACTACTGATACCACTGATTTCCACACTCCATACTGTAAATATTTAGTTAACACTTCAATTTTCTTTAAGTTGCTTAAAATGAATTCCTTTTGTTAACACTAATGTGTATCCCTTTTGTCGTGGCCAGTTGAACCAGATCATAACAAACGGGGGCTCGTCCATTAAGGTTATTTTGTTAAAAAAGTTTGTTTCCGCCTCAAGTAGCAGCGGTGTTGATTGTGCACGCTGATTAGGTGATTTGGTCCAGCTGCATACTGGTTTTGGCTGTGTGATCTGTTTGCCAGAGCAGCTCTGGTGTAGCTCTGGTTTCTGTTTTTTTGAGATACAGTGTGTTTTTTTTTTCTCTCAGGAAGCATTGGTTTCTCACCTGGTGTCAAATTGTCGTGTGCCATTCAGAAGATAAGTGTTCCTGTCCTGATACGCTGTATACAGTGTTTTCCCTGTTAGGCTGTAGTAGCGTTTCCCTTTGGGTTGCATCTGTTTGTTTTTTTTGTAGTGCTGTGGCAACATGGTTAGTATCAGTTGTTTGAGTCACTTGAGTCAGATCATAACACAAGAAACAAGTAGGAACAAATAAAAGAATCCCATTGCTGAATGATAAAAGCAAGCTGAGAATTTGTCTGTGTATGTGTGTGTAGAGAGAGGGTCCTAACTGTGTCTGTATTGTAAACATTGTGAAGCCCCTAGCCAAAACCATATAGGGTTCATTCTTCCTAAAGCCCTTCCTAACCCCCCCCCCCCCCCCCCCCCCCCCCCCCCACCTCAGCTGGATCAAAGTGTGCGTTGTGTGTTTAGGTTTTAACATGGGGGGTTTTACTTTCTGGTCGATTGTTATCGCTCCTCAAAGTGCTAAGCCATGAGTGAGGCCTCCGTGAATGCCGCTGCCGAGAGGAGTGTCTGAAACGTCTGTGTATTGTGTAAGTGGTCCTCCCTGCCATGTGTGCTGAGCAAAAGGCAGAGGCATGGGTTTAAATTGGAAGCGCATGTTGCATGAGCTCACACTTGTCATTTCTGATTAAACCACATGAACACAGCATTAAAGCACTGAAAAACTCTTGCAAGCTTACTGCACCGACAAATCACAACACTGGCTGCCCCCTGCTGGCTTCTCCTCACCACACCTCACCGAATATCACAATCACTCAAGACAGTCTGAGCGTGTGTGCAGAGTTTGACACTAGAAGGCTGTTTTCACATTCTCTCTGCGCTCACCTGAAATCTGAGTTTAAGGTGTGAACCCTACCAGCATGATTTGTGACATCACAACCAATTTTGAGCCAATCATAGTCCGGTATGCAACTCACACAAATGTAATGTGGAAACTTGAAACCTCTAGTCCATATAATAGGAGGCCAAAAATTCCCTAAAATTTCCAGAAGCCATCAATAACAGAGAAGTAGGGTGTAGTTATAGTTATGGGATTTACTGCTAGGTAACCAAAGTCTACACAAATGGGACTGAAAGGGAGAAAGATATACGCCACTCTGGAAGAAATCCAGGAAGAACTGCAGGAGGCTCTGAACACAATAACACAAGATGACAACAGGAAATGTTTCCAGGAATGGAAGAAGCTTTGGGATCGCATCTCAAGTACTCTCAAGTACTTTGAAGGGGTTTTTGTTTTTTTTTACAATTCCAGGAAATTTGGGGTTCCCCTCCTGTACACTGTGAATGACCTTTTCAGTGAAGTAGGAGGCATCTTGTGTCCAGCAGTTAAACATCTGAATTGAAACATATTTCCATATTCATAGATTCAAGATTTAAGGAGTAGATGTCATTTTAATCGTTTCTTATTAGTCTTTGTATATGTCTCCATACATGTCTGGGGGATGTTTAAAGAAAGATCAAACGTTTCCTCTTAGTGGTGAAAATCCAACAATCTATGCAGATGTCAGTGAGCCAGTTGTTTAGAGGTTAAAGCCACTGGCCAGGCTGTAAACGTGACACCGCCGCCTCAGATGAGCCCTCGGGGACTTTTCTTCACACAGCAGTCAAGTCGCACATGTACTCACAAAATCCCTTCAACACACTCAACACATATTAAGCCTCACACAGGGTGAGTTCTATCATCTATTAGAGGATTTCCAAGAAACACAGAGCTGTTCTAGCGGATTAGAACGTTCCTTGGGGATGCATTACGTCTATATGTCTCACATGTGCAAGAAACTGATGTAATACGCGGGGATGATGCTGACAGGTTATTAATGATGAAAAATTGTAATCCCTGATGATTCATGGCTTATGTGGATAGAGTCTTGCAATGATGTCAAAGACAGACTGAGATAGGTAAATTAGTGCAAACGGATTTTGGGGGAGTTATAATATGATATGCAATTATATGAAATGTGTGGCTGCAAGATATGTTAATCAACTTTCTGTATAGAGAGCTCCACACATCTTTACATCATACATCCAGATTTCACTGGCAGCCAGTTAAACAAAACAAGCTATACAGTATGTTCTGGTATGTTTTTAATGATCCTCCTAAAGAATCCTGAGCTATCACACCAGATGACATATGAAATCCCTCCTGCATCGGGGTCTACTCCCATTTGGACAAATAACTCGATATGGAGGCTTTTTCTGTTCAGATTTATAAGCCACTTCAACCTTAAGGTTCAACTCTCTCTTTACTGCTATTGTACAATCTGGTTTAATGAAATGAGAAGGTGAAGAAAAAAAGGCTTTTTAGATTTCTTTGTTGAGACACATTATATAAAATGTCATATTTTACATAATTATAATGTTTTTCCCTCCCAACACACTTGCCGTATACTGTGGGTAAAGATATTCTTTTTAAAAATCTCTCACGTATTGCTGTGTTTGCAATCGTGCCATTCAATGTTAATACATTCAGTAATTATCTCTCCATCTAGTAGTTTTTATTGGCAGTGGCAGAGTCCATCAATGCCGTGCATGATTCAGATTGCCAATGTAAGTGTGAAGGGTTCCCAGGAGATAATGCAGAATTTTATCTCATTTATATCAGCCTCACTGTTTACTGTTGACTCTCTTTACAACATATCAAAGTTGTATTAAGATACAACTAATGGAAACAGAAAATGTCTTGCTGCTGTGAGGCTGCAACAGGAAATACAATGTAAATGTCACGGCACTTAGTGCTAATTGCAATCATTCATCAAAAATGTGTCTATGAAACAAGACAACTGTCATTTTCAGCAGATCATTTTCAACTTTTGCAAGAGAGTAAGAGAACAAGAAGGAGCTGTTAGATGAATAGTTGCAGGCGACAGGCTGCACAGAAAGCTATTGTAGGTAAACAACTCATTTTAAAGTGTCCTGCTGTTGTTTGGAAAACTTACTTTTGCAGTGTGCAGCGTGAAATCAGATTGCGGTTACGATTATTTTTGACTGATTTCTCTATTAAGAACAACGTGAGTTTGTTTGGCTGCACTGTCAACAGATCCGCTAGTTGCTCCTCTGTTGTGATTCTCACAAAGTAGCGGCTCAAAGAGTGTTTGCATTAGTATTAAACCACACTTGCTGGTACCATGATAACCACAGGTATCATCAAATCAACCAGTCCTGACATCTTAAGGATTACTTAAAGTCCTTTTAACTGCTGTATTTATTTTTTGGAGCTTATGGTTAAGACTGAAATTAGATTTATGCTAGGGCTAAAGTTTAGATTAGTTATGTAGAGGAGAGGGGTTAAAGTTAAAGTGTTAGGAACAGAGTCTTCACAAGTATAGTAATGTGTGTGTGTGTGTGTGCGTGTGTGTGGTGTGAGGACTCCCCGCCTGTCAGCTTCAGACATGACACACCCACTAAACACAGAGCTGCATTTCTTCACAACACCAGCTGTTACCCATGGCGATAGTGAGCCTGCCCAGTGGCCGGGGCATTATGCAAATGTAAATCACGCTCAACTTGCCACAAGACTGTGTGTGTGTCCATCGCATGGCTTCACATTTCACCCAAACTTTATTGGTGCCAGTGGTCTTTTGTCTGCTTTAATTGAATTAACTTCTCAGAAACAGACCTTGTTGCAGGAGAGAGAGAGATGGGACATTACACAGCCGTCACCTCCGCATGGGAGCTTTTAATAGTGTTTACATTGGAATCATTCAGTGCTTTAGAAGAAAAAAAAGGGCTTCTCCTTTACTAAATTTTATAACTTGCTAACGTTTTCTTTTTAAGAGGCACGTGACACATTTGTCACAACCTCTGCACATAATAGATACGCAAATAAAAGATCATCATTGGAGGAGTGATTCATGTCATTTTATGTTATGGGAAAAACAAAGGTCTCATTTGCGCAGATACATCTTAATACTTGCTGTCTAACCTCCTTGTGTTCATCCCTTTTCATGACTTAAATAACTCCAGTCCAAAGAAAAGGGGTTGTTAAGGAGAAATTAGCCTTCACATGTGTTACCATTGTAGTGCAGAGATATATTTTCTCCTCTCTACTCAAACTAAGGACTCCTGGACCACAGTTAATGTTGATCAATCACAGTTTAGGGTCAGAGAAATTAATGGCAATGTCCCCATCTGCTGGATAAAAACCACAGCATCATTAAAATCACACTGAGTAGTCATGACCTCTGTTTTAAAGTACCCGGAACATTGATAAAAATGGATCAAATGCAGCACTACGCTGTTGTTTTGGCTACGAGCAGCAGTTTGAAGGAAGGAATGTATTCACTGTTTATTGGTTGTCTTCCTTTTTCTTTCATGTCTGCTCGTCCTTCCCTTTTCAAAATGGATGAGACCCACCCAGACACCGAGCAAACAGCGTCACGTGGTTGTTCCCTGCAAGATAAAAGAGTTGTGGAAGTACAAATGTTTGGCCAGTCACTGAGATAATACGATGCAAACAAGTTCCCTTCATCTTGATGTGTCTGATTTCTGCAGTTACAGACTTGCATGTCGCTCAGAGTATGGCTTGTGTTTTAGCTAGATGTGTATCATCATTTACTGTTTTTGAGACATTATCAACCAAATGTTCCCTCACAGAAAAGGAAGTTCACTTTGAAACATTTCAGTCTTGTTGCCGCTTTTTTATTGTATTGTCGTGTGTCTGGTAGAGGGGTCCACACAGATCCATTTGGTTCCTAGTAACCGAAACCCAGGACCTGTGGCAGGCCTGATCCAAACTATAGTAGTCCGTTGTATCGTTGCAGATTTGAACGTGGGGCGAAGGGGAATAAGCATTCAATCCGAAATCATATGTTCATATTTAAATTGGGGTCTGTCCCCATAAATAAACCAAACTAAAATTGTTGTCTTGTGTTATTTTCTCACAACACAGAACGGAGAAAATTAGCCAACTGTGCTAAAGGGATAATTATGACAACAAACCATCTGAGAAGTAACGCATGTAAGCGTTTTGAATTCAACACCATATAAAAATTGTGGATAAAGGTAAGGCTGTTTGTAAAATGCAACTTCCATACAAAAACGTTAGCTTGTCACTTGAGTGAGGCAGTGAAGGCACCGCAAACTAACAAACAACGTAAACTACGACATAATTTAGAATCTGTCTGTCTGCATGGGATAAGCCGATTTGATTTGATTGAACTTACAGTGACAGCACTAACTCGGACCAGGTCTGACTGTGGTCGGGTCCCTTTCGGATTTGGACCCATGTAATCCTCTAGTGTCTGGCACCTGAGAGAGCTTCAACAACCACCCAAAAAATGGAATAAAGATTTTAAAGCCATTAATGACTTATTGAACTTATCAGTGATAATGTATCACTGTAGCACATAACAGCACATCATGATACAGTGAAATCTATCATCATGTGAAACAATGTTATATATATTATTCTATTACAGTTGAAAATTTAATACATTGCAACACCACTCACTCATTTGTCACACCATGCTTCAGCTTTGATCAGTTAAAAATATGACTGGAGCTTGACAGAAATCTGTTTTGAACTTTTTTTTTTACTACTTGCACCTTTAGGCAGATGTAGAATACTGTATATGGATGATTGCTTATGCAGCATTAATGCATGACATGAAAAATATTCCAGTCAATCAAAATAATATACAAATATAATCCATCAAAGCTTAGTCTTAGTGGGTGGTGTGAATTAGAGCTTTGGGCCTCAGTTGGGCCAACTCACCTCTTTTGTTCCATGAAAGACCCTAACATGGCATCCTAATCTCAGACTCTAAATTTAAGAATGCTCATGGCAGGTGTTAAAGGCTTGGCATAAAGTAGAGCTTAGCGGTAATATAAGACAATTGCACAAAATGACCAGAGATCCCAGGAATGTGCCAGGAAAGTTAAGGTTCCCAGACTGGAATGTTATCCAGTGAGGTGATAAGTAACAATGTTCCAGTGGAGCTGCTAACTGATAATGCAGCCATTAAAGCAGCTCGCTCGTTTTCATCTAATACTGTTTAAAGGCACTTTATCTAACTCAACCATTACTGTTATCTCTCACAAGTGCAGCCCAACCTTCCAGGACAGATTAAGTGTAGCAGTGAACCAGTGGTCCATTAAGGGCGCCGCGGCACCGCCCCTCCCGCCGTTCCAGTTGTGAAATACATATTTCAATGAAAAATCATTTTTTTTATTGTTGTGTGTGTGTGTGTGTGTATTTTTCACTTGTTACTTTCAAATAAATCATACATAATTACAGAAACGAGCGATGACTAATGATGCGCTGCCTACATGTGCCGAAGGGCGTACTTTACTCCACCCGATGGCGGTATGTGTGTAATATGTTCGGCTTTTCTTTGTGGCTTCTGATTGGTCGACACGGTATGCTGAAAATAACTGGATTTGGGGAGGAAAATTTTACGCCCAAGAAATGTTGCCAGATTGGGCAATTTCCTATTAGATAACATTTACTCCCTAAAGGCAGGTAAAAGATACAGCAGATTGTTATGGTACCGTGGTGATAATTTTAAAGTGAAAGTAGCTGCTAAGCGGCTACCAAAAGATACTTTTTAAAACTTTTAGGAAGTGCTAGCCTAGCCGCTAGCCACCCGCTGACTCCCTGCTACATTGTACGGTGCATGCTCAAAATAAAATGCCCAAAATACACAGAACTACCTAAAGCTGTAGCCCCATCTAGTGGAAAAGTCACGCCACGTCACTGGCAGTGAAACGTTTTGAGCCTGTTTTTTTCCCATGAACTCTGATGTACTGTTTTACTCCTGAGATTAAAATGTTAATAATCAGCCCAAAAACAACAGTATAGGTCTAAAATTCAGGCAGGCAAAAAAGACCTATTGTTGCGTTTATACTATCTAGCAGCCGTAGTTATGATGACCTGAGGAAGTGATGCAGTTCAGACGACGTCAACATAAGGTGACTTGATAGAAGGAGGTGGGTTGGGTTAATTAATAGATTGTTAGATGGCAAAAAGTGGACTTTGCTGCAGGAGACCGCTCGGGACATTTTTTTTAAAAACCATAACTTTGTGGTGTTTACTGTTGCCATGACAATGAAGGTTGCGTACCTTTAAGGAAGTATAAACCATTTTTCAAGTGATCATTTTAACCCAAACTATGACCTTTTCCTAACCCTAATCAAATGGCTTTTGTGCCTAAACCTAATCAGACCTTAACCACAGTGTTGTCGCACCATAAAGCGTCATTATTATTAGTGATTTGTAACAGTTTTGGAAAGCAGCATATTACGGTCCTATGGGTCTTTCTGGAGGTCCTCTGGTCTTTCTTACTACAGCAGCTAGATGGCGTAAACATGACTATAGGTCCTTTTTTGCCGGCTGAATTTTAGACCTATACTGTCGTTTAATTATGAATTCAATTCAATTTTATTTATAAAGCACCAAATCATAACAAAAGTTATCTCAGGATACTTTTCTCATAGAGCAGGTCAAGACTGAACTCTTGACTCAAGACCCAACAATGTGTATGAGGATGTGTTTTAATCATTTATCTATAACTGTACATCTCAATGTGATGAGGTATGCTTGACATTCATCACCAAACTCTGTCCTTCAATATTGTTTCCTGCCATAAAACAGAGGTGATGTTGTGTCACAGCTGCCACTTTGGTTCAGACAAACAACAGCAAGATATGATTTCGGTAACTACAGTAACTTGTTATGTAACTATGAGTTAATCTAGTTATCAAATTCTGTAAAGTGGTGTATCACTTACATACACAGAGAAACATTCGCCTCCAGTCTAAGTTTGCACAACACAATACAATGTTGTGGAGGTATTAAGGCTATTTTCAGAGTTATGCCATGAAGACTTGCCAAGGCAGATAGGCACGCAGAAGGCAAAGAAGCAGCATATTATGTTCTCAAAACTTATGTGACTACTGTAATGTAAAAAGAAATAGGATTAAAAGGGTAAAACCCCTCAATTTAGGTAATCCAATATGTTATTCTTGTTGTCTGGGAAAGTCCATACAAAGAAACTGTATTAACAATAAAGGCTGTTGTTATTTAACCCTAATTGTGGCTTATCTAAAATTACTGTTTATAACGAGGATGTTACATACAGTTGCCTATGTCCCATGCACATTTAAAAAGAGATACATCAAATTTCATGTGTTATAGAGTAAAAAACATTACACACGAGATAGTTATAAACCAGCCAATATTAGCTTGTTACTGCTATATTGGTGTATGTCAGCAGATAATATAGTTTGCTCATCAGAATCACAATTCTGGGCGACATGGATCAAATCTGCTTTCACAGTTCATGTAATTTTATACCGTAATATCAGTAATATATGGTAAAATTTTGGGAAAGTCAGTAAAGAAAGTGTTCATGGATACAATAACAAATAGTAAGGTCTGTTTTTGGCTTCAAAATCTCATTGACATGTGTAATGTAATGTAATGTAATATTGTTGTTTAATCAATATTTATGTTTTTTAGTGGCCTTCAACGAACACCATTTCCCATAAGCCCCTACATGTTCACAGGCTAAACATCACCGTCCAGGGCTCGGGGTCGGGGTTGGATCAGACATGTCTGTAATAACAGCTGGACAGAGAGGAGCAAACGGTGTAGAAGTTTCTAGAAAACAGAGATTACAACTAGAAAGTTTTTTTTTAAAAAAGGACTTTAGAAGAAAGCATTGACGAATTTTATGGATATGGATGAAACCAAGTTACGATGACGTAAGTCCCTGCACTGCTGCACTTGTAGTTTTCTCATGGTTACTGTAGTTTTTTTCTGTGCTCACGAAGAAATAATCATTTAGTTAAAATCATGAAAGTTTCAACTGCTGTAGTGGTTTTAGAATATGGAAACTAAACCCCAGGAACATGCTTCATTTTTCCAGAAAGACTGATGAATGAGAGATTGCATTGAGTTACAGAAGCTAAACAGGAAGTCATGTCATGATTTTGGCTCTCTATACAACAGCACTGCTCAATGATTTACAGAACTGCCCTAATGCAACCAGAGATGTTACTGGGATTACCACCAGTGTATATTAATATAGCAAATCTCCAACTGTGGACAAATTCTTATCATCTCATGTTATATATCATTTTATTGCCCAACCCTTTATGTGAGAAAAAATAGTATGGGTATATTTTCAGCTTTGGTGTGAACACAGCCTTGGGGATACCATAAATAAACTCCCAGTATGTGTATATATGATATAAATGCATGGCACGCCAATGACGCTTGTGTTGGATTTCAGGCGCGTGCAACACATGTAACATCAGGTCCGAGAGTGTGATTTAATTAAAGATTCCTTTGCCTGGCGAAAAGGGTGGGACACACCCGCTCTCATTAACAGGGATCAGGACGGGAACGTGGAACATGTGCTGGGTTTTTTTTTTTTTATGGCGGGCTATTAAGTTTCTACTCCTGCTGTAGTAATAATAAAGGCATGACAAACTTTCTCTGCAGAACAATCAACTGTTGTTTCCACCTGTGTTTTCTTTTGGTTATTGGAGACACATATAAAGATAAGAGTTAAGTTTTCCTGAAAACACTGATAAAGGAAGTCTGTCAATCTAAGCCTATGTAATATCTTATTTACTCTGCATTGTCTTGGTTACTGGCAAAAGATAAGTCGTATACAATCCAGTGAACTCTTTATTTCCTACACAACTTTGCCTGTGACAGTGAGTAGTCTATAATGTGCATTACACACTTTATGGTTAAATAATGCCTATTACGTTTCCCTCACAGTCCACTGAGAAACTACATTCCAGTGCAAATACCTATGAAATTCCTCCACAGTGGAATGTCTAAGTGTGCAAACCTATCCTTTTAAAAACCAGTCAGGGCGAACTGGCAACAATGATCTGCCTCAGCTTGTTACAAGCATTGGTGCAAAATAGAGAGAGAGAAAAAAAAAAAATCTGGGGTCTTTCTTCCTGTGTGTATTCAGAGTAAATGCAGCATGTCAAAGGGGGGATTTATTACGTCCCCAAAGAAAAACATTCTCCCGATGATGAAAACATGATTGGGCGACCTGGGTAGCCCAGCCTAACTTCTGCTCCACTGTCACAGTAATTACCCTTGGAGCCCTGCGGCATCCGACCTTGGTGAAAAAGACCCCGGGAAAAGAGACAAGCCACAAATATCAACAAAAGACACATTTTGAGGCGAAAGGGATGCGACCTGGGAGAGGCGAGCTCCCTGTCCATCACTCGGAAGTGTTGTGAATGGCTACAAAGGCCCCCAGAGTGAGACTTTGTGGGATTTCGACGTTGCCAAGAGCGAATGCCACATCGCTTTGCCAAGTATTAGGGAGAAAACAAGAAAATCCCCCCCCCCCCCTCCCCACACATAGAGAAATATCAACAAAACTGCAGCATAAAGACCACATTCACGGCACACAAAGCCATAGAAGCTGGATGGTATAGGGCTAAACTGTGCGTATTATGTTGCACTGATACCACAAGGTCTGAAGGCAGAAGTGGAAGTAAGGCCTCTGCTTTACATTCCAAGAAAAGGGGCACACAACCGTGACTCTTGGGGAAAATACAGTTGCCCTGTGCCTTAATCTATCATTCTGACTGTCATTCTATCCACTGTGCATTGCCAAGTGAATTAAAGACACTTTAAGAAGCTCAATGAACGCCTTTTGTATCCCATTATCTTCTTGTTCCAGAGGCTTTGTGGCCAACGTCACGCATCACTGAATCGGTAATGTCTTGAAAGGCTATTTGGAAAAGAAATATCCGCTCATCGGATTCACACATCCTTTGACCATGAGGCGTTAAAAGTAAAGCCTCCCAAAATGGATAAAAAAAAATTTAAAAAAAGAGGCTCAGATCATTAGACGGTTCCATGCTAGCAGCTGGCTCGAGTCATACAATTTAACAAACACATCTACATTCATGGAGGGAATTTTAAATCTGTAGCTGCATATATTACCAATTACGACCAAATACGACTGTCTGACGGGCTCTTAAATGAGACTAAAAGTAATTTGAAGTATCTCTTTCTGACTTTAAATGAATTTTCTCTGAATTTATCTGCATAAGTTCAGTTATCCCTCCTCAAATACAGACTTTTCATCATAAGTAAGAGCCCACGAGTACAGTTTATTTTCTCAGACTATTAGCTTCTCAGATTGTGTCGCTTGCATTAAATTTTAGCGCTATTTATACGACTAAAGTACACAAAGAGCTTTTTCCATTGCACAATTATGTCTTTATCACTGTAAATGTACTGGTCCTAACTGCTCCTGTTAGTAGAGTTGTTGAAATATATTCACACATGCAAATTTAGACACACATCTGAAGTCGACGAGAAGATAAAGAGGCTGCTCTGATCGACTCGTTTCTTCTCGTTCTCTCCGTGTTATTTTTAAATGTCATGATTGCTGTGTGCAAGTTTCTCATTCAGTAACTGGATCTTATTATTGAGTTACAGGGTGGTTGGGAAGGATGCAGAGTAGCTGAGAGACTGTGTTTAACTAAAACGTTAAAATATTTGGTGGTGAGAGTTAGTTTAACCTGCTGGGAGCAGAACGTGGGAGACTTCTAGACAGTTGCACACAATATGAATTCAGGTTACGTTCACTTAACTCACAAACAGTCTTGCTATCCTCTAATCCTCTAAATATCATCTTAAAGACAAACAAGATCTAATACATTCTACCTAGACTGGCATGTGAAGTATAGGTCAATTGAAAAAAAAACTTCCTTCTCTGAAATAAAATGCAGAAATGTCCGCAAGAGGTTAAATTCCTGTGTGCACGGGCATTAAAAGGTAACATGACAGGGGTTAACTTTGCTGAGGCATCACAAGCTTCTCCCGGGTCAAGCACACACTGGGCACCTTTCCACACAGGAACACACAGAGAGGGTCTTGTTCTGGGGCCCATGTGTAGGTCAGCGCCGGCAGGTAGGAGTGAAATGATAGGCCTCCCCAGAGACGCAGCACAGAGGACACACTGTTTCCCCCACAGCTAAAGCATCCACTGGAATGCAATATGGGGCGGCAGGTAACTCTCAGTTCACCGCATACCTTTATCAAAAATCTTCAAATCCCAGGAAAGCCCCCGCCTGCCGTCTGACACTTCGGTGGGAATTCAGAAACAGGGGAGAGATAGAGACCCGGACTTGACAGGCATCAAAATGAAATGAGGATTAATTTCTTTAAGGAGGGATAGTCAGCGGTATTACTTATGTCAAGATACTTGAAACCTAGTGATGACTGGCGAACAGATACCTGTCAATATAGCTTTAAAATGCTACTGTATTGTTCCCATCACACGTTACATAAATGATACGTACTGTACTTCTAGTGTAAAGAATTATTCAGCTTTTATATAAATGTGAAAATCACTAAAAGACCCTTGTCATCTCATTTTAAAAAGCATTTATTTTTTACATTGTAGTTTATATCGAGGCACAAAGACAGCTGAGCTTTATGTAAATTTGTGCTAATTTGCACCAAATTCTAAATGCAATTACATTATAATTACATGATGTCCAAATTACAATCAAACCTGGTTTGATTTTTTGTATTTGGCCCAACAGAATGAGCAGAATTTTGTTGATACACCCGATATGTACACAGAAAAACACTCAAAAACAGCAGAACTAGGCTGATACCCACTAAAAAATTTAGAAGAAAGCGATAAGAGTTTTGAACCACCGTTCGAGTCTAGTTCTCCAGTAGCCCCCCCCCCCCCCCCCCCAATGCCGGTCAGATCCGAGAAAAGACTCTGCTGTATCAATTACTGAGACTAACCTCTGCCTCTCAAACCCTTCTTGACCAGACTCAGATCAACACTGGTCCCTAATTATAAGACACTCCAAAGAAAAGTAACACTGGCACAAACAAGTAAAACTCTAAGTTGATTCTAGTGTTATCTGGCCTTAAAAGATTGTCAGAAACAGAAAACAGAGACAAATCACACCGAAAACCAAATGCAGGCTCCAGACATGTAAATGTAAAAGATCCCTTTCAAATGCACGTTCAATGTAAGTGATGGGGACCACACAGTCATTCTCTGCAAAAAAAAAAAAAAAACATCAATCAGATAACAATAAGAAAAACACATTTTTGGGTGGAGGAGGACTTTAAAGTAAGCAAGTAGAATCCGTTGATTTTGTTTCTGTAAACAAAAGGATTCTCGAACGTGCAAGCCGCGTCCATACAACAGTATAACGCATCATCTCCATAATTGCAGATGCATGTTTGCAGTCAAACACGGATTGTGTTCTGTCATCTGTCTGTCAGCCCATGTACTGCTATAATAAAACAAACCCTAGACAAAAAAACACAGCTCGCATTCTTCCCGAAGCCTATTCAAGACCCCCCTCATCTGGTTCAAAGTCTAGGCTGTGTACTTTGGTTTTACATGAGGGTTTTTACTTTCTGGCCGATTGTTATCGATCTTCAAAAGATCTGCGCCGTGGGTCTCCCTGCTGACAGGAGCGGCTAAACTCTCTTCTTCATCTGGGACGCGAAACCACAAGCATCAGACGTACACAGGGAGCGTTTACCACAGGAAGCAATCTCTCTGCACCTGAGCACACCTGCCACCACAAACATCAGCATGAAAACAAGAACAAACGGTATGCAAAAAGAAAAAAAGAAAAAAAAAAAAACGCTAAGGTTTGCGCACCATTTGGAAAAGTAAATACATAAAAGACAAGCAAAGATACTAAGCACAAAAGTTCAAAAGTTAAGAGGCATTCTTACACACCACAATGTCTTCAAGATAAGTCATTATTGTACTTGGCAATTGACCAATTCAAATTCTGAGAACATAAACTTACTTTCTTCAGTCTTTGGAGGTCAGCAATAAACAGCTCCACATTTTTAAAAGCTTCTTGCAAAATGTTCCTTTAAATCGTGAGTGAATGCTGATTGTTTCCACACAGCATGACTGACACTTGGCTACTTCACTTGAGTGACTATTTTCAACACTTTAGCACCACTTCATTACTTCCAACCACAACTCCGCTGGCAGAGTCGGGGCATTCATTTCCCACAGCTCCCCATGTGCCCACAGCCCTACACGCCTCGGTGCGAGCTGTTTGTCTGTGCCACCAGACGGGCTGAGCATATCCGAGGTGTCTAGAAAGTGTCTCTATAGTGTTACTTCCCAGCAGCACGAGAGTTAGACTGTTTGCTATAAAATATGTTTCTGTGCTGAGCTGTTGCTGTTGTGGACAATATGTTTGTACTGTTTCAGTGATCCACGCTATGACTCTGAATGACCACAGCAATCAGGACTGGAAATGCACGTTAAATCTTGCAGAAAGAAACACATAAATGTAGTGAGCAGCTCTGAACACTTAACAAATAAAGATTTCAACTTTGAGGTAATTAGAGCTGCAACAATTAGTTTATCAGTCCATTGACAGAAAATTGATAAAGTTATTTTCAAAATCTATTAATTGTTTTGAGAAAGTTTTTTACAAAAAAAAGCCAAAATTCTCTGATTCAAGCTTCTTAGATGTAATTTTTTTTTTTTTTTTGTCTTCAAAAGTGTTAGGTTGCATCTTAAACTTAGCAAAACAGTGATTTTTTTCGCAATTTTTCACCATTTTCAGACATTTTATAGACCTAACGACTAATTGATTAATCGAGAAAGTAATCGACAGATTCATGAGTAATGGGAGATAATTGTTAGTTGCAGCTCTAGAGGTAAATAAAGTGCATCATCAGTGTTTTCAAACCACACTTACCACAGTAGGATGGTGCAGAATAACTCTCACTGTTAACCACCAGCGTGCCAGAGTTTAAATATTACAACACAGCTTTTAGTTTTATTTTAAAAACAGCCGCCTCAGTGCCAAGTCAGCTCTGAGAGTGAACAAACAACTCCTGAATCCTTCATAATCGACTCCCAATATTTGTCGCCAAACTAACCCTCCTACCAGACGCTCGTTAAAGACACAAACTGGCATCATGAATGATATTCAGGAGTAGACTGGACTCTCATCACATGGCATAAATATTCTAGTGTTGATTTTTCGAGGATAGTAAGCAGGAGCTCCGGTGCTGATGAGAGTGTTGTTTATCCCCACACACACACACACACACATAGATGTAAAGCCTTTATATCAACTATATCTAAAGTGAAGTGTGAAATCAATGCTGTGTGTAGATTTATATAAACTCATATTAATTATAATCAACCCTGACTGGTCCGCTTTGGATTTGAGGAAGTAAATCAGTTCAGGTCACTGACCACATTCCACAGGGCAGAAATTAGAGCCTCAGGCTGCAAAGCACTATTATATTTAACAGCTTAAACAAATCTTAATAACTCAATAGAGACCCGGCAGCAGACTCTAAAGAGACAGAAACACTTCATGATTTCCATTACATCACTACAGGTAAGATCACTACTACGGATGAGCCCTGTGCTTTTTTGTTGTTGAGTGTCAGCATGACTGAACTTGGGACTTCTCAGAGTTGCCCTTGGCAGTCATAGTGAATGGTTTACCTCACTGACACGAATAAGCGTTTGATAATGTAAAAGCAGGTAATAACTAAAGATATATCTGGATTGATGGTTGTGCACAAGCTGTTTCTTACTTATTTCACCACTGGCTCTAACTCTGACTTAAACTTTGCTTGTTATTGCTCTTAATATGTGGTTTTAGAGGACTTTAGAAGGCATAAATATATTAAATCGGGTCATAAATCATGCATGTAACTGTCCAATCTGCAGTGAAAACAACCTGAACAATCACGCAGCCTTTTCTGCACCAAAAACCTTTTTGTCAGGTCGTGTTTTGACGCCCACTCGTGTCTGCACGCGATCGCCCACTTGCCTTTTTCTTCTTCTCCTCCTCATGTTGGTAAACAGGCATTTGCAGAAAGTCCTCTTCACAGCAGATGAAGCTCACTGTGCATCCCATCCGAGCAAAGCCAGAGCGCACACACACACGTCCTAACCCATTCAAGACTTCACCTCCCGGTTCCTGTCCCTCACGTCGCAGCAGCAGGTAGAGTTATTATGATTTTATTCCGCCCAGACAGACCACATATCTGCGCAGTCGGTCTTGCATCACTGCGTTACCAGCATTGAATTAAGTTTTACGCAATTTTTACGCACTTTGTTTTTCACGCAACCGTGCGCCGACTGGCTGCCACACTGAGGTGAAGTGACTTCCCACTGCAGACTGAGGAGAGCAAACAGGTAGCCGCCAATACTTAAACAGCACATAGAGGCTCTCGCTCTCTCTCGCTCTCTCTCTCTCTCTCTCTCTCACACACACACACACACACACACACACACACACACACACACATCAGATCATGGACACTTTCAGGGACATTACATAAACTTACATTCATTTCCCGGAGACTTACCCTAACCCTAACTATGACCACCACATGCCTAATTCTAACCCTTATCCTAACCTTAACACAACCTTAAACTAACCTTAACTTTAAACCAAATCTTCAACCTAAAATTAATGATTTTATCTTAAGGAACTTGCTTTTTGTTTCCATGAGGGAGGCGAGTTGCTACAACATGACTGTGTAATCAGATTTACGTCCCCACAACATGAGGAATACGTGGACCACACACACACACACACACACACACACACACACACACACACACACACACACACACACACACACACGTTTACATTTGCGTTTTCAATTTGTTTGGAGATTTGCCACTTACAGCCAGAAGGGTTTGATTGTAGACTATCAATCTACACTTGTGCGACAGTTTTAACCACACAACTAGAACATAAAGTATTACTATCCCTGACTTTGATTATTTGGTCCCACACACATCAAATAAAGGCAAATCTTTCTCATGTTTGTTTTTTTTTTAACATCAGTGTGTCCATCAGGCCTGTAAAGTCTGCAGAGATCTGTCTGTCTTGGGCTCATTGATAACCTCCAGTCTCTGCTGCTGGACTGAGGTCAGTTGATGCACACTGCAGGATGACACTGTGGAGTCTTTTAGCACTGATGAAGCTCAATTGCTTTGTTTTAATCATGCAATGGTGCTTCCCCCTGCTGGTTAATTTGTGAACAAGCAGTCATAAGTCAGAAGCAATATTGTGACATTTCTATGGGGATATTATAAGCTGTTGTTGTTGTTGTTGTTAATTGAAGCATGAAATACTGTTGCCTCATAGCTCAATGAGTCTTTACTCTGTGTTTTATCATTCAACACATATTTAAAGTCCCCTGATTATGTGAGTAAGTAAAGTTACAAAGCGCTTCACATTAAAAGCATCAAACAAACAAAAACAACAAAATCAATTTTACAAAACAGCAAACATTAGTTGGTTTATAACACTCTTTAATGTTTATGAATATATTTGTAAATAACCATACAACATGTGGGTAGAGACCATCACAGGCCTTTTTCACAGTGGGTGTTGTGACTCATAGTAAAGCACAGGTGTAATTAATAATGTTAACGATGGTTCTGGGCCAGCATGTTCAACAGGGCTGTGCATATTAAACACTACATGTGCATATTATTAATGCCATTGGCTACACTACCTCCAAACATTTAATATCACACTTTGTGGATCTTGTTGTGCAGTCCACTTTGTCCAGTCATCTTTAAGACACCTGGAGTGAGGAAATCAGTCGTGATATCTGATGAGCTTTGGGATCAAGGGACTGCAGCTAATACAGTTTAAATTTATACATTATATTCATCTTTTTTTTGGTCTTGCCCTGAACTGTAGAAATTCTGGAAGGAAATATTTCATTGATTTTGTATAACATATGCAAAAACAAATCATCCCAGACTGTGTTCTTACCTTAATGGATTGTTCTGAAAGGTCCTTAGCAGCTTTAATGTTTGGTATAGTTGTAGTTAAAAGGGTTATTTTGAGAAATGGCTTTCCCGTCTTTATGTGGAGGTTACATTCTCCTCATTTGTAAAAAAATGTGGGGTACCTTCACAGACCACATCAGAAAGCAAATGGATGCTCCTGTGAGTTAGATTTTTGTCTGTCACGACTGCTCTTCTATGAACAACTTCAGCTTATATGGACATCTTGCAGCAGCAGCTACAGATACAGTGCTTTCCAACATGAATGGATATTATATGTTACACTTTTTTGTGTGTAGGTGTTTTCTTTTTGTTTTTTACTTTTGCCTTGACTGTATGTATGTGGGTGTTTAGGGGTGAGAGGTGCCCCATGTTTTTGATTTTGTATTTACTTACTCAAAATGCCCAAAATAAACCTCTTTAAAAAAAAAAAAAAAAGTCATCAGTCTTACTCCAGGGTTTGCAGAAAAGTAAAATATGAATGTTGGATTCTGGCCTGCAGGTTGACAGCAGACTGGACGAGGTGAGAAGCTTACAGTTGTCATCCAGTGGCCACAGACCTTTCTTTTATTTCTTTTGAACATATTGAATTCCAATTCAAGTGTGCCTTAACAAACCACATACACATCAATAGGAAGGACAAGCAACTCAAATAAAATCACCACAGCAACAAGGTTTTTATTTTTAGTGGTATTACACCATTAACAGGTTATATTTATTTAAGGTCTCAGTTATTCTTTTGGCTTTGATTTTGGCATTTATCAGTACTTATCAGATATGTTTTTAGTCCATAAACTTTTCTCACAGTAGACATTTGAACTTGCCAAACAAAGGTGCAATTAATAACATTCCAGTGGCAGGGCCCTGGTGCACCAGAATGACGCTGAGTCATTGTTAAAGTTAATAGGTGCACCTGTGCTTTTCATTCTTTGCCAAGTCAAAGTGTCCATATACCAAACATCCAGTCCTTCCAGATATGAGCGTTATGGCCGAGCATTTAACATGTTAAGCTGCACTTATTTCTCTTAGTAAATTGTTTATTTATTGTTTTAGTGGTGAGCAGTGACATGCAGCTCCTATGTCATATGTTGCTTTTTAAATATTATAATTTACTCATTCACTTTTGCCTACAGACATGTCACCATCGTCTTTAAAACGTTGACCTCCATCTGACTTACAATGTACAGAGTAAGTGTTTTGAGGAACAACAAGAAAACAAAGTGAGCAGTGGAAGGATTCAGTTTCTAGTGAACAACATTCCCCACAAGGTCTTGCTGCAGCTGAACAATGCTCGCCTTTCTCATTTAATCTGTGTCTAATTCATGTCACTGGACTTGTTGCAGAATTTCACTTTCACAAATTTGGAGTAAAAATACAATACAGAAATAGAAGGGATCGCTCTCAAGATACGGATTTAATGCATTCAACATCTTTATTTAAGTACAACAAGGTACATTTTAGCAATTAATACAAAAAATACTTTATATATTTATTGTACTATAGAAAGTGAAACCATATGGTTACACATTTGACACTTTGAATAGGCTGCTTCACGTTCAGTTCACACACACATGAATACACAATTCAAAAGCTTTAAATCTTTCAATAGATTCTTGCCTGAGTTGTGAATAATTATTATTATTATTACATGAAATGCAGTTCCAGTTTGATTTAAAATAAAGTTAGTTACTGTATGTGTAAGGCAAGTGGAAAGCAAGCAAGATACTGATTACAAATATATATTTACTCTTTATTACAAATAATAAATCTGACATGATGACACTTCACCTACTACGCTGAACTACAAAGACCATTTGATAAAAAATGTGTTTCCAGGAAATTGATGTAACCACATTATTATTACTCTGTTTTCTCAAGTCTTATCTCATAGTTACAGAAGCATGATGTGCATCAAAAGTCTTGCAGGGTCTTGTCTGTGTCTCTCAGTGGTTTCATAGTTGCTTCAAAATATTGAATGGGAAGTTACTTTAATATATATATATATAACATTTTTAAAAGAAAATATGCATAAACTCGAACACGTGCATTTTATATTTACACTTAGATTTCTTAAGAGTAAACATGTCCAACCCCCTGCTACTGTCTGTCTCACTTAATGTATCAGGCATCGTCAAGCTGCATTTCCACATCCTCTGTCCACAAAGTGTATGTTTAGTGGTCGGTCTGGTATCAGAACAGTGCGGTTGAGGCATTTCACCTCTCCGATTGTGGGATCTGGTTTGATTTCAAACAGCCTGATTATCTGAAAAAAAAAAAGAAAAATACAGAGTTGAATGAGTCAGTGCCCACACAGCTGCCTCCTATTTGCTGCAAATTAATGACCAAATCAAAATCCTTTATTTATCTTTCATGGACCATTCTGAAGTTCAGTCTATGCTATGCGCTCGCTCCACTGTATTTGTCTCAGGCAACGCTGAGGACCACAAAAAGGCCAGATACGACCTGTGTAGATCTATTGAAGAGACCAAGAGACAGTACAGATTGAAGCTGGAGGGATACTACTCCACTGCAGATTCCCGGCAACATGAGGCAAGGCCTGCAACTCATCACAGATTACCGGCAGAGGAGCTACAACCAGCCAAGCCACACTGCCAGATGAGCTGAATGAGTTCTACGCTCGCTTCGAGGTCCATAATACTGACCGAGAGAGATGGATTCTGGCCACAGAGTGCACACAGAGCACATCGCTCACTGTGTCATCAGCAGATGTGTGTAAGGCTCTGAAGAGAACAAACCCACAGAGGGCAGCTGGCCAAGGCAACATCCCCGGGCATGCACTCAGGGTTTGCTCATCAGAGCTGGCTGATGTGTCCAAAAGAAAAGCATTGTGATCTGCTTAAATGACTATTGTCCCATTGCAGTCACCCCAATCGTGATGAAGTGTTTTGAGAGGATAGTCATGACCCACATCAAGAAGACCATCCCAGACACCTTGGACCCTCTGCGGTTTGCATATCGTCAGAACCGGTCCATGATGACGCAGTAAACACCGCCATCCACGCAGCCCTCACACACTTAGAGGGCAAGGACACATATGAATGCTATTAATCGACTACAACTCAGCATTAAACATGGTCATGCCACACAAACTCTCTGAAAAGCTCCTCACCCTCGGACTGACGCCCTCTCTTTGTAACTGGGTACTGAACTTTCTAACAGACAGACCCCAGTCAGTCAGAGTAGGCAATCTCACATCAGGCATAAAAACTGCTGTACACACTCTTCATGTACGACTGTGTGGCCTCCCAGAACACCCCCAGCATCATCAAATTTGCGGATGACGTTACAGTCATTGGACTGATTACTGGTGGGGTCAAGATGGTGTACAGAAGAGAGGTGGCATGACAATAATCTCTCCCTAAACGCAAACAAGACCAAAGAGATGACTATTGATCCATGGAGGAAAAGGTTCACACACCACTATACATCGGTGAGACAGAGGTAGAGAGGGTGAAAACCTCTACATTCCTTGGCACCCACACCAGCGAGGATTTCACTTGGTCTCACAACACACGATGAATGATCAAGAAATCCACGCAGCAAATGTACTTTCTAAGAAGGCTGAAGAAGTTTGGCATGCCGACCAAAATTCTCAGCAACTTCTACAGGTGTACAGTCAAGAGCGTCCTTACCAGTTCCATCACAGTCTAGTATGGAAACTGCACTGCCCAGGACAGGAAGGCTCTCCAGCGTGTGCACAGTCCATCTCAGGAGCAGCCCTCCCTTCACTTCAGGACATTTACAACACCGGGGTCATCAAGAGGGCACATAACATCATCGGGGACAATACACACAACCAACACAGCCTCTTCACACTTCTGCCATCAGGCAGATGCTACAAGAGTGTGAAAACCAAGACTCAAAAACAAGACTGGTAAACAGCTTCTATTCACAGGCCATCAGGCTTATGAATAACTCCCTCACACGCTGCCCCCCCCCTCATATCACTCTGACTGGTTGAACTTTGAACCCTACGCACACAGATACATTTTGCCTGCTGCTGTCACTTCACTGTTATGTAACCATATTTACAATAACGCATAGTGCATTTTACGACCTGCTGCTCGGTCACGTCAGGATCGCTGCTTTTTTGCACAATGCTGTACTGTGCAATACTCTACTGTACATGTAACTTATATATCATTTATATACTTTGTGATTTTAATTTTAAAATGTAAAAATGTTCTTTGCGTGAAAGAGTGGACGAGCAAAGTAAGAATTTCATTGTAATGTAACCACCTGCGTTATGATGATAGACTTCTTGAATCTTGACTTCATCGACCCCCCTCAAGTTTACATCAGATCGTCTGTATTCAATAGATGTTGCAAAAGTTTGTCCCACTTGTCACTTACCCGAAACAGAACCATATACATCTCAAGCTCAGCAATCCGGCGGCCGACACAGCTTCTCACTCCAAAGCCAAACGGGATGGAGCCAAAGGGTTCTGGCCTCTTCTGGCCATCACGGAGCCATCTCTCAGGTTTAAATGTGAACGGCTCCGGGAATGTTTCCTCATCATGACTAATGGCATAGTGACAAATGGTGAAAGGGGTCTGAAGAAACAACAGTCAAGAGATTATATACTGAAGTTAATAGGAAAACCTAATCTAATATATTTGTTATGTTGCAGTGATTTTTACAGCACATTCTTTATGTAGTGAAGAAAAAACTCTTAAATTTAATATCATTATATTATATCATTATTATAATTAATTGTAGTAATACAAGTATAATCTGAGAAGTAATACTGGACCTATAAACTTCTACCAGTTTTCTTTTTGCAGTATAATGAACTACACACAAAACACGAACAAAAAGTGTAATTAAAAAAGCAGACCCACATTCTTTGAGAATTGAATTCCACCAATAACAACATTCTTCCCTGCAATGATCCTTGCATTCATAGGAACCACAGGGTACATCCTGGAAAAGAAAAGTTTTTCATTTCATTCAGTTTACTTTAGTTTGGCTGGTTGTTCTTGTTGCTGAGAAGATAACGTCCTAACCTCAGAGCTTCCTTGATTACAGCCCTTAAATACGGCATGCGAGTAACCTCTTCAGCAGAGGGGATCCTGTCTGCTGGTACTGATGTGGACACTTCTTTATAAAGTCTGTCCTGGACTTGAGAGTTCTTGGACAGCAGGTGCAAAGTCCATGTGAGGGTATTGGATGTCTTGACAACAAAGAAATGTCAATAAGTAAACAGACAGAAAGATGCACACATGCATATATATATATATTGATGATGAAATTTACAGAATGCTGTTTTTAATAAACCAAGAATAGCATGAGACATTTTCAGATCTGATTCTGACTCTTCATAACACATCTAAGGTGGTTAAAGGATAAGGCTGGTGATTTTCTGTATTTTTCTTATTGTCAACAAATCTCACATATTATGTGTATCCAAAGCCTGATATATGATCTCCTCTGTGCCGTTGACCTCCAAAAAATATTAAAAACACAAATATTAAATTATTTAAACACAACACTGTGGCTAAACATGAGCCACACTGTTGCACAGGGTGACATATTCCGTCATTACAAAGATTACAGTCATGTTAGTTTGTTTAGAAATGTCTCCAAACACTGATAACAGCGATAACGTTTTCAGTCTCTGGAGAGTAGTTCTGTGTAAGGCAGGCGCCAATGCGTACTTTGGAATGCGGTTCTGTTTACACAGCTTTGCTAGCTTTTGGCGCTACATATCACAACCTCTCGACTTTGTACTAAAGTTCTTTGAGAAATTTGAAATGTACCATGTAGAATTTTGTAGAAGTTTTTGGACAACAATGGAGCTCTATGGCAACAAGGAATAAGACTTTGTACTTGAGTTCGCAACACCCCAACAGCACTGTAAACAGAAGAGTGTTCCCACACATGCTCAGTGATGTCTGCCTTACACAGAACTACTCTCCGGAGACTGCAAATGTGATTGATGTAATTACTCTTTAGAGCCATTTCTACACTAACTAAAGTGACCAAACTCTTCACTCATGTCACCCAGGGCAGCGGTGTGGCTCACTGACAGATTTTTAATAGTTTTTTACAACAACAGAGGTCTACGGCACAGAGGAATAAGATATATCAGGCTTTGGATACAAACACAACACTTGTAAGATCAATTCAATGTTGGTTTGGCTCTGCACATGAGATTTGTAAATATAAAAAACTGCCAGCCATATCCTTTATGTTTTGGGGGAAGATTTCTTGAAGCATTTCTTATTCTACAGCTCACAGTGGAGAGTGACATGAAACACAGGGAGAGACAGAATAACTGATTAAACACAATGCAACACAGATCCATCGCAACACCCCAACATTATTTTTTGTAAGAGCACTGTGGCATAAAACCCTGGTTTGGCTCTGAAGGTGAGCATCAAAAGCAGAAATCTTTTTTCTGTAGGAATTGGCAGACATTGGTACACACTTACTGTGTCCACTCCAGCTAACAGAAGCTCAGCGATGCTTCCATATATATCTTTAGTGCTCATCTGAGTGTTTGAAAGGAGGTATGTCAGATATTCGCCCTCCACATCCTGGCTGTTGTCAATGCGCTGCTGAATGACTTCCATCTTCTTGTCAATCAACTCTTTAGCTAGAATAAGTGAAGAGAAGTTTCATTTTAGTATTAACCATGTGGACAGAAGATAACTCATAGTCTTACAACAAATTAAAACAATTTCTACAGAAATTTGGGGAAATACACTAATTTGATTTGTTACAGAGAGTTGGAAGGGAAAATCGATGTATTAGATTCTCATGTGTACACAAAATAGGCTATTAAGCTACAGCCAGCAGCCAGTTAGCTTAGCTTAGCATAAAGACTGGACACCTGGGAAAACAGCTAGCCTAGCTCTTTCCAAAGGTAGCAAAAACCGCCTACCAGCACCACTGTAGCCCACTAATTAACACCTCAAATCTCATTTGTTTAATTGGTACAAAAACCAAATTGTAAAAATGACACACAGTATTTTTTTATTAGCTGTTATATACAGATAAACTAATCGACTGCTGGCAGTAGCTTCATATTTGCCTTACAAATATGAGAGTGGTATCAATCTTCTCACCTAACTCTCCCAACTTCTCCCAGAACGTCGAACTATCCCTTTAAAGGACAGTTGATGGACTAGTTCCTAAAACTGGATTAGGGATGTGCAGAGAGCCCAGTATTTGTATTTGTATCTGTATTTGTTGAGACAGCAAAATTATTTGTATTTGTATCTGAATAAAAGTGAAAAGAGGCAATTTTAGACAATTAAAGTGTTACAATAAGTGTTCATGAATAAACTACCTTACCTACTTAACTGGAGTCTCCCAGATCATAGACGATTGCGCTGACTACTGAGCTAAAACTTTACTCATCGACTCATTGCTGGCAGACGTCTGACTATTCATTCACCCATAACACAGAGACAGCACATCATGTAACATGTGGAAGAACTCCAAAGGTGATTCTTGCTTTGTACTTTGTATTTATTGCCTATTTTTTACAACCTAACTTTGTGGAAAGGAGAAGGGGAACAATAGGTTATGGAGAGTCCCTTGGGACTTACCCCTGATAGACGTCACAGTGGAGCAGAGGAGAGAGACTGAGATAATGATGTAACTGACCTGCAAACTGGTATTTGACTTTTTTTTTTTTCTTCCCAAAAACAAATTTTTGAAACATTTGTATGAAACAAATATTCGTATAAAACCCACTATTTGTGCTTTGCCGAATAATGTATTTGTATTCCGGCACATCCCTAAACTGGATTATCTATACTGATACTGACATTGATCCTGATATTGTACAATGATCTTCAGTTAATGTTTTCCCAACACACAAAGAGGGTTATTGGTAATTTTTTGGGGGGACTGAGGGTTGTCTTACAGTACAGTTTCAATAACTTATTTGTGTATCATGTCCACAGTTTCGTCACATTTTTTCTCTTCATTGTAATCAAATCCTAATCACTCATAAATGTGGTCGTAGTGGTAGTGGCAGATCCACAGCGAAAAGAGTCAAATCACTGTGAATTTGAAACTATCTAACACCTCAGATGTCACTAAGCTTCATGTCTCACTCTCTCTTTATAACTCACCGAAGCTGAAGATACCCTCCCACCCGGCGATGTAGCGTCCCCAGTAAGGAAGTAGATTGCGGCTCCACTTGGGCGCCATTATCACAGCCATGCTGTTGGAGAACATCTGGGCTATGGCGTTGATAAAGTCCTGCGTACCTGCAGGGATTTCCTTTTCCAGACAGCCAATCCTCGTCTCAAACAGTATGGAAGCAATACCTGAGTGACGAAGGTTAGAGTTTGGAACCAACAAAACAACAAACTAAAATGCAAATTAACAGAATGATTTTCAGGTTTACCATTCATTTTAATCAGTGAAGATTGAAATAAACCCATGTAGTGCACTTGTTTCAGCACTCAGCTCATCAGTCAATCATCAATCATCATTTTACCCTCTAGTGAGAACTGATAGAGCTCATTGGCCAAGTTGGTCACCAAATCTCCTGTCGTGCTGCACTGACGCACATAGTAGATCCTCTTGGTGAAGTCTGTAACCACATCATTGATAGTACTGCCATACTGGGCCGAATCCTTCGGATGCAGCATGCGCTTGTTCAGCACCACCCTTAGATTGTACCACCTCTCTCCCTCCCTGGGAAAAGAAATTCACTTTTGAATTTTTAACCTTAAATTTTACATTTTAGGTTTCCGAAAAAGTGAAGTGAGATTCGTATTCCCCTGTGAGTTTGCGAGAGAAAACAATTTTGTGACAATAAAAAAAGATTAGTTGCATCCATTGTAAGATTAACAAAGACCCCACATTGTGATTAATAATGTGAAAGAAGAATATTGTTTCAGTTGGAGTTAAAGCACATTTCCTGCTGTACACATCCACAGTATTTCCCTTCAATTGTTTTTACAATCTTTGTTTGTTCTCTATCTTTGTCATTATTCTTAAAAAGTAACTCGACACTACATTTTGGGAGGGAAGGGGAGGTGTGTTCTTTGGCATTTGTTCATCTAGAAACAAGTTTTGAACCACTTTTTTTAGTAAGTGGTTGGATTTGGGCTGGAAAGACAAATAATGTGAATTAGAAATCCAAGTAAATTAATGGTCATTGTGTAACTTGACCAAAATAATCTAATAACAACATGTCAGCCAAAACAAACATTTTTGATAGGTATCCCTTAAATTTGATTATTAAAGAATCTGATATTACAGTTGAAAAATAAATTCCAATCAGTGCTCTCTGCTGGACGAAAACATTCGCCAAATATATGTGCCAAAATAATCTCACATACTATCCTTTTTGAGACTTTTAACCACATCACACAGACTTCATTAAGACCGTTTTACTTTACTTAAACCAACCCATTAATCCAACCATGTTGGAGATTGCGATTTCAGCCTTCCAGTCTCTTAGCAATGTCTTTAATAACCAGCCGGTTACAATCAATCCATCCTACTCACATGACCGGACTTTGCCCTAGAAAGCTTCTATGTAAGTATCACAAGGTTTTACAAGGTTTTGTTTGAATATGGGACAATGATTGCAGAAAAATGGAAGTGTGGCATTGCTGTGCACATTACATTTGACAGTCTTACTCAGTGAAAGGTCCATAGCCGAATCCTTTCATATCGCGATACTCTTTCCAAAAAGACATGTCTCCTCGGCAAGGGAACTTCTCATCATTCCTCATGAGTTCCTCCAGCAGCTTTGCAGTGTTCAGGCACACTGTCTTCATTCCGTCTCTGTATATGGGCCCGTATAGCTGCTTTTGATAGATCTGATGGCAGCCAGAGTGAATTCAAGAGAGATGAGTTAACAGAGAAACCTATGTGCAAGCAATCTCATGATGCATGAGGTGTGAAGAGGAAATGTAATATTTTGAACAGCTGCTCCATTATGGCCTGTAACATGTTAAGATTCATTCAACAAAGTTTAAAAATCTGCCGAATCAAACAAATGTCATGTGTTGTGTGATTAAAACAAAAAGTGCACATTTTTAAAGCCAATGTTCTGATAACGCAGGTGAACATGCCTGAATGCTGTTCACCTCACAGAAAGTAGGTCCTGCAGAGAGGTTAAATCTCCTCCTCTGTGAGAGTTAGCTGAGACTCTCTGTCATTATCTGGGGGTTACTATGGGAACAAAGGTAATCCAACCAGCCTGACATTTTCTTCTCCATTATGTATTACCACTCTGGGGAAATGCAATCAATCAAAACATCCTGTTATTCCTCCAATAAATTATCGAATTTGTCATCAAGTTAACTCAGCATGCAGAGCAGACAAGTTATATCAGGGATTTTTGAAATGCATAATATAGAAAACATTCAACATTTTATATGCAGTTCAAAATAAACATACACTGCTGTGTCAGGAACCTACAGAACATGTATATTTGTGTCATCCAGAAACCATACAGTGCACTGTAGCCTGGTGTACCTGTAGCTCATGCAAACGGTTGTAGAAACCCTGAAACACCATTCTGTAAATCAGCTCCGAGAAGCTGGTATGTGGGAGATCCTCCACAGTCCGAGGCTTGTTGTGGAAGGCAGAGAGGGTCCCCGGGGCAGGTGAGGTGCTCCCCATCCCCCTGGAGCAGACCTGAGCCACGGCCATGGGGCATGACAGCAGTCGGCTGCCATTCCTTTGCATCACACTCTGGGACAGCCATGCAACCATGGTGAGGGTAGAAAAGCAAATACACAGAGCTCCTGTTACAGAGACTAGCTGAGCAGGGAGGGGCTCAACTCACATAATATTTAACCCTTCCAGCTCAGCTATACCAGTCAAGGATCAACCAGGACCAGGCACACTAAAGGGTCATTGCACCAGTACATCTGAAAAACCATATTCAGTGTGATGGGTAACTAAAGCAAATTCTGAGTAATAACATCACAAATATGCATGGAAATGGTATTCTCACATTTATATAACATGGACAGTGCTGCACAAATGTTTTAGGCACTTTATATGTTTAGATTCTTACTACATGTACCTGGTAATATTATATTACATGTACCTGGTAATAAACAAAGCAGCATTAGCTCTCAAACATCCAGATTTCATAGTAACAGCTCCAGAAAATATACACTGAATCAAAACAGATATAAGATATTAGCAGAGCTGATCACAGATCAACTTACCATGGAGACTGGACACAGCAGACACGGGACGTAGGCCTGTTGGACGATATATTGTCCCAGAAATAATTGCAATGAATAACATTATTTTCATGTTTAAGATTATATTATGCCACTGATATAATCATAATATAATAGCATAATAATGCAAGTACACCTTTTCAAAGTGCAATGAAATGACTTTGAGCTCACCGGGGCAACATAGTCTGGTTCTAATTTAAAAATCCGACTTTCTTTACCGCTTACCTTTTCGAAGCTCAACAAATGAGATAACGGCTGTTAACTAGAGTTTGTATAAGTGGTGTTGCAACACCGGCAAACCGGACACTGAGCTGACCGGTACTGTTTACGTGTTTACGTGCGTCCCACCACTATAGTTAGTAACGTTGGCTGAAAACTCAAATGAGGCTTCCATAGTCACCACCGGCCAACTCCGACATGTGTTAAACATATTTGGGTTTTGTTGGATTTAATATATTTTCATTAGGCAAACAATATAGTAATGTGTCACCTCTAAGACGGGTTTGAATCTCTCTTTTTTTTTTTTGAGTGTATAGGGTACAACAACATACAAACAGGAGAGAAAATAAATGTGCCAAAATGTAGAGTACTGCTCAGATCACTGATACCAAGTATACCAGTCATAAAGATTATTCCTGAAGAATTAGAGGAGAACATGCCCACCTATATGTTAAGCTACTCAAATCATTCAATCATGCACCACCTGAACATGTACATCACCATTAGTCACATACATGTGTCCATATTCTGAGAATAAAGATAAATAAATAAATAAAAAAGTCTCCCACAAAACATAAGGAGCTCAAATACATTCATTTATACACAAAGCCAAATACACAATATAAACATTAGCAACAAGTAAGAACTTTCTGGTCCCAGTGTCCTGTCACTAAAAAGGATCCATTCTGCCAAGGTCAAGAGTTAGCCAGCTCTGCAGAACAGTCAATGTCCACAGTTGGGTCAGAGGAACAGACTGGTCCGGTTTGTCAACAGCCCCCCACCAAGTCACCAAAAAGCAGGAGTGTCAACCACAGTGGTTGACCGATCCCCAGTGGAGACCAGGAGCTCCATGAAACAGTCCTGTCTTCAGGTCCTGATGTGCCCCCATAGTATGATACAATGCCCTCTAAGGTGCCCCCACAGTATGATAAAATGCCCTCTAAGGTGCCCTTACAGTATGATAAAAATGCCCTCTAAGGTGCCCCCACAGTATGATAAAATGCCCTCTAAAGTGCCCCCACAGTATGATAAAATGCCCCCTAAAGTGCCCCCACAGTATGATAAAATGCCCTCTAAAGTGCCCCCACAGTATGATAAAATGCCCTCTAAGGTGCCCTTACAGTATGATAAAAATGCCCTCTAAGGTGCCCCCACAGTATGATAAAATGCCCTCTAAAGTGCCCCCACAGTATGATAAAGCGCCCTCTAAAGTGCCCCCACAGTATGATAAAATGCCCTCTAAGGTGCCCCCACAGTATGATGAAATGCCCTCTAAGGTGCCCTTACAGTATGATAAAATGCCCTCTAAAGTGCCCCCACAGTATGATGAAATGCCCTCTAAGGTGCCCTTACAGTATGATAAAATGCCCTCTAAGGTGCCCCCACAGTATGATGAAATGCCCTCTAAGGTGCCCTTACAGTATGATAAAATGCCCTCTAAAGTGCCCCCACAGTATGATGAAATGCCCTCTAAGGTGCCCTTACAGTCTGATAAAATGCCCTCTAAGGTGCCCCCACAGTATGATGAAATGCCCTCTAAGGTGCCCTTACAGTATGATAAAATGCCCTCTAAGGTGCCCTTACAGTATGATAAAAATGCCCTCTAAAGTGCCCCCACAGTATGGTATTTTGCCCCATAAGATGCCCTTAGAGAAGTAAACTGGCCATTATAACAGAAATAAATGTATCCTTTTTGTAGGCTGACCATTAGGAATATAAGTCACCCTTAAAAACATTTTGTAGCCGAGTTGTTGCAGCTGACATTATTCCATTCAGTTGATTTTGGTACAGTGCTACTCATGGGTTTGTTCAGTCACACCAACTAGAGATTGTTCTAAGCTGTAAAACCTTGATCCTGCTACAATACGTGAAGTAGGTCACATAGCAAGGCTTTTTTACAATTATTTTACAGTCTTGTTTTTCAGAAGTCTGGCTATCCAGATCTTCCATCATTTGATAATACTTGCAGATTTTATATTAACCTCTTTTCATAATTGTGTAGTGAGATTGTCTGGAATCTGGCAATATCAGAACTATGATGGTGGGATACTCTATGACTTGTGCATGTGCACTGGCTTCCTGTCTGTCAAATAATTGATTTTAAAATACTGCTGTTGGTTTATAAAGCACTGAATGGTTTAGGTCCAAAATACGTTTCTGATCTGCTGCTACGTTATGAACCATCCAGACCTGTCAGATCATCTGGATCAGGTCTGCCTTCTGTCCCCAGAGTCAAAACTAAACATGGAGAAACAATGTTCAGTTTTTATGCTCCACATACAAACAAACTCCCAGAAAACTGCAGGTCTGCTGCAACTCTCAGTTCTTTTAAATCACAGCTGAAGACTTTCTGTTTGCCGCTGCCTTTTATTAAACCAAATTTGAGGATTAATATCTTGCACCGCACTGTAAGTTTTATTCTCCTGTTTTATGTGTTATTCTATTTTAGCTTCTTTGATGTCCAAATTTAACACTTTTTAATTGTATTTAAATGTCTTTTTGCATTGCCTTGTGTTGCTTTCATATTCTGTCTTGGTGCCTTTTATGCTCTGTGTAAAGCACTTTGAATTGCCTTGTTGTTGAAATGTGCTATACAAATAAACTTGTCTTGCCTTATTCACTTGTCTGTCCTGCTCTACAGGTGGGTTGTTACCTCCAAGGGGATCAAGCCTGGCTGTGTCACTCTCCTCTGACTGCTTGTGGCTGCTGCTGTGTGCAACTCTCTGTTCTCCCCTCTGGTTACATGCTTTAATTATACTTAGTTACAATTTAATGTGGCTTAATTTGGTTGGACAAAGTTTCTTTTTGTTAAACATCTCCATGGTGTGTCTCCCTTTTGTTGTGGCCACTTGAGCCAAGGCATAACAATTATTATAACCTTAAAGATAAACTAAAACAAGACAATATTCAATTACACATTATATTGCTCAATCTAAAATTGTGTTAAATCATTTAACCCTATCATGCATGAATTATGATAACCTCAGTCAGGTGTTTTTATTCCTCTTTGGGCATGAAAAAAAAATTTGAACTTCATTTTTTTTAAACAGCATTTTTCAAGGAGTTTGTCCAACTTAGTGGACAGATGATTAATTGTCATTTTCTCCCAACATAAAGTCAATACTTGGAAATTTTAACAATTGTATTACTCCTTAGTTGTTACATGATGTTACAAAATTGTATTTACCTGCAAGGGTCTATTATTCCTGAGCTGGTGAGCATTTCCGGCCGGCAGGCGGCCATCTTGGCTTTGAGAAATTTGTGTTGCACTTACAAAAGCTGGCCAATGAATGGCAGTGTATGGGATGACACACTAGAGTCCACTGTGTTGGCTGATGTGCAACAATACCATTAAAACCCATGCATATATAAGAAAACGGCTTTTGAATAGCTGTCCGCTGTAGTGACCACTATTCATGAAAGGGTTAAGCTTTTTGTTGCTTCTTGACTCTGGCACAGCGTCTCCCCAAGTCTCAGAAAGAAAGCAGCTGAAAACCAAATAGATTTGTTTTCTATGTTTTCTGTAACTGGATTTATTAACTTAACTTTTGTGGGCTGTGCATGTAATTCTTCTCAGAAAGAACTTCGTAACTTCTATTCACCGTCCACCAATCGATTCCCAGTTCATCCAGTCTGCATGTCAGAGTGTCCTTGGGCAAGATACTGGACCCCTAAAGTGTTCCCGAAGGTTGTGCCATCAGTGCGTGTGTGTGTGAATGTATTAGATACTCCTCCTGATGAGCAGGTTGGCACCTTGCATGGCAGCCTCTGCCATCAGTGTATGACAGTGTGTGAACGGGTGAATGTGGCGTGCAGTGTAAAGCGCTTTGAGTGGTCGGAAGACTACAAAGGCAATAAATAGGTGCAGTCCATTTACCATCCATTCATGCAAATAAAGTTTGTCTGCTTCAAATGTAAAAATTAGTGGTAGATCTAGAAAAGGACTGGTTTACTGTCATGTCATCTTGTCGACCACTACTTATTTGTAACAACGTTATTTTTATGTGAAAATCAAAATTAACCACCACACACTATAATGACTTGACTGTGACTTTATTAAGAGCGAACAACGCGTTTCGCCTGTAGCTTCTTCAGGTTCACTCAGTACAACTGCTGAGTACTCACAGGTGTGATAAATACATCTGAGTCACATGACTAATTATCACAGTCTTCATTTTCTCACAGTGAACATATACATATGACAAAAAACACAACGTGATTAATGTTACACAAAGTTACAAGAATGACACCATTTTATATAATTAAACCTCCCGTAAACAACTGACTGAATAGGATGAGTAAGACTCCCTAAGCAGAATGGACTACAGGTCCTACAGCCGTCCCTCTACATCACTAAAGAATGGGAAGGGTGAGTGCCAGGGGACCTAGTGGCTCATCTCTCCCTAAGAGTCCAAATAGCCTGTGGAGAGAAATACAAGTTAATATTTACATATCTCAGACGAAAACTCAAATCCTGTGTTTCATTAAGTCCATAAGGTTCAATAGTATTCAATTCATAAATTTAAGGGAAGTAGCTGACCCATGGTTTTTCTCCTTGTAGTGACTGGCAATGGCATAATCCATATTACCATTTCTAATGGCAGCCTTATGTTCAGCAACTCTTAGTTTGAGATGGTGCTTTGTTTGGCCTCCATACATTAAGCCACATGGGTGTTTCAAGATGTATATGACATGCGTAGAGAGACGGTTAATGAATTATTTTATGTCTATATTTCTTTCCTGTATGAGGATGATTAAATGTCTTGTTATCAAATGTGTTTGAACAGTGTGCACATTTTCCACATCTATAATTTACATACACTTGTTGAGAAAGCCAATTAGTTTGTGTGGGTTCCTTATACATAGAACTGACAACAGTATCTCTGACATTTCTGCCTCTTTTGAAACAGAAACAACATACTTTATTTGTATGTAGATGTAAACCAGAGAGCAATAAGCAATAATAGAGTACCATGAAACAATAACAATAAAACCAACACAAAAGGTTTTAAGGGCTGATAAAGTACAATTAGCCCAAATCAAAAGATTTGATTATAAAGATAGGTCTTTAATTTCATTTTAAAAATACCAAGGAGGTTTGCAGATGTAACATTTTAGCTACTGATACATTGCACATGCCAAAGAAGCCAGATATCGATGCTAAATTCAGGAGGCTTTATGGGCCTCCCGAGAGGAGAAGGCCAAACAATAGCCTTGTTCAGTCAAGAGGGTGGCCAGGGGCCATTCAAAGGAAGGAAAAGAGTGGCGAGAGGAAGAAGGGAGCCACAACAGGCCAATTCTACAACAAAAGATCCAGTAGAAAGAATAGAGGAGGGAGGGTGGAAACAAGACCTGGAAACATTGACTACCTGACCCGCATGTGTTCAATATTTTTCTCATTGTCAACAAATCATATGCAAAGCCAAACCAACAATGAATTGATCTACTTGCAAGTATCATGTGTGTATCCAAAGCCTGATATATCTTATTCCTCTATTTGGGAGATTTGAAGATTCAAAAGAAGCATTTTTGTCTCATTTTGAAAACCACCAAGAATCAGAACAGCAGAACTCAGAAGCGAGAAATGATATACAAACAAATTTCCTCTTATTTTTGTTCGTATCCACGATTTGTTCTTATTTTATTTGTATCCATTGATTTCTAGGACTCACCAATGTTTTCATATTTTTGTCCACAAACTCCACAAATTGTTTGTCCAACGCAGGGAAATAAATGTTTTAAATTTGAGGAACATAAAAAAATGCAGGAATATCATATAATCAAATTTAGATTATGATAGGTTTTATTATTTATTATTATTGTTATGATTGGACTATTAAATTTGTGGGAAAAAGAAATACTATTGGTCCATTAATCCCAGTTAAGACAATAAAAACCATTGGATGATACTGCATGCATTCAGCTTCTGTGTCTCTCTGCTGACTCGGCATTTACAGCATCACAAATGTTTTGCTGTTGTTGTGTTCATTTTCCTGTAACACCAGTACTGACGCTCTGGAAAATCACGTTTTACTTTAAGTCTATTTAACATTTCGTCTGTTTCACTACTGCTGAAGTTCTTCTTCTTACAACTTTTTTTTTTGGTGGCATCTCTCCAATTCTTGGGCATGTGGCAGGGTTTTTGGACAAAGCACAACACCTGCCCTTATGTAGTGTTAAGGGGCGTTACATATGCTAATAACAATCAGCCACGCGCCTCCAATTCATGATCGAATGGGACTCATCCTTCAACACACCTGGGTAAGAGCAGCTTCGGTTGGTTAAGAACGTTTGGTGCATCTGTCGGTGACTTGAATTAAAAGAAAATATAAATTTAAGAGAATGTTGCCACATGAGGCTCATTGTCTCTTCTGTGTTTGAGTGTAAAATTCATCTTTAAACAGACTGTAATATTATATATTGTGCTCCTGAGTCTGTCCAAAATACATGCTGCTCTTCACAGTAATATACATATTTCAGATTCATAGAATACAAATATGTTAAAATCTGGCTTGATGATGGTGAAATAAATTTGATAAACTGTGACTGAAGCTTAGCCTGTTGTGCAGAAACAGAAGCAGCTTCCCTCTGACATGTAGAAGTGGTATCGTCGAAGCTGGATTATGGGAACGTCGTTTATCGACATGCTGCTGCCTCAACTTCACCGCTGTGTTCTGTATAGTACAGTTGGTGAGCCTTCCTTGAGAGATGTAATAACCAATAATAATAATAATAATAACCACTCATTTTCCTATAAAACCCTTGTTGGAAAATGTTACATCTCATCCCTGCTGGTCTGGCACTGCGGTCCGTACTGAACCTCTGCAGCGTTTTCTTGGAATAATCTGCAATGTTGCCTAAAAAATAAAAACTCTTATACCTCTCTGTATCTTTAAGATCATTCTTAATAACTCTTCTCTGTCTGCCTGAATGCTTTCACTGAGCCTGAACCTTGTTCATTGTCAACTTTGTTTATCGACTTGTTTTGTTTATTTTATTCTACTACAGAACTTTTCAAGCATATTCTTAAAAGTGTATTCTCAGCCAACCAACCCTTTACAAATAAAGATTAAATAAAATATAAATGCTCTATTTGTCATTTTTCACCATATATGTTACAGGTATATTAGATTGTAATTTAAACATTTGACTTAATGGTGGAAAATAAGCATTTTATTAGTCCTGTGTTGGGTGACACTTGTGTTTACATGTGAATCATGTGTGCGTCTTTACCGCCTGCTGGTTGCAGGTTGCAGATGTGAAATGTTTTTCCATCAACATGTTTTTCAAAACATTTTTTTCAGGATGAATAAAACTCTCATATCTTTTTGATTTGCCGTTAAACAGCTCAACTGAATCAGCTCCGAGGTTTAGTGCCTTGCTGAAGGGCATCCCATGTTGGACAACAATGCATTTATTTAGTATCATTCAGTTGGTATCCAGGCACATCAGTCTTATTTACTCTTTGTCTTTATTCAGTAATCAGTCTTTAAACACCTTCCAGTCCTGTTATTCCTTTATTTGGGCAACATTGTCTATAGATCCTGCAGGGTCCGTTTTGTGCAGCAGAAAGTGTCCTTGCACCTGAGCGGCGCTGATCTCAGAGTGTGTGGCTAACGCACGCTCTGCAAACCGCTCTCCCTCAGAGGAAGGCTCATCTGGGTAGAACCTCTGGAACATCTGGATGAGCTGCCAGTGGTTGCAGTGCCCAATGTACTGCTTCAGATCGACACGGCCTGGCCGGATCAGCGCAGCGTCCAACCTGAGTGCAGAGATTACAAGCAAAACTGGCAGTTAATAGCACTGAAAATACTAATTAATGTATGTAAAACTCACTGAAAAGGGTTCTGAAGACATGTAGATTTCAAATAAGCTGTAATGTCCATTTAAAAAGTCAAGGTAGTTTTTATCTGGAAAAGATATTGTAGTTTATTTTTTATTTGCAAACATACACCAGAGGTTTTTAGTGACATACCCTAACCATGAGTTTACAAAATTCTCTTCCAGCAGTACCTTTCAATGAAGTTGGTCGTCATAAACACTATTCTGGCCTCAGATGAAGCCACTCCATCCAGAGAGTTCAGCAGGCCACTGAAGGTCAGTCTTCCCATTCCCTGGTAGGCCAGAGGGTCTAAGGAGACAAAGCACAAACACAGTCTGTCTTAACAACCACAGCTTCACAAATTACCTCAGTGGTGAAATTCAAAACGACAGCTCCTTCCCTACGACTCACTCTCTGTGGGAAGCAGGTCTCGGCTGACGAAGGCGGCGTCTACGTCCTCCAACAGTATGATGCTTTGCTGCGGCGCCACGCTCAGCAGGTGGTTCAGACGGTCATCTGAGAGGGTTCGGTCGCTCAGACTCATCAGACAGATGCTGTAGCCCAGTTCACCCGCCAGCGCCGTGCTGAAACACACAGAGTGGAAAAAACGGCACATGAGGACGTACGCTGCATACAGAGAGTGATATGTTTACTTGACATACAGTCCATCTTCCAGTCACACAGAATCACTCACATAAAGCTGCTTTTTCCACATCCTGGGGGACCGTACAGCAGATATCCTCTTCTGTAGGGGATGCCTGCATATACAAAGAAAAACATCATTACTGTAAACTAGATGCTACCACATTGTACTTTTCAAAACAGGCACAACGGTACAGTCTGAGAACAGGATTCCAGATTTGAACTTAATTTTCAGGTTTTGATGTTTTTGTTTATTTTAGAGGTATTTTATTGACCCCTAGTTACTGCTGAGGGGTGTACTATGAAACAAGTTCAACATACTCAGGCTTTCTTTGTGTGAGCTGGCTAGACAAACCCTAAACTCGTGATGAGAGATAAGTGGTATCATGGCGGTGGGTATGAAATTTCTTTGTTAACTCTCTGCTTCAGGCTCTGTGCGCGTTCCCATGAAAGGGGGCGTTTGGCGTGTCATTTGACTCTTTTGACCGATCGCATGCCGCCTGCTTCAATCAGGAGGAGCAGGTCATTATAATGGAGAGTTATGAACAATATAAACACATTACCACAGCAAAAAGCAACGCTGTTGCTGCAAATAAGGCGAGAGCGGAATGCTGGCAGAAAATTGCTGATGGTGTAAATTTGTTAATTAAAAACCTAATTCATAATTAGTTAACATATTTATTTTACCGCTCAATGCCTCCCACGTCCAGAGCTTTGAAACTTTTAACTTGATGCAGCAGATTTAAACATTATACTCAAGAAGTGCATTCAGATCTGACTCTGTCCCATAATGAAGGATAAGTGGAAATCACTTTAGATTCTGGTCAAATCAAAGTGAAATTAATTATTATAGATTGAATATTATCTGTGATAAATACCAATAGACTAGTCAATTTTATTTTTATTTTATTTATTATTTATTTATTTTATTTTATTTTATTACTTTTTTTTGTTCAAAGTATTTCTTCATATTTTTTTAATCATTTTTTTTTTAAATACAGTTTGATATATTGTAACAAAATCCCATCCCGCAAGTAACCCTAACCTCTTGCACCATTACAGATTTACAACATGTCATATCAAATCAATGGTAATTATGATAAAAGACTAATCAGTTTTCTAATTGGTGTTCTAATAGCTGCAGTACCAGCAGTGTTAAACGGACTTGGCAACAGATCAGGTAGTTAGTGAGAGAGCAGCGCTTTTCATTGCTGATTTAAGCCAAAACCCGGAATATAACCAGCTCCAGACCAGGTTAAGTTTGCAGTATAAGTTACCATGGTGATGTAGCCAGGTTAAAAGAGAGCCACCTTGGTGACATTGAAAACCCTGACTTTATGCTCAACACAATTCTCTAACCCACTAATCTTGCTTCATAGTACACCCCTCAGTTGTGAGCAGAGACTGATTTCAAAATTCTTGTGAGGTGATGCGTTTACGTGCATTTGGGAAATTCTAAAACAGACTCTCCAAGACCAAAATCTTTTGGGCAACTGGCTCTGTCCAATCCCAATTCTTAGATGTTTGAGACAGAACAATAACTGTCATGATAAAAAACCATAAATTACACAACAGGGCGAATAAGAATGAAACTAGAGCTGCAATGATTAGTCGATTAATCGATTAGTTGTCAACTATAAAATTAATTGTCAACTATTTCGATAATCGATTAATCGTTTTGAGTCATTTTTGTAAAGAAAAAATGTCTAAATTCTCTGAGTCCAGCTTCTCAAATGTGAATATTTTCTGGTTTCTTATGTCCTCTATTACAGTAAACTGAATATTTTTATGTCGTGGACTGTTGGTCAGGACAAAACAAGACATTAGAGGATGTCATCTTAGCCTCTCACTATGTTCTGACAATTTATAAACCAAACAACTAATCCATCAATTGAGAAAATAATCATTTGAGTTGCAGCCCTAAATGAAACACTTGCAGACAACTTGCGTATACACTGAACGGACGCTGTTTAACTCTAGACTAACAACAGGATATTCTACCTCTGTCCGTATACCACTTCGGATTTCCGATGAAGTCCTTCACATCGTCTGCAATCCTCTCACCCACGCCCTGCTCCAGGACCACAGAGCTGAGGGGTCTGCGCCGCCGTGGAAACCCAAAGGGCCTCCACTCACCACCCATAGCCGTGTACATCACCGTCCGTCCCTCCTCCTGCTTCAGGGCCAATTCTCTGGCTACAAAACATAACGGACAGCTTGTAACTACTCAGTGGAAAACAGGTGGAGTATATTGCATATGTAAGACTCTTCAAATTTGTACTTAAGTACAGTATTTGAGTAAATATACTTAGTTAGTTTCCACCACTGCTTGTTATACACTATAGACATGTGTAAATCTGTACCTTCTTGTAAGATATTAAAGAAGATTTGTCTGTCTCTGCCTAAAGCAGTGAAGGTAACAGATTCCCACGGGGTTCCAGTGTGCAGATCGATCATTTGTTTCTCTCTGGTCCTTTCCACCCTGATCCACTTCCTCCCATACCTGCAGATGGATGACAGTGTCACAAGTTGAGCTGATGACAGAGTATTTATTTGTCAAGCAAATTCATGTATGTGGATATTCTCTGGAAAAACAGAGTCAAGCATATAACGTAAAAGACTGTGCACTAGCACCACACTGAAGTAAGCTTAAATAACTATAGTTAATGAATCCCTCTGACCAGATGATGTGGTTTCCAGGGCTTGGGTGAAAGTCAAACTGCGTGTGGACCCGTCCACTCTCATGTGCCAGGTAGGAGGTCTCCACGCTCAGGTGCTGGGTGTGCCTGGCGTGCTTGGTGATCCAGCTCAGCAGCCAGTGGTAGCTCTTATCCTTGCTGGGGACCTCCAGGGTGATCATGTAATTCCTGCGGAGGAATATCATCCCCACCTGAGCCCCTTTTCTGGCCACTGCCAACGCTGTTCCGACCCCAACTAGTCCAAATCCGGCCCCAAAGTAAGGGTTGTCCTTCAGGCCGTCCAGAAAGTCTGACAGCGGCATGTTGCTGATATCCGCACACCTCCAGTGGATTCAGACTCTATATGGTTGTTGTAACACTTTGAAGGAGCACAGACGTATAAATAAAGTGCAAACTCATCTGTACATCTGTCTGACAGCACTGACTTTCCGGAAATTGTTTTGTTACTCAAGATATATCTGCAGACCTGCTGCCTTCCTGGGAATCTAGTGACAGTTGTTGCTACTTTTTTAATGACACACTCATGTTACATATTAAATATCTCATATCCTGCTAACTTGCCTTGTTTGTCTTCGTCTTATACCGCTATGTAGAGGCTGTCGTCGTTTGTACTGCCTATAGTTTCTTAGAAAATAGTCATTTCCGGCCAGATAGAGCCTCATGTGTTTAATATGTGGTGGATGTAGTGAAGTGCAGCAGTGGCAGCGACCTCTACTACACTTCCTGTGCTTGATAAACATTCCGACTGGACATCTGGGCACAGAACATCCGTTCCGCTTTCCTGTTTTGTTATTTTGCTCGCATTCTAACATAACAACTGACCGAGATAAATATGTTTGTGGAAAATATAATTAATGCATTTTGTTGTAGACTGTACAGGGTGCTTCGGCGAAATTCACTGCCAGCAGGAACGACAAGTTTTTGGCGAGTACAATCACAAGAAGCTAACGTTAGCTCAGCTAGCGTTAGTCAATGGCGACGTTGTTAGCGAACTAACTGATGCCAGTTTATATTATAATAAAAAATTAAGAGAAATTTCGGCTTCTGCCAGCTCATATCAATGAAGAAACGCTGGCAAATAATAAGGAGTAAAGAAGATGGATGTTAAGAGCTAGCTAAGACAAACTGACTGGTTTTGATGTTCCGTTTTTCAGATAGAGAGGACTGCTGAAACCCGGGCAGTAGGTCGAAATTCAGTTTGTATGGTAAGTAACGTTAATGTTTTTATTCTGTGGCTACAACATGTAACTCACTTCGTGTGAAGGAGTGTGCATGTGTTATGTGTGTATATGTGTTTAATTACTAGTAATACTATATAGTTATAAACCTCACACCAGTGATGGAAAGTAACTACTACTTAAATACAATTTTGAGGTACTTTTACTTTACTTGAGTATTTCCATTTACTTTATACTTGCATTCCACTACATTCCAGAGGTAAATATTGTACTTTCTACTCGATGACGATTTGACACAATGGATAATATAACAAGCTTTTAAAATAACACACAACACAATAACACATTGGTAAAGATGAAACCAGCGGTTTCCAACCTTTTTGGCTTTTGACGTCTTATAAAAAGCAGTGTGTAGTCGGGGTCACATTTCACATGTCTATGAGTTGTTAACAGCTCCACCAAATAGTGATTTTTCCCTCTAAACTTCTCACATGGTTTCATTTCACTTTCCTTGCACCTTCAAGATTAGAGAAAAAGTCAAAAAACTGAAAACATTTGTGTATCAGAACTTTGTTTTTTCTTCTTTCCTCTCCCATTAATCATCTCACGACCTATTAAATTTATCTGGTGACCCTTTGAATGGGCCCGACCCCTAGGTTGGGAACCATTAGACTAAACTAGCTAACTGTATATAAAGTAGTTGAAACTAGCTCCACCTCCAGCAGCTACAACAGTAACATGCTGCTCTAACACTGATGCTTCACTATTAATAATCTAATGATGTCATATATAATAATATATCAGTCAGAGAGAACAAACCACTACTTTTACTTTAAGTACATTTTGCTGCTAATACTTATGTACTTTTATTTAAGTAGGATTTGTTATGTTCCTGTGTGCACTGGTTACAAAAAAACATGAGCATAATAAATGTTTGTCATGTCCTTATAAAATCTCTTCTCTATTTTTTCAGACACAATGGAGACAATGAAACCTAACAGTTGTGAAAAATGTGGACAGAGTTTTTCAGACAGTGGCTTGTTTGCTTCTCACGTGTGTTCAAAGAGACAGAGAGCTCCATCCAGTAAAGGACATCTGGAGAGCTACAAATGCTCTCAGTGCAGCGAGATCTTCTCCAAAACAGCTGCTCTGAAACACCACTTCAAAATCCTCCATGGCGGACGTGACCCTGAAGGCCCATTCCACTGCTCTGAGCAAGGCTGCCAGTTCAGCAACACAGATCATCAGGAATATCAAGTCCACTTGACGTCCATGCACGGCCTCACTCTTATTCCTTGCACCTTCCGGTCCTGCAAAGTGTCGTTCCTCACACGGGGTGAGATGGAGAACCACTGGAAAGGCCACATGCCTTTTGGCTGCTTTCATTGCCAGTTTATCACCCAAAATGCAAAAGAACTGAGTGACCACCTCTCAGAGCACAACCATCTGCCAACTTACACTCAAGGTAAACTGACCTACCTCTGCAAGTAGAACGTGCTCTGTACCACAAAAACCATAAACCTGCAGAAGTATGAAGTTAGATGGAGTTCAGTCTTACAGGAGCAGTAACAGATGGGAATTCAGGGACCAGGCCTGTTGTTTTATGTACACATTCAGGGCTGCAGCTGATGATTATTATCATTATCAATTCATTTCTAAATAAATGGTTTGGTCTATAAAATGTTACAAATAGTGAAAAAAATACATTTACAAGCATGGCAGAATCTACAATCTGCTTGTTTTGTCTGTCTAACAGTTCAAAACCTAAATATATTCAAATCACTGTCATATTGATATAAGAGGCTCGAACCAGAAAATGTTTATTATTAAAATGAATGTGTGAGCAAACAGTATTTTGATACAAAAAATAGTTGCCAATTAATTTTTTCTGTCTGACAAAGTAGTTTTATGTCAACAATTTTGGCTCATCTGTTCATAGGGAACAAGACTTCGCCCACGACTGTATGTACTGAGGAAATCCACCAGCCTCAAGTCTCCAGTAGGCCGAAAAGAAAACAGAAAACCAACCCAGGTTATTTGTCGTCATCAGTTGAAGATGAGAACAAGGAAGAACATGAGAGGCAAGGACATAACGTGAAAAGAGCAAGAAAAGCAGCTGTGCCACTGCCATCCAAAGGTATGTACACCAAGTTTATATATATATAAAATGATATCAAGTTATATCAAAACATACAACTGGTTTATAAGAACATTTTAATCAGAAGAATCAGTGCAAGAAACAAAAAATAATCAAGGCAACAGTAAACATCCTCCATAAATGATTTAAGGGACAATAAGATCTTGAATTAGTTACCATAAAATAAAGTAAAAATGTCACAGCCCGGCTCAAATGTAAAGCAAAGAGGAAGAAACAACACACACTTTTAACTAAAGATTCATGAATCATTGATAAAAGATGTGAAATATGTTAATAAGTAACATTACAGTGCAACACAGACAAAATATGTTTTATTCTTGTTATGGAAGGAATACTTAAACTAACCACAAGCTTTGTTTCATATATTCTTGTCTGTTAGAGTACCTTGCAGAGGGTGCAGAGCACATCTATCGTACCAACACCTGTCCCAAGTGTCGGCGCTGCTTCAAGATGCGCTCCCACCTGCAGGAGCACCTCCATTTACATTTCCCTGATCCCAGTCTCCAGTGTCCCACCTGTAAGCGTTACTTCACCAGTAAGAGTAAGCTACGCATACACAGACTCCGTGAGGCGGGTGAAAAGGTTCATCGCTGCCACTTGTGTGAATATTCTGCCGTGGAGCGGAACGCAATCCGCCGCCACCTTGTCACCGTGCACGCCGATGAGGCAGAAGATGACATCAACTATCCTTGCCCCACCTGTGGTGAAAGCTTTCGTCAGAGCAGGTTGCTTAAAGCTCACATGAAGACGCACAACATTGCGCCAGATAGCGAGCCGGTGGCCTGCTTCCACGAGGGTTGTTCTTTCCAGAGTTCTTTGCGCAAGGAGCTTCTTAGACACGCCGCCGAAGCGCACGGGGTCAAGGCCGTAGAATGCAGACATCACGCCTGCGGTGCCGTCTTTCCAAACGAGAAGGACATGGAGGCTCATTATCGGACGCACCTCGCCTACCACTGCTCGCTGTGTGATTTCTCTTGCTCCAATAAGACCGTCTTCCTCCAGCACCAGCGGCACGGCCACCCAGGAAATGAGAAGCTCTCCTGCGACTTTTGTGCTTTTGTTACATTTAACCCCGTGGAGTTCGAACAGCACATCGGACACTTACACGCCAACGAGAAGATCCATCGCTGTTCTCAGTGCAGCTATGTGACCTCACATAAACGTGGCTTGAAGAGACACATGCTGATGCACAGCGGTGAGGATGAAATAGTATTTTTAAAATGTTCTAATTGTTTTCCAGCATCTTCAATCTTTATGTTTGTTGTTTGGGTCATTTTTTTTTTTTTTTAAAGGTGAGAAGCCCCACAAGTGCAGCATCTGTGACTTCAGGTGCCGAGATGAGTCCTACCTCTCTAAACATATGCTCACTCACTCTGATGACAAGAACTTCATGTGTGCTGAATGTGGATACGTCACTAAATGGAAACACTATCTCAACGTCCATATGAGGAAACATGCTGGAGACCTCAGGTAGAGTCGTAGATTCACGGTATTGTTGGGGCACCACTGGGTACAAACAGAGCTATAAAAAAAATAATGATGTTTTTTCTGCGATGTACTGCATGCTGTAATCTAGTAGAATTTGACCTAAAGCCCACCTTCACCCTTGGTTCACCCATAGAGGTTATTTCACTTATTTAGCCTGATTACAGTTCTCCTTGACTCCCCTGTTACTTTTGTTCTACCTGAGAAGTCTCTAACATGTTTGTTTGTAATCATGCATTTGCACGTGCATGACTGCTACCCTTTGTAGTGTTAGTTGTCCACACTATGCTAACACTATGCTATCTTGGTTAAGGGCAGTTTATCACAATGTTAAGTAATGCCAACAGCAGACCCTGAACAAAAGACAGTAACAATTACAGAGTTTTTTTGAAAGGAAACAAATCTACTATGGAGCTGCTGTCACTTTTACTGCCATAATCTTAACGTATGATTGCTTACTGGAGTGTCACCATGTTCCCAGTTCCCAAGTAAGATATTCCAGTGTCTGCCAGGGGTGATTCCGTCCTGGTCTGCCGTCAAATGCCTGTAATTAATCCTCAAGTATTTAAACGATGCTGCTTGTTTACGCATAAACATTGGTAAAATGCAAGTATAGAAGGGGTGCAGTTATATGCACATGACATAGGTGCAGGGCTATTAAAAGACAGCGTCAATTAAAAAAGAGCACACTTACTCCAACAATTTTATTTTTTGTTCAAATGGACAACGTTTTGATCCAAGTCGGATAATCGTCAGGTTAAAAACTCAAGTATATCAGGAGCCTTAGTGACATCATGTAATGCATATCTCCACCCAACCTCAATGTGAACAGAGGCCTGTCAGCCGGAACCATTGAAAACACCTGTGGACGTGAGCGGGATTTTAAGTGGTGTTTTTGTATACAAATGAGAGGTGGCTACAGATAAATATAGCCAGATTTGAATTCCTTTTTGCTAGATGCTAAGTGAATTTAGCGGTTTTAGCATCTGCCAGAGTGGGTTCATCTACTTTTTAGTTTCAAGTTACAGTATGTCCCTTGTTGCTGGAAATAGCATGTGATAATCACTTAGAATGAAAGATCTGAAGTAAATCTTCTGTTTTAACTTAGAGATGGTGATCCAGTATCCTATATACACTAATGTTCTTATGACTAAACTTCCTGTCTCCTGTCCTAGGTACCAGTGTGATCAGTGCCCGTATCGCTGTCACCGCATGGACCAGCTCAACAGCCACAAACTACGACATCAGGCTAAATCACTCATGTGTGAGATCTGTGCTTATGCCTGCAAGCGCAAATATGAGCTTCGCAATCACATGTTGTCCAAACACTCCGGAGAAGGGAAACAGCCGTCTGTGTATAAGTGCAAATACTGTACGTACACTACCTGCTACCGACAAGCCCTTCAAAACCATGAGAACTGCAAACATACCAAGCTGAAAGAGTTTCGTTGTGCACTTTGCTTCTATTCCTCATTCAGTAGCATCAGCCTCTTCCTGCACAAGAGGAAAGCTCATGGGTACGTACCTGGGGACAAAGCGTGGCTAGAGAACTACGCTGCAAAAGAGAAGGAGAGGAACTCCACTGAGTTCTTGCAGGGTTTCTACAATAAGTCCTCGATAGGTAATGAGCCGTCTGAACAACTTACCGAAGGACCTCCACCATCTCAATGTGATCTCCCTGGCTCAGCAGATCACAGTGGCAGCAAGGAAACCGTAACTGGCTCACAAGCTGTTGATTCAGTGAATGTTTTTGATGTTGTGTGTCAAGAGGTTGGTAATGAAGGTATTTCAGACAGTCCACCTGGGAGCAGTCCCGAGGAGTACTGCACTCTTGTTTTAACTGCACTATCAACCACTGACTATGAAACCCCATCTTTTCAAAACGAGGAGGAAAATTCTCCGAGTGCATCCACTTTAAATTGCAATGAGTCTGATACGCCACAAGAAAAGGCAGACTTCTCTATATCTACAAGGTCATCAGAGGAAGACAATGTAGCCATAGCCGACGAAGAGAGTGAACAAAGTGACTTGGATGACAACTACGAGTCTCTAAATAATACAAGCCAACCAACCGAGCCTGAGAAGAGTCAGACTGAGACACCAGAGGTGGAGAATGATTGTGGAACAGTCATTTCAACTTTCCCACCTGAGCAAAATCAGCCGTTAGAATCCGAAGTCCATCTGAAAGCTATGAAGAAGCACGACAAGGACCAAGCCGAAGCCATGGTTTTGGAGGGACGGGTGCAGATGCTCGTGGTGCCAACTAAAGACGTTTACCGCTGTGACAAGTGCTCTTATGTAACCAAAAAGGAAACGGCTTTGAAGTACCACTGCCGGTCTTTGTGCCACGGTAGAATACAGGGACACAAGTGCCAGGCCTGTGGTGCACAGTTCAAACAGAGGCGAGGCCTTGATAGCCACCTTGCAAAAAAGTGCCCAGCACTTCCACGAAAAACAAGGACTTTTGTCGGTCTTTCAGCTACACGTCTGGCTACAGATGAAAACTCTACTGTGGGTCAAGAAGCTTCCAAACAACTGGACGAGGGAATTAATTCAGATCAGACAAAACATCTCTCTCCTCAAAATAGGATTTCCACAGATTCAAATGATCAGGATTTTCATCAGCTTGTTAATAGTGCCTCTACATCTAGTGAATCAGGACATCAGCAATGCAACATTCAGACAAAAAAGCTTTCCGATAACGAACAAACAGATGTTCCACTACTGAAAAACTCCTTTTACACTAAAGAAGATGGGAAATTTAAATGCAAGCTCTGCAATTTTTCATCAGTTAAGCTCACAACAGTTGATCGACACACTTCGACCTGCCGGAAAAAAAATCTAATCCTTTCAGAAGTGGATGACGAGTGTGGTGATGAGTCAGTCAAAGAAAAAGAAGATGTGGTGGAGGAGCCTGAGAAAGTTTCTAAGAAATGTCAGATTTTCTCTTGTCCAAGCTGTGCATTTAAGTGCAATCAGAGAAGAGCATTAGACCGCCATGAAAAGAGAGGCTGCTTGAAACCAGATGAGGTCCAATGCACCATGTGTTCATTTGTTGCCAAATCTAAAACGTCTTTGTCACGTCACGTTCTGTATGTCCATGACAAAAAAAAGTTTGGCGTCGCTAAAGCTAAGCGTTTAAATTGCCAGCAATGCACTTTCACCTGTAAGCAAGAACGATGCATGACGCAACATGTCGCGCTCAAACACAAAGGTGCGAGGCCTCACCGTTGCCGTTACTGTCCTTTCAGCACCACCAGGCGCTATCGCTTGGAGGAGCACGAGTCTCTTCACACAGGAGTCGGTCGTCACAGCTGCAATATGTGCAACAAGACGTTTGGGGCTGTGACCAAACTGCGTCAACACAAGACGCGCATCCACGACAAACAGCCTACTCACCTCTGCTCGCTCTGCGACTTCAGCGGCTACACGCTTGACGACATAAGACGACACAATCTCAGATGCCACACCGGAGAGCTGCATCACGCCTGCACTCATTGCGAGGCTCGCTTTAGTTCAGAAGTTGCTCTAAGAAACCACTGCAAACGTGTGCACCAGCTGCAGGTCTGTTTCTCATGCAAGCAGTGTGACTATACGTGCAGCAGCGAGGCCACACTGAAGACCCACCAACAGACTAAGCACCCACAAGTAAAGTGTACCACCTGCCAGGAGTCTTTTGAGACAGTGGAAAACCTTGAGATTCACCAGAGAATCCACCTGGCACATCAGTGTCAGCTGTGCCCGTTTGCTACCAAAACAAGGCAGCTATTAGCGCAACACCTTCTGAATGAACATGAGGAAGGATCTCCACAGGACAAGCCTCTCAAGTGCAGCAGCTGCCAGTTTTCTTGTCAGCATCAGCTGGTGTTGGAGCAGCACCTCCGTTCACATGGAGGCAAACGTCTGTACAAATGCACAGACTGCAAATATTCAACCCGGAACAAGCAGAAGATCACATGGCACATCCGAATACACACCGGGGAGAAGCCGTACAGCTGTGAGCAGTGTAGTTACACCTGCACTGATCCCTCTAGGTTGAAGGTAAGCTCAAAGTTTATAGGACAAGTTTAATATTTGTTAGAAAAAACCTCAATCAAGCTTTTTTTTAAAAGTGCTGTTTTAGATGAAAAACCTGTAAAACTTACATTTTGTTCAAACACAATCCAAGAATCATCTTAATTTAGTGTTTTATCCCTGTAACAACTGCTTGAGGTGAAGAGGAACATCAAGCCTCAGACTCATGGACTTACTCTGTGTTCTATTATCATTTCTATCACAGCTTCATATGAGGGTTCACCAAGAAGAGAAGAAGTACCTTTGTCCGGAGTGCGGCTACAAATGCAAGTGGGCGACTCAGCTGAAGTATCACATGACCAAGCACACAGGTATCAACAGGATATAAAAGTTCATGATTATACTTGTGTACTTTTTAAGATTAGGAACAACCTGATAAATTATTTTTTGGGTTTGAATACCTGGATCTGCCTCGCTCAGTGACATTTTTCTGTAGAAACTGCTGTCATGGTGTTAATGTGAGGCAGGGTATCTCTGTACTTGATTTAAATGCATAGCTAAACCTTCCTAGATAAGTAACATCATTTATTTTTATGGCATATTTTACAATTTTTTGAAGCAATTATCTGATTTTGGTTTTGTAAGTATAGTTTACAGATTGGATGTTAAGAAATGTACACTGCTGAAGATTAAAGATGTATTTGCCGTCACAGGGGAGAAGCCATACGCCTGTGAAGAGTGTGACTACCGCACCAACAGAGCAGATGCCCTCCGTGCCCACCGGGACACACAGCACTGCGACATGCGCCCTTACATCTGTGAGAAATGCGGCAAAGCCTTCAAGACTAGTTTTATACTGAAAACCCACCAGCGGCAACACAGCGACGATCGGCCGTACACGTGCGGCTTGTGTCACAAGGCCTTCCGGTGGCCGGCGGGCCTCAGACATCACTATCTCTCTCACACTAAGCAGCAGCCTTTCTGCTGTCGTCACTGCTCCTACAGAGCCAAACAGAAGTTCCAGGTGGTCAAGCATTTGCAGAGGCACCACCCGGAGATGTCGGTAGAGCAGGGGGTAGTGAGGGACTCTGAAGCTGTCAGCCTGACCCTGAAGGAGGCCTTGCAGGGAACGCTGGATGAGAGAGCAGCTGAGGTGGAGGAGGAGGAGGAGGAGGAAGGAACAGCTGAAGAGGCACAGAAAGTAGGTCAAGAGGTTGCACAAAGAGGAGAAGATGGTTAGATAAAACAGTGAAGAGTAAGCACAATAGAAATGCAGTGATTTTGAAGCCTGTCAACGTTTATATTTCTCCCACTTGATATTATAATATTGAAAAGTTTTGGATTCATTTTCCTCGAAACAGGTCCGAGAAGGTATTAAAAAGTCTTAATTACTGCAGGAAAGTTAAAATATTTTTGCAAAAACTGAAATGAATGAATCATTTCTCATTGGTTAATCCATCCGTCCATTTTCTGCAGCTTGTCAGGGTCCAGGTCACTTTAATTTAATTAATTATATCACTGAGAGTTATTGTTATACACTGCTGGGAAGTGTGATGTAATGTGTTGTTCTAGGCCTTATCGCCTGGTTTTCTGTCATATTTTAATTTCATACATAAATGAATACATAAATGAACAATGAATAAGTGAGAAATATATGTGAATTCTTTTTATTCAATGGCGTTCAACCATTTAGAAAAAAGTATTGCATGTATTTACAAGCTCATATACACATACTGTACATTGTACACACATACTTTGTGGCATTTGTCCGTTAGTAAATAGAAATAACTCTTTCAAGCAGGCACTTCTCAGCTTTAATTGTGGATTAAACCGACATGATGCAAAGCTTTGAGTATTTCAATGGTTTATAATAGAGATGTTTGGCTTTTTTTTCACGTTCCATCGTGACCATACACTTTCAATACTGTTACTTACCATTTACAGTACATTTGAAGGCAAACTGGGGTATATTTAGACATTCTAGACATGCAGCATTAAATTCCTTCATTTCAAGCCAAAGAAAGTTGCAAAGCTTTCAGGATTTTTTTAATCCATAAAAGGTTGAGTTGTAGTATTGCACATATTAAACATAATAATACTGATAAATGTGAGCAGGCATCATACCGAGCTTGAATTTTTCATAGTACTGCATGCGCTCTTGTCTCTAGTTCTTTGTTAAATTAATAGATTTGGTCATAAAAGAGATGCATCAAACCTAATCTATCACTGAGTTGTAAGTTTTCAGCTCCCCTGGAAAAAAAAAATCAGACACAGAGTCCTCTTTGTTAGGGTGAAAACTGCTGGAAATCAAATGACTGAGTGTCTTTCTGACATTTTTCCTGCCCATTGCTATTAGACCAACGTAAGAAAGGAGGGAAAATATTAAATATGACACCATAACTTGGCCTGGCACTTGCTGAATATTAGATAAAAGTACTGGAACATGCTGTTCTCGTCTCTCAGGTTTCGGGTTTATGGAAACGTTGGACCGACGACAACCTCCGGCTTCATATACTCAGATTTAACTTCTTCATGTGAGCTCTGAGATGGTGATATTGATGAAGAGTGAAGAGGGAGGGATAGCTGTTCCATCTTTAGAAAGCAGATGTATGTGACGGTATCCTGGAAAGAAGAAGATTTGGATTAAAAAAAACATTCATACTAAGTGGTTAAGTGATTTACTGGCTGTATGTAGACTTTCCTCACCTGTTTGGATGCATGTAAACGGGAGAGTGAACTGTCCAATGAAGTCATTTCTGGACGCCTTGTCGTAGTCCTCCACCACAAAGCGAACCAGGGCCAGCTCAGGCGTGTGGATGACGAAATTGAGAATTTCATTCCACTCTGGGTTAAAACCTGCAGGTAGAGGGCAGCAGAGGAGTGATTATGGCCGACTGGGATGTGATTTTATTCATTTCTTTTTAAATACTTTACACAGTTATTGTTTTCTGGCTCTAATATCAAAACCATATATGTGCAAATGAACTAAACTTATCTTCAAATAACAGAGCTAAACCATCTCTCACCATTGTTGTTAATGTGACTGGTCTCTTCTTTGGCCTGGTCCTGTGGAGCTCCATAGATCTCCACTCTGACCAGCGGGTCTACAATAGAGCCCTCTTTCTGATTTACCTTCGGTAGCTGCTGCCCACTTATCACCTGATAAACACACATACAATATACGGATATTAGATACTCAAACCAGATGGCTTAACTTGCCTATATTGTACGTATTTATTCTGTGTTTTAAACATTAACATTAGTAAACCACAGTCAATTTAGACTTTTAATTTAGTTTTAAACCTTTATGGATAAGCGGAGTGGTTTGTAGTCTTGGCGTTCCTCAGGTTTCTCCGGACTGAACTGTGTGTTGCCGTCTCTCATGAAGTCAGGTTTGAGGACGTAGCCGCAGCAGCCGTTCTGCTTGAAGAGCCCATCGTTCAGATCCATTTCCAGACCAGCTGTCTGGAAGTTCAGAGCCACTTCGGGGAAAGAGTTAGAGGAGAAATAATGCAATTAACTTTTTTTATATCTTATTTTGGCTGTATCACGTGATCTTGCCAGACACTAAGACATCTATTTAGCTTTCTAGGATCATGTGAGAAGACTGTCTTTAATCCAAAACAGACAGCACCACTTTGTGCTCTTGTGACAGGAAGCATCTGTCCTGTCAAACTCAAAATCCAGCTTCAGGAGGAATGTTCTGTTGCAGACCCTGACCTCTGACCTCCCTGTAAGAGGAGGTTGTGGTGGCAGTGAGAGCATCTAGTATAGTGTCACAAATTAGCTGTTAGCATGTGAGAACCTAATTTGTGTTATTTTGATGTTTAAACCGCGTTTGCAGGATTATGTGCTTCTCTATGGGTTGAGAAATTCCACAGCCAGCTGGGCTTATGAAACCTTCTCAAAACCCTTTAGCCAATTTAAAAATTGCAGCGCGACATATGCTCGGAGTTTGTTTGCGGTAGCGGCAACAGCACTGTTTTATGTTTTAGTTATTTGTAACAGTCGCTACTCATATTTAAACTGTGCCAATTGACTGAACTGACAGTCCGTTATCATGCTCAGATTTCTTAGGATCGAGTCGCTTGGCTTCATCATCATGTATTATCATCAGCAGCAGCAGCATTAATAAAGAATCTGATCTTGATAACACTAAGTTTGAAGGTTGGAGTGACAGTGGAGATATGTTGTTTGACCAGCAGAGGGCGGTCATCTCCTCACCTATCTGGCAGCCGACGTTCCACATGTCCTGGGGGTTATAGTTCGAGGAGTCGGTCCTCAGGCCACCGGGGTAAATCCTGCTCAGCTGCTTTGTGTTGTACTGCACAAAGTCTGTCCCTGAAGAAGAGCAGAGAAATCTACCGGTTCCTCTATAGATAATACTGACACGGCTGCTTCACGGTTTAAACATAAAACAAGTAAATTATTTTACCTAAGGAATATGACATCCGTGGATGAGAACTAGTGAGCGTGAGAGAATATTGGACAAAAGTATATCTGCGTATAAAGATCAAAGTAAGTATTCATGATACCTGTTTCCTTGACAAGCCTCTTGGCCTTGGACTCAGAGAATGAAGACATTTCATAGCACTTGGCGTGCGAGCGAGCATGCTCAAAGCCATGGAAATGTACGCTCTTGCAGTAAACCACTAAGTCTGATAGCTCCCTGGAGAGTTTGGACTTGGATTTCTGAAGAATGAGAGAATTAAATGCCAACTGAAAATGCACACAATGAGGAAAAAGTCGGTCAAAGAACAAACCACGGCCCTGTCACTAGAGGCCTTGTGGTAAGAAAAAACATCCGTGTGAAATGATAAGAAATCCCTCTCTCTGCCTCATCAACACTAAGTAAAACACTAAAGCCACATATGCTTTAGATAATCTGTCCACTGTCCAGCAGGGAAATGCTGTGTTTGTGCTGCATTAGGCAGGTCATTTATTAATTTAAGAACTTGATACTTTTATTGTGAATAAAACACTGCAACCAGTTAAATAAGGAACATAGAATCAGATCGAGAAACAAACCTGTTCCCACAGCTAAGAAGAAGCACATTGGCTGCTATTTTCTCTCTCACCTCACTATCTCCTTTGTCCCATATCTGTCTTCTTTTAAATATCCTTGTTTCCTGTTTGTTTGTATTATCTCCTTTCTTTTTCTTTTGTCTCGCCTCGCTGTCTCTCATGTCCCAACCCAGTTTCCTGTCTCTCTTTTTTTTATCAGTCTCCATTCAGTCCTGTCTCGCTTCATTTCCCGACACTGTCTTCTGTCTTTCTTCACTTCCACTACGAAGTCAAATGACGCTAAAAGGAATAAAATCTCAGGAGACAGCAAGTGATCTTAGATGTTATAGACGGATCACTAGTAATCAGGTACTTTCTACCTTCTCATTTTGGTTTAAACATTCAGCAGGTAGGTCTTCTGCAGACGGGCTTTCAGCGTCACCGTTGGCCATCTCGTCCTCATCGCTGACGTCATCTGTCAGGGTTTCGTCGAGACAGTCCTCTAGACCGCCAATCTTCTTGGCTTTAAGCAAAATTTTTCCCTTCAGTTCCTGTAAATAAGGAAGTCCAAATGATAGCATTGAAATTTAAGTTACATAACAAAATCCATGTTGATCCAAATGTCAGAAGAGAAATTCAGACTACTCATGAAGATAGTTCATCTTCCTGCACTTTGCTGTCTCTTAACTAAATGCAACAATACACTGCTATTTAATTGGCAGAATCCCCAGTGGAATACCACATAGCATTTATCTGCCTTTAATTGAAGTTAGCATTGATTGTTTCTTGTGCTCTAATGGAAAAGAGTTTTAAAGTTGTTGCTGTTGCTTTTAGGATCAGTGAAAGATGGATGAAGAGGCACAGACAGACCATTAATCCTTAAAAATGCCTTTGAATTGTTAATGATACCCAAGTTTCCATAAAAGAAGGATATTCAGCAGTCAGAAAATGTTCAATAGACTGAATGTGTACAGAAGCTTCATATTAGATTTTATTATTAGTCAACCCAGGTCCTGATAATAATACATGTACAAAGTCCAGCTGAGATTTTAATTTATTTTTTTAATAAGTTTTGCAGGTATTATTGAACAAACTGAAATACTGATCAGATGATGGCGCTGGAAGGAACATTAAAGGATCACCAAAGTTATTACATTTCATCCTCTGGGAGCCATGAATGTCTGTACCAGATTTCATGACAATCCATTCAATGGCGCTCAAGATAATTCCAGACACAAATATGAGCCTCATGGTGGCACTAAATGAGAGATCAGAGAATCACCAAAGTAAGTAGAGATCATTCTCTCAGGACCATGAGTACATTTCATGTCAATCCATCCAATAAGAGATACTTCAGTCTGGACCAAATTGGTGGACCAACCAACCAACAGACTGACACTGAGCCGTCTATAAAGCCATGCTGCTAGCATGGTAGAAAAAAAAATGACTGGATGAGGTTTTAACTACTGTATAGCCATCAAATGTAACATTATGCTTTCTTACACAAATGGCAAATAATGCGCTGAGGTCCGATAATTCACTTAGGCCTTTTGATGTCCATTGTTAATCCTTTTTTGGCCATGCTAGCTGTGCAGCTCTAGGGATGACAATGCTGGTTGGTCTGTCAGTCAGTCTACCATTTTGGTTCAGAGTAAAGTATATCAACAACTACAGGACCGCCATGAAAGATTGTCCAGACATTCATGGTCCCGAGAGGATTAATCCTAATGACTTTGACGATCCTCTGACTTTTCATCTATTGCCACCAGCAGGTCGATATTTGTGGTTCAGAGTGACAGTCACACCAACCGGATGCAATTTGGTGCAGACATTCATGGTCTTTGAAACTTTTGATCTGGCGTCATCATCAGGTCAAAACTGCAATTTGTCCAATATTTTGGTTTATCTATATAACAATTTGGTTTTATTTGCAATGAGCATTACAGCCTCATAGATTAGTTAAGAGTGACTGTAGACTCTTAGTTCTGTTTTCTGACAAAACACTGGAAATTACAAATAACTCGATTTCAAGGCCCATTTTAAAGAAAAAATGTCAAATATATAACAAATTATCGAATGTGATTCCACTAAAGGTTACTGAATTTGAAGCATTTGTGCTGCTTTGTAAGAATCTCATAATAGGATAGAATGAAAACAATAAAACAAAACCAAAAGTAACTAAGTCGGGGTCTAACCTCTGGAGAGGGGAGCTGTTGAGGGACCTGCCCATCCAGCAGGGTGGTTAATAACGTGTCACCAAGGATTTGGCTAAGGTGCTGAGCCATTATAGTCTGCTGCTCCATGCCACAGTGATTCTCGAGAGACAGGATGACTGGGAAGTCAGAAGCCTATCAAACAGGAAGGAAAAACACAATACTCTTAAAAAGAACAAGTGGATATTAAAGCTTATCTGACTGACCTGATTTATATTGAAATCCTGTCATCAGCCCTAGCAAACACAGTAGCCAACGTCATTACAAATGTTGTAAGTTTGGCATGAGCACGAGTTTCCACAGTCCTCAAGTTCCTCCATCATATCTTCCGAAAATTGAGTAGGAAAGTTTGAGCAGGATAGCACAGAGAACTGGAGACACATAAGAAGTTCCTGGTGGTTTTCCATGTAGGTCAGTCAGCAGGGGTACATTTGATTCCAGGGGCAGGGCAGGTTACCAACTGCTCCATCTGGGCTTTACACTTTTCTAAGCACACACATGCAAAGACAGTCAGCCTCGTGCAAGTGATTCATAGCAGAGTTTGGGGGCTTGATGTTCAAAGGCTTTGTTCACTGAATACCCAAAACACATTGTCTCAATCAGCTCTGGTCTAACTAGCCATGCAGATAGGTTTGGCTTTCATTTGTGGTGCTCACAGCATTTCAGAGTGTCGACAGCAACATCTATTTTCAGTAACTGTGTCCCTGTTATCCTGGATCAACCACAGAGCACGCTGTCAACAGTTTTTATAAGTATTATTTCTTCTGTTCCACTGTAAAACGTTCACAGTGGGGTTTGAAGATTATCCAGAGTATTCTTGAAAGACACGTTGTAATTCAAGAGTATACTTTGTGTTATTTGGGCAAATTGACCCTTTAAAGAGCAGTTTGAAGTCCCACCTTGAAGGCATATTCTTTGACTGTTGAAATGACATCTTTGAAGAGGATCTTTGAGGTCCAAGTGTGACCGTGATACACAACAGGTTCCCCATCGCTGCCGTCCCAGCAGTCCACCTCTACACAACGGCAACCTCTCTTCAGAGCCCTATACACACACACACACACACACACACACACATACGCAACATGAACAAATGTCAGTTTACCTAAACCTAAATATTATATGAATTAAAATTGCTTTATTGAACGTATTATATATGTCATGTTTTATTATTTTTTGTTGTTGTTGTTTTTTATTGTGTAGTTTTCTTTACAGCTATGACATAATGGACATTTTTCATTTTTATACACTGGAAAAATTGCACAGCCCGCCAACACATCAAGCCTATATACACTTTAACCTTATGTGTAATTATAATTTAACATATTTAATATATTATAATATACTGATTGTACTATTATGTTTATATATTTTATTTATTTTTTATCTGTTTTGAAGTCTTTCCCAGATTTTTTCAGCTTAAACTCAGCTCACATTTTATTGCCCTATATATAAAAATCATTTTTTGTATTCCAGGCATATAAAAACACTGACTACGAATAAATCATCTTGTGTGTAGTGTGTCCAGCAGCTCTCACTTGATGTATGCCTCCAGGCTGCTCTGCCCTCGGAGCTGGTCCTCCATGAGGTAGGTGTTGTGCGAGGAGGAGATGAAGTAGTGGCTGAGCGGCTGGCTCATGTCCTGGTGAAGATGCACATGCTCGGGTTTAAATATGGAGCCCTCCTGGGAGCACAGGTACATCTGGAAGCCATCTAGAGACATGGCGCCTTGTGTCTTGGCTGCACAGAGGGGATGATACAGATAAAGTTGGCACAGGAGCACAATCCAGCTTTATTTAGTCGTAAAAAAGTTTGAAAGTCATTCAAATAATAAATTTGCAAAAACTCTGGATAAAACTCTATTTTACGTCAGCATTTGCGGATCAACAGGGAGTATAGCTCACATGGAATAAGTCTTCGCAGAGGTGTCTACACACTCAAATTATGTGCCTCTGGGGATGGTGAGGTCCGTCTGTCTGTTGGTCCACCACTTTGGTCTAAATATAGACTAAATATAATAACTCAACAACTATTGGATTTTTTACTATTTAATTTTGGACATTCATGGACCCCAAAGGATGAATCTTAATGACTTTGGTGATCCCCTGACTTTCTCCCCGACGGCGCCGCAGGGAGGCTTTGAATGAAATATTTCGACAACTATTGGGTGGATTGCTATGCAATTTGCTGCAGTTATTCAAGATCCTGAGAGGATAAATTCTAATAATGTTGTTGATCATTTGAATTTTCATTTTTTCATCAACTTCAACTGTACTTTGTGTTGAAATGTTAGCATGTTAATATGCTAAACTAAGATATGAACCTGGTAAATATCTCCTGCTAAACATCAGCATTGTCACTGTTAGCATGTTAGCACACTTGCACGCTTAAGTGCAGCCTCATAGAGCAGCTAGTGTGGCTGTAGATTCTTATTCTTGTTTGTCTGAAAGTACGAAGAAACAAACATCAGCACACAAGTCTTTTTCTTGTCACTATATGCACTGATATCCTATGATAATTTTTAATTTAGAATCAAATGCTCTGTTAATCGAAAGTCCTCAAAATTGTAAAAATGCACACCTGATTTTGCAACAGGTGCATCGAAGGAAAGTGAGAAAAGCTCACGTGCACTGCTGCAGATATTTGTGCTGGAATATTTAGTTCAGTTAGATGCAAAAGATATCAGACATGAGATAGAAGGTCGACCTACACACCCTCAGTCATTCAGTGCAAAGCTTTTTCAAGCAAATACTTCTGATCTAGTTTGAAGGTTCATCTTTGACCTTGGAAATAGCAATTTTCACAATAAAAATTATCACAAGGTCCGTTTACTTGGTTTTATTTACTTAACTAATGAAGGCCATGAGATATGGCTAAAATAAAAACCAGGTATGTGGACCATGTGATGGTTTTTTTGTCAAACTTTCTTATCTAAATGTAAATGTACTTACATCGGTCACAGAAGTCTTTACCTGTTTCAGATGGTTCATAGCGGTCGATCAGCTCCTGGGCATGCTCTGCGCTGCTCTCTTCCTCGTGTTGCTCTATCTTCAGGAAGTTCTCCAGCTCCTCCAACATTAACTTCTCTCCATCTCCAGAGTAATCCTGGAACACCTTCCACACTTCATCCCTCTGAGTCAGCATCTTATAGAAGTGGACAAACTCCTCGATTTCCAGAGAGTCACTCTCTGACTTGTCAGCCATCTGCGGACAAAAAGGAAGAGTTTTGTATTTGTTGCATTGTTTTAAAAAGAAATATGTCAGTGTTTTACATATGTTTGGTCTTATACACATTGTCTGAGAAACGTACAAAATTAAGCTAAACCTTCCTCTGTCCAACAACCTAACCAGCCAAAGAAAACTCCAGTAAGGACAGTAGGAGGTCTAATGGTCAGTGAGACTGTGCCATGAGCATACAGTCACAGGTTCAGTCCCTGCAGCAGCTAAAACTCAATGAAAGCTCATTCACATGATGAAAATGTGCAAAATTGACACTCCAATTGCCACCTGTTGTAGCAAAATCTTACCGTGAAGAGATGCAGAGCGTGTTCCTCATTCATCTCTACGTTCATCATCTTCAACAGTTTCCGCGCTTCCTTGAAATTCATCTTCCCATCTTTGTTTTTGTCGGCCTTCTGAAACCAGTCACAGACCCACCTGATAGGATGCTGAGGGAAACTCCAGCTCAGATTTCAAGATTGTATTTTTTTGTTTGTTTGTTTTTTGTCCTTTACCTAGCTTCCTCACCATACTAATCTATTGACACCATACTTAAATACAATAGTTAGTCTGACTGTTCTGACTGTCTTTTATAAATAGAAAGAGGTAGTCATTTGTATTTATGTTCCATAATCTCCATATTGTTTCATTTGTGGATTATGCATCTTAATCTTGAATTTGAACTCAGTCAATTAGTTTAATTCCGCCAATAAAACAATTCTGCTCTTGAAATACTATGTTTGCAACCTCTAATCCTTTAAGGACAGAATTGTTTATACTTGTAACCAGACTATTTGGAGTTTAGTTCATAAAAGACAAGGGATGAGCCAGTATTTGATATCAGCCAACATAAAATACCGGGCTTAACGATGATCTACAACAGTAAAAAGATACTGGTCCAGCCTCTCTTTCTCATCCATCGTTTGAGCCTTGTGAATCAGCTTGCGCACTCCCTGGATCCAGGCCTGCGCCTCCTCCGGGGACTCGGCAACGAGGTCCAAGTTGCCTTGGCGACCGTGAAACACCAAAGTGAAGCAGAGGTCGGCGGGGAACTCCTCAGCAATGCTCAGCAGGACCTCCGACTGGTGGCCTTCACGCACCGCCTCCACCTCAGTCACTGAGACTGGGACGTGATCAGAGTGTGGTTAGAGAAACAGTTCAGTGTTTGGAGAATTAAACTACTAATGCATTTCATATGCTTCTAGCTCAACTCATGAGTGTTTTTATTACTTTGTACTTGTTTGTCTGGTGATCATTTGTTAAACAGTTACTCTCACAAGTACATGTCAGTTTGTAACAAATCTTGATTTAGACTTAATTATTATTGGATTGTAGTCCCATTTTTGTATTTTGTATTTCTACTAACCATTTTTTATTTCTAGGAACTATTACTGCTGTGATGAATGATTTGTGGCTACACCATGGCTGGATCAAACCACTACGGGGGCCTGGGGCACAAATATGTTGGGCCCTGTTGACCCCCACTGTACATAGCAGCATCATTATTTTCCAAGACTCCTATGCTGGACTAATTCTACCTGCCCCGGGTTTTCTATGTTGCAAGTATTTTGAAGAAATTTTATAAAATTGCCTCAAAGATCAAACACTTTGATAAAACACAACTTTATTAAGGAATATGCACCATGTGAGCACAATATAGACTACAATAATTAAGGTCCTGAGACTAGCAGGATTTCCTCTACGTAACAAAAGCCACAAGAAAAACACATTTTTAATTGATCAAGTATAACCAGTTGATATCAGGTGAACCTTGGGCTTTTGGGGCCTTTGGGTGCCTGGGGCCCCGGGGCAGTTGTCAGCTTTTCCTGTTTGGTAGTCTTGTGCTAAGGTGAGCTTCCTAAGAGGGTAACTTGACTCTTTGGTTTAAGTTATTTGCTTTCTTCCTAAAAGTCAGATGAGAAGATTAATACTACTCTCATGTCTATATGGTAGTCAGCGCCAGCAGCCTGTTAGCTTAGCTAAACATAAAAACTGGAAACAGCTAGCATGGCTCAGTCCAAAGGTAACAAGATCTGCTTGGCCAAGGCACGTTTATTTATGTAGTATAATTCATACAGTTAGGGCAGTTTCAAAGTGCATTACAAGTATTTTAAAGAAAAAAAACTTTAAAAGAGAGAGAAGCCACTACACTTCACACTTCAGTTTTTATACAGATTAAAGAAACAAGATATAAGGTACTAGTAAGTAGATTTTGTTTCCTTTGGACAGAACCATGCTGGCTGTTTCCTCTGTTTGCAGACTTTATGCTAAGCTAAGCTAACTGAGCCGCTGGCGCTAGCTTCATATTTACTGCACAGAATAGACAGCGGTATCAATCTCCTCATCTAACTCTCTGCAAGAAAGTGAATAAACATATTTCCTAAAATGTCAAGTTATTCCTTTAAAGAGTACTTTACATTAATTAACTGATTATGTTTAGTTTTAGGTTAGATATGGTTAAAGTTGGGGCCCAATCCTAGTAATGAAAACAGAGTTCGTATGCAGCCTCAGAGGAAATACTACACATTTTAACTTCTGACTTGACGCCACAGTTTCAAGGAAGGTCATTTAAGTACAACAACAGTTAATGTGTCACTACAGTCGTGTGCGTGCGGAGACATATGCACACACACATCTGTACTTACAAGTGGAGTGGCTTCTCCCCGCCCATCTGGACTTGTGCCGGATAGTCAGGCCATCCTCCAGAAGTCGGAAATTCCGTTGCTTCTTCCACGAACGTGACCTGACCTTCCTCAGAGTCGACCCCGCCAACATCACCTTGACATCTGGGTCGTCTTGAATGCCTGCGCAGAGTCACATAAAAAAAAATCAAAGGTTATAATCAAGATTAGATTAGATACTAAACCATCAGAACTGGCACGCCTGGGAAAGGACTCTACACCTATGGATTCAAACATAATCAGATCAACTTCTATTAGACCATAAATCTTAAAACAAACTTACAAATGCATTAAGATTTCTCTATCTTAAGTCAGAGTGAATAACATTTACTCACGTGAACCTTCAGAATCCATTTCTATCCTTGAATCATGCCAATGGAAATTTGCTGCTGAAAAGAAGCAGATGTTAGTGGACTGACCCAGATGCTTCTTTCTCTGTTATCCAAACAAAACACATTTTTGCAAAAGCTTTAAGTTCATTTGTATTCAGGTAGTTTATGAACACTCGTAAACTACCTGAATACAGATTATCACAAGATAGTACTAATCTACACTTATCCACAGAAGGTTTGCTAAGGACACTGGATCAGATTCCTCGAATCACACACGATCTACACTGAAATATTTCAGTGACAGGAATCTTGATCGTAGCTGTTGAGAAGGAGGAAGAGATATGACTGCACTTTGCCCAAACAGGATTTCCCAGCTGCTCCTGGGATATGAAATATGTCCTTTCATCACCTTGAATAAGAGGCCATTATAGCTGCAGTTTACAGAACTGACTCGAGCAGTAAGACGGTGTAGGGAGTCATAACTGTTATGTTTTAGTGGAAGAACTGTGTGGGGAAGTCTCTGCTCAGCGAGTGTCCCTTTCAGCTCCAAGGGTACTTAGTCTGTTATTGAACCTGACGTCTGTGAAGTGAAACCAGAGCAAACAAAGATCAATGAGGTGAAAAACGAGGAGTATACTGACAAAATCTGCAGGGGTGTAGTAGATCGCGGACTGTCTGCAATCTGCCCGAGGTGTTCTCGAAACGAGTCAGCGTTTAAATCTCGATCCAGTCACACCATCACTCTCATACTCTTTCATTAGCTGCAAGGACACTGAGAGTCAAGTGTCTGGCAACTACTGCAGTCTGTGTACTGACTAATAAAAATCACACACACTCAGCAGTCTGTGCTGCAGTCACTCAAGGAGATTAGAATTTCCAGACTCCTGATGTTATTTATGAAAACTCTACTAAAACATGCTCTTAAGAAAATGGAGCTTACATATGCACAACTTAACAACATATATTTTTATTCACTATGCTGACAGCGTGCCTCTATGGATGCTAACGTCAGTCTATCAGTCTACTGCTTTGGCCCAATTCAATTCGAAACACTTTATTTGTCCCTGAGGGGCCGGTTTCCAGAAGCGCCAATAGTAGCACAGTCAACAAGCTACACAATACAGGAGAATTTAAAAATACGTAAGAGCAAAAATAAGCTGCACACGTTAAGATAATGATGATAAAGACTGAAATATCTCAACAACTATAGGATGGATTGCCATTAAATGTTTGTACAGACACCAGAGGATGACTCCTGCTGACTCTGGTAGCGCCACCATGAAGTTAACATGTTTGGTTTTTGGTGACACGTCTCAACAAGTATCGGATTTATTGCCATGAAGTTTTGTACAGAGGCTAGTTTGTGATTTGTGATGTTTGGCTGTACAAATAAAACTTGTCTTGACCTGACTGGACTTGATTACGGCTTGTTAACATCTGAATCAACCCTAAAACCTTATACAGGACAGCTTTAGGAAACATCACATATTGGTCTCAGAGTGTTTTACAATCACTACAACACACACCTCATAAAGTGTCTCGTTAAAAGCAGATAAACTGACGCAGAAGAAGACGAATGCAACGCAGACTTGCTGCCTATCAGTGAAAGCTAATAAATTCCAGTTATCTCTGTTGTTCGCTGATAAATGTGGCTCAAACGTTTCCGGAAAAGGAGGGTTTTCTACAGTTTTTATCACAGTTTTCCCATCTGACATCTATCCTTTCCTTTCATTGTGTCCTGAAACAACATGATCTTATCTGGGGTCCTCTATGTTTCAGCCAGCCTCCCCCCCCTCACCCCCCCCCCCTCCTCTGGCAAACAATTAGACAGTTCTCACCACAGTATGACTCACGTGATGCATCCACAATTGCTTCACAATTTATTATCACATTCCTACTGAGAAGTCAGACTGACCATGAAAGCGGGTCTTATTTTCCACAACTATTTGCTCCATAAACTCATGAGCACTTTTATGTTCTGTCCTTCCACTGCAGAGCCACGTCAAAGACATTTTTTATTTTCCACACACGTTTTTTTTTTTTTCCAGATTCTACGGTTCAAAGTTTAACACACCCTCCTTCATATTTCAGGGCCAGACATTCAAGCTACAATTAGGTCACATTATGTTAAGTTATGTGTTATTTTTAGGCTAAGTGTTCTGGATCAGCACACACACAATGCAACTGCTTCAGGGAGTTCACTGACCATACACACACATAAACACACAAAGACATGACTCATGGGGATATCTGACAGGATGGAAATTAGGAATAAACAACTCAGTCATGAGCAGTTGTCTATGTTGTGTTCTTCTATAAGTTTTAGATTCAATCCATTTAATCATAGGAATCTTTCTTTCCTTTTCCTCCCTTTCCTCAGTGCAGTCCCAACATCTAACCATGACAGCTTTCATCCCGCACGCAATTATGTGAAGAATTCTACAAACTATTGCCTGCCCGATAAAATCCATATATAACTCCAAACGACGGAGGGGGGGAGGGAGGTTTTTGCACAGTAAATTAGAACCAGAAGCAGAAATACGAGACGTAAAAGCATCACCTCAGCAAAGCCTGTATGCAGCTGCAGCTAAAAGAGAGAAAAGAATGACTCCAACGAACTGCAATTTGTCTTAGATAGGAAGAATAAAAAGTTATATTTACCCAAAAGTGCAGATCTCACCAGGGATATTATGAGTCAGGTGGGTACACTTTAAGAAACAGCTCTCCCTTTGAGGGCCTCAGGTACTGAGGGGTAGGACCCCGGATGGCTGGCTGGCTGCAGAGAAAGTCCAAGGAGGTGTGTGTATGTCAACGCCAACCCTATATGCTGAGATCCAGACTCAGGGAGCGTCCAGGGACTGTTTGCTGAGCATTGGGCCTTAAAAGCCTGGGAGTGTCCGGAGGGAAATCTGGCTCAGCCTCCACTCTCCACTCTTCTCAGAAACCTGATTCCCTATGCTGCTGCATGCTTGCACGCTCCGCTCCCATCCCTCCTCCTTCTCCTCCTCATCCTCTTCCCCTCCCCACCAGCCTTCCTTCCTTTCCTGCCACTCCCTCACTCCGCTATCCGCACACAACAGCCTGCCTCGCCTCATTCCCTCTGTCTCCTAAACGTGATCGGGGATGCTCCGCAGAAGTCAAAGTGACTCTCTATCTGCTCTGATAACGTTTATCACAACTGTGGGAAAAAAAAGTCTGTTGTGTTGGGGAACGAAGCCAAATCATAAAGCAATGAGAAATACATATTGTGTCAAAAGAGTGCCCCTACTGCTCCCCTCTGGCTAAATCTAATATGTGATGATTGCAATCGACTGAGTAAAGAATGAGACAGGACTGTACTCTACTGTAGAACTTGCAGTATGTCACATATTGCAGAGCAGAGCCTTGATTGGTAGACAGGAATGTTTTTATTGCACTCACTACTCTAATTTCACTCAGAAAGAAGTGATTACAGTTTGGCTTGAACCTCTTTTTACATGCAAAGAAATGGGTGAATATCAAAAGCACCATAAAATGGAAAACATCACTTTCCTCACCGTCAGTATAAGATTCTCAACCCAATCTATCTAATGTACTCTTCCATTTGAAAGGCTCCATGGACCAGACCTGTAATGACTTTAGCTACTTAAAGGTAAACAGAAAAAAAAACACACACAATGCACACTCAGGAACATCTCCCACCGGGGAGCAGATTTGCTCACAAATGGAGGGCTTGAGTGGAGATATTTCCGCGACGCCTGACGTTTATCTAAGTCGTTTTGAGGATAATGGAAGCTATAAGGGCAACAATCCGTTAATGTACCGGTAAGAGGAAAAGTACACTCATCTGTGAAGTTTGTGGGGCTGTTAGACGGAGCACTGAGTGGACACGTCTGAGATTAAATAAAGCTCTAAATGTATGCAGTTTGAATATTTAGCAAAATAAAAGTTTAGTTTGAAGTTTTCCATGAGTTAAAGAAATGAAATATTGGATATTTTACTTATTTACAAAGCATCACTGATGATGGGAAGATCATCAAAATACTGCTCATGAGCTGCTTTTCTGTGTTTTATCATTTTGAATTGATATTTTTCTAACTTTATAAAGACTAGATGATTTAATGAGTAATCAAGCAAATAATTGACAGATGAATCAATATGGAAAGTATCTGTTAGATGCAGTCAGTATATAATAAGTATTTATTATACAGTTGAAGTATTTGTTACCTTACTATCCTCATATTTCATTTGTTATGTGTCACAATAAATTTCAGATACATGCAGTCTTCTGCAGCATAATAGTTCTTCATCTAGCGAGGTCCTGGGTTCAAATCCACCAGCCAGCTGTGATCTTTCTGTGCAGAGTTTGCATGTTTCTCTCCTCACCTGTGCAGGTTTTCTCCAGCAAAAATATGCAGTTTATGGTTAACTGGCGACTTTAAATTCCCCCACTGGTGTGAATGTAAGTGGCTGTTGTCTGTCTATATATTTGTCCCCAGCCCCAGACTGGTGACTAGTTCAGGATGTACCCATCCTCTTTTCCAATGCATGTTGGGATAACATCCAGCAAGCTTAGACAGGATAAGCAGGTAAACAGATAGATGCGATCTTATCTTTTTTACTCATAGGGCTCCATCATCTATCATCATGGAGCAGAAACTCCAAATACAAAGTTTTATTAAAGTATAATATTGGTATATGTATTGTGTCTGAAAAATATTTTGAAATATATTTTTTATTACCAGAAAAAAAAAACACTTGCAGGAAACTTTGAAAAAGCTACAATAGATAACTTTTTATGCTACTGGCTCCGCAAGACATGGAGAAAAATATGTCCTTCAAAATCAATGTGATTTTCCACTGAAGAAGACTGAAGGCAGTTCCTCTTACTACGTGTCAAGGGAGCAATTAATATCCTCAGTTAGGTGGAAACCAGTTTATTTATGGAAAGTCTTGAACAAGCCCCACCCGGCTCTGGGAAACATAAAAAAAACTAAACTGTTGCATAGATCAGTCCAAAAAGAGACACAAGCCAGTCATATCCAAGATTAAAAAGTCTTATTTGAAACGCAAGAAGCAAAAAAAAAAAAAAAAAAAAAAAAAATTAAACAGTTACTTTTTGAAGTGGAATGTTACAGAAAGTTACAGTGATAACCCCGAGAACGGGAAGAAGAGCAGAGATGACCAAGATTTGAAAGGCTGGTTTATCATTGATACATCAGTACTGACCTATACTGTTGACACATATCCAGAGAGAATATACAGTGTAGTAAATTATACATTTGGCCATTTTTCTTCATTCAAGTTTAAAATATTTCACTTACAGTTATGACATATTATTTTCAGCAATGTTTACTGTTCAAAACTACCTTTTTTTTCTCTCATCTTTGATAGTGAAGTTTATTGTTCAACTGTAAAATAGACGACTCTTTCAATTGGAGGGATCTTGACAAAATACATTTTTAAGTAATATCAGCCAATATAGAATTATTGGATTTAAATTACTCTCACATATCAGTACTGGCTTTAAAAAGCTTATCTGTCAGGCTCTAAAAAACAAAAAGGTTTTCAGTCGATAGTGTTGTTCAAAAGGTGATGTAACCAGCGTGGAAAAAAAAAAAAAAATGGTGGAAATGAATCCTTTTAGCCAAAAGCAAAAATATTTTCTTCTATTTATCAAGTCCTTCACTGTGCAGACAGTCTTAGCACCACATTTGGCAAAATACAAAATCTAAACAGTGATGGGAGTCCATTCGTGTCTGCTGCGAACGCGCGTTTCGTCCCCGTCACTGCGGAGCCAGGGGGATGCCTCTAGCGTCGGTGACCTGGCCCTCCTGCAGGTTCTTGACCAGCTGAGCCAGCCAGCGCTTGGTGGTGGTGTCGTCCTTCAGCACCTGAGCGAAGGTGCTGTCCTTCAGCTGGTCTGGCAGACACTGACGCAGGGCTTCTCTGGCTCTGAAAGAGAAACCACATGTCACAAACTAATGTACTATTTTTGTCCCTGACTTTTCATGTTGGTTGTCTCAATAGCAGCGAGAGGTAAACTTAATCCCACATTAATGTTACATACAAACTGGGGAACGGGGTTATTCTTTAGATAAAGTACAACAAAGATCAATCTATACTTCTAACATAACTTCTCTTCTGCAATGTGATTTCCTGGCATGCATTATTGATATTGCTTAAAGGGATACTGGCAGTAATGGACTATATCTTAACTATGAGGTTAAAACACTATACTGGTAAACTTCAATAAAGCATACAAGGTGTGGTTTTGTGTTTGGATCTATTCAGCCAGTCACTGTATTCTGTTTGTTTCTGAAACAGCTTTTGGAGGCACAAACAGAGGAGCAGAGCTGTGGTCTCCTTTAAAATACCTCTGATCCGACTCACTGATAGAAATAGAAACAAACATGAACCTGCTGACATTAAAACACAAATCAGACACATAACTAACTTCTATTTGCTACAATGCATGTCACCATTTCCCTCCTCACGAATGTACTATGTGATTAATGAATCAACCAATCCTCTGCTCAGCTGGATTCTGACACATCTCAATATCATGATTCGTGTGTTGGTTTAAACAATCGCCTCGCTCATTAAATATGTTGCCTTTGATGTGCGATATGGAGTCTCTCCTGTTTACCCTGAAGATTCATTTACATTTCATAAATATGTCATAATTTCTGATACTGATGTTAGCAGAAGGTTTAGCAGCCTCCACTGCAGAAAACCCTGTCACATCATGTGATCTGCAGTTATCAGTTATGACGATTAAGTAATAATTAAGTAATTGTGATGGGCTGTTATTATTCTTACTCCCACCAGCAGCCACAAAAAGCATAAAGAATTCATTCTATAATGTGCTAGATAGGACACAAGGAAGAACATTTGTACGTATGTAATAACCAATATTTGGACTTTTTACTTATTCATAATCAGAAAGACAATTCATTAGTTTTCTGATTGTTTTAATTTGTGGCCAGTCATTAAGCTCCTACAACCCACAGACTGACAAGTCATTTACTTACAGTCATCACACACTATGTTTGATGTCATGGCACCACCTAGTGGCAAGTAATGATGAAGTTCCTCAGTTCTGTTCAGTTGATCGACAGGCCTCAAATTAACATTCCCTTGGCAGCAATACTTGGATCCTAAATCATTTCCAGCAACCACAACAACAGTTGCATTAGAAGCTTTGTGCCTTGTAATCAGACCAGTAAGGTGAAGGGTACGTGTGCAGCAGGGAAGGTTCTGGGAAGTAGACACTTAGTAGCAGGACAAATTATTATTATATCATTATTTTGATAAGAATCCCGTGCTGTTTGTGTGGGCTATTATTAGACTGGGCTTTTGTGCTGAAGCGTCAGGGTCATTAGGGACTGGAACCCATCTCACACTGATCACCACTCTATAAAAAGCCAAACTTTAAATAAACGACCGTATACTGTATGTGTGCGACGGTGATCTACCTGAGATTATCTGAGAGGCGAAGGTAGCAGCGAACAACATGCTTCAGCAGACGAGCTGATGGTTCTTTAGAGAGCTGGAGCACCATCTTCCCCTGCAAAATAAAAAGATGACAGTTACATCCTGACAGGAGATCTTCTTCTATAATCAAGTGTCACACAGTGCAGAGAGACCGGGGTAGGTGAATTCAATCAATCAGATATTTAAGGGACACTTACAAGGATCATGGCCACGTGAGAGAAACGTTCATATGTCTGACAAATATAAGCCAGCCCCGTATCATCCAACAGGATCTTCTGCAGTATGAAGGTAGCAACCTGCCGTATAAAATGAAATGAAGAATGATGAGATGTTACCTCAGGTCACAAACCTATTATTTCTTATCCTATAACAACAGAGTAATGAAAAGGAGATAGTTTGAGTAGCACTACGGCACTGATTGTGGTCATAAATCTCCTTGAAGGTTGGAAGAAATTATTGGTATAAGATCTGGTATTAAAAAAATACAGGAAACAAACTGAGCAGGGAAGCAGTAAAGCTAACAGATGAAGGACAAAAGGTTCTGGCAGGACTTGATTCCTCACTAGCAGGTGTAATCACAGGTTTTTATCTATTAAACCAACAGTTGGAAAAGCAGCTGCTCATAGTTAAGTACCGTCTTGGAGAGTTCACTCCCTGATTCCATAATACGCAGACACAGCGGGATGATTTCAGTGGTGAGGAGGAAGTTAATCACTTCTTGCTCGTCTGTTTTGACCAACGCACCTGCAGTAAATACAAAAAGACAGCTTAGTGTGTAAACAATGAATGCTGAACACACACAATTTGTCAAAAATAACCCCGAATCAAGAAACAGAAGTAGAAGAGGTTACCTATGACTCCGAGGCTGGTAAGTCTCAGGTATTCAAACGGCCGCGTTTTGCTCACAGTGTGCAGAAAAGGGTAAAGAAAAAGAGGGATGTGAGCGGCGAGAAAGGCCGACCTGGTGAAGAGCAAAGAAATAAAAGGGTTATAATCAATGTAACCAGACCTTCATAATACAGAAAATATCAAATGTAAGCTCTGATGTTACTTTTATATCTTCATGGAATTTACTGATCAGGTAGACAAAAGAAAATGTTTAAATGCCAACGTTAACATTATGAGCAACTAAGTTCATGACAGTCTCAATGCTGAGACGTGAGACATATTTACTTTTTTCCCCTCATTCACATCCCCATTAGCTTCCACAAAGTGGTTGCTAGTCTTCCTGGGGTCCACATAACAACAACAACAACAACAACAACAACAAGACAAACTGCAATTTAAAATCCTGTAATAATAAAACGAGATAAAACAAGAAAAAGCAAAACAAGCCGAGTATAAAGACCAGAAAATATGTTACTGTGTCAATAAAAAGACACATATCTTTAAAAAGGTGTTGATAAGGTGAAATGTCTGATTTTAAATAACATCCAAGCTAAAGAAAACAACTCCAGTTAAAATATAGCTGGAGATGCAAAATAGCTTCATAATACTAAACTCCTTCAAACACATCTCACGGACATTTACTGCCAGTGAATATTTGACTGTGTTTTGAATGATTATTGAATATATTTGCTGAAATGTCAACAAGTTCAGAGCACATGATGTCAGATGTAATGGAAAAAACTATGATTAAGAGGCAACGTCGTGAAGGAGCGTTACATAGATGAAGCTTCTAAAGACGGTGCAAAACAAGTCAGTTACAGAAACCACTGTAGTTCTCCGTTAAAATGAACTCATCATTACCGTGTCTCTGGGTGTGAGGCGACACACTGCAGAAGTGCCAGCGCATTGCAGACTCTGTTAGACTGGTGAGCTGTAAGTGTAGGTGGGTTTATAGAAGGATAGATGTTCACTATTTCCTAAAAAGCAAGAAAAAAAAAGAATCATATGAGGAGAGAAATCAGTTTAACTTCTTGCCAAGGTCAGACAACAGACTGATGAGATACTATATGCTACAGCTAGGGATGATGGGACATGGGTCGTACCTGCAACAGGGCAGCGATGGTGCCGCAGGAGTGCCAGAGCATGGGTGCCAGGTCTGGCACAGACTCACGTTTCTTGCTTAGCTCAAGCAAGGCGTTTTCTCTGGTCTCAGGGCTGGACAACTCATTGATCCATTGGTAGATCTTCTCCCTGTCTACCTGGGCCAGGGCTGTGACATTAGTTACAGCCTGTGAAATGAAGGAAAACAATCAACATATGACTCATCAAGAGAGAGAGAGAGAACATTATAGTATGAGGAAAGACATTATTTGCATTGTTTTGCTTATCATAATAACATAAAATGCATATTTTATGAAACATAAACAGTCATAATCACAATATGACATCAGATAAATTACATCAAGGTATTCAAAATGACTGATTTTACACCAGCGAACAGCTTTAACTGGGCATCACTGTGAATGAATTGGCAGTCTTGCTGAGATCTCACTATAATTATTATAATGTGTTCACCTACTTATGTCACAGTCAAAATATAAATTATCTAAGTAATCTGTGGCCCAGCGCAGCCCAGCCGAATGTTGTTCAAAGCCACAAAACTTGAAGTTTCAGTGGAGATCCCAAAGTTTCCAAATATATCAAATATAATAGCGGTAAATATGAATAAATGGATGCTGAAGACTATAGAATATATCCAGAATATTTCCTGTTGATTGACTGTCTTAAAACAACAGTCAGGTGTCCAAATGAACACTGAAAGAGGTTTTCCTCGCTGTAATCATTCCTCCTGTTCATACTGGCTATTATAGGATCCTCTTCAAATGTGCTTTCAATAGAAGTGATGGGGGCCAAAATCCACAGTGTGTCCACACAGTCATTTTGTGCAAAAAATGCATTTAAAAGTTGATCTGAATCTTATATGAGGCTTCAGCAGTCTGAGTTAACCATATCAAGTGGATATTTGCCATATTTACAGTCTATTTAGCATCATATTCCCTCTTTCTGTTTCCTCAGACAGTGTTTCCCTGTTGAGCTGCGGTGGAAGTATAGTAACAAATAGAGGGACTTTGGCACTAAAAAAGACTTCATATTAGCTTCATATAAATTTTTAAATACATTTTTGAACACAAGGAGGCTTGTGGATTTTGATCCATATCACTTACATTATAAGCGCATAATGGTCAGTACAGGAGGAATGATTATGGCAAGAAAAATATGTTTCAATGTTCATTTGTGCTCCAGTCTTAAGACAGACTTCAAAAATTGCGAACCTTTCCTTTAAGGACTTAATACGGTTGGTACAGTACGCGGATATTAGATACTTACTGCACCCGTAGCCAGCATTCTCTGAAGCTCTTAGTGGTTGTTTAAAAGAATAACTGTATCAACTGAAGTGTGGTTTAGTAAAAAAAAACTAAATGCGACTGCAATGAAACAAAAGTTGGTGTAACTAACACGATACGGACAGCTAGCCCGCGTTAGCTGGCTGCTAACGCTAAGTGTCTTGACGAATACAATCTAGTACGCACGTATCCTACATCACCTTTACAAGCAACAGCATTTCACTAAGATAAAAGGATAACAAAGACGTTATTATTCTCATTTGTAAAGAGCTCAAAACTGAAAGGTATTAATCCAATAACATAATCCAGTAGCGAGTTTTTGTTCGGGGGCAACAAGCTAACCTAGAAACAAATACGTAAAATATCGCGAGATGAGACTCTACGAGATCTCGGTTCTCATTTCCGTTGTAAATTTTCACATTCCCGCCATCATCGCGCAGTGTTGCGAGGCGTCGTGTGCGGGTCCACTGTCAACAAGAGACGGACTGGGAGCAGGTGAATGCCGGCAAAACAAACTTTCCTGCCCTCGGAGGACCTACAAAGACAATACTGTGATTTAAAAGTGTCGGGACGAGCGTACGTCATCGACAGGTAAAGAACTGCGACGGTGTAATCAAACTGTGGCACTGTTTTCATCACCAAATTACAATCAGGCAAATTAGCCCGTTAGCCTGCTAGCCGGACGTTTTGCTAATGTCGGCCTCCTCCATCCATTCAGCGACATTTACCTGCATCCCAGCTGTAGTGTCACCCTGGATAGCTCTTCGTAACTTTGCTGCCGCTTTTGCTCATTTAACTATGTGACTGTTTGTCTTGCCAGAATAACGGTAACGTAGCGCCCAGTCGCACCTTCGCACGTCTTTGCTGCCGTTTGATGATGGCTAATGCAAACTCAGGCTATATTGGCTCTTTAATGGCATCGCTAGCCTGCTAACATGAGCGGCTTGAGTTTCCCCACTTTGTATAACATCCAGTGTGTATCATCCAGATGTTGTAACGTTTATAACGTGTCTGTGCTGTTTAGCTGCTGAGCTACGTTGCTTTTGGTCGACTTTGGGAGTTTGTTGTGACTTTCAACAAGGAGCTCAGTTGTAAAGCGATGCACAACGTGGGCTACCTTAATTGAGTTGCTCAGGTTAATTGCAGGGGTTAGAGTTCTTAGGCACCATGTCTGATTTCAGGTGTAAAGCAGTTTTAAATTCATATAATACTTAATTCATTATATTGTACACATTTCCTCCCGGACAACTTTACAGGCTCACAAATCTTTTCTTGCTTTAATCCCTGTAATTCGTTTTTATTAAGAATAAGAAATACGTTGTTAATCCCGATGGAAATTCAAGTGTCATAACATCACTGTCCAGCACACATCACACACGACAATAGTAAAATAGAAAAGGCTATAATGTTATACATTGTGCAGTATTTATATACATAGTATATGACAAAATGAGCAGTGAGATAGATTTAAAAATAGTTATTATCCATTGTGCAGTGAGTATAAACATAGTATATAATGATTTATGATTAAAAAGAAGTAGAATTATTATAATAGTGGGCAATAGCTGAGTAACGTTAACCAGAATCAGTCTGTTTATTGGCCAATAATATAATAACAGTAAGGTAATAATAATAATTAAATAAAGTAGTGCTAAAATTGAATGAAACATTTTACATTTATTTACAGAATGGAATAACGATAGCTTTGACATGGGATATAAAACTTGAAATGAAATATTGACCGTAAAAAAGGAAATATGGACTTTGTCATAGACCAAGAAATGGTGACTAGTGCAAAAATTAAATGCGACTTTGAAATGGTTTGGAGTAGCCGGGTTACCGTTAAAGATTTTAGCTCAATAAGCTGTGTAACATCAGCTGTTAGTGCTATGGATTTCTTTCTCTCTTTTTTTTTAAAGACTTGCAGTTTTTATTTCACAATACAGCATCAGTCATACAATAGATGACTTATAATGATACATTTTATGTGAAACCAACTCAAACTCTGCATTCCCACCCCCAACCCAACACGGAAACAAGAGGAGTCAAACTGCATATATAGTGGCTTGAGTATAAAGCTATTGACAAAAAGAGGCTCTGAAAAAAGATAATATACAAAAGCATATCTCTCACATAGAAATCAAAAACAGTTTGCTTCCACTTCATCTTTACACTGAAGAAATATTTTTCTGTCCTGTCTACAGATTTCTTTAAAATCAACAAGGTTTATCATTGAGCTTATGAGCCTACTCTAATGTCAGCTGTCTACAGAGCAATGACAGTAATGACAAGTACATTGAATATATTAATTATAATGGAGCAAAGCTGTGCAGTGATATTCGGAGGCATTGATTTAGTCAAAGCAAACAATTAATCATTCACTCTTTTTACACTAGACGTTGCTGTCTGACAGTTGATTTAATTTCCCTCTTGTTTAGGATTTGTTTGGTCACAAGTCCGAGCCTCCAAAGTGACCAACTGGATATTAAGCCATGGCAACCGTAGTGCCCAAAGTCTCCAGCGGTGGCACTGTTAAGATCCGCTTTACCAGCATGGACTTAGGTAACACCAGATGGAAAGAAGGAACGTTTGAGATTCTGGAGAAGGACAACAAAGTCAACCTCTGTCTAAGATTCAACAGTGGTGGAGCTCCTAAAACTTTCCAGGTATTGTTCAGTTTGTTTGGTTTGGACTTATTTAATAATGTGTGCACCTACCAATTGCTTTGCATTCTCAAAGAGTATCTCTGTGCAATTTCCATTGTAATATTTCGAGAAACACCTGTCACAACAACATCTGTTTCATCTGTGGAAACTTGATCAGAGCAGTCTTTGGTGTTTCTTCCTTCATTATCTAAATATGAGAAGCCTCAGGGAAAGCAAGCGATACGGTGGCTGATTGACGATGTATGCTGTTCGCCCAACAAAGCAATGTCTAGCTTGTAAATAAGCAATAACTGACCACCGTATTCTGTGCCTGTCCCTTAACTCTGCCATTACTCAGTAAAAACTTCATTTCAGGGGGTTTCCATGGAATTTGCTGCACCAGTACCATGAAATGTACAGGAATGTACGACAAAATCTAAGTCAGGAACACACAACGGAGACCAGACACTTGACATTAGAACTATTTCCTCCAACATACATCGATTTATATCTTTTTAATTGTTTTTTTGTCTCAACAGACATGAATAATAAGTTGTGAATTTTACCAGATGAAGGTCTGAGACTGACATGGCGTAAATAAACTTAGTGATAGTGATATACATAGGATAAATGGATTTTTTTGACAGCCAGAAAGAAGTATATATTGAATAACTGAGTAAAAACAGAGGACAACACACTCAACGTCAGGTAATTCACGAGTAGAAAGGCATTGTTAGGCAACCCTCAAAATCCCACGAGAAAAGCCAGTCATTGTACCAAAACAGAAAACAAAATCTATGACATTGATCAAAATTTGATTTGCTTTGCTAATGTATGCTGCAGTACTGCAGTGAAACCAGAAAAACAGGATTTTAAACTAAATATCTCTGTTTTCCTGTCGCCTTGTTGTTTGTTATTCTCACACATGTTCCTTATTTCAGCCCTAAAAACAAACCGCGTTCGAAACGAAATGAATGAGAATGACTGGTAGTTGACTGGATCTGAAGATAAACGATAAGAAGCGTTAAACACCACAAACTGTATGATTTTATCTCTCGACTGTTAACGGCAACTGGCAGCGACCGACTCAGACCATCTTGTTTACATCAGTTGTGGTGCCCAAATCGTAACTATAGCTTGCTCAGCAGTCGTAAGGTGCAATAGACTTGAGAGGTGGCTATTAAAACATTAACGTAAAATTTTGAAAACTCCAGTATTGTATAAATCAGTCATGCGTCATCCATATTACCTGCAATGGCCTTATACATCTAGAAATATTAAACGTTTCCCCACTTCCACATGTGCGTGTATGTAGAGCATGACATACAAACAAAAGAGAGACCTGCTCATCAAAATATTGTTCCACAGTGCCACAAGGGGTTAAAAAAACTCAACAGGGCACATTTTTTTAAAAGACAGCTTCCTCAGTGTAAATGGTAGTAGCAAAAAACTCCACTAATATGCAAATGTCTTCCTCTCATAACCCAAAGTCATTGCTTGACACACCAGGAAAAGCACATGTGTACATAATAAAATCAATGTTGGTTTAATTCCATTTAGCCGCTTCGGTTTCAGGGTCCTGGTATTGTTCATGTTGACTCGTTAATGTTATTAGTAACACCTGTGCTTTTCCTGATATGACAAGTCAAACTGTCTGCTGTGGAAAAAGGCTCAATTCAAGGCAAGTCATTAAACTACAGTAGAAATTTAGACCATCTGAATGAGTTGTAGGCTCATTTTCGCTATTGAGTGAACGTATGGGGTCGTGTATAAGGATTGAAACATGTTTATTTAACCATGTGTTGGCATGAATATGAGGGTGTAGATAGGTCATACTGGGCAAATGCATGGACAGTGGAGGTCCAGGAGTGGTTTGACATGATGATGGGCATTTTGACAGCTGCAAGTCTCTTCAAGGGGCAAGCTGTAAACTTTTTTTTTTTTTTTTAAAGGGGACATATTATGCACATTTCCAGGTTTATATTTTTAATCTGGGGCTTTAATGGAATAACTTTGCAGGATTTACATCCCCTCAGTTCAGCCTCTGTCTGAAACAGGCGGCTTTAGCTTTTATTTCTTTAAGGCCCGCCTCCTGAGGAGCCACTCTGTTCTGATTGGACAGCTTCAGGAAGCTGCCCCTCGACAGACATCCGCCAGCTCTGGAGGCTACGTCAACAAACCGTTCAGTTCAAATTCCAAAAATTCAGTTAAAAAAAATTGGTAAAATAATTCACAGTTTAAATCCAAGCAAATTAGTTTCAGCATAGCAGCAGCAGGTTAATAAATCCAGTTGTTATTATTTATAAGAAAAACATAAAAACGAAATTAATGAAACTACGTTGAATTGTTTTCTGGCCCTCAGCTCAACCAGAACGTGAAGACCATCAATCAGAACCCGAACCGAATCATGCTGACTCTGAAGGACAACAGTCTCATCACGCTGGATAAGATGACCCCGACTTTAGTTCAGAAGACTAAAGAATACCTGGAAAAACTCAAGCAGCCAAAAACAAGTAATTACACCTTTACTTGTTTTAAGAGCTTTGTTGATGCTTCACAGCACGAACGAAAGGAACAAAATTGTTATTTGTGATGTTGATAAGTTTGTCCAACGTGAAGTCATTATTTTTAGTTACTTTGCTTTGGTTTTATTTCTCAAGTTAATGTTGAGTTGATACAGATTTTGACAGTTGTGGGGCAGTAACGTACCTGTGTGGGATGAACATTGATAGAATCCAGTCGTACCTTTTCATAAAATCATAACAAATGACAACAGCTACCACCACATATTTTGATGTGGAGCACTGTTGACTATTTATTTAATTTAGTGGATTTTAACCGAGCCATAGATAAAGAATGTCCAGATTAGAAGGTAACACACAATATTCTTTTATTTTCATTTATTTATTATTTCATTTTGTTCAGATTTATTTCCTCCTCTTCCTCCCTGACCTTTTGTTTTCTGATGTTACTGCTATGTCCTGCTCCTTGTCCTCTTGATACTCTGAAGCAGAATTTCTATTTAAAGAACACTAAAGTGACTAATAGTCAACATGATAGTCATCAATGCACTGAACCTTTCTTGGCCGGATATGGCACCAATTTGTGATAACAAGCCTCTGATCTTCTGAATTTAAGCTAATCATAAATCCTGACATCAAGCTGCAACAGCTACAGCCTTGAAAAACGTCTCTCAGGCCGTTTCCTCCTGACTCTGTCTATTCCTGAGGCTGAGTTTTCCCATAATTATGTAATACTCGTGTCCCAACAGTATCCCACAGGACCCGTTTTGTGTTTTGGAGACAGCACGTCTCTGCTTCAAGGCACAAATAACTGACAGTAATTATTTGGTTTAAAAAACATAATATCCTGCACATAATTCGTGACACATTGTTGGTTGATGATTCAATCAAACCATTGCTCAACTGTGTCAAAAAATATTAAGATGTTGCTCAAAGATGCAGCTATTTATAGTTCCTGTCTACTCTTCAATAAAGATGTCCAACTGAATATAAAACACAAAAGAATAAACTAGTTTTTGTAGTGAAATGAGCATAAGTACCTGTGTTAAAAGCAAAATACTTAATTATTTTGTCATAACTACAGACTGAATCGTCCAAAGAATCTTTTCATTCACACACTTTGTCCTGATTTTTTTTATTCCTTCTTAATTTGTCAGTTTTAAAATCATCCCACGGAAGCGCAAACTTCAGTGTTCTTGGCAACCGCTCGGTGAAAAACGAGAGCAATCCTTCAGGAGAGAGACAGGTGAGCAACGACTCAAAAACCACGTTTTTAAACATTTAAATCTAGAGAGAAGCGTTGAAGGTTACATTTGACTTAAACGTCCGGACTCCTAACGTCTTCCAGACAACACCGAGGCGGCAGAGCGTTGAAGGCCGGGAGGACACGATACCGCGGAAGCCTCTGGGCAGCCCGAGCAGAGCGGCGTCCACTCCCACTCGCACTGGACTCTCTGAGAACAGGTATGAAGGAAATTCATTTTGCTGTTGCTATGAGACTTAATGTCATGTGAACAGATCATTTTAACTATATCTTGAGGTTATAACGCTTGGTAATAACGGTTAATTTCACCGTGTATCCATAAATTTTGTATATAACTAGAATGCAGAGTTTGATGAGACACCTGAAGCGTTCTTTCTCTTTCTATTAAAAGTACTGTGTTAGTGTGCTTTTCAGGTTAAGTAGAACAAGTGTTGTTGTTTTTGTTTTCACTGACAAGAACAACGGACCTCTTGTTGATAATTTTTTTCCTAAATGAAACAGTTCACACTGGAATTGTCACTTCAGGCTCGTGGCATGAACTGTTCCACGTTACTGTTTTTCAGGAGCGAGAAGAGAAAGAGACTCCTGAACTCTGAAAGTGACCTGACTGAGGACTACCCCAAGGAAAATGACTCCTCGAGGTAAAAGCAACACGCCCCGCTGCTCAGACTGAACTGTAGAGATGCTGGATACACATAGAATGACCTGACTTATGCTGCCTTTTATCACAATCATGGGTTTTTTCTTCTGCCAGAATGCTAATATCTCGTAGTGTAAGTTGAACTGTACATCCATATATACATGTGTAATTGCTGTCAGTGGCAAAGAAGAACATTTAGATCATAGATCAATGTGCAGATGAGGTTTTTTATCCTATTAAATTCATTTTAGGTGCTTTTTTCGTAGTGAGATAACATTTAAAAATATGTACATTTTCTTAGCAACAACAAGGCCACTTCAGACCCATCCAGGAAGTTTCTACTGAGCTGCAAAGATAAGCTGAAGCAAACAGAGGAGAACAGGAGCTCAGGTAAACCTCTACATTCACAGCTCAGCGGCAACACCATCTGTATACAGTAACACTGCTTATGTCCTCAGCTGTCATACCGGCATCTTAACAAATTCTTTTACCAGTTTAAGCAGTAAAATTCATCTTGCCTGTTGACTTTACCTGCATAATCTCCGGAGATTTACCGAGCTTTTTGTGTGCCTTAAGCTAGTTTTAAGAGATGAGTTTATATAGAAAAATGAACCTTCATATTTCATGTTCTGTCTCATCACACTTTTTTAACCCTTTCCCTCAGCTCCACTGGGTTCAACTCCCCTTCAGCCGACGTCGTTCTACGGCAGCCGATCTGTGACTAAAGACTACAGCCAGAGCCACTCTTTTCTGGACAGGTAGAGTTTCTTTAGTGGTCAGCTTGAAATACTAACATGCCGGGGCTACTTTTCCATTTGAGGATACATGAGCAGGGAAACATCTGGTAGCAATTTTTTTTAGAAAAGTAGGAGAACAGTGTCACTTTATTGTCCATGTTTATTTGATGACTATACAGTTTCCAAAATCAGACTGAGAAATTGTAATTGGCCTTGAATTGAATGTCAAAGTTGAAGGATTTAATGGCTGTTACACCACAGATTGACAGTTATAGTATCTTTACTGAAATCCCCTCAGGCCATCCAGCACATCACAGACCAGTACAGCCAAGAGAAGCCTCATGCTGCCCAATCACTCCACTCCTTTCAAGAAGGTTCGCCCCTCTCTGGACTACGGTGGTTGGAACAAACAGAGGCCCTCCACTCTGGCCCAGGCTCAGCCTCCACTGCAAGGGTAAGAACATGCCAGACGGGATTTGTTATATGTGTAGAGAGAGTGGATTGTTGTCCTCTCCTGACAAAATCTGTCTCCAAAAGTCAGCTTTGCAGTTGTGGTTTATTGAATTTACATTTACTTGGTTGGAAAATGACAATAAACAATTTTAACAATATGAAAACCAACTATTTATTTAGAAGAAAAGATGTTTTTGGTGCACTCTTGTGAGAAATTTAACCCGTCACGCAGACGTTCTTCTGTTTTTATTAGATTTTTTTGATGCCATCTAATGTGTAATTCTTCCAACTTGTATATCACAGATTTTCCAACCTGGGCAACACTTGCTACATGAACGCCATTCTGCAGTCCCTCTTCAGCCTCCCCTCCTTCTCCAATGACATGCTGAAGCAGGGCATCTCATGGAAGAAGGTGCCCATCAATGCGTTGCTCAGGTACTGCGTTCAGCTCAATCAGCAGCCGTGGATGTTGATGTCAGATTGTTAAAGTGTGAAATGCCCACATAGAGTGAAACAGTCAACAGGATGTCATGCAAGAAACATGCTCTAAAAATAACCCAAATGAACGTAATGTAGTGAGAATTATTTGTTCATGTGCTTTGCTAGCTGACCCCTTTTTTTTTTTTTCAAAACCTGCTTTCATTTTTTTTCTGCATGGTATCATCACTCCTTCCAGGCGTTTCGCTCACCTCATGGCTAAGAAGGACGTGGGCTGTCCAGAGACGAAAAAGGACCTCTTGAGGAAAGTGAAGAGTGCCATCTCCTCCACAGCTGAGCGTTTCTCTGGAAACATGCAGAATGTAAGATTTCTCTCTACTATCAACAGTTCAGAGCAGTTCTGGTCTACAGGAACTAGAATAAAGTACCTCAGTAGATCTTTTTTATGTAGAGATTATTCCACATACTTAACCTGGAGAATACATTTGTTTCTCTACAAATTGATTGAAGGCATGTACAAATAAAATAAAATCAGAGTCACCTTAAAATGAGATGTCTTCATATATTCATTGTGTTTAATTAAATCCCTGCATGTTTCCGTGTTTATCAGGATGCTCATGAGTTCCTGAGTCAGTGTCTGGACCAGCTGAAGGACGACGTGGAGAAAATGAACAAAAGCTGCACGAACGAAGCCGCAGCCTCCTCCTCCTCCTCATCTTCTTCCTCCACAGTGTGTGAGAACGGCCACGAGACGACGACGACGACGACGACGCAGTCCTCGGCAGCCAAGGCGGAGCCCGGCGACGAGGCGGACACCTCCCGCATCTACACCTGCCCCGTGGCGGTCAACATGGAATTCGAAGTGCAGCACACCATCACCTGCAAAGGGTGAGGCCTGTTTCCCCGCTTGATCATCATGAATTTGTCCTCTCCTGTAATGTAAACTGTTAAGACGCCACGGAGAAGATGGAAAAATTGTGATCACCTTCATGTTGTGTTGCAGCTGTGGCGAGTTGGTGACGAAGCGAGAGCAGTTCAACGACTTGTCCATCGACCTACCGCGCAGAAAGAAAACCCTCCCACTTCGCTCTATCCAGGATTCTCTGGATCTCTTTTTCAGGGTGAGTTTCTTGTTTTACCTTCTGATCAGTTTCAATGGAAAGATAATCTATCGACACTTTATACTTCTATTCCTACATGAAACAAACAGCCGGATATTCAATGTTTGAACATTTAATGACAGAAGACTTTTCTTTCTCTCTTGCAGATGGAGGAAATTGAGTACTCGTGTGAAAAGTGCAATGGGAAAACAGCGACCGTTACACATAAATTCAGCAAACTACCCAGGTATCTACACACAGGCTATTCATTGAGAAGTTGTCACACTTGTAGTAAAACACTAGAAATGACACATATTTTACAGTTGAGCAGAGCTGCACTTCATTTCAGACAGAGGTTAAGTACCGTAGCTGCTAGAATCACAACACAGACAGTAAACAATGATGCATCTTTTCCTCCCTTCAGAGTGCTCATCCTACATCTGAAACGGTACAGCTTTAATGCCCAGCTGTCTCTGAACAGTAAGCTGGGCCAGCAGGTGGTGATCCCCCGCTACCTGACCCTGCTGTCCCACTGCACTGAATCCACACGGCCCCCCATCAGTCTCGGCTGGAGTTCCCAAGCCTCCATGTAAGACATCCTAAACACTTTAAAACAAAAAGTGTGTAATCATCTTATAGTTTTTTTTAATCTTTATATTAAAGGATTTTAATGAGATGCTTTGCTTTGTTGCTCTCAAAGGTCCAGAACACTCAAAACGTCGCAGTCGGTCAACTCCTCCTCAGGACCTCTCCGGTAAGTCCTGCTGATTCTGAGAGACTTTCACATTATGCTGTTAAACAGAAAAATAAATTAATAATCGTATTCACATCAAGCACAACTAAGGTTTTCTTAAGGCAAAGCTCTGAACTCCCAGCTGCTCCAGATGTGCTACAACCTGTTCTGCACTCAACCTCTTTAATGAAATATACGTATAATACACACACATAGCAAGACTACGAAATGATGGCACACACCAGCTACTTATTCACTGAATTAAAATGTGCTATATCGGGATAGGTATCATTATCAGGATATGAAATAACCTATATATCATATCGGCCAGCCCTACTCGCCACTAGAGGCCACTAAATCCTACAGACTGGTCCTTTAAATACAGTATTCTTAGACTTTGATTTCCATTTCTGGATTGTAAATTCAATCGTTGAACTCTTACACGTGTGCAGGAGGGTTGGAGGGAAGGTGGCCAACTCCAGCTGCACCTCCATCCTCGTGGACTCTGACTGTGAAGAGGAGCCTAACAGAAAGGTGAACGTGAGCCGCAAGCGACGATTCAGCAGCTGTCTGCCTGACGACGACGACCGACCGGAAGAGGTGTGTGTTTACTGACCAGCCTGTGATTCAACGCCCCTTTTTTTCCATCTACGTTGCTTCACACCATTTTTTGTGATTTCAGCGGGGAGCAGCGATGGATTCAGCAGACTTCAGCGGTATAAACGACGATGAAATGCTGGCGGCCGTGCTGGAGATGAGCCGTCAAGAGGCCGGGCTCTCTGCTGCGCCTCCCATGGAGGACGAGCCAACCAGCAGCCCAGACACAGGCTTTGGGGACACTGATGCCCATGACCTGGCCTATCACACAGAGCTGCTGGACACAGACAGCAAACAGCCTGCAGGTATGCAGTTAAGAAACATTCATATCTGCAGGTCTTAAACTCTGAATAAGAACTGAATTCAGTTACCTCAAAAATTCCTTAGAAGGTATTTAAAAGTCTTAAATTTCATGGATTGTGCTGCAGGAAGATGTTTAACCCTTTATTGTTGAGTTTCACTGAGCAGCATCAGACCTGCAGCAAACATTGTCACTGCTGCCGGCTACAGTAGCTCATTGACTCAAAATGGGCAAATGTCAATTTTAGTAAAAACTTAAATGAATTATTGTGTCATTGTTTAAGCCAATTATCAACTTTCTGACTCTTAGCTGGGTCCAGGTCACTTCAATTGACTTATTATATTACTAGGAAATGTTATATATAGCTGGGAAATACTAACAAAACTGTGAATTATCAATGAATTCATGCACTTAATAGATTATTGTAAAGTTGTAATTGTTCCTACTGGTTTCCCATCATTCTTTTCCGACCTCAGCAGTCTTCAAAAGTCTTGAATTTAATGTAGTGAACACTGCAGAAACCCTGAATCCAGCAGACAGGGTTTCTACAGAGAAGAGTCTATTTTTATTTCAGGCTTTGAGTTTTAAAGACAGAACAGGAGATTAATTGTGTAAAAGTAGCACAGAAAGATGCGCTGACTCGTCGAGCTTTCTGCATTCACACGAAATTGAAATTGGTGAAATATAAATATCCCTCACGCACCGTGTCGTTCTCTACCGTAAATCAAGTGTTTAAGTGGAGATAACCTCACTAGTGTGTAGTGAATCACTACATATTGTGTGTGTGTTGGTGTGGTGTAGATGTGCTGGATTCTCTGGACTTGACCATGGATGAGAACAAGGAGAACCAGACTCCGGAGGGCGTGCAGCAGCAGGGGGAGCTGGACTGGGTCCAGCAGTACAGTCTGGATCAAGAGAGGGAGGAGCAGGAGTTGCAGCAAGCTCTGGCCCAGAGCCTCCAGGAGCATGTAAGGTCCAAGACCAGATGGCGTCTGCAGAGCTTCCCTGTTATACTGTAACACTATAAAACCATGAAACCTGCATCAAATATAAAATACTATTCATGTCGTGTAACAGTGTACTTCACTATTTTAATTTCTTGTGTCTCAGATTGTTTACTGTACTGTTATGTGAAGCACTGACCTGTATGAAACTATACACATAGTTTAGTTAACAGTCATGTTGACCTTCCAGTCCGAGCAGATGTTACAGTTTAGTAGTGAACTATTAACTTAATAAGTTATCATAGACCACACTGCAGCATGTACTTAGTGATCAAGCAGACATTAAGTAACCAAGAGACATGACCTGAAAAGGTGAAAATGCGAAGTTGAAATTTCCCACACTATATTTAACTGATATAATATATCAGTATATGATATAATACCGTGTTCCTGCTCCACCTTTATATAGGAAGCCCAAGAGATGAGAGAGGATGATGACCTGAAGAGAGCCACGGAGCTCAGCTTGCAAGGTATGAACCAAGACTGTTTACATGTTGGATCACTGGCTGTTGAAACTCGCAGACACTTGTTTGGCTGTCGTTGAGCTGGTGGCTATTTGAGTGCGTTAAAGTGATGGTGATGGTGGCTGCAGTCAGTGAAAAAGACTTTTCTACTGGCTGTTAAACTGGCTGCAGTAAAACCAAACCTTATATAAGACATGTTCTCTCAGTTGGATGCTCTGTTAAATCAGACTCAGTGCTGTGAAAACACCAGATCAATAACAAAATCTCCTTCTCACCCAACAGAGTTTAATAATTCCCTGCCTGAGCTGTTGTGCTCAGATGACGATTCTGGCAACGAAGACGTTCTGGACATGGAGTACACTGAAGCAGAAGCCGAGAATCTGAAGAGGAACGCCGAGGTACTTAACATCCCGCTGTCACACAACACTTCTGTCTTGTTATTTCAATAAGCAGACCGGTGTATTTGAGAAGTAAGTGTCAAATTCTGTTCCCACAATCAATTAAAATGCAACACTTAATATACAACCAACATACTGGAGTAAAAATCCTTCTTTTACCTTCACATGAAATTAACTTTTCTTACTGTACTAATAACTTACAGTATCTTCCTTATATTTGAGCATATTTTACAGCTTATGAGATCGTGCACACTTTTGGTGGATAAAAGCTTAATTAAAAGAAGTAAATCAGACTATTTTTGCAGCACAACCCAAGTCATTTAGGTATTAGAATCATACATTAAATAAACACTTTAAGTTCTTTTAATTATACATTAAAACAAACTGAAATTGCTGCTCGTGCTCCGTCCGTTCAAAGCAAGCAGCAGCCACAGTAAACTGGTTGAACGTCTCCAGGATACTTGCAGTCGCAGCCGTTCGTTGGTAGTCAACTACTATCATGGATACGCTGCTCTCAGTCGTAGTAACCTGCTAATGAACCCTCTAATCCACAGAGCGGAGACTTGGCCAACTCTTTCAGACTCATCAGTGTCGTCAGTCACATCGGGAGCAGCTCCTCCTCTGGTGAGCACTTCTGTGTGTGTGTTTGTGTTTGTGCCTCTGTCTGTTGTGTAGATTAATTCTCTGCCAAGATTTATGTTCATTATTGAACAGAAGTAAATCAAAAACACCTTAAATGTCCAGTACAAGCTTCTCCAATCATGTCACATTGAGGACTGAGAGGGCGTGACCTTTTGACCCTAAATTACACCTGATATTAACATGTGAGCTTAGTGATCCGGATGAGGAGAAACGCATTGTGATTGGATCTCAGTCTGTGCAGCATGACCACATTTCAAAGAAAGAAAAACCCCACCCAGAAAGTTGAAAGGTCACTGAACTCCTGCTGGTTTAAATAAGCTAACAACAGCTACACGTACAAGTCCTCCCTCACAGAACATGAACGACCCATTCACAACATCGCTTCCCTCCACCTGAGACTCACCAGCTCCGTCTGGCTGATTTGCATAATGAGATCAGATCACAATGAGGGTAGTATCATGATAACAAGCACTCACTGATACCAGATGTAAATGCAAAGGCTCGTGGATCAGATGTCCTTATATAAATAACGTATCTGGATGCAGATCACATGTTAATATTGGGTGTAAATCAGGCCTCAATAACTAAAGACTTCATGCTGACTCAACCAGATCTTTTGTAAACATCATCTTTCACATCATTTTGCATGTCAGAATCCAAATTATTATATAGAATTGATTTCAATGGTTATTTATAGCATCATACTCAGCATGTTATGTTGCATATTGCCTGACCTGATATTTACTTGTTCCTTGTGAACCTTTGCACAACGTTTCCTCAATAAGGAGCACATCTTAAGGTACACAACTCAGCTGATAGATTGTGAACAATCCCTGCCACCTGCACTGTTTAAGCTGGTCTCCTCAGGCTTGCCGCTACACATTTGGCACACAAGTAGGGCGAAATAGATCACAGCCAGTGAAATCACCTAATACCATGGCACACTGCCGTCTGTCCTGACTTGACCGTCCGCTGACTAACCTTATTTTCCCCCCCTCCTACTCCAGGCCATTACATCAGCGACGTGTACGACATGAAGAAGCAGTCGTGGCTGACCTACAACGACCTGGACGTGTCACGCACGCAGGAAGCCGCCGTCCAGCGAGACCGCGACCGCAGCGGATACATCTTCTTCTACATGCACAAGTTAGTCGGCGGAATAACATGATGATTGGGGGGGGGGGGGGGGGGTGAAAGAGATTACACGAGACATCCGTACAATGCTCTTATCTTTGTGTGTCCTCAGGGATGTGTTTGAGCAGCTGTCTGAGATGGAGAGAGCCGGAGCCAGCAGCACTTCAGAGGTGGGAAGGAACGTCCTGCAGCCCCTCTGAGCTCCTACATCTACAGACACTCGCGCACACGTTTAACAGCTGAACCTCGGTAGATGGGAGCTCTCCTCTGAACAACCTCGAGTACTACTGATTGCCGTCCTTTTTCGGTCGTCTTCAGGCACTTCTTTTTCTTCTGCAAATCACTAAACGACAGGAGAAATCAGCAAACCTGTAAAAAAAACACCGACACACAGGTGCACAACTGTCGAGACTCTTTAAGATGCCAGAAATGCAGTTAAAATGTTCAGTGGATCAAATTTTGCCTTCATGTTTTTGGGGGCTGGAGTTTTTTTTTTTTTCTTTGCTATGATTTTATCAAACAACTGTAAAGTTTTGTTTTTTTTTTCTTCTTTGTTTCTTTGTACACTTCTTTGAACTGCAACGCCATTCATACAAACTCACTTAAAAAGCAACTATCGAACACCAGATGCTACTGGAGCTTCATGGATTGTATGTTTTGCAAACCCTTTATTTCCCCCCATATAAACTAAATAAAGCTATATTCTATGTTGGATTATAAGCTATTATAGAGTTTAGAGGGTTGTTGTATTTAGCGGGTACATTTGGTGCAATATTTTTGTTCTGGCACAAACTGGCCGATTCAGATCAGCTTTCCTGTCAAGAGTGTGTGGATTGTTTTTCCCAGTTGCTTTTTGTGCTTGACATATTAACCTATTTGTATGTGTGGCTGTCTCCATACTTTATAAATCTCAAAAAAACAAACAAACAAAAAAAAAAGAAATCAGTAAGTTCCATGTTTTGTTTTTACTGAGCTTTTCTCAGTAAAGCAGTAAAACCCATTTGATTCTTTTTGGGTTTTGAAGACTTGTGCCTCCCGAGAAAACTTTTATAAATGTGTGTTCAAGCTTTACTTTAAAAGTTGCACAACCTTTGTTGTTTTTGAAAATGTTTGTCAAACCTCAGCAATGTTTAAGTCAGATTTTTTTCCTCTATAAAAAAAAAGCCAACAGATTTTTCTATTTATTATAGGGTTGATTTATCTTGGTCGAAGCATCAAGATAAGCCACGACAATTAGAAGTCATTAATACTAGACCACCAGGGAAGCTAGATATAGTGTAATGTCTTATTTCACATCTTTAAGGCCAGTATACAGTACGAAACACCTTCTGCTAACCCTCTTCACATTGTTCCTGTCAGACCTGCTCGCTTGTAGAAAAGGAGCAAATGAGGTTTTTTTTCTCAAGTTTTGTACGGTTCTTCTGTGTTACCACTGTAAAATGAGATAACTAACATTCAAACATGATGTCTGCTGGACGTATTCAGATCACAGCAAATTATTTCCTCAGTTCCCTGTAAAATCAGATGACTTTTGTTTAATATAGCATTTAAAAAACACACAGACTCAGCCCTTTGTAGTTGGGTTTTTAAGGAAGCGTGCAGCATTATTAGCTGACTTCCTGTGAGTACAATACTCTGCTGCACCATGAACATATGCCCAGTTATGACATCAGACAAGTTATTCTTTCTTTTTTTTTTAAATATATATATATATAAATATATATATGTCCGCCTTGGAGTTACAGTTCTGAAACATGGCGCCTTCCTGAACATCTTGTCCCAGATGCAGTGTAAAGAGGGTACAAAGTATTTGTGAAGTAAGAAAGAGCAGCTTTTTCTATCCTTCATATACAACTGACTTCTTCTTCTTAAAGCAGATTTTAATAAAATATTACAGTGAAAGTGCACAGACTTTTTTTTGATTTGATGTTAAAAAAAAACAAACTCTTCAACCCTTCACTTCCAGTGTTTCAGACGAGCGTCCGACACACATCGGCGGGTTGTGAGTCTACCGCCGGGTGTCCTCGTACGTTTCAGGATCAGAGAAAGGCGGTGAATACAACAATAGTCCGTCTGGTTACAGGAGAGTGTACGAGCAATATCCATAGTGCAGTGTTCACTTTTCAAACAGTGAGGTTAACAGGAAATGGTCACTGTCACCTATCCTGGTCACATCTCTTCATCAGTGGCTCCAGATGTCGACCTGTGAGTCTGTTGTACTCACTCAGAATGTAACTTTCTCTCTGCAGCATCTGGAAGCAAACCAACATCATATTAAATGTGTGACGAAACGGCACATTCAGAGTTCAATTAGTTGCTTTATAAACCCATAAGGTGCAAATATTCATTCATTAAATCATCAGCAATTTCAAAGCTTGAGATGAAACCTGATTACAAACCCAAATTTCTACACATATTTTCTTAATCACCTGCAAGAATCTAGTCATGCTTGTTTTTTTTGGTTTGAATTTTCTGCCTCCAGTACAATGATGGTGACCTGAAGCCTGGTTTTAGGTCTCAGCATTGAAAATTTACATTTGAATGATTCAACAGCAGCATCTCTTTCCCATAACTTACTCAATCAGTGCGGATGACACACAGACTTTGCTGGGAACAGTTTTCACTGGAAGGATTGTAATTAGAGCTGCAACATTCAGTCGATTAACCAATTAGATGTCAACTATTAAATTATTAGTATATTCAGTAAACTGAATATAATCGACAGTTTAATAGATAATGAAACTAATTGTTAGTTGCAGCCCTATGATGATATGATTTATTTATGAATTACAGACACAAAAACAAAAATCAAAGGGACAACATGTTTAAGTGAAAATTTCCAACATGGTCCCATGATGTTAAAAGACAAAGAAACATAAAAAACAAACATTGGATGATGAACTCTTTGTTTGTTTTATACATTTAGTTTCTTTCATGGTATCTCCTCACATACCTCAGCCCATTCCTCCTCTGTCTCATGCCTGTAACCCAGCAGGTGACAGATACCGTGTGCTGTGACGACCTAAAACATGAGGAAAAAGTGTAATTAATCAATGCGAGGCCAGGTGTTAGTGTCATTAGTGTAATCACAGGTACGCAGTGACAGGTTACTGATGATAGTCACATTTAAAGACCTGAATTATTGTTAAATGTGCTGTTTAATGTTAATATCATCATCATCAACGTTCGATGCTGCAGCTACTCACAGTCAGAGCTCCGTGCAGATCTATAGATTCCTCTTTACACTGCTTCATCACAAACTCAACCCCCAGGAAAATGTCCCCGAGGTTCAGCTCGTCTCTATGAAGGGGACAAGGCATCTTACCAGGTCTCAGGTCCTGAAGAAAAAGCATAAATATGATGACCCCAGTCCACCAGATGAACCACTGGATCACATAACATGGAACAATTTGCTCATCTGACATGAAAGCTATTGAAAAAAATAAGATTCCTATTAAAATAATAGACAAAGTAGCAATATATTATTAATCATGTATTCACAAAAAACTGTAACTTGTCCTGTTTAATATTTATGTAAATATTAATAATTTATGTAGATTAACATGGTGAAAAAATACAAAATTAAAATGATATCATGCAAATCAGCTTGTTGGTAAAAATAACTGATGTAATATGTCAGTCAGACAGTAATTTACAGACGGTCCCTAACTTAATGTTTTCATGTCTTTTGAACTGAATGTCGTGTGTGTTTAATATTTAATTTCAAAGCGATAGCAGGCTAATGGAAGCAGGTGGCTTTCTGAACTAACGGCTTTATTGTATTTTTTTTTTTTTAATATACCTCGTAGAATGGAAATGAGAGGACATCCGTAGGTACATTTTTCTTCCTGTAGATGTTATTGATCTGTTGAATCCTCTGGTTGTCCACGCAGATGATGCCCAAGTCAAATTTCTGGACGCCCAGTATGTGTCTCAGTGTGTCCACATCTTTGCGCAGTCTGGCGCGGCGGAGAGGCACCACCTTTTGGAGATTACGCACCACTACACCCATTTTCAAAACTCCACGTAAAAAGAGAAAACATAAATTTAAAAAAAAATCTTGATATGTGGGTGAACGATAAAACTGCCCCACTTCCGGCGACGGACAGTTATAATACGTTAAAGCTTAGAAGAGCGGTTGGCTAGCTTTGCGTTTAGCCATTCCAGGCAGGCAGAATTCAAGGTGACACGCTCCGGTTGTATCAAAATATAGTTCCCACGAAACCGACAATAAAGGCTTTCTCTGGGTTAGTTTAGATTGAACACTATCCTTTTAGGAAGCTAAACATGCTATGTCGTTCAAGGTGGGTGATCGCTTTACTGTTAAAAAAGCCTCTTCGAGCTATGAATGGTCGCAACGTTGACGATAGCGGAACCGACTTTAGCGTCGAGTGGGGACCAAAACTTTCGTGGGACCGGAACCGGATATGAAAATTGTGTTTTAAGCAAAAGGATAAGGGAACATAGCAAGCGCAAACTACTAAAGCTGGGGGTATTCCCGCACCGGAGTTGTAAGTTATAGTTTTGAGGTATTTCAAGAGAATTGATATTGTTGTTGTGTCACTGTGACAACTTAAAGTCAGTGAAACAAACTTTCCGGAGCTAACTTTTACAATGTTTGTGGTGTTAGCCTCAGCTAGCGGCCGAGACTTTCGTTTTCATTCGCTCTTGTCTTCATCCTGGTCTGTTGACGTTTAATGGGATAGCGCGGCAGAAACGGCGGAAGTGTTGTTGAATGTCTGGATGAAAAACATTTCCTTAAACATCCAAGGATACTAAATACCCACCGCCATGAATCCACCCAATCCGTTTGGAAGTCCACAAGGTGGAGCTTTCCAAGCGCCAAACACCGCCATGAAGACCGGTCTGTTCCAGTCATTTGGGCAGCAAATTCCCAGCAATCAGTCCCAAAATGTGGGCTTTTTTCAACCATCAGCGTTTGGACAGCCGTCTGTCTTGAATCAGCCCGCACCCCATGGAAACACCATCTTCGGACAGGGCTCTGCCTTCGGCCAGCCGTCCACGCAGCCCCCCTCGCTTCCTACAGTGAGCCAGGCTCCAGCTTTCGGGCAGCCGTCGGTTGGAATGAGCAGCTCTGGCTTTGGTGGTAGCACTGCACCAGCTTTTGGACAGACCAGTGGACCCAGCCAGAGTTCAGTCTTTGGGCAGACACCTGCTTTTGGGCAGCCCTCAGCATTTGGTCAGGCTGCAGGATTTACCCAGCAGGCTCCAGGATTTGGTAAACCGCCACCACCGTATGGCCAACAACAACAACAACAACAACCATCTGGATATGGAAACTCCCAGATGTCTTCCAGCTCCACCACTACCTTAGGGCAACCTCAGCCACTGGGTTTTGGACAGTCTGTGTTTGGGCAGCCGTCATCTACCAGTGTCACCACCAGTGTGTTTGGCGCAACTCCGACCCAGAGCAGAGGCTTCGGTACATCCGAATTCAGTTTCAAACCAGCCAATGAGGCTCTTTTCAAACCCATCTTCAGTGCCAGCCCTGAGCCTACTAACCCTCAAACCACGTCATTGTCCAGCTCACCTTTTGGCAGTAATGCACCCCAGACAAGCTCCAGCACCATGAGTAGCGGCAGCACCACCACTGGCTTCCCCCTTTTGACTGGGGCTAAGTCTGGACCGCTGGGCTTCAGCTTCTCACAGCCTGCTGCAGCCCCTTCAATTTCTGCCCAAAATAACCTGCTAACAACCGGGAGTAACAGCGGTCCCACCAGCACTCTGCAGTTCACTTTTTCCCAGCCAGCCGCCCCCTCCAGCTCCAATACCAAAGCATCCACCACCCAGCCCACCACCCCATCGTCTTTTAGCTTTTCAGCCAAAGCCATCCAGCCTCAGACGGCGCCCATTTTCGCAGGAACCAATTTCGTTCAGCCCTCAGCTTTCGGTGATGCCAAAGCTAACGCAGACACGAGTACAGATGATAAAGGGAGCAGCCTCGAGAGTTTAGGGGACACAAATATATTTGCACGATTTAGCAAAGGCACCAAGCGTAAAGAGGACACAGTGGTCCCCAGCTCTGGTCCAGAGAAGCCTGCCACAGAGGAGGATATTCCAGCAGAAACAGATTCACCAAGACACCCCCCAAAGAGGCCCCTAATGAGGTCCCGTGGCCCACCAGCAGGCTTATTTGGCAGGGCACTAAGTGGACTGCGAAGAGATGTGACTAACCCGGTGAGACGAGAGGCTGCAAAGGAGAGTCAGCAGCCCGCATCGGTGTTGGAGGAGACAGAGAGGGAAGACGTCCAAGCTCAGGATGAAAACCTGACCGCCACACCACCTGAGACACAAGCACTGACGAGGGATGTGCTGGAAAAAGCTGAAGAGTCAGGTGAGATGTACAAATCATACACACTGTTTATTATCTGCCTTTTGCATTAAAGTTAGTTTTAATGCAAAATGATTACATTTAAATTTCTAAAACCTATTTGGACTCTGAAAGCAACTGCTGCATGATAAATGTCAAGTTTACCAGACGTTTGTCTGAATAAAGTGTCAAATTTATTTTTGATTGACCAGTTTATCAGTGATTTTTTTTTTGGTGCTGGCAAGTTTTAATGACTAAATCTTTTGATGTGTGGAAGGACTCTAAACTTTTAAAGTGATGAAGCTACAGTAGTTGCAAACATGCATGGATTCGTTTTACTTCTGCTCTGAAAAACACAATATTTTTTGGTTTTGATGGAGTTCAGAAACCAGGCCAAAGCTTTCATCCCACTTAAATTTAAGTCAAAATCTTGCATTCATTCGAAGAGCATCCATCATCTCGTTTTCTTATGCTTACCAACCATCCCTCTCTAGATTCAACAAAAGCTCCAGAACCGCAGCTGGAAACCACAACAACCCCTGTGAAGCATGCCGTACGCCGGGAGAGCTCGGAGAGCCTCGGCATGTCCGACAGCACCGCCCTCCAGTGCAAGAACATTCCTCCAGCCCTCAACAAAAAGGACGTAATCGAGAGGCACTTTGGTCGATTCGGCAAAGTCCGCAAGGTCTACTGCCGGCCTGCCAAGAACCTGGCCATAGTGCACTTTGATGACCACGTGAGTTAAATACCTGCTTAAACAAATTCAGGATCTAAATTTTATTTATTACTCATAGTGCCAGCTGTACAGTAGAAGAACTGTCTTCTAGACAGATTGGAGCGTTGGTTTTACTACTAGTTGATCAGTGAGATGATGGTCTTTTCATATGTTAAACAACAACAAACTCTTTGCAGGTTTGGGTTTTTTGCATCACTTACTTTGTCAACAGACCTCAGTTTAAACTTAACTCTTTGTTAGACATGAAAACACATTTTGCATTTTGATTTTGCTTTTTGTAACTATTCAATTTTTCTCTCTTACAGGCATCAGCTGCAAAGGCAAAGAAGAAAGGCAAAATCATGCATAGACAAGAACTTCTCATCTTGTGGCAGAGAAGCAAGAAGCAAAGTAAATACAACATATTTTTATGAAAGCTCAATTATCATAGAAATAAATGTCACTACTCAACAGGCACAGTTTGCTGGATTAATAGTACTGTTCATATTTCCTTTACTTTTCAAAAGTTCCTTCCTGACTTGATTCTGTGGTGTTTTTTTGGTGCATCAGGTCCAGGAGACAAAGGGAACAGACCTGCAGCAGAAAAGGAGGAGGCAGAGGGAGAAAGTCAGGAGGACGTAGAGTCTAAAGCTGCTTCCTCGCCGCTCAGAAGGCCTCCGTTCAGAGCTCCCGCTGTCAGCAGCGCAGTGACCTTCAGCCGCAGGTAACAGCTGCACCTGTATGAAAGTGAGGTTCAAGGTGAAAGAGGTTCAATTCAGTTATAGTGTTGGTTGTTATTGTCTCAGCTTTTGTTGTTTACTACTGAGGAAAGATTATTAAATATTATTTTCTGTCTCTTAATTGTTATCTATGTGTGACTTCATGTCAACACAACATAAGATTTGTCTGTTTTCTTTCTTTCTTATGTCTGTCAGCTCTCCGGTGAAGAAGTCATCCATGGTTAAGTCTCTCCAGTTTGACTCCGAACCCCAGAAAGAGAGCAGCACAGAGACCCAGAGCTCAGAGCGCCCGGTCCCTTCCTCCCTCCTCCCCCTCATCGGCCAGCTGGCTGAGACCGCCGAGGAGAAGTACCGCCTCCTGGAGCAGAGAGACAAGATTCTGCGTCAAGGTGAAGCCACTGCTTACGCCAATGTATCGTTAACAAGTGATTCACTTCTAAAAACATCAGAGACATTCTAACAGTCTGCATTGTGTCCACACACACAGGTCGACCCAAGCGGACAGACCTGGACCTGTCTAAGGTGTTTGTGGGAACGTGTCCCGACATGTGTCCAGAGAAGGAGAGGTACATGAGGGAAACACGGAACCAGCTCAGCATATTCGAGGTCGTCCCAGACACCGAGATGGTAATGTTTGTAATAATTTGTACTCAAACTTTTAATTGAATATATTAACACATGTAGCTTAATGAATAAAAATGGCTGATAATGTATCTTCAAGTTCACCATTTAGACACATGTCTACGACTAGGTGGATCACACAGCAGCCATCAAAGAGTACAGCCGCTCGTCAGCCGACCAGGAGGAGCCGCTGCCCCACGAGTTACGCCCCCTGCCAATACTCAGCATGACCATGGACTACCTGGTGACTCAGATCATGGACCAGGGCCATGACAACTACCGGGACTGGTATGACTTTGTCTGGAACAGGACCCGAGGCATCCGCAAGGTAAAGGCCCTGCAGCAGATCAGCTGTTCTCTTCAAATATGTAATTAAGCTGAATTCTTGTGTCAATGTGACGATCACCAGGCAAAGAAAAGACGTCTATAAACTGTATCTTTTAAATGTTGTGCTCAGTCTGTAATAATGTTGGGACTTTATAAATTATGACACACATGTCGAAGATTGATTTTCAAATCCCAGCTATCCCTCTACGACCCCCGCAGGACATCACCCAGCAGCGCCTGTGCTGCCCGCACACCGTGTCGCTGATCGAGAAGTGCACACGCTTCCACGTGCACTGCGCCCACCACCTCTGCGAGGAGCACATTTCCTCTTTCGACGCCAAGATCAACAACGAGAACATGACGAAGTGCCTGCAGAGTCTGAAAGAAATGTACGAGGACCTGGCGACACGTCAGGTCTACTGCGCCCGCGAGGCAGAGTTCCGCCAGTACAGCGTGCTGGTGAAACTCAACGACGGTGACATCCTACGGTCAGTCCACGAAATCACACACAATGTACAATTGATTAGAAACTTGAAATATATACAAAAGCATCTTTTTTTTGTCCTGAAGTTTGCACACTTGCATGTTTGTCTGCATTTTGTACCTAAATCTGTACATTAAACTTGTTGTCCACACAGTGAGGTCCAACAGTTCCGTGACGAAGTGCGCAACTCCCCCGAGGTGAAGTTTGCCGTGCATGCGTTCGCTGCAGTCAACAGCAACAACTTTGTGCGCTTTTTCAAGCTGGTGAAAGGAGCGTCGTACCTCGCCAGCTGCCTCCTGCACAGATACTTCAATCAGGTCAGAAACCGTAGTCCTTCATCAATAAATAAAACCACGACCGAACCAGAAAATGTTGAACTTGACTCAAGCATTTTGCCTAATTTGAATATGTTCCTGAACTCTGCTATTGGAAATATTACAAATGACAAAACATATGCTTGTATAGTAATAATATGTACTAATTCTTTTCACCAAGTACATTGTTTTGGTGAATTAAGGGAATAAACATCGTCCCTTATTGATTTCCTATTTTAAATCTGTACATTTTTCCAGTTTTGAGGTATTTAACTTTGTTTTGTGTTCATTGATTTTTATTCTGGTCTATGTATATTATAATACACAACAGTTTGCACAATATTATATTGTGATCTAAATGTGTTTGCGTGTGCCTGCAGGTCAGAGCGAAGGCCTTGAAGACCCTGAACGTGGCTCACACAGTGGGTCCGCGCTCAACTGCGTTTCCAGTCGATGACGTAGTTCGGATGTTGATGTTCCGCAGCGTCGCAGAAGCAACTGACTTCATCCAGCAGTACGGCCTTAATGTCAACGACGGGTACGTGTCTAATAGTGATCTTAATTAATAGAGAGTTTTGAGAATAGCAGTGTTTACAATCATTGGCTCACTGTTGATCAAATGAAACCTTATCCACTTGATCCAGGAATATTATAGGTTACACATGACTCACTTAAATTTCACAACATTTTGTTGACAGTATGGTGGAGCTCAGTCGGATAGCCTTTCAGGAGCCGGAGCTGCCTGTGTCCCAGAAGAAGTCGGAGGTCATCCTCACGAAAAAAATGGTGTTGATTGGAGAAGTGGTGAACGGAGGCTCCCTCCCCAACCCTCCCCAGCACACCCCAGTCTGCAGCTTCGACTCCCAGAACAAGTTCCGCGGTGAATGCCCCCTGGCTGAGTCCTCTACAAGCACATTTAGAGGTATTTGCACCATTTCACTGATCCTGATCCTGGACATGGACCTTTACAGGACTTGAATCTGCTGAGGCTACACACACTGACATATTTAAATGATTTTTGTTATTTCCAGGTCTTATCTGACCTCTTGCTTAATGTTTTATGTGGAATCAAACACTTTACTTTCATAGTAATATGCTTAAATTTCATTCTAAGTATTAAGTATGTAATCTTACCACATCTATACGAATCCAGAGAATTAATCTCAATAATAAAATCTCATTTTTCTGTCATTGTCTCAGCCATTGCTGCCAAGGCGGAGGTTAAAGCACCAGCCAGCGTTGAGTTGCAGACGCCGGTCGTGCGGGCCAGGTCTCCAGAGGTTCCCCTCGTGTTTCGGCTGCCTGCAGCTGTTACAGATGAGACCGGAGAGCCCAGTGATTCGCTTCACAGCGCGGCACATCCAGCAGACGCCCAGCAGCTGTTCCAGCCTATATCCCAACCTCAACCTGTCAAACCACCGTCACCCCCACCCAAACCTCAGCCGGTGTACAGCGACGAGGTGAGGAAGATCGTCTCGGTTAGAATCGTTTCATCCTCACTGAGTTTATTTCTTTCCTTAACATTTAAAGCCACCAAACGTCAAGTGATGGATTAATTGTTTGGTCTATAAAACATCAGAAAAACAGTGAACAACAGCCCAAAATCTAAAGATTTCCAATTAATTATGATGTAAGTCAAGAAAAAGCAGCACATTCTTACATTTGAGCAGCTGGAATCATCAAACATTTGTAAAAATAGGTAGCTGCCAATTCATTTTCTGTTGATTTACTAATGAACTATCTTAACTGTCTTTGTTTTCATTATCTGTGTGACAGTAATTTTGTTGTTCCTGCAGGACATAATGGCCGAACTAGACTGTGTTATTGAAGAGGTGGTGGAAGCGACAGTGAGGGAGGTGGCCGACGCTGGCGCCAGCTACGCCACAACAGCTCTTGCGTGAGTTCAAACTATCTTTTATACGTCCTTCCATCTCTGTGTAAAATCACGTGGTGTGTTTTAATATTTCGAGGCTGTCGAGATTTTGTTATATTTTATTTCCTTGCGGTTCCGTCGTTCTGCAGGGAGAGCAGCGTGCAGGTGGAGTCACTAGTGAGTGACGTGTTGGGACAGATGCTACAAGAGGTGTCGTCATCTGAGATCAAGCTGGAACAAGAACGTGTCGCTGAAGAGAAACGCAAGCTTGAAGAAGCCAGGTCGGTCTACTCAGCTTGTTGCTTAGAGCGCGCTGTGTTTTATCACAACACTCACTGGCACGACACACAGAATAACCTCACATTAGCTCCGTTTTTTAATGTATATTTTAAGTATTTAAGTTTTATTCTTTGATTTATTACATGTACTTGTCAACTGTTCACTCAGACTGAAATTCACTCATATCAAACCTTCTCATCTAGCATCATGTCATGTTGTTTTAAAAGTCACTTATAATAAAGTAAAATAAAACAAAAATCTAAGATGCAAAAACTGCAGCAAAGCAGTGAATTTCTCTCCAGTTTTCTTCATGATTGATAAATGTGACGCGTCATCACAAACAACATGATCTTGCATATTAAAAGCACACGTTTCCTTTTCCGTTCGGTCTGCACCAGGAGGAAGCAGGAGCACGAGGCCTTCCTTGTCCAGTTCAGCTTCTCTCTCTGCACGGAGCTCATCTACGAAGTATTAGACGAGACCATCAAGGAGACCGCCTCCTCTGAGATCCAGTAAGGACTGAAAACACAACCAAATTCACAATATCTGGTCTGATGTTAATGTTTTCTTACAGGCTGCTCTCACGACATCTCTGACCTTTTTTTTTTTTTTTTCAGGCAAGCAGTGAATGAGAAAACACAACGTGTGGCGAAATGCACAGAGCAGGTCTGCACCAGTCTAGTTGAGGAGACTTTGAATGCAGACATCGCTCTGTTGGTTGAAGAGATCCTTGATGTCGAGCTGCAGCGTATCCACAAGTACATCAAGAGGTAAGACATGGAGGATACGGAAAGCCGGTGAAATATTCAGAGCATCTTCTAAATGACACTGAACGTTTCATTGTTTTCTCCTCTCTCATCTCTACAACCAGGTGGCGTGATGTGGTAGCGGTGCGTCGGCAGCTGAAGAGACAGATGAGAGGTTTCCCTGCAGCTCCCTGCTGCGTGGACCCTCGCTTCAAACTGAAGGCTCTGGCTCCCAGCGCCCCCGCACGACCCTCCATGGCAGATCTGGCCCGCGGTCTGGTCAACCTGGGAAACGCAGGAACGTTAGCTCTGTCCAGCACCAGGTACTTTTGTTCTCCATGTCTTTGGACTGCACAGGTCCATCAAATGTGAAAAACCAGGACCTAGTATCAGTAACACGTTTTGTATCTTGTTAAGGTTGTTGAAAATGAGACAAGAAGCGATCCACCAGATGAGAGTCCACTACTACTATCAGCAGCTGCTCGAGTAAGTGACGACTTGATCAGTATGTCGGTGGTTCATCTCACAAAGCAGCATTTTGATCATTTTTTTGTCATGTTGCTCTCAGTGAGTCGGTGTGGGCGCCACTCGACCTGCCAGCACTGGTGACAGAAAACATCTGTAATCCAACTGACAGAATCTTCTGGAAATCTGTTGTCCTCTTACCCAGCGACGATGAGAGCGTAGCCAGTCTGGCAGACAGGTAAACAGCTGCACTTCAAGATGACAAACAGTCATAGAGCTGCAGAGATATCTGTATGTTTGTGAATGAGAGCAAACACCTTTCATGTAAAAAATACTAATTAATGCAGCTTTGAGGAATTCTCTCCTTTGGTGAGAATGCATACCTTCATAGATCAGAAATAGTCAAAGTCAAAGGTCAAAGTTTAGGAGCTATTTCCTGGATTTAGAGCGAGCGTCACTACATCATTCCTACATGAACTTGTCAGATAAATGAGTTACGAAAAGCTAATATTCTACCATAACAATTAAATTGAATGTGTTCTTTATGAAGACACCCAGCATACATTGTGCACTGAACCTTTCATTCAGCGTCTCCTCTCCTGTCTGTTGTGCTTTCAGGATCCTGTCAGACTGGCTGGAGGTGAAGCTTGGTGGCGGTGGTGGTGGTAAGGGGTCAGAGGTCAGGGAGGAGCAGCCAGAAGGCACACTGCAGACCCTCTGTGTCATCAACTCACTGCAGGAGAACGGACAGCGCACTCACAAAGTCCACGTCAGCATCAAGGTGAGATCACACTACAGCTGTGGTCACATGTGTTGAGCAGAGATGGAAAACCACGTCGGTATTGATGATAATATTTGTATCCATCCATGTATTTGTCTTCCTTGTCGGTGTCTCCCAGGCGTCCAGAGGCCCGCTCACTGAAGACAGCCTGTCTAAAATGGAGGAGTGCTGTGAGCTCCAGGGGACAGGAGCCCTGATCATGTTGCTCCCCGCGCTTCGCACCGTCGAGTCGGGGCACGACGAACAGGACGTCCCTCTGCTTTCAGCGCTGCTTCAGCTCAAACAGCTACAACAAGCCAACACCTGGCACAGCCCGCTGCCTCTGGTCATCCTGGTGCCGGGGCCTGACGGCGACACACAGAAACTCGAAGAAGGTAAACGATGATATCTATAAGTTTCTAGATGATTTACTCAAAAATCAAAGCAGCTTGACGACCCAGCAAGCAATGTTTTGACTCGTGGTGTGGTCCCTTCTCCCTCAGACCTGATGCTGGATGAACTGGTTAAAGAAGGCTTGATATCAGAATACACGTTCCTCTTCATACCAGAGACCACCAGCGACCTGCAGGGATCCAAACAGGTAATACACACATGCACAGAAACGTACACCACTGAAGCAATGGAAATCCTCTGACCTGTCCTCTACTGCCACCATGAGGTTGACATTTTTGTTACATGTGACCCTCAGGATAAACTTTAGTTATGCACCACCATCAGGTCAAAATATTAATTAGGTTTATGACCAAATACCTGCAAAACTAATGACCTTCTCCTTCACCTCAGCTGCCCTTTGTGTTTAGTGCTAATAAGCAAATGTTTGCATCCTAACACACTAGCATGTCTGTAGACTGTTTATTCTTGTTGTGTCATGTTCCCTCCACTGAGCTACACAGGACTACAGTGTCATATCCAGTATGATATAGATCAGTGGTTCTGAACCTGGAAACCCCTCCAAGAGATTAATCTGTGGGTTCCCAAGATGTTTAATGGTAGAGGAAAGAAAAAACACACTCTGCTCACACTTCATAGGATTAAATTGTAGGGAGCCTAATCTGTAAAATTGTTGTTTGATGTTTTATGTAAGTGTATGGCCTGTTCACTTAATTCAACTTATCCTCCTCCTCCTGTCATGTTGTTTGTCTCCAGCTAAGTCATGCTATGCGTTGGCTGCTGGCCCGTGCACCGCCACCCTTCCCGCTCTCCTGTCAGACCCTGGTGCAGCTGGTGGAGGCCAGCCTGAGTCATGAGTTCAGTCAAAGGATTTACGCCCACCGCCAGGACAGGGCTGCAGCGTGTCTTCCTCCCCAGGACCCCGCACCTGTCATCCAGCTGTACAATGCTGTCCTGGCTCACGTTGCTGACAGAGTGTCGTCCCAGGATCTCTCCAGACTCTCATGGCCACCAGGCGAGTTCTGCCTGCCTGATACTCGTGACTTTGTCCCTCATCTGGGTTGGAACTCTGCCCCGCACCTGGCCTGGCTACGTGAAGCCATCCTCAGCCTGCAGCTGCCACAGTGGAATCAACTACCTAACACGGGTCAGTGACTGAGATAGTTTTAGGGGGGGGGGTTTGTGCACAGGAAGGCTTTTTATTACTGAAACTAGTAAAAAAATAGACACAAAGATGTGAGCAAGAGAAAAATAATCTTCACTTTCCCTCCTCTCTTTCCTTTTCTCTCTCTAGACTCGTGGTCTGAGCTTTGCTCCTCCATCTTTCGTTACGCTGCTCAGATCCCAGTCTCACCCAACAGTCAGCCCCTCATAATGTCACGTCTGGAAAACCTACTGGAAAGAGTCAGACTGAAGGGTCACCGTACCAGAACCCCTGGATCCAAGGTAACCATGGGCAACCTTGGTGACGGAGACGAGAGCGTGTGTCCGGCTTTCAATCAGATCCCTTGGGATGACGTGCTGGTGATATGCATAGACCACAAGCTGAAAGACTGGCAGATCCCTGGACCACCTGTCTGTGAAGGTGAGGCCACACTTGAGAATTATTTCACTGTATAATCTCTATTTCCCACCTGTACCTTCTGATAATTTATGGCTTGCATCATAATATGATGGAAATGATTGTTTATCCTTTTTGAAGATGCTGTGACGGAGGACGGGGAGATCCTGGTTTACTTCCCCACAGAGTCGTTGAAGGGCTTCCAGCCTCCTGAAGAATGGACCGAGGCCGTCAGACAAACCCACAGAGAGAAGCAAGAAGAGAACAAAGAGTAAGAAAGTCCAACATGCCTGTTAAAAGTGTCACTGGTCATCTAGACTTTAACCTTTAAACTGCTGATTGAAACTTGTCGCCTTGAATCAACGTAGCACTTCCCTCTTAAACTGCTGCAGCATTTATTATTTTGTTAAGATGTAGTAGTTGTCAGATAAATTGCATCTGTAATATCACATATCATAAAGTAGCAAACAAAGGTAATCTGTAATAAAAAAAGAACTTTGCTACTAAAGTGTTGATCTGTGGTTTTGAGATGGCAACGGCTCTCCAAAATGTAGTTTCGCAGCACTTACTGCTCCTAATTCCACTTTCTGTGGTCACTAACCTCACCTTAATGTTCAGGGTCACTGCTGGTTAGGCAGTTATTTCACCAACACAGAGTAGATTATATAAAAGGCCAGAAACCAGTCTGTATGCATCTGATGTGTGCTGTAGATGTCCACATGTCTTTTGCCCTTGAGTCTCTAAACATTGCAGGTAATTAAGAGGAATTAGGCTTGTTTATAAGTTGTATCTCGCAAGTTTGAGAGCAACGTTGCCTTTTTGTCCTTGTCTTGGAAAGATCACTGAAAGCGGTAGTAGTAGAATGTACAACCAAGTAACATCATCATGTCCTCCTTTGCTCTCTCCCTGCCTCCATCCTTGCCCTCCCTCTACCCTCCCTCTGTCCTCCTCAGGGCAAGTGCAGCTGCTTGTGCCACACCTACCAGTCTGTCCCTCAGAAAGAGGTTGTTCAACAGTCTGGTGGAGCCTTTTCAAGCCCCGACAGCCCTGCTGGACATCTCACACACTCCCACAGCAGAGGAGCTGCTGGCCCACAAAGTCCTCCAGAGCTTAGAGGAGGAGAAAGCTGAAAGCAAAAGGTACATTTACAGCACTGCTGTTAGATATTTGCATCGTATGTAAGTTAAACTTTTATAGAATGAGACATTTTGCTCATCAACAATCTTGAAATAAGCATAGGATTAAACCACACAAAGAAAAAAGTTTTTAGCACATTTATACTGCAGTTTTAATTTGCCAAAAAAAATGTAGAATGTGTATCCCGTCACTAACACACCACTGTACTTCTCTGCAGGAGCATGGAGCAGCTTCAACGTTGGCTGGATGGTGCTGCCTTTGACCACTTGTCCACTCCGCTTTTCATTCCATCCTCCACCCTGTTGTCCATGCCCACAATCCTAACGCACGCGCCCACAGCCAAGACTGGAGATAGCGCTCCCACAGAGGTATATGACATCTCCGCTCCCCTCTCTCAGCAATCCAGGGACGTGTTATGTTCTTATCCAAACAGTCAATCTACGTAATAGAAATACAGAAGGTGGCAGATTTGGCTAAACGTACCGAGCTTCACACTTGAAGCTAATTTGGATATTCTGCATTAAAGATGAGGCATTAACAGTTGCAGTAAACCTCATCCTAAAGAAAAAAAATGAAGTGATTTTTGCTAAATCATTGCATTTGCATTGTCTTTATTTTCCAGGAAGCAGAGCCTGATGAGTTGTTGGAGAAAGCAGACTGGCCTAAGACCATTCCTGTATCAATGGCATGGCGACTGAAGGAACTCGAGCAACAGATTTTGGCAAGCCAAGAGGAAGAATTAGCCTGCAGACTGAAGCTGAGTGGTCTGCTGAGCATTGTTGATGACTGATGAACTGTTGATGTCATTTTTTTTTTTTTTTATAAATGACTCTGAAGCTACACAAATGTTTGAAAACTACGAACAAACAAACCCTACAGCTAGAGACTACTTTGATCCAATTGCTGAAATTATGGCGTCTGTGACATATTGAGCTTTCTTTGTTGTCAGTTTTTCATCTTCGACTGTTGAAGTCAGATTCACTTAATGCAACTGTGTGTGTGTGTGTGTGTGTGTGTGTTTCTTTGTTTTTATTAAAGTCTGGGTTTGTACAGGAGGACGAAAATTTTGTACCATTGATTTAGCATGTATAACTTAAAAATGTGTGCAAGTAAAAATACAACGTCTAACACATAATATCCCAAGATAAACTACTTTTTGTGTCTGTCTTTAAACACCTGTTGAATTACTTGGATTCTATTTGTAAAACCAGTCACAATCTACCTTCAGTTATGTTTGACCTAATCTTTGTACTGTTTATGACATTGTCAAATAGCCAAATATTGAATAAAAGTGTTATTTTTTAAATAAATCTAGTCCAGCTGTCATTCAATAGCTTAACAGGCTGTCATTTCATCATAATAATCTATGGGTGAGCACATGTGTAGTATTGATGCTAGGAGCGCTCTGATTGGAGGACCTCCCGGCAGGCCCGCCCATTTCTCCGCCTAGTCGGTTTGTGATTGGACAACCGAGTCTCTGCTCATGTCTCTCCATGTAGAGAGCGCCTCGGACGGCACCGCTAGGTCCGCTGGGAAATGTAGTCTTAGCTTGGTTGAAGGATGAATTATACTCTCCTCAAGGCACTACAATTCCCATGAGAAGCGCAGAAAGGGGCCGAGCCGTCAGAGCAACTGGAAAGAAATTAATTCATTTGGTCCAGCGGAGGATTCAACTCTATCTGACAGCCGCAGTGATGACTGAGGGGACGTGAGTATTTTTATCTGGTTATTTAACGGAAAACGTCACCAAATTTACTTTTTTACCGTGTTTTTAATTCGAATTCATGGGATGAAACCGTCATAAAAATGTAAAACAGTCAGTTTCTGTGAAAAGTTTGAGTCAGCGTGTATCTATGACTGAACAACAGTAACTTACTGTTTAAAGTGCTAGTTGTGCTAGTTTAAAGGACATTTTTTTTCCAAGTCTGTCTTAAAACAGCAGTCAGGAGCCCAAATTAACATTAAACATGTTTTTCTTGCTGTAGAAGATCCCTTCATAATACACTCACAATGTAAATGAAGGGGGTAAACTGACTAATTAAAGGCAGGGCGTATTGTCATGTAGGAAATGCCGACAACACTTAATGTTCCCCTATTTAGCATTTAATAAATTAACTATAATGTACTTGTAAGTAGATATAAGTGTGTATGTATAACCACTATAACTCCTCCTGTGGACAGCCATAAGTGGAGGTTGGTGTGTAAACATGATTAATGAACTACAACATAGTTAAACACAGCTGTAATAATATAAAATGTGTCTTCACAGAGGTTATAATTGCTGACACATACTGTACTTCACTTAAAATGTACTTATATCTGCTCACAACTAGTTATATTATAGTGTGTTATAAACCATTTATTAAATGTTTGTATACTGCTTACAAATGCTAAATAGAGGCTGAAATGAACGAGAACAGTTGTGGTTTACTTGATATACTTCAAATTTGTGCACCAAGTTGATCACCTATTCAGTTAAAAGTTTGTTTTTATCTCCACACACCACTACAGGTGCATGTGTATAGATGTTGATTAAGTCCTTCTTACATGCAGAGTAGGGGTGTATTAAGATGGCAGGAGGCCCATTGAAATTGCATATTGACACATCCCAGATTGTCATGCTACACCAGTACCTTTACCCCACTACATTTAAGAGGGGAATATTGCACTTTTTACTTCACTACATTTATCATTTTTCAGATTTTTCACACAAAATCATGATCAATTTATAACATATGAACTATTATCATAGTGATAGTTTGTTATAAGTCAATCATCAACCCAAAGTATATTAAGAAGCTAAAATTAGCTTCACCTTAACCAGTCCCAAAATTGAATAGCTGCCTACACATGATTAAATCAGTTAATAATAACCAAATATTATGGTATGTTGTATAAAAATATAATAATGACTGGGGCCATTCTTCTGAATAATCAGTACTTCTGATACTGTAAATACATTTTGCTAAAAGATACTTTTGTTTTTACTAAAGGGAAAGTTTCTGTTTTTACATTGTGGTATTGTTACTTTTATGTAATTAAATAATCTGACTACTTTGTCCACCACAACACAAATTAATATATGCATACATATGCTTACAAATATGACAACCAATTCCATCGAACTGAATCGCTTCTTTCCCCACACGAAACACAGCTTTTGACTGTGTCAGACCTTTGCACACAGGCCAAAAAACCATCAGCAGCATCACCTGCTGAATTATTGGTTTCACTGTTGACCAGCTGAGGAAATACTTCCATTGTGCAACACTTAATAGTATCCTACATTTACTACATAGTGCCCAATAGTATATGGAATAAGTTAGATGAACTACAGTATTAAACTACCTGCTGTCTCTTCCAGGCAGCTGCGGAGGCGAGGAGGGCCGTACAGGACGGAGCCCGCCACAGACCTGAGCCGCTGGAGGCTGACTAATGTGGAGGGCAGGCAGACCTGGCGCTATGTGGAGGATCAAGACACCCCAGACAGAGAACAGACCATGCTAGAAGCCCATTCGCTGGGCCTGGACACGGTGGGCTTCATAATCATCATCATCATCATCATCATCATTCTTAATAACAGTGAAATTAGATTCTGTGCTGCACTCTGGGATAGTTTGAGGTGTCCTTTAGCAGGACGGTGATAGTCTGGATACATTCGCTTAACCAATGTGAAATCTATAACACTTGTCTTGCCAGGTGTTTCATTTCTAATCATGAATTCTCCTCACAGACTAAGTTTGTGTCTGGCTCGCCGCCCGCCCACACGGCTGTGGATGCAGCACTGAAAGGTATGAACTTCTACAGACACCTCCAAGCCGAGGACGGCCACTGGGCAGGGGACTACGGCGGTCCTCTCTTCCTGCTCCCAGGTAAGACGAGTCATCCTCGCCATGTGCCCACCTGGGCTTTGCAGTAGCTGCATTTTCTCATTTAAAACCAATCAACGTGTGCGTGTAGGTTCACAGCTATGCAGCGAGCTAAACGCACTTCCAGTAAATCTTGAAGACAGCAGACAGCATTCAACAGTTAGCAATAAGCTGATTATAGAAAAACTAAATTCTTCAAACTCACAAAATCAATATATGTGCTTCTGTGTCTGTACATCTGTCCATGTTTGTGCTTCCCAGGTCTCCTGATTACATGTCATGTAGCTAAGATCCCTCTAGCAGCGGCCTGGAAGAAGGAAATGGTGAGATACCTGCGCTCCGTTCAGCTGCCAGATGGAGGCTGGGGTCTGTAAGTGAAAACACACTTGTCTTGAACTTTTGATAATCAGAGATATGCTAGTTTTTATAGCAAAGACTTCATTAACTTGAATGAATTAATACATTTTAATTGGTGAATCCATTTTCTGCCACTTATTCGGGTCCAGGCATTCATTTAATGAATTATATCTTTAGGAATTATTATACTGCTGGGAAGAACTGGCAGAATGTGATATAATATAAATAATTGTAGGTCATATTGCCCCTACTGGTTTTCCATCACACCTTCATTCTTTGATCAGTATGATCAGTGAAAGGTATTAAATTTATCATACAAGCCTCTACTATGCAACTGTTATTGAACTGCCACAGAGAAACTGGTGTTGTAATTGCTAAAAATGTCCATTCCACTTATAATAATTAAAGGATTAATGTCTGTAATCATACAGTGTCAGACTAGCTGGAATATGGATTATAGCAGCATTGTGGTGTGTGTGTGTTTTATTTTTCTGCAGACATATTGAAGACAAGTCTACCGTGTTTGGCACAGCTCTGAGCTACACCTCACTGAGGATCCTGGGAGTAGAGCCTGATGATCCAGATCTGGTTCGAGCCAGGAACAACCTGCACAGCAAAGGTTAGAAGGAATATGTTGAAAAGCATGAAGCACAAAGTCAGTTATTATTAAAGCTACGCTCAGTTCTGATTACTGGTCGTCTTTCAGTAGTAGCTGAATACCAAAGCTGTCTGTGTTTTTCATTTTGTACAGGCGGAGCAGTGGGGATTCCTTCATGGGGTAAATTCTGGTTGGCCATTTTAAATGTCTACAGCTGGGAGGGAATGAACACACTGCTACCAGAGATGTGGTAAGTCGGACGTTCAAACATCCCGTTATGTTCTCTTTAACCCATCAGTCATGCCTTAAATTAGTGTTTGGTGGACAATACAGAAGCACCGAAGCGTATTTCACTCCTGTGAGTTCGTGTCAAATAAAAGAACATCACGTGACCGATGACGTCTGCAGCTTCAGACGTCACATGTGCTTCAGAAAGCGCTTCATTCAGATAAACGATATACTCCAGTGACACTTTAGTGGCACAGGAATGAGAGGAGAATAGTGGAGAAATATGGCGACATACACTAGAAACACATAATCATAAGTATATATGTATGTAAGGAACATCTTCACTTGATACCAACAGTATATTTCACAATGATATGTGTATTTACTGCAACTATACTGCACACAGTATTATAGATTTTATAAACAACACATAGGATTCTTGGACTTTTACTGCACATGTATGAGATTAAAACTATGACATCAGTATTGTTGTGGCCTCAGTCTTGACGTGCTGCTTCTACAAACCACCAGATGTCGCCGTGTTTGCTGAGTTTAAACCCCAGAAGCTTTTAATATTTTATTTTGCACAAACAGAAAGAAAGCCCCAAAGCTTCATAAGGCTTCATCACTACTTCAAATATACTGAAAAAGCCTCAGGATCTCAGCTGAGGTTAGAGAAAACACAATTATGTTGCACCAGTACACAGACTGAATCATTGTTGTTTACATCTTTGCCACATGGTCACAAAGAAGGGAAATATTTTTATCAGCATTTTTTTTCTCTTGTATCAATTCAGGGGTTGATGGTTGTATTTGTGTCCGTTTTAGGCTGTTCCCCACTTGGATGCCAGCCCACCCCTCCACCCTGTGGTGTCACTGTCGCCAGGTCTACCTCCCCATGAGCTACTGCTATGCTGTCAGACTGGCAGCCGAGGAGGACTCTCTGGTCCTCAGCCTCAGACAGGTGCTGAAGCCGCCTCATCCCACAAGGGGGCGCCATACTTACAGCCAGAAGTCAATGATGAAGCTCTGAAGAGTCTTTAGTAGTGTGCTTTTCATTCCTGGGTGCATTTATCTGTTTTCAGTGTGTTTAATTCCTAAGGTTAAATGTAGATGATATGTTGTGGCATTATGATACCTCACGATGCATATTAGTAGTTATGGCTTTGACTAACGATTATTCCTTATAGATTCATCTCATTTTTGTGTTATTAATCGATTAGCTGTTTAAGCAATGAAACGTCTGAAAAAGTGAGAATGCCCATCACAGTTTCACAGTCCAAGGTGATGTTTGGAGCTGAAAACCCAAAAATGTTCAGTTCACAGTGATTTAAAACAGACAAGAGCAGCAAACTGTCACACTCGAGAAGCTGGAACCAGCAAATGTATTTCATCAATGACATAAAATGACATAAAGGATTAATTGATTTGCAAAATTGTTGATATTTAATTTTCTATTGATTGATTATTAATCAACTAATTGTTTCAGGGCAGCAAACGGTAAACTGTGGCTTTAGCTGTCAGACACTACAAATGCAAGAACGTCTTTCTTCAATCTAAACTTGTTTCTACTGGAAAAACTTGCTCTGAATGTTGCAAGTTTGGGTAATTTGAGGTTGTGAAACGGCATCCTTGACAAAAAAAAGTCAAAACTTACAGCGCAAATCACTAAATAACAATGCAACAAACATAACAGACTCATAATGTAAAGATGGGTGACACATTAAAAGGAAAAACCAATAAAAGTGTCTCTTTAAGGTGCTCAGACACCACAAGCTTCAGGAACAGCTCCGGTGCTCCAAGTCTCTGAACTCTACTGGGCGCAGTTCAGTTCTGGTCTCTCGAAAATCTCACATAGGTGTTCAGTTGGGTTTGTCTGTGAATGCCACAGCAGGTCATTCACATCACTTTCCTCTTTGGCCCGTATAGAAGAATCTGCATATCTGTGTGTATATCAGTGTAGGAGAATCAAGGCGTGGAATTTTCCCTTTCTGTGATGCACCTAAAAACTATGCCGAGGAAGCAGCCAGTCTCTGAACTCGAAATGACACATAGACCACAAAACAGGGCCAATGAAAATGCCACTGACAATGATGTATGTTTAAACAATGTATATGCATATGTATAACCATATAAAATATGAATATATACTGTATCTTTTTGTTCTCTAGGAGCTTTATGTCCAGGACTATGCCACCATTAACTGGCCAGCTCAGAGGAACAATGTGGCAGCATGTGACATATACACACCTCACAGCACACTGCTCACCGTCGCCTACAGTAAGTATCCACAAAACATTGTACACCATGATGATAAACCCTCCGTCTACAGTAGCATGTAGCTGTAAGTGAACCAGTATGTAAAATGTTTAATGTAAGTGAACTTAAAAGTGATGACAAATGATTTGCACTCAGCTGAGTCATACAAGATATCAAACATTTAGGCCTAACACTGGCAACAGGATGATTTTGTGCAAAAATAAAAAGAAGTGAAGAGTTTTTCATTGGAATATCCCTGAAAGTAACCTAACCTTGTGAGTCCTGTTCCTGTTGCCCTGCAGTGGTGTTAAACGTGTACGAAGCCCACCGCAGCACCACACTGAGAGGGATGGCTGTCAAAGAGCTGTATGATCACATCCAGGCTGACGACCGCTTCACTAAATGTATCAGCATTGGACCGGTAATATAACACAGTACAAAAAAAACGTACAGTACCAGTCAAAAGTTTGGACACACTGAATGCATATTGAATAGAGTATGAGATATGTATATGCAAAGACAAATACATATGAAGTATTGGCCTTATTCTACAGATCTCCAAGACGATCAATATGCTGGTTCGCTGGTATGTGGATGGTCCCTCCTCTCCGGCCTTTCAGGAGCACGTGTCCAGGATCCCAGACTACCTCTGGTCAGTCAGCCGGTGTCTAACAACGTATTACCACAACATAACCAAACTTCTGTTCCATCACTGATCAGAAATTGGTATTAAAGAAAAGCTCTTGTGAAGCACTTGTGATGGATATTCTGATATATAATGCATAAAGTGAAAAAAATGTTAATTCAGCAGTAATAAATTCAAGAAAGTTTACAGATGACAAACTAACAGGAAGTTCTCTGTGTTCCAGGTTGGGATTGGATGGCTTGAAAATGCAGGTGAGAAATTGTTCTCTGCTCCGTTTGCATATTGAGTGACAGTTCACACAATCTAAGCTTTACAGAGGTCATTCATGAACCCTGAAGGTTCAACTTTAAGGACGGCTGAGTAGCCAATTAAGGTGCAGATAAGCAGAAAATGGATGGATGGACTTTAAAAGTTGCTTCAGTCACATTCTTTTAGTCTACTAACTGGTTCTATACTTTGTATTTTGTTTTGCAAAGTATGAGAGCGCTCAGTGAGTTGAACTTAATCTCAGTGATTTATTGAAGAAACTTGACCACTTTCTTCTTTTTGTTGTTCACAGGGGACCAATGGATCTCAACTCTGGGATACTTGCTTTGCTGTGCAGGCCTTCCTTGAGGTAACCCAAACCTGGCAACTCAAAACTAAGAGTTTTAATGCATGCAGTCCAACTTTATCTATATAAAACACACAGGAAAAGGATGTGTGAGAAATGTGAGAATCAAGGATAACACTCAGATTTCTGACCTGTTTGCTTATTTCCTAAGAACATATTTCTCACTGCAGAGTTTTACTACCACTGACAAGAATTTCAATTTTGTATTTGTTGAGCTGTAAAGAGTTATCAGACATTCAGTGATTTAAAAGGGTTTAGGTCCCCAGAGGACATTTATAGGTATAACTGGGTGTCATCAGCGTAATTATGATAACCAAAGTTGTGTTTGCGGATTATGTGGCCTTGAGGCAACACGTACTATGTCAACTTTCCTAAATATAAAATTACCAGAAGACACAGACAACAGTTGTCTCTTTGAAGCCAGAAAAACCCTCTTATCAAGCCTTCCAGTTTCAATGCTGTAATCAAATGTGTCAAAACACTGGACTCAAATATAATTATATTCAAGTAGAATTTTCACCATTGTCACTATTTACTTGTAGATTATTCATCACCTTGAGAAGAGCTGTTTCAGTACTGTGGTTTGCACTGTATCCTGATTGAAACGTATCATGTAGCTGATTATAATAAATTGTGGTTTCTTTCAGGCAGGAGCTCAGGATAATCCCAGACTAGCTGAGTGCCTCCGAGATGCCCATCAGTTCCTCACAATCACACAGGTACGACCCACTGTTGTAAATCATTCTACCTAGGGATGCACGATACTGGATTTTTTGCCGATATCCGATATGCCGATATTTCCAACTCATTGTGGCCGATTGCCAATGCCAATACCGATATATGCACATATTTTTTCCCAACCAAACAGAGTGGTACATCCTGTCAGCCGAAGTGTTTCCTACCTGTGCAGCCGAACATAGCAGCTGCTCCACGGACTATTTTACTCTCACGGTCCCAGTGCTTCCTCCGCAGGCTCCACTTCACTCAGCTGCCCATCAGACCCGCTGCTTCTTCCCACTTTAACCTGTATAACAAATGGGGGCTCGATGCTCTGGTTGGATTCACACGGAGAGCGGAGGCTAACGTTAGCTGAGAGGCTAGCGGAGCGTTAGCAGCAGCATGGCCGGAGGGAAGCACAGCCAGCTAGCCTCCGCTAGAAGAAGCAGCAGGTCTGACGGGCAGCTGAGTGAAGTGGAGCCTGCGGAGGAAGCACCGGGACCGTCAGGGTGAAACAGTCTGTAGAGGGAAGCACAGTTATGCAGCGGAGGAGAAGGCAACAAATCCGCCTCAGAAAATGTTCATTTCAGCGGATGCCGATATTTTATTTTAGAGCTTATATCGGCCGATACCGATGACGTGCCGATAATATCATGCGTCCCTTATTCTACCTCCAAAACCTCGTCCTCCACTAGACTGACATTTACACATGTTCATTTATGAACAAAATGCAGCAAATGAGCTTTCATATTCAAACAGGACTTCTTAGAGGAAAACAATACATATTGTCAAATTCTGCTGCTGTTACGTTTTTGGTAGTGCTTATTTATGCTTTAGTTTTTTCCTGACTTTCAGGTGTGCCAAAGGTCACACGAGTGTAATATGAACTTCCAATGCTTTGATCCAAGTGATTACTTATGCCTGACCAGTTTTTCCACTCCACCAGATTCCCGATAATCCTCCTGAATACCAAAAATACTACAGACAGATGAACAAGGTAAAATCACACAACAACACTTTTCACATTATTGTTAAACAAGACTATAACGGATATAACACTATATCCCTGTGTTGATTTTCGTCAGGGAGGTTTCCCCTTCAGTACCCGTGACTGCGGTTGGATCGTGGCTGACTGCACAGCGGAGGGCCTGAAGTCAGTGATGCTGCTGCAGGAGCGCTGCCCCTCCATCAGCCAGCCGATCTCCTCAGAGCGTCTGTACGATGCTGTCAATGTGGTGAGTGTGCAGACAATGAACAAGTGGAAGATTTATTTACTCACCTATTTTTAAGTCTCATACTCCCATGTTTTTTGTTTTCTCTGTTGGTTGTGTAAGCTCAGAAATACATTATGTCAATATGCCTCCAATTTAACCTTGTGTTCATTGGCAGCTATGTTTGAGAAAGAGCTGTCGGTGTTCACAAATATTTAGTCAGCTGGCCTTGAAAACATGAACTACACCCAGTACTGTGTTATACAAAGCTGTTATAAAAGCTGTGCTCTTGTGCTGTTAAGAAAAATGTGAAATATCTAATAATTTGCAGGTTTATCGGCAACTTGCTGCACGTTTTTTTTCAGCATTGCCAAACCGTAGTCCTTCATGTACACTTGTGCCACTGAAATAATAGTTGCTGTAGTCTTTCAGCAGCACAGCTCTTTCACCACTCGTCTTTCTTCTCCTCGTAGCTGCTGAGCATGAGAAACTCAGACGGTGGATTTGCTACATATGAAACTAAGAGAGGAGGGAAACTCCTGGAGCTGCTCAACCCCTCTGAGGTGTTTGGTGAGTCTGTTGCCTGATGTTTGTGGTCCAGGGTCAACAATTAACCAAAGGCACGACATAAAAAGTCACTGCAATAATTTTTTGATGTTACAGAAATGAGTCATTTAACATTTTTAATAAGAGCATCATGGATTCATCATGCCTGGTTTAAATTGTAGCCTCGAGTCCTTTCAGGAGGAGCTCAGTTAACTTCTCTAATAACTAACTAATTAAAAACAAGGAGCCAAATATAATCGTGACATTTCTGTCTCCCCTCAACATTTAATTGGCTGCATTGCACTCTGAATATGTTGACGTGTTTTGCCCTTTTCTGTATCAAAGGGCAAAGAGCCCAATATTGTTCCCTTTAAAAAGAGGATGCAGTGTGTGTTGTGGAATGTAATGTTTACTAGTATAACTGTGCTCTCTCTTTCACTCTCTTACACACACACAAACAGGTGACATCATGATAGATTATACCTATGTTGAGTGTACGTCAGCTGTAATGCAGGCTCTGAGTCACTTCCAGAAGGTCTATCCTGAACACCGCACTGAGGAGATAAGGTACGCTACATAATGCTACATAACACACACACACACACACACACACACACACACACACACACACACACACACACACACATACACACATACACACACACACACATACACACACACACACACACACACACACAAAGAGAGCATAGTCCGGTCATGAAATAATGTAATCAAATAATACAATCAGAAGTACAATGCATCATAATTCTAGAGACAAAGATACACACCATCTAGCTATCTTTTCTTTGTCTGAAAAGTTGGCTCTCAGCCAGTCCTTTAAATACTAACGTACAGACTTTGAAATATCTTTACTCGCCTTACAGGTTAGTAAACAAAAGTCAAGAGTTCAACGAGTTCTTCATGACCTTATAGCACCCACAAGCACCAAGTAGCATCACAAATAACATTGCTACCATATTAAAATTAAGAACAAACAACACTATCCTCTAAAACAGTGATTCTCAACTGGTGGGTCGCGACCCAAAAGTCGGTCACGGACCCGTTCTGGGTGGGTTGCGGACAGCCAGTCAAAAATAAATAAATAAATAATATTTAATGGGCATCTGATGTTGGACTTGTATTTTATCTTGAAAAAAAAAATATTTTGACAGGCATGCATGAGAAACGTGCAACAATCTTGCGCCGTAGCCATGGTAACCATCATTAAGTTTGTGTCGATGTTCGGAGGCAAGATGGCAAAGCACAAATATGACCCAGAGTATTTAAAATGTGGATTTTCGTATATTGAGAATAAAAAGGGACAGAAACCCCAGTGTGTGATATGATTAAATGATATTTATTTTGTGCAGTTTTGATATTTTTTTTAGTGTACATGCAATTGTCATGGTCCTCCTCAGTTTCTTAATAATGTGCTCTGAAATGCACTTTGTACATGTAAACATATGTATTTATATTAAAAAAAGATGACATATGTGTGTTTTCGAAGGATATTTTTGAAAAATAAATTTGCTTGGTTTGAATTCTATAAAAGTAAATATATATATACAAAAGTCCCTGACCGTAACGTTGCCTTAACTTTAAACCAAGTCTTCACTTTTAAATGAATGATTTACGTCATGGAGAGTTGATTTTTTCCCCCCAAAAAAGGCGGAACCGATCAGACACCTCCATGATGGTGCTGCATTATGGTTAAGAATCTAAACATCTAAAGTGCCTTAAACTTTTGCACAGTGCTGTATGTTTCTGTATACTTTTTTAATCACTAAATGACACAGAAACATTTGAGTAATTTGAATGAGTGAATAAAACACATAGCTTGAGAAAAAACTAATTTCAGACTGAAGTTGGTTTCACTGTATGGTTTATGAAACATTTCTTGGTTTATGAAACATTTCCATCTTGTTTTTGTTTAATGAGTTTTGTCTGAAATGTTTTAAAGACACATAATTGCAGAGGATTCCATACAAAAAGACACACAAAGATGTTTTTACCTTAATTTTTCATTTCTTGTTGAAGTTTGGGATAAAACTTAGTGTTTGTTCATTTCTTCTTCAGGTCCACTCTTAGAGAAGGACTAGAGTACTGCAGGAAGGTGCAGAGGCCTGATGGATCCTGGGAGGGGTGAGCTTTTTGCTTAATGCTCGATATCAAATCCAAACAACAGATCACGCTCTATAAAAAATAATCATTTTGGCTCATTCTCAGGTCCTGGGGAGTGTGCTTCACATATGGAATATGGTTCGGCCTTGAAGCTTTTGCTTGTATGGGTCACATCTACAAAGCCGAGTAAGGGCTCCAAACAGTGAACATTGACGTTTTACAGATGGCTGAACAAAGATTCTTCTTGACTCACAACATTACAGATACACTGTACAAACACCACCTTACTACATTATCCTGTTGTGCGTCTGTTACCAGGGATGTGTGTGAGGAGGTGCAGAAAGCTTGTCAGTTCCTGCTGGATCAGCAGATGCCAGACGGAGGCTGGGGGGAGGACTTTGAGTCGTGTGAGCAGCGTTGCTACATCCAGAGCAGCTCTGCTCAGATCCACAACACCTGCTGGGCTTTGTTAGGCCTCATGACTGTCAGGTAAAGCAGGATCACAAGCTGAATGGATTGGATAGGTTTGGGTTTTACTGTTGTATGTTTGTATGGGCTGTCGGTGGGTTCAGGTCTGGGTGAATCTCACCTGTTGATTTAAGTTGTGTGCCATGTATTTCTTTTATATATAATTAATTTATTTGCTCATGCTGTGTTTTAAAGAGGACATATGCACATTTCCAGGTCTATATTTATATTCTGGGGCATGATATCTTGGCATGATTTTCAAATTTATCTTATATTAAAAACTGGCCCTTTGTGCAGCCCCTCAGTTCAGCCTCGATCTGAAACAGACCATTAGGACCCCCCTCCTGCCCCTTGGCAGAGTACTGCCAGCTCTGAAGGCTACAAAAACAAACAGTAGTTGTCAGATTTTGTACATCTGTACATGTTTGAGCCTGAATCTGATCTGAAATATGAGAGCAACAGAGGCTACAGGCTGTTTCTGAATATGTGCCAACAGTCTGACGTCAATTCGAGGAGGAAGTAGAGGCAAACCAACTGAATCCAAAACAAAATTCATTCATTCAAATTCAATCAAAACTCTTGTGTTCATAAACAGGCATCCTGACCAGCGAGCCATTGAGAGAGGAGTACAGCTGCTGATTGCCAAGCAGCTGCCCAACGGAGACTGGCCACAGGTGAGTCTCTGTCTCGCATATATTTAATTACTTACATATCATATATTCTTTATAATTAATTATACTAGGCTTACTCCAGCAATAATACTACTGATATGAAGTTAATCTAATGTTTTGTGCCTCCCTCTCCTCAGGAAAATATTGCAGGTGTGTTCAACAAGAGCTGTGCTATCAGCTACACCTCCTACAGGAACGTTTTCCCCATCTGGACCCTCGGCCGCTTCTCAACACTTTACCCCCTCAGTTCCCTCACAGGGAAGGTCAAGCTGTGAAGACTATGAAGATATCTAGGATAAGAAAACTACATGTAAATGTCAAACAACAGTCACAAAGCTCAGACAGTCAGTGGAAAGTGTATATGTTGTTGTGGGTGACACTACCTGAACTGTCCTAATGAAGTAACGAGTGCTAATAAGTTGTAGTCAGCCCACAAATTATGCATAATTTCTACATGTTACCCTTTTTCAAGTGTGAATTTACATCATGGACATATTAGTGTTTCTGATGTGATTTCAGAGCTGAGACACATTTCATTCTCTGAATTTTTTTTCTATGTTGACATTCCAGCGTAGCTCATCTGTCAGAGCGACTCCTTCAAAATCTGTTGTGATAAGATCTGCTTCTTTCCAACACACGTAGTTCACGTGCTCTGGTTTACAAAATGTATTTACTGTATGTCCACATCGCCTTATATCCCTGCCATCCCTTCCTGTTAATTGCAAATTATTTGAATTTAGAATAAAGAATTTTTCTATGGCATAATTTAAAATGGATGTGTCTTTAATTAATATACTTTCTGGCTTGCTTCACATTGCTTTGTGCTCAGCTAAATATCAAACACAGAGCATGTTGGAGATTAGAACAAGAGAAAGAAGCAAAGAGGGGTTCAAACATGCAACCTGCAAAATCTACCTCTGTAACCTCTGTAAGATTTATACACCATCTGTAGGTTGTCAGCATTTATCACTCTGGAGTCACATATCCCATCTCACACAGTCAGTTTGTATATGAGGCTGGGCTCTCTGCCGTCTATTACACTCTGATTTATTGTGTGGAAAGTAACAAGTTACCAAAGCTTCAGTTTTTTCGCCCACTAACGCTATCACTGACACAACTGAATTTTTTAACCGTTATAGATGCGGTTGTGAGGAATGTTTTGAGATATTTTATTGATTAAAAGGTGTGTATGGAAGTGTGTGAATGTTCTCAAGGTGTCCTATATTGTGAAAATGACAGGGTTCAAATACCATGGGAGTGTCTGAGGTTAATATAAAAGAGTGTTTATTTGTGAAGCTGAGGTGTAGGCGTACTTGGCTGCAGAAGCGTTCAGTGGATCTTTTCAGTCGCAGCAGGAATGAGACCTTGTTTTTGAAAAGAAGCACACAAGAGTATGTAACTGGTTAAGCCTGTGCTGCCTACTGTTCAGAGTCTTATGCATGACTAGATACTGATAAGACATCTGGTCACCTCCCCAAACTTTTCCACATCTCCTCTGGATGCCAAATCTGATGGCAAAGCGCCAATCGAGTGATTTTCCAATGTTAGTTACCTGATTGACCTGTTGGAGGAGGAGTAACTAAATATATACAGCAAAAGTTTTAGACACTTAAGATGTTTAGATTCTTATGTTTAAGTTTTCGTGTTTGGAAAATGCAGAGACAGAGGCAAGGACAGTTCTTGAGGTGTTAATTGAAAGAATAATGTCTCAGTGAAAAAAGGCAAGAGGCTGGAGGTGGTGGCTGACGGTTGGCTGGTGTTGCAGGGTTAAGGTTAGGGTTAGGGTGAGGTGAGGTGAGGTGAGGTGGCAAACTGACTGGGAGATCCACCGAGGCTGAGCACCAGAAAAAACAGTGGCACTGGAGACTGCAGGCGAGGCACACCAGAAAACTACACACAGGAAAAACTCACGTCTCAGGTCCGTCTATAGTCTGAATAACAAGAAAGGGGAAAACACTGCAAGACCAGCAGTGGAAACTCAAATAAGCTCAAGTAAATCCCAGCTCAGGAGAACAAGAGAACATCAGGGACTCATAGTTACCGATTGCGACGGCCTAATCTGACACAGTAGTAGTGTCTTGACCAGGCTTTTATGGCAGGAGTGATTACTGGATGAGCACCAGTAGTGAAGACCCTGCTCAGCCAGGCACACCTTCAGCTGCACACACACTGCCAGGGAAAACAAACGTCACCATGACATCTTATCCATAATGCAATACCATCATGGGACCCAAATTTATTCTGCAGCATGACAGCATGACAACCCCAAACTCCTGCCAAGTACATGAAAAACTGTGTGCAGGTGTACCGAGGAGAACTGGTGCAGTTTTAAAGGCAAAGCTGCTCACACCAAATATTGATCTCATTTCTTCTGTTTACTGAACTTTGCATGAAGTTAATTGATAAATAAGAACCATTCATGGCATTACCTTTGAAGGTATCCTCACTTTACTTTTAGTGCATAAAACTTTTGAACAGTACTGTTGAGTTCATAGGACTTGGTTTTACAATCCCTTTATGTAATCAGCAATCATTCCTTGAGTGGGAGTAAAGGGTAAACGCTTCACTGGGGTCATCAAGTGGGCAAGTATCAAAATTTAACAGAATTTATTTTCTTGTACAAGAAGGAGCGTTTCACAATGCAATACACAGGATGAGGTTACAAGGAAAAGGCTCCTAGTGGAGCGTTTACAACAGGGTTTTATACACCTTGAGTGGGCGTTACAGTTCTTTTCTTTATCTATCAAAATGCAGACTTATAGATAATGTCATGTCTGTTTTCAGTTCTCCTGTCCAGGAGCCATCTTGCCCAACTGACCCTCAGATGACATGTCTAATCCAGTCAACAAATTTTAATTCCTACATCTTCCTCTTAACAAATATAATGCTGAACTTCCTTTAACCTTAGCTGATGAGTCTGCTGATGTTGCAGAGTTGCATAACAAGACAGGAACAATTCATTATGATCTAGATAAAATAGTAACACTCATACCCACACAACAACAGAACTTCAAGAGGATCAGTTGAGTCTGGGTTTCTTCTGTTAATGATTCAGTCCTGTTTATGCAGACTCTAAATCATAACCAGCAGTGGGGGTAGAACCTCCCCGGGGGTCACCAAGTGGGCACCCTCCTTCCTCGGTGTTTCGTTGATAGGCCCACAACACCTCCAGGGGGCTCAACGGTGGCGCCTAGTGTCCCAGGTGCACCTCCCTCCTGCTGGCTCTTTTTGTTTCTTTTCAGCCAAAGAAAGTTGCTGCTGTGCTTGGCAGCCTCTGCCAGTGACTTAATAGCCTGTCGGAGGGTCTGTCCGTGGACTCTCATCCCTTTCAGCAGCCTGGTGGTTGAAATGGCCACAAAACCCCTTCAGCCAACCTCCACAGGAAGCACCTGAGAGAGAGAGAGAGAGAGAGGGCATTGTTGTTAGTTCTCCTTTCTTCCAGTAGTAGTGCCAGTTGCTGAAGGACCTGGTTGGTCTGGCTGGTCTCGCAGCCCGTGAGTATGTTCCGTAGAGTTGCTGGTGTTTGGCAAAGGGGACATGATGGGTCTTCCCCAAGCCACTGGTTCAGGTTCTTGGGGCTGGGAAGAATATAGATGGCTCTGATGATGAAGCTCAGTCTGCCTCTTTCCTTTTCCCAAAGATCCTTCCAGACAAGCTTCCGGTATTCAAGGTTTTCCCATCTTGTCCATTGGCCTTGTTTTGGCTGTGAGACCGCCTTTGCACATCGTTCTGCCTCCTCCTGCTGCCATATCTCTTTTACCACCAGCCCTCTCTTCTGGGCAGGTGTTGCTCTGTGCCGTCTGGGTCTATTTGTGCCTAACCCAAACTCACCTCTTCCATGCTGCACTTGGCCCACAATATCTCCATGCCTGAGAGCAGATTTTGGCTGCTGCACCTCCTCTTGATGGGTTCCACTCTCTGCCTGCTGCCACTCTGGGCGCTGTCGTATTGTGGCGTTCTGAGTTTCTGTCAGGCTCATGTCCAGCCTTACCTTGGAGCATTTGTCTTCTTCAGTAAAGCTGATAAGCAGTTTCAGAGCTTTCAGAGAGTTCCCGTACAGCCAATATTGCTGAGGCATTGTGGGAGTTTGAGCCATTTCTAGATGTATGTACTGACTGTTCTCTCCAGCTTCTTAACTTCGGTGATGGGAACCTCATAGATCGTCAGAGGCCTCTGGAGTTCTCTTAAATTGAAGAGCCTTTTTAAGTTATAAGAAATTTGATAAAGAGCTTTTATTCTTCTGTTTTCACTCAAGTCCAAAATTTTACTTTTAGTAGTTTGATAAATACGGGCCCTGACTTGAGACCTGAGACGTGACTCCCTAAAGACTTGACTTCAGACTTGACTACCTAGTGTAATACTTGACAGACGTGAAAGCAGAAATCAAGTCTTAAGTGATAAACGAGCAATAGCCTGAAATAACTTGATCTTGGTTATGTAAGAAAAAATCATATATATAACACATTTAAAAAGAAATAGTTAAACTACTCTGCGTTCTTAATAGTCAACATGACTTGAAACTGACTTATGAAGACTTGTGGCTACGTACATAACGCTAACATTAAAAAAATAGCCTTCAGTATTTAGCCTACAGTTAATCATTGCTGATTGACAGTTTCATTGCCCGCTATTATGTTGTTCAGTGTGTGTGTATGTGTGTACTACAAAATATTAATAATAATTGATTTGTAAACATTTATAAACATAACAAAGCCTATTAAAAGATACACCTTCACACCTAGAGAGTTTTATGTGTTGACATGCAAAGAAAACAGAAGACTCAATCTACAAGTGTTTCTTTGTTCCTCAGAGGAAAACATACAGGTTTGGGTTCCTGATAACATCACACTGGTTTGCTATGAGGACAATGTTTGAAACAAACCGGCTTGTGAAATATGCTGCACAGGGGACAAAAGAACTACAAATTACCAGATTGAAACTAGAGATGCATGAGTATTTATGTGACCACAACAAAGAAATACATATTCATTTAATCACAATGTTCACAGCACATATGTGAGTGTCACAAACACAATGTAAAAGCTACTGTTATAAATCTGAATGTTGCATTCTTATTGTGGCTCCATGTGGACGTACTACACACTGACACTCACATACCGTACCCTGACAAAACAAAGGGTTTCTGATGGGAGGTCAGCCTCTGCCCCCGACAAGCTGCTTCAGGTTTAGGTGTGGTTTCACATAAAAGGAGCAGCAGGAGACAGCTGCGTCTGTAGATCTGCACATCAGAACACAGTAAGTTACATCTAAAACTCTGCTGATGATCTGTTGAAAAAAAACGGAGTGAGCGTATGGGGTATGTGCAGGAGTGATGGCGTTATTCCTGGTGTAATTTTGATGTGGTTTATCACACCTTACTTACAGTTACAGTCAGCTAATTTTGAATGTTTTGTTATCGTGCATTGCCATCTCACGTTTTTTTTTAATTACTTGTGTGAAAAGTCGTGTGGTCATTAAAATATTGATTGATTGATTGATTGATTGATTCAAAACATTTTAATATTCATTTTTCTTCAATTTCAGGGTCTGAAGTTTTGAAATGTTTAGACCAAACCAAGGTAAATAACACAGTTGCTCTTAGTTCATCCTCACCTCTTTCCTCAAAATGTATCTTCACATTTGCTAAATATCAATTTATGACTATTTGCAGGAGGACATTGTCCTCAGGGATGCTACGACCACGGTGGTGGTTGTTGTGACCAAGGCCATGGACATGGACATGGTGGTGGCAGTTGTTGTGGTGGACATGGTCATGGACATGGACATGGACCTGGACATGGTCATGGACATGGTCATGGTCATGGTCATGGTCATGGTCATGGACATGGACATGGACATGGACACGGACATGAACACGGACACGGACATGGACACGGACATGGGCACGGACATGGACACGGACACGGACATGGACAAGGGCCAAAACGCAGACGCAGGCATAAGCGTGGCCACAAGCACCGCAAGTGCCACAAGAAAGGGAAGGACTCTCATGGGGTAAGATCCAGTGTTGCAGTGGTCATTTATTATTTGTTTATTCACAAAAGAAAGTGAATTTTGTTCAGAATTCAGTGAAACGTTACACAAATTCACACCTGGATGATTCTTGATACAATATGAGTCTAATTACAGTTGATGATTGGAGTAGTTTGGGGTTTTAATGCCTTGCTGAAGTGCATCATGAGGGAGAAGGAAGTGCTACTCTTTCCCTCACCTGCACAGATCTTTCCTGTTTGTCTGGGATTGAACCAGCGACCTTTTGGACACAACTGCAAGAGTTATGAAATGAAGTTTGCATCAGTTTGGTAGTCGTCATCACTCACTGATTGTATGCTTTTCTGTTCTGCTGTAGTCCTCCAGCAGCTCCTGCAGCAGCAGCAGCAGTGACTCTGATTAAATGAAGATTCCTGGATGGGAAGACAGACGAGACCAGGAACCACCTGGAAGCCTTTTGTCCTCCTTCCTTGCACAATATAACCTTAGGAATTACTTTGTAACTCCCCTAACAAATGTAAACAAGCTTTTGTCAGGACATATGTAAAGTACACATGGAGTGTCTGGTGTTTTGCATGGTTTTGTATCAAATACTTGAGTAATAAAATAATTTTCAAACTGAAAACAGAGACGGATGCTCTCTACACAGCTTCAGTTTCACGTTTCTCAGCAGCCTTGTGTTCACGTCAACTTGAAGGAAACGCCACTGCATGTAGAATTTTTCTGTGATTATTACATCTTTCAAGTATTGTGATGCAGTTTTTCTTTGAAGAAAAATGAAACAATTCAGATGAAAATCAAAGTTGGATTAACGAGGTACTGGGGATGTGCATCGCTGTCTGCCACAGTGTAATTATCAATACTACCACCAGGTGGCAATAAAGGACGATATTTTCAAATCTTTTATATAGTAGCTTTAAAGTTAATGGCTGGCGTTTTTCTATATTTTTCTTATTGTCAACAAATCTCATGTGCAGAACCAAACCAATAATAAACTGATCTACTTACAAGTATTGTGTGAGAAAATTGCCAGCCGTATCCTATAATAGACACAGATCAAAGGGCTAACAGTAGGAAAAAATAAAAAATGATGTATTACTATGCATGATCCATGTAACTAAATTAAAATGACCTAATAAGCCATGATGCTGTCAGTTAGCCTGGTATTCTTTTCACTGTTGCTTATCAGGTGCCACATATTGATAAAAAAACATGTAAAATGTAGAATAGAATAAAATAGAAAAGAAATCTCAAATGTATTTTTGCACACCAGCACGCACAAACCCTTATAAAAATGTTTTTTAAAAGTAGGTAGTAAGTTCACTAGTAGTTATCTGAGCTAAATACCATAAAATGTGTGTGTGTGTGTGTGTGTGTGTGTGTGTGTGTGTGTGTGTGTGTGTGTGTTGACAGATTTATCATTTTGCTATCTTGTCAATTTTATTGCATTATTTTATGATGATGACGATGTCTATTTTATAACTTTTGGACTGCTACTGTTTTCTTTCTACACCACATAGCAATTAAGGTTTTAAAACTGCTTTTTCCACACTTTCATTAAAATGTTTGGAGGGAGTTTGTGTGCAAAAGTGTGTTCTTTGTGTTTCAGGATTTGGATCTGACATTTTTGGATTTGACAATGCCTGACGAAGATCTCTGTTAGATCAAAATGTCATTTTGTGACAAATACGGGCATAATCAAGATAAATAAGTCACTTGTTGTCACATGTCTTCTGTTCATTCTCACAGTCTTTTTTACCTGTAATAAAACCCCATCCCATAATTTTTCTCAAACGTTGTGTGTGGATTTTAAGGAGCAAAAAAATGACATCAGATGTAAATAAAAAAAGGAGCTCAGTTTCCCCCTGGCTGTCCTCAGCTGACACCAGGAGGACTTCCCAGGCACTGCCCCATCCCCACCCTGCCCTCCTCAGCCCTGAGAACCACCTGGATACCGTCCTGTAACACCACCCTGTGGAGGACATGCAGGCTATGGTCCTGGACATGGACACAAACATGGACACCACGGACATGGGCATAGACACGGGCATGATCATGGTCACAAGAAAGGAAGAAAGTGTAATGGGGTAAGATCTAGTTGTAAAATGAAAACTACGGAGTCTCTATTGTCTCCATCAGTGTGTATTTATATCATCTACAGTTCTTGCAGCTCACCAGAGGAAAAAAAAAACCCTTTCGATTAACAAGATTGTTCCTCTGGCACCACCCTCAGGCTAAACATTTGTTTTGTCCTTATCGCCTGAGCATACCAAAGTTGTAATTGCATTTGTAAATAAAATTTAATAGCAAGATAATCCACCGAGGCTCACATCCACAAACAAATCCAGTGCACATCAAAAGCATTAGCTGTTAGTTGTGAGTGTGTCCCAAACAGAAAACACAAACCGAAAAGCAGCAAAAATAATATATTTTTTTTCCAAATATTGGTCTAATAAACTTTTTTGAAACCTGTTGAAGTCGTGTTTAACTGTCACATACTGTGTTGCCTTGACTGAGCTGTTTAGCCAGTATGTTTTACAGTAAAGTCAAAAGAACTAAACGCATATCAGCTAAACAGCTAACGTCTCTGACTCTCTTCTGTCTGAAAATGACTTGTGAAGTGTGATATGGTGTTTGCTTTTAAAAACCACATAACACTTGTGTTTATAATAAAAGCAGCTAATCTTTCTCTATGTTTTGCCTGTTTATTCTCTATTTCATTTGACCTCAGAGTTTCTTATTACACTGTGTGTGTTATCTGTCCATGTGCATTTATTTTTATCTTTATTTACCCAGGGAAGGTTGAATCAGGACCTTTGTTCAGTGATATTGTGTCACTTAACAGGCCCAACCCCAATCAGGGGAATTTTGGAGTCACACTGATAAATTTAATTGATATGATGTTTAAACTTGGAAATATCATGTTCTGTCTGTTTCAAGTCATCCAGATATGAATCATTTCTGAGGTGTTGGGTGTGAAAAGTGTGCAGATATCTATCAACTTATCAAGCAATGACAAAAAGAGACTCAAATGATCAAAACTAGTAAAAATCTCACATGTTTGAGTGTGGGTGTGTGTATCCATATCTTAGACTGTATATTGTCTATGTTAATGATTACATGCACACACTCATGTGAGACTTGCTGATGACAGTTGATTTACTGCCCTATATGAGGTGGACTGCTTCAGGTTGAGGTGCAACTGCACATAAAAGGACAGACAGGAGACGGCTGCGTCTGTGGATCTGCGCTCCTGCACACAGTAAGTTGCAGCTCTGTGAGTTTCATGAACGAGTGCTGAAAGAAACTTTTGTTTATCTAAAGTGCTTTTTTTTCTCTTACAGGATCCGTAGGTTCATCTGAAGTTTTAATATGTACGGACACAACCAAGGTAAACAACACAGACACTTTTAAATGTATTGAATGTGCATCACTTCTCCTAAATTCTGACTCATAGCTGACTTCTCTCTTCTCTGTATGTTTAGGAAACCAGTACCCTCCTGGGTACCCGAACCATCCTCAGCAGATGCCAGGAGGATATCCTCCCCAGTATCCCCCAGGCACCGCCCCACCAGCACACTACCCTCCTCAGCCCCACGGTCCACAAGGAGGCTACCCACCCGGGCCTGGTTATGGTCACGGCCAGGGCCACGGACATGAGCAGGGCCACGGACATGGGCAAGGTCACGGACAATGCCACGGACAGGGCCACGGACACGAGCACAAGCACAAGAACAAGCACGGGCACGAGCACAAACACAAGCACAAGCATGGTCACAAGAAAGGAAAGGACGGCCACGGGGTAAGATGCAGAAGTTTTCTCCAGTAGAGTGCAGTGGATGTTGATTGGATTTATTAGAGTAAAATTAGCATTTAAATTGACTTATCTAAGGCAAGAATTGATGTTCTCATCCAGGTATAATCTGAGGTTTGCATTAGTTTCTTATCGCTGACTGAAATAACAGCACTATTTTTTTGTCTGTTCTTCCTTGTTGTAGTCCTCCAGCAGCTCCAGCAGTTCCAGCAGCAGTGACTCTGACTAGATGAAGATTCCTGGATGTGAGAAGAAACAAAACAAGTTGCCTTTATCCTCCTTAATTAATTACTTGTATATAAAGAAGAATAAAATAATTGTTGTAGTCCTCCAGCAGCTCCTGCAGCAGTGGCTCTGACTAGATGAGAAGAGAAACGAGACAAGTTGCCACCTGCAAACCTTCATCCTTCTACCTTTTATTATAATCATCAGACATCGTGTTTGCTTTTAATAGTTAATGCTGTGGGATGATGATCATAATTGTTCATGAATAAAACAACAACATAACACTTGTGTTTATAATAAAAGCAGTTAATCTCTCTATGTTTTGCCTGTTTATTCTCTATTTCATATGACCTCAGAGTTTCTTATTACACTGTGTGTGTGTTATCTGTCCATGTGCATTTATATTATCTTTATTTACCCAGGGAAGGATGAATCAAGACCTTTGTTCAGTGATATTGTGTCACTAATAGTTACACACCCTGCAGCTCCCCAGTACATTCACATGAATCGATTATAAATCAAATATTGTTCTTGGTCTTGTAATTACTGGTAACCTTTTAATCTCAGACAGATCTGTACTGTATTGTAAGTGGCAATATGTGGAAATCAGTAGTGTTATTGTCTATAATGACTTCATGCATAAATAAGGAGTAGCCTGGCGCCTTTTTGTGTGAATATAAACTGGAGAACGAGCCAAATAAACAGCTTATGGAATATTTAAAAAAAAAAAAAAACATAGCTGCTGCTGTTGTTCTCATTTCTACAGACTGAAACTTTCAAACATGTTGCACTGAGTTTTTAAGACGCACTGCATTTGATAAATTTAATTGATATCATGTTTAAACTTGGAAATGTCATGTTCTATCTGTTTCAAGTCATCCAGATATTAATAATTACTGAGTTGTTGGGTGTGAAAAGTGTGCAGCAGGTAGTCAATTTATCAAGCAATGATAAAAAGAGACTCAAATGATCAAAACAAGCATGTAAAAGTCTCACATTTTTGTTTGTGGGTGTGTGTATCCATATCTAAGACTGTATACGGTCTATGTTGACATATGTTAATGATTACATGCACACACCCATTTAGGTCACTGAGCAAAAACTTGCTGATGAGAGTTGAGGCACTGCCCTTAATGATGTGAGGAGGACCGCTAAAGGTTGAGGTGTGGCTGCAAATAAAAGCATCAACAGGAGACAGCTGCATCTGTGGATCTGAGCTCTTGCACACAGTAAGTTGCAGCTCTGTCAGTTTCATGAACGAGTGCTGAAAGACGAACTGTTGATTTATTTAAAGTGCTTTTTTTCTCTTACAGGATCCGTAGTTTCATCTGAAGTTTTAACATGTTCGGACACAACCAAGGTAGACAACAACACTTTTAAATGTATTGAATGTGCATTACTTCTTCTAAATTCTGACTTATAGCTGACTTCTCTCTTCTCTGTATATTTAGGAAACCAGTACCCTCCTGGGTACCCGAACCATCCTCAGCAGATGCCAGGAGGATATCCTCCCCAGTATCCTCCAGGCGCCGCCCCGCCACCGCACTACCCTCCTCAGCCCCACGGTCCACCAGGAGGCAACCACGGCTACCCACCCGGGCCTGGTTATGGTCAGGGCCAGGGCCACGGACAATGCCACGGACATGAGCAGGGCCACGGACACGGACAGGGCTACGGACACGGGCAAGGTCACGGACAATGCCATGGACACGAGCACAAGCACAAGCACGGGCACAGACACAAGCACAAGCATGGTCACAAGCACAGAGGTTGTCACAAGAAAGGAAAGGACAGCCACGGGGTAAGATGCAGAGGTTTTCTCTAGTAGAGTGCAGTGAATGTTGATTGGATTTATTAGAGTAAAATTGGCATTTAAATTGACTTATCTAAGGCAAGAATTGATGTTCTCATCCAGGTGTAATCTGAGGTTTGCATTAGTTTCTCATCACTGACTGAAATAATGGAACTATTTATTTTTCTGTTCTTCCTTGTTATAGTCCTCCAGCAGCTCCTGCAGCAGCGATTCTGACTAGATGAAGATGAAGAGACAAGACAAGTTGCCTTTATCCTCCTTCTTCTTTATATTATAATCACTATTTTACCGCCTGAAGTTAAAGCTTAAAAATAGATTTGTATCCAACACTTGCATTTTTACAATCAAGCTTTTGTCAGAACATACTGTATATAAAAACATGGCTTGAGCTTTTACAGAGATCTGCCACATCATGACATGTTAACAGGGAATAATGTCATATAGGTGCTTCTTAACTTTCCATAATTTGGGTGTAATTACAAGCATTAATGCATCCATGTTTGTGTTTGTGAGAAAATAAAAATAAAAATCATAAATGCGAGTAAATTAACGATGCAGCATCTTGCTTTTTTTAAATTTTGTTTTGTCTTTCTACAATATTTCTGAATACACTTGTGACCAAGGCGGACTCTTTATTTTATTTGCCCAGGGAAGGATGACTGACCACAATTGTTCAGCCAAACCTTGTTCACATTCACGCAGCAGTAAATCTCACTCTGGACCTGCCAGTGCGGTCTCCCTAATCTCATTTTGATAACCTGTGTAATCAAACACATGTTGACGTCGATTTTCAGCCTTTTACAGAACATGTTCGCTGGTCTCTGATGGCTGCTGCTCTTTGTTCTTGTATTAAAAAATGAGGCTTACATGCTGTGAATTCTGCAGGATTGTTATGTGGTTTAACTGCTGACTGAAGATGGGCTCACCACAATACCACAATGTCTAATATCAATACATTTCACATCAAACCTCTTCCTCAGGGGACACAGGCTGATTCTCTTCATGTGTACTCGCTCTCCAGTCCTTGTTAGTGCTCATTTTGACTCTCTGTCTCTGAAAACCAGGTCAGAAATCTTGGTGCAATCCTGGACTCAGAGTTAAACCATAACAACCATGTGAAGTCAAATCTACCATCTTAAAAAAACATTGATGTCCAGGATTTAGAGAGACTAATCCATGCTTTCATTTCCAGCAGGTTAGATTACTGTAACGGTCTGTTCTCAGGTTTCATCAAAATAAAACCCTTCAGTTCATTCAGAAAGCTGCTGCTAGAGTCCTAACATAGAAAACTGAACACATCACACCAGTTCTCGGGTCTCTGCACCAGTTTCCAGTGTGTGAAAGTAGAGTTTGAAGTACTGCTGCTTGTCTATAAATCTTTTCTTGGCTTTGTTTGTTTCTTGGCTTGACTTTCTTTCTTGTACCAGATGAACCCTCCTCTCAGGTCATCAGGTAGAGGACTGCTAACGTTTCCCAGAGTGTAACTAAACATGGAGAAGCAGCATTTAGTTGCTGTGCAGCAAACTTCCAGAGGATCTCAGACTTTGACCAAAAAACATTTATGTTCTGCACTGCCTTTGACTGAACCTTAAGTAAATTAAATATATACCTATACAGTATATATGCCTCTGTTCTTAACTCGTTCTGTTTCCTTTGTTTCTGCATTTTAATGTTTTAATGCACTATGTAAAGCACCTTGTGTATGAAATGTACTACAAACTCACCTCGCCTTGCTATCGTATCATTGTAAGTTCACCTACTTCGCTTTATGCTTTATTTGCAATGTCATTGTGGTCTCATGTCTGTTTTATTTCAGCTTCTATCAGTGGCATCATCATGAGTCATGTTAAGTGATCATTCACTGCGCAGCAGGCAGAAATAGTATTTTAGATATCGTATCATATCATATGAAAAGAAAAATCAAATGTTTTGATGCAAATAGAAATGATTCAGGTCAGGAGCTCATACTCATGAACAGGCAAAGTCTTACAACTGTTTTCAACCTGTAAAATATATTATTTATCATTACATTCAGTATTTCAGTTTAGCACATTAACATGTTGACATTTAAGGCTGAAGGGAATGTCATTAACTTTGAAGGTATTTGGAATTCATTAATTAATTAATGAATTGGAAAGAAGTACACAGAATTATTATTATTATTATTATTATTATTATTATTATTATTATTATTATTATTATTATTATTATTATTATTATTATTATTATCATTATTATCTCATCTTATCTAATCTTATCCAAGATATGAACTTGGTCTGTGCAACATTTCGTGGTGATCCCTCAATACAATCTTGACCAAGTGGTGAACCATCCTTACAGACATGTGTAAAGATGAGCGACTAAAAATATTAAAAAGAAAAACAGTAGTTTCATAGTTGATGTTTAGAGAGGACAGGAGTGAGTGGCTCCTCTCTACAGCAGGTGGCAGTGTGGCAGAGACGCAGCGCGGACCGAAGCTCCATCGATGGTGTGTATGCCCACCTCTACACTGACCAATCAGGAGCAGCTGTATGCTTGCGTCAGAAGTAAGTGACCAATCAGAGGTAGCTGTGTACCTCTGTCAGGAAGTAAACTCCAGAGAGGAGAGCAAAGCAAGCTGTGCCTCAAGTACAGCCACTGGCCTCACGGCATAAATCACAAATAATAGTAATAATAATAAATATGTCCTTAACGGTGTTGACTTCTACTTACAGGTACGTGTCAAGTGACGACGTCTGTAGCGATTTTATTCGGTGCAATCAGGTTTTTTTTATCGTAATACTCCGAGTTTGCTAAAATCATGTAGCTTGTTTTAAATGTCACATAGTTAGCAGTGGTGGAAGAAGTATTCAGATACTTTACTGAAGTAAAAGTACCAATACAGCAATGCAAAAATATTGCATTACAAGTAAAAGTCATGCATGAAAAATCCCACTTAGTAAAAGTAAACTTACATAAGTATTAGCATATAGTTAAATTATTGCAGTAAAAGTAGTGGTTTGGTCCCTCTGACTGATATATTATCATATATGACATCATTAGATTATTAATAGTGAAGCATCAGTGTTAGAGCAGCATGTTAGTGTTTTAGCTGCTGCAGGTGGAGCTAGTTTCAACTACTTTATATACAGTTAGCTAGTTTAGTCCAGTGGTTCCCAACTTAGGGGTCGGGGCCCTCCAAAGGGTCGTGAGATGATTAATGGGAGAGGAAAGAAGAAAAAACAAAGTTCTGATACACAAATCTGTTTTCAGTTTTTGGACATGAAATATTGGATCATTTGAACATTTATTGAGTGCCTAAAAATTATATTTAAGTGCAGTACTTGACAAAATGCAACAGATTATTGATAAGTTGATTGATGTTATATAATGCTATATAACGTTCTCAACCACACTTTCCTTGTTGCTTCCCTCAGACTGAGGTCCCTCTGCAGACTGAGGCGAATCCAGGGCCACATGGTATGTATATATGTATACATATATAAGAAAACAACTTTTGTTCCTGAGAACTTCACCTTGTTGAGCATATGTGTTTTTCTCCTGACTGTGACATTATGGAGACTGTTGTGTTTTGCTCTTCATGTGTTTTATGATTTGATGCATTTTAATGATTTTGTGCTGATGTTGGTTTTACATCTGAGATAAGACCAAGCAAGTTTTCACCTGTGTGTTCAGTGAAGTTCTGTTCTAGTTATTATGCTTCTGTCCAGTCTAAAAAAAACTCACTTTACTATATTTGATACAATTTCTATTCTGTGTATCACTGTTATATGAGTCAGTTGAAGTGATGTTATGGAGTTAGTTAAAATCAAAGCCTTTTCTATCTGTCTTTTAAAGTGATTATACTTTATTCACTATTTAAATCTACTCTTTCTGAATTGAAGTATTACAGCCTTTTGTCTCTATTTTGGATCAGATGTCGAGTCATGTGGAACAGGAAGTTGTCATGGAGAAAGTGGGCAAAGCCGGCGTGATCACCCTGAACAGACCTAAAGTCCTGAACGCGCTCAACCTGTCCATGATCCGACAGATCTACCCTCAGCTCAAGGTATAACGACAGCTCACGTCTACTGGGACAAGAGTCAAGGACTGGTTATGTATGTTTTATGTATTACAGCAGCGTTTTACTGATCGTAAACGTCTGTCAGTATCTCACTTAGTTTGACACTCAAGGTCATGATGTGATTGAGAGTCGATACAGTTGCTCATTTTGCTTGTACATACATTTGCTTGTTATAACAAGACGTTTTTCTTGTTTTAACTAGTTTTATGTCACAATAATGTACTTTTCTTGTTAGTACAAGAAACTAAATTATTCAGTTTTAACAAGAAACATTTCTTGTATTAACAACATGTTACTTTATCAAGTTATATCACAAAACCACCTCTTTATTTCACAAAATGAACCTCATCTCATTAAAACAAACTTTTCCTGTCATAACATGATAAGTTGTTATAACAATATGTTGTTAAATCAAGAAAAAAAATCCAGTCAGAGCCTAAAGAGACGATATTGTGGCCTAAATCAGCTAGAAAAAGAGAAAATGACAAAAAATATCTAGTTAAAGACATGAAAAGCATCTTAAAAAACAAGAAAAGAAACTGAGCTTTTTTTTAATCATGGTGGCAGCAATACGTTGCCGTGCCTACGATTATGTAGCAGTCTGGGGAATCTAATTCATTTAACTCTGAATAACAGTTTAATGTAACCAGATAACAGAAGACACACATAAAAACGGTTCTAATAAACACCATCCCTCCTGTCAAATAAAAAATGTGTGTGTTTGCTGGAAGTGGAAAGGACACGACTGATGCATCATTTGTGGTTTTCAGTTTCCTCAAACTGTATTTTGAGCCACTTGTTGTTTTGTATTCAGGCCTTTTTTAAGGTCACATTTATCCAGATCTTCAAATGAGAAGGACACAGTTTGTGTCACGATTAAAATATCTCAGTTGTTGTTTCTTCTGTTCTGAACGTCTAAGATGTCAAAAAAATGTGTTGAATCTAGTTGCAGCTTAGATGTTTTGTGTGTGTGTGTGATTCTAGAAATGGGATAAAGACAACGAGACTGACATTGTGATTATCAAAGGAGCGGGTGGGAAAGCCTTTTGTGCTGGTGGAGACATCAGAGGTGAGTTTTAACCATTTAGTTTGGTATCTGTGGAGCTTTTGATGTGCAACAGGTTGACTGTAGTTAAAACCTGCTGCTGCTTCATTAATGTTTTGTCTGGTTTTCCTTTCAGCCGTTACAGACGCGGGGAAGGTCGGAGACTCTCTCGCACAGGACTTTTTCCGTGAGGAATATATTCTGAACAATCTTATAGGTGAGCTTTATGATTACAATCACAATCACACCTGGATTATCAATTAAATTTGTCATGTATTGATATTCATTCACCTACAGTCTCACCCATTGACTGTATGTAAATATGGACGTCATGACAATCAATGTTCAGGCTTCTAATTGATCACTTTGCATATTTTAAATGAATTTTCACACATTTTATTTGATCTTTTAAGGAGGGTGCAGTAAACCATATATCGCCCTCATTGATGGAATAACAATGGGAGGGGTGAGTACGATTATTTTTAAGGTATCATATTTCATTATAAATTATACGGTTGGGTAAACCTTATAGCTGTTTTTTTTTCTAAATAGATATTTACACACTATGAGGTATCTGTCTTCATAGATTTATTATGTTTGGTCAGTTTTGGCTCCTTTAAACTTGGACTTTCTTTACCCTAAACATGTTTTTCACTGTATTTTACAAACCGTAAAGGATCAGATGTATTGTATGTCTTTTTTTGTTTTTAAAGACTTTATTGATCACAACAAATTCCATTTCAACACAATCACATCCAAAAGTCAGACATTTTAAACTGAAATTACAACCTAGTCTTGAAAGACAAATAGAAACAAACACAAAGACAATAAGAAGAAAATTGTGCATATACTGTTTTAGTTTGAGGACATTTTGAAGGAGTTTATAAAATATGTAAAATCCTGAAGAAATAGAGATAAATTGGTAATCGTTTACAAAAATTTGTGAATAAAAGATTTTCCCATTATAATAATTGCATTTACAATAACATCAGTCTAAGTGTCTCTGCATTCAAATTGTTTTATAGCATCTTTAAGTTGTTTAAAATTATGTTCATGTTGGAAATGACGACTGAAATCTGACCCACGTTTGGCTGTAAGGTTACAACTGAGAAAGAGATTGATTGATTGATTGATTGATTGATTGATTTATTGAACGGGACAGTGTGCAGTTTGAAACATTAAAGATGCACCGTAGCAGAGTTAGCTTGAAGCTCATTTGCATCTGTAGTCCCAGACAAAAAACATACAACAGCACAACAACAAACACTAACAAAAACAAAAAAACAAACAAACAAACAACAAACTAAAAAGCTACACACAGCACATCACATACACCCACAATGTCAATTAGAAATAGTGTAAACTAAACTCAATGGTCACACAGCTGATTGGTCTTTAGTACATGTTTCAGATGACAGTGATTCATTCACTTTTATACAAAAAGTAAAGTCGACATTGACATCAAACACTTGTGGGGTTCGTGTCATGTAGTTAGTGTTACAAGTGTTGCTCCTGCTGTGAGAGGTGATATCAGACTCTACCTGTAGGTGTCAGTAGAGAGCTATCGGCCAGTGGCAAGGTGGCGTCTGATTGGATGAAACATAAAGTGACAAAGCATTGTTGCTGCCACTCGTTTCTTCCCTCCACGTGTCAGATATGGTTTTTGGAATTTGAATTGGTACCTTTGCCCCACAATAAGCAGAACGACTCGTCACACAGACAGAGAGCTGCACGAAGCCTCGTTAATATTATTAATAACTCAGCTGCTCAGAGGAGATTTCTGACTTTTCGGATGACTCTGTTCTCTCTCTCTCTGCTGTGACCTTGACCGTGTGATTTTTACTCCGAGGTGTCACTGAGGTCACTGACAGCCGACAGTATCCGCTGGGTCATTACTCATCATGTCTGTGTGTGTGTCAGTGTCAGCGTCCCTGTGGTGCAGAGATGTGTGAAACCCCATCAGGCACAAAAATGACCGTCACTCCGCCGTTACACACTCTGGTACTCCTCAAAGAGTATTTTGAAAGCAGTATGCTGTACAAATCACTATGTTAATTAGCTGGCTCTGTCATTTTTCTATTATGTTGTTAGGAGAGGTTGAGGAACATGAGAAAAACACCAAATATCTTGTCGGTTTCTGAGTTGTTGTTTTACATTTTTGTTCGTCTGCTGCTCTTTATTCTAGTGTGTTATTTTAGATGAGGTATCAGGTCTTTGGTACTGATGTACTTCTTATAAATCATCCGTCTCCGTTGGATAGGAACAAGAAGGAAGTTAATGTGTTAATGCTAAAGTGGAGAGAATCAGAAATAACATTGCACTAGACAGGCTGAAGATATTAATGGCAGCGTTTGGCACTTGCTTGTATTTGCGTTTGGCTGCGTCTGCCGTTCGCATACAGTACAGGACAAAAAAGAACTATTACGACCCAGCTGTCTGAGGGAAAGGGAAGCAACATAAACCAGTTGGTGAAATAAAGTTATGTATTACTATGATTGGTCGTAAATGACTTCAGTGTACAAATAACTGATATAAAAGAGGCAAACTACAAAGGAGAAAGGGCCTGAGGTGTGCTGCTTAAATCAAATAGATACAACCAAAAGAGGACGCCTAACTAAAGACTAAAACCTGTCTACAAACAAAAGAAATGAGAGATAAAACCTCAACTAACCTGCTCTGCTCTTAAACATTGAATTCAGGTCTATACAGACTATACAACACTGTCTAGCACAGACAGATCAGGAGAGATGGTGGCGAGCTCAAATCACAGCTGTCCTGACCGATAACACGGCCGAGAATATATTAACGTGAGGGTCATTTCGGCAGCGGGACCAATCTCACACAGGAGACAACACGTCCTGATTTACATAAATGCAGCACACTGAAAATTGGTTAGCAGCAAAGGGTGGACGAAGGTGAAGGCCGTAACAAAAACAAAACATATCAGAGAGTGTCAGGTTTTAATGATGCACAGCGAGTTAAAGAAAACACCGACTCACACTGCAATAACCTTTAATCTGGTGATGAAAGGACGGATATAGAGAAGACAGAAAAAGAGATGTTTTATCAGTGAAGCAAAGCACTTAATCATGAAACTCTGGTGTGTTTATGGAGACATTGGAAGGGGAGGACACATCTTTTATACTTGCATGCAAACATTTGGAGTCTTAAGTCCAGTGTTCACTCTCCTTTTAGCTCCGTTTTGGTCTCCTCCAGCTCAATGCTCCACTCTGTTTACCAGTCGGTCACTAACTTCTTCTGTCTTTTATTTGGTGCTGGGCAGTTACAGTCGGTTTATCTGAACTTTTTCAGTGAAAACAGCTGTCTGCTAATGGAAATAAGGTGAGAGATGAGAGCCAACAAAAAAAAACATGAAGTCGTGGGCCGGAAAACAGTGAGTTAATAGATGCAGAGTCGGGTAATAATTCTCTGTGAGTTCATCACTGGGAGTGAACCCTTTCACATTGCACGTAGTCATTTCATCCATTGCTGTTGATAAATGCAGTGTAGAAGCAAAGTGGCTCATTCATGACCAACAGTAGTCTCCAAACGATTCACACCAAGTCAGTTATTTAATTAAAAAATACACACTTTTGTTTTTTTACAAGGTCCAGTGATCCACAGGTGAGCAGGATAACAAAATGTTCTCCACAGGACACCGTAGTCCTCCACAGCTACACCACACATGAAGTAATTAACATTAATTATCTACAGGTGTTGCTCCGAGGCTTCTCTTTCCCTTAAAGTGGCAACACCTGGTCGCCATGGTGAATTAAATTATTATAAACTAATCAGTTATTACTTAACACATCTGCAAATTACTGATTTATCATTAAACTTAAATGCTTACAATTAAATATAAAGCCTTTCCATCTTATAGCAAACATATAATTTAACAATAGCTTCTTAGTCTGATGGCCGATACACAAGAATGAACAAAAAAAGGTTCAGTTCAATGTTTGGCTCTTTGAAAGAATGTCGTCTCGCTACCTTCAAAGCAGTCTGGAAGTCCCGCAATTTAATAAATCCTTGAAAACTTAACGTCCTAATCCATCGCAGATGTGTAATGATCAGAAGTATTACATTTGTTTTAATTTAGACCAACCGCCTGCCAAAAGGAAGGGGACATGAAGGGGTTAAACTGTGGACTTTGACAGCCTGGAGGCTGTGTTGTAATTAAATCAAAATGTGTGCTGTTGTTTTTTTTGGGTCTGACCTTCATTCAGCGAATAAGTCAATTTTCATAACATTTGACTCCTGTTGCAGAAAAATAAACAAAAACACATAAATCTTTGCAGCTTTTGTTTGTCAGTTTATCAGTGTAGTAAATAAGCTCCAAAAACTCATCTAGTTTGCTTGTTTTTCTTATGTTTACACAGCCATGATGATGATGATGATGATGATAGTGATGATAACATCCCTACTTACCATTTTGCTTTCCAGAAGAGACAGAGGCTGTAATTTATTTGTCAGAACAAAACCGAAAGAAAACAAAAAACAGGGGGTCGTTTAACGGATCCGAGGGACGGCTGAACGCCTGGTCCGGATCTACGTCGCACCATATGTTCACTACGGTTCATCATCCCAACAGTAAAGCTGATAAAAGCTGTGTTTGTTTGAATCATTTGCTGCTGCTTATCACACATTTTTATCTTTTTTTCTTTTTTCTTTATGGATTTATGGCTTTGGGAATAAAATAGTCTCTGATCTGTCGTGTCAGCACAGAGCGGACAGTGATGTTGACACAAACCATCCTCGGGGGTGATCGCTGTTTTAATGTGCGCAGTAGTTGAAAACAGCAGAGTTCTATATAAGGAAAAAGTCCGAGAGGCACCAGAGTCCCTGCTCCCAGATCTGCTCTGAGCTCAGGGCAGAACTCCCACGTCGAACAACGAGTATTCTTGCATTAGTGATAACAAACCACACACACACACACACACACACACACAGAGACACACACACACATCTGTTTGCCTCCCTCTTACATCAGTAGGATCTCATCTCACGCACATCGTTCATTACTCTCTCAAGTTTCAAATCCCTCGAATTAAAGGCCCACGAATGCTGAATTGTTATTAATCCCTGTCTGCTGCACTTTACATTCGAGACTTTGTGAGTGTTTTGCGTTTGCTGTCGAGATCTCAAACATTTACACAGCGGGACGGTCGTCTCCTCACGTTCAGAAACTGTTTGTACGACTCTTTAACAGGGGCGGTTGCTTCCCAAATTGATGGATATTTGTCTGGAGCTGTATGATCTCTCTTCCCCCTGCAGAGAACAGAGCTCTTGATCGCTAATATCCGAGACAAGAATGAGACCCAAGAAGGTCCTCGGGGCAGGTTTTGATCCCTGCGCTGAGGTTCTCATCCCTCCAGAGCTTTGTTGCAGCCTGAGCTTGTTTTGAAAGTGAATATTTTGTGCAAGAGTGATGTGGAAAGTAACGCAACTGTTGTACATCTTCAAACAGACTGCACGGTCTCTGTGTTTATAACTACTGTCTGTCACGTTTGTCCCTTCACACCGACTGGGAGGCTTCTGCATAACCCACACGGGCATTTCCAGTCTCATAATGAGTGCAGGAAGAAGCTTAAATCCTCTGCAAAGTCTTCAGGGAGATAATATTAATCGGGGAGAGGTACCCTGCTGCACTACCGCTTTACCCCACCTGATCTAATAACAATAATATCCAGTCAACCAGATATCCTAACGAGGGCTTAATGAAGCTTTGCATATTCTTAGGAAGTGTAAACTCTCCCTGCTGGGTGGTAAATTTTGAAGCCAATCCTGTTTGTATGCATGAGCTATAAACACGCCGCTCTGCAGACTTTTGCACATTTCCATTGTTTACAGCAGGTTCTGCAGACATGTTCTTATATGGTGCTTGGTGATACGGCACCAGAACGCAACAGTCTTCCACTACTTTTATGGTGAAATATGAGATTGAAGGATCTCTCATTCCATCGGCTGCATCCTGTGATCATTGCAAAAACAATCTTCTTTTCTTTTTCTTTTTTTTTGTCTTTCATTTCTTCTTTCTTTCATATCTAAAACTCTCTCACATCTCTTTCCAGATCAAGGTTCATTTAGCTAACATTTTGAAGTGCACTCCGTTTTTACGTGACTCATTCGGTGTCTAATAATAGATGAAGACAGGAGGAACACTGGATGTTTTTGCTAGAACATGAGCTTACACATATGAAGCTCTGAACGGATTAATTCAATATTATATAACAAATAATGATACGAAAAAAATGCAGTAAAATATACAAAATTAGCAAATTGTGAAATAATTACATTCCCTATTAAAACTGTGTTCATTATGTGAATTTATCCTTATTTTCATAGTAACATGCTTTCATTATAGCTATTTTTAGTTAAAAATACACAATATTACTGTAAAAAATACCTTAAAATCTCAACAGAGGTTATTCTGAGACAACAGACATTTTGGCTCGTCATAGAAATAAAAGCACAGGTAATAACATTATGATGGCTCCTTTCTATTCTAGTGTCCCAGTAAGTCATGATGACAGCGTGACAGTGAGCCAGCGTGCACACTACCAGCACCACGGCCCTGAAACAGAAGCAGCTAAATGGAAATCAGCCATCAATAATTATATTATTTACATCTGTACTTTTCCTGCTTTGACAAGTCAAAATGTCTTCCATGGAAAAGGCTCATTAACCAGATGATATTCAATTTGACACTTGGTAAGAATCCAAACTTATTAGACAACCTTTATTTATTATAGTTGATGATTATTTAAAGAGGTTGTGGTTAATTTAATCAGTTGTACATTTAGGAGTTCCCTACAAACACACACAGTTTCACCAAATTTCATGGTATACTGGGATTAAAAATAAATATCTTTTGATTTCCACTTTACAAAGTTTCCTTGTTTTGTAAGAAAATGAACCGAGTGCCCGTCTTCGCCCTCATGTGCAGACGTGCTGATGAAACACAGACAGGTCGTGTATTTCATGGCAGAAGCTGACAGAAGTCACAGTCCTTCTCTTTCTGGTTTTTTGGCTCTTCGAGACGAGCAGCTACTCTTGGCAAAGGTCTGTTTAGTCTCCGGCGATCAGATATTTTTAATCCTCTGTGGTCATTTGTCACACAGCCTTATGGCGAATCCAGCGGCGCTGCTCTCTGGCTTCCCCGCTTGTTTCTCTTTGGCTGTTCGCTAAGAGCAAGGTGAAGACAGCTTGTCGATTTCAATCACAGTCACTAATTGTTGCTTGACAGTGATTCAGCCCTCGGCAGGTGGGATCCTCTTTATATCTGCACAGTCTACTGTTTTATAGATAGTTTGATTGAGCGTTTATGAGCCTAAATGCAGCTGCTTGAAGTCATTATTTCATAAATAGAAATCTATATGTTCATTTGACTGCAACTAAACCCGTCTATAAGTAACCCAGAGTATTTATAATTACCGAGTCTTTCCTGAAATCTACTCTTGTCTCTTCTCTTGATTGACTGATATTGAATTTAACTAACAATTTATCTGATTAGTTGATTAAAAAAAATGTGAGGATGTGTCATTTTTTTCTGTTTCATGCCATTGTTAACTGAATATTTTTGGGTTTTGGACAATTGACAATTGACGAAACAAACAATTTGAAGATGTCACCTTTAGCGCTAGGAAATTGTGATTAGATGCAGTCCTATTACATACCAACCTTGCTGGATTTTTCACTCTGCCTTGTTCGTTGCTCCCCAGTCGTCTGCAATTGCTCAACTATGTTGTGACTGGTTGCATTTTTCCTTTTAATATGTGGGTCAACTGGTCTGCAGGGTTCAGTTTCTCCCCCTCGTGTGGCTCGCCGACTCCTCAGACTGCCTTAAAAACATTCTGTCATAAACTTCTATGCGACGTGTCGAAACACACGGTTGTTTTTCTGGTGTTGTTGCTTTGTTTTGATTCATTTCAGTTGTTTTATTGTGTTGTTATTTATTTATTATATAATTTCTTGTATGCTACTTTCTGGTTTCCCCTGATAAAAACTTTACTTTTTCTGCTGCTACAGCAAGATCAGTTAAAATCACTGAAGGTTCAGCCTGGCTCATAAGAGGCAATAAGGATTTTTTTTAAAAATTTATAGCACTAAATGACTGTAAAATTAGCCAATTTATCACTTGCAGGGAAACAAATCAGCAAATCAGACTCAACAACATGTAAACATCAGTGACTCGCTTATCAGAGAATAAAATTAAACGCTGCGTCATCCATCCAAAGCCAAAGGCCTACTGGGCTGCTCCATGTATCGTAACGTTATATAACCTGATATTTGTCATGCATTGACCATATAGCCCAGCAAACGTTATTCAAAGAACAAACCAACCATAAACGGAGCACATGGTCACACTGAGCTGTCGTAGCTAAAAGGGGACGTATCATACACATTTCCAGGTTTATATTTTCATTCTGGGGCTCTACTGGAATATTTTTGCATGATTTACAGTTAAAAAGAATGTTTTTTTTATCTCATACTGGCCCTTTATGCAGCCCCTCAGTTCAGCCTCTGTCTGCAACAGGCAGTTTTAGCTCCTGTCTCTGTAAGGCCCGCCTCCTGATGAGCCCAATCTGTTCTGATTGGTCAGCTTCGGCCGACTTCCACCTGCTCCAGAGGATCCATCAACAAACCATGAAACAAACTATAGTAACAGGATTTCATCACTTTTCTCATTCTTTACTCAAAATGTCAACTTCTCAAATACATCTGTATATGTTTGAGCCAAAATCTGATCTGAAATATGAGTGTAAACAACACAAACACATATGGAAAAACCTTAGCAACCACCTTAGTAACCAAGGCTACAGAACAGACGGCTGTTTATGGGCATATGAGGTGACGTCAGCTCGTAGGCAAAGTAGAAAAAAACACCACAAACAAAGTGTTCAAAGCCGGTTGAAGCCCTGACTTTGACTAGCCGGGAGCTTTTCTATGTACATTATACTCAAGTTTTTGAACTTTGAACATGTTTAGCAAAGATATCTGACATCATAACAGTATATGAATACCAGAAAATCCCAAAAGGCATGATATGTCCTCTTTAAACCAGGTGATTTGTACCTTCCTTTGTGCAAAAACATCCACATTATTAAAATCCAAGGCTTTTCATGATTGTCTTTGCTCTCGGTTTCATTCTTTGTATGTCCCAACTTTACAACGAGCACAGTTTGAGTGTCCAGTCACCATTTTAAAATGCGCTGGCTTAGACTAAGCTAAGTGATGTTTACAGACTGAATCAACGTTGCTGCCAATTCTTAACCGCAATACTGCAACAAACAAATCCCCTGCAGCCCTAAAAGCATTTTTTTCTCAAAGACAACAATTATAAATAATGACTAAATATGTAAAACTTTACTTGACCCTGGAAAGGAATTTTTTTTTATGTGCATGAAATCATCTCAAAATTAAGTCAGTGGGCCAAGACGTTGGAGAAAAACGAGAGGGAGACACTTAAATGTATAGTTTGGGCTGCACATCACAGACCAAAGAGATGTCTTGGCCTATGTGTCGGATGAGCAAATTTCATTGGAATTAAATGGACGCCATCTTATACTCTAGTATCCACTCGCCGCATGATTTGTAGCCATTGCTCATGTGCGCCTATAAAGCTTAAAGAAAAACTGTGTGTGATATCAGGCCATACAAACAGATTTACGTGACGTGACCGTGACACGAAGCAGATATATGTATTAGCTAGAGGAAATGAATCACCTATACGTATCCTAGCCTCTAGTTCATGTGTACGGCGATCCCTCAGGGGGGGATTTACCCGGTGACCTTCCACAGTCATCAGTCATCACCAGTCACTGACATACTGCATTTTTCTCAGGCTTGACCAGTTAATGACCCTGCTCCCAGGAGTCCTCCCACAACATATCCCCTTGTAGATGAATGATTAGTCAATTAATAACAATCTTCCAGAACGTTGAAGGTCAACGAAGTAATGTGATTACTTTCCATTACTGTTGGATCACATCTCCTCCAGAAACTAAATAATTCCATCTCCTTTTTTTTAATCTTTATTCCGGTGTAGAAGTGTGATCAACTGATCAGTTTTTGCCTTTAAAGAACACGATGCACTCTTGACCCTGCTCTGTTTTTAAGTGAGATGCCTCACACTTTGTTTGTTTAGGCAAATGAATGTCTAGTCTGTTAGGAAAGAAGAACTAGGAAAGGTTATCTGAAGTGCGTGATACATGGTGACCCCGATTCTAAGAAGTGATCATTGGAAAAGGGGAACTTAATGCGAGAACTGGACAGTCGTGACACCATATATGGAATTATTATTGATAATCTTGCAGGAAACAGGTGTTGACAGTTGTGTTAGGCAGAGGCTTAAAGTATAAAGTCTTTGTGTGAGCTGTTCAAGGTACTCCTCTGCATACGCTTTAGTGATTTATTAAAGGCAGTTGGACTGCAGGAGAAATACTGTGTCTCTGGTATTCAGTCGCCTTTCTCATCTAACTACACAAGCTGTAACGACTAGTGTCTACCTCGTCTTCTAGTGTTTAGCTTTATGACTGCTTTGTCATTTTATTTTTTAATGTACTTGATTATTTTTATTGTATTTTGCCATTGTTAGCAGGGTTTCAAATCACTGTAAATAAGAGCTTATTCGTCTTCTCTCCTGTTTGTATGAAGGACATTTCAGTTGAATGAATACATTCATGTATTATTATTTCTGTGTTGTTGTCATTAAGAAACAGTGCATGACAACATTTTGACTGAGTTTAGCTCATCGTTTGACATTTACATTACATTAAGATTACAGAATGATGCGTAGGGTACATTTGTCTATATTTGTTTCAAGTTCATTTATGTTCCCTCCGCTCCAGACTGATCTATGTTGTCTAGTGTCAATTCATGATTTTAATCAATTTTATGTTTGCCTGCAAAAATGCAGAATTGAAACATCATATTTTTTTTAAGACAGCTGAGCAAGAATAATAAAAGACCTGCAAGCACAGATAGATCAGCTCACTAATGGATCTGCTTTTGTTTGTATTTCTTCAGTCTGATATCTGCAGACTGTTGCTAGCTAGCGTTAGCTGCCCGGCAGGTAGAGACAAAAGCTGTGTTTCAAATCACATACTGCTGTTAGTACACTTTCATGTAGTACACTGTGTACAGTATGTACTTACTGACGTAGTGTGCGAATTTCTACAGGGTAGTGTCGTCTCAAATCAAACACAGCCGTTGTGCACTTACCCGAAAAAACAATTGCAAATTAGCATTAGCTAGCGTTAGCATTCGTTTTATCGTTCGCGCTACCAAATCATTACAGACTGCTAAATTAACCCAAAAAACATACTGATGGCTTATATCTGACAACAGTATAGTGATGCTTAGTGCTAAAAAAACACGTTTAACTTACATTTGTATAATGTGGCGATGTTCACCGTAGTTACAACGCACTCGGCCGCCATTTCCAGTTTGAAAAGTGGTCCCTCCCCTTCCGCTAAGTAGCCAAGATGGCGACCACTGAGGACGAGAAGTGTCCATAGTTCCACACTCAACTTTTTGACCATTTTGAGTGCACCATCCGGGTACTCACAGTGCACTGCATTTTTCCATACTTCTCAGTGTGAACGCACTTATGCACTCAAAATGTTAAGTGTAAGTACAGAAGTGAAGCGATTTGAGACACAGCATGTAGAATCTGGAAACTGTTCAGTCGACTCCCAGCAATTCAACTCTCGTAACCACAGATGATACTTCAATTAGCGCAAACTGAGAGCTCAGATCAGTGTGCAGATTCATTTTCGTTCTGTCCTTCTTGTAGATATGACCGTTAAATTTACTATGAGATGAGCAGAGACAGCTAGCCACCTGGAGTCACACATAGTGAAACTAATCACGTCACAGTTTACGGGACTGTCATGAGTCAAAACAGCTAATGTAGCAGCTAGCATCTACGTTACTTTTTGACAAAAAATAACATTTTTTTGCATATTGTAATAACTTGATTTTACAATTTAGACATTTTACACATCATGCAGACATCATTCTGCACAGTGAAGAAGAAAAACACATTTTTGAGTGGACTGGGACTTTAATAATTCTTCTAATTGTGTATTTAATATATCTGGTCTACATGGTGCTTCACCTGTCAGGCAATACAATGTAACTCCCTCTACACCTGCCTCAGTCAGTCTTCTCTAAAACATTTACAGTTAATCCAAAATACAGCAGCCAGACTTCTAACCAGAACTAGCCGTTGGTCCCACGTTACCCCTGTTCTTGCGTCCCTCCATTGGCTTCCGGTTAAATTCAGAATAAACTACAAGAGCTAGCTACATTTCTGAGCTCCTTGTCCCCCATTTCACTTCACGACCTCTTAGATCCTCAAATCTCGGCCTTCTATCTGTCTATCCCCCGCACAAACCGCAAATCAAAAGGTGACCGCCTCCGCATTCTCAGCCCCAACTCTGTGGAGTCACCTTCCACAATCTGTTAGATCCGCCGAATCCTTGAACTGTTTTAAACGACGCCTAAAAATCCATTTATATCAGCTAGACCTCCCTTCTTGTTCCCATGTCCTGTTTTAATTCAGTTTGGTTGATTTCTCTCTGTGTTGTGTTTATTTATTTTATTAATCTATTTGTTTCAATTTTGTCAATTAAGAAGTGCTATATAAATTAAAAAAAAGCTTACCTGTCTGTATATCTACATTGTTTTATGCATATTTGTTTCTGAGGATGTATGCAAAGGGATGTTATTTCCATGGTAACCTAATCCGACTCACACACAAACACGCACAGAGTCCTATCTGTGCTGGAAGTGTCCTCTGGCCAACGCTGCTCATTAGCCTTCACCTCTCTCCCTGCCGGGCCTCACACACTTTAATCACACACACACACACACACACACACACACACGCTCGCCCTGGTTTACTTTTTTTTTTTCCCCAGTCAGCACTTTCTATCTCAAACTTCACCTCAGTTCCTCCCTGTAGAGGGTGACAGTGATTAATGTTCTCTCCGTGCCCTCTTTTCCCCCCTCTGTGTATTCTGTTTTCCCAGCATGGGACTCTATTTCCACCTCTTTTCATTATAGCATTGTTTTTTGTTTTGTTTTTTTTGTTCTCCTCCACCTGCAGGGTGTAGGTCTATCAGTTCATGGCCGGTTCCGAGTGGCCACTGAGAAGACGCTGTTTGCCATGCCGGAGACCGCCATCGGTAAGTCCAGCTGCACCGGCTTCCTGTTTTTCCTTGAGGGGAGGGGGTGGAGGGGGGCAGATGCGCTGGTTGGCCTACATCAGTGTGAGAGGGTATCTAGTCCATTAATTATGAAGCAGCAGTGATTTTAGCCGCAGACCCAGCTGGACTCAATTCACACGCGCTCATCGACACGAGATCTGTCTGCACGGAAAGCCGAGGAGGGTTGAATGAGTTGTCTTCGGTGCGATATATGATGAAGGCCTGTATATGTTTCCAGCTGAGCTTCAGTTTCTCACAGATACACTCCAGGAGGATGAGAAATAAAAAAGAAATATTACATCATGCAGAGAGGGAGAGAAGGGACTTACAACTCCAAAAATTCTTTAATTTATAAATATGCCATGGATCAAACACAGACATGCTTTGTGTGGTTTCCAACTGTAAATAGTTTCTTCCAGTTGAATTAATCAAACGTTACGCTTTGGAAGATCTCATTTCATCTGCTGTTCTGACTGAAGCAGCTTTTAAAGGGGACATAACATGCTTTTTGTGATTTTTCTTTCTTTTATATACTGTTATGATGTTGTTCAAAGTTAGAAAAGGTGAAGGTGGTGGAGGTGAACGTATTTAAAATGCTCCCTGAAAGTCAACCGTCTCTGAACGCTCCATTTGCGAAGTTACCTCTACTTCCTCCTCATGCCAACATCAGATCGTTCACACATGCCTATTGTTATGCCTAGTGTTTGATGCTAAAGTTGTTCACGTTGTCCATTCGCATATTTCAGATCAGATTCAGGCTCAAACATGTACTAATATATTTAAGAAGTTAATATTTTGAGTAAAGAACAAGAAAAATAAGTGAAATCTGACTACTATTATTCATTCACGTTGCCTCCGGAGCTGGCAGACGTCTGCTGAGAGGCAGCGTCTGAGAGTGAAGAGACCTGTTTCAGACAGAGGCTGAACCGAGGGGCTGCATAAAGGACCAAATAAGGAGTTTTCAGAAACTTTAAATCATTAAAAGATATTCCAGTAGGACCCCAGAATATAAATATAGACCTGGAAATGTTTATAATACGTCCCCTTTACGTAAAAAGAGCCACTGACGAGTTTTTCTGAAGCTGAACTGAAATGACCTGCCTTTAAAAATATTCCACTCCATCAACAGTGTCTTTATTAATTGTATTTAATGGCATGTTTTCACACTAACGGTGAAGTTAAAATCCTAAATTAAAGAGCTGTTAAAAGTAGAACAAAACAACTATACAGTTCTTGAACTTTTAAACCTCATTTGCATAACTGATACCACTTAGTGTCTGCAGAGATCATCAAGAACTTATCTCGCTGTCAGTTCCTCCAGTGTAAACAGCTATAGTTTGCTCTTTAGCTAAATGACTCTTGCAGACAGATGGCCTCCTCCTGAGGCTCTGAGGAGATTAGAAACAAATCTCTAACAACTGACTAATTACAGCTTACGTTATGGTATAAACTAGCTCGTTGTCACTTAAATCCAGATGGTTTATCACAGTTTTTTTTATGTGTGTATGAATTATTTACAGAAGGCTTGTTATACCAAAGCATTAATCACAATGGTTTTGTGGTGAGAACGAGCCTGTAAACAAACCAGACAGCTAATGTCGTCAGAGTATTCACTTCATAAAGCTGGATAACTGATTCTGAGATGGTCCTTGAGCAGTTTTGATGGTCAGTTTAAAAGCTTTCTGTCCATATTTTATTATATTTGGGTTATAATCAGGTGACAAGTGGGAAATGGTGTCAGTATTTTGTGCAGAAACTACAATATGTCTGGAAATCTGTATCATCCGTAGATGTATGAGCTCAGGGTTGATCTTTTTTTCTGCGGTTATAATATGTGTATGTTCTGATGATTAACTTCCTCACGCTCGCAAACTTCCAAGGACACTCATCCTCTGTTGAACACACAGATACTGACACACACACACACACACACATCAAGCTTATTCCAGTGCAGTCTGGGCTCGTAGATCTTCAGCTGATGCCTTTTTTTTTTTAACGCTGTCTAGCTGCGTGCGGTGGAATCTGACTCACATGTCTGGGGCAGTAAAGATGAAGAGCGTGTTGTCAGCGGACAGGAAATGAGTGCAGCAGGAAGGAAAAAAAAAAAGGTCCTTGTCGATGCGGTCCGAGCGTTGTGTGAAAATTTCTCAAAGGCGAGGCCACAAAAAGGAGTTGGAGGAAATGGGACGATAATTGAATTGCGCAGGCTGAGAATTGGCTCTCTGAGTGGACTGTATGTGTGTCTGCAAGTGTTAATTATTGCGCTCGTTTTCCTTTAATCCACACACATACACCCATGCGTTTTTGTCGGTGTTGTAGTACAAACAATAAAAAAACCACTATATCCTGTCTAATTTTATTATTTATGGTCCTAAAAAGGTAATAATCTCTCCAGTCATTTTTGGCGAGATGGCGTGAAATCTTTGCTAATCCTCTTTGGAGCCTCTGTGGTCGTAACACATTGTCACTATTGTTCATTTGACTTCCAGCACGTCATCCTTTCTGCAATCAGCCACTTCTAATTCACAATGCACAGTTTTCCATGAGAAAACAGCATTTTTCAGCTGCCTCCAAACCCCAACGTGCTTATTTTAGCCTTGATCTTGGGGTCGAAGTCTCTCAAGAGTCTCTTTTATGTGCAGGGTTTTTATTGCTGCTATTATCGCGCTGTCGAATCTGGATTTTTCCACTCAAGTATGCCAATATTATACATGAAGCTTCAAGTGCCTGAAATTCAGTTACGCAAATTCACGTCTTGAAATGTTCTTGAATATAAAATTTCACTTATTTGACTATTTCTCAAGACTGTTTGGGCTTAAACAGAGTTTGTTTCATTGACATCTTCCTCACTCTCCTGTCAGTTTTGTTGCACCTGTTCGGACAATTAAACATTATTATTCTAATCGTCTCTCACATTGATTCTGTGAGCTCAAGTGATTCCCAGCACATCTCCCGACATCAGCCTGAGCGGAGGTCTAATCACCCTGAAGTGGGTGTGCAGGGCTTCTACACTTGGCATATTTATTCCAAGTCAAAATGTCTGCTGTAGAAAGGGCCTATAGTTTAAACACTGTCATGAAGATATCAATAATAATCCTAAGTTTTACTGATTATTCTTTTTGAACTCATAACCCCTTTCCAAGCCCAGCATTTCACTAGTCAATGTAGGTTTTCAAAAGAAGGTTAAAAAAAGCTTGTTGCAAGGTTAAACCTGCCTTTATTTATACAGCACATTTCAACAATTGCACATTTTACATAGAGCATAAATGGTATCAAGACAGAATATAAAAGCAACACAAGTAAAAAGACATTTAAATACAATTAAAAAGTGTTACATTTGGAAATAAAAGGAAGATAAAAAGGAATAAGAAATAAAACAGGAGAATAAAAGTTACAGTGCAGTGTATAATAGTTACCCTCAAATTTGGTTTAATAAACGCCACAACAATAAACAACCCAACACCCATTCAAATTAACATCCATATGAAATTGTAGAAATGAATACACACAGCCAGTCAAGAGCCTAAATGACGCATAGTTAATTAAAACAAATTAAATATACTCAAAGCTAACTTGTTGATATGTTAAACTAGTAATGTAAAAAGAGAAAATGCTGTTTCTTGTGCCTCCGTTACTGACTGAACTGTTTCCCTGTTTCTTACAACATGAGGAGCAAATGAACAGATGGAGAAAAGGGCTGATCCTGATTGCCCCAGTCTGGATTTTAGCATGCAGCACCAGTACTGCCCCTGCCCTTTAGGGGGCCCTGACTATAATTTATTAATTGCCCCCCCCCCCCCCCCCCCTCCACAGCTCTCTCACCACTACCAACAACATTTTATAATTCAGTAATCACCCTTTAAAGATCAACCAAAGACATTGCCTTGTAAAGAGAGATAGAGCTAAAGATGCTGCACCAGCTGTATTAGGTTTCACCACCACTTTAGGACTAAGATTGTGCTGTTCACCAGTGGTGTAGTCCAGTTTATTGTAGTGGGTGTGCTGTGATTATTCCCTCCCAGCCTCGTACACGCCCCTTAAGCACCACAACACTCACTAACACATACTAATACATGAATCCACACATAACTAAGAGCATTCTGAAAGACTGGGTATGTGTTATCAACTATTTATTATAAGCAAAACAAGACTTTAACAGATTTGCTGCTGTTTTAGTGTTAATCACCATACCTGGTGATTTCGCATGGCTGCAGGAGACAGTGATTCACTGCTTTGACAGTCAATAGTGCGCCTCACAATGATAGATCTTTGGGCTTCTTACTCGTGGCCTTGATGAGAGAGTGGGAAAAAAATACAAAGAGGAAAGAGAGGAATTAAAACAGTATGTTCACTTATCTTCCAAACCGTTGTCAAACTTAGGTTACGTATCTGATTAAATGCAGGGGAAAGCATCCAAGAACTGCTGCAAGACTAATAACCTTCAGAGACAGAACTCTTATCAACATCACAATCAAATTATGCATACTGGGTTCACCGTGTGTTAGCCCACAAACCCTGGAAAAAAAGATGGAACACTTACAGATGTCCCAGCTCCCGGTCCACCTGGTCCAGTTTCTTCTGTTTGCTGGCAGTGTCCTTGGTTCGGGGTAAGAAAGGAAGGGGTGGGGTCACTACAGAGCAGCAGCATAACGTTCGTGGGTGGTGGGTGGAGTAACTAGCCTGGTAGTCAACAAAGCTTTTGAAATACGTTTGCACTCAGGCATCTGACGTCTGAGCATCTCCTTGCTTGTGTGGCAGAGTGATGTCTTCTCAACGTTTTTATTTATTCTTTATTTATTCAGTTTACTTCTCAGGCACAGTGCATATTAATAGACATAACTGTAAATATGCCAGAATTAGCCAGAAGACTAGTTTTCATCCATAGTTGCTGGCCAGGTGTGTGAAGTTGGAAGCCTAAAGTCAGTGTAAAATCAAGAAACACGTTTAAAACAATGATCATTATGTAAGGCATGTCAGTTACAGTAAAAGCAGAACACAGGCATGGGCAGCAATAAAAGCAGAACGAGTTATGATTCAACAGAACAGCTTAAACAATTATAGAACTGCTGAAATTACATTACAGCTACACAAAAACAGACATGAGCAAAAACAGATATGAGTTAAAACAAATATGAGCAACAGGACAACAGTAGCACTAAGGTAAGTCAAGCAGCAGAGCAGTTTAGCAACACACAAGTTGTGTATTGATAGACATTTGCCAAATGATGAAGGCATCCAAACTAGTGCTTGTAAACCATGTTCTTAACTGTCTAGAAAAGGACCTGGAAGTGGTGGATGCAGTTTGTTAGACCTTGCACTTTGGCCACAACAAATGGGAGACACACCATGATAAAGTTTTAACAAAAGATGAGTTTATTAACCAACTTAAACCAAATTAAGCCAAATTAAAGAGGTAACTGAATATGTAAAGCGTGGGTTGTGGATATCAGTAGCGTCAGTGGTGGTATCAAGACTCTGCTATTTAGCATACGGGATCAGGATCAGGAGCTTGAAGGTCCCTCTCACCGTCCAAACTCTCAGCAAGAACCTCAGGATCTGAAAGCACAAAAGAAATCACAAGTGCAGGAGTAACATTCACCTCCTGAGCTACAGAGTCACTAGGACTAAACTGGTGACGCTCAGTTTTAATGGTCGCACAGTTTTTTCTAACGAGCCTGTGCACCTTCCATATTTTTTCGTGCCACTTCAATCAAACGGCTGGCTGATGACTGGACTGGGACAAAGCAGAGCAGGTTCGACAACTTGACTCTTTCCCAGTGAGCTGGCATGTATGGCACGTCATGATGTGAGCAGAACCATCACACTTTAACTGATGTTGTGATGTACTTCCTTGGCTTGAAAAGACTTACCCATTGAAGACCCAGTGAGTAAGGGTTTCTGGCACAACTTCACCTACTTCCAAGGTTCATGGAGAAGGGAAAAAAGTCTCAAGAGGTCAAAACTCCAGCATAAAATTGTATATAGAACAACTTTATTGTTAGACCAACGCGTTTCGGCTTATGGCCTTGGATGACCCTGATGAAGGCCACAAGCCAAAACACGTTGGTCATCATCAGATTATTTACATTGGACAACAACATTGTAGATCTCTCATCCCTGCAAATGTTGTTCATAAGACAGAAACCTTTCACAGTCAGCCGTGCTGCAGGAGATGATCTGCATGCATCGTATGAGTGGTTTTTAGGCTTCCAGGCTCACTGTGTGGGTGCTGAAGGTCAAGGTCTTCACAAAGATTGAACCGCCTGCACAGTCGTTTCACTCGTGACTCATCGTGCAGTATGCCAGGTGTTGATGGGCGGTTGCTTGTGTCCAGAATGCTGAGATCATGAAGCATTTCTCCTTCCAATGAGAGGCGCTTCTTCATGTTGTTAATCAGACTTTGTAGGAAGTGCTTTGCATTGATTGAGCTTTGCATTGGACTCCAGGGGAAAGTGATCTGAAATGTCCCAAAGGTCCCTCCGATTTCTCCCCCTGGAGAGTCTTTGAATGACGCCAACACTCGGATGATACGCTTCAGAAGCTGTTCTGCTCTCAACAGTTTGATTGAATTTGTCTGAGTTGCTGAGACAGATTTACAAGTTCAGACACAGAAATTCTTTGCTTTGCATATGATGAGCTAGGCCTCTGTAAGTTTGCCTCTCTTCCTTGTTTGGTCTCCTGCAGCATTTTCAAAATGTCTGAGTGCTTCGTACGACCTCCACACAGCCTTTACAGCACAGAAGCTGCTGGCCAACCATCGTGTATTTAAAAAACTCAAAACTCTTGTATTGGATTGACTGTAAAGGTTGTGGATCTTCTCTATGTTGTCTTATATTTACTTAATTTTCTGTCTCTCCACTCTGACCAAGGATGGCCGTATTTAAATTCCCTACCCTGACTCTCAGTCCACTAACCTGACGCGCCGATGGTTTGTTACACAGAACCATCAACCAACCAGGCACTTTCAAAAAATACTTAGCAGGTGATTGGATGAACCACCTGTCTAACAACGTCTTACCTTGCGAGACAGCTAGATTTGTTGGATCACGCAAGAATCCTCGTAGGACACTGATTGGTCTGAACCACTGGTGGTGTCTGAGGAAGTTACTGACCCTTTTCCAAAAGTTAAACTATACAATTATAAACCATTTTTTTAAGTATTAACATCTTCAGGAACATATGGACTTGAGTACAGAGTAGGGAAGGTGGAAGGCACTCAGAGACGGACTAACACATTGATGGTTTTGGTCCTTTCATGGGATTTATGGATTATACGATTATAAGAAGAATATAGAACGTCAGCCTTATTATTGGGTGTGGTGATTATTCATTTTAAAAGTTATCTAATTATTGATTATTCCCTCAGGATAAAAAAAATATCTGCATCTATGATTTTACTAAAGCAGGATACCATCAGGGCTACAAATGCACAGTGTGTTTTAAAGTTTAGACTAATAACTTCCTTCATACTTACCAACAAACATTTCTATCACACTCATCTCTCTCTCACACACACACAAACACACTCGTACCCTCCCTCACGTCTTAACATTAACCCCTTCTGTGGCAGGATTAACAGATTTAACCCAGCCCTGCTAGCAGCCATAATCTGCCACATTTATGATATTACATTTTCAACTGTGAATCAGGTCAACTCATCTAATCCCTCTCTCTCTCTCTCTCTCTCTCTCTCTCTCTCTCTCTCCCGTACACTGCTCCGCCCCCCTGTAGCCTCACGCCACGCTACAAAAGCGATCAGAAAACCAACTGTGACCAATAAAGCCTCATTTCCTGTTCCGAATCAAATGGAAACATGATTGAAAATACAGAATAAATTCCATACAGATTAAGGCTGTGGATTGTGATGAAAGATTTCATAAACATAAATACTTATAATCCACATGTTTGGGGGTTTTTTTGTATTTTTTTGTTAATGGTTTTGCTTAATCTGTACTTAAATCATTTCTGGGTGGAAGTGGACGGATATTTTATATATTTTACATATATTTTAGGAAGGGAAAATGCAATTCACTAATTTTACACTCAGCAAAACAATGCTACACTATGCAGCAATTAGCTGATTAATCAATTAGTCAATCAAAAGAGAATTAATCTACAACGATTTTGACAATCGATTAATCTTTGAAGTATTTTCCAGGTAAAAAGAACAAACATTTCACTGTTTTCTAATGTTTTATAGATAAAAGTGTTCATTAATGAATCACTAGTTGCACCTATAGCTGGTTAATTTACTATTATTGGCCTCGTGTAAAAAACACTCAATAGATTTGCTCTTAAATGTCACGTATGAGGTTTAAGTGAATTTGTGATGTTCACCAGTTTTCTCGTACTTAGATTTTTCTCTTACGTATGAAAGACAAGTCTGTCTTCCTCCACACACTAACTTGACTTGAATTAGTGTTGTGTGTACGTCTTCATTAAAATTAATTTGGAGTTTAAAGAGTTAGATTAAAGTAAATATATAACTAAGACAAACTTAAAGCAAAATGAATATTAATTTCTGTTCATCATGGCTGCCAATTTACTTATATTTTTTGATGTTTATTATATTTTGGTGCAGCGACCTCTAGATTTCAGTAGTATTTGCAGGTGTCTCAGGGTCTTTCTGCAGCTCTCTGTCCAACATCTTGTGCTGACAGTGTAACATCACCTACTGTAGGATACAATATTCTTTCCTCTCATATCTCTATGACTGTCACATGACCATCTCTCATATTAGTCATAGAGCGATTTCCTTTAGAAAAACGTTTTTCAGTAGCTAACTTCATGTCAGACGGTCTGTGGTGTTCAAAAATGTCAATGAAACTAATCCCTAACCAACTAATTAACTAACCAACAAACTGAGCGGAACAGGTCGCCTTCTGTGGCAATTTTAGGGGCGTTGATTATGCTAATGATCAAATCTCACAAACGTTCACTTCCTCATGAACAGGTAACATTCATCAGAGTGAAACGAGCGATTTGTGACAAGTTTGCGCAGTTAAGAGAGTTTGTTGAATCCGACACTCGTACCAGTAAACCTCTCTGAAAAAAGAAAGAGAGATGTAGGATAAGTTTACGAAAATGTTCTTGCATGAGGCCCAACATGTGGCACTTGTTATTTGTGGGGTAGTTAACAATAAATTCCCTTTTCATTTTAAGGAAACCTCTCTTTTTAGTCGATGTCACATGGTTAATTGTGTAGTGAACTGTGACCCTGAAGTGCACCTGTATTAAAGCTGTACAAGAATGTGTTTGAACTCTTCCTGTTTCATTTTGACAGGTCTGTTCCCTGATGTAGGAGGCGGCTATTTTCTGCCGAGGCTCCGGGGAAAGTTGGGACTGTTTCTGGCCTTGACAGGCTTCCGTCTCAAAGGGCGTGACGTGCAGAGAGCTGGAGTCGCTACTCACTTTGTAGAGTCTAAGAAGGTACGATACCTTAAGGTAATAGATAAACTCGCACTGCACTGCTGAGCAAACCACACAAAGAGGATTTTTACCAATTTATTGTTATCTAAACCACTCTTCAGTCCATGCATGGTGATAGTGATGCTGCAAGGACGAGTGCAGGACAGGAGCATGGTGGGGAGGGGGTGTTAAAGCTCCACTGGAAAGCTGGATGCTGAGTCACTGGGTGTTGTTCATAGATGCCGACGTACACTGGCTGGTCCAGAGGCAGGTGGTGTTTGTCTTTGTGTTGGCGTGAGGTCGACACAGCAGTGGGCGGCACAGGGTGTTTAGACTATAACCTTGACTTTCAGGACAGATGACCAGTGGGGTGGATTTAGGTTATTTTTACAATTTTTTTTTGACCAAAGACAAGGCTGGAAAAACATCTTACCTCAATGGAAATGAAAGAAAAGTCAGATTGTTTTCAAATCACTGAGCTCTCAATCTACCCGTTGGCTCCATCGAAATAAAGGGAGAGTAATGTTTATAATGAAAGAATCTCCGCTTTGGTCATAAATTAGAATTATTATCTGTCTGTTTGTTAAAGATAAAATGAAATGTCACCTTTTTTATACGCTTGTAGGAACAACCCGACTGCAGGGACTTAAGGTTGGCTACAGCAGTGCATTCATGTGTTATTCTCTCACTGAATCAAGCCTGTAAGACCAATTAAAAACAGTTTTGGAAGGTTAGGGTTAGGGCCAGAGCCAGGGTTAAGGTTAGGGCTAGGGTAAGGGTTAGGGCATCAGGGCGTCAGGGTTAGGGCTTGGGTTAGGGTTAGGGTTAGGGCGTCAGGGTTAGGGTTAGGGCTTGGGTTAGGGTTAGGAGATCTAGGGTTAGAGATCTGCTGTCATGATTTCCCTCTAACTGGTTAAAAAAAAAGAAATTCTCAATCCAGTAACCTCCTCTTCAGACATTTCTTTTTCTAGTGAGGATCAAAAGGGAAAGATGCAGCCTTTTTATAATAATAAAACTGAATCTGGGTTAGAGTCTTGAAGAATCAATAGTCGACCACAGAGAATCAAAACTTCTCCTCCAATAGATCCCAGACCTGGAGAAGGAGCTGGTGGACTTGAAGTCTCCCTCCGCTGACGACGTCTCCAGAGTTTTAGACTCCTTCCAGAACAAGGTTAGAAACCGAGGCTGCCGTTAAACATGACTCAACATGCAACGAGTTGCTATTCAGAGATCTGTTTTCCTGTGAATGTCTGAATCTTTGTTTTTTTCAGTGTCGATTATGTTTTCTGTCCACAGAGCAGTCTGGATTCTGACAAGCCTTTTATCTTGGACAAGCACGTATCTGATATCGACAGGTAGGTTTTGAATCTCTGCATCTCCGACCATAAACATCCATCTGATTGGTGCATCAGGAAAGCCGGTAAACAGCTAGTTATGTAAAGGTACCCTGTGGAGGTTCAGACCTCTAGTAGCACTATGGAGCAGTTTTCTTATTTTGCACACATACACACATATGTGCCTGCTGTTCCAGTGATCTAAAGGAGGTAATAATGCACCAACAGACTCGGCAATATGTCAGCAAAGACATAGAAGAAGAAGCTAGTAAACAAAATATCTGCTTTGCGAATGTTTGTTGAGGAATGAAATGCATTTAACACTTTTGTTAGACCTCAAGGATACACACAGTGCATCCATTTGTTTACAAGAAAACTCCACCGAGCGCCTTTTAAACTGGACCCAACTTAAAAAGTCCAGCATCACAGCAGACAGTGAAAGTAATGAGAATTAGATTTTTGAATAAACTAACTACATTAAAGTGAACGGAGGTAACTTGCTGAAAACTTGAACCCGTGTCGTCCTTTCTCTCCCTTTAGGCTGTTCAGCTCCGGCAGTGTGGAGGGCATCATGCAGAACCTGAAGGCCGACGGCTCCGAGTTCGCTAAGAAACAAGCTGAGGTACGATCTTGACCTGCGGCTCAGTCGGAAACCGATGACAAAACTTTTATTTCACTTTTATTGTCCTCATAGAGTTCTTGTACGTTCCAGAGTATCTGCAGGTCTGGAAAATACTTTAAAGCATTGAAGACAGTTTCCTTTTTGTGACCAACTTTTTAGTATTTTTTAAATTCAGTTTCCTAAAAAAAAAGTCTTAGAAGATATTAAAAAGACTTCAATATTTACAAAAATCTTTTCTCTTCCTTGTCGTCGACAGTAACATTATTTATAAAATGTTTTTGTTTGCTGTTGCGGGCTGTCAGCAGACGTCTCTAAACTAAAAGCGCGGTTGTTTAGACAGAAGATTGTGCTGCAGGAAGCTGTTAAATCCTTTTTTGTGGAGATTTCAGTCAGCATCATCAAACCACAAACACTGTCAGTGCTCATAGATACCGTAACTAGGAAGCTCATCCACTTATGATGAGCGAGTGTTGATTTTTTTAATCAGTTAAACGGTTATCTGCCGCTTATCCAGGTCCAGGCATTAACTTAATTAATTATGTCATTAGTAATTATTGTTATATACTGTTGGGAAGTACTGGGATGTAATGATAAATAATTCCAGGTCATATCGTCCCTTCTGGTTTCCATCATACTTTCATGTTTCAGCCAGTATGATGGTGAAACAAGTATTAAATAGCGTTCTATGTGGTATTAAAAAGGTCTTGAAATGTCTTAAATTTAACTTTATGAATGCTGTCATTTCCTGTTTGCAGTCTGATGAATCCCACTGACAGTGTTAGAGTAGACCCAGTGTATTATGTGGCTTTAACAGTATATGTTAGTAATTAGTAGTTAGCTCAGTTTAAGCACTTAATGAGGTTAGTCTTGTGCCTCGTTGGCTTGACCAAAGTCCCTTCTGTGAGACTTAAGAGCTCAGCAGACCACAGCGGCTTTAATAAAACTAAATTTTAGTCTCTTAGACTCTTTTCATAATTCTCATAATTGTGTTTTAACCTAATGTCGACCTGGATGGTCCAATGAGATCAGACCCTCCCTCACGTATGCCACCCGTCTCCTCATCGCTTCATTGTCTTCATTGTTCATTTCCAGAATCAGTTGTCCGCTCTTAAAGTGACTGATAATCACCTGATTATTTAACATGTGAAGTATACAGTAGTCCACATTTAAACCGTTTTAACATGACTTGGCTGTTTTCATCCTGCTCAGTTCAACAAACGTTTAAGCAATTCCAATTTTCTTTCCAACCATAAAAATCTGAATTACAGCCAGCGAGGGTCGGCTCAGGGATCAAATATTTATAATAAACCCACTTCCTCAGTTACTACTCCGCCACAGACTCGCTGTCCTGCACATTAAAAATGCATAACCATCTTACACATTGCACTGCTTATGTTCTTCTGTTGGATATTTAGCAACAAAATGTATCCGTAAGCAAAAATCAGCAGCAGAAAAAACAGAAGAAAAAACTGAGCATTTAAAACCATCTCTCTGTTTGAAGGTTGAGTCAATTAAACAGTAAAAGTTCCTTGTGTCTCATCTCTTGCAGACGCTGTCTAAGATGTCTCCCACGTCCCTGAAAATCACCTACAAGCAGCTGCAGGCAGGCGCCTCTCTGAGCCTGCCAGACGTGTTGGTGATGGAGTATCGACTGAGTCAAGCCTGCATGGTAAAAACCAAACAAATGATCAGCATGCATCAGGGTCTGTGTTCATTCTGGTATTTTAAGTTTCTTTCTCCTCATATAAAAAAAGGATGAAAAAGAAAGAGTGTTTTGATTTTCAATGAAAAACCCCAGAATGATTTTTTTGTCATTTGTACATCAAATAAGAAAAAACTGCAAGAAAATAAAACAGGAAAACAGTCGTTATTTAATTTGAACAATCTGTTCAGAGCCAAGTGACACCAACAAATAAGCTAACATGGAAGCTAACGGCTTGTATAATAATGTCTTCGTATCAATATTCTGACTTGATTATTTCTGAGAACTACACATCGGTCCATGTTTTGCTGCCAGTTGAGTTTGGTAACGTTGATACTGCGTACGCGTGTTGCCACGAATGGAAGAAGAAGAAGACAGTATTTCTGGTATGCTGGAGAGCGAAAAAGCAGCTGTTTTTTTTTTTTCTAAGGTATTATAGTTTCATTATTTCATTCACAAATAACGTTTAAGTTTATTTGTGCTGTTTCTTTAACTTTTTTTTTAAAAAAGGCTCTTTCTTTTTAATGTTTTGTTTCTTTTTATAAAAGGATATTTAAAGGGGGAATATCATGACTTTTGTGATGGTAAAAGGTCCAAAACTTGAGGTGAACGTATGTAAAAATGCTCCCTGAAAGTCAAAATCCAGGACTTCAGGCTGCTCTACTTCCTCATCAAACTGACGTCAAATTGTTGGTGCACGCCCACAAACTACCGTCTATTCTGTAGTCCTTCTCGCTAAGGTTGTTTGATGTGTTGTTTGCGTTGTTCATTCACATATTTCAGATCAGATTTTGGCTTGAACATGTACGGATGTATTTGAGAAGTTTATATTTGAGCCTCCGGAGCCGCAGGGAGGTTCCATAGATAAGATAAGATAAGATAAGAAGATAACCAATCAGAACAGAGTGGGCTCATCAGGAGGCGGGCCTTAAAGAGACAGGAGCTAAAACAGCCTGTTAGAGACAGAGGCTGAACTGAGGGGCTGCATAAAGGGCCAATATAAGATAAATAACTGTAACTGTAGGGCCCCAGAATATAAATATAGACCTGTAAATATGCATACGTCCTCTTTAAAATACCAAAAAATGCACAGACCCAACATCTTTAGTTTGTTAGTTTTCACTCATAATTGGAGGATTAATAAATAATTCTTCAAGTTGTTGCATTCTTTAACATATTAACTTGTATTCCTCAATAAGTAATGTAAGTATTATTTATCTTAATTAGCCACAACTGTGTTAGTTTAGCTGTGACGACTTGTTAAAGTTAACTAATCTATATTGTTGATCGGTATGATGTCATCTCATGAGATTTTTTTGTGTTGTTTCACAGAGAGGCTGCGATTTCTACGAGGGAGTTCGAGCTGGTAAGTCACTGCAGTACGAGGGCAACGAGACTGGAATTTTTATCCCTCTATACAGTATATACACATCTGCAGGGAGCTTGTAGTCCAACTAGCATTGTTTTAAAGGTTAACAAAGGTCATAGATTAGTTCTTGCCCCTTTTAGAGCTGAAGCTTGAAACCACCTCGTATTACCCGCCTGTCACATCATCTGATTCCCCTTTTATGTATTTGAATGTCTGTGTGTTGCCAGTGCTGGTTGACAAGGACCAGAGCCCCAAGTGGAATCCATCAACACTGGAAGGGGTGTCGGACCAGAGCGTGGAGCAGTGCTTCTCCTCGCTGGGAGGGAAGGACCTGACTTTCTGATGTCCTGCCAGCCAGCAGCTGCTTCCCACTTTCAAACACACACCACTGAGCCTTTCTCTAAACAGCTGCTTCCTGTCCCCACATCTCCATTATTGTCAGTCATTCATGAGGACTGTAAGGCTGAGGATGAAGGAATATGAGGGAGACAGTTTGCTATTATACATCAATACACAGGTCAAATACTGGAATGAGTTGATTCTATAGACGAATGAGGGTTGTAGGTGGAGGTAGAAGCTGCCGTCATTGCAGAAAAAATGTTTCTTTAACATTATGTAAAGGATTTCACGTTTCGGGTGTTTGATGCTAAGAAATCTCATAGAAACGGTTGTGTGTTGAAAAATATTGTCATCGTGTGCCGTTAAAATAAAAGTTATAAGCTAAAAATACTTTTCAACCACATTTAGTCCCGTTTTAACAGACGGCGAGACGCCTCCATTACATTCATTCTACTTCCATACATCTCCATTAAATCCTCATGTTTCAATCCGAGCCGCGTGTCGAGCGGTGACCGCTGAAGACCGAGCGATCTGTCCACAGTTCACTATTACTCTATCGTCTGTCTCCCGAGTTTTATTGAACGGTTCGTTTCTTCTAATTACAATCCAATAATACGCTAGCAAGCGATTCCCTGATGGGTTTAATGAGCTACTTCACACAACACCTTAACATGCAGACTCGGAGAGAAGGTGCAATTTAGCTTGTGTTATAACCACCAGTATCATACTGGTTGTTTTTGTGGAACTTCCACATTCACACAGACCACCTTTATCATTTTATCATCTGTCAAACCTCGATTAAACATCTCTGCTTTCACTAGAGCTGCAACTAAAAACCTGTCACATATGAGAAGCTGGAACCAGAAGAAGTTGGACGTTTTTATTTGATTATCAAAATAGTTGCTTCTGTCGATTGATTGATTGTTGCAGCTCTAGCGGACACGTGTTCAGTTTCTCTCTGCCTGTGCAGTGACATAAATCAGCCGCCGGATTCGTTTTAAACACTTGTGTAAAATCCAGAATTGTTCCTCTGCAGCCGAGGAAAGGACGGTCTGATTAATGTTCGCAGCCAGAAATCCAACATGGTAGCAGCAGATAAAACACAGCTAGTGTAAACTTGTTCTGTAGTGCAAGAGGAGCCTTTTCTACACGAGTCGTACTGTAACTGTTCTGCCGTGAACTCGAAGAATCAGTCGAACTGCGGCTTCGCATTAACATGAAGACATAAGAGGAGAAAATGATCTCACCACTGAGTGCTTTATTACATTTCCTGTTGGTTTGTTGATCTGACACTGATCAATATCATCTGAATTATCTGCAGCGTTGCTCTAATATCGATCATAAATCTCTAATGTTTTCCAGAATTTTTCTTTTTAATGGCATTTGTAGTTTCTTTTTCCATGTCAAATTGTTCCAAAGCAACACTCCCACTCACATTAGATTTAGAAGAATATCAGTATTTTATATCCACTATGCATTAACATGACCTTTTATGAATTAAATATGGTGTAAGCAGTTTGAAATGTGTGTGATATATTGTGTGTTTTTTTTTTTTTACATTTTCACCGCTTTGACAGTAGGGAACCTTGTGAAATCTCCTGCGCAAACATTAGTTCTCAATGGCTGCATTATTTATGAGGCAGCCGGAGTCGATGCTGGAACAGCTGGCAATAAAGACGGTTGGTAATGTAACATAAAATCTTGTGTGTTCTTGTTGAGTGAAGAAGCCGCTCGTACGTCTCGTGTTCAGGCATAAAAGAGCCGCAGTTGTGGACGGCAGGATTTTTTTATGACCTGCTTGTAAAAGAATGACGGGGGTTGGTCGTAAAGTGTCTCAACTGCTGCTCAGATATGAAATCTAGAGAGTAGAAATGTTTATTTTAATTGCATGTTGGGTTATAAACTGCTCTGTGCAGCATTGACCCGGTTACCAATCACCAATCGCAACAAAATCAGATTTTTGAATCCTAATCTATGTAAAATATGGGATACTTTTTATCTAAAGTATGTATTTGCCTTCTTCACTTGCACAAACATTTCCAAACTTTTTTTTTTAAAAAAAAAAAAACTTTTTATAGTCTATTCATCAAACAACACGTACACCGTCTGACTTCTTCGGGCTTTTCACAGCGGCTCATTGAGCAGACATTGACCTCCACAAACTGTCGACAATAAACTAATATAAACACTGAGAGCAGAGTCTGAGTATTTCACCCCGCGTCAAAGATAAAACCCTCATGGTTTATGGCGACCATTTGCTCTTCAAACAAACGCTGGCTGGCGGTCAGTTTTAAATCCTCTTGTTTGTCCTTCGTGTCGCTGAACTTTTAACCTGCGGTGCGTTCACTGACACAGGATGCAGCGTATCCGTCTGTCTTGTTTGACAGTCTTTTTTTTTTAAAATAAATATTGTTGAGTGTCATCGACCTAACAATATCAGAAAACACCACACACACGTTGTTTTTAATATCCTGATTTAGAAATTAATGATGATTTTAATGAGAGAAGGCGTAAATCTGATTTATTGGCATCATCAGTTTTTTACACACACTTGTAAGTACACTCGGCAGGTTAGGCTACATGAATAATGTACTATTGGAAAATGCAAAAAAAAAAAAAGTCACTCATTTTACATTATTTTATGATGATCTATTCACAGACTTGTATCATGTTACAGAGCTGCTTCCTGCAGGATATTTTTCACTCATTTGGCAGCAGAGAAATCACGAAAATAGTCAATTCAGCTGATCATCTTCTGCTGCCCCGCTCTGGCTGATGGGTCACTTTGCTGTAGGGCTGCTAATAACCATTATTTATATTATCGATTAATCGTTTAGTCTATAAAACGTTACAATTTCCCGGAGTCAAAGGTGACGTCCTGAGATGTCTGTTTTTGTCCGACTAACGGTTCAAAACGGCAAATTTTTGGCATTTTTACTCGACTAATCGACTAATTGCTGCAGCTCAGAACCATGTGACCACCTGTATCAACAGCACGCTCACATTTACCTGCCATAGGGAGTGCATTACTGGATCAGCTGACTTGGTTTCAGGCAAGTGGCGCAGCTTTGAATCATGGGATAAAGTCTGATTGTAAACATTTTTTGAATAAAGGATTAAACAGACGTCTTTTACCAAGCAGAATAGGATTTGATGTGCAGGAAAAAGAAAGAAAAAGTTCAATTCTCACTATTCTTCTGGCTGCCAAGAGACTCTTAAACCTGTTTAAACCTTAAAGATCCCCTCCAGCCATGTTTTAGATCACATCTCCTCCTTCTCCCTCTTTGAAAAAACCCAGAATCTATGAATATGCAAATATTTTTCATTTGAAAAGTTGAACTGCTGGACACAAGATGTCTCCTGCTTCACTGTGAAGTCTATTCTCAGTGTTTGTGCACTGGAGGCTTCAAGTAAGTTGAATATTAGACCACAGTTGGCTCCAAATTAGTTGTGATGTCACAAATCCTGCTCAGATTCAAGGTGAGCACAGAGAAACTTTCCACTTTCAGCAAATGAATGTGAAAACAAACTCTGCACATACATCATTCTGCACAGTGAAGCACAAACATCCAAATGAAGTAACAAGAAGAAAAACACATTTTTAACTGGAGGGGACTTTAACACAGCAGCACAACAACCTTCCAGACTCTGCAAAGGGAATGTTTTGTTATTGTGATGAATAAATCCCACAAAGGGATGCGTCTGGCAGCATCTCCCATCTCTGTCCAAACAGCTCCCGCTATAAAATAATCTAAAATGTGTGACCTTTACAAGCTACAAATCACAGTTTCCAAAAGGAAGCATTGGCAGCCTTTCAGTCAGTGTTAAAAGCGTCAACTGGAAGACGAAGATGTCTGAATGAAGACAGGCGTTAACACAGGATCAGATTCTTAACTTGTTGTGCTGCAGGTGCAGCTTCATGGCTGTCTGAGGAAGCAAAATCCAAATTCACTGCTTTTCTTTTAGACAACCACAAAACCTGATCGTTGTTAAAAAATAATAAAAAGAAAGAAAACAAAGGTCTCTTGTGAATTTGTAAACACAGATGATACCACAGTTTGTGTACTTAAAGGACTGGTTCGCAACTTTTAGTCAGGTGAACATAATGTACATCATAAGAACACTGAATCATTCATTCTGTACATACTGGCTAGATCCCCTCGCATGTATTTAAAAGTTTATCTGAAGCTTATATGAGGCTTCAGCAGCTTGAGTTAGTCAAATACAGTGGATATCTTCCACAGTTAGAGCGTTTTTAGTAAGAAATTCCCCCTTAATGTCTCGACAGAGAGTGTTTTCCTGTTCAGCTGCACACAACAAAAAGAGGGAATTTGGCACTAAAAAGACTGGAAATTTGAAAGATGCCTTTATATGACTCATTTGGACGACTGAAGCCTCATATTAGCTCAAAAATACTTTCAAACATACTTTTGCACAGAAGGAAGACTGGATTTTGTCCCCCATCACTTACACTGTAAATGCATTATAAAGGTCTAACGGTCAGTATGAACAGGAGGAATGATTACAGTAAGAAACACATGTGTCAATGTTCAACTGGATACCTGACTGTTGTTTTAGGACAGACTCGAAAAACTGCGTACCAGCCCTTTAAACTTGTCTCGGTGGTGACATCACACTGGAAATGCAACAGTAAAGCCTGACATCAGCATTATGGCAGCATCCTTTTGATTTATCGCCTTGGAAACAGATTGCCATCACCCGGTTTAGAGTCTATATTCTAAATTACTTTTAAAAAAAAAAAAAAGTAAAACAAAATGACACGTCATCTTCCAGCATGTGAACCATAAAGAAAAGAAATGCTCTCACTTCTCCGTCCAACTGAAACCAGTCAAATCCCAACACACTGTGAGACCAGTTTATCGTTTTATCTTGAAGCAAAAACAAATGGCATCGGATTAAGAATTAGGAATACGTGGTGGTGGTGGTGGAGAATAGTGTCATCTCTAATCTTTAATGTGTTGGCAGCATGTTTTGGGATTATTCTGTCCGCACAGATTAGTGCAGAAATTACGTTTTTAATGGCAACATCGTGTTTCTTATGAGAAAACTCTCAATGTTCGCTTGTAAACTGAGACTTTGAAACGTCTTTAACAGGGACTTTCTGTACTGCTTCGACTCCCCAGTACAAATATAATATATAATATATATTATGTTATCATCTACTGGCCATTTTTATGTCACTGTTATTAAAGAAGACCTGGGGAGAAGGCAAGTGGTGAGAATTACCCTGCCACTGTTTGTTTTTTTTATGGCTTATCGTTACCTTGGGTTGAAGTTTTCTGACTTTTATGGTTGATCTTTACAGTTATTTTGTAATTACTACAAAACTATTCACAGCTGTAATCGCTGCAGACAGCTGTGTGGCAGTTTAAGTGTCCTCATCGATGCTCCTCAGCGGAGCTTAGCGTGCAACGCCACTTGAAATTTTTTTTGGGTAGATCCCAATGACATCAGTTACAGTACTTGTGCACAAATCTGACCTTGATTTAACTTCTGAGGCCTCGGCTCGTAGCTAAACTATCCGTCCGTCTAATGAACAAAGGACAGACCTTTATAATGTCCACTCTAATAGAAATCAGACAGTATAAAACAATAAATTGTATTGGGCTCATAGTAACATTCATTAAGGACTTGGGCGGTTGTGAATCCATATTCCAAATATATCTACTCTGTTTCCTGGGATGTATCGTGGCCCACTGTTATAGAGCAGCACCACACTATTTTAACAAGTCATATATATATATATACATATATATATATAGACTGGATAGACTGGCTATATTTAATATAATGTATATAATAATGTATATAACTATACATTATACTGGATTGAGTTGAGATGTGTTTTGAGGTTTGCATATTAGTGCTTTTGTCCTCTGTATGGCAGATGGCAGTATTTCTCTTTTAAGCGTAATACAATGACACAATGTTGACAAAAAACTAGGCCTACAACATTTTAGCCAAAACCACGTGGGGTTTTTTTGTTTTGTTTGTTTTTTTTGTTTAAACTCCAGTTCTGTTGACGAGCCAAATCCTTTCCGAAAAAGTATGTCAATCCTTTCTCATGCCCTGGTTTCTTTGTGGCTGACAGACCAGCAGGCCTGATGTCAAAGTTGTGTTTACAGAATATCCTGGAGAGTGCAGGAAACATCATTTCCTGGACTTTCACTTTGAGGACCTGGCCCGTTGGATAGATGGATGGGCTGTGGTCGAGGCTGCCTAATGGCGTCTCTGCCACAGGATCTCCAGGGAGGCCATTAAGGGAGACCTTCAGCCCCACGCCGCCTTTTGTCAGACCAGGAGGAGCTGAACAGCTGGGTGTGTTTCTGACCTGGCGATAACCAGCAAGAGATTTCAAGTTAGAGCCTTCTCCAAATGAAGGGGATCTATTAATAACTTCCTTAGTAAGAAGAGAGACTCTTGGCCACGGGGCAGCATCAATGGGCGGGATAGACTTTCACTGGCGAGGAGGAACATTACGATTCCAGGCAATATCTGATAGGATTTCTTGCTTTGCGGTATGAGTCCAACCACGGAGAGCCAACATCTACTGGGAGAGAGGGTGACAAATAAGGTCTGAGAGAGTTGATATCCCAACTGAAAGGCGCTCTGCTTCAGCGAGGCTCAAGCTTTGATACAGATAATCACAGAAACGTGAACGGGATCAGAGCGCTTTTGGAGGGAAGGGTTTTTTTTTCAGGCTCAATCCAAGTATAATCCAATCCAAAAGTAGGTCAAAACTGATGTACTGACAGCTCATTCACACTCCCGCTCACAGCAAGTAGATTCACTCTGAATGAAGGTGTTTGAGACTAAATGGCCTTGTTTCGTCACACGTAAGAACCTCCAGTGTCAAGGTCGAGCTTGGCCTGATGTTTCCTCTGCGACGCACCGTCCCCAACTCACGGCACGTCACACTCAATGTAAGGGATGTCACCATAGCGGCGGTCTACCTCCACCCACTGCTGCACGGCCCGGGCCACGATCTCCTCGGAGAGCTTCTGCGCGTACTCCAGCAGCACCGGGTTGATCTGAGGAGAGTTCTCCGTCGAGTCCATCTCTGAGTGCACCAAGTAGGCTTTCTCGCCCTTCGTCGTCCCCTTGCCTTTGCCGTCCAACTTCTCCGTGGCGTTTGCATTTTTTGCTGCAGAGTCGCTCCTCTTGGATTTGACGCACCCCATACTCTAGAGGATATAGCATTGATTTACTTTAGGGGGGTGGGGTGGGGTGGGGCGGTGGGAGATGTGCGTTTGGCGGTAAAGTGCAAGAGTCTTTGGTTCGATTTATAACTCACACATCCACGTTTTTCATCTCGATTTCCTGAAGTAAGGAGTCCCACAACTCGGTGCAGTCGCCTTTGTGCTCCTGTCATCCACTCAGTCGCTCATCCATGTCTGAGTGCCAACATGTGTGATGATCAGGAGGGAGGGAGGGAGAGGGGGGGTTGGGGAGGGGTGTTTACACAGCAGAAAGGGCGGCGATTAGGAGGGAGCTGGGGGGGCGACCGGCTAGGAGGCCCATCCCTGTGTGGGTCCGGCGTCAGTCCCGCTCCTTCGCTGACTTGAACTCATCCCTTCCTCAACTGCAGAGAGAAAAGAGAGTGGGAGAGGGAGGATTTCAGTGACTTATTTTTCCATCAGAGAGGCAGCCTAAAAATACCAGATGGCGGGGGGAACGAGGAAAGGATTGAGAACGATTTTCACAGCGGCTGTAGCCACTATGTGACCCGGGCTCCAGAGGCTGGCTGGCTGGCTGGCTGACTAGGGAGGGGGGTCAAGGCCTCAGCGTGGCTCACCTCAGTAGAGTCATTTTTAAACACGCTCCTCTACACATCAAGTGTGTTACTCACTACCTCCCCCCTCCCTCTACCTCAAGAGTGTTTTATGACTCAATCCCCTTGCCTGTATTGTGTAGCATGACACGGGGACGTCTGTCTCTAGCTTGAGTGCACTGATGCTGTTTTTGCTGTAAGCCTGTGACTCCCATCTGTTCTACTAACCGAGCCTCGCAGCCTGATTTGCAGTGACAGCTCCTCGTCTAGGTCTGCAGGCCTTATTGGTGCACAGGAAAACATGTGCTTCATTCAGAAAGCAAACACGCAGGCCATGAATGATTTATGCAGAGCTGGGGAGTCTCCCTGTGTGTAAAACAAACGTCTGGAGGTCTAAGACATCAACACAGGAATCTCAACTCTGTCACAAAAACCCCTCTGCAAACATCTGACATTTAATGTTAATGAGCTTAAATGGTTGTAAACGTGTCTTAATGTTAATATGCATCAAACTGTAAGAGCAGCCATTAGCTGTCAGACACACGGATTTAGATTAAATCTGATTTATTTTAGTTAAACACTGTGGAGATTTTGTCTAAAACCTGTTTCAATGAGACTGAATGGAAATATATCTGCAAAGATTAAAATGAATTATGTGTTGTGATCCAGAAGAGCTGTACATACTTTTAAAGGAGTGTGGAAAACGCGTCAGGTTTTTATCCATCCCACCAAAATAACAATAATAATAATCCGGCGTGAGAAGAAATAAAACCCAAGGTCGTTCAAGTAAATCCGGACATCATCTGGTGTCGCGCCGGTTCTTCTGTCCTCTCGTCGCCTCCTCAAACATCACACATTATTGATTGATTGTATTCAATGTGTAAAGAAACAAAAATATCTCCCAAGTTACTGCAGGTTTGGTTAATAACTGTAAGGATGACGCGCTCCGCACCAGACTCCAAAATATAATGTTTGAGGATGTTAAAAAATAAAAAAAATAAAAAAATCCCCAGACTGGTGCAGCAGACGACAGACTGTTTCCCTGTTGCCTTCACGTCGGTCCACACTGAGTGCAGCTCCTCAGCAGAGGGAGTATTATTATTATCTGGACTGACTTCAGTGAAACGACGCTCCGACGGCAAACAGACGGAGCTGCAGCGTCCAGCAGCCGCTGCGCACTGTGCGCTCTGTGCGCAGTGACCGCGGACCAGCGGCTGCTCCAACACTGACATCTGCCGGCGGCACCGAGAGGTACTGATGCAAATATTAACGCCTCTTATGATGCTCTTTTGTTGACCTGTTTGTTTATCCTTTTTTTGTTGTTTGTTTTGTTTAAAAAAACTTGTTTCTCTCTTGATTTTCAGTGTAATTATAGTGTTGATTGAATTCTATCCTTCATTTTGTGTAGATATATGTTCCCTGTTTTGTTCTGTATATTTTCCTTGTGCTTAATAAACTGCTTCAGATAAATATATTATAATCTACAGTATGATGTGGCCAGAGTGATGTGTAACACTTTGTCATGGCTGTTTGTCCTTCATCTTCAAGATCTTTATTGAATTTCACATAATTAAAAATGACAAAAAACAGTAATTTACATTAAAAATAAAGTGCATAAAGTCCAGTGATCTGGTATAAAGTGTCAGTTCATCAGTCCAGTATGTTCCAGGGGAGATGCTGAGATTTATCCACAGTATCTGTTTAACTACGGTGTTGCTGTCAATCACTGTCTGTTGTATCATCACAGGACATCTTGAGTTCCATCATTTTGAACATACAACACATATAATTATAATTGTATCAGTTCTGTGTGTTTAGACGGCAGTTTTTCATCAATAATACAACACATGACAGTTTTGTAACATAAATTAAAGTGCAGTTTGTCTCAGACTTCCTGAGCTCTGTCCATGAGAAGTCCCTTTCTCCTCTCCTGTCTCCTGCTCCGTCCAGGTCTTCTACACCTGATCAGTCCTCAGTCAGGTGCACCTGGTCCAGGAGAGGAAGTGGTTCAGGCTTCTGGTTTGTGGACTTGCTAGTTTTGCTGCCTCTTTATTGTTGCTGTTGTCTTATGACTGTTGTTTAAAGTCTTTATTTAGTGTCTTGGTTGTTTTGTATGTCTTCATGTTAATAAATCTTCTGTTTTGAGTATTTTAAGAGCTGTTGTTAGAGTTTTACTTTGAGTCAACAGTGGAGTGTTGTTCACCTCATGAGGCCGATTAAAGGTGGTAACACTTTAATATCCCCCTGTTCAGCTTTTATTAACTTTTAACCATTTAGTAACTGTTCATATACAGATTATTATTGGTTTATAACACATTATAATGTAGTTGTAAGCAGATAAAAGGACATTTTAAAGGATATAGCTGGAAATTTAATATATTTTTCTTCTTGTCAACAAATCTCATGTGTAGAAACCAACAATGAATTGATCTACTAATAAGTACTGTGTGTGTATCCAAAGTCTGATATATCTTATTCCTCTGTGTTGTAGATCTCAGTTGTTGTCCATAAACATTTAAAAACACATCAGTGAGTAACACCGTTGCACTGGGTGACATCTTCCTTCATTATGAAGAGACTTGTTACTTTAGTTTGTTCAGAAACGGCTGCAAACTTTAATAACAGTGATAATGTTTTCACAGAGCTCACCGTCAATTTCTGTAAAAGATACATTTAAGAAAAACCCAGAAGGCCTTTTAATCACTTAGTGCTGTTCTGAGGATAAAGACTTTTCTAACCAGCTAGAAAAAACAGCTTCTATGTTCTATGTGAACAAGTTCTTGTAGCTTCATGACCAGATTAACCTCGTACGGAGCTCCGGGGCAAAGGTTGGTTGTTAAGCCCCCATTGATCCCACTATGCAGGGTGGGACTCCAGAAATGATAAGCTGATTAGCTGATTGACAGAAAATTAACTTGCAACAATTTAGATAATTGATTAATAATCTGAAGTAATTTTTTAAGTAAAAATGCCAAAATTTCACTCATATCAACTTTTTCAAATGTGAGTATCCACTAGTTTATACAGTTTTCTATGATAGTAATCATATCTTTATATCATATCTTTATAATCAATCAACATCTTTGTTTTTTTGACTGCTGGTCAGACTAAACAAGTCATCTGAATATGTTATCTTGGGCTTCATCGACATTTTTTACTATTTTCTGACATTTTATACACTCAACAATCAATCGATTATTAAAGAAAATAACTCTCAGACCTATTGATGAGGAAAATAACGTGTGGTTCCAGCTTTACAGAACTATTACACCCAATATAAATTAAAACAATGAATGTCTTAGAACTAGATTTTGACACAGAGTCCCTCTTTAAGACCAGGACTACAACATGGAGGACTTGTCAGAGTTGATATTTTATGTCAGTGCTGCTAATTTCTAAGAAATTTTGGATAAATCAAATTATATAGACCCAAACGAAGTGAAGTAAACCTGGACTTCTCTGGATCATGTGCATGAGTCTGTGATGCTGTTAACTGGAATGCAGCTAATTTGGTGATATATTGATTAAGTATGTTTTGTATCCTTATTTTTTATTGATCTTTAAGTGTTAGCGAACATTTCACTTACATCACTTATTAACATTACTTATTACTTATTATAACATTACTTTATCATTTATTTAAACTCTCTTAATTAACAGACTTTATGCTGTCTGATGTCACCACAGCTTGGTTTTGGTTGGCAGAATGAAATGTCAATCAGTGAAACAACCAATCAGAACAAAGAGTCTCTTGACTTTGTGAATCAGATGTTAGTGAGTCAAACTCATTGTTTTGTCTTTGACTTTGTATCTCAGAACTTGTTTAAGTCATAATTTTGATTCACTAAGCTGCTTTTATTTGTATGTAAAAAGTTAGATCACTTTTATGAGGACACATATTAATGTATTAATTAATTCTTTTTTTTAAAAGGCCACATATTTATTGTTCAAATAGTTTGTGGTGATTTGATTATTTGCACATTTGTTTGGTTCTGTGTAACATTAAAGCACAATATCAACTGAAAATGATAACCTGCACTTTTACCCGTCATAGAGGAGGAATTATATGATGCATCTTCCTGTAGTTTTAACACAGTAGTTCTAAAACATATAAAACACTCTGCTTTAAATAATAATTTATTTCTGATTCACTGTAAAGTCAATTTTCAGTGTTTGTGCACTGGAGGCTTCAAGCTCCCTCACAAACACACACACACACACACACACACACACACACACACACACACACACACACACACACACACACACACACACAGTATGTAAATTGCATACTGGACCCATGATTGGCTCCAAACTAATTGTGATGTCAAACATCCTGCTCCTAAATACACATCCTAAACTCAGATTGAAGGTGAGAAACAGAGAAACTTTCATCTTTCAGCAGATAAATGTGAAACAAACTCTGCACAAAAAAAGTAAGTACACGTTTCTGAGTGTAGTTTAGTTTAACTAAACGGCCACAAATATGGAAACAGCACCTTGTTTTTGCCTGTTAATCCAGCCTCACAGGCTCATGTCTTTTCCTAAGTGTCTTTTGGTTGTTTCCTCGCCACACGGTGGCACTATCCTCTCAAATACTCCAACCATGACAGACTGCGTGCAGGTTTCACTACCAAGGATTTGGACAAGTCCTGGACCAAGAATTTTATTTATCTTCATTGAATGTTTTAAATCCCAGCGTAGAGAACAATGTGTTACTAAATTTGATTTTACACGAGCCAATAAACAGCTTCTCATCGGGGACAGAGAGGATTTGACTGACAGTGGAAACGATTATAACTCTTATTTTTCCTCGAGGGTCATTTTTATTTCCATATTCATGTACTGTACAACAATGTTATTCCTCAAAAGCACAAAGTGAAAGCAAACAAGACGTTTCATGTTTGATAGAACAATCATATTTAACAAAATATCTTATTTTATTATGTATTATTTTCAAAAAGCGCACTCCTAACTCAAACTATATGACTGAAACTTATCATATTATCTACTTTTTCTTCAGAGATGCATTAGATATGTTGTTTTTTTGTGTGGGTTTTATAACTTGAGGCTAATCAGAACATTACATATTTCACAGATGGTCAGGTTTGTACCCCTTGCGCTTGTTGCGCAATCACCGCAAGAAAAGTGAATTTATCCATCTGTGGACACGTTCAGCACATGCTCACAGTCTCAATCCCTGTATGGTTTGACAGTGAAAAAAAAGTTTTCATGTCAGTCGGTTAAAATTCATTGTTGCCTGTCCAGCCAATCATAGTTTTTGACGACACAAAAGAGGCTAAAGTTGGAGTATAAAAAGGTGTGCGCTAATAAAGTATGATGCCTATCAGTGTGGGACATTAATCCAAACCCAGTTCAGTCGCGAATCAGGTCCAACACACACCACGGGATCTTTTTTTTAAACCAGACTTCACACCTTAGAGACAATGCATCTGTCTCAGATTGTGCTGTATCTTAGCTTGCTGATTGCTTTGGGTCCAGTAGTTTTGAGTGACCAAGAGACGCACCAGCAGCCCTCCGCCACCAGCCCAGAAGACACGGAGCAGTGCTCAACCTGCGACGTCCGGCAGCAGATTAAAACTATGCGATTAAACGCGATAAAATCCCAAATTCTGAGCAAACTGCGAATGAAAGAAGCTCCTAATATCAGCCGAGATATAGTGAAGCAGCTCCTGCCCAAAGCGCCGCCGCTGCAGCAGCTTCTCGACCAGTACGACGTGCTGGGAGATGATAATAAGGATGTGGTTATGGAGGAAGATGACGAGCATGCCATCACGGAGACAATAATGATGATGGCCACTGAACGTAAGTTTTTATTTCTCTTCATTTTGTTGCATAATGAAAAAGGACGCGCACCGGGAGCTCATTGGCCTCAAAATAGATCTTTACGCACGGAAGAGCGCGCAGCGACGCAATCAATAGGAAATAATATTTTGAAAACATGAGGATAGATTTCATCAAGTTTTAAAATGTGGATATACAATCTACTAATATTTAAAACAGTGTGTGAGGAGGTGCATTTTGACACAGAGCGCGTGGTCATTACGCACAGAGTTTTTTAATAAACTTTATTAGTCCTCTTCCTCAGTTTAAATGTGTCAGGGTGTTTTTTTTTATTTTTTTTATTTGAGCCTGTTTATTTCTGTCTGTGACTCTTCAAGCACACTTTCTCTCCTTGTCTCCCTCCAGCCGAGTCCATCGTGCAAGTGGATGGGGAACCGGGGTGCTGCTTTTTCTCTTTTACTCAAAAGTTTCAAGCCAGTCGCGTATTACGAGCTCAGCTATGGGTGCATCTGCGCCAATCGGACGAGGCGACGACTGTGTTCCTGCAAATCTCCCGCCTGATGCCGGTCGCAGAGGGGAGCAGGCACATACGGATCCGGTCCCTGAAAATCGACGTGAGTGCCGGGGTCAGCTCTTGGCAAAGTATAGACGTCAAACAAGTGGTGACTGTGTGGCTGCGGCAGCCGGAGACCAACTGGGGCATCGAAATTAACGCCTTCGATTCGAGGGGAAATGACTTGGCCGTGACCTCTGCGGAGCCAGGAGAGGAGGGACTGGTGAGCTAAATCTTTATTTCACATTTGATAGAAACCTTGTGCTCAGCTTTTAAAGCATAAGTGATAAACTAAAAGGTTAATTAAACCATAAGTGTACAGGTGGCATTAATGCAGAGCTGTTTATTGCTGCTGCAGTTGATTTGCTGCAGACTTTGGGACTCCAGTGCTTATCAATGTGTATAATTGGACCATCCTCTTTGACAAATAATCTCTAAAAGTCTATATTCCAGCTGGAGTCTCAAAAATTGCTTTTGGGGTGCTGTATTGTACCCTGCAGAGGTTTTAGTGTGCAGAGAGGCTTTGCACAGTCAGCAGGTGGTTAAACATTCATGCATTTCGCTGCTGGAAGCAGGAATCAAGATTTAAAAGACCTTTGAAAGTTGTTAATCAACACAGACTCCATGTAGGCGCACACCTGCATTTGGACTAATGCCTGGTCCACAATAACCTCAAATCTTATTGCTTGATTACATAAAAGTTCACCTGCCCCACATTCCTTAAAGTATTCTGTGTGACTGTGCAAATCAGAGTAATTGCCTGCACACACACACTGCTACTATCAATGACAAACACACATCATACGGCTCAAATACTGGCACCGGGCTCTGAGGCAATTAGAATACCTAGACGGCTGTGGTTAACCAACCGTCAGATGATTTAATTTCTTTAAAACTCAAAGTTTCATAATATTATCGTGCCATGTTTCAAAACCAGCTGCCAAAGGTCGCGGGCGCCAGATTGAAAGATGTAAGCCGAATGCTGTCACCGGCCTCCTTTTGCAAAGCCGCTATTTTCAAAGTATTCACACACACTCTGTCATTCCAGCTACCATTCATGGAGGTGAAGATTTCAGAAGCCCCCAAGCGTGCCAGGAGAGACTCGGGCCTGGACTGTGACGAGAACTCGCCAGAGTCCAGATGCTGCCGCTATCCGCTCACAGTGGACTTTGAAGACTTTGGCTGGGACTGGATTATTGCCCCAAAGCGCTACAAGGCCAACTATTGCTCCGGGGAGTGTGAGTACATGCACTTGCAGAAGTACCCCCACACCCACCTGGTGAACAAAGCCAACCCCAGAGGGACCGCAGGCCCCTGCTGTACCCCCACCAAGATGTCGCCCATCAACATGCTCTACTTTAATCGCAAAGAGCAGATAATCTATGGCAAGATCCCTTCCATGGTGGTGGACCGTTGTGGATGCTCTTGAGTTGGGACTGAGACCCCCTGGCAAGAGGGAGGGGAGGACGGGTCTGGCCTCCAACTTCAGACTTTTTGACACAACCAATCCACCAGTTCCAGTGCTTTCCTGCAGAACACAGTGCAATAGAACCAGAGTAGAGGCCACAAACAGCCCGACCCTCCCACAGGGCTGCGCTTTCACAACCGGCATAGCTTCTTTTTCTTTCCTCCAGTGAAATCTTACTCATAGAGGCTTGAAGGATACAGGAACACACACACACACACACATAAACACACACACATACACACACATGCTGGACGTGAATGTAGACAGAAATTATCAAGTTAACCAAAAAACTTTTTCCTCTTTGTGTCAGCGTTCTGTGCTCTGTCCATTTATTCAAAACAAGCCGACAGATTATACTCAAAAACATGCGCCGTCCACTCCTCACTTTCACACTCCACTCCTAGACGACATACAAGCTATTACACTTTTTGCTAAGCTATACGTTTGTGATAATCATTTTTACGAGTTATGTTTTCAGAGTGAAACCAGGAATCCTCATGGACTTTTTGAAAGGGCTTGGAAAAAAAAAAAAACACAGCTGGAGACTTTTTTTTTTAGAGTGATATTTCACACTGGTAGAACATGTTTTAGTACACGTAGATTCGTAAGAAGTTGTTGAAAAGATGAAAAGTGGCTGCACGGTAAAAGCCTGAGTCACCCCTACGTTATAACTGCCATTTTATAAAAACCCAGACATTTATTTAGAGAATAAGACTGTATTGGATCAAACTTGAAGTTCTAATTTTTTTTTGGCTAACGATACTTTGGGATTTAAAAAAAAAAAAAAAAAAAAAAGTGCAGGCGGTGACGTGGCGGTTGATCATATGGACCCAAAATGTTCCACCAGGGTGAAGTACCACTTTATTCGGTCTTGACAGGTCTTCATGCACTCTGCCATATACACACAAACATGCATCCACATACCCGAAGAGACGCCCTCGCTCAGTCATAATCTCCACTATCCAACAGAACAGCCTGACCTGCCCGATACACTTGAATTATTCTGATTGTAAATTCACATTACAGGACGGAAGGACTTGAACTGAAGGCACAATGAATGCAGCCTACAAATGAAAATGTGTTTAAGACAGAGAACATGGATTGTTTAGATGTATGAATGTTGAGATCATGCTTATACTCTGTCTTATAAACAACACAGTTTGCACTATGGCACACCAATAGAGAGAATTGGTTGCTACAAAAGTTGTAAAAACTGATTTTGATATGTTTGCTAATTTGTATTGTATACATATGCCATTGTTTCCATTAGGAGTTGCTTTTCTAAACCACTTTTGGTAAATGTATAAAAAACCACAATCTAGCAAGATAAAAGATGTAATACGGCAACTCTATATACTTGTTTTAACAAATAAAGTTTCTAGCTTGTTTGTTGAGTTCTGTTTCTTTGAGTAGTTTGTTTCTCAGGTCGCATTCATCACGCAGTTTGTCCTTTTAGCTGCACTTCCATTATGGATGAACTGCAGCATTTAAGGTACATTTAGTCATGTACGTTCCAGGAATACGCGTTGCATTCAATGCCAAAATTATACACAATATTTCAGAGATATGACACATAATTTTACTGTAGTTTATCAAAAGAATAATGTTGGATATGTCTTTGTTTCTAGAGGTAGCTTCGTGTCATTCTGTTGGTTAAAAGATCATTCGATGTTTCGGTGTCACACCACAACCTGAAGCTCAACACTGCAGCCCTGTTTCACAATTCAGCAGCTGAGAATCTTTATGTCTTCAACACATGGTGTAAACTGATAAGTTACACAGGCAACGTGTGAGTGTGTGTGTGTGTGTGTGTGTGTGTGAGTGTGTGTGAGTGTGTGTGTGTGAGCAGAAAAGTAACAACACTCACACATACGCTCCGTCTACCTGACTACACCTGCACAATCCCATCACCATAAGCCTGTTTTATCACAAGCGTAATTCAGCCCAATTTCCCTGACTTTGCTTTTTTCCAGTGAAGGGATGTTGAAAGTATTGCAGTCTAATGAGAGGATGTGAACTCTGGTGCGCTCTGACAGCATGACCTATTCGACTGACGGCCTCATTGAGGCCTGACTTCCGCCCAGTAGAGGGCGAATTGAGCACTGCCCCTGAGAGCCACTTCCTTTCCTGCTGAGAGCTGGAAAGCTGCCACGACGATCGGCCACAGCAGAGAGCAGACCCCGGGTAGAGTGGATCCGCAGAACTTCTTTTTCCCCCCGAGGAAGAGTTTTACATTCTACCCTTCTCTGTTTTCTAGTGAAGGGGCAAAAAGTGGATAAAAAGATCTGTAAACTAGAGAGGAGAAGTAATTCTTATAAGTGAAAACATTCAGGTTTAACAGCAGAGGACAGAACCAATTTACAATCTGTAATCTCTATGCTCATATCTGCTAAAAAACTGTTGCTGTTTCCATCTGCAATTTGACATGGGCATGAACTTTTTACGAGTCTAATACTCTCCAGCAGTTTACTTTCACATTATTACTAATGACGCATGTCTTAAAAATTAGCAACTGAGGAGTATAAAAATATAATTGCTCCCAGGTCCCATGTATAAATGTCAGTTAAAGTCCCCCTCCAGTCAAAAATGTGTTTTGATTATTGTTCCTTCACCTGGATGTCTGAGCTTCTCTGTGCACAACCATGTATGTGTAGAGTTTGTTTTCACATTTAGCCGCTAAAGAAGGAAAGTTTCTCTGTGCTCGCCTTAAATTTGAATATAAAATGTATGATTGTAAGATTTTGTGACATCACAACTAGTTTGGAGCCAATCATGGTCCAGTTAGACGAGTGTAATATGGAAACTCGAAGCCTCCGGTGCACAAACACTCATTGATTCTGTATCAATTCGATGAAAGAGAATAAGTAAATGTCATTTTAAGACCTTTTAACGAGTTAATCAAACTTTTTTGTGGAAAAAAAACAACTCAGATACAAATTATAACTCAAAACGGAGTATTTTTATATCTCTTAAAACATCTGCAGGGGATCTTTAAACTTGTTTTCCAGAGCTTAGGTTTAAATTGTACCCAACTTTGTAGAGCTGCAACAATTAGTTAATTAACTGATTAGTCGATCGACAGTAAAATAACTATTTTTATAGCTGATTAATCATTTTGACTCATTCTGAGTCTTTTTTTATACAAAATTATCTGGTTCCAGCCTCTTAACTTTTAATATTTTTTGTTTATTTAGTCCTCCATTACAGTAAACTGAATATCTTTGGGTCGTGGACTGCTGGTCGGGACAAAAGAAGACATTTGAGGTTGAATCTCAGGCTTTGGAAATCAGCAATTTTTCAACTTCTTCTGATATTCTAATGACTAATCGATTAATCAAGATGGATTAATTGATAATAAAAATAACTGTGAGATGCAGCCCTACAGCTTTGCCACTTTACAGTTTGGTTACAGAGTAAATCTCCAGCACAGATTTGATTTTAGATAAAGGAAGCTGGTAAAGAGAAGATAAGTTGAACATGATAAAGCTATCAACATTGTTCTTTTCACTCCAGCTAAGGGCACGGCTGGAAACAACTGTATGTTTATCATACCCGAGTGCATCATTTCACTAAATGCTGTCCGGCAGTAATTGCTGCTGTCTGCTTGTTTCGAGCTACTTTGTGTACGAGAGCTGGGAAACATTTTGACTTGAGCATCGCTACATCTGTCAGAGAGTCAGACCCTGGAGGACTGTATCCGCCAGCGACATTCCACCTCTGACAGGTGAGGAAGTGAGAGTGAGAGAACGGGAAGAAGGATGTTAGGGGGTAAAGAAGTAGTCCAAGACAGCTGGAGACCACGTTATTGGACAGGATTCTTGTTGTCTAAGGTTAACAGAATTTGAATGGATAGAAGCTGTATTCCTCTTCAAGTCCTCGTTAAACAATGCCTGATATGGCTGCTTAAGAATGTTTGATAGTGATATGAAAATGGATTATGGTTATTGAAGAGATGAAATCAGATTTGTGCACTTTTATAGCAAAGGGTTGATTTACCAAAATCATATTTCCCACTTACCTTTAGTGGACTACATTTAAAGAACTCAACAGCAGCATCTCTTTCCTGGAAAAACGTAATACACAAACATTCCTGTAAACATTTTCCATTGGGATCTATTATCCACCAAAGGTAAAGATTGCAACAGTGAGTGACCAAGACATTGTAAACATTGCAAAGACACACTGTTGTTGAGTTTTTGAAATGTGATCTTTTGATGCAAGTTTATCTTTGTGAGACTGTACTTTGTCGGAAGTTGGAAATTTCCAAGTTGATAATTCAGAATTCTGGGCTTGAAGCGCTCCACGACTCTCAACGCCAAATGCAAACAATCAACATGGCTCATTGACTAGCTTGCAGCATTTATGGTATGGTTATCACTCTGCATAGATCATCGGTCTTACTTTATTTACAGTGTTTATAGGCAGGGGAAACTGGCCTTAAATCAATTACTTATTATTCATGGTGTTGACCTCCGTGTTTACTTCTGTAACACTGCCACATTGGGTGACGTCAGATAGGGGTATGTGATATGCATGATGGAGCGCAGTCTGCTAGCAGGAGGCTAATGGGTAACAGCCCCAACACGGTGAGCGCCTCATACCACTTCTTCAATATGCAGTTTTAATGTCCTACTAGGAAGCTCACCTGCTGCACATCATGTTAAACTGACAGCTGGGCTGCAGGTAAACGCCACCGTTTAGTGGTTAGCTTGCCTGCTAACCGGTAGCACTAACTGCTGTCATGACGCAAGCTAGCATGATGTCAGCTCTGGTGTACTGTCTTGGTACCTTTTTTTAACGGCACATATCCCGCTAGTTATCTGAAACGACACACTAACGCTTCTACACATCAACTGTTTGCTTTTCAGCTGTGAAATTAGTTTGGTTGTACTGTTAGTTTGGTTTCCTACTGCAGTATCCATTTTAAACAAGGCCAAATAGACTATCACTACTTTTCAATACAGCTTTGCACACCTGCTCTTACTTATTTATGGAATGGTTTGTGTTTTAATGTAATATTATGTCTTTATGTTTTTCATGGGTGTATGTTTTTATGTTATTTGTGAGCCCCTATGTGATGAACTGTTTTTTAATCTTGATTACTGTTCAGTAACTTGCAAAATAGTCTTAAAAACCAACATAAAAAGAATCGTGATAAGATCGGGGATCGTGATGCTGCCTGTAGAAAATCATGATATGATATTTTTGCCATATTGTCCACCCCTAACGTCAGAGCATCTGCTTCTTGGTGAAGTCAGGGTGCATGAAATTGGCCTGAGTTTCCCAGGTGGAGTTGCAACTGTGTCTCCGTTATACTTTTTCCAAGTAGTATGTCAGAAATTTTCAAGTTAAGAGTTGTCTGGGATTCAGCATCAGCATGTTAAAATGCTTACAATGACGGTGCTAACATGTTGATGATGTTTAGCAGGTATAACGTTAATGTTTACAATCTCAGAGTAGCATGTTAGCATGCTAATATTTGTTAATTAGCTAAATACAAAGTACAACTGAGGATAATGGGAATGCCATTAGTTTTGCAGGTATTTGGTCATAAACTAAAGTATTCAACAAACTGAAATTATATTACATTCAAATTCATCATGTGGGCAACGTGTCTGGACCAAATTTAATGGCAATCCATCCAATTGTGTGAGACTGGTAACTGGATAAATAAAAACTCCAACCTGCTGGCAACATTAGATAAAAAGTCAGAGGATCAACAAAGTCATGAGGATTCATCCTCTGGGAACTGCAGGTATCTGTACCAAATGTCATCCAACCAATAGATGTTTTGATATTTTACTCTGGGCCAAAAAAGCGCAACAAAACGGCTGATCAACTGCCTTGCCACCACTATGGCTAAAATGAATATAATAATGCAATACCAATATCTATATCTATACCTAAAGGCAGAGTTTACAATGTGCTTTGAAAAGGGCATACAAATAAATTTAGTAGTAATAAAGGGGGTATAAAATAGATAATGGATGCAATTTATGAGATTTGAGAGTTGAATTCCTCTTCTGGGAAACATGGACATCTGTGCCAAACTTTGAATTCATCCAACTGTTGACTAGAAATTTCATTTCTTAAATGTTAAATTAAAATGTCAGTCTCTTGGTAGTGCAAGTCCTCAGTATTCAACAGGGAAACAACAATGTCTAGAAAATTTCATGGAAAAAGTCATAAAGATAATTCAGTCTGGACCACAGTGGCCGACTGACCGACCTCGACATCTTTCTGCATATTAATCTACACATTTCTGCAAGTAAGCAGAATCTAAGAGATAAGTGGCCCAGGTTTATTTTAGGAAGGTCGACTATGTCTCTAGAGAAGGTCAGGTGAAGACACCTGACAGATGATAGCAGCTATTCAAGAGAGGTGTCACCTCCAGAGGCATTTCAAGGAATCTGGGATGTATGGATTGACACAAGTTGAACTTGAACCTAAATGCTGTGGTCAAAGAACAACTGCCAAAACAGAAAACAGGTCAAAGTTGGTGAAGTGTATTTGTTTTATAAGAGTTATCAACTGAGTTGTTGGGTCCATTGTGACACATTGGGCCATTACATTCCTCTGTTGATGTAATTGTGGCCTTTTTGATTTTAAGTACACATGTAGTGTGCATACAATGATTACATCCTCTCTTAACTTATTTGGAGGCATCATATTTCCACCTAAAGGTTTACCAGTTTACTAAAATTCATGAAGGTCTGAAGATAGTCAGTGTCATAATTACAAAACACTTACTTCAATTAAAACTACACTGCTAATGTGTTACCTTAGGAAAATATTTGATTAACATTCCATGTGTACTTTACAAGTTTTGTAAGTGTCCAGACAAGACAACAACTTCCTCACTGTTTCCAATATTCTATTGCTGCTATTGTAGGTTTTTCATTTGGCTTTAAAGAGCAATATTTATATTACTCCTAATTCTACCGCAAGGCCTCAAGATTTCCCCCACATCTGGACAAAGGAGGGGGATGCCCTGTCCTGGAAGTAGGGCAATAGCCATGGACAACGGGTGGTGAGTGCAAAGGGGCTTGCCAGGTGCATCCAAAAACATCTGGAGCCCTTAACAGATGAGCAAACCATTACATCTGGACAAGTGCTGCTGTCAACAGATACAGAACCCTCTGTGGCAAAGGTCTTCCTCGACAACAGCAGGGTTGAAGAGTGATGACAGATGAAAGCTGTCAAACCACGGAGAGATTGAAGCAAACGTGTCAGCAAAGTGCAATGAAATAGTGATAGCAATGAAATAATGTAATGAAATTCTTTTATTGAACCCTCCGGAGACAAACCATTTTCCTGCTGTTATGTGGACCACTACTATCTAGTCTGAAACTTAAAATTATATCCTCTATTGAAAAATTACAGATGATTTCTACAATGGCGTTGTTCCATATCTCAGATTTGTTCAGTGAGTCAATGCGTCTGGTGTTTTTCCTGTCCAGTGTTGTTCCCACTGACGTCTGTTTTCCTGGTTGGAAAAACAACTGACCCAATTGGAGATTTCTAGGCGAGATTAAGAATGAGATTGCTATCTTCCTACATAGCTACATTCATAAACAATAACCACAAAATGGCGCCAACGGTGGTTGAGATTCATACAGCTGGAACAACAACAAATTGGCTGGAATGTGAACATAAAAATATGTCAAACTGAATGAATAAAATTACAGAAATGAGAGTGAAACAAAATGGCAATTTAGTGGTGTTGTCAGGATACAAGGTCAGAAGTTGCTGAAATGGTAATTTGCTGTGTTTTCACAGTGTGACACTTTATGGTATTGATTTCAACAAGACTCCTTTCAGTCCAAATTGATACCTTTTGCCTCGACCTGGCCCATTAGGTCATTACAGTACAGACTGTTCAGAGACCAATTCAGAATTATAGTTTCAGAAACAACCATTTAGACCAACACCAGATTCTCTCTGTGTGTAAATGGGGCAAGTTGTGTATAGAAGACAGTTTTATGTAGAAGCAAAGAGAAACTATGTTGATGTTTAACAGGTGTAATGTTTACCATGTTCACCGTGTTGGTTTAAAGTGCTAGCATACAAACATTTTGTATTAGCATTAAACACTGAGTAGAAACTGTTGGGAATGTCATGGCTTTGCAGGTATTGGACAAAACTGACCAGAAAAATTACAGAAATTTTGGCCAGATGATGGCGCCAGATGTTAAGTCAGCAGATCAAAGTTATTAAAATTCATCCTGAGGGGACTATGAATGTGTGAACCAAATTTCACACCAATTCATCCTATAGTTGTCGAGATATTTTAATAAAGAACTAAAATCTCAACCTCACGGTGGCATTGGAGGAAAAGCCAGAGAATCACCAAAGTCATTATGATACATCATCTGGGAATCATGAATGTCTGAATGTCTGAATTTTGCGCTACTCCATCAAGTAGATGCTGAGATATAGCACAGCATCAGTGAAAACGGCTTTGACCTGCTGGTGGCGCTTGATAAAAAGTAAGACAATCACCAGTTGTTCAAATTTATCCTCTAGGGACCTTGAATATCAGTTGTAAATTTCATGGCAATCCATTACATACTTTTTAACTCTGAAGCACAAATGTCAACCTCATGGTGGCACTAGAGGAAACATCAGAGGTTCATCAAAGTCAGTGGGATTCATCATTTGGGGACCATGAATGTCTACACAAAATTTCATAGCAATCCACCTCATATCTGTTGAGATGTTTCTGTCCGCACCAAAGTGGTGGATTGACCAACAGACCAAATCCCCAGAGCTATGCTGCCACCATAGCTAAATATTATAATTTTTAGTATGTGTTGCCACTAATGTCAGATCAAGCAACACAATTACTAGTGACTGAAATTGTGTTAAGATAACTGCATGTCTAATTCCCTGTAAATGCCCAAGACATTGATCAGGGTCAATGCAGAGTGCACAGCGTCCCTTGTCCAACTGAGCATTGACTCAATATAATGTGAAGCCACTGTATCTTATAGGGGCATGATGTTCAAGATGCACATTGTAATCACTTAAACAACCAGCAGAGGATGATCACCACAGGCCAGATTGACAGCCTATTTGTGAAAATCCCTCTTGGGTCTACAGAAAGCAATGAAAAGCAATAAAATCAGCCAGTCTGGGACACGATAAGGGCCAAATGGCCAGCTGCTGAATGCTACCTGTCTTCACTTCTCGAGTGATTTATCCTTTCCGTCTGCACTCCGCTTGCTTTTTCACTTAGGGATGAGGAATCACTATTCCTACCCCAAAACTGACAGTCACCTCTGGGAAGCTATAATATGATTGATGACTTTGTAAAGCTACTGGACGTTTGGAGACGGGACAAATTTGGTGTTCACTCCAGATATGTTTACAAAATTCTTCACTGTCAGTGTTTGTTTGCGAGGAGGGGTTAAGTGACGAGCAAAAAATGTGGCCGTAAGCCATCCAAGGTCCAAGGCAGCGGAGCATCGTCTCTCTGGGGATGAAGAGTTGACAGTGATGAAGAATAGATGTTCCTCTAAGGAGGCTAAGGGAGGGCAGATTATGGAAACCTCCTGTCTCCAGATGATATGCCTATGCTCTTAACACAGACGGATGTAGAGTAGTATCAGGTATGTGTCAGAGGGCTGGATAGATTTTGACATCTCAGAAATAACATTTATGGTACATTTTTACAGATTACTGCATGCAATTAATTTAACAAGAAGCTCAGTTGAGTGACATTCATGCAGCAAGCAGGACTTTCCGGAATTAGGTCTCGTGGATAAATCCAGGAGACTGTCTGAGCACAGGTTTGACATTTATTGAATTGGAAGGAAATCCCACTTTCAAAAATGCTTCAACATGGCATATTTATGTGAAAAATCATTTGTGTTTATTTCTATTTGGTTCTCTTGAAGAGTGAAAACATCACGACCTACTGGCAGATATTCCTTGAAAGCAGATATTCCTTTAGCTAGGCATCCTGAGTGAATTTCACAGTTTTTAACTGTGTGTTGTTTTCGTCCTGTTAACCCAAAGTTCCTCTTTTCTTTAATTACCTAAATGCATCCCTCCAAGTAGCATATAGTATATAACTTCAATAAACTTGCTGGAGGAATTGTTGACAAGTGATTAAAAATTAAAAAGAGTAGACTTGATGGCCCCATTGTGGATGCCCTTGACCCATGAAATTGAATGTGGTGTGGCTTTAAATTTTCCAACTGTTGAGAACCTGTGGTTTTTTAACACCCATCACATTAGTGTGTGCCTGAAGCCCATAAAAAGAACTAAGTGCCTCTTCGGTGGTTGGCAGAAAAGTGCACAGTCACAGCAAGGCACCACCACCAATTACCAGCTGAAAAACAAAAACTTAGATGCATTTTATAGTTGGTCCTATATGGACTATGGTATGGTTTTAAGACGCTTAATTAAGACCTTCTGTGAAGTTTGGTGTTGATGGTGAGCGTTGGGGCTTGGTGACAGATTTAAAGACCATCGTTTGCATCTGATTAACAGATTTTTAAATGGTTGATTTATTTAAGGAAAAAAGCATATTGTATAGTTCTATTAATGTGTATTTTAAAGAATAAGGCTGATGACTTTCTATATTGTTCTTCTTGTCAAGAAATCTTATGTGCAGAGCCAAACCAACAATGAATTGATCTACTTACAAGTATTATGCATGTATCCAAAACCTGATGTATCTTATTCCTCTGTGCCGTAGACCTCCGTTGTTGTCCAAAAACTATTAAAAACATGTTGGGGAGCCACGCTGCTGCACTGGGTGACAAGTTCTTTCACCCCAAAGAGTTTGGGCAGGTTAATTTGTTGAGAAACGGCTCCAACGAGTAATAACAGCGATCACGTTTTCAGTCTCCGGAGAGTAGTTCCTTGTAAGGCAGATGCCACTGAGCATGTGCGGTAACATGGTTTACAGTGCTTCACTAGCTCGTTGTGCAACATATCACAACCTATTTATCTGGAAGAAAGTTGGCAGTTTTGTAAATTCTATGGTATTTATATTAAGCGTTGCACATTACAGTGACAATGCCTTCTTCAAAGAGGCGACTTACAGCAGGCGAAGAGGTAGCAAAGGGAAGTAGTTGTTTGGAAACTGGGCTTCAAAGCAGTAGACAGTCAACAGGTGAGTCATAACTGAAATATCCAGTTTTATATATTTTATCTCCATTAAAGTATATGTTTGTAGTAATTTCTAGTTATTCTGTTTGTGTGTTTGGGTATACAATATTATATAGTGTGCCAACATCGGGAGGAGGAATGGGGACAATATGGTGGATGTTGGGGTGTTCTGTTTTAGAAAACTGATCTGCTGTCTCTCAAAATGCCACAAATCAGGTCCCTGAGCAGCAGGATACAGATTTCAAACTTAGGTCATCAGTATGGGAGGTAATCAGTCCGTCATCAGCTATCTAAAGCATACTGTTTCTACTGGGGCTGTCAAGTTTGAACAAATACATAATTTGTGTGAACTAATTAGAAATGATGGAATCGACATTGTTCGGTTCATTCGCAGTGCCTCTGCTGCCTCATTCGAGTAACAAGCTAACGTTACTATAAAGCAGTTGCATTACAAAGTCGGCAAACAGCCTTTTATCGAAGATCCCTAAAAGGACTGTACACTCTTTTTGTCTCGTTTGCTGTTGACTGCAAGTACTTCTGTAAGTCCTAGCAGTTAAATCATCTTCCCACTGGCTTTTGGAAGTAATGACTGGAGAGTAATTCTCTGCTACTACTACATTTTAATTTAACACGGACTGGAGCATAAACCTAAAACAACAAACAGGTAAATTGCCCTCCTCTCTAGCTTTCAACTTGACTTGTCCAGTCGATGGCTTGTAACAGTGAAGCACACGAGGAACAACTTAAAAAACAGAAGTTGTAACACTCTTATAATATATAACCCTGCCTACAGGTGCAGCTCTCCCCACCTGGAACTCAAAATACTACCACTAAACTTGCTTTAGACTATACCACGATATGTTACGTCTTCCAAAAATTTCCCCTTACACGATCAAAGCTAGCAGCAGAATGCAAGCAGATTTTGTTTTATATTTTTTTGATGGTGCAGAGATTCATTGGTGAGTTTAAGACCAGAGTATACTTGAAACAAACTAGTTCGTCCGACCATGGCTAAAGGCAAAGGTTGCTGCTAACCAGCTCTCACGAAAAATACACGTGTTTCTTCATTGTGCGTGTAACCCTAACCTAACTGTACTCGTGAGAATTCGTCCCTCCAGCTGATCCAACCTAGCATTTACCAAAGGCAAAGGTGTTCATAGCTGCAAATCCGCCATTATTGAGAGGGGCAAGACATGATCAATCATACCAATGGGGATAACAGCAAAAAATTTGTCCCGATTGATGTTTCGGAAAGTAACACAAACTGTGGGACTCAGTCCGCCTAAATTCGGAGGAAACATGGGAACATGTGGGGACAGCCGGTATGTGATCATCCAACTAGAGCTATGATTGAACACCGTTAGTCTCTTCACTGCCATTTTCGGCAATATTTGAAGAAGTGGCTTGATTAGTGATTGATATGAATTTTGTTCTTTCCCATTAAGATGTAACCTGTTATCTAATCACTACTTTTGAAAGTATGACATGCTGAATCCATGCATTCCCAAGGGGATGTATAAATGTTGTCTTTCTCCACATCTAGTTTCACATTTCTAAACAGAAACAGGTGGTGCTTGTACCCAGCACCGGGCAAGGTACTCTATGTGACTACTTCTCATAACAGTTCCAAAAATAGAGTGGGAAAGGGGTTAAATATAGTTCAAGTCATTTTATTTTGGATTTGACGACTCTGTTAAAGTGCACGGTTACTTCTGGGTTGTGAGAGTGGTGTACAGTTGCCCCGGCTGCTGAATACGACCTGAGAAGCAGTAGCTCTGCACATTAAGGCAGTAATAGGAGAATAGAAAACTATCTTGATGACGCTGTATGTGAAACGAGTATTCTTGTATTGAGGTTTGGATATTCAACATTTTGCATGCATTACAAGATACTTTCTTTCTACATTCTCCGGGTCGCGTTATTCACTAGCAAATACTTCAATTTGGTTGCAGAAAATGTCAAAAAGAGTGCAACAGGTGGTTTAAAAGGCAGCTGGCAAACTGAACCGTTGCTGACCTTTTAAACAGTGTGGTCGCATGGTCAAAAGATGGTCATCAGTTAATCGTCCCCAATTACTCTGATATGCCCCCTGGGTGCCGAAGGCAGCATGTACAGAGTAAATTCTGCTGCTGTACACATTTCTGGACTCAAGAAACTGAGGAGCACGTGTCCAACAGTGAGAAGTTTCACACAAGAGTCCACAAAGGAGTGAGGGGCAAAAAGCTGAGGGGAGATGGGGGTATGGGGTAGGGGTGGGGGTGGGATTGGAAGGGGGTGGGGGTTAGGGGTCCTCGCCGGCATTTATCCCCTTCCCTGAGGCACTTTGCATAGCGTTGGCCCTGCAGCAATGCCGAAGCCATCTGTGGGAGGGTTCTCTCAGCAGAGGCCACGTAAAACAAGACGTGTGCTGTGGTTTGACCTTTCACTGCCCTAACTATAATATTATCATTAGATGAGTGTTCAGATTGCACTTTTCCCTGCGGTGAGATTCAGTGTCCATATGACAAGGCGATGAGTGAAAACCTCTTGTGGCTATATGTATCCCTGTTATCCAAGTGTGGTCAAACCATAGTCAAGACTATTTCTGTACTGAAAGAACTGAAGCCTTTGTTGAGGTTATTTCCACTTCTCATCACACCACGTCTATTGAAAAGTATTATGAAATGACATGATTGAGAAAAAAAATCATATACCTATAGACTTTTTAAGCTACCAGTCCCTCCTTTTTTTAGGGTTACAGCACAGCCTAATTAAACTGGCTTCCCACAGGAAACCCCAGGCAACATGTACACCAGAATGATGCTGTAATAGTCTAAGGTCTTTAGGAAGTGGCACCGCTACAAGTTAGCGCAGTGTCAAGGATTTGCTAAACTTTGTGGTTGAAATTACAGCGCAAATCTCTGAAGCATTTAATGCAGCCAGGGATTATATACAACTATCTGTCAATACTAAAGGCCGAGCAGCTGGCACTAATTGAGGGAAAAGAATTATGGGTAGTAGCTGGCACAGTGTACATCTCTGGCTTGTTGCTTGCCAATACTCATTCCAACAGTGCCACAATGAGGCTCAGGGGTAGTAAAATACTCTGGTTTTCAGGTGTCACTCAGCAGTTCAAAGACTGCTGTTGTTAATCTGAGAAATGCAAACTAGGTCAGAAATCAATCTATTAAAAAAAGAAAGAGAAGAAAAAAACATGTAGGTGTAACAGGAAAGAGTAAATATGCATATAAATACACTGGTGTTGTGAATCTATTATTTAATATATCTAATTTTAATTAAATATCATTACTCTTTGCCTGCAATACCTGGTAAGATACAAACATATCTGACTTTATGTCTCAACTTCACTGCGGTTTGACTTATGTCCATAAAAATTCTGCTGACAAATTGGATTAAGTTGCACTATGAAACTACAGTATGACCAGGCTATTACTATATTTGTTATCCGCTATATATATATATATATATATATATATATATATATATATATATATATATATATATATATATATATATATATATATATATATATATATATATATATATACATATATATGGTGAAAGATGGTTTAGCATTAGCTTAGCTTTTATACTTCACTTTCAAGCAAGCTGACGACTGAAAGGTTTCCTTGTCTATAACCTTTTCTTCATTTTTTTCAAATGGGGCTATGTAGACCTGAGGTTCAGACATAATTTTGCAAACAAATCACCCTATTAGGACTTGGATAATGGGAAGATTATGTTTCTAATCCATAATATCTCAAAGTGGATAGAGCTACAGCATGACTGATACTGGATTTCTAAGATGGGTATCGATATTCAGCAGTTAAAAAACCTGATAAAAATATATCTGACATTAATTTTTTTCAAACAACACATAACTAAAAACAAGTATGTTTGATAAGGATTCCTTAAATTTGGTTATAACTGAGTGGTGACTAAGATTTTACTGAACACGAAAAGCAAATTATAACAGCAAATTTACAGAAAAATAACCCAACACAAACACACACACATAAACAAATTTAAGCTAATATTAAAAAAATGAGTCATACATATAAAAATGTGGCCTATAAACATAAAAAATTTAATATAATCACACTAAACCATAATAAACATTATATTTACTAGTGTGTGATGTGGGAACATTTAATACAGTTTTTAACCAATAAAATAGCCTTTCACCTAATTTACATTTATGTATAAATGTTTCCTTTATTTATCAGCACTCTCGTTAATTATTCAACAATAAACACTCCGGCGTTCTGTGATAAGATAACCTAATAAGCCCTAAATGAGCTGCATCCTCAAATCCATATTTGTTAGAGGCCTTTCTTATTACAGATAAACTGTGCCATCAAATGTATTAAAAAAAACCAACAAAACTACTCAATGTTTACAAAATGAGTTACAAGCTTAACCAAAGTACAAATGTACAAATATAAATTTATTATACTCTGTTTGAAACACAGTTGTACAGAATTAGAGAATCGAAATAATTCAGGTAGTTTACAATAATCTGCTGCATAAAAAAGACACAGATGTTCGTTGATATTGCACTGCTGTTGAAAGGATAGTGGTGATTTTCTGTATTTCTCTTGTTGTCATCAAATCTCATGAGCGGAGCCAAAACAAACAATTAATTAATCTACTTATAAGTGTTGTGTGTGTGTGTGTGTGTATCCAAAGCCTGATATATCTTACTCCTCTGTGCCGTAAGACCTCCGTTTGTGACTAAAAACTATTAAAAACACATCAATTAGCCACATCGCTGCACTGGGTGACATTTTCCTTCATCACTAAGATTACGGTCGAATTTACAGTGTAGCATGAGGTTGTGATATGTAGCACAAACAAGCTAGCCAAGCATCTGCCGTACAAGGAACTTCTCTCCTGAGACTGAAAACGCTGTTAAAAGTCTTTGGAGCCATGTCTAAACAAACTACAGTAGCAATTGCCTTCAGGGGACAAGGTGTGACTAACTGACGTGTTTTTTTTTTAGTTTTTGGACAACAATGAAGGTCTACAGCACAGAGGAATAAGATATATCAGGCTTTGGATACATACACAATACTTATAAGTAGATCAATTCATTGTTTTTTTGGTTCTGATACAGAAAAATGCCAGTCTTATCCTTTATTTTTTCATAAAAATAAAAAAGGTGTCTGTGTTTTTACAGCTCTAAAGGCTTGAGCAGAGCCTCGGCTTCCTCGTCTGTACGAGGGATGTCAGTTAGGTGTTGTAGAAACGGTCGTCCATGGAAACAGGTCCGGTTGTTCTCATCAAGCTGCTGTTCCATCCGCTGAAGCGTCTCCTGCACATCCTCTCTGGATAAATGTGAGGGCAGCTGCCGGGCCAGTCGAACCGCTTCACCCTGTCAAGAAAAAGTCACATAGCACACATTAAATTAAACAAAGAAAATAACCTAACATACTTTATCAGATGCAGTTTGTTTTTTTTTTCCTTCTCATCCCTCAATTCATAGCGTGTCTCACTTGTAGGTAGTTTGTGACTTTAAGTGGCCGGCACTCATGCACGGTGCTGGCCTTCCTGTGAAGAACTGCAGTCAGGATCTCCCTGAGGTCCTCCACGCCGAGGAAAGGCACGCAGTCTGCCATAGCTGTCACTTCCAGATGTCTCTCGGCTGACGTGAGACCTGGCCAAAACAAGCAGAAAACAAGGATTCATATACTCCAGACGCTACTACTATCTCCAGGAAAGAATAATAAATAAATATTGTGGTTTACGGCCGGACTGATGACCAAGTCAAACAAGCGAAGGGCCAAATGGAGTGTTAAATGACTAATAGAAGCCCCAGCAGACTGAAAGGAAGTTGTCTTGTAGGGTGGAAGAATGATAGCTTCTCATTTCATGAGGAAATACTGGAAATCATGCACAATTTATATTTCTGATACATGACTTTGGATGAAAAATGAACCAAAAAGCCCTGGAGAGTCAGAGACAGTTATAATATTTCTGTGCTGGCTCTGTTGTCTGTGCGAGACTGCAAAGTCTAGTGCATGTGCTATTAAATATTTATGTAGAGAGCAACAACTGTCAGTAAGAAATGTCATTATTTTACAGCATATTTAACTGCATACAGAAATTTGCTGCCTCGCTTGTGAGAAATCTATCAATTTTAAATATGAATAGTCACAATAACCGTCACGAAGCTGTAGATATTCAGCAGACTGTGCAATGAAACCATCTTATATACGCCTCTACCTCCAGTCTCATGCACACCCACCGAGGCTGGCAGTGCCAAATGAAAATTCCTTGAATTTCTTAAAGGGCAACCATTCTCATCACCTGCACACTGGGGTACAAACCTACTGTGAGACCACGCTGTCGGGCAGAGAGCCAATGTCAACTGAGGTGAACCATTCCAGTAACAAAAACAACCAACATTCACAGGACACTGTATACCCTTTACTAGCGAACGGAGGAATAATGTCATAATAATGATGGAAGAAATCTGGCAAAAACAAGTTTAACTGCTTTATTTTTTCACATGATGCTTATAATTACATTTACCTTTGTTTTTGACTTTGTTTCTTATAGTAAATATATGGTTAAATTACACTAATGTCATTTATCTGTTAAATATTTAAACTGCAAATAGGATCTTCCTAAAATACGAAGCTTATTGGATATAAATAACACATTTTATATAAACAACTGATGTTTTTTTCTTTTTTTTTTTATCAATTATATTCACTCTACTAAGTCTAACTGGTTATTTACAGCAACCAGTTTATTGTTTAATATGATATATGTGTAAATTATTTAAATGTGTGTTTGGTTCACTGATAACTTTAATCCTTGAACATGTGTCAAAATAAAAGTGTTGTGGTCAATTTGGATGTATTTGCCAACATTTTCTTGTCATATTGAAATATTGTTAAACTTTTCTTAATCTTTTATGATTTTTTTTTTTTTTAATTACATTTGTTTGGTTTTATATCACAGGATTCTACAAAATCTGTAGTTTCTGTGTCATCATTCATTGTTTTTTTGAAAGAATGAGTATATTTTGTCTTATCCACAACTAATCCTACACACAGAAAACTGTCAGAAATAATTGACTATAATCCATTTATCCGGGACTGTATGTTTGACATTTCTCAGTGACTTGTGAACTATGACATTAATGATGGCAAACGGCTCCAACGTTTGTGAAATAAAACTGAACGATCCGTGAGACCTTTAAACAGCGTGACTCAGAAACATGAGAAAGGTTTGTTTTCTTACTGGTCCGTTATACTCCAGTACCCACAGTACCAGTTTAAAGGTTCGTATGTTTAGTGGTTTTGTTGTCGGGTTTTAAAAGGGCGAGCTGCATAATTAGCTGGTGAATGTTCGATTAATCGCGCACATGTTGGACTGTCTCGTACAGAATTAAATTAAAAATAACACTTTATGTACAAATACCTGGAGTGAGTCTGATTTTAAACCCGTTAGCCACGATTCTGGGATCAGAGATGAACATCGTTCCGTTCAGATCAGGGTTTTGTTTCTTCATGTTGCACAAAGCCTCGACATACTCAGCTCCCCTGAGACTCCTACAAGAGAGAGACAAGATGTAAAACCTACAACAACAGACTTTAGATATGAGCAGTGGTAACAAAGTACATTTACTCAGGTAATTAACTTGAGTATTTCCATTTTCTGCTACTTTATACTTCTACTTCAATACAATTAAGAGGTAAATATTGTACTTTTGACTCCAGTTTTCAGATTAACATTTGACATAAAAAGCATTTGATGAGATTATAATAAAACAACAAATTGTCTTGTGAGCTCTTGTATAAAATCATTGTGTAGTTGTGTCTCCTTGTCGTGTTGTTAGCGATTCCACCAAAGACACATTTACCCTCTAAACATCTCACATGGTTTCATTTCAGTAACTGTACAAATGATCCATTATTTCACCAAGAAAAACAAAGATGAGAGAAAATAACTTTTTCTTCTTTTCTGTCCCATCAGATTTATCTTGTGACCCTTTGGAGGGGCCCGAACCCTAGATTGGCAACCACTGGACTAACCTGTATATAAAAGTAGCTCCACCTCGAGCAGCTACAACAGTAAAATGCTGCTTATGCATTAATGCATCAGTATTAATAATTTATTATAATATATGGTTTATATCAGTCACAGCAAAACTTTTACCTTTAATACTTTAAGTAAATTTAGCTGATAATACTTCTTTACGCTAGTAAAATTTTAAATGAAGTACTTTTACTTGTAATGAAGTATTTAACCCTGTTGTATTGCTTTACTTAAGTAAAGGATCTGAGTACTTCTTTAACCATTGGATAAGGGTTTCCAAGGGTTAGGATTTGTTTTTCTTGGTAATAGTGTCTATTAGATACTCTTAAGTATCTAAAGAAATTGGATGAGTGTGCAGTTTCCCACAAGGAAAACAACTGACAGCATTGGAATTTAGCTGGAGAGAAGTGAGTGATACTTTACCCATCTGTTAACTGTATAGGGTTCTGCAGACTCACTGCTGGAAGTATATTATTCTCTAGAAGTCTCTTAAACAACAAGGCTTCCTCCACTCGAAATGGGTTTAACAACATGAGCCTCTGACCACATAAAATGACCCAGGCGCTCTGAGAGGCCAGCCGGTTTACAAGACGGAGGCCCCGCGGTGCTGCGCTGCTCTGGGATGAGAGGCGCTGAAGCTGCAGCCGAAGGGCAGCCACGCTGCAGGGGAGGGGCTGTGAGGGTTTAGGCGCAGGGTTCCTCATCTTCTTCTGGGGCTGAGCGGAGAAGAGCTCGTCCAGCAGCTGCTGGTTGGAGAGCGGGGCCTTGCGTTTCTGGCCCTGCGCGTGGCCTCTCGGGGTGCTCGCGCTCGTCTCTCTGGGACCTTCGGCGGAGGCCAACTTGGTCTTGTGGTTGTGGTGTTCCAGGTGTTTTTTTGCTTTCTCCTCATACCTGCGAGAGTTCAATCAAGTCTTTAACCAGCAGTGACAAACTTCTTTCTTTATTATTAAACCTATTCCAAGCTGACATCCCAACAAGCAGGCAAAACACTTCTAGACATCAAGGATATCTGAAATGTCGTTGTAAGTTTTATAAACGTCTATAAAAGTTACTTATAACCATTGTTTAAACAGCATTTAAATGACTACATGTGAACATACAGTTAGAACCTGCTTCACATTCAAATAGTCAATGAAACACTAATATGCAACCAAATATGTCCAGTTTTAACCTGAACGTCCAAACATCTTTTGACCTGCAAATCACCAAATCAATTCTTACTGGGATGTTTATCATTATTAATATTAATAACCAGCCCAAATGCTTTAATTGCCTGATAAGTGATTCAAGCTTTAACTTGTTTTATATACAGCTGCTCTGCTCTGTGTAACAGCTGCTGAGCTGCCATCTGTTGTTGTCTACTACAGTACACATACTACAGGAGTAGTATGTTCTAAGAATTTAGATACCGAGTATCACCTTCCCACTGTACATACTGAGAACATGATATTGAATTTTATGTATATATATATATATATATATATAAATATATAGGGTGCTTTCCTGAGCAATACAGGTATTTGCCAAGTCATGTTTCCATGCATCTTCATATGTTAAGCATTAAGGCTTAACATAGCACCCCATTATTCAAATAACCTGTTTCGTGAACTGTGTAATTCCTAGAAGTGGTACACCACTGAACGGTGGCGGTGAAAGAAGCCAAGTACTGTACTTACCACGTCTTATTTCATGTTAAAGACAGCAGTACGGCAAGGCGGGATTCTAAACAGATGGCTTTTTCCATACACTCTTCCATACCTTATATAAGGCCCCAAGTACTGCTGATACACATTTTCCAACCTTGCAATTACTTTAAATTGGTTTGCAGTAATCTAACATAATTAGGTTGAAGCGCTTTCAGTGCAGTATAATGGTGTTATTCCACGGCTGGAGAACAGAAGATTTCTGTACAAACAGAAAAGTTTGTACTTTCTGTTATTGATGCGTTTTCGTGCACCCGGAGCTTTTTATAAGTTATTAATGACTACGAGACAAGATTTGCCTTTTTCAGAGTTGGTTTTGATCCAACAGACTGAATAAAAAGGTAAAGAGTTGCTCACAGTTTGTCTGCTGAGCCTGGAGACACGACACAATCACTACTCCCTTTATCATAGACACTAAATAGTTTAATCAATAGTGAACGGAGATTTTAGACACTCGCTACTCATCATCATTTTGTGTCATCACTGTCAGCGGTGGAGTTGTGCAACGGCCATTTTTGAATCTATAAAACACAGCCCACTGCATTGCGTACATGCCGTGGACACTCCTTTTTTAATTTCATTGGGGAATTTTTGAGGGCAGTAAATACTGTAGATGACACTCAGATAAAATAGTTAATATGTAGTAAACAGAGAGCAGTGGTGAAGTACATTTACTCAAGTACAATTTTGAGGTACTTTACTGATACTCGACTACAACCGAGAGGCAAATATTGCATTTAAATATTGTACTTTTTACTCCTTTACATTTATTTGACAGCTTTAGTTAATAGTTCTCAGATTAACATTTGACATAAAAAGCATTTGGTAATATTATTATTAAAAAAAAATAGTTTAAGATGAAAGAGGTGTTTTAATGAACTTTTTGTCTTGTGAGCTCTTGTGTGTAGTTGTGTCTCCTTGTTGTGTTTCCCCTCTAAACATCTCACACGGTTTCATTACAACTTAACTTTGCAAATTATCTAATATTTACAAAAAAAATCAAAGATGAGAGAAAAGAACTTAGTTTTTCTACAGCAGTGTGTTGCTGCTACTATGACAAAAAAAAATGTGCTCAGTTTCTTGTTATGATGAGAGACTTTTTCATGTTGTCTTATAAGCTATTTCATGTCTTATTCTGAGATATTTTATTGTTATTACTAGATACCAGATTATTCAGTTTTTACAAGAAACATATCTAGTAATAACAAGAAAAGTCATTATAACATGAAATAATCTTGTAATAACATGAAAACGATTGTGGTGTTTTTATGTCATACATTATCGTATCTCACGACCCCTCAGATTTAACTTGTGACTCTTTGGAGGGGCCGGTGCCCTAGTTTGGGAACCACTGGACTAAACTGTATATAAAGCAGATAAAACCAGCTCCACTTTGAGCAACCACAACATTAAAATGCTGCTTACACATTGATGCATCAGTATTAATCATGTAAAATATCATAATATATTGTACTGTATATTGAGGGGCAGGGGCAGATATTCTGCAGAACAAGTACCTGACTTGTAATAAAGTATTATAATACTGTTGTACTTGTACTTTAGTAAAGCATTTGAGTATTTCTTCCACCACTGATAAGCAGTGACAGACACAACCAACGACCAGATATTCTAGCAGATGTCTGCATTTATCTGATCACCTCGTTTTTCTGTTTTGTTGTTTTTTTTTGTTTTTTTTTTAAATGACTCCATCTCTGTCTTACCTTCATTAATGTAAATCCTTTGACTCTGAGGGGAGCAAGGGGTCAAACACAAATGCTCATTACCTCCATCTGTTCTGTGCCAAATCTGTTTGGCACAGAACTCAAATCTGTTCTTGACTAGCCAACTATGTGTCACTCCTCCAACCAGTTATGAAGTAAGTGTAGGTGAGATTTTTTAAAAATGAACAAAGAGACTTGTGAGAACCTGGAAACAAGACATTTACCTTTCAGTTGATATTAAAAGTAAATGGTGAGATCTCTAATTAAAATCATTATATCACATCTGTGTTCAGGGATTATTGAAATTGTGGGAAGTTTAACAGACAGTGAACCACAAACGTGAGACATGTGAATTCTCTGGATGAGATGGCATCCTCAGGAAATAGACGACACTTCATCATTAGTGATACCTTTTTCACTGTGGAAAATGTTGTCTACCTATCCCGCTATTAGGAACAGTTGTCTGGAAATTAGAAACACAGCTCGTATCAACAAAATTTCCAGGCTGGGGCTTTTCACATGCAAATGACAGGTCAAACCTCCTCCTTCTCTCTCTGCCTTGCAAATAACAAGAAATGGAAACAACTGCTTGGAAAGGTGAAGGTCTGGAAACTCACTTCTTACGGTCTTCCTCCCTCAGATTTTTCCATCTCTCGTGAACGGCGACGCTGATATCCTGCAGGCTGGCTGTGGGTTTCTCCCTGAGGACCTCTGCTCTGACCTCCTTCTCATAGAGGGCGGCGGGAGACAGCGGTGCCCTCATGACGCGGTTGCTGATCAGGTCGTAGGCCGTCAGAGCCGCCCGCTTTTCCGTTATCACGTTGAACACCTTTTTGTTTGAGCTGCTCTTGATCTCATCCGAGTCTGAGTGATTGTGCTTTGAGGGTTGATGGATTTCGACGGGTTGAAGGGGTTCTCCTGACACGGGGTCCGTCAGAGCCGTCCCCCTGCTCCAGTCCTCAGCTGATAGACCGTCTTTACTCGTGTCTGCGTCTAACACGCCATTGTCCTCGCAACTCTCGGGGGATTTGCTTCCTGTATTAGCCGTTTCATCGTCATAAAGAGAAAAGTTAGACTCGAGCCCATCTGGGATCTGGTTGACGATCCAGTCCTCCGCTATAGAGGATGAAGAGCTGCCGTTGGAGGTCTGACTGTTCAGTGGAACATCGGTGCTCCCGGCTGTCGACGGAGCCGCGTCGCAGCGTTCGGGTGCATCTTCGAGGACGTCGCCGCCGCGGTCGTCGGGCGTGACATCCCTCTCCACGCTCGTCTCGCCGCCCGGTTGTGAAGCATCGGTCTGCAGAGGACTAGATGGTGAAGATGTTTCATGGCTGAGCTGCTTCCCCGGTGGGGGGTCGCTACTGGGCTGACAGCCATATAGAGAAACCAGTAAAGCCTCTACTGCAGTCAGCACAGCCTCCTAAATGTCACACACATGACAGATGGAAAATATTTTTATTAATAAAAAAAGGATAGGTTCACATTTTTCCAAATCCATCTTAAAATAACAATCAGGTGTCCATATGAACACTGAAATCAGGTTTTCCTCGCTGTAATCATCCCTCCTCTTCATACTGACCATCAAGAGATTCCCTCCAAACGAGCTTTGGGGGACAAAATCCACAGTCCTCGTTTTGTGCAAAAATGTTCTCAAAAGTTTATCTGAATCATTTATACGACTTCAGCTGCCTGTGTTAATCAAATAAAGTGAAGCTTGTTATTACAAAAATTCCCTTTTTTGGTTCCTTGTTGAGTTGCAGTGGAGGGATAGAAGCAAAAAGAAGGAATTTTCTGCTAAAAACACTTTGTCAGATAGTCTTGCTTTGACTCATAAACTCATAAAATCTTCTGATAAAATTCTGATGAACTTCTGCAAAAAAAATACATTTTGCACGGAAGAACGACTGTGAATCACTCATATTGAATAGACATTAGGAAGGGATCTCTTAATAGCCAATAGCTCTTACAGCAAGAAAAACTTGACTACTGTACTTGAAAAACTGTAAATCTATCCTTTAACATCTTGTAGTCTAGTGTTTTTAATTAGATCCCCGATGAAAAGAAAAAGTTGGACGGTGCTTGAAAACACCGCTGTCGAAGAGCTCAATAACACGTCTGAACAATAGATTGTGACCACATGTTCAACTGATCAAGCTTGAGTTTCACAACTACCTTGTTATGAAGGAGAACCTGGGTCTTGTCTGGTGTCAGGTTGACGTCCACCGAGGAAGGCGAAACAACGATTTTAAGCATGAGGGTGGGATATCGATTTCGGTCGTCGGGATACTGAGCGTTGTAGTGTTGACGCAACAGCTGATGATCCGTCCAACCAAGATAACGAGGAAACATAAAAGAAAAGAACGGCATGAGATACAATATAAAATATTCATTATATAAACATTTTTATCCAGAATGACTTTACCTTCATTATATCTTTTTGGTGGACAGGCCTGTTGTTGACGAATATGAATGTTTTGTCAGGTGTCGACGTGCTTGTAGAGGAGTAATCTGCTCCAGGCTTCGGAAAAAAACCATCTAAAAAAATCTGAATAAAAACATAAAATAAATGTCAATATTAACAATCCGACACAAGACAAGCAGACAGTAGATGTCATACAAAAAATACAGTGAGGAAAATATCACACTGCATAACAAACAACAGCTGTAATAAGGGAATGAATTTGGCTGGGAAGTTTCTGAGATGCCTATGCAAACATTTTCATACCGACATGCTCAGCAGCCGGCTGGCACGGATGGGGTAGAGGGGGTGGGGGGGGTGTGAGGGGGTGGTGGGGGGAGGCGTAACTACACGTTTTAAAAACCTGGACATTACATAAACTTTGCCACCATTACATTTTCAATTAGGATGACACGGTTGATCCAGTCCACTGCCTGCACAGCTGGGAATGAAGCCATTAATTCTGATTGTGCACAAGCAAACAGGCACTTGGCAGCGGTCGCAGCATACCGCGCATACACTGCCGCGGCGTAATGAGGACGAGTAGTAGCTACATTTCCACTCGTTTCATCGACTCCCTTCATATTTTTCAATGGCCTGGATGTCTTTGCAACTTTTTTCAGACAGTCAGTGAAACGAGAGAATCTACTAGCAGGCTTCACTATGAACACGGTCGACCCAGGCTGGTGTTTTTCTATTAAAATTTGCGTCATATATTATGACCTTTCACCTAGAATCACCGCCTGAGGCAGATCTCATGAGCTGAAATTGATGACTCGACATAAAACCCAACAATTGTACTCAAAACTCCATTATGAATGTGAGCTTGTAAGAAATTATAGAAAGCTATTAATGTTCTACAGATTGCAGGCGGTGAGTAGCCATGCTTTTTTTTTTTTTTTTTTTCTCTCCACATGGCCTCGAGCCCACTATTAGCAGCAACGCACGCCAATGAAGTTAATAAATGAACTGCTGTTTCAGGTCGGGGCACATATGCTTCTCTCTATTTCTGCTCATTAGGGTCACTTTATGAGAGCACGAATGGCACCTCTGGCCCTGAAGGGCCGCGGCTATGTGTAGTCATGCTGCCAAAAATGAGTGTCACATTTTGTTCTGCAGAGGAATAGCTCTTGCAACTCTCCCCGAGCGAGGCCCCGGTGAAATTGTCAACCTGGCTCCCTTGATCACTAAGCTTTGGTCTTTGGGGACAAGGAGGAGAAAAGTTCTCTTTCATTGCTACAGGGAGTAAGAGGGAAAGGTGAAAGGTTGTTCTCATAACCGGGCACCAAAGTGCAGCAGCAAAATAACAACAACAAAGAGGAAAATGAGAGAGAAACAGGGTGAAAAGGGCTGCTCCATATCTGTCAGACTAGATTAGTTGGGAGCCTGGCAGCAGGTACGAGCCACATGACACCTACCGTGACCAAGCAGAAAGTTACCGCTCAACAGTAATTCAATTACAATCAGCGCAGCAAAGCTTAGCTAACCAAAATCACTCACTCTTCATCAGGAAAGAACTCAAGAGAAAAGGGCAAGGGAATAGTTGGCCAGCCACCAACTGACCACATTTGCTGGCTTGAGACCAGGCGTTCATGATGAGGTTATTAGCTCACGGTCAAGTATAACGTGCGTGCTTTCATTTGCTCGGCAAAAAGTATCCATCTTAACGAGGCTTTTAATGCGGTACTGACAGTTAAATTAGACCTTTCGGAGACAAGTAAAACAAATAAGCTATCCGGCGAGACCGTGTCAGTTATTTCCAGTGCAAATTACATTATTACAAATATGTTTTTAAGTGCTTTTTAGTGTCACTAAACGTCAGAGAAGCTGACCTCTAAAACTTTCCTGAAACGAGTCAAAAAAATCTTTTTCAACCACAAATCAAAAGATTCGATTTTTAACCGAAAACGGGACTAAAAGACGTGTGATTTGAAGTCGGACTTGTTGACAGTGAGCTTTCTTTAAAGGGGGCGAGTGTGTTTCTTTTGAAGATAAACTGCTATATTGGCCCCATAATGAAGGGCAAAGGGGCATGGGAGCCACAGTATGAGAGCAAAGAGTGGAAGGTGTGTGCACGAGGTGGAACGGGCAGCATGTGGCGGCGTGCCAGCTCGGCCCTGCTATGTGCCTGTGACGCTCATCCATCAGAGAGCAACGCGCTCCATGCAGTCTCTTCACATTCACTGCATCATTTGTTACGACGTTCAAAGGTGACTTTGTCCAGCTGAGCAACGGTCCATGTGAAACAATAAAAATAACAGTTGACCATGAAACCAGAAACCTGTAAACGCCGAGCCTTTATACTGTGATATAACACAGCTTTACATCGCCTTTAGTCAAGACGGGGGGAACTATTTCAAACTGGCTTATCTAAAATGTGATATGATTTTTTTTAAATGATACACACTCATGCATCTCTAGCAATGTTTGCATGCAAGAAAACAAAGAAAACTCATGTATATTCTGATATTCGTTCCACAGATTTGCTGAATTTTCTCGTCTCTGCGTTTTTCCCCTTAACTAACCTCTGGTTGCTCCTGGCGATGGTGGCAAGGGAGCAGGTTGGCAACAGTACCGGGCCCCAGTGTAGCGAGGAGGGCGCTTCTGTGATCGACCACCTTGGCCTTCTGCCAAACCACCACCTGGAACAATATGACACCGGTCGACTTCCATGAGTCCACATCAGGCGAATCACACTGCATAAACACCTGTCAAGATAGAAACTGGGCCACCGGAGCCGCCAACATATCCGGAGCTCGTACATATTCTTTGTAAAGATATTCAGCCAGAGGAAGATGAAACTGTAGTGATACCAGCAATGTCCGGTTTAAAAGTTTATGGTTTATGAAATTCATTCTGAGGGCGCCATCGAGGATCTTTAATGGGGATTTAAATTACAACAACTTCTTTATATATATCTTATGATTTAAATCAGTGATGTGTGACAGAGTTTCAAGACTATATGACACCATGTAGAGCTGCAATGATTAGTGGATTAATAGATTAATCACCAGCTATTATTATAATCAATTAATTGTTTTGGGTCATTGTTTTTAGTCCAAATTCTCTGATTCCAGCTACTCAAATGTGAATATTTTCTTGTTTTTTTAGTCTTTTATGACAGTAAACTGAATATCTTTGTGTTGTGGACAAAACAAGACATTTGATGACGTCATCTTGGACTGTGGGAAACAGTGATTGACATTTTTCACCATTTTCTGACGTTTTATGGTAAAAAAAAACAACTCATCGATCAATTGAGAAAAGATTAATTGAAAACCTAAAACTACAACAGGACATTCAGCTACTTCATCATGATTATTTCCCTTATAAAGACTTTATAGCATTTTGGAAATCATTACAATTAAAGTCAAAAACATCCTCTTCAAACTTACCGGTGACGCCTGTGAAAAAAAAAAACCTGCTTTATTACCAGAAAAGATCATGTCAAGATCAGGAAATATTTTTTGATACAAAATATGTTGACACCCACGGGTCGGGCTTGTAGTTTGTGTCTCCCTGTGATTAGATCCCCTGGGTGTTGATTTCCCAAAGCATGCGCTCCGTTGCGGGGCATGTCTCAGCTATTAAATACGCAATTTGGCACATGTAAACGGATCACTCCTGTAAACAGTTCTCGAAGAAGCTGTGAAACACGACACAGGCCGAATAGCAGAGTTCGAGATAAAGGATAGGGGCAACTGAGTGCTGATTGTACAAAACGGCGGGGGGGGGGGGTGAGGAAACTGATTTCTATGAAAGCTATATGGTGGTCGTGTGCCCCCTCCCTGACCCACGCCACCTACACGCCTCTGTGTACAAACTGGCTGCAGCCTGAAACTGAATCTGGGGCTAAGTCCCACAGCTGTGTTCAGCAACTTACTCAGGCGTCATAATCAGCCAAATCCGAGTTCACAGTCAGCCATATTTGTGTTTGGGGCACCTGACAGTTATGCTTAGCTGTGGTTGGGAAAGAGCAAAAAAAAAAAGGGGGATGGAAATGTCTAATTGCTAAATAATTCCGCTGTTGATTAATCTAATCTTATGTAATGGAACAAACTGACATAACTGGATTTTTTATTATGTGCCCCCGAAAGCATGCAACTCCTGTGTAACCCAGAGGGAGAAAAGAAACCAAATAAAAACAGTTTCAAAACGTATTTACAACCAAAATAACTGACTTTTTTTAAATAGGCTATTCATACCGAGAGCATTTAACCCCGATACAACTGATAATTAACGACCGGTTGTTAAGCTGATGATTAATTGTTCCAAATGTAGACAAATAAAATTGGACGTTGTGGAATATGAAACATAGCTTCGGTATGTGTGTTGTCAACTACCTCATGCAACAATCAAGTAGTTATCTGACTGTTTTCCATTCTCTAATGGCCATTTTTATGATTTCTTTTTTATCTGAACTATTATTTTATGAACTTTTTTTCAGACACTATAAATACAAAGTGTCAATGATGCAAGAGTCTAAACCTTAACGTCTTAATGACGTAATGAAATGATACAAATAACTCTGTGCAGCCAACTTGGACACAAGTCAAGCATTTCATTCATTTAAGACAATATATAAAGTGAATTTACTCTGGTGTTGAATCATCTTTATCTGCTGTTTATATGCAGATTTTCTTCTCTACAATTTCCTGATAGATTTTGGGTTTCATTGCTTCCTCGACGACTACGAGCTGAAACCACGATGCAAATACAGAACAGTGTCTGTTTACCAGTAGCTCACATCATATTATTCCAGTAGCATTGTGCACAGTGTAAACAGTCTCCTCCATTAACAGCACTGACCTTTACTATTTTCAGCTATTCATTTGCTAAATGATGATCTGAAGCTGTGCAGCTGTGCAGCACCTCTGTCTTGCAGTGATGTTGCAGACGGAGCAGCATCATTACTTTATGTCTTCTGTTTAAGTTTTAACTGACAGGCTACTGAATGTCGAAGGCTCACGTCTTTGGAAAAAGGTTTGTAGATCTTTGCATCCTTTATGGACATCAACAATTTATTATATTATAACTTAAGATAGAATTTATTCATGTTTTGATGCAAGCAAAGAATTTCAATCACTGTTGGATCACTGCTTAGCTTTGTATTTTGTGTTTTTTATGGTCTGTGGATGTAAATTAGCTTTGAGCTAAACTCCAGTACGGTGCATCTTTTATGTTAAAAACTGTCCCAATAAATAAATACAACCAACCTTTTTAAAAAAGAGCAGGAAGCCTCTAACTCACCTAAATGTCAATACATCTGTTAAATATCAATCAACACCCTTTAATAGCAGTCATTATCCTCAAAGTTAACAACTATATGTGTGATAATTATCTATTCAGAGTTTTATTATGAAGAAGATGAAGAATAGAAACACAAAGCAGAAAACCAGAGAAGTTTGAATGTTCTGAGAGCATCGATGTTATTCAACAGATTAAAAGCTGAATCAAATGCTTTTATAATTAGTTTTAACAAAAGTTATTCAAGTAGTAACTCATTTTAATAATATTTAGAAGTGTTGTATATTTTCTTTGCATCCAAAATGCACTGATGTGACTGAGGGCCACATGCACAATAAATAAAAGAGTCCTACAACTCATAATTACTTATAAATAATTACATGTATTGTACATTTTAATGCATCCTTGTAAGAAATCTGGTTTCTTTAAATAAATGACAGTCTCACCGTCCGTCAGGTTAGTCCGTCCGTCCTCGGCTCAATAAAAGCTTTATAGTCGATGTGTTTATAAAAATGTTTCCACGAAGCCAAAATGATTATTTTTCCATTACACGTAACAATTTCATAGCTCACTGACTCGCATTCACACCGACAACGAAACAACAGGGAGGCTGGAGACAATTAGTGTCTTCAGAAAGGGTGTTTGAATCATAATTTATCTGACAAAGCTTCTTCACACGTCTGACGGAGACGCAGAAAAAGAGAAGCGGCGAAGACATTGGATTTCCAGACGCAGAAGTTACATTTCATAAGATTAAAAACGTCCGCAGACACATTTGTAATATTTCACAATATCATAAAAATGTGAGAGAAATATAGACGAGTGTGAAAAGTGATCTGTGCTCTTATTTGTTGGTATTTTACTCCTCTGACATGTTTTTTTCTCGTCATGCCTGAATGTCGATGAACACATTTACAATCCCACATTCAGACCATTTTTATTATCATGTACAGAACAAACACTCACTTTATATCAACATTAAACATAATGCAGCTCTACAATAAATCCAATCAAAGTTATCATGATTAGTTTGTAATTAATGTGTTTAAGAGACTTTTTGGAGGTTGTAGTTTGTGGTGCTGTTGAACTGTAATGTGTTCTAATATTGTATCTACTATAATTCATATAAATGGAATGAACAATATCAATCAATATCAATATATAAATATTAGAAACATCTCTCAGTGTAACCCAATACAACCTCTCAGAAACAGATTGATTATAAATTAAACATGATAACCTTCATGAAGGTAGAGGTTTATTGCAGCTGTGGCATCGTACTGCATTAATATTAACAACTAATAAACTGCTAAGTGTTTGTATTTGCTGCTTGTGCTTCATAATGGTTGTTGTTGTTTTTATTTGTTATTCTATCTGGAGGACATACTTTTTAAACTAGTGCTGTATAAATATCATGTGTGATCCACAGAGCTTAATGACGTTCAGACTCTCATCTGAAGACTAATGAGGACACCTAGTGGCTGCTGTTTGTAGTGAAATATATACTGAAAAAACTGTATGAGCATGTTTAAAGTCCCTTATATAAAGTTTATAACTATTTAACTTCATAGACTCTGGAGGAGGGGTCGTTACATTGATCCATGTTTTGTAATCTAATAAATTTAATGGTAGAGATGATTAAAAATCTTCCTTTTGAGTATCAAACACATGATAATGGCTTGAAAAGTGATTATTTCATCCTTATGTAAAGACCAATAGCTTAATTTATGGTTGGAATATCTTAAATTATATATTACAGAGCTGCAACAATTAGTCAATTAATCGATTAGTCGATCGACAGAGTTAATTGCCAACTATTTTGGTAAATCGAATAATTATTTTTAGTTGTTTTTAAAGAAGAAAATCTCAAACTTCTCTGGTCCCAGCTTCTCAAATCAATATGACACAATATGAATGAATATTTTCTTGTTTCTTTAGTTTCCTCTGATAGTAAACTGAATATTTTTGGATTGTTGACTGTTGGTCGGGACAAAACAAGACATCTCATTGGGCTTTGGGGAAACAGTGATCGACATTTTTCACCATTTTAAAGAACTGATTAATTGAGAAAATAATCAACAGATAATGAAAATAATCATTAGTTGCAGCCTTAATATATTTTAAATATTAAAATGTCCACAGAAGCTTCTCACACCAGCTGCACAGATTAAAATGAGAGTATCTGCTGTGACACCTGCTGTCTAGACACGATTTAGGAGGACAATAGTGTGACAAAGATGTATATCGAGACATATTTTGATAACTAAAAACTCCACATTAAGGTGCATGAAACTAAACTGCTGTTCTTTGTGATGCAACAAACTATAAACTTTTTACAACCACCATTAAAACCCACAGTGGTGAAAAGTTTGATGCTTATATGGGTAACAAATCACTTTATCACTAGTAATTGCGCTGAGTGATGAGATGGTGGAAAAATAAAATATTGGACAGTTGTTAAGTGTAAATTACGTGTATTAAATTTGCTGGTTTCAATGATGCTACCTGACAGTCACATCACTTTGCAAACTCTGCGTTCTCTTCAACTTCAAGGAAGTTTCTGTACATTAACTTCAGATTGTTCACCAGTGAGAATATTCACGTGGTTGGAGGAGCGACTGACCTTATTGTGAGCGAGCGTGAGCCTCAGGTCAGGTTTTATAATGGCGTAGGCTATCAGCAGGTCCTGCACTTTCTTCACTTCCTCCTTGCACTTCTTTGTGGAGGAATAGTACTGCCTCCTCACTGGAAGATTCTTGAAAAGCTTCAGTACGCTCACTGTTGTTCCTGGAAAAAACACAAAGAACAGAGTTGTGCAACAGCTTCCTGTGACGAGACTGAAGGATGCAGGAAGACTAGATGTACATGAACACCATGAGGCCCAAACATAGATGGCTAGATGTGTGTTATTCTGAAATGTTTCACAATAACACGTAATCCCTTTAAGACTTGTCCATCAGCAAATACATTTGTCAGTTTAATGACTGGCGGCTTTTGGGGTAAAGATATTAATAAATAGAATAATCAAATCATGGAAGAAATCAGTAACTTCATAATTATGGTACAGAAGATAATAAAACCTCCCTCAAAATACAAAAATATTAAACCTGTCAGCGACACAGCAACATATTTCCAATTCAGCAGAATGAAAAACCATCAAAACATTCATAAGTTGAACTTCAGCATCTCGTTCTGAGTCGGTTAACGATGCCTTGCCTTGACCTAAGTGAGACGGCTTCTGAGAGACGATGCCTCCTGTGCAGTTCAGTGTGTACTGGGTGCTGATGTCATCGTCCTCGGTCTTCGTAGTGACGGCAACCTGAAGAGAAACAGCACAACACCACATCAGGTCAAACTACACCATCCCAGTTTATTTATTTTACTGCATTACATACATACTGTTAAAGAAAAGGGTGTTGCTATATGTAAAATACTAAATTATGAATATATGTAAGAGCTAATATGCTTTTTTTTCTATTGATAAGTGGACATTGAACCTGTTGAAGACTAATAAATGAAATAACCTCCAATTAGATTGCAAAATGTTGACAAAAAAATACAACATTTTCTAGTTTTGCATACTCTCTAATGTTTTATGTTGTAATAATAAAGTATTTTTGTTGATAGAGACATATGCAGTCCTCTAAATATGGATCCATGTCATCAATCAGGTTCAGTTTTCAACTTCCAAACAGATAAATACCAAACTTAAGTACTGAAAAAGCAACATTATGAATTTCATAACACAACAATTACCTCGGCAACGGCGCAGACGGAGCCCAGCGCCTCTCCTCGGAAGCCGTACGTCTCCAGCTGCTCCAGATCCTCGTGGCTGCAGATCTTTGAGGTGAAATGTCTCACGGCCATCACAGCCGTATCAGCAGCTTTGATTCCTTGGCCGTTGTCACGTACTTCTATCCGGTCCAAGCCGTAGTTCTCCTACAATGGGATATTAAAAGTCAGCCATGTCCTGTACATTGTCTGAGCTGTGAGAACAATACAACAACAGCTGTCACACCCTCCGTACTTAAGATTTACAGATTGTATTATGAAATACAACAAAAACTTATCACTCATAAATCATTATAGTTCTATAAATAAATATTTTTTTTGTCCAGTAATTTTAACTCTGTACCAGTTTAACGTCAATGCTTGAAGCTCCAGCGTCCAGGGAGTTTTCCAGCAGTTCTTTCACAACGTTCACTACAGAAGTGATGACCTGCGAGCTGGACAGCAGCCGCACGGTGTCAGCAGACAGCTGCTTCATGATTCAAGACACCTGCTGAAGAAAACGGCCTCATATTAGTTTTATACTTATGAATGTTGTTGAGTCGGGACAACATCATGACGTGAGGGTGGAGCGAAGCTTGAGAAATGTTTAAGATGAACACATTCGGGACTCCTACTGCGCAGGAATATATTGTTAAGAAATGGTCTGGCAGGTGTAAGCCAGCAGGAGATCATGTGTTTGGTCGTGTGTGTATCTGTCCGCAGTTTATCTTGCATATCACTGGACCCATCAGCCTAATAATCTTTGTGCACATTTATGACTGTGTGCTCAAGGATCTCTCGTGGTTACAGTGATTCACGGTTGTTGAAAAGCCAGTTTTATAAACATGATTTATACCGCCATCGCCTGCTGACTCCTTACTCCTCTTAACCAGCCAGTAGGGGCCACATGTGATCAACAACTGCAGCAAAAGACATTTCCAGCAATCAGCTAGGCTAAAAACAAGTCTGTTGCAGCTCTCATTCTGGCCTTTGTCGTGGCTCAAAAACTGACATCCACAGAAAAGTTTGATCTCATCTTGAACCAGATTCATTCCATAACCGATATGTTATGATCCACTAAAGTTAAGCATGATATGAGATGAATAAAGCACTGTTTTTGTTTGGTTTGCTGCCATCTTGACTGTCAGGGAGCCAGGAGGGACAACTGAGTGAGATAACTGAGACTGTACATGAACAAGAACAACACAGCCTGTAAACATTATGTGAGGCAAACAAATCAGTTTAATTGTCCATCTGCAATAATAATAATTATTATTATTATTATGACAAAGACACAGATTCACAGTCTTCTTGCCACAAGTAAGGATTTATTACTGTTAATCATAGAAATATTAGAGCTGCCACTAAGGATTCTTTTCATCATCGATTAATCTGTGCAACAGTTTCTTGATTAATCAATTAGTTGTTTGATGAACGGTGAAAAATCTCAATCACTGTTTTCAAAGGTCAAAGCTGCAACTTAAAATGTCTTGTTTTGTCCCGACCAACAGTCCACAACCCAAAGATATTCAGTTTCCTGTCATACAAGATCAAAAAATCCCAAATTGATTGATTGATTATCAAAGAACTAATCGATTAATAGTTGCAGTTCTAAACATCTTAAGTCAAGAGTTGAGGATGAAAACGATTACGCTAATAAATACGTGAACTTAACAAATAAAAGAGCTTCCAAGCAGTTATTTACTCGATTCATTGATTAGTTCTTTAGTCTATGAAATATCAGAAAATGGTGAAACATATTGATCGCTGTTTCCCAAAGTCCAAGATGATGTCGTCAAATGTCTTGTTTACTCCGAAACCCAAAGATATTCAGTTTACTATCATAGAAGACACAAGAAACTAGAACACAACCAATATATATCAGCTGACCAATATTATCAGCTGATATTGGCCTATAACAGATATATCGGTATCTGTGTATATGTTGTCTGATATGCACCAATATTTTTTTATTTTTAAAAGTTATATAGGCAGCGTTTTATGTATATTTGGTCCTTTTTCTTAATTCAAGTTTAATATATACATATGTTTTTTGTTCTGTGTGTTATTCTTAATTACAGTTATTTATAATTATTAAATTCCCAGTGAAGTTTACTGTTTCAGTGCACTGATGTCATTTTATACAATAAAGTTTATTGTTAAACTGTAAATTATCATGCTTCTGTTACATATCTTTGTCACAAGTGTTTGATAACCACATTTGAGGGATCATTGCAAAATACTCGTCTCATAATGTGTGTCTATATATTTAAGATTATCGTCAATGCATCGATATCAAAATTTTTTCACTCCCTAATATCGATATCAGCCCCAAAAATCCAGCATCTGTCAGACATTTAAGAAGCTGGAGTCTGAGAATTTGGACTTTTTTGTTTTCTTTAAAAATGACTCGAAATGATTATTCAATTATCAAAATAGTCTGCGATTAATTTAATAGTTGGCAACTAGTTGATTAATTGTTGCAGCTCCACTGTCATTGAGGACTAAAAACACCAGAAAATATTCACATTTAAGAAGCTGGAATCGGATTTTTTTAATGACTCTAAATGATTGATCGATTATCAAAATAATTGGCAAATAATTTCATAGTTGGCAACTAGTCGATTAATCGTTACAGCTCTAAACATCTTAATAAATAATTACAGTTAGAAGGCGATTAAACGTTAGAGCTCAAACTAACGTTAGCTAGCTGCTCTGCGGCTCGTTTTAAGCTGTTTAGACTCGCTAACTTACTGTTGAAAACATCATTTCTTGCACATTTACGTTAATGGTTACAACCTCATATTAAACTGAATATTAACGTCAATAACAAGATAAATAGTTGAATACTGACTTGCACAAGGACCACTCACTGTTGGATCTTCCATAAACAACAGACACGAGCCACACGGCGGAAATGACTCGATTCCCGCCCCCTCTACTAAACGCTGATTGGTCAGAAGTGACACGTGGGCGGGTTCAGAGGTAGACACACTGAAGTTTACCCTGAGTTTGAGCTTGCAGGTGCAACTCGTTGTCAGGCTAATTAGAAATACACAGTGGTGGAAGAAGTAATCAGACATTGGAAGACTTAATAGTCCAAGAGAAAATAATAAGACTTGTTTATTGGACCTGCTCATTCTGTACACTGTTATAATAATGATATACTGTACATGCTGTAATTTAACCTTAATGGCATTGCAGAATATATTCAAGATTCAAGATAACTTTATTGTCATTTCTCAGTATTTGTATACATTGAAATTAAATTCCATTTCTCCCAAACCAAAAACAGTGCACTCGTAGAATAAACTATTTAAACAAAGTTAAATTAATTATACAAATGCACACAAGTACTCATTAGATTATTAATAGTGAAGCATCAGTGTTAGAGCAGCATGTTACTGATGTAGCTGCTGGAGGTGGAGCTAGTTTACACTACTTTATATACAGTTAGCTAGTTTAGTCCAGTTGTTCCCAAGCGAGGGGTCGGGCCCCTCCAACGGGTCAGCAGATAAATCTGAGGGGTCGTGAGATGATTAATGGGAGAGGAAAGAAGAAAAAACAAAGTTCTGATACACAAATCTGTTTTCAGTTTTTCTCTAATCTTTGATTTTTGGTGAAATATTGGATCATTTGAACATTTACTGAAATGAAACCATGTGAGAAGTTTAGAGGGAAAAATCACTATTTGGTGGAGCTGTTAACAACTAATAGACATGTGAAATGTGACCCCGACTACACACTGCTTTTTATAAGACGTCAAAAGCCAAAAAGGTGGGAAACCACCGGTTTCATTTTTAACAAATTATATATAAAAGCTTGTTATATTATCCATTGTGTCAAATCTTTATCTGAAAAGTAACTAAAGCTGTCAAATAAATGTAGTGGAGTAGAAAGTACAATGTTTCCCTCTGAAATGTAGTGGAGTGGAAGGATAAAGTAGAATCACATGGAAATACTCAAGTAAAGTACCAGTACCTCAAAATCCTACTTAAGTACAGTACTTGAGTGAATATACTTACTTACTTTCCACCACTGCTCTTTTGTAGAAGTTGTTGTCAGTGAGACTCAGCCTGACAAGTCAAAAAATGGGGCATAAAAACCTCTATAACAGTCTCCTTCCGCTCGGGTCTGTGCCCGTGAACTGAACACACGAACACGGCGGAGATAAACCATTTCTCTCCGTAGCAGTTTGGTTCCACAAATACCTCCACTGCTCGCCGCCACCTGTAAGTTTCCACCGCTTGGTTTGTGGTTGTTTTGATCTTTACACTTTTCTTAACCACAAAACGTTACTTAACGTCTCTTATTTACGCAGTGACGCTGGCCAACTTTGGTTTAAGCGGTTGGCTCGGTTCGGGCTATGCACTGGAAACGAAAACACGTCTCATGTTTACACATAGTTAGTAGGACGAGCCAGACATTAAAGATTAGCTAGATAATCCGGTTTCTATTAAGTCATTCAGAAATATAATCAGTTTGACTCCATATAATTGTATATCTTAAATCGTGCAGTTTGCTGTAGCTACATTAAAAAATTAATCAGCAAATAGTCCAAGCCAGTGAAAGTGGGCTGAGCAGCAAAACACATTTAATTTCTATGCAACTGTAGTAAAATCTAGTTTAACAAGTCTTTCAGTTGTTTCAGTCATTCCTGTCGTTGTATATACTCACTATCCACAAGTAAATAGTCTTGTTATCAGATCAGAATATATCTGTTTGTTGCACTGCATGAATAATTGTTGATATTTATTTGGCTAAATGTTAATACAGATGTAATATTAGCAATTAAAAGGTGTTGTTTCTTCTATCACAGTGGTATATTTAACCATTTGTGACCTTCTCAAAGTATTGCAAGGATTTCCACTGTCAGATTAATGGTTGTCAAAAGGGCTGCAACTAACTATTACTTTCATTATTGATTAATCTGCAGTTAAGGCCTGTTTTCTAGATTAACTTAACAGTGAGAATGCCTGTTTTTAATTTCCATCATGCGTGACAAAGAAAAGCATTACATCATCAGATTTGAGAAGCTGAAAGCAGCTTTTTTTTCTGTGGTCAAAATATCATTTTAGCTGGTGAAATAGTGGAACAGATTTGCTGAATGTTGGCACGCATCGGGTTCCTGTTGTTTGGGAATGTGGGATTGAAGTCATCATTGCTTTTAATGACTTGCGTCCTGAGCTCTGTTCCTTTTCTTTAATCCAGCCTGGCAGCTTAAAGTGTGCCAGAGGGCAAAGTTCAACCAGATTGCATAAGGTGTTTCATAGTTATCACGTTCAGTCTTGCAGGCAGGTCAAAGTGCTACAATGGTACTTTTTGGTAATATCATGTGTGTCTTATGTTATTGTATAAATGTATGATTGCACTTTTTTTTAGTTATGATTGGAGATATTTACAGAGCGTGTTTAACTGTTTCAGGATTGTAGTAAATAAATCTAGTTTTGATTGAGTTAAAGGTGATATTTCATACTTCAACTACATATTTTATACTTCAACACCTTGTATTTGCTTACATGATACAAAAATAATAATCCTCACAGTCCAACATCACGTACCTACTAAAATACATATTTACAACTAGAGCTGCAACAGTTAGTCAGCTATTTGATTAGTCAGCAACTATTTTGATAACTGAATACTAATTTTAGTCTTTTTTTTTAAGCAAATATGCCAAAAATGGTCTGCTTTAAGCTTCTTAAATGTGATGATTTAATGCTTTTCTTGAATGATAAACTGAATATGTGTGAGTTTTGAACTGTTGTTCATACAAAATAGGAAATTTAAGGATACAACTTTTTTTTAATGAAAATTAGTTTAAGCTAACTCTGGTGCAAATGCTAACATTTATGTTTAAAACTGTACTTTGTCCCAATGAATACAAGCAGCTATGGGAAATTATAAAGGGCATTTTCACTATTTTCTCACATTTAAGAATCAGCAGATGGAAAGTAATCATTGCAGCTTTATTTACAACCATTGATCTGACATTAGAAATCATTGCAATACTTTCAAAAGGCCACAAATGGTCATAACCACAGTGAAGTAAAACAGACATCGGAAAGCTGCTGAAAGTCGACTATTTTAATAACATTATTCCTGTAACGTTTTCATCCACAGACCAGAATGAATGTGGGTGTGGCACACAGTGAGGTGAACCCAAATACTCGGGTCATGAACAGTCGAGGGATCTGGCTGACCTATGCGCTCGGTGTCGGGATACTTCACATCGTGCTCCTGAGCATACCCTTCTTCAGCGTGCCGGTGGTGTGGACTCTCACGAATGTCATACACAACTTTGTAAGTCTCTCGCACATCCTCTTCGTCGCTCTCCCCCCCCGCCCCCCCCTGAGACAAAACCAAACCACGCTGGACCATGTTGAATAAAGACATTTAAGTTAGCTGTAGCCTAAAAGAGCCCGAGTGTCTGTTAAGCTTCTGCTGCCGAGGCCTGCGCTTATGTTTGTGTGTGTGCTTGTTAAGATATGCTCTATTTTTGGGGGAGGCCGTCCTTGTTGCAGAGCCTGGCGCGTGACCTATTATGATGATGATGATGATGATATCCCCACTCCACATAAGGTCCGTAGACCAAAACTGACCTCTCATTGTTACACGGCCAGCCTCAAATGAAGAAACAAAGTCGATTTGTGTGACATCATCAAGTAGTGCGAGCTCGAAGCAGTTTGCGAGGATTGTGTTTCACAGCCAATACGGAGGGCTATTAACAGTAATGGCTAAGGTCAACTATAGCCTATTGTTTTCTACACAATACAGCAGCAGTGTGTTGATTATGTCTTGGCTGTTCGCCACCGTTTTAGTTTGATTACTTTTCCTTCTGTAACGCACGTTTTCCATTTAAAGCTGGATTCCTGTGTTTTCGACACAGAGGCATGTTCGAAACGAGCGTCATTCCCGAGATGGCAATAAATCTGCATCATCTCGTCCTTTTTTTTTCTTTGTGGCTCTTGAATGTTATCATGGTGGCGCGCAGAAGAAGCCTCAGGCGGGAGATGTGTTTTAATTCTTTTTTTTTTTCCTTTCTGCTTTAAACGCTCCGCAGGCCGAACACCAAAAACTCCTGCAGGAAATAAAAGTTTTTATTCCCACAAGTTTATCAGACGTAAACATGGACTTTCCACCACAGCCTCAAACTTTACATATTTAAAAAAAAAACAAACAAACCTTTTGCTACTTTTTTCCTCCACATGGTGAACAATATTCAAAACCTGCTGTATATTTAAACAGCCACGATTATAATCAAAACTCATGCAGTTATAACAGAGAGAACAAGAGGGAAACAAGTCATCAGTCTCACTATATTCACTGCACTACTGACTGACTCTTTGTCTCTACAGGGAATGTATGTCTTTATGCACGCGGTGAAAGGAACGCCTTTCGAGACCCCCGACCAAGGAAAAGCCAGACTCCTCACACACTGGGAACAGCTGGACTACGGCGTCCAGTTCACTTCATCGAGAAAGTTCTTCACCATCTCACCGATCATTCTGTATGTATTAGATACCCTTTGATTCTGTCCTATATTTTTATACTGATCTGATAATATCAGTACAAAATAAAACTGATGGCGTCATGTGCAGAGTCAAACCAACAATGAACTGATCTACTTATAAGTATTGTGTTTGTATCCAAGGCCTGATATGTCTTAGAACTTCAGTAGAAAGTCAGGAAGTTGTGATATGTAGCACAGAAAGCTGTAAACAGAAGCATGTTCTCACCCATGTGCAGCAACATTACACAGAACTACTCTTTGGAGACTGAAAACATGATCGCTGTTGTTCGTCTTTAGAGCCGTTTCTAAACAAACTACCATGATCATAATCTTCAGGGTGAAGGAACGTGTCACCCGGTGCAGCTGTGTGACTCACTGACATGTTGTTAATAGTTTTTAGACAATGACAGAAGTCTACAGCTCCAAGGAACAAGATATATCAGGCTTTGGATACACACACAATACTTGTAAGTAGATCAGTTCATTGTTGGTTTGGCTCTGCACTTATCCTTTAAGCACTGATGCAAAAAGTAACATGAAAACAGAACTTCATCAATGCTAACAGATCATAACAGTGGTGTTGAACGGTTGCAGGACAGTCATGGAAAATGAAACGCTGAAACTTATACAAACCTTTTTTTTCTGTGTGTCGTCTGTTTTCGCTCCACAGATACTTCCTGGCGAGTTTCTATACAAAATACGACACGGCGCACTTCTTCATAAACACCGCCTCGCTCCTGAGCGTGCTGATCCCCAAGCTACCGCAGCTACACGGAGTGAGGATTTTCGGTATCAACAAGTATTAAGTTATTGTAAACGCGGTGCCTCGTAGCGACACAAGTTAATCCCTGTGTAGTCCGTTCCGCCGATGTGTAAACTAAAGTCGAACAATTTGTGTAAATGTCACTGTCGTCGTTTAGATATATCTGGTTTAAGACGAAAAGTTTAAAAAACAAAAAACAACAAAAAAAAAAGGAGTAGGTATGTAGATGACAGGATGCCATACGCATTACTAACTTATGTGAATATTTAATGATGTATTTTTTGGCCTGCATAGACCCGGGCTGGCCCAGGTATCAGTGAGGCTTTTGAGTTGAGTTTGTTTTTTTTTTCCTTCAGTTGCCCTCACTTCACACGGTGACACAAATTGTGAATATGTTTCTAGCCACAAAGATGTCCCAAATGTATTTTTCAAAAGATGTTTACTTCGTAAGGGTAGGAGCCTGTGGCTCGTCGTTTATTGGTACACTCTCATTTTGTAACGGGTGTCAAAACGTATTCATGCTTGAGTGAGGAATCATAGTCTTTTTATTTGCATTATTTCCTTCGTATGTGAATCATTTCTCAACTCAATCAACAACAGGGCAGGCTTTTTTTTTTTCATTGTACAGTTTGTTTGTTTTTTTTTTTGTTGTGAATGTCTTCTGTGTTCAAGAAAATGTAAATGTATGTAGAAACGAGACAAACTCTTGTCGTCAGGTTAAGTGTTTACTGAGGGAGGTCTGCCACGTCTCTGTGATGAACGTAGATTCATGTAGTTGCTGTCTTTAGATTATGACTTTTTGCTATCATCAAGGCAGCTAGTCCTGCTTTGTTTGGCCATAGCTCATAGTACTCTTGATATTTCTTGTTCTTAATCTTATTAAATTGTTTGTGCCCTCAAAGTGTTTAATGTCTCGTGGTTGTGTATTAAATGGTACCAAATGATAATGGGAGACTTTTTAGGTGCTTTCCAGTCTTACAGATGGTTACATCTCTAGAAGCATTGACAACTTATTTGATGTTTCCGTAAACTTGATGGATTGTAGATTGATCTGACAAATAACATGGACTTATCAGAAGAGTCTGACTCGTATACGATAAACAAACTGCAGAAGAATAACATGAAGCAGCTCTTAAATTATCATCAGAATGATCTCTGATCAAATGATTTCTGAAAAATGTCTCCAGTAGAACATAAAGTACAAACTTAAACATGTTGTACGAGTTGATGGATGCAGTCAGATAATAAAATTGCAAAAGTCAGTTGCAGAGATGCATCTCCTGCATTTCCAGCCCTTTAAACAAAAGTAACAGCTTCTTCGATCTCGATACATCAGACTTTACAAAAACCTACAAACAGCTGATGTTTTTTATTATTTTAGCTTGTGCAGTAGATGCTAACGGTTGTAAATGTTGATCCTAGCTGTAATAGCTGCTGGCTGCAGGTGACACGTGTTAAAATTGCAGCTACTGTTTTATCAACATCTACAAATGTTACACTTCAGTGAACATGACGGAAACAACTACATGTTTGTTCCTAAAGTTAAAGGAATCTGCAGCACAGGTTGGCACATGTACAGCTAGTCTGACATACAAATCAGTCTGCAGCTCAATGTGAATGAGTGTTTTCACTTTAATCAGCTGATTTGCATCAGATTCATGACGGCCTAGAGAGCCCTCGCAGCAGCTTTTATTATCCTCCATTAACTCATGCTAATATTATTGAGGAGATTTTGTACAAGTTTCTGTGTCACAACCATTTTATATTTAAAAAAAAAAGCAACTCAGTGTTTTTTATCTCATGGAAACACTTCAACCATGATGGGAACTTTTCATCTACACACATGCTCTTTAAGCAACAAACACCACAAGATTAAAAACTTTATTTAAAATAAACACTTATGTGAAACATCATGATAATCAGATCTCGTCCTGCTGATCAGACACATTTATTTCCTGCTTCCCTCTAAACTTTCATCCAGCGTGTTGAGATCTTCACACTGCTTCCCCAAGACTCCTTTATAAACCTCGAAACGATGGTTCAAATCTTTCTGTGAGTGGATTTTATATTTGGTCCCTAAAGCCCCGTCAGCGAAGGCGCTCCCGTAGAACACACGACCGATCCGGGAGTGGACCAGCGCCATGGCGCACATGACGCAAGGTTCTCGGGTCACATAAAGGTCATATCCGGTGCATATGTACGGCTGAGCGTCGGGCGTGTTTTGAGAGGTATCTGAGGTAGAGATGGATCTGGGCGATGAATAGTGGCAAGCAGGGTATCTGTCAAAGCAGTAACCCCCACCACCCTGACTCCGAGCCACAAGGTCGATGCAGACCATGACCGCGTGATGAAGAGGGTGGTCGACCCGGCAGTCGTGGCCCACTGCGACGATCCTCTCGGTCGCCGGGTCGACCACCGTGGCCCCCACCGCCTCCATCCCTAACTCCTTGCCCTGTTTGGCAGCGGTCAGAGCAGACGTCATGTACATGTGCATCCTGGCTTTCTGAGGCGAGCTGAAGAGCTCTCCCCTCAGGGCGACGGTCACCTGTTTGTCTTCGTGAAAGGAAGTGGGCCAGTGTTTGCTCGCCAGCTCAAACTGGGGTCGTGTCAAGGGGGGGCGAGCGGGGACCTTCACCACAAAAGGCTCACCTAATCCATCATGTCTAACTTCACCCGAGGGCAGCAGAGACTCCACGCTGACCTCCTTCACACGTGGCGCCTCGCTGACGAGGCACAGCAGGACCTCCAGGGGGTGAGGGCCGCCCTTCTCCTTGCACGCTCGCACCCTCTTGACGTGCTGGAGGCCGTTTAAGGGGTAAAGGCTGTTCAGCTCCCTGACAAGTCGAGACGTCTCTTTCTTGTTGACAATGGGTGCAGCGAACGCCTCTATCAGCTCGACGTCTTGTGACTGCTCATCTGACAGTACAGGATAAGCCACCCAGGAGTCGGTGTCACACACCGGCCCTTTCCAGCGCTTCGTCTGTGGCTCCATTGTTTCGGTGTCCTCCTGTGAATATATCATTTCACACCAAAGTGAAACATAGTTAGTGCGTTTGCAGGATAGAGCACATGATGACAAAGCCCTGCAGTTGTGTTGTCTGTCCAATACAACAGTTAAAGACCCGCGATTAGTCGATTAGTTGATTAGTCGGTCACGGACTATTTTTGTCATTTTTAAAAGAGAAAATATAAATACTGTGCTTCCAGCTTCTTATATTTGAATATTTTCTGGTTTCTTTAATCCTCTGTTACAGTAAACATAATATATTTGGCTTGTGGACTGTTGGTCAGGACAAAAACAAGACATCTTAAGTTTGCATTTCGGGCTTTGGGAAAGTGATCGACGCTTAATCAATAATGAAAATAATCATCTGTTGCAGCCCTACTGTGATGATATTTGCATATTTTTTTTGTATTTCCTTAACAGAGATCAGCCTGCAGGTGTGACTGTGATCTTTAACAGTCAAAAACAAGCCAGTTGTAACTTCAAAGATATCTTGTAATCATTTCTACACTCTGGTTAGACATAGTGATGGGTTTCAGTAGGGCTGTGAGTAACAGTTATCTTCATTATTGATTAATCTGTCAGTTATTTTCTTGATTAGTTGTTTTGTCTTTAAAATGTCAGAAAACGATAAAAAGTGTTTTCACTGTTTCCTAAAGTCCAAACATCCTGTTTTGTTCCAACCAACAGTTAATAATCTAAAGATATTCAGTTTGTTATCAGTGAAAACTAAAGAAACAAGAAAATGTTAATTTGTATTTTGTTATATTCATTGGAGAAGCTGAGACCAGAGAATTTTGAGGGTTTTTTTCCTTTAAAAAAAAAAGACTAAAACCAATGAATCAATTACCAAAATAGCAATTGTTTTGTGGATTGACTAATTAATTGAATCATTTTTGCAGCTCTCATGTTTCTGATGGTAGATTATGAAGCCATAACGTTCAGTGCTGAGCTTCTCTGAGAGGCTACTAGACACTAGATTATTACATTTGTGACTCGAATAAGATTTACTGTGATTTCTGTTAGAAATCAACAGCATACTGACAAAACTGATAACAATACATCAGCTGCTACTAACTTTTTATACAATCATTTAGATAAAGACGCCTTAAATATAGTTACTAAAGGAGTTGTGACCAACATATGTACTGTAATTTAACAGTTCAAAAATAAACCCGTCAGCGCTCTCTGGTGGACGATCGATGTAATTGTGACACTTTCTAAACGACCTCAAACACATTTTGCAGATTCTTGCTCTTATCAGACAACATATAACAGATACCAGACAACATCCATGATGTAAACAACACACACACCAGACACAACTTTCATATTTTTTTATATGTTGTAGTGCTGAAACAAGAAGCAGAGAAATCAACAAAACCCTGATTGCAGTTCTGACTATTCATTAATGATTACAGTCAGTCAAACATTTGATGGTTACAGATTCACAAAACAGCAAACGGCTGCTTGATCGTCTGATCGGAAATTTTATACTTGAATCTTTTTTTGGCTGCAGATCAAGAACCGTTCTCCTGTTAATATTAAATAATAGTGAGTTATTTATTAATCCCTTAAAATATTCATGAGATTTACACAATCGTTAGTAGCAGTCCTTTAAGTATGTGTTGTCACAACAGATCCAGAGCTGCAGAGAGATCAAAGAGGCTTAAATTGATCCTGCAACTAATATCTGTCCATTATTTTCTCCATTATTTTTTAAGTCATTTGGTCCATAAAATGTCAGAAAAGGGTGTAAAATGTCTATCACTGTTTCCCAGAGTCTTCAAATGTCTTATTTTGTCCATAACCCGAAGATATTCAGTTTACTGTCATCGATTACTGCAGAAACCAGAAAATATTCACAGTTAAGAAGCTGGAATCAGAGAATTTGAACTTTTTTTACTTAAAAAAAAAAAAAGACTCAAAATGATTAATCGATTATCAAAATAGTTGGCAATTAATTTAATAGTTGGCAACTAATCGATTAATCGACTAACTGTTGCAGCTCTGGATCCAATTAATAAAGACATGAAATATAATTCATAAAGCAGCCCATTTTATGCTTCATGATATTGGTGACAGTTGTTTCCTGCAGTCTCTCTTCATCTCCGTCCCAGGATAAGCTTTGTCTTCATCACTTTAGGCACATGCCTAATGGTCAGTGACACTCTGGTTCCTCGGGTCAGTGTCTCCCCCGGTAGGGCGCCGCCGGCGGCAGCCAGGTTCAGCACCTTGTCCGTCAGAGTGTCCTGGGTGCAGGCCTTGATGCCATGAAGGAGACGTTGGTACATTTCATCCTGCAGTATCAGAAGGCTGCGCGGCCTCACCAGCAGGGAAAGCAGGTAGCGGTTGTCCTCTGTCAGCGGAGCATCGTCATCATCATCATCATCCAGGCTGCTGACAGGTGTGTAGAAGTCCAAGAGGGTGTGAGAGCCCAGGCTGATAGTGGTGACCGTAGGGTGGTACAGAGGGCCGTCCTCATGTGGCATAATCCCCTCTCCTTCTTTATACTCATTCACCAACACATGATTGGCTGATTTCCCACTGAATGCACCTAAAGAGGAAATTTTCTCACAGTACTTCTGGAGCCAGTCAGGGATCTTCTCTGCTAGCATGCCTTTGGGATGCGGTAACCCTCCCCAGTTCTGAAGCCTCCTGCCTGACAGCTGAGTCCATTTAGTTTTTGGAGACCTGTAGACCTGCTGCAGAAGATATGACTCCTCATCCTCTGATATGAAATCTGGGATGTAATACACTGTCGGTGGGGCGTCACCTACGACAAACTGCTTCAACTCCTCCAAAATACAAGCTGGGTGATCCATGCCTCCTTCAGAAACATGAAATGCTTGTTAAAAGTGAAAAAAATGCTAAAGCTAACTACAATTAGAATATTTGACTGGAAATCTTACCAAAACGTCTAATATTTTAGCGTAAACGCGCAGGTTGCCTAATTAACGAGCAAACACTAAAATATCACGTGTCTGTTAGCAGCAGTCAGCTCCTAACATGTCACGTGATCCGAGGTATTTCCGTGTATGTTGATAGCATTAGCAACCTTTAGCTCCCGCGAACCATTTCCACACACTTTTATGCCTACAACACATGAAATACAGTACAGACAAAGCGACAGACCGATTGTATAATCCATTACAAGTTCACTGATACATATTAAATGGGAACTGGTTTGCTTTTCTGCAGTTAGTGAGCCAGAAAAATCAGAAATGGTAAAAATCTTGCACACATGAACGTCATGGTGCATTTGATGTACGTAGGAGAACTCGAGCCGTGTAAATGATTTTTACTTTCATTCAAATAAAATGGTTTCCGTCAGAGACATTAAAGGACAGGTTCAAAGTTTTTCCAAGTTTGACTTAAAATAAGTCAGTTGCCCAAATGAACACTGAAACACGTTTTTCTTGCTGTAATCATTCCTCCGTCCAGCTTCAGCCGTCCAAATGAGTCAAATCAAAGAGATATCTTTCAATGTTAGTCTTTTTAGTGCCAAACTCAATCTTTTTGTTGCTATACAATATAAATGTCAGTATTGTTATTTTAATTACATCAAATTTTATATTGTTAAAATGAAGCATTCGTACGACACTGACTGTCAACAAATATCCAATTATTTTCTCATTTATCCCTTCGTTAGTTTGAGTGTTCATCAGAAGTACTACATTTCTGAGACCCGTGAAGGCAGCACAGCTAATTTCAACGTTTGTAACGTTTTTAAAAACAGCACCGTTATACACAGAAACCTAAAAACTAATACACTCTGACTATGAAGTGACAAAAATTCTACTTTACCTCTGTAGACATTAAAACTTTGATGAAAAATGCCGCATGGTTAAAAAGGCCGGTTAACGGCTGGACTCCGTTTTTACTTCCTTGTGCAGCAGACTAAAGTGTCCCCAAAGAGGGCTCAAGCTTCATTTTCAACGATTCTTTAAAAAAATAGCTTTCTAAACGAATAAGTTTGTATAATGTACATTACTGGGTCGTTATTTTATTTTATTTGAGTGTCTTTTAGCTGGTTGTTGTCACTTAATCTATTGTCACGAATTTGCCGACGCACGGAATTATTTTCATGTGACACAGCCAGACGTCTTTCCCTGGAGGAAATATCAGTCAAGAAACAAAACAGAGTAAACGTGTGCTTCCTGCAAGCAGCTCTTAAGTTCCTCACTATGTTTTCCGTTATCGGGTTGTTGCCGTGAAATTTAATGTGATGCTACTAACATATCTGTCTCCGTTTTTTATATATTCTGTAAGTTTTAAATTCAGTTGAAACTAAGGGGAGGTCACCCTGATTTATTAGACTATTTCAACTCACAGCTGGTTAACTTAAGGTGCATTGCTATGTTCCCTTCAAAAGTAAAACATCTACAGAGGCTGCTACAGTTTAGACACACACTTTGGTGCAGTCCTTCATTTGGAAAAGCCTCCTGCTCCAGACTGGTTTTGGGCATCGAGACAAGCTGTGATGACACTGGAGCTGCTGTGTTGGATGAGACAGGTGCAATACTGGGAGAGTCTCTGCACTCACAGACACAAGTACATCTGAGGTGAGTGTAGTTTGTATTAATTCATTAAATGACAGGTTCACCAAGTTTTCAAGTGGTCTTAAAACAACAGTCAGGAGTGCTGTACTCATTCCTCCTGTTCATACTGACCATTAGAAGATCCCTTCATAATGCACTTACAATGTAAGTGATAGGGGACAAAATCCACAGTCCTCCTTCTGTGCAAAAATGTATTTAAAAGTTTATCTGAATTTAATATGAAGGTTCAACGTTCAGCATGATTACAGCGATGAAAACCTCTTTCACTGTTCATATGGACACCCGACTGTTTATTTATTGGGTTTCCAAACAGATAACAGACAAGAAGTGCTTCAATTGAGACTTTAAGTAATTACAAAAGGAAATAAAAAATAAGCAGCTGTGTAATTACATGGCAAATGTAAACACCAACATCTATATGTGTGTACACATACACTTACACATATGTAGAGTACACAACAATAAAACAAAATGAATAATTTCAATAAATTAGGTAAGAATATTGAATCTGGTCTGGGTGTTTGTCAGTCTAGGATGGCAGTGAAAGTTAGTTTGTCAGCTTATGTGAAAAATGGTCCCTGTGTCTTCTTAAAACTGGTAGATGACCCTCTTAGTGTACATTTATTTTTTCCATGTTAACAAAGTAGAAAATATCTCTAATCTTAGAGTGATGGGTAGGTGGAGGAGGGGATTTCCACTTGACAAGAATCAGGCCAAAGAGTTACAACAGCAAGTTTTTCATATGATTTGATATTTCAGGTGTCAGGATGACTATAAATAAGGCAGTGATGAGATAATTTGTGATATTGGATTGAATATTTCCAACCAAAATGTAAAAAGGGTCACGTCCAAAACAGAACAGACAGGATCAACATACATTCTCAACAGTCTAACCTTAGCTAAGTGATAGCACTGAAGACCTCATTGTTGTTTTAAGACACACTTAAAAAAATTGTGAACTTGTCCTTTATCCTACAGGACCGGTGGCATCATTCCCACAGTGGCACAGCAGCTCCACCGGGAAAACATCGAGCGTGTAGTCCAGGAGGCTTTGGAGAGGAGCGGCGTGGTCCCGAGCCAGCTGTCAGCCGTGGCCACCACAGTGAAGCCGGGTTTGGGCCTGAGCCTGGGCATCGGTCTCCAGTTCAGTCAGAGGTTTGTGAGGACGCACAACAAGCCCTTCATCCCAATCCACCACATGGAAGCCCACGCCCTGACCGTCAGGATGCTTCAGCCCGTCGCCTTCCCCTTCCTGGTGCTGCTGGTTTCTGGCGGTCACTCACTTCTCGCCGTGGCTCGAGGAGTCGACGACTTTCTGCTTCTGGGTCACAATCTGGACGAAGCTCCGGGGGATACGCTGGATAAAGTGAGTTGGGCTGTCGTTGCTGTTTGTGATGCTGGGTTTGTGATCGTGAACTAAACTAATACTGTTTTTGTGTGGATTCACAGGTGGCGAGACGTTTGTCCCTCATAAAACACCCGCAGTGCTCCACGCTGAGTGGAGGACGAGCTATAGAGCTTCTGGCAAAGGACGGTGACAGGGCGAGGTTTCCTTTCAGGACTCCTATGGGACAAACTTATGACTGCTGCTTTTCTTTCGCTGGACTACGGAATCAAATTACAATGACAATAAAGAAAAAAGAGGCAGAGGAAGGTACGATAACAACCAAAACACATGTACCAGTGATTCACAACATAATATTGTGAATTCAATGTGGTGAATATCTTCATTTGGTCATATTTTCTCCCTGAACCTGTATTTAAATGAACAGCTACATGTACAAGTTTACTTCCTGTTATGAGATACATGACCAGGGGAGAGAAACTAACTAACTACACAGGTGTAACAACATTAAAGATCCCCTCCAGACATGTTTGAAGACATATAAATATCAATTACTTCCTTAAAAATCCTTAAAATGACAAGTAACAAGAAGAAAAACACATTTCTGAGTGGAGATGAGCTTTAATTGCTGCATGTGTTACTTGTTTTCCCAGTATTCTTACCAGATTGGGAACCAGTGGTCCAGATAAATGTGATATTTCCTGTAAAAACATGCAAAACATGTTTTCCTTCCCTCTGCAGGTATAGAACAGGGGACGCTGTTGTCGTGTGTGAACGACATCGCGGCTGCCACACAGCACACGGTCGCTTCTCATCTTGCAAAGCGAACACATCGAGCCATCTTGTTCTGCAAGGCGAACGGCCTGCTGCCGTCACACAGTCCCACTTTGGTGAGTGCGTTTCTCTTTCTGTTCTGTTGAACTGATGACAAAATATGTTTTCTTCATTGACCACTGCGGAGCTATTTTGATGACTGAATGATCATTTCAGCCATTTTTCAAGCAAAAATGCCCAAAATTCTGTTGGTTCCACCTTTTCAAATGTGAGAATTTGCAGATTTTCTCTGTTTTATATCTTTGTAAACTGAATATCTTTGGATTTTAAACTGTTGGTCGGACAAAACGAGACATTTGAAGAAGTTAACTGGGAATGGATAAACTGGGATGAGCATTTTTTTACTACTTTTTGTCATTTCATAGACTAATCAATTAATCAAGAATATATTTGGCATAGGGCTGTGCGATATGACGATATATATCATGTGACCAACTATTTATTCATTCAATTAAAATGTGCTATATTGGGATAGCTATTTTACTTTTGCTCTCAGCACACTGTTCTTACATTATCATCCTGCGTATATAAAAATACTGCAAGAGCCTGACAACTGACTCTTGGACTGCTTGTGATTTAAATTTATCGTGCTGTTGCATTAAAGGCTGTAGATGGCAGCGTCTCATAAATAACTTAAATGTAGAGCTATTTAAGGATGAAGTTGGTTTTATTCTATTCTATAAAAGACTGAAACCAACAATGAAAGTATTCTCTGTGCATCCACAGCCTGATATATCTTATTCCTCTGTGCTGTGGAGCTCCATCTTTGTCCCAAAACTATTAAAAACACTTCATTGAGCCCCACGGCTGCACCGGGTGACATGTTCTTTCATCACTATGAACACACACATTGTAGATTATTTTGAGTCAATCCCACACAAACCGTCCTGCTGCCAGAAATACTCATGAGAGCAACAAATGTGGATTCATCCGCCACTGAAAATAGTCCCCAAAAATACACTATTTCATTCTGTTTGAGTAACATTTGCAAAAAAAAAATAAAGCTGCTTGCTGTTTAAGCCTTTTTTAAATATGCAACTATATATTTGTGACCAGCTTGAGAACACTGTGGATATAAATTTAGGTTTTTTCCAGGTGCTGTCTGGAGGAGTTGCAAGCAATCAGTACATCCGTAAGGCCTTGACCATCATCACCGAGACGACAGGCCTGCGTCTGCTCTGTCCTCCGGCCAAATTCTGCACAGACAACGGCGTGATGATTGCGTGGTGTGTATGTTGATGTGATGATCAGTAAAAAGCTTTGAATCAGATTTGTCCTACCGTTGAGTCTGGTTAAGATTTTTTTGTTTTTTGTTTAATCAGGAACGGCGTGGAGCGTCTGAGAGAAGGGAAGGGGATACTGCCTCCGGATGTGGACGTAAGCTACGAGCCGAAGTAAGTCAAACACCTGAAGGAAGGATTTCATTTGAATTTTCAATGATCGAGTCGAGTGAGATACCAAACTGAACTTCTATCAACGTATAAACGTTGTGTCGCAGGGCGCCGCTGGGTGTCGACATGACAGAGGAGGTGAAAGCAGCAGCGATCAAGTTACCGTCTGTGAAGATGAAGATCCTCAACTGACAGACTAAAAATAATGTTTTGTCACTATGGATTTTTCCCAAATAATAGTATATACTGTGTATATATTTGATAAACTATGTATAAAAGAACATTACACAGATATTTATTAATAAATGTGTTTTTATACCAACTGAAAATCCATTTTTCTTTGCTACATTTAGGTTTTGGAACAATTAAGCCACAATGTTTTATGTCAGTAAGGCTTGTAATGTGTTTTTTTTATCACAAACTATTGGTGTTTGACTTGTCTACTAACAGTCTCACAGAGCTGACCTCAGTGAACTAAGAGGCCTGGAAATGATCCAGTCTAATTGGCTTTCACTGATAGGAAGTTATTAAGAGTGACAGGTAAGAGGCAGGTGAATGTCCACATATAGGAAGCTTTTCCACTGTGACAATTGTACGAAGGTGTTTGAGGCTGTAAACTGACCTTTTTCACAGCAGACATTCTGACCTTTTATTAGTTGTATTATTTGTGCTTTTCCTACTGAAGTGGTTTCTGTCCTACAGATAACCGATACCCGACACAGACGGCTGTCCTCTACCTTTGACCGAGGTGTCGAACGTAGTTCCCAAAATCTACAGACGCACGACCAACCTGGCCTTGCTTAGGGAACCAGAATTCAGCTTCTATAATCACCAGCTGTTGTTGAACCACTACCAAAGGGCCTATATAGTCAAGTATGTCCCGCCAACGAAATGTGTAGGTGCAATAGGTGTTGGAGGTTTGAAAGTAGTCCAGGATGGCCTACTAACAGGACATCACTGGACGAGGCCCACTCTTTAGGCCCTAGCCCTAACAGTCTAGCCAATTAGACTCCTAATTATAAACCCTCAACTTAATATTGTATTGAAACCCTACCTCTGACACATATGTGACTATATATTAACTTTAGTCACTGAACCTGAACCATTACTACTCTATTATTTAGTAAACGGCACTAATTTTTTATCTTAATAAGAGTCTGTAAATTTTTAATCTCATCAATTTCAAAAACTACTGTCAGCTTATCCCGAGGGAGGCGTCTTTTCTTACTTTAAAGGCGCACCAGAGAACCGCAGAGATGAGCACGAGTCAGGAACTTTGGTTGAAGTGTATAAAAACTACAAACCAGTTTTATTTGGTTTTACAAAGCAAGTGATCTAAAACTACAAAAATAGTCAAATACAAAAAACTAAAATTAAAGAGAGTCTCAAAGAGATCTCTCACAAGGAAAAAGCCTCGTCCTCTTCTCCCAAGGAATCAAGGATCCCCTCTTCTCCTGCACATCTCACATATTGTCTTTCTACAAGACATCTGACTATTTCATACCGATGTTACATGACTTTACACAAAATAACTATTCACATTTTGAGATTGTAATCAAAGGATTTCTGCAACATGCATGAACACAGCTCCTGTATTGCCTCAGGTGGTTGCCTAAGTTTTGTGATGTTTGTTTGTATTTGTATAGTTATTCTTGAAGGTTCAGTTCTAGTTTAGTACAAGTTGCACAAGGTGTGCAAATTCCTTAGAAATGTCAAAATGTCACAAAAAGACATGTTGTTGTATTCATCATTTGATCATTTCCTTTCTTTTCCTAAATAGGACATTTATTTGGGTTTATACATATCTGAATTGAACATCTGAGGGTGATAAATGTTATTTATGGCGATTTTTCTGTTGTATTGTTGCTCCTTTACACCCTGAACGCACGTCTGATTTTACACAGTAACCCGTCCCGTTGTAAATGTAAGTGGTAGGCTGAAGAGGGAAATTTGTATTTACTGCTCATTTTGACAACATGAAAACATAACGCACATCCAGTCTGGAAATAAAACCAAAGTTTTACTGTCCCGTCTACTACAAGAGAATTACATTTAAAGTTCTTCCTTCTGTGAATGAAAGAAAAGCCTGAGAACCCAACAAGACACCACTAACGCTACAGTTCACTGCGGTTTGTGACCCCTTGTTGGTCAACGAGTCTCAGATGGAAAAAGGACTAAAATCTTAACAATAAAACCAGTGTTGAAAGTTCGGCTGTGTGTTGCTGCCACCATGATGTTGTGTTACATATTCACATTATAATGATAGTCTCTCATTACTACCAAATACTAATTATTGTTTTATCAAGAAATGTTTCTTGTTTTATCACTTTTATTTTGTTATATCCCAAAGATTTCTCATTATTTCACAAAATGAATCTCATTAAAACCAAATTTTCTCTTTACATGATATTATAATATAATATCCATATATCGTTAAAACTAGAAAGATACTCAGACAATACTGTGGCTAGAAAAAGTAAAAATGACTGGTTTATATTCCCTCGTTAACAAGAAACCAATCAAATATTTATTTTTTGTCATGGTGACAAAAGTATTTCACCTTTTTAAGTTTCCCCTTTAAAGGACAGACAAAGACTTTCTTAGACCTCTCCGCTACTATCTGAGAAATTAACGTTATACGCTTAAACCATCCTATAACCTTTGTGTCCAATCTCTGTACAGCAGACGCATCTTTCCTCTGTTACTGCTGAACAGTATCCTCTAATGGTTGGTGTATGAACGGGCAACTATTTCTGCATGATGACAAAACAAAATGCATTTATTAAGGAACATACAGAGTAAACATTGACATAAGAACATGAGTTCAGGTCAAGAAATCAATCACTGTACTCTGAAAAACACTAAAAGCATTTGTCTTATCAGCTCTGTCCTCTCGTGTCAGTTACATCCACCTAAACTGGAGGTTAACTTCAAAAACACACTCTTATCTTTAGCCTACTTATAGCTTCTCTCTCTTTTTTCTCATCGTGGTAAAAAGTCCATGAATCAACGGTTGCAACCGAGGAGAGAAAGCTGAATGACATTATGGCTTATTTATTCTGTTACTAAATACAAAAATACAATGACAATCATGATCGTGACCACATTAAGATGTACACAAAACTTGTAAACATGTCAACCACAACAATACATGTGCATTTTCTTTTTTATCAATTATATTCAAACTTCACCCATTTCAGCCACGTTTCATTTCTTTTACACTTTTCAATTGGAAAAATCGTATCTGTATAGTCTTACAAACACTTTGCAGTCACCTCTGTGTGAAGGAGCTGAATCACTGGTGTGATTTTGCAGAACAGAGGGCAGAAATTTCACAGGACGGTGAAAAAGTTGCAGCTGTTTTCTCTCAGTTCTCACATGACAGTCATGGTACAGTTTTCAAAACCACTGATTCAACAACATTGTGCAATCATGTTGTTTGTTCTACGGGCTGCAACTCGGGTATCTGAGACACACCGATAGACAAAACTAATAACAAATAGGAATAAAACATTTAAAAACGCTAAAATTTAGTGGTATTTGCATAAAAGTAAATGTTTGCTCGGGTGTTACGGATGTTCTTCCTTGCAAAGTTTAATTGTATTTGTATTAAAAAATGAGAGTCCATTGTGCTTTTTTGGAAAGTCGTCTTTGGGACTCAAAGAACCTCAATGTGGTTGTTTCCTGTCAGATCTTTAAAGGAAAATATCCACCCACAAACTCTTCAACACTTTCTTAAAAAACAGCCATTTCCCCAACATTTCTGGTCGCATTTAAGTGTTTTTTCAGTTACAATCATCAGCAGTACAAATGTTAAGGTTTAGGCATTGACCCCTTTAAAGGGGTGCTTTTTGTGATTTTGTTATTTTTATACTGTCATGATGTCGGATGTTAAACATGGTCAAAGTTCCAAAACTTGAGGTGAACATATGTAAAAATGCTCCCCGCAAGTCAAAAGCCAGGGCTTCAGTCTGCTCTGAATGATCAGTTAGCAAAGTTACCTCTACTTCCTCCTCATGATGATGTCAAATTGGTCACGCATACCCAAATGTCTAAGCTTGTTGCTAAGGTTGTTGCTAAGGTTGTTCCACTCTCATATCTTGGCCTGAACATGTACGCATGTATTTGAGAAGTTGATTTGTTGAGTAAAAAACAAGAAAAAGAAGTGAAATCCTGCTACTATAGTTTGTTTACATAGCATCCGGAGCGGATGGAAGCTTCGTGAAGCTAACCAATCAGAACAGAGTGAGCTCATCAGGAGGCGGGCCTTAAAGAGACAGGAGCTAAAACAGCCTGTTAGAGACAGAGGCTGAACTGAGGAGCTGCATAAAGGGCTGGTATAAGATAAATAAGAAGTTGTTTAAACTATAAATCATCTAAAGATTTCTCTCCAGATAGGCCACATTGAACTGAAGTTGAAAAATCATACAGGGGGAAAAACATTAAAGAAGAGGCAGATGTTTCCATTTCTACTCCCACAGTAGCTTCAACAGACCAGAGTGTGTGCAGCGGTTGTCAAAAGGCATTCTGGGAAAAGAGGGAAACCCCAACTAAAGAGGAAGTGATGAGGCATGTTGATGTAAAGTAGGTAGACTGAAAGAGTAAAGTTGACATCTAACAGTGGAAAAAAACATCTGAGGGTGGATTTTTCCTTTCGATTCTTCACCTGTTCCCTTTTTCTCACTGACTGAATAAAGTACTTAAAACTACAAAATGACCACCGTGAACTAGACTAGAGCTCATCATGCTTATAAATATTATACTCGTTTGCGCTGATCAGTCCGTCTTTGTCGTCGTCGTTCCTGCGGAATATATCATCCATAATCTTCTGATAGAAAGCCTCGTCGCGGGGCTTCCCTCCTTTTTCATACTCCTTCTTCAAGTATTCTTTTACCTGAAAATAAAGCAACACTGTCAACATTCTTTATTTTTAGGTTATTACAACGTTATTAGACTCAACTCATGAATTCTGGGGTTATGTTAAAATACTGGTTTGTAGTATCGATATGATTCTTTGTTTTGTTTTTAAGCTGCTGTAAAGACCTAAATGCCGTTAATAAATTAGAGGTAAAGTGATTTATAGCCTTTCTTGTAACCTTCATTCAGTGTTTATGATGTGAGATAATGAGATTAGAAACAAGGATGACCTTCACTGTTTATGAGGCAACCAGATAAGATACTTTGAGTTGAATTCTTTCATTCTTAGTCAGCCTGCAATTAGAAAATATGTCCCCAAAAAAAAAAAAAAAAAAAAAAAAAAAAAATCAGAGAGGGTTGTTAGTTTCTTCTCTGACATAAAATTCAGATGGAGACATACTGTGATGGAGAAACATATTTTTAGGGAAAAGCTTTTAGATTACCAGCTGGGATCCAGACTTACTGTGTATCAGCTGGTTTGTGCTAATTTAACTGAACATTTGTTGAAAATATCCACAACTAAAGCACTTACTGACAAGATAAGGGACATAAAGAAATAGTAAGAGTTAGATGAGACGATTGATACCACTCTCACATAAAAGCGTGGTATTGATCTTCTCATCTATCTAGTGGAAAGAAAGCAAAAAAAAGTTTCCCATAATGTCAAACTGTTTCTTTAAGGTCAAACTCTACTTTTAAGACTTTCATTATTACAGTTTTGTGCTTGACCTTTATATGAAAATGAATGTTAATGTAAATGAATGTGTTTAATTACCACACAGCACATCAGTGGCAAGAGATTATCCTCAAATAGAAAAACTGTCCACATTGCACAGACAACCAAAGGTAAAAGGATTAATTGGGGGCTTACAGCTCATTTTTGCCCTGTAAATAACCCCCTGGCATATTAATCCAACTATAATTATTACCATAAAACAAACCCTTTCAGCCTTTTTTCATACTTGAAACTTACCTCGGCCTTTGTGAGACTTCTGTCCTTATCGATGTCTATCTCTCCGAAAGCCTCCATGGTGCGTGGTCCCCTGGACACGGAGTAGAGCTCCACCTCAAACACCACCGTGGCATTGGGTGGTACTGGACCTGTTTCAGTACCGGGAAAACAACAGAATATCAAGATTTAAATAGACCACATGCATTAAAGTGTCTACAAGGAACTTTCATTTTGTGTTGATTGTGTTTTCCCGGAATGAAGACTGCATTTCCCATGAGCACCACCGCCTCGTGTCGTAAAGATCTTGGCTAGCGCATGAGTGAAAGAAAGACGCTACTTATTTTTAAATACTTTTTTCTTTTTTAAACACAGCTGTTTGCAGGATGCATAGCAATGAAGTAACGCATCTATTTGTGGCTATATAAGATTAATAATTCTAATATGACGATGATGAACTAAAGTAAACTTTGGTGGAGGTTACATGTAAGGATGCATTCACACCTAATCCGGCAATGTGGCACCTTCCTGCGGGGCTGTGCGGAGGTCCTAGTAACGTCTTTGTACTCTCTCATGCTACAATGCTATATGTAATGTAAACAAAGGCTCTTCTGGTCTGCGTACCGTAAATTTTTTCATCGCACATTTAGAATAACTATATAGAAATAGCAAATCTTCTCACTGATGGTCTTGTTTGCTTATGTAGGTCATATCATAAGACTGTTTCATAACCAGTTAAAAGTTCCTTGTAGTAACTTTAATAATAGGATAATCATTACTTATAATTACCGATCATGTTTAAATTGCTCCACCTTATAGGCTGGAATAGTGAAGTTGGTTGGACAATATTTCAGGAAGGAAAGCAGTTGTTGCATTTCAACAGAAACATTATTTACTTTCATTGGTTGGTGGTTCAATGACATTTTCAGACTTTGTGATGAACTGAACAAAATATACAGAGGCTGTGAGATGCAAAACACAACACATAACATTTTAGAAAATTAAAATAAATAAATAAATAAATCAGAAAACACAACAACAGAAAGAAGAACATAACATTCAAGAAACAACGTTTATGAAAACAGAACAAATTTCACATTTTTACATATGTAAAATGTTGTGTTTTCTGTTTTGTTGTCATGCTTGTTGATGCATTTCCTGAACTGTTGTTGTCTTGGTTTGTTGTGTGTTTTTGAAAATGTTGTATTTTCAGTTTTGTTGTTGTGTTTTGCACATCAGGACCACCGTGAAAATAGCTACTAACTACATAAACATATGAGTAAAAGAAGTGGTGACTTCACTATTAACTACACATAGCCTTTTCTGAGCAGTGATTTGTCTTCAAGAACACAAATCTACAAAATGTAAAAGCCTGTAAGAGATACAACATGTTTATCCAGCAAGAAGAGGGACTATTCTAACTAGAGCAACATGCAATTAAAGCTGTTAATATTTATTGACTGAGTAAGAAAGAACAGGGTGGCTTCATTGCAGCTGGTCAACAGTGAGTTTACATTCAGCAGCTTTCAGCCTGGGAGGGTTTTGACTGGATATAAACTGGTGCAGGGGGCAACATGCACACTCAGCAAACCCCATTTCCTCCACAGACAAAGAGAGAAATCAGAGTACACTGAAATGAAGAATCTCTAGATTATAACACTGTCAGACCATCACACACCAACGTGAAGAGGTTTACAGACGATAGTAGTTGAAGGTGAAACACCGCTCGGCTGTTAGTACCTTAAAAGTGCTCCTGTGCATGCGAGAAAAGAGTGACAGGAAGTAGACACCTTAAAACCTCCGTACATGCTTACAGTACATGCCATGGGGGGGGGATGGGTAGCAAACACTGCCAGGGATGTGATGCCCTTTCAGCTAAAGAGCTGTGAAAAGAAGACAAGACAGCGTAAAGGCAGCTCTTTCAGTACAGAAACAATATCATACAATACAGTTGGTCAGTTTGAAAGAGTATATAAAAGGATTTTTTGTTTATAACTCATTAATCACAACATGCATACTACTACTGCTGAGCTATACTGGTCACTGACTACATTTATTTTACTAAAACATGAAAATCAACTTGCTTGAAACAGGATATCCACCAGAGAGAACAACAACTACATGTTATGATTGCAGTGTAATGCAGGTGAAACTTGTGTTACTTCTGTCCATTTTACACATAAAGGTATGTTTACTACTCAGCCAGTGAAAACAGTTTGCAGTTTAACATCTTCTGTGGTTCTGGAGAAACTGTGTCAGGTCTAAGATATAATAACAACCCTGGTGATGTGATGGTGATTTTGTTTTTATAGCTTTAAGCCTGTTGTTATCTAGCGAAAATTAGCATTAGCATTATCACAGTTAACCATAGACTGTAAATGCACTCGCTAACCAAGCTAGCAGCTAGCTGCTAGTGTTAGGGGTCACCCTCTCGTCCAAATATGGTAACTTCTGGCTCCAAAAATCCAAGATGGCGACAGCCAAAATGCCAAACTCAAGGCGTCACGGTGGCTACTTCCATTATTTTTTACAGTCTATGGTCTAATTCATGAGATGCAAAAGGCATGTTTACAGCTTATGAAGGTTCACGTCACAGGTCAATGCAAGATGTTGTATGATGACAGAGTGAGGTCGAGTGAGGCTTAAAAATACTGTGCACTGAAAATATAACAACATGTTCAGTAAATGTGGGTTTAATCTCCATTTTGGATGATGTAAAGCAGCCTTCTTTGCTTAAGAAGCGGCGAGTCGGATATATCAGAGTTTTCAGAAAAATCTGAGTTTACTAATAATTACGACTTAAATGTTGATGTAGCCGCTATTTACATGTCAGAATCTCATAATTAAAATATGATATGAATGTGGCACAGCAATAGATGATATCTATTTGCATTACGGGAAATGAAGGATCCAGTATTTTTAGAGTTTGACCCAAACTAGGGACTGAACATCAGGGTATTTCAGCTTCTGCTGCATCAATTTTAAACTTATTTTTTTAAATCTGTCCTTCAACTTTATAGAAGTACAGTACGAAATTGTTTGAGGACCCTTCTGATATAATGTAATTTTGTGTAATTCAGTGGTTTATCCACCATGTGTAAACCACGGTTACAGACTACAGTCACAGAATAGTTGCATGAATGAGTCAAGCACTGATTGAAAAATGAAATCCATGAAGTTGTTTCATCATTCTTAAAATGAAGTGCAGATGAGTTGCACTTAATGAAAACCTTAAAACCACATTAGGCCTATCCTTTAAAAAAAATGTTCTTTTGTGATTCCTGTGGGCAAAAATCAGTCTGTTACATATGATTACCTTTGCCTTTTTCTCCAAAAGCCAGTACAGGTGGAACAGTTATCTTTCTCTTCTCTCCTGGACACATATCCATCATCCCAACGTCAAGGCCCTTGATGACTTGTCCAACACCCAGAACAAACCACTGAGGGTGCCCGGCTTTGTCAGATCGACTGAAACAGAAAAAAAGCACAAATAGACACAACATGCTATCAATCAATCAATCAGCCTTCACATCATTGGGATTTGCAGGGCAGATATGATTTGGCTCCATGGATTCAGCTAAAATAGTTGAAATAGGCTTTTAAGATTATAGATTTTGAACATACAAAAGGGCTTCACAATTTTATGACTCACACAGAATGCCCATGCATATAAGCTGCAATCAATCAATCAATCAATCACTGCATTTACAGAAGAAAGTACAAAAAAAACTACGTGTTATATTTGCATGTAGACTTTTAATATATCAAAGTGGCTTGCAAAGATTTTCTGTTAAGTTTTTAAGAGTTTTTTTTTCTTTTCTCATACAACCAACCTGCAGTAGAACTGGGAACCATCTTTGGCAAGGAACCCATCATAATGAACATTCATCAGATCTCCTCTTTTGCTCTGCTTGTCGCATTGCTCAGGCTTGAATAAAACCTCGATCTTGACCTCGCCGTCCTGCTCGTCTGCTGTCGCCCAAACGGACCACAAACTGAGCTGTGAACATACAAAGAGCCACAGTGTGCAGATCACCAACTTCGACATCATGCCGCTGTGTATGCGTGGCAACTTCTGAAAATGACGTTTCAACACACTGGAGCACTGGAGGACGTGGAGAACTGTAGCTATAGTTGAGTTTGTGGCCCTGAGTGCAGACTGTCAGGGTTTTCTGCTTCCTGGTGCCTACAAATCCCACCTCCTCTAGTATATCTGGTCCGCTCAATGAACATGGCCCTCTTTTAACGATTGCTCATTGGACTGGAGAAGCTTGCTGGGGGAGGTACCGCTCACCCAGAGTATAAACTCTGCCTGACAGACTAAACTCAGGGCATTAAACTAAGAATATTTATAATAATTAGTGACTGACGTAAAAATGAAGATAAGGAATGCAACAAATGATAATTTTCATTATTGATTAATCTGTTTATTATTTTCTCGATTAATTGATTATTTTTTTGGTCTGTAAAATGTCCGAAAATGGTGAAACGTATTGATCAATGTTCCCGAGGTGCAACCTAAGATGTATAGTTTTGTCCACAACATAAAGATATTCAGTTTACTGTCATAGAGGACTAAAGAAACCGGAAAATATTCAAATTTAAGAAGCTGGAAGCAGAGTATTTATCATTTTTTCTTTTAAAAAAAATGACTCAAAATGATTAATCGATCAAAATACTTGGAGATTAATTGTCTATTCACCGGCCAATCGTTGCAGCTCTAATGAAGATTAATGTACACTACACATGTGAATGCTGTAAAATGAAAACTGTCAACACTTGTGGGTCAGAAGTCCCACAGAAAGTTATTTATAATATTATAAAGTCACAACAGTATAAAATAACATATAAAAGTACATATATGTTTAATAAAGATATGATAATGAATAAAATGTCAAGCTGTATATGTCTTACTCTTTTATTCATGTGCTATATAATAATAATAATAATAATAATAATAATAATAATAATAATAATAATAATAATAATTGATGGCACTTTTAATTACACTATGGTGTGAGGAGATTAAATTATCACTAAATTGTGTGCAGACTACCGATTTAAACAGCAAACTATAAAATAATGAATGTTAGGTGCAAATTTGAGGGAAAAAAAGATTTAAACAAAAAGCCTGTTTATCAGTCTGCAAAGGGTGTGACAGCAATAATAATCATAATAATAAGAAGAAGACAAAGAAGAAGAAGAAGAAGAATGATGAAATTATATAAACAAATAGATGATGACATGGAGGAAAGACACATCGTGCCGCAGATTACCCATGTTTGACCCCTGATGTTGATGACTTATTCTTTTCACTGTAAATTATATATATGAGAGAGAGAGAGAGAGAGAGAGAGAGAGAGAGAGAGAGAGAGAGAGAGAGAGAGAGAGAGAGAGAGAGAGAGGACGCTCTTGTAAAAGAGATTTTTAGCCTCAATCAGACTTTTCCTGCTTAAATAAAGGTTAAATAAAACAATAAAACAATATAAATAATATATCATTTTTTATGATAAATAAAAAATGAGTGGAAAATAGAGTAAAAATGAGAATAATTAGCTTAATACAGGATCTGATTATAGTCAAAGGTTGACGTTACTGTCATTAATAAGCCACAATTATAAACAGACTAGACAGGTATGTGTGAAGCGGTTCGTTCGTCCTCTAAACAGGAATTGACAGGCATGTGTCCAATAGCCAATAGGAGAGCGTCATATATTATCTTTGAATGCGGATATAACCTCGTTTCCACCAATAGGAGCGGAGGGGGCGTGAACTTGCGCCTCTATTTATTTTTGGCCGCGCGCCGGTTTGTGAGTCATCGCCTCTCAGACAGTCGCAGTGGTTGGACAATTTTCTTAGGGAGCCTGTAGTCGCTACTGGAAATATCTGGACCCAAGACTTTCTCTCTAACTGCCTGACAGGATTGAGATGTTACATTTTAGGTTCTCGACAGTGCTGAAGGAGTTGTTTGAAGCCACCCTCAAGCGTCCCTTGCCCGGCTCTATACAGAAGACCTGGTTACCGACCCACCGCTGCTGCTTCGGCACCGCCTCCGTTGATTTCAGAGCCGCGTCCACTCAACTGAAGGTTCTCCATGCCGCCGCGCAACGCACCGCGCTCTGCGCCGCGCCATTCCGCTCATACTGCGCGAAAACCGAAGGCGCCGTGGAGCTGGACGCTGAACAGCTGAAGAAGGATGGAGTCAGCGGTGAAGCAGCCAGTGACAAGTAGGTTTTTTTCCCCAAGTGCTGTCATCGCGCAATAAGCTGCCCGGCTCCATGATGTGATGTTACAGCTAGCGTTTATGGCGAGTCATGACGCATACACTTGCCGCTAGCGGATGTATGCGCCAACCGTCACAAAACCTGTATTAAAACAGCATTAAATAGCTCACAATTACTACTTAACTTAACACCATCTTCTCACAAGAAGCCAGTATCTTACCTATAGACAAAATAACCTCCCCTTTAAACACATACGTAATGTATATGAATATGGCTAGCTAACCGCACCGCCCCTATAGCAACAGCTATCATACCATGTGTGACCTCCATTTACCGGCTTTGTGCCAAGTCGCTGAATAAATACAGCACCTTGGAATACCCACACGGCAACTTAACCCGAACTTAATTAGGATTTTAGTTGGCTTTCACCAGCTTGTATGTAACGCTGGGTTAGCTATCTGTTCCTGTGGAGATAACACGCAACGTGGTAGTGGGCTGTTAATAAAAGTGAAAGTGGGGCCTGTTATCAGTGATGAAGTGGAGGCTAAAAACATCCATATTCAAGTTTAAATAGCGAGCAGTTTATCCACATTTAATAGGCTGGGAAACTGTATACAGACAAAATACAGAAAAGACCTTAAAATATAAAGAAATCCAACCACAAACTATGTCAACTGCTGTCATAGAGGTGGAATAAAACCTCTTAGGATAATTGATTTGTGGCTTACAATAATGATCAGTGCCTGGCTGGTGTGTGTGAACTGGTTTGAATGGCTTCTAGTGGTTTCTACTGTGACCTCCCACTCATTTCACTGAGGTGGCTGCAGGTCCCAGCTGGAGGGCTGCTTCCAGACCACTGACAGTATCTGCTCTCTAAAAGTCCACTTTTGTCTGTGTGTGGTTTAACCGCTTCATAAGACTAATAAATATAGTAATAACAGGATAATATGTAAAATAATCCACTCCAGCCCTGCAGTTTTACTGTTAAATTGCATGCAAACCATTTGTGCATATTTGCCCATTTTATATTTCCCTGCCAAATGTGTCTTTTTTTAATAATGTCTTAGAAATAGTGAAGCTGCGCCACTAAAACCTGAAACATCTTGCTATATAAGTGACAGTTTCCAGATTAAACCATTCGTTTTAGTCTCGGCACTTGTGTCTGACTATTTATCAATAATTTCTATCATTTACCATTTATAATTACAGAATAACACACATCTACAAGTTTACAGATACACACGTTTCTGCACGTCTCAGAACATATTTTCCCAAAATATAAAAACTTTTACCAAAATAACTGATTTGAAACAATAGTCTCATTGAGCAGTGGTTTGAACCAAATTGTTGTGATGTGTTTATATATATTTTCCACTGGTTGGTGAGGGTATTTTCGGAGAGGTATGGTTAAAAAGAGAGGTGCGGTCTTCCATTTTAGTCAATTACTGTGAAGCATGTTGTAAGTGCACAAAACTCCACTTGTGGTTTTGATAAATTAGTGAAATCTATGTCATTATGGAATGTCGTAGCTCTTTATTCAGATTCACACTGAAACTGTAAATCCAGTTCTGTTTTGTTGGCGTTTGCAAAATTGTCCAATTGTTTAATATTACCTTGTAACGCCCGTAATTAAAAACCAAACCCGTTCACCCTTGTTGGATTTAAATCTGCCATTTTGCATTTAAAGTAGTATGGTCTTAGCCAGCTGGCTGCCTGTACAGTGACTGCAGTCCATGTGTTTCCCTTTTTTGAAGGGATACAGTTTTTATGAGTCAGCTCTGTGCAGCTTAATTCACTGGGATATTTCCTGACCTAGAAATGAAGCTACATCACTAAAATATGGACTTTGGGGGTGGGATTATGCTGTTCTCCGGAGTCTGCACTCACATAACCCGAGTCCTCTCTGGGTCAGTAGCTCACGCTCTAATCAAATCTTTTCCGCTGAAAGAACTTAATGAAACATGACATGAAGAGTAGCTTTAGATTTCCTCACTTTTCAGGAAGAGATACCAACAAATGTGAGGTACTTTCATGGGCTTGCCCGCAGTAGTCGTGATAAGTCTAGCAAACATGATATGATATGATAGAATATGATTTATTTATGGATTACAGACACAAAAACAAAATCCAAATGATAACATGTTAAAGTGAAAACATTTATTTCCAACATGGTCCCAAGATGTTAAAAAACAAACTAGCTACGACTAGCTACTAACATCTTGGCACTGAGCTTGTGGTATGTTGCAAACAGCAACTGTTAGTTTTTAGCTGAAGGGATAAACAAAGCAGGCGTCTTTCGGCAGATGGTCGCCCACCTAGAGCGCGCTTCTGCTCGAGGTTTCTTCCCGAGTTTTTCCTTTACTGCTGTCGCCAACTGTTCGCTCATGGGGGAATGTTGGGTCTCTGCACATTAAAGTACGATCTAGACCTGCTCTGTGTGAAAAGTGCCCTGAGATGACTTTATATTGACTTGACTCGTCACCTGAGTCTGATGTGGAGCATCTGAATATATGTGCACATATATGTCGCCGTCCTCGGAAACACATTGTTCCCAAGAGTTGGGATCAGTCCATTGATTTCTACGTAGTCAGCACAAGAAGAGGTGTTGACACATGTGATGGGAATGTTGTGACCTGTCAGATCACTGATGATGATTGACAGCATAAACCACAGAGGGAAACGTGGTTCATGACAACAAACGCTCTCTGAAATTTAGCAGTGTTTACATGTTTTGACACATCAGGGTTTAATTATCAAGCTGTAGACTGGGCTGTAAGTGAGAAAGTGCTTAATTCGATTAGTTGTTTGGTCCATAAAATCCCAGAAAATGTTGAAAAATGTCCATCACTGTTTCCCAAAGGCGAAGGTGACGCCCTCAAATGTCTTGTTTTGTCCCGACCAACAGTCCGCAACCCAAAAATATCCAGTTTACTGTCATAGAAGACTAAAGAATCCAGAAAATATTCTCATCTGAGAAGCTGGAATCAGAGAATTTGGCAGTTTTCTTCTTCAAAATGCCTCAAAACAAATCGATTCATTTAATATTTGGCAACTAATTAATTAATCGTTGCGGCTCTAAATGAGTTAAGGTGGAAAGTACAAACGATCGGAGCTGTTATGTGGTTTCAACCGTTAGCAGAATGTGTTATTAAGTTATGTTCTTCAGTAAGAGTAAGGGTAAGAGCTTCCTTGGCGAAAAGCCATTTAGCCTGAGCAATTTGTTGGATCAGAGGTTGGAAAGTTTAAGAGATCAAAAACAGACAAATTACTGTTGTGTTACATGACAGGAACAGAAAGTGATAGCCACTGGTGGTGTTAAGCTCTAACACACAGTGCATAGTGAAATAAAACCTGCTGCTAAGTCACTGGTATGGATATCCTACTCCTACTAAGGATATCCTCTCTCTCTCTCTCTCTCTTTGAGATAATTAAATATTACAGCCAGATCTTTGCAGCCTCCAATCTGCTTCTTGAACCTTAAAGGACCAGCATAGAAGATTTAGTGTCATCTAGAGGAACAGACCTGGCAGAAATGAAAAGGTTGCGGTTGTGTTTAAGGGTTGTGAGTTATTGAGCGGGACAAAACAAGACATTTTAGGTTGCATATTAACATTTCTCACCATTTTCTGACCTTTTAGAGACCGAACAGCCAATTGATTAACTGGGAAAACAATGGATAATGAAAATAATAGTTAGTTGCAGCCCTGGTGGATGTAGTTCAGTTGTACGTTGCACTAAAACTGATTATAGAAGCTTAATTACCAGATTGTTACAACAAAAACTGGCAATTCACACATACTTCTTTGGTGTTTTCATCTTGTCAAATGTGTACTTTTATTTTTTAGACATGATAATAAACAAGACAAAACAAGATATCTGAAGACGTCACCTGGGGAAGCAATTAATAGAGGAAATAATCAGCAGATTAATTGATAATCAAAATAGTTGCAGCCCTATCTGTATGAATAATAAAATACTGATTATTAATATGGCACTGAAACGTCAGAGAACACCCAGAAGGAGATTTTTAAAATCACAGCCCCGTCTTTAGTTCGTATCCAGGAAATTCTCAGTGAGTAAGTGTTGTGCTCGCACCAATGAGCAGTCATCCAGAGGCAAATGGACTGAGCCATCTGCCCGCGATGAAGACGAGGATCTTCAAACGTGCAAATGTAGTCGACTGAGGTGTCTCAGGCTGGATTCACACCTGATCTGTTTGCACGGTTCAAACAGACTCTGGCGCATTCGCTCGTTTAGTTCTTTTCATGTGACAGACTGGTGAAAACTGAGACAAACCACAGGATTATGATGTGGATATGTGGCATAAATTATCTCGACCATCTGCCGTATCATCTAACGATACCGCATGCCAAGTTTTCTTTTCCATTTTTGTGGAATGACAGTCACTAACGCTCATAACCAAGTGTTTCTGAGTAAAATCTTCATGACATTGAGTGCAGCGTAACGTGCCGACCCTGAGCAAACCTTCTGTAGTCTATATAGCACTGACGATGCACTATAGGTCACTGTCCAGGTAATGAGTTACCAGAGTTAACAGTGGCTAAATATCTTTGTTTGCCCAGGAAAGGAACTTAACCTCACATATGAATGCAGCCATATAGCATCGATAGTGCTCAACAATACATGCTGGTCTGCAGAAATGACCACTATGCATCCTGAAGATACATGAATGCTGGGAGGGCAGTATGTTATCCAGTGTCACCATTATGTTTACAGCGTGCAAAATAGGAAGTTCAGTAAGCAAGTTGATTCACTTTTTTACTGTCCAGGTAGATGCAAGGTACTCTGGGACGTATTTGAACAATGCAGCTTGCATCTCTGCAGCTTGTCTACACATAAATGTTTGTAAAAAAAATGAAGTAAAAGCTGTCATCTTTCATTTCTCTACTTACTGTTGGAACTGGACGGTATGTTAGTCTAGAAGAAGAGAAGCAGATTTGTTCAATGTGCTGTCTGAATGATGTTGAAATTGAGCTCCATTTTGGTTTTCCCCCATGTCCTTTTTACTGGGAACTGCGCAACACTTTCTTTGGAAAGATAAAAATTGATATTTATTTATTTTTTTAAGTGTGGATGATGCACAAAGACTTGTTGGTTGGTTGTTCACATACTGTATGAAACATAAATGAGCCGGTTACATGGAAAAAGCTTTGCAGAAGAGAAAAAAAGAGCCGTTTATGGGTTAACAGTTCATTGGTATTTTGGTATTTGTATCAACAGAAGATGCATGTTTTGTAAAGTAGCGCTCTCTATTACTAGAATAAATAGAAAGAATATCATGAGATTTAACGGCATGAATACTTTGCCCTCATGTTTTCGTCAGTCGCTGCTCAAAGTGCTGCCGTGTGGCCCATGTGAGCAGAAATACAAACACACTTTGTCCAATAAGTAGAACCTGTTGGTGGTTAATGAGCTTTTCACAAACATGAATAACTTTTCAGTCCACTTGTGAAAGCAAACACTTTTAAGTGTGCTTGTAAAGATAGATTAATGAAGATTTAGCCTCAATTCTTACAGATGCTTTCTTTTTTTTTTTTTTTAATTTCCTATCCTCACTTCACCTGAACTTAATCCAACCTCCGCTCTATGGGAAGTGTATCATCCTTGCACAACACACGTACGCAAACCAGTTAGTGACTCTGCAGTGCATGTGTTGACTCTGCTGTATGAAAGGGGCTGTTTTAGTGACAGATGTCAGGCCAGTAACGCTGCCTTTGAATTAGGCATGCCTGACGGACAGCATTTCAGTCGATCTTGGTTTGTTTGCACATGTTCTGGCGCGGTTACCTCGGCTATATGTGGAGTGTTTACTCTGTGGAGAGCAGAAAATGTGCCCAAAAAAAGAGGAGATGAAGACACGGAGGACGTGCAGACTGAAATTTCAAATGAGCTTATGTGGTTAATGTGCAGCAGAGTTGGATCAGAAGCATAAATCATGTCCTCGGGATGTCATTGCCTTGTTTGACCTTCTGTGCAAATGACAAATCACGTTCCCACCACAAACAAACCACTCCGGAGTTAATCTGGGACCGGATCGAGACCACCGCCTCTAAAGGTGTTTTCACACCTGCACTTTTTAATCCAGTTAATTCAAACTCGTGGTGGGAATGTGATCTGACCTCGATCCGACCCGACTACTCGGTGTACTCTGCAATTTTGAGCTTAAAGGCTCCCGTAGCCAGGTGAGCATTAGACATAAGGGAGGTGTAAATGAAATGGCTGCTACTAGTTTTAGAGAGAGAAACACTTTGATTTGATTGGATTGTTCAAAAAATGACGTCAGCTTTATCGGCTGGACTTTTTATTTACACCCACGAAGGTCCAGGCGCTTATATCATGAGATCTTTATCACATTCAACCACAGCGGTGTGAAAATCTGTCTTGATCATGTCATTCCGAACACTTCGTCCGGTCATACTTTTATTGTTTTTTTGCACGAGGGTGCCTCATCTGTGTCTAAGCCCGGTTTGCCATGTCGCGGACCACGTTGCTGTGTCATGACCAGCGTGTGAACGGGCCACGATGTTGGCTTTATTAATCCGAGAGCCGCAGAGCGCTGGGGCAGGGCTAAGGACAAGAGAATCCCTGGAATTCAGGCCTTGTCTAACACTGGCACTCCCGCCAAACCTGTGTGTGAGTCGACACGTAGTAGGGCGCCATTGTGTTTGCACAATCAAAATAAGAGATATGCAGTGTAGTGAATGAATGGACCATGCGGTGATATGAACAAATTAACTGATGCCAATAGATTTTATTAATTATTATACCCTCACTGATGGTGTGTGTCCAGTGAGCAAAGCGAGTGGAGGTGATTTGGATGAAAGGAAAGGTTATCAAGCCTCCGTTTGTGTGACATTTCTCAGGTGGACGACACCTCTAAAGTGTGGCTGTTGGTTGAAAACTGCATTTAAAGTCCAACTGAAATTAAATTGCCTTTTTTTTTTGTTTCATACAGAAACATATCTGCTCTGTAGATTACTTATAAAATCACTTATAAAATAAAAAATATTAATATTAAACAACAGGAGCGAGAAAACATGCATTCTGGTGCCTACATTACCCACAATGCAACTCGACTGCCAACAGTTCACTCAGAACTTGACTTCCAAAAAATTCAAACGAATTTGAAATGACACGCAATTAGTTGTCCCCCCCAACAACAATACTATTAATTTATTAAATTTACATTACACCAGTCTGACATCACATTCATCCAACAATTGGATGTTATTTTTTTTTAACTGCTGTATTAAGGCATCAGAACAATAATAATAATAATAATAATGACAATACATTTAATTTGTAATGCATTTTTCGTTCCGAGTGAAACTCAAAGTGCTACTGTATTAATAACATAGAAGACACAACATAAAGAAAATAATAATAAGAGTTCAGATGAAGAAGCGTTCCTGAATAGAAAATGTCAAATAACAGACAACAGGAGCTTTAAACTAAAAATGTATCAACAAACATAGCAGAAACACAAGTCTATCAACTTAATCAGGCAGGATCAGGTATGACTCTGTTTTGTATTTATAATATTACCTGCTGATGAGAACACTTATTTGATTATGATTATTTGATGATTAACACATATTTATGAGCCAGCTTTGACAGTTGTGGGATCTGTTGAACCTATTGTATCTCTCCACCATATCAGTGGGTTTCTGTCTGCATAGAGGAGAGAGGAGTCTCCTTCATGTGAGCTTCCTGCATGGCGTCCCCGTTACATTTGCCAAACTCAATTGATTTGTACAAGTCCCCAAACAGGCTTTCCATTGCACCCAGGGCAGCTTGTGTCTTCATCTCTTGTGATAAGCTATCGCCGACTAAAGTTCTCTGTTCAGATGAAAGATGGACTAAATGGGAGAACCAGCAGACCAGGAAGTCTGTGGCCCTATATCACACGCTATTTTAGTCGTCTTGGAAAATACGTATGGTGTAACATATAAGCTATACCTAAATACCTCTTACTACTTTTATGGCTGATTTATGCGACGCATCAGGAGCGCTCGGCTGAGATATCATGACATGCTGCTGATGCTGTGGAGTAAATATCGGCCTGAGTTGCATCTTTGAAAGGTTTCAGTGTCTCTTTTAGTTCTTCAACCATAGACTACTGAGAAGTGCTAAATTCCAAATAGGACATCTTCCTCTTAAAAATGACGACTGCCGCAGCTGCTTGTTGCACAGATGCACGACGAATCATGTCATGAGTGTTTTTCCATCTGGTGACATTTATTAGTCTGTCTTTTTTAAATCTGAGAAGCTCCTGCATTTCTTCCATCAGGCTGCTGTCTGATGGAGACCTTCCAAGATGAGCTGCAGTTTGCTTTAGTCTGGAAACAGCCGAATCAGTATCAGTGGCTTTCACCTGCTTTTTACAAAGTCAATCTACGGTGTAGAACTCAAAATACTAACACACACACACACTGCTTCTCAGATGCTTTGGTGTCGTGATTGTCTACTCAGGGAAGGCTTTTCTCACTAGTGTCCTCCATTTTACCTTGCGTAACTTAGCTTACTGATCAAGGTCAAGGTCAAGGTCGTAGTGAATTTTTAGAATAAAAAATATAATCAATTCATTAAAATAGTAATTAAAGCTAATTTATCCCATTTTTGTGCCAGTTCAGACATTATTATCTCCTGATTTCCAGCTATTAAACTTAATGGTCCCCATCAGGGAGAACTGCCAACAGGAAACACTGAATATTATAATTAATTTATGACGAGCCCTGTGATTACTTGGTTGTACAAACAGACACACATCTCTGTGGTTAATGCTTCCACTTGTATTGCATATTATGTGTCACTGGAATCCCTCGTTAACATGATAAGACTATCAGCAGCTACAGATAAGCTCCGTGTTTACTCTGTGAAGACAGGTGGGAATAGGCTGTATTGTAGCTCGGGCTAAAGGGCAATCTGGCTGCATATCAGTCATGCCTACGCTGTTGCACTATATTTACTTTGAGTGACACAGTCCGAAATGAACTTTTGGACTCACGTGCCCAGGGGGACTGGAAGGCCCCTTCCACACATGCAGTTCATCCCTGAAATGTTCAGGAACATTTTCCAGCATGGGGTCATGTGCGAATGGGAGCAGGGATCGATATTCAGGGAAAGCTGTAAAAACCAATTTCCCACCTCAAGATCCAGTAACATTTCAGAGAAAATGCTGGTACAGCTGTGTTGTGGATGAAAGCAGTAACATTACAGGGTCAAACCATGGATGTATAAAGAGAACTGGATACAGGAAGAGCGCCAGGCTTTGAAGCCAATTTGACATAGCGGCCAAACCGTGTAATTACAACGTCACGTGATGCACACTGGCCCAAAAAGACTTTTTCCCATAGACTTACATTGTGAAATCAGCGGATACATTTTTCTGAGCGTCACAAACCCCGCGAAATAACTTGTCTCACTATCAGCATTAAATCCGTTTGGTCCGATCACATTTCAAAACCCTAGAAGAGCCGCATGATTGAATTGTTTTATCCCCATTCAAGTTAGCCGGAGGGCTAAACCGGAAGTAGCCGACTCGGCCAGCAAAAGTCACTAGTGCGCATGCTCTATGGGCCGCACAACGCGGAAGATCTGGGTACTTTCATACCGGGAAGTCGAATTTTTTTGGCTTCATGCGCCACTGAGCAACTTTAATAAAAATGAACGGGGCCCCGCCTCCGACGCTGTATCCAGTCCTCTTTATACATCCATGGGTCAAGCATGTAAAGGTTACGTTTATCTCAGATATTTTATTACATGACTATTTTGGTACAGATATTTACCTGCCAGTGTGGCGGATAACCCTCCGAGATTTACTCTCCAAATAGAAAATCTACCTTCATTTGGTGCTTATTGTGCTTTTTATCTCATGCTGCATACTCAAGAACGGACTCTGAAGAAAAAACAATTACATACATAAATAACAAAAGAATAATAGCTTATTTATTGTATGTATTTCTCACCTCATTGAAATGCCTTCACATTATTAAAACTGTTTTGTCTGTCTTTCTAACCTAGGAGAAGAAACGTAGGTATTCTCCCCAGTCTGGAGGATTTGCTCTTCTATACAGTCGCTGAAGGTCAAGAGAAGATTCCTGCTCATAAATTTCTCACAGTAAGTCCTTTTAAATTGAGTTCAGCTTGATGGTTTGTGCTCATTTCACCGCGTTAATAAGCTCATTACAGTAGTCACATACCACTGATCAGAACCACACTAGCATTACAAGATGACATTTTTCCTTATTCCTTTTTACTGTCCTGTACTTTCTTCTTGTATTATTTTAGGCTCTTAAAGCCACTGGGCTTCGCAGTGGAGATCCACGACTGAAGGAATGCATGGAAACCCTCAAAGAAACTTTAAAGAACACATCAGATGGCGTTACGCTGGACAGGCACCTATTCAAGAAGTGAGTCTCGTCTTGTCTCGTCTTGTCTGACTTAATTGTTTTCTCTCTCCATCATACACACCGACACCACAGCGACACTTCTTTTTTTTATCACATTCTCCAAAGAACCTGAACTCTTTTTAGTGTCAGAAAACATTTTCTGCATTTTGAAAACCATATTTTTTAATGAGAAAATTCAAACTATTTCGTAAACACATAAAAAATATCAACAAACAAGCATTTGGGTAGCAGCTCTGTTTATGTGAGAAACTCCTCTCCTTCTAGATCCTTCTAATGCAGTAATTAGTAATCAATGGATGTGATGTAAGGACATAATTAGCTTGCTATAAATATTTCATCAAGATTCAACTACGTGTCAGACGCCACGTTACTAATACTGTAATGGCATTGCAGTATTCTCATTATTCCAACACTACATTAAGAATTATGTGTTTGCACAAACACAACATTAAGAGCTTTCTGACATAAGAGCAAAGAATGATATTTGCTGTAGTTCGCTAACATGCTTTTGGCACTTTGTAGCATTTACTCTTGATTTATATTGTACATTAACAAAAAACACCAGATTCATTTAACCTTCTAAACATTAAAGACACTGATTTACGTCACACTGGGGTAAACTCCATGACTGGATGCCCTGATATGCTTTTAAAGTCATAGTAACTCTGGACTGTATTCAATCTGAAACCCACAACTTCCTTCCTTCCTTCACAACACAAGTGTCGAGTCATCAAATCACTTTTTTTTGTTTTTTTTGTCTAGCAGAAGTTAAGCTCAGTTCAGTATTTCATCTTGTGTTTTAGTGCCGCTTTGAAAAAAAAAAAATGGATCCATGAAAGACTTTTTGCTCAAATTTAAATTCTTTTAAGGCTCAAGAAAGCTCGAGTGTTGCCACGTCCCTGAAACCCTCACAGGCTCTATGTCCATGGTTTTCTACAGTCGTGTGGTTTGAAAATGATCATTCATCACTATATGGATTCATGTTGGGTCATGCTACACGGATGAACCAATGAACCAATATGTTATGATGAAGCTTCTTCATCAACCACCTCTATTAACATTCACAGAAGTTTGTCAGACATCAGGGTTTTAAAAACTTGGTTGACAAACTTTTTTTTCCTTCAGTTGCATGCAGTCACTGTATTTGAGCATGCTATTTGTTGTTTATTCATCAGGTGTGTCCAGAGCAACATTGTCCTGCTCACTCAGGCCTTCCGCAAGAAGTTCGTCATCCCAGACTTCCAGTCCTTCTCCTCCCATATTGATGAACTGTATGAGAGTGCCAAAAATCTCTCTGGAGGACAGGTGTGACCTTAGATGCATGACTCTTGGTTGTTTTGTTTTTTTTTGTTTTTTCTTCCAGACCATCATTTTTATTATTTATTAGCTCATACAGATTCATTACCATCAGTCTGTTGTAACAGTCTGGCTTCAGTCTGCAGTCAGCTGGTTTGCTAGCAGTGCTCCGATTCAAAGGAAAAACTCCACCCTTAAACATGTTAAAAGGATCATAGCGGTGTTCCCGGCAGCTGTAAGTTAAGTACTACTTTCAAATATTTGTACAAAAAACAGTTTCAAGGAGAAAGCAGCATAATCTTAAATAGAAAGCGCAAAAACCCAAACAGCTCCCATTGACTCCCATTGACTCCCATTCAAAAAGCGTCAACTTCTCTCTAGAAATATTAAGTCAATCATTTATTTCAACGAGTCATTTTGGTCTCAATCGTTAAAGTCAGGCCTTCTAATAAGTGTGCTGGTGGTTATTTTGGAAATTATTGCTGCGTTAAAAAGATTTGAAGACTTATAGTAGCTGTGATGTCTGCCATGTGGGCGTTGATTGACAGCCGTGATTGACAGTTTGTTCCGAGACTCGCACTGAGTCGGACTATTGTTGCGTAGCTAATGTTAGCACACGTTAGCTTCTGTCCGAGGTAGCACAGCGTGTTTCCAGAGCGTGAAAGGCAACACCCGACACTTTTTATTTGGAAGCTCCTGGCTTCAAACGGAAAAGATGGTGCCAACCATAAGCAGCAGCTACGAGCTTCAAACCGGCTCCAATGCAAACTGTCACACCTCGCTACGTCCATCTTTATATACAGTCTACAATTCAGCCTCAAGCCGTGACAGTTACCGCTTGGGTTAGAGGCAGAAAGTTGACGGTGTCTCAGCAGGGTCATGTCATTGTTTTCCAAAAGTTCAGTTTACTTTCTATATCTTTCTTCTTCATCTTCCCATGTCTGCGAGGATCTGCACAGACTGTCCACAGTTTAACCCAGAATTTATGACCGTGCACACCAACATATACAGTATATAGGAACACCCAGTCTAAAAGCTGTCCTTGAGTATATCAGCCCTTAAAACAGGAAGCCCGCGTTGTTAGATCCATCCATTCTGCAGAGCTATGTGAGACGTCAGCTATGTGCGGACTAAAAGCCAAACCAAACAGAAGAAGAGCTCGGTGTAGACATACTGAGGGGATAATAGTAGTAGTGGAAACAGATAAAAGACAAAGTAGACAAAACACTTTGTCTTAAAATAGCTCCTTTTGATATGAGTATCTGAGGGTGGATTTTTCCTTTGCGATCGTCAGACGAGGATTTGACCTCTGTCAGTCTTGTTGTTCTGTCAGTGGTTTTATCTTCCCATTGAAACATGAGCCTCAGCAGACGTCAGCGGTGTACTGTGACCCTCTTTCAGCTGTATACTTCTCTTTCAGGTTGCAGACTACATTCCTCAGCTTGCCAAATTCAACCCTGACCTGTGGGCCGTCTCTCTGTGCACGGTTGACGGACAGAGGTGAGAAGTATTAAAGGGATACTGGGATGTTTTTAAATTTTAGCACATTATTTTTGATGTTTCTCAGTTAGTTAAATCATTACAAAACGGCATCCAGTGGTTTCAGTGTGGAATGCTAACAAGCCAGTTTTTACTTATTTAACCTCAGTGTCAGAAATCAGATGAAAGTGTGGAAGGTATTTTCAGGTGGGGTGGGGCTGGGGGGGGGGGACACTTGATGAAGTGAAAGATAAGATAACAAGCATGAACATGTAGAAAAGTAATGTTTTCAACTGCTTTGCCCGCAGTGTCCAAACCACCACCAGTATGGTTTTACACAACCACAGCTAATAACACAAAAGCTGTGAGTTTGCCACGTATCTTAAATTTTGGCAAATTCTTGTAAACTTTGCTGCTGGCTGAGACAAACCAGCCCCTTGTCTCTCTATCAAGCGATACCTGCAGGCAGTGAATCACATCAGCAGCAGAGGAAGGAGGACAGAGGTCAAGAGGAAAGACTTCCTGTGCAGAGAGCAGCTGTGCATACGCCCCTTTGAGTCTTGTTGTGGTGATAGATGGGTTGAAATTGTTTGTCATGTATGGATTTTGCATATAGTTTGGGTTTCAAAGACTATCCTGCAACTCGGGTAACGTCAGAAAAACATGTAAAACCTGTGGATCCGTGTGTATGACGATTATTCATAATAAAGAGAGAGGCAACATGCAAATTATGAAGAAACAACAAAACAGGAGCACAGCGGGAGAGGGGGGTGAAAATACAGGAGACACCAGAGAAAAATGTTGGCAGTCGTTTGTTCACGCTGACCTCTGCCTCTTGGCTCGGTTGCCAGGTAGCTTGACGCATATCACACACAGAAACTGAGAAACACCCGTTTGATTTGTATCACTATGAAATCAGGGGATTAACAGGAAAAATTACCAATTGGGAGCACAGCTGGAGAAAGATTTAAAAACAGAGAGACTCCTGCAATAATTGGGAGTGTTGGCAGGTAATGAACTCATCCTATTTACAAGTACTGTGTGTTTCCACAGACTGTGTAGCTGCCCTTAGCATTAACTATCACAGCAGAGAGTCTCTAATCTTTTTATTTTGCTGGCATCATGATGAGAATCACATTTGCACTGTGAAAACTAAAAATAAACGCAATTTGCTTAAAACCTCTCCTCAAGGCAAGGCAAGTTTATTTGTATAGCACATTTCAACAACAAGGCAATTCAAAGTGCTTTACATAGAGCATAAAAGGCATCAAGACAGAATATAAAAACAACACAAGTAAAAAGACAATTTAAAAAGTGTTAAATTTGGAAATAAAAAGAAGCTAAAATAGAATAAGACAGATAAAACAGGAGAATAAAAGTTACAGTGAAGTGTAAAATATTAACCCTCAAATTTGGTTTAAGACAAGTACAATAGATTGTACACAATTACATACATTTTAACAGTGCAATTATCATTACCACACAATCATGTAATAAAACACATTTATTGCCAATGATCAATATGGTCCCATCTAGTGCTGCTAGCTTGATTGATACACCTTGTCTAAGCTAAAAATAGCACACAGGAGCGACAAATATGGCACTGTGTAAGTTTCAAAAAGTTACTATGAATGTAAACATGCACACATACAGCGTTAATGAGTAACTAACATGACATTTCTACATCATATGATGTTAACTTACATGTTACTCAGACGTTTCATGGGGCGAGTGAAAATTCACAGTGGAGTTCTACGTTTTGCTAAACAGGTTCAAAACGATACAAGTGACTGACCACGAGAGCGGTCATTTACCGCCTGATAAATCTTATTTGTCTGTGTTGTAGACCTCCGTTTTTGTCCAAAAACTATTAAAAACAAAATTAAAAACGCATCAATGAGCCGCACTGTTGCACTGGCTGACATGTTCCTTCATTAAAAAAGATTACGGTCATGTTAGTTTGTTTAGAAACGGCTCCAAAGACTAATAACAGAGATCAGTTTTCAGACTCTTGTACCAAAGTCATAAGGTTGTGATGTTTAGGACAACCAGCTAGTGAAACTCTGTAAACAGAACAACATTCCCACACATTCACAGTGGTATCTGCATTACAAGGAACTACTCTCCAGAGACTGAAAACATGATCGCTGTTATTAGTCTTTGGAGCCGTTTCTAAACAAACTAACATCTTCATAATAAAGGAACATGTCACCCAGTGCAACAGTGTGAGTCATTGACGTGTTTTGAATACACACACAGTACTTGTAAGTAGGTCAATTCATTGTTGGTTTGGAGCCAAACATGAGATTTATTGACAATAATAAAATAATAAAACTATAGAAAATCATCAGCCATATCTGTTAATATGACGAGTCACATGATGATTAATGATTCTGACACGGTGTTGCAATTTACTCCTCCAGGTCCTGGGGATGGACAGAATAATAGGAACACCTGTAAAATGAAATGCGGTGTAATAAACACTCCTTTTGTGAAGCTTACAATGTTCATTTATCATGTTTATTTATTGCAGGGCTTTATGTTATCATGTACAGCTGCTGGTGGTTTCACTGTGTAAACGTTCATATATTTCCCAGAAAAGACAAAAGTAGTGCAACAAGTGTAGGGTAATGATGTCGGCAGCTGTTTCGGTCAACTTGTCCTCTGATAAGCAGTTGTAAAGTTCCATAGGTGTGTATATTTATGTTTGTGTAAGAGTGGAAGTCGTAAAGATAACATGGTACTAAACAGGTCATGTGTTTCTGTTATCATGCTGCAAAACTCTCCTGCCCGCTGTGTCACCGAAGTTTATGGTTTTTCCCGGAATACTGACATTATTCTATGAACTGACAATGAATAATCCTAATAACATTCACTGTTTTCATGTCTCTCTGTCATTCTGAATATTTTGTGTTTCTAATCACTGAAACCGCGGCCGCTTTAACCGCTCAGATAACCGTTATCTTCTGTCTCATGTAGACACACCGTAGGAGACACCAAGGTCCCCTTCTGTCTGCAGTCCTGTGTCAAACCGCTGAAATACGCCGTCGCCGTTCATGACCACGGCACAGAGTATGTGCACAGTTTCATCGGGAAGGAGCCCAGTGGCCTACGTTTCAATAAGCTCTTCCTGAATGAAGACGGTGAGTTTTCTTTTATCTCCCTTTTTTGTGTTTCTAGATTATTCTTCTGTCTGTGGAGAGCTTATCAGCCCGTACACGCTGCTTTTCCTCCTTAAAATGTTGCAACCTAGTTGAGACCTGATGCAACGGTGATAAGAAGAATGTGTTGCCAACAGAGGGGTTTAGGAGGTTTCCGACTTTTACATTGTTTGTATATCATTGAGCAGAAAGTGGCACTGAATCATAGTGTGCAACATATTAGTGACAACCTACATTATCTGCAACTGATTTAACGCTTCACTGCTGTTTTTTTCTTTGTAAACAAGGAAGCATTTATGTTTAAGTTCAGTCTAAATCACATGACAACACAGATAGAGTTTATAAAAGAGAAATACTTTGCCTGCTGCAACATTTTTTGGCATTTTTCCCATCAATCTGCTCCCTCATGACCCTCATAATGATAAGTGGGGCAGTCTGTCAGCACCGACCCTGATAGTTAGTCATTGACACTCACCTACTGTTTAGCTTCAGCCAGTGTTTACAACTTCCTGTTTAACGGTTAACGCTTCTTTCTCAAACAGAGAATGGAACGTGTGGCTAATAGTCGTTACCATGGCAACCAGATTGCTGCTCCAGCACACTGGTGATGTATGGGGACGGTAGCGATATTATAGCCTTTAACCTTTCCGTTTACAGCTGTAGCCATATAGAGTAGGTTACATGTCAGTAACGGATACGTGAAGTCAGATGACGGCTTCTTTATTGGCGGCTCGTCTATACTGAGCAATGACGTCTCGCTTTTAGTACACGTCTGTAAATTTTCCTCCTCGGTTCTAGGAGGATGGAAAAGCACGCATTGCATCCTCGGTTTAATATGTTGCACCCTCAGTTGAAATTTGAATAATAAATGTCAAGTGCAGCGTGGAAGGATTGTAAGGACGTTTCCGTCCGTGCGCGCCTGCTATTTTAGGTTCGTGTATGTGCAGCAGCGCGACGTGCGGAAAGAGGCTGAGTGAAGGTAAATATAGATCAGCGGGTGTGGTGATTGTTAAATAATCTCTCAGCCAGTCACATCACGGCTCTCATAGCTGAAGTGTCAATCACAGTTAAACGTGATGACAAACAAAAAGCTTTTCTTCACGACATGAACACACATCACCACAAATCTGCAGCCAAAGACAGATGGAGTAGTTTCTTTTCATCAGTTAGTTACTATAACGGTAGAAATAAAAAATAAAGAAATTGATTTGGGGAAGCCGTTTATATGATTATATTGGACCAACGCTATTTCAGCAATAATTATAATGTATCTCACCTCGTCACATTTAGAAATTAATGTCACACAACAGCGTTTGCATCACAATGTGTTTCAAGGATAAAACATGAGACCTTACTTTTGCTAAACAGGAAGTTGGAAAGGAGGCTGGTGAGCCTCATTGACACGACGTCTCCTTCATAAAAAGCAGAATATTGAGTTATGACCATCCGGTGTAGCAGCCTGGTGACATCAGATGATTTAATGAAAGGAAACACAGTGAACGGTCGTGCGTAACGGCACTGAGCTCTGACGCTGCACTTCTCAGAGGCTGCGGATTTATCAATATATCTGTCCTGCTGCCTTCAGGTGCTGCAGGAGAAGCTTTTTATACATTATAAACAGCTGTGAACAACAAATACTGTAAGAATCTCCTACATTCATTTATAGATCAATGCAGACTGATTTACTGACCACATTAAACGTTATTTTCTGTACCAATTTAATTGAAATAGATTATTCATATTTTAAGCATTAATCCATTGTTGCAGCACGTCTGCACCGAGTGTTTAGTTTGAAACTTTAGGTGCCAGATACTGCTTCAGTAGCTTATGTGACGCTCACAAAAACAAAAGGAGTTTTATGAGAATGACGTATAACTGCAGCGTTCTACTGTAGTCATATGTCACAATGAAGTTTTTGAACTTTGAGAGCAAAATTAAGCTATTTGTCAAAACAATATTTGGTGTCAACATTGTCAGGAAATGCCAAAATACACAGTAGGGAGGCTTTAAGTGTCAGATTAAGCAGTGAAAGCTGCGACTGAGCTGCCAAGTGAATGAGTCAGATGCTCCCATTAGAGGATTTTGTGGAAAGTTTTTTTTGTTTTTTTGTGTGAAAATACTTGTTCGGTTGTCTACTGAACACATGGATTATGCTGTGGAAGCATGCAGATATTTATTTAAGTGACATTTTTGATATGAAATGAAATCTCATAGTTATCAAAGTCAAAGTTGTTTTGAGTTTTTCAGAGGAAATGCCACTAATCCCAGGCTGGTACTAAGAGCGGAGCCATCCTGTCGTCATATCTTTAGTCGGAATTTTGTATCTCCTCCTGCCAGCGTAGCTTTGTGGCATTCCTGTTGTGTAAGGAGATCATGCACTAGTGAGGTAATGTAGGTGATGTAAGAGCTAACTCTTTTTAGAGATCTGGGGGAGGAAGGCTTCCTCTCACCTCCTCCTCCTCCTCCTCCTCCTCCTCGCCCAGCGTTGCTACAACTAAAAGGGAAGAGGAAGAGAGCTCATCTCAGGGGATTAAGTTATGAATATAGAAGTTTTTGGTTGAACTGTGCTGTAGAGGAGATACAGCACAATATGTCAGGAGTCACATGACGTCAACAGCTGACAAATGAAGACAAACTTTCACTGAAAATAACTGGCTTTGGGTTATTTTGTCGGACACCATCCACCCCCACATGCTACCACGTGGCTGTGAAACTCTTGTTTGAATGGTATAAAAATCAGTTTAGTTCATAAAACATGGCAGGAGTCTCCACACAGACTTGTATTACCAAAATCTGCAACCATGTGCACCTAAACATCAGGTTTGAAAGTGAAACATATACATCCTGCCTCTATTTTCTATGTATATTTACGTAACTATCCTTTTATCTGCAGTATCTGGAGTCGGTGTGTGTTCTACATATATTTGATATGATTAATTCATTGTTTGATCAGTCTATATACAGAACTCTCAGATCCTCTACCGCATGTTAACTGAGCTCTCGTTGTTCATCTGCAGATAAGCCCCACAACCCGATGGTGAATGCCGGCGCTATCGTTTGTACTTCACTGATAAAGGTAAAAAACAGTAACACTTTTTCTTTCTTTCTTCATGTGTGTGTCATTTCCACTCAAAACGTTGACTAGAGAAATTCCTTGTATGGTGGGTATCACTGAGCTGCTTTATCAAGTAGATAAAAAACAAAGGTGAAGGTAAATATTGGTACCAGATAAGATTTGACTGTTTAACAAAAGACTAATTAACCTACTTTTTGTGTTTGAACACAATGAAACCCACTCAAGACTCACAATAATGCAATATTTAGCTGAATTTACACCCTCGTCCACACAAAACTCTTTTCTTTTGTGGTGTTGTTACACATTCAATAGACTGTAGACTTCCCAGTGCGCTCAGATATTTATGACTCTTGACTCTTGAAGAATTTCTAGGTCACTACTTTAGTCCACCGCCATGTGTCTTGTTGTGGTGATTAAGATTTGTGCTAATCCTTCCTGAGGGGCATTTAGCTGGCCCGGCTCACACGCTGTTATTGTCCTCCGCTGAAAATAACCTGGAAGAAGAGCTAGTGGAACGCAGGTGCACTTATACAGCAGTCTGCACACGAGGACAGATAGGAAGTCAGATAACGACACCTCCATCTCGTCACCAGAGTTTGGTGTCGCCCTATTTGTATTTCTCTCTGGGTTAACACAGTAAGTTCGCCCGCACAGTCACAGAAATGAATCACCGACATCATCCCGCTGCTGCTCACAGGTTCAGCCGTAACAAAGGAAATGTTAACATAGCTTAAATACCAGCTTTGCCAGTAGGCTTTCACATTGGCAGTGTTCCATTTTTAAACTCTGCCGTAAGCTTTACAGCTGTTTAATAATCATTCTCAGGTTTAATTTGTAATTATTTAACCCTACCAGGATGGAGAAGTGAATTATTAACACTCACACATCTACACATGAGCTGCATCATAGAAACCTTTACTGTGTGTGTCAGCTTCCTTCAGATTTTTGTTTCTGATGTCTTGAAATGAGCTTTTTTTTATTTTATTGAATTATGGATTTTTGTTAATTGCTCCACTTTTTTTTCAACTTCAAGGACTGGTATTTGACCTTTGTTATGCCAAGCTTTTGACTTAATTATGTGCCTGATCTTTGTGGCATTCTCCCTGATGTTGTAAGAAACAAATGTGCTATAAAAGCTCGGAGGGTGTGATTATTAGTTTTCATTTGACTCGAGAGGAAGCAATATCCAGAGAGGGAATGAAAGTCTTCACATAGTAATGAAACTGTATGTTTTTGAAGAGGCATGCTGAAGCACGTGGCCTGTTTGATGTTGATTTTTTATTTTTGGACCTCTTGCAGGCAACACCCACCAACAGAGTAGCTCCGTCACCACTCTTAAGGGTCTGGGACCCATGTGTATGCATGTTGTCAAAATCCCATTTCATTGTTTTGAAAAATTCAGTTTTTCCACCTGTGTTTATTGTGCATTATCACCATGCAAATATAAACAATATACACTTATTTTCTTGACCAAATAGTTTCTAGTGAAAGAGAAATCATTTAAAAAAGATTGGATGAAAGATTGATGCCGTTACCATGACAGAAAACATTTATTCTGGAGACGTCCCAGCAGAAGTCACAACAGAGGTCATAACATAACAGTAAACCATTAAACAACAGCATGTTTTTGAACATGTTTCCATAAAAGTTAATCTTTAAGCAAAGTACTACAAGTTACCTTTTCCCCAGTGCTGCTCAGCAACACTTGTTGGGCAAGTGATTAATTAATAATCAATTGAAGCACCATTGAAACAGTGTGCTGACATATATTTCTTTTTATTCCAACAATTTTCATTAAAGTGTTTTGGTCACTAAGCACTCAGGGCCTCGACAGGAAACTAACCGTCAAATGTCAAAAAGCCTTTTGTACAATAAGTCCTGTAGTTTAAATACTGCACTATAATAGAGAAAAACATTACTACTAAGTCAGCTTGAGAGGACACGTTGGTCTTTTTTTTAGTTACCAGTATTAAAATCTGTCCACATTTGTAAATGATCTGGTTCGTCTTAGCAGTGTTTTGATCTGTTTTGTCACCAGCGATGTTAAGAAGCCAACTATTGCTCCTTGTGATTATTCTTTTATTTCATTATGTACAAAACAAAACAGTTCATTGAGACTTTCTGTTTCTGTTGTCTCACAACTGCTACAGTCAGTAATCTGTGACCTTTGATCAAGGAAATAGAAAGCTGTAGAGTAAATTGTGTTAAATGCTTTACTACAGTCAGAACTGACAATAAGTTTGCTTCTTAAAGGAATAATTCAACAATTTGGGAAAAACTCTATGAAAGCGAGATGAGAAGATCGGTATCAGTCTTCTACCAGTGCGTTAATGCTGCAATAATCTATATATTATATCAATAATAAACCAAATTACTCTGTGTAATGTGAAAGGAGTCACTTCTGCATTTTAGCGTCTTTCAGCACTTCGGTTTTGGCTTTACAGAAGTCTCACGAGTGAACTTTAGTGAACTATTCATAGATGTTGGAAGCTGTGTCTTTTCAGTTCGGACAAAGCCTGACTATCTACTTCCTGTCTTTATGCTAATCTTGGCTGAGGGCTGGTTTTATGCCAGAAAATAACTAATTATCTCTGTGTGTTGTCCAAAGTAGTCAGAAGGCTTGTTTATAAGTGTTTATAAAGGCGCTAAAGCTGGTCATTGAAATAAAGGGATAACAGCACATTTTCAGACTGGAAAGCTTTTATAATGTATTCAGTTGAACACATGAGACCTCAAGAGAGAAGCTAAAACACAGCTCCTTCAATTCTGATATTGGAAAACTATTCTACCATCCAACAAGCAGTTCAATAAGGAGACATCAACTGGAAGTGTAGAACAATATCCATTGATGTTAGCGACAGGAAGTCTTGGCGGTTAGACTCCATTGATGTAAAGAGATGTAGAGTCTAGATGCTGGTGGTGGTGGAGCGGAGCCAGCAGGTGGAAACCTTTAGAAGAGTCTCTTTGGATATAATGGAAGTAATGGTGGTGATGGGAGGTGGACAGACTTGCAGCGATATTTAATGAACTGGAGATTGATTGGCTGGAGGAAGACGAGCAGAAAGATCATTGGTCTGGTAAATGAAAGGAAAGAGAAACAAAACAAGAGGAAACAAACTTTCACCCACAGGGAATAAACGTAAAAATTTTTGAACTTTCACCAAAAGCTTCATTTCCGATGATTTATACTGGCGGCTTAATGACTTCCTGACTCCAGCTCTGTACTTTGACGCACGTGACGTGATTGATATCAATCTTCTCTTCAAACTTTCGGGGAAAAAAAAAAGCCTAATTAAGTCCCAAAATGTTGAGGTATTTCTTTAACATTGTGAGCAGATCCCTCTAAGACGAAGCAGAAATACAAACACTGTGTATCCCAGCAAAATCTACTGGTTCTGTTTTCTTAAATACAGAAATTATAGCATATGGAGAGTTATATATGTTGGTTACTTCTCCTACATAAACTCCAGAAATAATATGAAAGACATCAACTCTCCATCGTTTGCAGAGACAGTAACGTGTGTCTGTTTCCACCTCTGCTCACCATTATCATCAGTGTCTCAATGTGTGTGTTTTTATTTTCCATAATTGAAAAGCACAAATGTCAAGCCGTCGGTCAGGTCGCCCAGTCAGCTTTTTAACCTCCGTGGGGGGGGGGTAAAAACTATGGGATGGTTGCCGTGGCAGTATGCCCCAAACTGTTGTTACATGGTGCTTGAAGGCTACATGTTGTTGCTGTTTTTGTATGTTGTTGCATATTTTCCAGACTTAGGAACTGTGGGAAATAATGACTGCTGCTGCAGGTCAAATGACGTTGGTAATTTTTTCTTCCTTTTCCATATCTATCTCCTCCACTCTCCCAATCCCATGATCCCCCCTCCTCCTCCTCCTCCCCCCTTCTCCCCCCCTCTCTTCTCTTTTTCTCCTCCAATCAGCCCTGTAGAAAAACCCCCATTTAGTGACTCTTTAACACCTCCATCAGTTTTTTTTTTCTGCACAGTTAAGTGTAGAATTTAAAATGTACTGTCAGTCACATATGAAGCCTCTTTTCTTTTTTATTTTTTTTTTTTATTTACATGTAAAATCACACCATACAAAACATACATATAGTTCAATATTTATGAGTTTATAACAAATGCTATAGCACTATAAATGTGCATGTGTGTCTGTGTTTTCTTTGTGGGAATAGGCAGCATCAATGAGCTTTTTTGTGACTTAATAAATAAACAAAAGTACAATAAACTAGAAGCTCTCAGAGGAAGATTCATTACTCCCTCATTTACGTCCCTCCCTCTGTTTTGGCTGCCCGGTGGCTCTCTGCACAGATGACACATGTTGACCTACATCTTAAAAAAAAAAAACATATACACACACCTGCATTATGGTAACCCATAATACAAACTCCCCTGTATACACCCCCCCACATCTCTGTGCAGTCATACTTTACATACAAACACATACACACAGTCGGGGCTGCCGCAAATTTTCAAAACTGGTGTTTTTACCTTTTTTTGCACTTTAAATAAAAACGAATCCCTTTGAATAAGCGAGACATAATAGTGAGACATGTTTTTATTTAAGTGGCTAAGCTCTGGTAATGTACATGTCTACTAAATCTCCCCTTTAACTCCAAAACATTTCCCTCTTTGTAACCTATTTGCAAAGCCAATCTTTATTAATATTTTGTATCTACTCTTTATATAATTCTTGGCAAAGCTCATGTGATTTATTATTACAAAATGTATTCACATCTATCTGCTAATTGTGTAGTTTTTAATATGACAGCAATAGCATTATCATATGTTAGTATTATCTTTATATGATGCTGTTCTTTACCTCTACCTGCATCAGACTTTGGTTAATGAACTGTACTAATTGCGTGTTCTTCTTCTCCTTCCTCAGCAAGGTGCAGGCAACGCAGAAAAATTTGACTATGTGAGTATTTGAAGCCAGATCTGGGTCAGACAAGTATTCAGAGTTAGTTTTCATACATTAGATTCTTCTTTGAACTATTTTTTTTCACTTTGAGAGCATAATAAGGTTCATTAGTTGTGTCCTAGTTCCTTAGTACAAGTTCACAGAATGTCGTCACATTAGGAAAAGCACAGGTGTAAATGATAAAATAAATGAAAAGTCCATATTCTTAATCAAATTAAAGCCAAACTAACCAGAAAAACTGGACTCAGGACTATCGTAAAATACTGAAATGTTAGTATTTCCTCATTTTCAGCAACCAACCAACCACAGAATTTAATCTTGTATGTATGAACCCTTGTTTATCATTTAACTCCCCGCTGCTTTCCCTACAGGTCATGAACTTCCTGAAAAAGATGGCGGGAAACGAGTACGTTGGTTTCAGCAATGCCACGTAAGTCCCTCTCAAATGATGAGTTCAGTTTTCAGGCTGTTAAAGTTTCTATATCTCTTCTGTTATTCAGCACTAAGAATACATTTTCATTATCGATTACTCTGCAAAGGATTTTCTTAATTAATTGTTTGGTCTGTAAAAAGTCAGAAAATAGTGAAAAAATGAACATTACAATTTCCCAGTCAAAGGTGACGTCTTCAGATGTCTTGTTTTGGTCCGACCAAAAGTCCAAAACCCAAAAGATGATCAATTTAATTTAATGTTTGACAAAGAAAATCATTCAATCGTCACATTTGAGAAGCTGAAGACAGCAAACTTTTGGCATTTTTGCTTAAAAAAATGGCTAAACGATTTATTGCTTATCAAAATAGTTGCTGATTAATTAATTAAATGCTTAATTTTCTGCTGATCAATTAATCTAATAATTGTAGCAGCTCTACAGAGGACTACACAGAGCAGAAAACATGCTGCACAGCTCTATGTGGGTTGAAACTTTGAAGCATGTTGCGTCTTTGGCCAAAATCCAGTCAGTCATCTCACAGCAGGAGGCTTTAATCAGCTCTTAATGCGCTGATTTGTGTCAGATCGAAACACAAGTCTGTTGTTTGTGGATCAAAACAAACAGAAAAAAACAAACTGGATGTACCAACACTTATCCTGTAGACGACAGCAGACTGGTAAACTGGTAAACATGTCTGTCACACGGTTCGTCACGGTTGAATCCAGTCCATGGTGTTGTATTTTCACTGCCAACACTTGTGAGATGTCCAAACGTAACCTGCAGGTGACTCTTCAGTGATCTTTGCTCAGGTTGATGGTGCGCTTGTGGAAATTACACGATGACACCAAAACTACATGCACCAATTAGAGTGAAAAGGGTGTCTGGCGGTCAGCAGATCCACCGAGCTGTCGATCCAAACGCTGCTGACTTCATCGTTGCTGCTATTTTGACTCATAATAATACAGATCGGTGCAGGAGCTGCTCCTCATGAGTGTTGTAAAATAATAATTATCTCTAAATTACAATTATTTATGAATATCTGGCAGATCTCAGGTGTGTCTATCCTTGCAGTCAAACAACATCTCTCTCTCTCTGCTGCTTGTATTACTGTGCCGTGCAATTATAAAACAATATAAAACAAACTTCCTGATTGAGAGATCAATCCCCTCTTCAAAGTTAAAGTTAAATCAGATTGAACTGAAGATAACGTGTCTCGATTGTTCCACAAAGACATTAAATGGGAGGTGAAATCCAGTCTGACTGCGCCATAAAAAGAGCTTTAATCAGCTAGATGAAAACACCTGTGTGGGTTGGTGTTAGCTCTATATTTGGCATTATTTACATAGATGACAGTTGCCTAACGGACAGCAGCTTAAACATGTGACGTTGTCGTTACGTGATGTTTACTTGTTTCTAGTTTACGGGAGATGTTCTTCCTGCTGGGTTTGCACATTTGCATTTACAAATATATAAATGACGCACATGATGCTAAAGATCATAGGTACCATCTGTACTCCCTTTTTAAAAAATATGTTTCCTAGTCATTCAGTTAGAGCTGTAACAGTCAGTCGATTAGTCAAACGCCAGAAAATTCATCACCAAGAATTAAATGCCAACTATTTTGTTCATTGATTAATTAATTAATTTATTTATTTTTATAATTCTCTGGTTTCAGCCTCTTAAATGTGAACATTTACTGGTTTTCTTTAGTCGTCTGTGATCGTAAACTGAATATTTTTGGGTTGTGGACTGTTGGTCGAGACAAAACATCTCAGGTCATGTCTTGGACTTTAGGAAAATGTGATCCACATTTTATAGACCAAACAACTAATTGATTAATTGAGAAAATAATGGATAGATTAATCGATTAATAAAAGAAAAATCATACGTTGCAGCGCTGCATTAAATAAAGTCAGGTTTTAAAACTGTATCTGAGCTACGTTCAAGCGTCTGTATGTAGGCAAAGTGTTTCCTGCTGTTACACACAGTTTGCGACGTGAATGAATGAAATAAACAATGAAGCAGTTAAAAAATCTTTATATCAATTCACTCAGATGATTAACTCCATTAGAATAATGTGTGTAGATATATATGGTGACACATTGCTGGTCACCAAAAAGGAAAATATACAATAATAATAAGTCATAAAGAGCAGCAACATTTTCTGCTTAAAGGATCATTTTGGTTGGTAAATTTTGAGTAAAGTTTGTATTTATTCCCCAGTTAGTTATTAGTTTGATTGATTTGGATGGACTGTATTCAGGACTGGGACCGGGACCGGCGTCTGTGTTGTAAAGGTCACTTGTATACGTGTATGTCATGTATATGATCTAAGATGACGCTGTATGTAAACTATGTTTACGGAAAAAAAAGAGCGAGCGCCGCGGCTCGTGTTGCAGTATCATCACATGACGGTATGAGAGCTCTGGTTGTACTGTACACATGAGGGGTGGGGTAGTGACATTCCAACACACACACACAACACACACACACACACACACACACACACACACACACACACACAGTGCAAACATTTCCTTCCTCTGTGTAATGGGGTGTGCTCTGTTCTTTGTGTGACAGATTCCAGTCGGAGCGTGAGTCAGGAGACAGGAACTTTGCCATCGGCTACTACCTGAAAGAAAAAAAGGTTTGACCTTGAATGTGTCATGAGGCACCGCTGACTTTGTTTTCTTTGTTTTCCTGTCTGTATTCAACCCTAAAAAGCTTCACAAAAGTAACTAAGAACTAAAAAAACTTAACTGAGAAAAGCAGCTTTGTTGTATTTAGTCATTAAGCTTGTGAGGTAAAGTCCATAATCTATATTTGTCAATTAATGAATAAATACATTTTAGCTCCTCATGTTTGACATTTAGAAAACACAAACTGTTGTCAGACTTTTTAAAGGGCAACATTTTTTCTGTGTCTCTTTGCTGCTTTTTTCACCACTAACTTTAAAAGCACATACAAAGAAGAATAAGTTCTTGCTAGAGGCTGATCAGTTGCTTTATTAATCATATATGAATCAGGCATATTCACATCTATAATTTAGAAGAAACAGAACTGATTATAATGCTCTGATTTAATGGAATAAGCTGAATAAACATTTATTAGACCTGCTTATATTTCACCGATGCAGACGGATCTTAAAGGGGACGTATTATAAACATTTCCAGGTCTATATTTATATTCTGGAGCTCTACTGGAATATCTTTGCTTGATTTACAGTCTAAAAAACTCCTTATTTATCTTCTACTGGCTCTTTATGCAGCCCCTCAGTTCAGCCTCTGTCTGCAACAGGCCGTTATAGCTCCTGTCTCTTTAAGGCCCCGCCTCCTGATGAGCCCACTCTGTTCTGATTGGTTAGACGTAAACAAACAATAGTAGATTTCACTTCTTTGTCTCGTTCCTTACCTAAAATGGAAACTTTTTAAATACATCCGTATACGTTGGAACCTGAATCCGATCTGAAATATGCGAGTGGACGACGTGAACAACCTTAGCAACAAAAGCTACCGACAGACGACCGTTTGTGGGCATGTGCAAACAATCGGACGTCATCACGAGGAGGAAGTAGAGGTGACTTTTGACTTTCAGGGAGCGTTTTTACATAACTTCACCTCATGTTTTGCTAAGGTTGTTACGTGGGTTGTTCGCTTTGTCCACTCGTATATTTCGGGGTCGAACATGTACGGGTGTATTTGAGAAGTTTATATTTTGAGTAAATAACGGGAATGGTTTGTTTATGTGGCCTCCGGAGCTGCTGGGAGTCTGTTTCCAGGATGAGCATGACTCGTCCTCTTTAACAGTAAAACACAGTCACCTGCTTTTTATCTGGAAATGCTGCAGCATCATAGTTGATAAATGTTTCTCTATTGTATTCACTCGTTTGGCTGAAACTCTCATTTTCCTCCGCAGTGTTTCCCAGAAGGGACAGATATGACGTCTGTACTGGACTTCTACTTTCAAGTGAGTGTAGTTGTCTTTTTACTTCTTGTCTTTCTTACTCATTTTAAATGACAATACATGATATTCCTGCTGCTTTTTTTATTTTTGCTGTTCTCTTCCTGCTATTGGTCACACCCTTGAGTGTCAGAGATCCTGGTTCAGTCCTGTTTCTGCTGCTCTACTCAAACTATCAACATATCCCTTTTATTCTGTCACACTCTCTGATTTCCATCCTGTTTTCTTCCCGGTTTTTCTGTAAACAGCTTCTGTCTTTGTCAGGCGTGGAACACCATTCTTCCAAAACCTTTTCCCTCATCTGGTATTTTGATGATGGTAGTGGAGACACACAGCAGACACTAAACTCAGTTTTGACCCGACATCCACAAACACTGGCAGCAAAGACTCATTCATCGTCATTCACAAACTCAAAGCCCTCTCTGTTGCCCCCCACGTTCTGTTACTGCTCTACAAAAGAAGAATTCAACCAACACTACTCTACTGCTCCCTCTGCTTTCTCATCATGCTGTCTGTTGTCGTCTCTTATCACACACTCGCCATCACTTCCATCGCCGTTCCCGAAATATACTGATGTGTTTCGGTCCGATGCTAACAAATCTGTATGTAGCAGCTTCTCTGTTGCTGGTTAAAGTCAGACGTCTGTAGCTAATTAATGTTAATTCCCTAACAGCTAAACTGAAAAGTTTCTCTGTTCTCTCTCTGGTTATCGTGCTCTCTGCAGCTGCTGTCTGTATTCAGACAAAGACTGTTTGTGGTTGAAAAGACGTATCACTCTGTAACACCACTGTAGGACCGTCAGTGGACTGTTTGTTTCTTTGATTCGTATCAGATCAACATTTTAATCCAGTTAATAGATGAATCTTCAGTATTTTGGAATAAGTAGTTCATCTAATTTTAAGGTTGTGAGCATTAATTAGGCTGCAACTAAAATCTGTTTCTGCCTTCTTAGTCTATAAAAGGCGATCAGACATGTTTGGGCTGCAGTTATTTGAGACTTTTGTTAGTTGCAAATGATACTGCATTTGAATTCGATAAAATGCTGTCGAACCCCGTCGCTGCCCTGGATACTCACTCAACCTGTTTATCACTCTGCTTTCAATTATAGTCGCAGATACAGGACACTAAAATGGAAATAAGGCTCGTTACAGTAGAATATGTGTCTGCTCTGCCGTCGCTGATCTGATATCACAAGAACACAGTTTTTCTTTTCCCACATGTGTGAGTTTATTTATTGTTCAAACGTATCTCCATGGAAACAAATTTCCCCTTTAGAGACGATGAAGTCTATCTATGTGTCTATCTGGAATGTCTTGATGACGAGCCAAGGGTGCGGCAGAGTTTATTTTCATGTCGTTCTTTGTTGTTTCATATCATCGTCATTAAACTGAGGTGACATTTACATTTAGTATGTTTTCCAAACATAGTAAAACACAGAAGAAATAAGCAAAAAAATATCAAAATTACCATGTTAAAATGTTATAATGTTTAATATGCAGCAATACTGCAGCTAATGACAACTCACGGTTGCCAGTTGTCATAGTAACGCTTTCTGGCTTGTGTTCAGGAGGGTTTCCATGACAAAAAAAAATCTTATGAAGAGGCGCCGTGGTATTAAAAAGATCTAGATGTTCAGCCTGGTTGAGATCTGTTGACTGTGTAAACGTCCACTGAGCCTCATGTTTCTCCTCATTTATTGGAGGATTTATTTTAATTTGTCATCTTTATGGATATACTTTTTCTCTTCTACCACCACTGTGACTGTGATCATCTTCACCCTCCTCATGAGACACACTTGCATCGCCGTGTGTAATAAAGTTGTAACAGAGGATTGATACAAACTGTTTTTTTCTCTCTGTGTGAACGAACCTGCAGCTCTGCTCCATCGAGGTGACCTGCGAGAGCGCCAGCGTCATGGCAGCCACCCTGGCTAACGGCGGTATCTGCCCAATCACGGGCGAGCGTGTGCTGAGCCCCGAGGCGGTGAGGAACACCTTGAGTCTCATGCACTCCTGCGGCATGTACGACTTCTCGGGACAGTTCGCCTTCCATGTAAGTCAAATAAACTCTCTTCTCTCACAACGGGGAGAATATAACTGCAGGAGAATCATGAATCAGGCTTTAAAGGCTTTTTGCATCTCCATCTTTACATTTTAGCTTCACACAGCAGCCTGATAGTTCAAGCTTCAGTTAAACCGGAGCTTTATCCAGTTGTACGTAACGTTGTCAGCTCTCGTTCTCCATTCAAAAGTAATAAGCACAAGCCCAGTGAACTCTGTGACACTTCTGTACATGTACTTGTGACTTTGATTAAAACGATTAAACCTTGGTATGACACATCGTCCGAGGTGTTTTAACGAGACGCTTCCTGATGGCAGCGAGAAAAGTGTGAAAATGCACATTTGAGTGTTTAATTTCTAATGATAAACCACATTCGGAGCTGTCAGTTCAGAGGCAGCACAGTGAGAGTTTACTTTTGTTTTGTCTGTTACTTTTGTTTGAGTTGATGATTTGAATTATTTCCACTCTTTTTATTGACATAAAACAACAGTGTGATGGAAATATTGACAGTTAAAACAATCCTCTGCTTTCATCCTGCTCGTCTGAAATACTTTAGTGCAGAAAACTCTCATTTTGCCTTATTTTTAACTGGATATCATACGAAGGAACGCAACCAATAATAAGATAATAAGATAATGTGCATTATTGTGATGCAAAATAATAAAATAAAAATCTGATTCTGGAAATAAAAATAATAATAAACTTCATCTATACATCACTTTTCAAGGTTAAAACATGGTTAAAACATTTAAATAATACAATAAGGCAGTAAAATCAGACAATTAAAAATGGTAAAACAATAAAATATAAGTTTATTATTAATAATAATAGTAACAATAAATCAACAGGTGAAATAAAACAGATAAGACATGTTGACAATAAAAGAGTGGTGTCAATTAAATAAATAAAGGCCTTTTTTGAGAAATTATTATTTTAAAATCTAAATATTTCAGATCCTTCGGTATAATGTTTGAGGAAACTGATAATAACCAGATGGCTGATAACTGATAGATGATTGTTGTTGTGTTCTTTGCTGACTTGTTACTGCAGCCGTGTCGACTCTGCAGATACACACAGCTGATCTTCTGTCACTCGTCTGTTTTCTCTGTTGCAGGTCGGCCTGCCGGCCAAGTCTGGAGTGGCAGGAGGGATCCTGCTGGTTGTTCCCAACGTGATGGGTATTATGTGCTGGTCGCCTCCACTGGACAAGCTGGGCAACTCGGTCAGAGGAATACAGTTCTGCTTGGTATGTAACGTCCAGAAATAGAAGAGCATGCAGTGTGTACTTGCACATAATAAATACTCAGATATGTGCACGTATAAGACTGTAGATGCCCTGCAGCAAAGTATATTTAGTCTTTTAACATTTCAGCAGCAGGATGGTGTTTTGTCAAATTTACATCCAATAATATGATATGATATGCTGTAATAAAGCTGTTTGGGCATTTTGCATTTCAAATGATGTTAAATACATTCAAATGTCTCAATACAGAAGCTCAGATATCAACCAGCTGTAGCAGTGACACCTGACAAACAAACACATCAAATAGTCACATTTGACAGTGAAATTTGAACATTTTTGCTGAAAAAATGACAGAAACCATTATCTAGTTATCAAAAAACTTGCAGATTAATTTTCTGATGTCTCAGCTCGATTATCTACTTTTATTTTCTTCATCTATACATTTGTTTATTTTTCATTTTTACATTTCTGTGGCCTCAAGGAAATAAGTTCTTTTACACAAACAAGAATAACGCCTCATGAAATTAATGTGCAACAGTGTCCTGAAGTTATTAATTCAGCTCGACTTGATTTACTTTTTAGAGTGACTGAATGTGTTTGATAATTAATTAATGCTTGATTAATGATCGCCTGGAGACGAGACCTGGATACAGACCAGTAAACACACGCTGCAAGAATCCACCTTAAGACTGCGAGTGTTTTTAATTAATGGAATTAGCTCATTTATTTTCTTATTTACCACTGAAATAATTATTTCTTTCAGCCTTTAATCATCAGAATGAAAGGTCAACTTTAACACTTTGTACCTTCCCTCCAGAAATAACACATTATATATTCTGATGAATCTGCTCTACGTGTTTCTTTTTTCATTCACAGGACCTTGTGGAACTTTTCAACTTCCACAACTACGACAACTTGAGGCACTTCGCCAAGAAGCACGATCCTCGCAGAGAGGGAGGGGACCAGCGGGTAAGGACGCACAACATCTTGTTGTGAGGAGAAAAAAACAAAAAACTGCACCTCAAACACACTAACGAACACATCTCCTCTCAGAAAACTGCTGCTAGTGACTTCAGCCGACTCTGAAGTCACTGTTACAGTTACATTAAACAGCATTGGCTGATTTGTAGCTGTTGAGCTCCATAACTGTACATACAGTCCATCTAATGTGAAAAAAAACCCAACATGATTTATTCTTCAACATGTCAGATAATCATCATCATCATGTCGCCTTCATCTGTCTTTGTGCTGCCTCTTCTTGTGGAGGTCGTCGCAGGTGTTTTCTTCTGTTAATCTTTTATCAAACCAAAATACATCGAGGCCCATAGAGGTGAAAAACTAGAGCCAAAACCTCCTCGTTTAATTCACGTTTCAGCAGCTGCTGCTCTCACAGTAAAGTGTTGAAAGTTTTCCTCATAAAGTTAATAATTAAATGAAGAAGAGCTGCAGCTAACAATTATTTTCATTACTAATTAAATGTGTTAAATGTCTTATTCTATGTGATCAACAGTCCAAAACCCAAAGAGAAATCTATAAACTCCCCACATTCAATCCATCAGACTTTATTTATAAAGCACTTTTCATACAAATACAATGTAACACAAAGTGCACAACACATTCAAGAAGCTGCAAGTTTTTAGCATTTTTCTTTAAAAAACGACTAAAACGATCATTCGATCATCTAAACAGTTGCTGCTGATTAATTTCCTGATGATCAGCTAATCGTCGCAGCTCTAAAACGAGCAGATTTTGGCTCTGTTTTTATTTTATTTTTTTTAACATGTTAGACAAAAAGCATAACACACACATTCACACACACACACACACTAACACAAGGAAGTGAGCGAGACTAATTTGTTATTCGTGTCAATTGAAACAGCAAAACTCCTTCGGACCGATGGATTACGAGAGCCTCCAACAAGAGCTAGCTCTGAAAGCCCCTCTTTGGAAAAAGGTGTCTCCCACTGAGTCGCACCAGGACTGCTCCACCACTGTAGTCTATAGGATGGACAATGTCGCCGAGTGAAACTTTAAAAAACAAAACAAAAAAACAAAAAAAAAGACCCGCCTGTCCCCCCCTCCTCCTCACACACCCTCACCTCACCTGGTCTCTCGCAACAACAACAACAACACCACCACCACGTCTCCTCCTCCTCTCGCCAGGCCCCGCCCCCCCCTCCCTCTGTGCCGCACCCTCGAATATTTATATAAATTATGTAGAGGAATTATTTATTGCTTGTGAAGCGGTTACTGTGTGGACGGACTGGGAAGCTTTTGTTTTTATTTGTGATGGAAATGAGTTACTGCTTCTTCTTTTTTTTTATTATTATTATTATTATTATTATTATTATTATTATTATTAATTTTCCCTCTGAATTCCAAATGAACTCGTAGCCTCGGCCCCGCTTGTTGCCTTAGTGTGTGTTTAGGATCTGATGTACAGTGTACAGGTTGTGCTCTTGTATTCAATTTACTCTCTTTAATGCAATATGTTTTTTATTTTAACTCTAACACATATTCCTCTTTTAAAAACAAAACAAAAAAAAAAAACAACACAGGCTAAGGGTTGATTTGAAATTCAGTTTTATTTTAACCAAAACAAAAAAAAAAACAAAAAACAACCCCGTGTATGAGTGTGTTTGCATGTGTGGCGCTTCGGTACAGCCAGACTTTAAACACTCAGACTACTTTTATAGGAATGATTGCTTAACTGTAGCTCACACTGAGGCCTGAGACTCTAGTTATATTAGCACATAAACACACATGCTGGGTGTCATGATGGCGGTATGACGGGATGTGTTTTTTTTTGGATTATGGATGGAATATTTTGGGTCCAAGGAGAATGTTGTGTTCGCTCTCGGTTTCTCATTTTATAAAAATGAGCGCTGGATTCTGAAGGGATTTAATCATTCTTCAGGTATTGTGCTTTTTACAATCTACACGCTGGATGTCGAAAGGAAAAATTTACCCCAAAAGCCCAAACACTTATATTAGTCACTATGACGATACTGTAGTACGAAGTTGGGATGCAGTTTCAGAACCGAATAGGAGCTTGTTGCAAACAGTTCTGATCCAGTTCTGAATATTTCTCTGCACAGTATACCAGCACTGGACTGTCTTTCTGAAAGACACTTGCCTAAAGATGTCTGTAAATGCAGATGTGTGTGAATTGAGATTAGTCGGGAGCCCATGTCGGAGTCACTTTATACACAAACAGGGTCGCAGATGATTGTTTTTTTAAAGAATGAGCTCGTTTTCAAACCTGCAGTTCGTTTGTTCTGGTCCCAGTTAGCGGGTGAGCTGGTGATCTTGATGTGTTTTCACTTTGGTTCGGTTTCTTTACACGCAGAAACGAAACAAATGTAAACGCAGCAAGAAGATCCAACGAACCAGAAACCTAAGAAATAAAACTAACAGTTATTTTCATTGTTTTATTTTCATTATTGATTCACCTTTTAGTCTATAAAATATCAGGAAAAAAGTGAAAAACATTCAAAAGTGTTGTTTTATTTGGACCAAAACCCCCAAAATATTGAGTTTATTTTCATAAATGACAATCAAATAGTCACATCTGACTAAAAAAAAAAAAAAGATTATTTGAATATCAAAATAGTTGCCAGTTAATTTTCTGACTAATCGATTAATCAGTTAATCGAACCAGAGTCAGATTCAACCAGACTGAACAACACAGGTTTGAAAACGCCCTCATACTGCACACTGGTATGCACCCTGATTACTTTAAATTGTAAACATTACGTTGAATAACGTTGAAGCATCATTTGTACTTCCCTCAATGCCTTATCAGATATATAAAAATATAAAATACCCATATTGACTCCTGCTGCGGTCGAGAGAACGACTGTTGTGACGTAGAGAAGATAAACTGGACTTCAGTCTGTCAGTACTTGCGTCTGGACCACAGTTTAGGCTGAATTTTCTGATAATGTGATCAGAGCTGGACCAGGATATCAGACGATATTAAACTCATTGCAGATATATTATAATTAATCCCTCCAGGAAATCAGGATCAGTATTTGCAGGGGGATCCACATTAAACAGTCCCTCCAGGAAACTGCAAATATTGCGATCGCAGTAATAAAGTACTGCAACTTTTCCGCATGAAATGACCAAATCAACACAGCGCTTGTGATTTGGACCAACTGTCACATTTTGTGTTGTGATTTACATCATGGCAGCGCACAGGAAGTGATAACATATGACTAGTTTTTAAAGAATCGCATTATTTTCATTTCCCCATTCTTGCAATTTTATCACAAAAAAGGCACAAAAAACTGTTTTTGAGGAAGCTTAGCTGCAATAATCACCAAAAATAACTGAAATCCTGGAGGGAAGACATGATGGCGTGCATGATGGCGTACATGATGGCGTACATGTCGGCCAATAAGTTAAAAAAAAAAAAAGCCAAAAAACGTTTGAGGCAGTTTAGAGAACAGCACCAGAGAGCACTGACAAGTCTGTTTTTAAACTGTAAAATGTTCCACTCAGTATGTTTATATAAACCAAAATGAATATCAGCCAAAATATCATGATGAGATTTTATAAGCGTATCTAAATATGATCTATATGTATAATGTGGCTGCTGATAAAAGTTTGGCTCAACCTGAAGGTTCAGGAGAGACGTAAACGTCGACGACGAGCTCTCTGGACTCGACGGTCTGATGTCAGGAGCTGGTTGGAGCGGCTGCAGCGTATCGAGCTGCTGTAGAGTCTGAATGCGCGTGTTGCTGGTTGTGCCGTGTTTGTCCAGGTTAATAAGTTGTACGCCGCGTGACGTCGGCTGAGGCGACGGGCCGTGTGCGTTCACCGCCGTGACCTCCGGTTCAAGCCCCTCGTAGCTCGTAGGGTGACTGCAGGGTTTATCTAGGCTGAGATCCAAAACCACCACCAGTGTGTTGCAACAGGATTAAAGCTGCTTTCTACAGGAACTTTGTAAATTTAAAGTAAAGTAAAGGATATAAAGAAGGGTTTAAAGCTTCAAGGGAAAAAAAAAAGTTAAAGCATCTGATCTGAAATACGCTGAGTATCAAACTTCCGAAATTAATCCGCAGCTCAGATTATCGAAAAATGTCAAATATAAAAATGAAGCATCAAATTTTGTATTCTTTGATCTGATTATTTGTGATTTAAATCAAAATTTTTGCCAGTTTGAAGAGTTTGACCCTTCATTCTTGACCTCGTTGACTGAACTCAAGGTCCGCTTGCTCTGGAGCTTTTGACCGCATCACACGGTCTTCATCGGCAGATGGAGTTCACTTTGTTGCCGTGGAGGAAATGTAGATGTTCAAACTCTTTTTCTTTTTTTTTTCTTGAGCACCTCCAGGTCTTCTCTCATCCTTGTTGGCTTTGAGGTTGACAGTTTCATGTGGTCGAAAGCTCCGGAACAAGCGAGTAAGTGAACCTTAGGATGAGATTAAGATGTCGGTTTCAGATTATTTTATTGAGGCAAAGTTCTCGTACGGCTGCTTGTGTTTAGACAACATTTAACATTTGAAAACTTCTTTTGTTTTCATATATATATCAAAAAATTGAAACGATACTCAGCTCTAGCAGCAGAGAAATGATTGATTATTGATCGGTTGATCTTGCAGCAGTGTTTCTGGATAGTACGCATTCATAGAGTGGAAAAAAAACTATATCAAATAGATGTTATCAAAGTGAGTTAGATGCCTCAAGTCCACCGATCCAGAAATATTTATCCGTATACTCAAAAAAGTGTGATTTCAGTGTCGGTATGCAAACATACACAACACGTGTTCAGTATTGTCTCTAATTGCTCTCAGTGTTACTCCTCTAGTAAGTTGTATATTATCAAAGACTTCTTTCCATACACATGATTTACTGTACTTCTGAATGTACATAGCGACAGGTGTATATAGCTTTTAGGTGTGTGTGTGTGTGTGTGTGTGTGTGTCTGTACGTGAGCGCTGATCCTTTGAACAGCAGACCAGAATGTGTGTGTGTGTGTGTGTGTGTGTGTGTGTGTGTGTGTGTGTGTGTGTGTGTTGAATATACACTTCAGACGTTCCGATTTTTTTTTTTTTCTCCTCCTCCTCCTCCTGGAAATAGAAAATACTTGCACATGAATGTCAAGTCAGCAGATGCCTTAGATGTCGCTCTACTGTGACTGGAGTGAAGTTTCATCTCTGTGTTGTTCAATCCATTGTTGAAACTTGTACCACGCTGGTGTTTTCGGTGTCTGTCTGAGGGTTTGACTTGAGCTCAAAGCGACTGCTTGCCGGAGCCGATAATACCCTGTTATTACTTTGTCATGCTGTGAGAAGTTTTTTTTTTTTTTTCTTGAAGTCATGGAGTTTTTTGTGTCTGTTTCTGGTCATTATTTTGTGGAGGTAAAAAGTATTCAAAAGCCTCTGTTATCATTAATGGTCCTTGGAAATGTTGGACTGTATGAAACTCATTTCCTTCCTATAGTGTTTTCTACAGTTTGCAATAACTTGAGTTGGATCTGTTTGCTACTTTTTAAATGATTTAATCCGTGGATCATGTTGCTTTCTGCTAAAGGTTTAGCAGTGGACTATCTTATTAAGTACTGATATTAGTATTAGTTGGACTCTACTTTTGTTTGTTAAGGTTATAATCCTTAAAATCTTCATCATATCAATCTCAATCTTTAATACAGTTTATGGCTGTTCATTTATTCTACTATAGTCATTACATGTATTTACAAGCATTAGTTAACTCTCTGTGTAGCAGGGCTGCAACTAACCATTATTCTCATTATCGATAAATCTTCTGATTACAGGAATAATCTCCGTGTTACTTTCATAGGAAGAGAAGTGCTACATCAATAGCTTTCCAGGATTAATCCATTATTTACTGCGGCGGGGGTGGGTGGGGGGGGGCAGACTAACAAATTACCTAACAACGGGGGTGTATTCAAAACACCCCCGTTGTTTTCACAACTTTGAACTCGCCCAACCTAACGGACACTAGTGGGTCTAACTGTACTCAACGGCCCAACCTAACGGGGACTGCTGGGTGTAACTATACTCAACGTCTACTGAACGTACTGAATGTTTACTGAATCGGCGTTTCTCCTGTAATAATATCAACGAATCACCGCCAGGCCAAAAGATATTTTTTAATGCCAAAAATAACGCTAAATATCGGTAGCGTAACTACGTTTAGGAATAGGGCAGTGCTTAGTATGTTTGCGTAGCGAGTGGGGAAAGAGCGGCGGGAAAGTGACGGTGGATGCGAGCGGAGCAGAGGAAAAGGTTATCGGTAAGTTCTCAGTCTGGCATTAAATGTACAATACAGACTACAGTGTAACAGTTAATAAATGCTAAAAAAAAAAAAAGAAGTCACGTCTGTTGTTTCCCCAAGTGCTGGAAAAGTGAAGGGGGTTAGCTCCAAAGTTAGCAACAATAGGTTAGCTTAACCTGAGGAGGCAAAACGGAGAAATGTGAGTTTCCTGTGCACTCCCTCCCAAGATTGTCTTTGGTTGACTACAGCCCTAGTTGTTTGGTCCATAAAATGTCAGAAAATGGTGAAAAATGTCGATCAAAGCCAACAGTGACGTCCACTATGTACTACTATCATAGAGGACTAAAGAAAACTAAAATATTCACATTCAAGAAGCTTTAATAAGAGAATTTGGCAATTTCTTTTCTTAAAAAATGACTCCAAACAATTAATCTATTTCTACAATCTATCTATTTTAATAGTTGGCAATGAATCGATTAATTGTTGCAGCTCTACTGTACAGTCACTCGCATTATAAGTCCTGTGCTGGAAATATGTGCACGTACTGGACAAAAGTGGTAAGACGAGAGCTGCCGCGTGCACCGGTTGTGTGTAATAAGTGAACATCTGTAATGACGTCATTCAGAAGAAATGAACAGCTGGCGTCAGAGGAAACATTCGCGTCACTACAAGTGTAGCTACAATGATATATAAATATAAAGTTACACTAAAAACATTCATCATTAGCAAACAAACATCTGGAACATTTATTATAACTGGTATATAACTGGTATAATAATATCACCAGTAACCACAGCTGGAATTTTAAGGATTATAACTTTATCGACGGAATCGTTGATATATAATCTTTATCATCTTCCTCGTGATGATAAAGCCTGCTTCATCATAGTTTGAGGTTTGTTTTTTTTTTTTTTTTTACAGATATAGTGTAGCCGGTATTTGCTGCCATGACTCATTTAATAGAAAAAAACTACGAGCTTTCCCTCAGATGTGATCCGTTTCCCAGAGTAGCTCTCATCTCAGTGTCTCATCTCAGGCTTCTCGTCTCTTTCCTGAACCGTCCGTGATTGTCGGCAGTCACGTGTGGACGTCAGGAGGGAATCAGTCTCTCATTTTATAACAGTGCTGCGAGTCTTTTTATTTCTTTGCTGCTACAGTTTCCTCCTTTATGGGCACAAAATCTAAAAAAAAAACAAACCTAGACTGGACCAGACCAGCACTGACAGGAGACTGATTTAACCTTATTGCAACCAATCAGGATTGATTATCTGATCTGTTCCCACTTTGTAAATCAGAATGACGAACAAGCCTGATGTTACTTTGCATGAGGGTAAATAACTGTATTACTTTTAATATTCTGTACAATCAAACTGAAGACAGAGGGGCTTTTGAATGCAGTTACCAGCATTTCCACAGAAATCATTTGATTTTTATGGCTCATACCATGTATGTAATGTTTCCTGGTGTTTTCATTATTTTCTCTGTGAAACTCTCATTCTCCCTCTTGCATGCATATTTTTGTATGATTTTAATGAATGTGTTTCAATCCCATGTAATCAGTATGTTTTTAAGGTAATTTTTATTACCTTTCACATGTCTTTATTTATGTTGATTCGTGTCTTGGACATAAATTTTATCCCAACTTGTGACATGGAAATTGCATATAAATTTAAAAAAAAAACTATCACCACCATTACAATGTAGTGACCTTGGAATTGTAAGGATCTCTGATGTTTTGGTTAAGATATTATATATTTATTTATTTATATGCAGTTTTACAAGCAGATCTGGCAAAAGGAAAAAAAATGCAAAGTTAGGAAAATCAAATCTTAAAGCTTAATATAAAAAATAAAACATACAGCAGATGAAACCACACAGTTCCAAGCTCATGACTGTCAAACTTTTTTTTATATGTTTTGGTTTCTTTTCTCGGTCCACATGGTTGTAATTCTGTATGTAATGTCTCCATAAACTCCCTGAACTGTCCTGTCTGCTTAGAGGAGAAAACAGCTTCACAATTCTGAGAAAAAAAATACTTCAGTTTCTTTTTGGCTGTGATGGAAATGCAGACATGACAGCGAAAAGTGGTGTTAAGATTTTTATTTTATTTTATTTTATTTTTTTGCTTTGGTGTCCGTTGTATAAAAAATCTAATAAAGCACTGTTATCCATCATCTGTTTCTCTGCGACCGTAGATGTTCTTTAACACCCACCCTGTTGTTTTTTTACACAGACTCACTGGTTACCTGCATTAAAGTCCCTTCATCACTTTAACAGTTAGATTGAAATAGTTTCCAGCATTAAGCAGCATTTTAAAAGTTCATTCTGCATATTTAAAGCCCCTGAAAACTTGGATTTAAATCTTAAAGGGGACGTATCATGAACATTTCCAGGTCTGTATTTATATTCTGGGGCTCTACTGGAATATATTTGCATGATTTATAATTTTAAGAAACTCCTTATTTATCTTATACTGGCCCTTTATGCAGGCCCTCAGTTCAGCCTCTAACAGGCTTTTTTAGCTCCTGTCTCTTTAAGACCCTCCTCCTGTTCTGATTGGTCAGCTCCTGGAAGCTGCCCCTCGGCTCTGGAGGCCACTTAAACAAACAGCAGTAATAGGATTTCACTTGTTTTACTTGTTCTTTACTCAAAAAGCAAATGACTTTGCAAACAGAGCAAGTTGAAGCCCTGGATTTTGACTGAAAGGCGGCATTTTTATGTATGTTTACCTCAACTTTTGGATCTTTGACCACATTTAACATACATATCTGACATCATAACAGTATAAAAATAACAGAAAATCACAAAAAGCATGATATGTCCCCTTTACTGTAAGTATTTCTCTTAAAAGATCTTTAGATATTATTTAACTTTAGATTTTAATTTATTAACTCAGATAATCTGCTTTATCAGGACTGTGTGGGTGTGTTTTGATCAGATTTGATTGACAACTACTAAACAAACCACCAACTGTCATCAGATTCTGGTTCACATGTTGTCAAATCCTGATTGAAGTACATGACATCATCTTTTTTTCCAAATTTAGTGCAGCTCACCTCAGAGGAAATAAAACAGAAATCTGTCTCATGTTGTCAGAACATCGTGTGTTCATGTAGGATCCTCATAAAACCTTTAAAATATAATTTCACAGCCTTTAAAGAACCGTTACATGTTTGTCTCATGATGCTACGTTCCTTAACGTTAGCGTTGGTTTGATTTTTGTGAGTTTTGTTTCTGCTATTAGAGAAACTTTTTAAATCAACATGCATATGAAATAATAGAAAAATTAGGTTTAATCTCTGAATACACAATAGGAAAAAGTGAAAGTCTGCAGGATGTGTTCGGTTGTTTATGCACCAAATATCCTGCTGACAAAAACGCAGCTTTCAGGTCATGTTGTGTCACATGATCAAACATTAGATTCCAGTTTTACAGCATTTTAGTTTCAACAAACATGTTTTCTTGCAGGCAAGTCAACATTTGGAAGGTGTTTAAATTGATTATTTGTGTATTTTGCTGTATCTGCAGGATTTTAGTTTATATGGACAGATTCATATCATAAACATAATTGTAATTTGGAATTTATAACATACTGAGTTTATACAATACTCATCCCTCAATGGATTTTCATCTAAAAAAAAACATAACGAAAAGGAAAATACCTGACTTTGGTGAACAGTAGTTGCACATTATATATATATTTTATTTCAAATTACATTTATTGATTCCCTGAACAGAAACTGGGTAACAAACCCATCGTTGTTGTCTCAGCAGAGGGCGATACTGTGCACTAACGAAGCATTTACACACAGAGCTTTAATATAAATAACGGCTTTTATATTTATTCTTGGCTGTAAACCGTCAGTACAGTTTGAGAGTTTAATGAAACAGCATCTGAAGCCTGATATGTTAAGACTCGACACTCTGAGTGACCTTTAAATTCTTTTTACATAATCAGATAAAAAATCTAAACTGTAATCTGACAACTTTACTCTGAGTGAAGAACAAAAAATGTTTTCTAGACTTGATTTGATCCTCATAGTTTAATGCTGGTGTACCATCTTTTGACAGTAAAATTGAACTAAAACTTCCTCTCATTTCCCCCAAACTGCATCACAGTGTGACGTTAAAGATCCTCTCCAGACATGTTTGAAGATGTATAAAAATAATCTGCTCTGAAGAATATTTTGTGTCTCATTTGGATTTTTCCACATAAAAAAGTTCAGTTACCTCGTTAAAAATTCTAAAAAAAAAATGGCATCTACTCCTTCTCTCTCATTGAAAAACCAGAATCTATGAAAATGCAAATAATTTGAAGTTGATGTCTCCTACTTCACTGTCGAGTCCATTTCACTTCTCACTGTCAGCAGATGAAGGTGAAAACAGACTCTGCTCAGTGACTTGAGGAGACTTTTTAGTTTGTTTAACATGTCTCACAGACTGAATCTGGTCCGTCTGCAGCAGTGACGTCTTTTTACAGTCGTGAGGTTTTAATCTGAGTGAGATGAAGCTTTGTGAATGTTCTGTTTGTCTTCGGTCTTTTAACTTCTGTCTCAGTTTCTGCTCGTAAACTTTTGCAAAATTTATTTTTCTCAACTAATTTAGCGCTTTGTTTCATGTTGGCTCGTGAAAGTTGTTTTTTTTTTTATTGCTGCATGAGCCTGTGTGATAAAACGCTCCTACCTGTTAGTGCACATTTGCATACAGCACAGATATACATGTACAGTCTGTCCCTGCTGCTGCAGATGATGCTCTCGTGTGTTTTGCAAGTTAAAATCCAGAGTTTTGTCGCCTTCATCACACAAACCTTTTTCAGAGGTTTGGTAATTCCCTCTCATCCTTTGCAGGCTTCATCTGGTCATTTACGTAAATAAAACAGTTAATAATAAAAAATCTCAAGTTAACTGATTCATTCATTCAGATTTCTTTGCTTGCAGTTTGTATTTCAACAAATCTTTTATTTATTCGTCATTTTTATTTTATATTTTCAATGTTTCTTTGTGAGAATTCGACTCCTCGAGTGTTGCTTGTAGGAAATGTTCCTGTTTCACGGTAAGTGTTGATCGATGCAGCGACGTCTCCGTCCATCATATCACTTCATTTATGTTCATAATGAAGTAGACGTAGCTGTGTTGGTGATGACAGTTAGCTGAGGTGAATTCTCTTTCATATCTAAATAAATACACTTTCTCATAAAAGCTGAAGATGTTCTGTATTCTGTCCTTTTAAGATTAATATAAGAATGAAACTGAATTCTCCTCAGTGCTGCTTAGAAATAAAATACATAACGTTATTTAAGTATGAAGTAATTCATGTTTTATACCAACTAGTCCCTCATGAAAATAGTGATTAAATTTAGGGCTGCAACTAACTTATCTAACTTATTATTTTATATATAAAATGTCAGAAAATAGTGAGAAATGCTCCAGATTTCTAGTTTTATCCAACTAACACTCCAAAACCGAAAGATATTAAGTTTATTATCATGTATGATAAAGAAAAACATCAAATCTTCACATTTGAGAAGCTGGAACAAAGAGATATTTGGCATTTTTTGCTGAAAAAATGACAATTATTTGATTATTAAAATAGTTGTGGATTGATTGACTCATCGTTGCAGCTCTCACTGCGTTGTGTATCTATAATGTTTCTACAGCTGCTGCTGTTGTTGTCAGAGAAGAAGAAGTGAATCAGAGTGATTCAATTGTTCTGCATCTTTTCTCTTTGTGTGTCTTCTGTTGTCAACAGGTCAAGACTGTCATCAACCTGCTGTTTGCTGCCTTCACAGGAGACGTCTCCGCCCTGAGGAGGTAAACAGCTTAAACTCATTCAGTCCTTTTTTTTTACATTTAATAACTTTTAATATTGGCCACAGATGACTTATTTCACCTTTTTTAACTTAATCTTAAACATGTAAACTGTGTGTATTTTTTATTATACCAACACAAACAGAAAGATGATGAAAATCCTCTAAAATAAGGACATTTGACCTCTTTGCTCTTTGCTTCCTGGGGCAGTTTTGCACTTTGGTGACCTCAAGTGGCAGCAAGAGGAACGTTTCAGCTTCACTGTGTTGGTTCACTCTCAGCGCTCTAATAGTGTAGTTTTCAGCTGCAGCAGAATAGAATAGAATAAAATGCCTTTATTGCTATTGTAAAGCAGTACAACAAGATTAAAGGTGCAACTTCCTGAAAGGTGCTGGATAAGAACAGGATATAAATAAAATTTACAAGAATAAATACGTTTTAAAAACACTCTTGAATATACAGGATTCATATATACTCCTTCACTCTCCTACATTCACAATTCCTCTACATACACATGTTTATGCATGACTCCAGATGAATGATAATGTTGCTCCGTAACTGCTGGATGTGGAAATAAACAACTGTTTACTAACAAGTTAAACAGATCATCTTAAACAGTGATGATACTGTGTGTCAGTGTGTGTTCACTACTTGTTTCTGCTGCCACCAAGTGGTCACAAAATTAATTATCACAGGTTTAAGTAGAAAGAAATCATATCAACTAACATCGATTGGAGGAATTCAGCTTTTTCAATATTCTAATTTTATAAAACATTATTTTATTTTGGGGGAAACAGTAAATCCAGAAATTCACTTTGGGGGATTAAGATACTCTTCAACCACAAACTGTGAGATAGGTGAGGATTTTGGTCCTTACAAAGGTAGTTACACAAACTTTGTGTGTGTGTGTGTGTGTGTGCGTGTGTGTGTGTGTGTGTGTGCGCGTGCGTGTGTGTGTGTGTGTGTGTGTGTGTAGGTTTGCGCTGTCGTCCATGGACATGGAGCAGAGGGATTACGACTCCAGAACAGCCCTGCATGTGGCAGCAGCTGAAGGTAACGTTTTGCTTACAGTCAACCAGTTAATCTTAATTACCACCACCACCACCATGTATTTCCAGCTTCTGCTCTGTTTTCAGGACACACCGAGGTGGTCCGCTTCCTGCTGGAGGCCTGCAAGGTGAACCCAGTACCCAGAGATAGGTGAGACCAGACCCTCCTTCATCTCTGTGGTCTCTCGTCACATCCTCATCTCATCGATCATTTATTTTTATTCCATGTAGCATAGTTTTTTTACATGATGTCAGATTCTCCATCTTAAGGCTCTAAACCGCAGCCTGCATGTTTTCCCTTTAACGCAGCAGGTGTGTTGATGGATTAGTGCTCCTGCTAAAAGATGAATATTTTCCTTCATGTCCTGTGGGGTTTTTTTTGTCTTCCTTTTACTGTCATCATCTTTTCTCTTTGCTTTTCACAAGAACTGATTGTCATTTCAGTTTAAAATGTCTGACTCACACATCTGATCCTTCCTGGTTTGTAAAATACAACGAAAAAGCAGCGCGGTTCAGGTTCAGGTCATCAGGTTCCTGTTGTGGAAAAGCAGAACTTGGAAAACAGTCAGCTGTAATGTTTTAGTTAATGGACAGAAATATGAAAAAACAGCAGCTTTGATTGTTGGTGCAATCGTTGTTTAACATGTTATTGATACTGAAAGACTCTTCTAACCATCTGGATGAAGATAGAAGAGAAGAAGAACATTTGAACCCGTTTGACTCTGTTTCCAATTCACCACACATCATCAAACTGAGGTGCAACTTGTGAAAAGGGCTAAAAAAAAATCTTTTTTATCATTCAGTAGACAGAATGTTTTCCATGCAGATGGTTAGAAGAGTCTTTCTGGGTTTTTCAAACATCGTCGGTTAGCTTAATTACCTTTTGACCTGAATGTACACTGATACATGAGAGACACAAACTGGGATTAAACTGGCAGGTTTACAGTGATAATTAATGTACATTGTCCCTTTAAAAATAACTGAAGACATATACTAAAGAAATAAACATATACCAAAAAGCAACTAAGGGATATGAATGTACAGTATATATGTATGTTGTTGGTACATTGAGCAGAAAGAAGCTTATAAGTCTGTTTAAGTTTGATCACATGACCTGTCGAGGTTTTATAAGCACTCCAGCACTCAAATCTTATAATTATGACTCACTGTCTCGTAATTATAAGAAAAGATCTCATAATTACATGAAAACAAGTTCACAATTGCAAGATGCTTTTCTCATAACTATGAGATAGTAATTCATAATTAGGAAGTTATAATCATGAGATTAACGCCTCCAGTTTTTGCGTTAATTCAATACGCTTCCATACGTTTGGATTTGGTTTCAGTTTTTGTGAGAACATTTGCAGAAAAGATAATCTAACTGGTACATATCTTCATGTTTACTGGTTTAACCCTTCTATATCTAACCTCTGGTCCGAGGCGGCTACGTGTCTTGAAAAACAGCTCACCTTATATAATTTATTCTTATTTTTATGACTCCGAAAACCATATTTGCAGGTTTAACTGTTGCCAAGAAGACACATAATACACTCATGGTTCTCCTCTGAGCGTCCGATCATTTTAGAGGATGTTTCTCTCATAGAAAGATCATCAGCTGTGATCCATAAAGCAGCCATCTTTCTTTTTACCCTTTTTTTCTTTGCAATGCAGCGGTGATATGTATATAGTTTGTGCTAAATGCTGTTTGTATGTATAATAATCCTTCTCTATGGTTCCTTTCTTCACGTGACAAATAATACAACAACGTGCGCTCTGTACAGATGGGGGAACACGCCGATGGAGGAGGCGGTGCACTTCGGCCACCACGATGTCGTCACCATCCTCCAGCAGTACCAGGACAAATACAGCCCGCCTGCCGGTTCTGACGACAAGGAGAGAGTGGAGAAGAGCCTGGACAGCCTGCTGTAGACGCGTCGGAGCTTTAAGCTTCTCCTCAGCGGTGAACCGTCGCGCTTTTTGTACATTAGCTGCCAAACTTCTGAATTGTGAGCTGAACTTGTGTTTCTCTGTCGCAGCAGTAATCTTATTAGTGTGCTATGCTTTCAGGCCTCTATCATAATGTAATGTGTGTGTGTGTATGTGAGTGTGTGTGTGTGTGTGTGTGTGTGTGTGAGCGCCTTATCAATACTGTTAAATTAATGATACAATATCTGAATATCCGTAACGCAGTATGTGACTCATGTAATCCGTCTGTACTGTTCGATCAGATTGTATCAACTTGTATTAGTTTAGTTTTGTTTGTACTGTTCACTACCTGCTAGTATTTGTGTTATAATCTCACCGTAGTAGTTCTGTGAGCTTTGTAAGGTGTGTAGAGATTATTACGTATATTCTTATATGTGTCTCTGAATGTATAAATATGTATAAATACCCGCGTCTATTGTCAGAACGTCCTCCTGACTGCTGGAGGCAGGATATTTGAAGCTTCAGATCTCCATCTGAAGTCACTGACAGATTGTATTCTGAATGTATTTTTCCAGTGGTAACACTCGCAATAGAAGCAGTTTGTATTTATTTCACAGAGACTTTTAAAAGTGTAAAAAAAATTCATCTAAAAGACGTCAGATTGTTTCATTTGTTGTATTTTTTTTCTTTGTCGGCATAGTTACATTTTTCTGTGGGTGTGTTCGTCACCTAATGTTCATAAAGCAGATGTGTTTCCTGCTTTCTTCCCTCCACGTCCTCTTTCTCTTCCCACCGTGAATGCCAGCAAGTACATTTCTTCTTCATTTTAAAGATCCAAACATGTATTGAGACATACGGAAATACTCTGCTCGGAATAATAATGTGTGTCTGATATGGTTTTTTTTCCACAAAATAAAGTATAAACACCACTTTAAAATCCCTGAAAATGGCATCTACTCCCTCTCCCTCATTAAAAATCCAGAATCTGTGAATATGCAAATATTCCAGATGTCTCCTGCTTCACTGTAAAGTCCATTTTCAGTGTTTGTGCTTCTGGAGGCTTCAAGTTTCCACATCACACTTGTGTGTGAGTTGAATATTGGACCACGATTGGCTCCAAACTGGTTGTGATGTCATAAATCCTGCTCGTAGGCTTGAAATCAGACTTTTAACTGGCTCACTTTCAGCAGATGAATGTGAAAACAAACTCTGCACAGTGAAGCTCAAACATCCAACTGAAGGAACAAGAAGATTTTTGTATGAAGGGGGACTTTAAGTTTTTCCACATGAACAGTAAATAAGACAAACTACAAACCGGTACATGGACGGTGTTGTGCTGTATTAAACATCCCCCGTCGCGGGAACACACATTTGAAGACAGTTGCCTTAAAACGACAACTGAACGTACAGATAATACCCACTAGACTCATGTTTTTCGAGACACAGTTTACTATGAATAACCTACACATCGTTCTCATTCCACATCATATTCTGTTTAAATGTTTGCCTCCTCGTCATCTCCCATGAGGAAAGTGTCACACAGGTCAGTATTTACCGGTTCGGTCAAGCTTTAGCTTTAGCTTTAATCTTCATGGTTAAAGTTTTGACTATTTCAGTATCAAATATATCAAATCTTAAGATCAGAGGAGGAAAGAAGTTCTAGGATTGTTTTATTTGAATAGTTTTTAGAGGCTGTGAAAAAGTGAGTGAGAATGACTTGTATTTCTTACCAGACTCGTCATTTATTTTTATTTTAGCCAGTCACATTGCTGCCACTTACTATCCTGAGTTTTGTTTGTGTTCACCATTGTTTTGATACATTTACGGTTTATTCGAGTCAGAAAAAGTTCATTATTTATTGTTCATGACGTATTGTCAGGATTAGGGCTGTAGTCTGCTGGTCGACTGGTCGATTAGTTGGTCGATATGCTCTCGTCCGACTAAATTCTCATTGGTCGAATAATCTCCGTGTTACTTTCATAAGAAGAAAAGTGCTACATCAGTAGCCTTCCGGGATTAATCCATTATTTCCTGCGGCGGGAGGGACAAACTAACAAATTACCTGTGAAAACAACGGGGGTGTATTCAAAACACCCCCGTTGTTTTCACAACTTTGAACTCGCCCAACCTAACGGAGACTGCTGGGTCTAACTGTACTCAACGGCTAATGAACGTTTACTGAAGGTACTGAATGTCTAATGAGTCAGCGTTTCTCTTGTATTAATGTGAACGAATCACCGCCAGGCCAAAAGATATTTTTTTAATGCCAAAAATAACGCTAAATATCATATATTCAAAACACCCCCGTTGTTTTCACAACTTTGAACTCGCCCAACCTAACGGACACTAGTGGGTCTAACTGTACTCAACGGCCCAACCTAACGGGGACTGCTGGGTGTAACTATACTCAACGTCTACTGAACGTACTGAATGTTTACTGAATCAGCGTTTCTCCTGTAATAATATCAACGAATTACCGCCAGGCCAAAAGATATTTTTTAATACCAAAAATAACGCTAAATATCGGTAGCGTAACTACGTTTAGGAATAGGGCAGTGGTTAGTATGTTTGCGTAGCGAGTGGGGAAAGAGCGGCGGGAAAGTGACGGTGGATGCCAGCGGAGCAGAGGAAAAGGTTATCGGTAAGTTCTCAGTCTGGCATTAAATATACAATGCAGACTAAAGTGTAACAGTTAATAAATGCTTAAAAAAAAAAAAGTCAGGTCTGTTGTTTCCCCAAGTACTGGAAAAGTGAAGGGGGTTACCTCCAAAGTTAGCAACAATAGGTTAGCATAACCTGAAGAGGCAAAACGGAGAAATGTGAGTTCACTGTGCACTCTGTCCCGTTACACCTGCAACTAATCGATTAGTTGAAGATTATGTACAATTTCAGTCGACCAAGATTTTCTTTGGTTGACTACAGCCCTAGTCAGTACTGATACTCCTGGAAAACTGAAGACAAGCAGTCAAGAAATTTGACCACTTAATGTTTTCTTTGTTTTCTCTCCATAAATAAAGTTATTATTGTAGATTTGGTGCTGTATAATGAAGATGTGATTTCCCTCGGCACTGGAATGGGTTAAAAATATGTTTATTTTAATGAACAAAATGAAATACAGTACAGCGATGTCTTTTACACACACACAGCAATAGAGAGACACAAAGTCAGCTTGTATAAACATTCAAGTGAATCTCCAAAAAGAAAAACAAATCAATTATTAACAAATAATCATCATAAGAACATAGAGAGGCAGTCAGTTTAAACATCTATTGCATCGCCCAAACATCTTAACATTCACGATATCTTTGTACAACATATTTAAAACATCTATGCAACAAAACACATTGCTTGTTCTTGATTAATAAAATGTTTCATCCTGACAAAAAGGTGCTGGCACATTTCCTGGGGGGAAACAAAATTGTCCTGACTTGATGAGCGTCTCCTCTTCAGATATGCGGTAGAAAGGGGATCGAGATGTGTCAAGTAATTCAGGGAAGAGTTCCTTGATCAGTTGGTGATGCTCCATCTACAGGGAAACAAAAAGGTCACGTTTAAATGAACTGAAGAGACGAGAAACATCAAACCAGCTGTATATTTGAAAAAAAGTGGAATTACTCAACTGAAGAGATTGTCAAAGCTGTGCTAATCAATGTTTTTATATTAAAAATGGATAATAATAATAATCGGCCGTCCTCCCTCAGCTCTACTTCAATTTTAACCTCTTTTAGCTCGTTTTGGTTTTGCAACTTTTACATTTTTTGGTTAGGGGGTGGGTGAAAGGGCGAAAAAAATCGTGATTCTTGTCTTGTACAATTCTGAATCACGAAATACTTACTAATATTATATTCCATTTCTGCCATGTCTGTTCAGCTAGACGACTCTAAATTCGACACAGTGTACCTATGAGAAATGTTTCAAACCCACATGTGCGATGGCGGTTTTGACACGGGCGTCTGTTTCCGTGTCCATGTCCACGTCTGTGTCCGTGTCCATGGAGAGCGGCTCTTGAGGTGGAGAGGGAGGTGGCGTAGGATCGCTGTAGAAAAAAAACAACACACTGTAAATAATAAAGGCAAATCCTTCCTCTGCTTCCTGTCAGTTATAGCACACAACAATACAGATTGACAGGGGGGCAAAAGACGGCTATGGTGGCATGGAGTTCGTAGTGATGTGAGGAAAAAGCTGGACTAATTATAGCGCCTCCCAAAGAGTGGCGACTGGAAAAGAAGGTGAGCCAGATAAGTGGGGTCTAAGATGATTTTATGTGCTCTTATTACAGTTTGTTTTTGGTTTTTAAGTGCCAGTGATTTTAGATGACTTATTGACCATCTGCTGGAGATGATGTGAGGATACTTTCAATTATGTCTTGCGCTGACGTAGAAAGAAAAGTCTTTTTTGATGCTGCGGTCTGTGTTGAGGTGACATTCCAGTTTACTACAGTTTATTTTGAATGAGGCAGTGATGGATATGAGGTTATGGCTGATGATTATAAGGGGTTTAAAGTGTGGTTTGCACCCAAAAGTCAATAAGTTTGTGAGTTGTGGATGGGTTGAGCAACAATCAAATGTTAATTTGACCTGAGCAAATGGGTGATGAATGCTACGGTTGCAGCCGGACAGCTAAACAATGAGCTGAAACTTGCTATAAAGCTCCGTAAACACATTACACACTGTCATTTGATACATAATTATTATCAAAAATATCAATTAGCACGGCACTTACTAGCTACATGATTTAAAGGGGGAACTCATGTTAGTGTTTGGCGCATTTTGAAAGAAAGCATCCACCATTTCTCAGTGATGGGGCTGTAGCTGTAGATACAAAGTGTTTATTTCTGAGGTATTTTTTGTTTATTTATCATTATCTTACTTACTCTGACTGATGGCCCCGTATTTTCCTCACATAACCGTTTATCTCTTCGAATGTCGGCATACCTGCAGAGATACAGGTCATTAGAGGGCTCATATTCAACTACTATGTAAATCTCACATTATAAATCCATGAATCATTACAAGGATTTGAAGGTTAAGCAAGAGACAATACTAGAACTGCTGTAGTAGCGTCCGAAGGCTGTCTCTTTTTTGATGTCTGGGTAAAGATAAAGCAGAGGGTTCCTGGTCTTGTTCCCTTTGACTTTCAGGCTGTAGTTGTAAATGATGTACGGCAGAGTGTCCACCAACATTTCCTTCTTGGTGTAGGGCTCTACTGAATGCACATAAGCCTCTACAAGCAAACACAAGAAGACAAAATATCTGGTTAAGACAGTATAGACGACTCAAAAACGTGTTTTTCTTCTTGTCCGTGAATGTATCCCTCTGCTGCAGCTTGGCGAGTAACGGTCCCGGGCGAAGAAAAAGAGGGAATATCGTTCATAAGTGACTGTAAATTTGATATATATCGACTCAATTTAACTAACTGAGGCAACTTTGGAACGAGGGCTGTGGATTTTCTTACAGTGTAGTCTCGTTCCAAGAGAATATCTTCAGGGTCAGTAGGGAGAGTAGGAATTATTGCAGCCACTAAGACTCATTTCCTTATACATAATGGCACATCAGTATTGTATTAGGCAGACTTGCTTTGAAACTCTAATTTGAATTTGAATTTGAAATGTGCTAAATCTGACTTGACTCGGACAGAAACGTACCGCCGTTGGAGTGATCGACCCAGCTGAAGGTGATAGCTCCGTCTATGATGCTTTCACTGAAGCGGAGCAGAAAGGTCCCGGCCTGTTTTTCCTTCAACAGGGATTTTGTTTTCTCCCTGCTCACGAACCCCATGATGGACCTGAAGCCCACATGAAGGATATGACAAGACTTAAGTTAAAACAGTGACTTAATCGTCATCCACATACTCAGGAGACAAGATTATTTAGTCTTACCCATCCTTCCAAAAGTCCACCAAGTGTCTTTTGATCAAATCCAGGATTCCATCAATCCAGATCCAAACGCCTTCGTTCTGTCCACACAGGAAAGCAAAGAGAGAGAGATTAAGCTCCTCAGATTCTTCTCTAACCAGTAAAGTAAAGGAGTTTCATTTAAAAATATTGCATAACTTTTATCCATCTAACAAACTCATCAGTAAATATGAAAGATGCTCATTTTGTAAATCTGAAACAGAATCAATATTACAGATTGGTTAGATGTATCTTTGTAAATATTTAGTTGCTTTAGTATTCATCAGAACACGTAGTTTTGTTTTCATCTGTTAAAACCAATAACAGTATGATTGATGACTGTATAAAACTTATTTTTCTGCGAGGGAAATGTCACTTTTTTGAATCGAGAACAACTAACAGTTTGCCCAATTTTTGACTCGCACAAAAAAGCACAAAAAAACTGCTGCTCTTCTGGAAAACATCACATTTGATTTGATTTGTTTTGTCACATTTATTTATTTATTGGTATTATATTATTAGTAACTACACTAACTAACACACACACCTTGGAGAACTTCTGCCAGGGAACAAGATCATCAGGATCATCTGTGAAGACGCAACAGTTACAGAGAAATATGAAAAAAATTAACATAAATGTAAAGTAAAATATATTATTTTAGTACATTAAAAACACAACTGATTGTCTAATCCTTAATCTGAAATCCTATTGATGAACACTCATGTATTTGTTTTAATTTCTATAAATTTTTTAAAGGAGTCGCTTAACATTTTGGGAAATACGCTTTTTTGCAGAGAGTTAGATGAGAAGCTTAAAGGTGCAATATGTAAGAATTGGTTATTTCATACTCCACACTCCAAACCAACAGGGGGCAGCATATCACCGTTACATTATGCTACATTAGTGCTGAATCAATAGTGCATTATCAGTGCTCTGTAAGCTAGCAGACTAGGTAACTAGGACTTTGATTAAGTATGATAGCAATATCAATTCAGTGCTAACGTTGAGCTAACATTTGCTTGAATAAATTTAACCTAGAAGACAAAGTGCTACTTCTTCACCCTCTCATGTTGGACTGAGGGCAGACTGGACAGTGACTCATTATCGCCTCTTGAGGTACAAAGTTGTATTATGAGATAGGACGGGCTGGGGCTAGTTGGTTAGCATGTTAAGACATAGACGTCTTTGACATACTGTCAGAACTGTTATTTCTTGACATTCTGTTGATAATTTAATTAATAGTTAATTTTTGAATGTTTCAAACTAAAATTCTTACATAAATCTTACATATTGCACCTTTAATATTACTCTCATGTCTGTGCGAGAAATATGAAGCTACAGCCAGCAGCCAGTTAGCTTAGCTTAGCATAAATACTAGAAACAGGGGGGGAAACGGCTAGCCTGGCTCTGTCTAAGGAGGAACAAACTCTGTATACAAGCACCTCAAAAGCTCACCAACAATCACATTATATCTCTTTTGTTCAATCAATGAAAAAAAACAAAGTAGCTTCATAGAGATTTCAAGGAAGTCACCGCACCCGGCCAAGAAATACTCACTTAACTCCTGGTAAAACAACAACATGTTGTTCTTACTCATTGGTTTTTGTACGGACAGGCTAGCTGTTTCCCCTCGTTTCCATTCTTTGTTCTACAACAGGCTGCTGGCTGTAGCTTCTTCTACAGGCTGCTGGCTGTAGCTTCATGTTTATCACACAAACATTAGCATGGTATCAATCTTCTGATCTAACTTTCGGCAGGAAAAAGAATAAGCGTATTTCCCAAAATGTCAAACTGTTTTTTTGACAAAGAAGTTCACAGATGACAGATTTACAACTTGAACTGTCTTCAACAGTGACTTTTGTTGTTGAATAATAAAGAAATTATTCTGAGCTGCTCACAAATACTTGCAAGCAATTACAATATAACAATACTGGTTCTCTGCAGAAATACTGTATATATTAGTGTCACATTAAAGTAACAAGACCTCTGTAACAAGAGTTTTAGCAAGCAACCACTAGAAAGTTCCATGCTGCAATTCCTCGGACGAGACGGTCAAACACTTACCCACAATTTTGTGTCTAAGCGTGGAGAGCTGGTCTTCATTGAGCTCTCGTTTGCCAACAGACAGAAACTGCCAGCTCAGAGCCTGTGACAGCTGCTGCCAGGCGAGTGGAGGAGGGTCGACAAACAACGAAAAGTTCTGCAGAACAAAGTTAAGAGTTTCACTACAGTTTGTTTGTGCTGCAGTGAAAAAATGATCCTAATTCACTGTCTGTCACAGGGATGTGCCCCCTCTCTGGCTGGTCGTGAAAATGTGATTTAACTAGAAGTTTAAATTTGCAAATATTCACTCATCTACTACAATAAAAAGAAAGAAAATGGTACCGTCTGAACACGAGAATGAAAGATGAACGAAGGTCTTTATTATAGTGTAAAACATGTACAGTACAAACAGGAAAAACTCAATTCAATTGACTGTTTTCAGATAGTTTTCAGCTCCTTTACTTAAGTAAAAGTACCAATACAGCGATGTAAGAATACTCCATTACAAGTAAAAGTCCTGCATGAATAAAGTAAAAGTACATAAGTATTATGAGTTTGATGTAGTTAAAGTATTGCAGTAAAAGTAGTGGTTTGGTCCCTCTGACTGATACATTATTATATATGACATCATTAGATTATTAATAGTGAAGCATCAGTGTTAGAGCAGCATGTTACTGTTGTAGCTGCTGGAGGTGGAGCTAGTTTCAACTACTTCATATACAGTTAGCTAGTTTAGTCCAGTGGTTCCCAACCTAGGGGTCGGGCCCCTCCAAAGGGTCACCAGATAAATCTGAAGGGTTGTGAGATGATTAATGGGAGAGGAAAGAAGAAAAAACAAAGTTCTGATACACAAATCTGTTTTCAGTTTTTGGACTTTTTCTCTAATCTTTGATTTTTGCTGAAATATTGGATCATTTGAACATTTATTGAAATGAAAGCATGTGAGAAGTTTAAAGGGAAAAAATCACTATTTGGTGGAGCTGTTAACAACTCATAGACATGTGAAATGTGACCCCGACTACACACTGCTTTTTGTAAGACGTCAAAAGACAAAAAGGTTGGAAACCACTGGTTTCATCTTTAACAATGTGTTGTATTTTAAAAGCTTGTTATATTATCCATTGTGTCAAATCTTCACCTGAAAAGTAACTAAAGCTGTCAAATAAATGTAGTGGAGTAGAAAGTACAATATTTCCCTCTGAAATGTAGTGGAGTAGAAGTATAAAGTAGCATCAAAAGGAAATACTCAAGTACCTTAAAATTGTACTGAAGTACAGTACTCGAGTAAATGTACTTAGTTACTCTCCAACACTGGATGTGTCTCAGCATGCAGCTAAAGAGAGCGCTGCAGTGTGATGGTGGATTTACCTTCGGTTCACTGGTGGACAGCATGCTGTACCACATCACTGTGGCCCAGGCACTGGGGATCTGACTGGTACTGGAGATGACAACCACAGGCAGCGAGCTGGCCTGGACCCACACAGGAGGAGACCGTTTAATAAACTTCCAACACTCTCTTCTCCTAATCCAATATTTACAAGTTCAGAAACAGTTGAAACTCACCTCAATGTTAAACTCCAATCCGGCGTGCTGAAACTCCGTCACAAATTTAATTATGTGGAGTTCTTCAGTGACTCCCAGACGACTCTGATGAAGAGGAGAGAGACATTACTTGTATAATTACTGGAGCTGAAACAATTAATCATCAGAAAATTAATCTGCAACAATTTTGATGACTGGATAATCTTCTGTCATTTTTTCAGCAAAAATGCCAAAATTTCATTGTCAAATGTGACTATTTGATACTTTTGTTAAACATATATATATATATATATGTATAAAGCTCAATATTTTCGGACTTCTGGTTTAATAAAACAACACTCTTGAATATGTTAACTTCAGTTTAGGGAAATTGTGATGACATTGTTTCATTTTTTTCTGACATTTTATAGACTAAAAGATTAATTGGTTAAACGAGAAAATAATCAGCAGATAAATCAATATTGTAAGTAATAGGGATGTGCAGTATTTGTATCTGTATTTGTCGAGGCAGCAAAATTATTTGTATTTGTATTTGAATAAAAGTGTTTTTGTTTTTATTACGCTTTTAATTTTAGAAAATTCAAGTGTTACAATAAGTGTTCATAAATAAACTACCTTACGAAGGAGAAACGTTTACTCATCGCCTCATGCAGACAGACTTCTAACTAACAAATATTTTTTAAAATATTTGTATGAAACAAATATTTGTAAAAAAAAAAAAACATTATTTGTGCTTTGCCGAATAATGTATTTGTATTCGGGCACACCCCTAGTAAGTAATCATTTGTTGCAGCCCTAATAATGACTATACACCAGCACTTAGAAGTAGTGAGGCAAAAAAACCCACCAGTGGCTCCCCTTTTGTTTGTTTTGGAACTTGGACCATGTTTAGCATCGATATACAACATTATAACAGTATATAAATAACAGAAAATCACAAAAAGCATAATAAGGCCTGTTTAATTGAATGAGAACATCTCCTCGTACCTCAGCTGCTCCTTTAGTTTTCACTTTGCTTTCCTTGAGTGACTAAAAAAAAAAGAGAGAGAAAATGTGTCCGTTATATACCGTTCTACGTTTGTTTAGCTCAAGTGATGCATGAATTATATTACATGTACTGTTCATATAATACAAAGCAATATGTTTAATTAATAACACATAGATACCCAAAAAAAAAATCAGATTTCAAAGGTTTAATATGTCTTAAGCTTCAAGAGTTCAAGAGTTTGTGGCGTTACATACCATGTGCCCAAATTCTGCCACCAAGCCTCCTTCCGGCGCGTCCACGTCCAACACTTTACTGTTATCCACGGTGAAATCGAAGCAGCGGAACCTACGACAACATCAGACAAATGTGTCAAAGTTAATCAGCAGTCTATAACGATTTATGCAATATAATATAAACAATCGGCCGGTTTACCTACCCTTTAACTGTCTTGACTTCTTCAACATCCCTTATTTATCAGAAGGGAAAAAGGATACAAAAAGTTTAGAGGAAAACAAAAGTTTCTGTTTATGTAAAATAATAATAGTTTATTTGACTTACTTGTCAAACACAGGTTTGACTTGGAGTCGGCACTTGAATTCTGGGAGGTTTGCTAAGAACCTGAGAAGAGAAAAAAAAAAACAGAAACTAATGGCGTAATCCACAAATAAACATTCATTTTATTTTAAATATGCTACTCTCACGTCTTCCTGTCGACTCCTATTAGCTCATATTTAGCAGTTTATTGAAACATAATGAGGTGATAAGATGGTGAGAAGTGATGTCACCTGCAGGAAGTGGTTTTAAAAGGTTTCTGCAGACAGTTTTTTGCTGTTGTGGTTTGTTTATACCAACAGGTTCATTATTACTGCTGTGAATCCAAACTGAATACAGATTTTGTCCTCTTTTAACACTTTTAAAGTCTGTTGGTGGTGAGAAGTTAGTTAGTTAGGAACTTTAATGTCCATATTGTGGAAAATTATCTTGGGCTTCACCACATAACAATACAAAACAAATGGGACAACGATGAGGAAAGGGACACACTATCAACAAAAAACATGATTTAAAATACATAAATACAGTAAAAGTGAAATAAAATGGGAGTGGATTTTGTGAAATTGCATTCAGCATCACTTCAAGCTTCATATCTGCTTTATTTTTAACATGTGGAACATCTTGTATTTCTTACAGTTAGAAAACGATAACATTACAGTAATAATTCAACACAAAAAGCAGTTATAAAGTTACAGCAACAGTAACTTCTTACAGTACAGTGCTGTATTTGAAGTACTGTACATGAAACAAAAGCTCATTTCTTGTAAGGTGAATGACCTGAAATCACTCTACAGGTGATTTGGAGAAAATGCCTGCAGAGAGACGGTGTTAAAGCCTCTGGAAATGTGGCTTGAAATCATGAAAAATGCATATGTGATATCAAAGTTGAGTGTCTCATTAAACATCCACAAAATTCTGAATGAAAATAAACATTCATAACTATTAGAAAACGTAGCTCAAAAACAGCTCATTTTGCTGCTCAAACAGTTTCTGAGGACTGTGAGGGTGTGTTTGGATCACGTTTGATTGACAGCTCACTTTCAGCTCAAATACCATTTTATTTTCAATCACTAAAACGTTTTGCTGACATGGAATAAACTAAATCTATCAAACGGACCCTACTTGGTTAGAAAGCTTGACTAGCAAGATAGGTTAGACCACCCGAATCTGTGTTTTTATTTAACTATACCTCCCGGAGTATGGCGCTAATGGTATTAGCATTCTCCATTCACATACATGAAACAGTTAGCATAGCTTAAACGTTTTGCTATTAACTACCAAATCAAATTGACCCTACTTGGTTGGAAAGCTTGAATAATCCACTAACTAACACACTAGGTTAGACCAACCGAATCTGTTTTTTTATTTAATTATTTAACTTCTATTTAATGTATTTTATGGCGCCTTACCTCACTGTCACTGCAAATCGCACCCTGGTCTTCAGTATCAGGGGGCGATTTGGCAAGCTCGACATGATAGGTTGTTTCTCAACCACTAGAGCCCTGCAATGCAAGAACACAAACAAAACACGTCAACAATAAAGAGGTATGTGTGTGTGTGTGTGTGTGTGTGTGTGTGTGTATAAAACACAGAAGAGTCCCGATGCCATGACTCACTTGGTGAGAAGTTCTTTGTACAAGGACAGTGTGAATTTCTCAATATCTGGGAGTCCAGGGAGGTTGGAGTCATCAGTGATGTTGTATTTCTTGCTCTGGTCTTGCAATTTCTGCAGCTCTTGATGTATTTGTTGGAGCACTTCTGCCACAGTTGTGAACCTGCACATACAGAATAATCACACACAGGCACGCACAACACTACATCTGTCATTAAACGCGACAGGTGGGACAGAAAACACAAAACATCTTCTACATGGAAGATGAAAAGCTAAAGTGCTTTCTTACCATTTCTGGAGATGGTCCAGACTGGTGTCAGCTGGACTTCCTATGCAGGACATCTGCTGTCTGTGCTTCCACTCAGGCAGCTCCACAGCTGTGAGAGTCTCCACAACCTGCTTTGCCAAGTTTAAAATGTTCAATATCTGCTGCAGCACCATCTGTAAGACAAAACAACAAATACAACAAGCTTTAAATTTCACACATTAAAGTGTGTTTCCAGGTGTATGAAGTCTCTGCAGCTGCTCCTCATCTCTGAGTTGCATTGTGGGTAATGTAGGCACCAGGTTTTAACAAGGAAGAAGAACTCATGGAATAAAAAAAAAGATGATATCTCTGGTTCTGTTGCATCATCTAATTACGATACTTAATTAATCAATGTAGAAATTATTGTGGCTTCGAATCATTACATTATATCAAGCATTTGAGCATCTTTTTGTAAAACACAATGAGTTTTTGCATTGATTGAATTTAACGGGAGGAAAAAACTGCCTGGAATAAAAATCAATATGTAAAAACAATACTGTTAGAGCTTTGAACAGACTGTTGTTATGAGTCTTTGACATACTGCAGGTCAAGGAAGCTGAAGTTACTGAACGTTAAAAGAGAAAATCATCATCATCAATTAATATATTCATTATTTTTTTTGATTAATTGATTAGTTGTTTGGTGAAACATGTTCATTACTGTTTCTCAAAGACCAAGACAACATCCTCAAATGTCTTGTTTTGTCCCGACCGACAGGACGAACAGTTTTTATTAGAAAACGATTAATTGATTGGTGATTAATTAATAGCTGACAACTAATTGATTAATCGACTAATAGTTGGAGCTCTAAAATGCCTGGTTCAAGTCTGGGAACCTTTGTTGCATCTCTCTCTAATATATAAATATGTAATAAATCTGCTGAAGTGTTCAAAATGTATCACAAAATACAGACATACTTTGAAGATGAAGATGCTTTAAGAGTTTGAGAGTCAAACATGCGTCTACAGTACCTGCTTTGTTCGTACGATAAATTTGGCCCGTTTCAAACATTCATCTTCCACAAAAGCACGAGACTCAGCCAATCCAACACGCTGCTCCACTGGTGACGACAAATGAGACACAGATGAAGCAGGAAGTCAAACCAAACCAGTCGTCTGTTTCTGTCTCTCTCTCTCTCTCCTACTAACCTTCGCTTTGCCAGGTCTTCTGTATATGGTCGAGGTTTTCATTCAGGGCCTCCAGTGACTTAATTTCCTTCTTTACATCCTGCATCAGAGTTAAATAAATGGTAAAGTCAGTGAAATACAAACCAATAAACCGTGTGATGTCAAAAAAAAGAAGAAAAGAAAAGAGAGAGAGACAGTCCGAGCGAGTTTACCGAAGTCTGCCGTCTCAGTTCTTCAACGTTTTTGTACAACTCTCTCCATGTTTGTTCCATGGTCGGACGACTGCAACCCTGACAAAGAGATTCATTTCATGCTTTTGCTTTAATTGCCGCATGGTGTCATTCAAACTAGATTCTAACAAAAGAGACTCTCACGCTAACAGTGCAAGTTTCACCACAGAAACACGGCATTAAACACAACAGAAGAAGAAAAAGCTCCACATAATGTGTATTTGTTCCTTTTTTTAACAGAATGAAACAGATCTGAAACACTACAACAACCAGAAACACATCTGAAAGTTTAGATGTAGAAATAAAATAGTAAAACTGAATAAAAGCCAAATTTGAAAAATCTTTATTCAGGCGTTTGATCTGCAGTCTTGACATAACGCCGTCACAGACTTTTCATCTCTTCTACCGACAAAACCGGTTTAAAAATCGACTGTGCTGATCATCTTTACTGATATCGTTGTGATCTCACCTGTGACACAGAGGTGGAAACAAGGATTCTCTTTTCCTCCTTCAGACATTCAGAGACGATAACGGCAAAGTTCAGCGGATCATGTCCAAAGTTCTCCTACACGGGACATAAAGACACATAAAGAGAGGAGAGGTCGTAATTATTTTACTTTGAGAAAAGATAAGATGAAGTTAAACTGAACATCATCTCAAAAGCAGCAACAAAACAATATTCAGTTCACATACAGAACCAGTCAAAAAGTTAAGTGTATCCAAACGTTTGACTGGTATACTGGTATACCGGTATACTATAACAGCCTACCAGTAAGTAGTTCTTTAATCCTGGAAAATCAGGTCCCTGTAAAATCTTGTGCTCCTGGATAGAAATGTTCCACTGTTCTTCCAAATGTTTCAGTAGTGCATCAAAACAAGTTCTCGCTGTATTTTCATTCCCAGCTGCCGAATCCCTAAAAAAAAAAAAAAAAAAGCAAATCAACAGATAAATATATATATATATATAATTAATTTAAGGATTGTGACTGTTGACTGTCGTAACTGATCAGAGTAACAGAGTGATTGATCTCAGGAGGGGACGAGTTTGAAAAGCAAAAAACCAAAAACATGATAGACGATCAATCAGCAATTTAACACATTTCTGGGAGAAGTTCCTCCTCTGACTCACCGGATATTAATCTGGTTGCCTTGCCTACCGAACAATAACACACATATTTACCTTATTCTTCATGTTTTTTGGGGATATTCCTCTCCTTCCTTTTATTATATAGTAATAATAAACATTATATACTGTAGTTATATATAGATTTATGTGTTTCTGTGCAGATAATTGTTGTAGTTTTTCTTTTCTTGTTTGCCCAATTAGAAGATTTGGCTGATGATTTTCTTTATTTTTCTCATCATCAATTAACGTCATGTGCAGAACCAAACCAACAAATAACTCATCTTACTTACAAGTACTGTGTGTTTATCCAAAGCCTGATATATCTTATTCCTCTCTAACCTCTGCGAGTCGTTCTTTTAAGGAAAAAAATGTCTAAATTCTCTGATTCCAGCTTCAAATGTGAATATTTCCTGGTTTCTTCAGTTCTCTATATTAGTAAACTGAATATCTTTAGGCTTTTTGAAACATTGATCGACATTTTTTTTTACCGTTTACCGTAAATGCAACTGTACATATATATATGTGTGTGTATATATATATATATATATATATATATATATATATATATATATATATATATATATATATATGTGTGTGTGTGTGTGTGTGTGTGTGTGTGTGTGTGTGTGTGTGTGTGTGTGTGTGTGAATACATTCTGCTTTTGTGGGGGTTTTAGTTTTGTTTGTCATCTTTTCTGATCATGTTTTATATATTTGACATACAGTATATGTTCAAAACAGAAGAAGAAGAACATGACAAGGAGCCACAACTAGATACTATAAAGTGTCACAAGCCAAAACTGGAAGCACTGGTTTAATCTTTAACAATACAGCGTCATTTATAAGCGTATCGTATGCTATTCCAGGTAATAAGTCAAGTGCAATAATCTTAAAAGCAACCGTGTATTATTCCCAGACTCACCAGTCCTGGCTCTCGATCCAGACGCTCAGACAGTGACGGATCTCTCGGGGGAATTTCCTCTCATACAGTCGGCTCACCTGGCCCTGCAGTGCTGAGTCAAGCCTCAACAGTTCCTGCCACTGGGCCATCTGCGCGATTAAAGCCCCAAAAAAACAGTGACAAGTCTGAAAACCATCACTGTAAATAAGGCGGTTATGCTGAGTAATACTATTACTACCGGGTTACTTAGTTGGCAGTTTGACAGTTTACCAGTTTTGATCCATAATTTCAATGGTAGGTCTTAGCATCAAATAGCATCAAATTTGAAAATATATTTGAATTAGATTATAACAATGCACCTAATATAGTTATTTAATACTAATAAGTATGTAATAATATGGATTACTACAGCAGTGGAATAGGGCTGTTTGCTGCCTCACATTTCGAAAAGTTATAAATAAATAAATAAATACATGAAACGCAATGTGCACAGACTTATTATTTGCCTTCCCTTAATAAATACAATATGATGTTTGTGAAGACAAGCGTTAGTAAGAATATAATTACCATCAATGGATATGAAATGTAGACTATTCCCAGTTGTAGGATGATTTATCCTGAAGTTGCTGCCTGAATATTCACTTTTAAACAACAACAAAACATGAATAAAATGTTTATTTCCTTCAGACTTACTGTGTGGTTGTTGTTTCCCGGTCCGATTATAGCAGCAGGCTGGTAACTCCGGACAGAAAGTAAAATAGTCTGCAGTGACTTTCACTGTGTCTGACAGGGAAGAAGAAGAAAAGGTTGGGCTTTATAGTTAACTGACCCTCCCACAGATCACGTGATTCTCGAAAAATCAGAAATCCAGCTGCGTCAAGCAGCCGGTTACAGCTGCAGGGTTACACACTCTTAACTTCCGCCTTCAAAATAAAAGAGCTGTGCTGTTACTGGGTGTTATTATTTCCACACTGAAACACCATACATATAAATCATAACAAAAAATATATTGATTATAACACCTCAACCCAGAAAACAACATCAACAACAGCACAAATAATTACAAATAACAGTTAAGAGTGAGAATATAGTGCTGCTCATAACAAGACACATACAGACTATGAATGTATTACATGTAGTAAAGTTTATTTTACAGTTTTTCAGGCTTTTCTCCGCGTTTCAACACACAGATTGATCCATAATGAAAACTGCAGAGAGCACAAAAGCCTCAAATTGCGTCTTTTAATCAGCAGAGCTCCAACTTGCATGCACTTTTTACTTCTCTAGTATTTCGCATCTATAACATAATCAGCTGAAACGTCCGTCAGAATAGGTTACAGCTATTAATGTGACTCAGGCGGGTCTGAAACATGTTAAATTAACGTCTGAATTTTACATTAATGTCGTTCAGGAGTCACTGAATGTGATCCGGGATGTTGCAGAAACATCAGCACTGATGTTCTGCTTTTTGCCCACAGCTGCTTGTGTCAAATTCTTTTTTCCTTTGACTTTATTAAACAACTGCAGCATCACACAGCAGCTGAAACTGTCTTTAAATTGAGAGAAAGTGATGTGCGCTTTTACGCACGTGGCACAACAGAGGTAACTTCATTAACAGCTGATCGGTCAGGATCTGACGGTAATTAATGCAGCATTGACTGGATATAAAGATGTCAGCCGCTACACACAGATTTCAGGTTTATACGGCGGGATTGTTTGAAGAGAAAGCAACCCTAAAGCCTAAAACCTCATTCCCACTCGGTTCCCAGATCCGGCCCACATACCGCGTGGAGTGATGGCATAAACAAAAACATCTATCACCACTGTCAGGACCTTTTGTACATATGCTAGGGATATAAGTATCCTCTGGTTTTTATAGTTCAGTTCTCAAAATGGGTTGAGGAGTTCCCGCAAGGCAAGATGACGCATTAAATGCTTAAGAAGAGAAATAATTCCTAAATATGTGGCTTCCGCGGGAAATTTACAGTCATACAAGGGGGCTGTGATGGTGTGGACATGTCGTTTAAAGTACCGGTGAGACAAGGAAATGATTCAGAAAGTCGGGCGTGGGCCCTGTTTACACCTGGTATTGACATCCGTCTCTGGTTGATCCGATCACAAGTGGTCAGGACATCTCACTTTGCCGCTCTGTATGAGAGAGAGAGAGAGAGAGAGAGAGAGAGAGAGAGAGAGAGAGAGAGAGAGAGAGAGAGAGAGAGAGAGAGAGAGCTGCGTCTCTCCATTGAGAGGAGCTGTGCGCATTTACGCGCGAGACACACAGCAGCATAACTTCATTGACAGCAGCGGTCAAGATCTAATGTTAATAATGTTCTTGTTTTCTTCTACACATCCAATAGATCAGCTGTTACACACACACACACACACACACACACACACACACACACACACAGTCCGGGTTCATACTGTTTGGAGTGAAGCAGTCATCCTCCCGATAAATCCTGAGCTTATCATGTCGAGCAGCGCAGCAAAACTAAAAATTATCAACTTGATAGGAAAGAAGAAACTATCCAGCAACGTTTAGCTTCTGACAGACAAGCGAAAAACAAGTTAGCTTCTGGTTTTGGTTCAATTATTATTCTATTTGTAGATTTGAAAAGGGAAAGCGGTTATATGAAAACAGGAAAAACAGGAAAAACAAACAGGAGGTGGATTACGTCTTTTAATTCACATGAAGAACAAATTAATTTGTTTATCCTGTTATTAAACAGCTTTGGATCCGGAGACGGGAAAGCAATTCCCTGCCAAGTCTGCTGGAAGATAGAGGACGTCAGTTGAGTAGGCGTCCTTCAGTGTGGTCCAGGACGCGTCGCGTTTACATTACTAAAATAAATGTGGTCACCTGCGTCCCAGACCGCTTCCGAATGCGGTCTGATTGATCGGATCTCAATCCATCTCAATGTGTCTTGGGTGCGTTTACACCTCTGTTCAGAGCTGTGCACTTGTGCGGATGTTAATAGCAGGTGTAAACAGGGCCTAAGTACTGATCATAAGATCACAGCACAGCACACTCACACACTCTTATCAGTCTGTTATCAGTCTGTGAGTGACCATGTTTGATTACTAGTGAGCACTTGTGGAAAAGCGTCTGTGTGCGCAGAAAAATATGAATGGAACCGTGTGAGTTATGACAATTGTTATAATTATTATCGTTTATTATATAACTAACTAATTGGGGAAAAATACTAAAGGTATTAAAGTCTAAATAAACTAAAGTCTAAAATACTAAAGTCTAGCTGCGTTGTAGCGTCCAGAAGAAAAATGGAGGATGTTTAATTTGTTTTCTTGCACTAAACAGACAGAAGGTAAAATAATAATTTAAAACTCCATTAGCATTACAGTAATTAGTAACTCGTTAGCACCAGAAAGTTAGCAAACAACATATAAAATAAGCTCAAAATTATTTATTAAACTTCCTTGTTGACACTTTCGCTTGGAGCAAAACTCCCATTACAGTAAAACCAGTTTGGACTTATTGTTTCTCTCTCTGTGCTCCGTGTTAAAGGGCAGATTCACCATTTTTCAAGTCTCATAGGTGTCCATATGAACAGTGAAAGAGGTTTTCCTCGCTGTAATCATTCCTCCTGTTCATACTGGCTATTAAAAGATCCTTCAAATGTGCTTTCAATGTAATTGATGGAGGCCAAAATCCACAGTGTGTCCACACAGTCATTTAGAAGTAGATGTGAAGCTTATATGAGGCTTCATCAGTCTGAGTTTGTCATATCAAGTAGATATCTGCCACATTTACAGTCTTTTTAGCATCAAAATCCCTCTTTGTTTTGCAAACTTTTCACACAGGAAACACACTACGCATTGGGGTCATTGTGAGTGAGGGACTTTCCAGTAGAATAACTTGGGGAAGTGTCAGTGTGCATTGACGTAGATACATGTATATACATATATATATGCACACTATATATATATATATATAGTTATATGGTTAACCACGTGTACCTTTGCCAAAACAAGTTAGTTCTCATCCTTAAAGTGTTTTTTTTTCTTGATAACCCAAAAACTACAGTTAGAAAACACTTAATAATAAAGCATAAATCTCACCTTCGAGCCGATTAGTTTAGTAACTTTTTAAACTATGGAGATTTTTGTGCTGAATTTAATCATAACTGCTCGATTAAAGAATACAATAGAGTGATAAAGATTGCTCCAGTTCCCGCTAGAACAATGAGGCAACAGCTTTTGGTACACTCTTATGTTGCGTCAGTCGCACAAGCAGTTCATTAAAATCATCTCAGAAATATATATGGAGGTGTTTCCCGTGAATCAGACTCTGAAAAGCTGATTCGTGTGATTGCGTCACAAAGACTGAATCACTGTAATTCACTTTTATTGTTTGTTTTATCAGTATGTGGCCTTTTTATCGTAATCCCCTCTCATATGTGCTCATCTTATCATCAAATGTGCTCCAAATGTAAGTGATGGGGGACAAAATCCACACAGTCATTTAGTGCAAAAATGCATTTAGAAGTAGATGTGAAGTTTATATGAGGCTTCAGCAGTCTGAGTTAGTCATATCAAGTGGATATCTGACACATTTACAGTCTTTTTAGCATCAAATTCCCCCTTTGTGTTTCCTCGGACAGTGTTTCCCTGTTGAGCTGAGCTAACAAAAAGAGGAACTTTGACACTAAACTACTTGATTTGACTCATTTGGATGCTGAAGCTTCAGATAAACTTTTAAATATGTTTTTGCACAGAAGGAGGACTGTGGATTTTGTCCCCCATCACTTCCATTGTAAGAGCATTATGAAGGGATCTTCTAATGGTCAGTATGAACAGGAGGAATGATTACAGCAAGAAAAAACTGTTTCAATGTCCATTTGGGCTCCTGACTGTTGTTTTTTTTATTGTTTTGAACCCATTTTTCTGTCCTTTAAATGTGTGTTGTTACGTTTGTTTGACACGTGGGGCTGAAGGTGCAGGTCAGGACCTACTGGACCTCCTTTGGGTGGCTCTGTTTGCAAGGCTGTTGTACTGAAATGCATCATATTATATGCTGTCAAATGCATGGAAAGGGGGGCTTTGTGTAGTATTCTGGATGTAGTCAATAGTTCCCACTGAAAACATAAAAAAGTGAGAGAATATGCTCAATACGTGCACAAATACAGGCACTAAATGGCACAAAGGTGTAATCAATGAATGTGTTTACACGGTGCATCATGTCCTTTTTTTAATTATATTCAGGATATGGCGTTTACATGAAACCGTATAAATGATCATAACAGTATCCAGGTTTCTGATCGTCTGCCTGCAGGCGTGTCTCGATTTCTCACCATCTCAGCCACTACGAGATGGTTCAGATTCCTGGACGAGGTGGTGTTTACATGCCACAGTATCAGGTTTCTATCAGAGTACTCCAGGTAGTATATCAAGATTTCTGAAACCGAGATAAGCTGTTAACATGTGCAAAACATAACCAGGATACTAGTGTGCATGTAAACACAAAAAGCATAATGGATAATCCTATTAGACTAATATCAACATGTATCTAACGAACTAACAGCAGACTGGACTAGACCTGCATGGTTCAGATGGTTTTTCCAGGTCAATTACACATCAGCCCTCTCTTGACTCACCGGGAATCACATGGTTCACCGCCCACGCCTGTGTATCAAGCTGGTAGCAGTCGTGGCGAAGCCGTCTTTACTTCCTGCTTAGAGACCTTCTTTCAGAGTAAACTACTTGTTATGCCTCATCATGGCTGACAGGTGGCAGACAAGCTCACACTGACTGGATCAGTGAAGATGGAAATGAGTGAATATAACAAAACATGTTGGATCCAAACGTTGTGCAACTGAATGATTTAGTGAAAGAGACGTAGAAGCTACTGATGCAGAAATAAAATAAAAGACAATAAGTAAAATAAGAGACAAAAATAATTATATTCAAATGACTTTATATACAGTAGAACCTCGTAGAAAATCAACTCAAAAACAAGTAATCATACACTTACAGTGAAAACAAACTACAACAGAATTTCTTTTAAAAACAACAATTATGGGTAACACTTTATTTTACAGGTCTGTTAATTTATACACATTTTCTGGAAATTTGCAGGTATTTAATGGTTCATTTTTAGGACATTTGCAGACAGGGTGGTGCAATTAGGTGCAAATTATAAGAAAAGTGCCAGCTCATTATATTTCATGTTAATTTGCAAGAATTCTTAATAAATCAGATTCTTTACAATTCTTTAGGTGACATAAGATACTTTTTTCAGCGTGCAGTTTTGTGTGTCAAACAATATCTATTATACATTATTAAGTTGTTTCTTAAAAACTCTACAATGAGCATATTTCCTGTGTAACCAAATTACATAAACCTTATAAAGAAATGTCTTAAGAATGAACAGTTACACAGCAGCCACTTTTATTGAAAAACCTAATATTATAAACCAAATATATCTTTTGATACACAAAACTACACACTGAAAATATTTGTTTGCAAATTGACAACTTATCACTCACCAACTAAACCAACTGAACACTTTTTTTCTGTTTTTTTCTTATAATTTGCACTAAATTCCACCATCGTCTCTGTAAAATGTCCTAAAAATGTTAAATTACCTGCAAATTACTCAGGAAATTACTATAACATTTAGACAGCTGTAAAATAAAGTATTACCCCATTATGAATATATGAAAAATAAGGAACAACAGCAGAAGCAATGAACTTAACAAAAACCTCTTTTCACACAGTTTCATAATCGGAAAAATGAAAACATCGATTTAAGGTTGTCGCCCGCCTCTTGTCCAGCGTCTCCTGTGATTGGCTGCAGCCCCGGTACAGCTGATGGATGGACGGATGTTTTTAGGTTTGGCGTCGCGTCAGTGCGAAAACATGGAAGGATTCAAGAAACCTTTGATCAAAAATGTGGCACGTTTCATCTCGCTTTATTCTGAATATGGAGAACTCATCTGGAAGACAAAGAGAAGAACGACATTAGCAGCAGACTTTTCTGGAAACATTTGTCCTGGTTTAGTAGAGGTTAATAATCTTCACCTTGTGTTTAGCAGTAAATTATTTAAAGGAGCAATGTGTAAGATTTAGTGGCATCTAGTGGTGAGATTGCAGATGGCAAACAACCCTCGTCCTCGCTTTATTATGGATCCCACTGCTTTTCTTGGCAAGACTCGCCAGTGTGTAGCATTCAAGCACTAGGATTCATGCTTGCGAAAAGCAGCGGGACCTATAATAAACACCTCACCCTCCCCTTCCAAGCATGTAGGAGAACCTACGGTGAAACTTGCCAAAAACGCAAAACGCCCTCTCAAGAGTTTAGTTTGTCTGTTCTGGGCTACCGTAGCTGTACTGAAGGGGACCCTCTTCCTATGTAGATATAAAGGGTGTGTGTGGGACTGACCCAAACTACAGTGTGTGTGTGTGTTCTTGGTAATGAGGGAACGAGCGATGTGGCTCATTGATGTGTTTTTAATAGTTTTTGGACAGAAGGATAAGATGTACAGGTATCAGGCTTTGGATGCACAAACATTTCTAGTTATTAGAATCAATTCCTTGTTGGTTTGAGTCTTTTCATAGAATTTATTTACAGTAAGAAAAATACAAAACATTGCAGAAGTCTTTTAAATGCCAGTGCATAAAAACCTACGGTTTCAATGTCGAAGCACAGCTGCTCGTTGAGCATGTCGAACTCTCCGGGGGTCATTGGAGGCTCAGGAGACTGACAAGGAGGCGGTGTGGTGCTTGTGTTAGAGCTGCAACAGCAATGACAGATTGATAATATAGATTAGGGAACTGCTTCTGATCAGCAAAGGGAATTAACTCAAATGTTACTTGTTTCATTTTTCTCTCATATACTTCTCTAAATGTGGCCCATTAATTAAATGAAAAAGCAAAATGATTGATTGATAGTTTAGTACAAAGTAAGTTAAATAGAAGTCTTTGTAGCTTACAAATGTCCAGCATCAAGAACTCACCGCAGTTCGGAGATGGGGATCAGGGTAGACGGGATGTATGGATGGACTGGAAATTCAACAAAGATATAAGAGAGATTAGTGTTGATGTTTACAATCTAGTCAGCAGACAAATAATCAAAATGTGCATTTAAAAAAAAACACAAAGAAGAGAAGGTTGCGCTGTCTTGCCTTTGCTGGGCTGACTGTTGTAGAGCCGTCCGAAGGCCTCGTCTTTGGGGATGTCTGGATAGAGGAACTTGAGCGGGTTCTCGGGGACGACCCCGTCCGAGATCACTTTGTAGTCTCGTATGATGTCGGCAAACGGCAGAGCGCTCAGCCGGCTTTTAGTGTAAGGCTCCACAGAGTTGAACTTCACATCTCCTGTTGGAAAAAGTCACCGTTAGCAAACAAACAAGGACGACTGGACTGTTTAACTGGAACCGACCATGAATAAATACTTTCTGTGTCTTACTTATGAGCCACATTTATGAGGTTTTCAGTGTAGTATTCATCTGTAACATACTTTATTCCCACAAACATGTCATTTTCTTCTTAACTATTCAAACAGCACATGGTGCATGTCAGGTGTCTGTTCTCTTAACACTAGATTATAGCGATAAAACAGTGAATTTCATATTTTTTTTACATTAAAATGGCCTTAATCAAGAACTTATACAGTATAAAGTTGAACAGAATTGCACTGTTTGTATGTTAACCTATGACCTGTCATGGTTTAGGTATAATGAGGATAAACACAACAGATATACTCATGATCAGAGTGAGGTTTCCACAGTGGAAACGGTATAAAAGATGCTTCACCGTTGTCTTTGTGCTCCACCCAGGTGAAGGTGATTCCTCCGAGGTGACTCTCACTGAAGCGTAAGAGGAAGGTTCCCGGCTCTCTGTCCTTCAGCAGAGTGCGCTCCATCTCTTTACTCACAAAACCCATGATGTAGCTGCACGGACGGTGGAGACGAGAGGCGGTAAAAAGAGAAGAAAAACAATCATTTCTTCATGCTTTGCTATGAATCTTTACTCAAACTCTTCTGTGGATTATAGCTGCTTTTTCTGTGTGTGTTTTGAGCTCCAGTTTACATTTTACAGGTTTAAAATGTCAACTGAAGCATATTAATACTGTTTCTTTCATTTCTTTCAAACACTTCCCATGTTTGTCCTTTTCAGCAAAGTGAAAACAAAGATATTCAAAAGGTCACTGGGGCGTAAACATCCATGTTGAGGTAAACAAGTGTGAATCCGGCGCCTCGATACAGACTCATCTTATCCAGTAATGTCGTGGCAAAGTGTTAAGAGGAGCAGCTTTACTGGGTTGAGTGGGACGGAGGGTCAGACGCAGTAAAATGAGCCGGTTACTTACTTCTCGTTCCAGACGGGCAGCAGGTGCTTCTTGATGAGCTCCAGGATGGAGTCCAACCACATCCAGAAACTGAAGGGCTTTCCTGCAATATTCTCCTTTAAAAATGGACAAAATATAAAAAGGGAAACAATTAGCGCTTTAATAATGTGATGTCCAGCGCTCTGGAGCCGAAACAATAAGTTCATTCACTGATTTGTTGGTTGACAGAAACTTAACTAGCAATAATTTTAATAAGCTATCACTTTTTAAACAGTTTTTTAAGCAAATGCAGAAAAAAATCACTGGTTCCAGCTTCTTAAATGTGAATATTTGCTCATTTTCCTTCATCTGTGACAGTAAACTGAAGGTCTTTAAGAGTTTAGACTGTTGTTTGGACAAAACAAGACATTTCACAGAGAATAGGCTTTTTTTTTTTTTTTACTATTTTCTAACATTTTAGACTTTAAATAGGTAAATAAATAACCGTCAGACTGATAAACAGATGATAAAAATAATCGTTGGTTGCAGCCCTGCAGTACTCTGATCCTGGAATAATAATACTTTGAATCAGGTTTTACTGTGTCAGTTACTGCATTTAGAAATATACACACAAAACTAAACCAATCATGTCTATAAATAAAAAACAACAAAATAATACAACTTTGACAGACAGAACACACTTGTGGCCACTAGATGGCATAACAGCACATACACTTACTTTAGAGAACTTAGACCAGGACACATGACAGTCACTACAGGAGGCGTGTTGACCTGCAGACACATAAAGTAAATATCATAAATGACTGTAACCCAGCAACCTGAAGATAAAACCAGCTGTCAACATCTGCCTGTGTCGCTCTTCAGGAAAAAGCAGCAACCTCAAACATGTTTCCTTGTTTAATTTACGGCAACACTGAGGCCAAACACACCGAGAAGCTTTTCTCCCAGCATGGTGAGCTGCTCCTTGTTGAGGCCTCGACCAGCGAAGGTGGAGAATTGCCAGCTGAGGACCTCGGAGAGCTGGCTCCAGCTGGCCCGAGGAGGGTTCCCGAAGAATGCCAAGTTCTGTGGACGGATAGTAACATGAGCACATTTACTCGAGTACTGTATTTAAGTACAAGGAAGAGGGTCTTTTAAAGCTGCTTGATGCTTCCACCTCACTACAATTCAGAGGCAAATATTGTACTTTGCCTTGTTAAAGATTAAACCAGTAGTTTCAAACCTCAGTTTCTGTCTGTCAGATGTTGTTTCTCCCTCAAAACTTCTCACATGGTTTCAAATAAACAAATAGTTCAAGAAAACTCTCCAGCATCTCAGATATATCTTAGGATAATCTTAGGATAGGATGGACTTTATTAAACATATTTAATGTATCAGTCACAGGGGAAGATTTTCTGCAAAACGAGCACTTTTACTAGTAATTCTTTAGGTAAATTTAGCTGATAATACCCTTACTTATACTTATCTTATAGAAATTATGTTTACATACAACTAAATTGCAACAGAAATATGTTTTGCGTTAAACGTAATGCTGCTGAAATTCTGTCAACAACATGTGAAAATGTTCATTATCATATTTGGCAAGTTGCAAAAATGTTGATAATGAACATATGAGTGACATGTTCAGAGACGATGTTAACTAGTTGCAGTAAATCTCCGCTGATAACAGCGTTATTGAACTTTTCATGGTTGTGTTTAAGCATCAGCAGCACTTTGTTAAAGTAGAGAAAGATCAGCTTGGTTTAATACAGAAAAAGGTCCTGAATGATTCGAGGTTTATTAACATTTAAGTGAACCTATGATCTTTCACTAACCTCAACCAAAATGCTTGTGTTGTCTAAACCAAACCACTAACACAGGACTCAGGATGTGGACCCGAGTCTGTGGTGTCAAGAGTCTTGAATCTTGTACACCCCCCCGCCCACCCACCCTGACTTATATATGAATAAAGTGCTTCATTCATTTAAAAAAAACATTACCTCTGAACATAATCAATTAAAATTTAGTTGTATATGGATAATTTCTAGCAGACAGGGTTGCAATACCTGAACTGTACTCTACTGTACTTTCACTCAAGTAAAAGTACTTTTACTTGTAATACAGTATTTATATTTATATTGTGGCATTGCTGCTTTTACTTAAGTATTTAAGTATTTCTTCCACACTGGGGGGAAAGTGGGAATAAAGTTTGTGTGACATGAAAAATATTAAGCAAAGTCTTCTCAACTGACTACAGTTAAATTACAGTTTACAGACAACTTATACACATTATTATTAGCTGATGAACCTGTTAAACTGGCGACTGATTCTGTGTAGAGCTTTCAAAGACATTTTAAAATTCATTCGCTCACCCTGGGCTCATCAGTCAGGAGGTTGTACCACATGACGGAGGCCCAGCCTCCAGGCAGCTGGCTCACATTGGAAATAACCACCAGCGGAAGAGAACACGTCTAGAGGTAATAAAGTACACAGTTAGCATGTAGCAGCAACAGCGGGCGCTTAAAAGAGCGGATCAAATGTAAACGCTGCTGCTGACCTCCAGATCGATGGCGAGGCCCTGCACCGTGAAACAGGCCTCGAAACTGAGAGAGTGGAGTTCTTCTGTCACGGAGAGAAGACCCTGAAAAACACACAAAACACTCGTTCATGTCAGAGTTTATCCTTCTTAGCACAACTTTAAAAAATGCATAGAAGAAATTAAGACTAATGGGTCGAACAATAACAATAATCACCTCAAAACAGTCAGGTGCACATATGAACTATTATTTTACCTACATTAATAGTTCTTCTTCCACCAATACAGTTACTAAACACCTAAACTTTCAGCTTTCCAAAGAAGGATGCCTGATTTAAATGTCACAATTTCTCAACACTGTCTTAAAACAACAATCAGGAGCCCAAATTAACATAGAAACATGTTTTTCTTGCCATAATTATTCCTCCTGTTCATACTGACAATGAGAAGATCTCCTCCTCTTTAATGTGTTTACAATATAATTGATTCAAACTCCTCATTTTGAGCAAAAATGCGTTTAAAAGTTGATGTGAAGCTTATATGAGGCTTCAGCAGTCTGAGTTAGTCATATCAAGTAGATATCTGCCACATTTACAGTCTTTTTAGCATCAAAATCCCTCTTTGTGTTGCAAACTTTTCACACAGGAAACACACTATGCAATGGGGTCATTCACACCCAATGAGTCAGGGAACAAAAACAGGAACTTTGACAATAAAAAGACTGTAACATTGAAAGATATCTACTTTATTTGACTCATTTGGACGACTGAAGCTTCATATTAGCTTCAGATAAACTTTTAAATACATTTTTGCACAGAAGGAGGACTGTGGATTTTGTCTCCCATCACTTATATATTGTAAGTTTATTATGAAGGGATCTTCTAATGGTCAGTATGAACAGGAGGAATGATTACAGCAAGAAAAACATGAGAGTCAAAGGTACATATGGTATTAATGATCAACTCATCTGCATTTCTTACCTCATTGCCCTTCGTGCCGTTGATGTATTTCTTCTCTTTCAGCTGCTGTAAGAGATAAACTGAGTGTCAAAATCAGAAAGACTAACTGGTTAAACTGGGTAAAATTAACGTTTAGTATCAGTAAGAGTAAATAAAATCAGACGGCGGTTGGGTTGTCGTACCAAGTGTCTGAACTCCACTGAGAGGCAGCCGTTGGAATAATCCTCAATGTCCATAACTTTAGTGTTGTTTGTCAGGATGAAAAACTGCCGACTTCTGAGGAGAAAAAGAAGGTTAAAACACACAAATCCTCACAGCTTTGTAAACCTCTATTAATATCCGTGTATTAGATGATATGAATTCATCGGAGGAAGTCGCTGCTGACTGTTTTTAGATGATGCGACAGTGGTTTCAAACTCCAATCTCAAAAAAAACTTCTTTAAAGTCCCGCTCCACTCAAAAACGTGTTTCGCCTGCTTCGTCTGAACGTTTGACCTTCGCTGTTTGACACTAAACAGCTGTTTTCACATCAGTCTGCCGAAGGAGGAAAGTTTCTCTGTGATCCTGTACCCACGAGACTGATGTGTGACATCACAACTAGTTCGGTCATCTCCAGCTCTGCACATTTTCAAGCTCAGTGAGAAATAATTTAAGACACCAAAGGCATGATGTTTGTATCATGAAGAGTAGCAGGAGACGCAGGCGGTATGAACTAAAGAGTAGCTTCTTAATTTAGCTTGAGTGCAGGCAAAGAAAAAACTGAACAACAACATAGAGCAGAAGAAACAGAACAAAGGATCCAAAAAGAGTGAGCAGAAAACCAGGACTTAAATACAAACTGGACTAATGAAACAACAAGGAACAAGTGGCAAGACACAAAGACAGGCTGGCAGCTGATTGGCTGGAGAAGACACAGGCTGGAGACACAAACCCAGCATATACATGAATATAACTTAAAGTCACACTGAGCAGAACTCAAACATACGTTGCTGCTGACATAAACGTGAAACAGTAAGTTCACGGCTGCACGTTTCACTTCACTTTCTCACATAGTTTCCAGGAGGGTCAGTATATGCAGCGAGCAACGGTCGACACATGTGACATTTCCTCAAGAAAAACTACTAGTGTGAAAATAAACTTCAATGTCAACGTCAAGGGCCGACGACAACTCAGTCCAGTTCAACAAACAGGGGAAACGTCTGGTGGACTGGTGGGTTTAAGACATGTAAGAAGACTCTATGAATCTATGAATCAACAAATATTTTCCTGCAGGACACGACTTCATTCTCAGTGTTTGTGCACCGGAGGCTTCAAGTTTCCACATCACACTCGTATAAGCTGAATACTGGACCACGATTGGCTCCAAACTAGTTGTGATGTCACAAGTCATGCTCGTAGGTAAACGCCTTAAACGCAGATTCAAGGTGATCACAGAGAAACTTTCCACTTTCAGCAGATGAAAGTCTTTCTGCACAGTGAAGCTCAAACATCCAGCCGAAGGAACGAGAAGAAAAAAACATATTTTTGAGTGGGAGGAGGAGACTTTAAGATTTATTGTAATGTTTAAGCTACAGGTTAAGATGTTTTACATGTTTCCTGCTTTTAAAGGAAAGAAGGAAGCCATTTTTTTTTTTTTTTTTTTTTTTTGGAAGGAAACAGTTAATTTATTGAAGCAGCGAAGTGACGTTTGCCTCTTTTTTCCGACCCACGCTAACTTCATGCTACACTTCTTTTATCTGTAATTAAACAGCAGCAGCAGTACGTGCTGTATGGAGGTTGTTTGTACTCACACTCTGCCGGGGGGGAGGTCCCTAGATACGCACACACACACACACACAGACACACACACACACACACACACACACACACACATAAAATGATTAACACTGCAGGATCAAACTTCTACATTGCAGATAAATAAAATACTTTCAAGTCATGTAAATGTATAAATGTGTTTATATTGAAATTATTATTATTTTTAGCCTGGAGATGAAATCCAGTAACAACATTTTTAACTCACTTGTCAAATGTTGTTTTCACTTTCAGCTGATAATCCACTTCAGGAAGTTTAACCAGGAGTCTGGGAGGAAGATAAAAAAAATGCATCACGACTACTTTTACTACTTTTTCACCGTCCAACAATAAACTAAACCTGCAGATAAGAATGAAAACACTTGACATTAGTTAATGAAAGTAAGGATTTAAACAGGAATGATACCTGACTTTGGTGGTGAACTGTACTCCGGTCTTGATGATGAGGGGTTTCTGTGGATGTGTGGGCATACATGGCTGCTTCTCCACCACAAATGAGCTGAAAACACACCAAAACTTATATGATTTGCACAGTTTTCACTTTAAACTTATTGCCTTTAATATGACTCTCAGAGCAGCAGCTGAGCTGAGTCGGTGCTGCACCTGCAGGAGGAAATCCTGCCATCTGTTTACGTCTGTTTATGTCAGCATTTTTAGTCTTCTATGTACAGTTTTGCATGTCTGACATGAAAAAAACAAAAAAAACAGATTATGCTGCACAAATTTGAAACTACAAAGCAAAATTTGAACACTGGTTTCAAAGACTTCAGTTACTTGTGTCATTAACTGCATTTAGTAACAACACAATCAGAATATATTTTGGTTCCACTTTACAGTACAAAATACTACGATGATAAGCTGTCATAAATTAGTTATTTATAATAATAAGCATTAATGGATTAAATGACTTAGATTCATACTGTTTTTAAACATTTTCCAGATCACACCTCCTGTCACTGTTCAACTGTAACAAGTTGTTTACTTCCTTCAGCTGCTGACAGTTACATTTGTACTCATGACTTCTGTCTTTTTCCTGGAAATGGAAACATTTTCAACTAGAAACATAAATGTGTAGCTTCTGATAATTAAACCAACTTATAACAGGAACACTGAGAAGAGAACAATCTGCGTTATGTTGTATTTTTAAGTACATGAAGATGCTGCGAGGCGTTGGGAGAGTACCTCTTGATGAGGTGATAGATGAGATATTTAACTCGGTCCTCCATCTGAGGTTTTTGCAGGGGGATCGGGTCGCTCTCGTAGGTGACCTTCAAAACAAGTTCCCCCAGTTTGTCCAGCTGGCGTTTGATCTGGAAGAGACTCTGAGCCGTCAGAGTGAACCTGAGAGGAGACAGATGAGAGGAAGATGAGGGGATTGATTGAGAGATTTTATATTTATTTAATTTACATAACCTACAATTAAATTGGTTTTTCATCATACTGGTTAAAATTCATGCTGGTCAGAGCAGAGTTTGACATTTCCACATGTGTATCAGGATTATTTGTGAGATTCATGTTCCTGGGAAACACTGACTGTTTTTACAGTAGGGCTGCAACTAATGATTATTTTCATTATCAATTAATCTGTTGATTATTTTCTAAATTAATCGATTAGTTGTTCGGTCTATAAAATGTCAGATAATGGTGAAAAATGTTGATCAGTGTTTCCTAAAGATGACGTCTTCAAATGTCCCAAAGAAATTCAGTTTACTGTCACTGAGGAGTAAAGAAACCAGGAAATATTCACATCTTTTTTCTTTAGAAATGACTATTAATAGAGAATCAAAATGTGTCAGTGGTGATTAATTTAACCGTTGGCTAATAAACAATTAATCAGCTAATGGTTGCAGATCTACTACGCGGTAAAGTTGACTGCAGCTTCCCACACTGGAGGAAAACCTCATGTTCTGCTCCGTCATGTGGTCGACCGCAGTTTGTGGGCTGAAATGTCGTTGGCAAAATCTTTGTAAAGATTTTGAACGGAAACTCTGATTTATTTATTTATCTATTTATTTATTTATTTATTTATTATTTATCCCTTTCTTTTCCTTTCCTTATTGGTCTCAGTACTTTAGATAAACAAACAGTTACTATAAAAGGAAACATGTAAAGGCAAATTATTCTTAAAAATATATGTATATACACACATTCTAACAAAAAATCTATACAAAATAGATTAGTATATGAATGAATTATTAAAAAGAAAGCAAAACAAACAACACTTTTATTATTATTATTATTATTATTATTATTATTATTATTATTATTATTATATATTTTAATTGTTGTTGAGTTGGGTGTATGTTTTGCTCTGTATTATGTTATGTCCACTGTGTTTTTGTTTGTATTTGAATTGTAAAACACTACAAAAATAAATAAATAAATAAAATACCTGTATTCGACTCAAACTGACTGAACATTTTAAGTCTGTTTGGGCCAAAAAAAGAGTAAAAACATCATAATGTTGATGTAGTTTAGTTTCAGTGGTGTTACTAAACACACTGATTTTACTAAAATGTTTTCTGAATACAGTTAAAATACAACGATCAGTTAAAAAGTCTATTAATAGTAATAATAACAACAGTTTATACCTAAACTCAATACTGCTGTGGAATACATGATAAACAGCTGTCATTATGATCAATTTAATGTTCTACTATTGTATAATTGTTTAATCAACTTCATCAGAATAATTCCTTGAACATTTTTTTTAGACCTTAAACGATATTCAATTAAAATCCAGTCACTAACCAGTTAAATCCAGAGTTTTACTGTTAATACTGGTAATAATAGCACAATAAGCACAATAACAGCTGGATTTACTGTAAAAAAGGTTAAAGGAAGGAAAGTTGTAAATGACAACAAAAAGAGGAGAGAGTGGTTCATCTTCTACGGGGAACATCTTTGACTCAACATTATGTTTCCATGACAAATTATGAATCCCGGCTCTTTCAGTCAAAATAACATGTCTCTCCAAATGAGACAGTTTATTCTGATCAAAGTATTTAAATCAGACATTTATCATTCAGACTGAGCCCTTGTTATGATTATTAGTGGAATAATTGTTCGGTAAATGCAGCAGCTGAAGGTCAACCCACAAGTTATGGAAATATGTAACTGATGTTGTTAGTAACAATTACAGGGAACTCCATTGATTCTGCATGTAAAGGTTTATTCAAATATTACTCATCCTGTGAAAACACATTTTTAATGTCTTCTGTGGGTTTAGAGGATCTTTATCGAGTCTGCTAAAATAACTGTGATGATTTCAGGGCTTGATGAAGGAAATTTAGTGCAGAAATCTTGAGTTACAAACTGGGAGCGTTGAGTTTGAAGGACATGTGATGGTCTACGGAAAAAAAAAATATATATATATTGTTGTTTGCATGATGAGGAAGTTCTTTAAGATCGATACGAGGGGTTAAAACTGAGGAAACCGCTGCTGCATCCATGTTGACCACTACTTCTTAAATCTGTCCATTTCTCGTCCCCCAAATATACAGAAGTGCGACATTAAATTACCAAAGTGCCCCTTTAATGTCCCACAATGCATAACAATGCATATCAACATGTTCTGCACATGCTGTACAGCTCGTCAGCTACATATGTCTATGTAACTATGTAACTATATTTGACAATCCTCATTATCTGGATTAATTTATGAACGTACAGCAATATAAATTTAATTTCTGTTATTGTCATTTGTCTCTTGGTGTCATCTGTCCTGTTCTCATCTGTGAAAATGTCCCAGTTTCCCTGCAGGGATCACTGTTAAATGTTTAATCTAATCTAGAAATTGATCATTTGCATGTTTGTGTGTGAATGCTTGCTAGTGTAACGCAGTCCTTATAGTTAAAGCTACAGTATGCAAGTTTTTTCTCATATTTCTATTAGTTGAAATATGTTTCAAAGCGTATCTTAATGTGGAGATTTGTTGTCAGAGGCTCAAGTTTATAAGCGAGCCTCACCCTTTTAACCGATAGGTGAAGGCCGAAGTCAGAGGCGGGAGCTCACGGCTGTCAATCAAGACATTTCTACCCCACAACTCATACTGACGCTCCAAGCTAGCATTAGCTGCTGGAAGACGTCGCTGTGGCTTACGCATAGGGTGCGTTCAGTCATGAGGATGCAGATGAAACGTTGGGTGGAACATAACGGAGCAAGGAGGAGAAGGGAAGTGAGGGAGGGGTTTGTGTTTGAGGCTCATGCCAGATCTTGCATACTGTAGCTTTAACTGTCCCCAGAATTTTTAAAGAGGTCGGACGCAGGTCTTTTCAATATAAAGCTCTAGTCGACTATCTATGATCTATGAACTCTTTTCTCTGCTTCACGACTTCTTTATTCTGTCATATTAAAACAACCTGTTCATGCTTTTAATTTGTGTGTATTTGCAATTAGAAGATAAATTGTTTCAGGTGCTTTCGGTACTGATGAAACTGATCTGATTTCACGGATCATTTCTCATTTCTTGTATCCGGTTTCTTGTGCAACTGCTGAGTGTGGGAGATGGTGAGAGAGCTGTCTGTATCTGTGTATTTGTAGTCTATGTTTGTTATGTAACGATGTCTTTGTAAGTATGTGTTATATTCTGTAGTTTGTGTTTTTTAGGACCCCTTTGAAAACGAGATGCTACATCTCAAGGGACTATCCTATTCATAAATTCAAATTCAAAGAAGCGGTTTCAGTTTATTACCAACTCTGCAGCTGTTCCAGGCCGGTGAGCAGCGGACCACCGATGGCGGCGATCTGCTGCCTGCGCTTCCAGTCCTGCAGCTCGGGGTTGAGCTGAGAGGTCATCAGGTCGTCAATCTCCTTGATCACAACGTCCATCTTTGACAGGATCTCCTAACAAAGGTTTGAAGAGCAGATACGATGGTCTGTGAGGTACGAGTCTGCATCTGCACACCCATGATGTGTTGGAGTCTTTGTCACTTTTATGTTTGAAAATGTTTGTACGACTCCTTCATCTCTCACATGAGAATCGCTCACATTCTCACATTGGTACAAAAGCATACCTTCCTTTTAAAGTCGAGCCTGTTGAGTATTTCCTGTAGTCTTGTTACTTCCTGTTTCATCAGTTCAGAGTTCCTCTCTGCCGGATCTGTCATAAACACACACACACACACATATATATATATATATATATATATAGTTTTGTCTGTGCAGATTTTTGCACAGTAGTGGAAAATAACATGAGTGAATTCATTTCATAACAACCTGTGTGCTCATTTTAAATACTCCTCACCTCGAGACTGTAGGGTCTTGTAGCGAAAATCAAAGTCGTCCTGCATGTCTTCGATGTATTTCACAGCCTGGTCCATCAACTAGACACAGTTTTGTTTAGTTTTTTTTTTTTCTTTTTACAAGATATAATTCAGTAACTGGAGTCAAAGCAATGTCTTAGTTCTGTTTAGTTACCTGCACGCTGCCTCTGATGATCCCGACTCTGTTGTCCATGTTCTTCTGCCTCTCGAAGGCCACTGAGTTCTGCAGAGATTTCTCCAGAGGACCCTGTTGAAAAGGTTTCTTTTAAAAAACTTTTCAAACAACATCAGCATGCTATCATGCTCACAAAGACAATGTTAACTCCTTGATGTTTGTATGACATCAGCACATCACCCCCCACTTTCAGTCACCTACACTGGCTCCCTGTGAGATACCGCATCTCCTATAAACTCCTCCTCACCTACAAATCCCAGCACTCCCTGGTCCCCCCAGTACCTTTCAGACCTCCTCCACCGACCCACACTTTCTCCATCCCCCGCACCTGCCGACGCACTTTTAGAGAATTTCAGCGTGGCAGCCCCCACCCTCTGGACCTCTCTCTCTTCCGAAATACGCTCCTACCCTGGGCGCTTTCAAATCAGCCCTCAAAACCCACCTTCTTTCGACTCCCAGTTAACCTCTCAGTTGTTTATTATTTAAGATCGGCTTAGTTTTCTCTTTTTTTTCTCTTCCTTTTTCTGTAAAGCGTCCTTGGGTATTTTGAAAGGTGCTATATGAATCTAATTTATTATTATTATTATTACTGTTATTATTATGAGCTGAGGCTGATGGGAATGTCATTAGTTCTGACTGTGCTTGGTCATAAATGAAGGTGTTGGACAAGCTACTGCTGGTGGCGCTAGAGGAAAAGTCACCAAAGTCTGTAGGCTTCATCCTCTGGGAACCATAAACGTCTGTACTAAATTTCATAGAATTACGTCCAATACTCAAAATATTATAATCCAAAGTGTTGGACGCATCTACTGGCACTGCCAACTCTATAGAGTCACTAGAGCTGCCAGAGTGGCTAATTAATTGATGACATTAATAAAGGTCTTTATCAATTTCTAATAAGCCATAAATCTAATCTAAATTAATAAATAAAGGGTTCTTTTGTAGTTGTAACTGTAAATGCCTCCCTTTTCTAGAAGGTAAAGGGTCAAGCAGTCCATTAAAGGAGTCGTCCTGATGAACTAAAGATCTAAATGCAGGATGACTTTCAACAACCTGGCAACCAGGGCTTGGTATCGGTACTCAAAACCTTTAAGGTATCGAACGAAATAACCCAGTACCAAGTAGTGTCAAAACTTCTCCAGTCAAACGATACCTGCGTTCAATCCTTTTTGTACCCAGATCTAGTAAAAAAGACCATTGGTATGGTTTTGGTCGCAGCCGATCACCGCAGCGTTCGATTTAATATCAAAATGTATTTGTGTAAAAGTCATGTTGATGGGGAGGATTGGTGGAATTTTAAGCAACTGGTTGTTTCCGTTTACATGATGGGTATCGAATGAAGTAGAAAAGAAAAGGTATTGAATGAAGTACTCTATTGGTATCGGTGTCACTTTAAGGGTACTGGTATCGGTACTGGTATCATAATTTTTTTAAACGATACCCAGCCCTACTGGCAACCCATAAGTTATAAATTAAATAACTACTCTTTATATGAGGTGATTTATATACAAACATTTCTCATAAGTGGGCAGAGTCAATTAAAGTGTTCTTCCAAAATACTTCAAATAGTTCGTTGGATGGTTATTTTCCGAACAACACTGGAACGAACACTGATGTGAATTAAAAGCTGCAAATACAAAACATGGGTAGTTCGTGGACATCAAAGTTAATTTATATTTTTAATATATAAGTTTTTTTTTTAATGAATGTGAATTGTGAGTCCAGTATTCACTCTCTTTTAGCTCTCTTTTTGCTCTCTATCAACTCCTGAGGGAAATATCTGGCTCTTTAGCTGCTAAATCCTCCACTATGTTCACCAGCTAGTCTCTATAACTCTGTCTGCTGAGGCTTTTAGAGCTTTTTCACTGAAAACCGCTGCCTGCTGTGGGTGGAAATTATAGCGGTGAGAGTTGTGATACAGAAAACCAAAACAATGAGCTGAAGGACACGATACAGCTCGGTAGAGATGAGGGGAACTGCAGCGTTGGTGATAATTATGAGTGGGTTCATCACAGTGAGTAACACCTTTTACAGTCAACAAGATCCATTATTGATATAAAAACACTGATAATAACCAAATAAATCTTTTGTAGCTGTAAAACCTTACGTAAACTACTCCTTGTTATCATTTTGTTTTACAGCATGTATCTGCATATACACTGCTACCTTGTTTATGGTTATTGGAGTACTTAAATGATTATCAAGCCAAGTTGTTTCTTGGGAATGAAGTGAAGCGTTTGGGAATGTGGGGGTGTGCGTTAACACTGTGCTGTCTTCCTGGTAGCAGCTCTGATTTACCAGCAGCAGCTGTTATTGAGGAATCAGAGGGACTTTCCCACTGAGGGAGACGATGTGACAAACCTGCTCCTGCATGCAGGCGCTGGAGAGGATACGCCGCTCTTCCCTGAGGCAGGTGGAGATAACTCTGGCCATGACAGCGGGATTGGTCGTGTATTTCACCTGGAGGTCACGCCCACACAGACACACGTGACATACAAAGAGAATATCACAGGTTACAAAAACACATGAAAAACAAAGGAATTAAAGAGATAATGAAACAGTGTTTATCTTGCCAACCAGGAGAACAAGCCCCGGCTGAATAGGAAGTAGCTTTAACAAAGATCATTATCATGGATCTTCTCTGAGATGTGCTAGCAGTTACTGGAAATGCTTTGATGTGTTTTTATCTGCAAAGGAATGCAGTTCACCTTGATTCTTCCAAGAAATAAAAGGACCAAACTCCAGTCATAACAGATGTGATTACATAACAGTGTGATAAGGACACCTGTTGTCAAAGGTGTGCACTGGTACTTGGAGAAAAACCAGTTTTTCCCAAAGACGTTACAGCCTGTAACCATAACGTTCATTTGAAACTTGGAGAACAATATACCTATTGAACAAGCACAAGAGATAAAATCTCTGGGTATAACCTCGGAGTTTAAACGATCCTGATCTAAAAAAGTTGATAACATTGTAAGTAAAATGGGAAGTTGTGTCAGTCGTGAGAAGAGTTTTAAAAGTTATGCCACCAGATGTCATTAGACAAGTTATAAATGATTGAGTTTTGTCACAGATTGATTACTGTTTCATGATGATGATGGTGATGATAAAAGAAATTACAAATAGCTCAAAATAAAGCAGCATGTTGTGCTCTTACATAACTAATTCGATAGACACGACAGTCTGAGTTGGCTAACTGTCAGTCAGAGATCCACTTATGCTTTGTTAAATCTAGTGTGAGAAATGTGCTGGTGACACGATCACCAAAGATATTATATGAAAGGTTATTCTCTCAGTTTGCTCAACACAATTATCAAACACAATAAGCTACGTATGAAACAGAAAACAGTCGCGTACAGAACTACGGTCGGGTGGTTTTCACTGCAAGTGCATATCGTTCAAGAGAATAATAAAGATCGGTTCAAAATTTAGTTAAAACAGTATCTCCAAACATTTCAGGAACCATAATTGAATGTATGTACTTGATTGTTAATTGAATGAGATGTTTGTTGTGTTTATGTGGCGATAGTGTGTATAAGTGTGTGTTTGGTGGACTACAGGAAGAATAGCCAAAGAAAGAAAAAAAGTAAGAAAGACAGGAAGTAAGGGTGTGAACCTCACAAGTGTTTTGCAGCTTCTTGAATTTTAAATATATATATATTTTAAAGACTGATACTGTTGTAGCTCTGGACAGTGTGAGTATATTTGTACTGTCCTTATTTACAGATTTAAAGTACTTTATTTAAGTATTTCCACTGTATACTACTTTATACTTCTTATCCACTTTTCACTCCACTGCATTTATTAGGTAGCTTGAGTTACTTGACAGATTAAGATTTACATACAAAACATTTGATAATCTTAAAATATATGATGCGCTGTTATAAGTTTAACTACCCGCCGATACATTAAATACTTCAAATTAGCTCCACCTCGACCAGCTACAACAGTAAGATGCTACTCATACATACTGAGAACTGTAAAAAAAAAACCCACATAAACACATAACATCAACAAGAAATCTTGATATGGATTTCTTACATTTGTTTTATTTTATGTTTTCATGTGAATTTTGATTTTTTTTTTGGATACAAACTGTTTTTAAAAAGTAGATCTTGATCTATAGACCTTATGTATGTATGTGTAGAGTTTTGGATTCCCTTTGTTAGACTCTGTGCATTGCAGTCAATATTTTGTGTGTTTGGAAGGTTAATTTTGGGTGGAATTTCTTAATAAACTCAATTAAAAATATAAAAAAAATGAATATGTAATTTAATTTAATTTGATGACACAGTTGCTAAATTACCTCAAACCCCCTAGTCGGGCATTTCTGTTCAGCTATTTATTGTGCCGACATACACAAACTTCCCCTCCAGCCACCACAACAGCCTCTACATCACCGCTGAATACACTGCATGAAATTTACATGAACCGTGTGGTTCTTTGCTCTTCAGACAATTCAAAATCCCACTTAGAAAAGTACAAAAAAATTCTGCTGTGGGAAGAGGAAACTTTTTCTCTCGCCTCCATGTGTGACTAAACTTTCATGCATCAGCATCAACAGAATGATGACTGAGGATGCAACAACACCTACATGCTCACTTTCATGACTGTGACAAGCATGACATTTAGCATTTAAAGACAGCTGTCACTGCTGAATCTCTGGTTTGGTTTGATTTGGTTTGGTTTGCTTAGCTTAGCTTAGCTTAGCTTAGCTTAGCTTAGCTTAGCTTAGCTTAGCTTAGCTTAGCTTAGTTTGGCTTAGCCTAGCTCAATATAAGTTGTAATGTAGCTTAGTTCAGTTTAATTTTTAGTGTAGTTTAGTTTAGTTTAGTTTAGTTTAGTTTAGTTTAGTTTAGTTTAGTTTAGTTTAGCTTAGCTTAACTTAGCTTAGCGTGGCTTAGTTTAGTTTAGTTTAGTTTAATTTTTAGTTAACTTTTAGATTATTTTAGTTTAGTTTAGTTTAGTTTAGTTTAGCTTAGCTTAGCTTAGCGTGGCTTAGTTTAGTTTAGTTTAGTTTAGTTTAGTTTAGCTTTGTTTAGTTTAGTTTTCAGTTTAGTTTAGTTTAATTTCTAGTTAACTTTTAGTTTAGTTTAGCTTAGCTTAGTTTAGCTTAGCTTAGCTTTATTTAGTTTAGTTTTCAGTTTAGTTTAGTTTAATTTCTAGTTAACTTTTAGTTTAGTTTAGTTTAGTTTAGTTCAGTTTAGTTTAATTTTTAGTTTAGTTTAGTTTAGTTTAGTTTAATTTTTAGTTTAGTTTAGTTTAGTTTAGTTTAGTTTAGTTTAGTTTAGTTTAATTTTTAGTTTAGTTTAGTTTAGTTTAGTTTAATTTTTAGTTAACTTTTAGTTTAGTTTAGTTTAGTTTAGTTTAGTTTAGTTTAGTTTAGTTTAGTTTAGTTTAAGTTTTAGTTAACTTTTAGTTTAGTTTAGTTTAGTTTAGTTTAATTTTTAGTTTAGTTTACTTTAGTTTAGTTTAGTTTAATTCTTAGTTTAGTTTAGTGTAGTGTAGTGTAGTTTAGTTTAGTTTAGTTTGGTTTAGTTTAGTTTAGCTTGTTTAGTTTTCAGTTTAGTTTAGTTTTAGTTTTAGTTTGGTTTGGTTTAGTTTAATTTTTAGTTTAGTTTAGTTTAGTTTAGTTTAGTTTAGTTTAATTCTTAGTTTAGTTTAGTTTAGTGTAGTGTAGTGTAGTGTAGTGTAGTGTAGTGTAGTGTAGTTTAGTGTAGTGTAGTGTAGTGTAGTGTAGTGTAGTGTAGTTTAATTTAGTTTAGTTTAGTTTAGTTTAGCTTAGCTTGTTTAGTTTTCAGTTTAGTTTAGTTTTAGTTTTAGTTTGGTTTGGTTTGGTTTGGTTTGGTTTAGTTTTAGTTTTAGTTTAGTTTTAGTTTAGTTTAGTTTAGTTTAGTTTTAGTTTGGTTTGGTTTGGTTTGGTTTGGTTTGGTTTGGTTTGGTTTAGTTTAGTTTAGTTTAGTGTTTCTAGGGTTTGAAAGCCTTGAATCACAAGCTGTCAACTCTTTGTGTTTGACTTCTTATCTCTTACTACTTTGGTTTTTACACACTACACATGTCAGAGTTCAATTCTGTCAGTCAAACCAACACTGTGCTGACATTTGCTTGAATTTCTGATGAAAAGCTTTGAAAGATCCAAATGAATAATTTAAAATGCATCTCTTTCTTTGATGTGAGGGGTTTTCCCAAGAAAGATTGTACTTCAAACTGTGTGATAAGACAAACAAATGGAAAAGCTTTCTTTAACATGGCTGTGACTTTCTCTCATCGACGATACAAACTTCAAACTCAAACATAACAACGACAAGCCGCAAACACCCTTAACTACCACAAAGGAGTAGCTGCTTCCTCTGTGAAGTGTTGACTTTGATACACACATACATGCACAGGAAACGGCGGTATGAACCTTCTCGGTTTGTTCTGCAAAGGTATGTGTCTTTTTCAGAATTAAGCTCATGACATCGGCGAGCTCTGACCTCAACCTAACATCCTGTACCACTCCTGGACCAAACTCGCTCATCTACTTTCAAGAATTACCCCCAGATCGTCATTACACGAAAGTGGAATACTTTTTCTCCCTTTAGCGCGTAAAGAAGGAACTTCTGTCTTAAAACTTCTTGCATGGCCTTCACCTTCTTCATTTGACATTTGAGACAGGCTTTTCTCAGGTAACAAAGCAAAAAAAAAACATTGAACACCAACTAAAAATATCATGAAAGTAGAACTCAATCAAGCGGCTCCCAAAATGAAGTACAGCTACAGCTGAGTACAGCTACTATACCTCACTTCCCCTTCACCTCCTGTAAACACACACTCACACCATAGACCACACGACTTCCTCTTATTACAAATGTTTTCAATACATACTGTTGAAGCACACAACTGTCTTTTGTACTAGAAAGATCCATGACACCTTTAAAAGTGTAAGTGGAAAAGTGTAGAGAAATTTATGTAAAAGTGAGTCATTTCAGGTTATTTCTGATTAGTGAACGTGTCACCTGAATGATGACTCATTTCTATACAGATAATATACACACATGCAAATAGACAATCAGAGATAAAGAGGAATCTATTGTTGTACTGTATTGTAAATTATTCCAAATCCCAGGAATCTGCTGAAACATGCTAAACACAATTTAAAACCTCTTTTCATTAGCAAATACTGCTTCTTATTCTCTGCTGTATAAACTTTACCTTCTTCTGGTTTTGAAACTTTGTGAAACACCTTTTAAAGTGTTGTCACTTTCTCATACAGTAGAGGTGTAGATGCTGTACCTCGACTGTTGCGAAGGCACTTCCTTTGTTTACTCTTTGTGATGCAGCCAGACACGCTGCTTTCTCATTTAGTGCATGTATAGTGAAAGTTGTCTATCATTTATCCATGTATGAAGTGCTGTATCAGCATGAAACAATAAAACAATCAGTGAAGTGAAAGAAAAGATATGCTGCAGATTTATGGTTGAAAATGGACTGAGTGCCTCTGAGACTGAAAGACGAGAGGAGAGTGACGCACCTGTAGCTGTTGCTGTATGATTTTCATGTTGTGTCTTTGTAGGAAGTTCTGCTCCTGCGAGCGCACCCTCTCCAACTGGGACAACAGATTGTTGAACTGCACCGCCGCCATTGACTCATCGTTAGCTGCTGTGTCCCTGAAAACAACAAAACACTGTGTGATGTTTAGGGGATCACCAACAAAGGCAATGAAGAAGAAGATGACTGTTGTAAACAAAAAAGACTGATATAGTAAATTTGTGGTTGTGTTATCTTTCAAATTCACAGTGAGCTCTGTGTCTGTTTGCCAACTTGTTCGTCATATCAGCTTCATAAGATGATATTATGTCAGTGTTGTGTTTACAGCTTGTTGCACTACCCCCCAACTTCAACTTTACTGTTTTGGTTCACTCTCAGAGCTCTCCTAACGTCACTTTGGGCCGCAGCAGGCAGCTGTTTTCAGAGAAAGAGCTCTAAAAACCTACTGTACACTACCTACTCAGCACCAAACAGCAAACTGACACAGTTAGCTGTAGACTAGCTGGTGAACAAAGTGGAGCATTTAACAGCTAAAGAGCCAGATATTTCCCTCAGGAGTTGGTGGAGACCAAAAACAGAGCTAAAAGAGAGTGAATATTGGACTTACATTCACCAGGTGGACAGAAACACGAGTCCAAATTAAAGGTAATGTTGCTCTGAAACAGTTGGATGTGTAAATAAGCAACTGTTTGTTAACAGGTTAATTATATCAACTTAAAAATTGATGATATGTCAATGTTGTACTTGCAACTTGTTTCCACTTCCCTCAGGTGGCCTAAAAATCAGTTAATGCAGGTTTAAAGCCACACAGAATAAGTTTCCATACTGGTGACCACTAATGGTTATTACCCAGAAATCACAAAAAAAAAGCACTCTGCGGTACATTATACCAAAAAAAGCCACATATAACACCAATGAGCTCACTAGTCAATTTAAAATGAGGCCTGACACATTCCTGCACCTACAAGCCTGTAAACATGTAGCCTACAGATGTCTGTAAGTCTGCTGACATACTTACACATTTACCAAATCGGAAAGTACAAAGAAAGAAAATAAATACTTGAAGCTGCATTAGTAGATTTTTTTTGGCCACATGGGGGCAGCAGAACAAGCTGAAATTATAACAATCCAGGAGTTTCAGAGCAACATTATCATTCATTTGGAGTCGTGTTTCTATCCACCTGGTGAATGTAAGTCCAATATTCACTCTCCAACTCCTAAATTAAAATGTCTGGCTCTTAAGAGGCTAAATTCTAGTGCACAGTGGGTTTATAAGAGCTTTTTCACTGAGGTTGATAGCAGCGAGAAAAACCAAAACAAAGAACTGAAAGAGACTAAAGTACTGCATGGAGCTGAGAGGAAGTGCGGAATTGGATGATAATTGTTTGTGGGTTCGTCACCGCAAGTGACCTCTTTCACATTTCACAGTGTAATTTTATCCATTGATAAAATAAAAAAAGGTTGACGTTTCAATGAAACACCCACACCAACCCCGTAGGTTATATCTCAATAAAATCTAAAAGTGAACAGTAAAGTCTGCCGACTCTCGGTTTGGTGAATTCTTACAAATGTTCTTTCCTTCCCAGCAAATTATTTGACAAACATGATCTCACTGATATGCAAAATATGTGTCGCTGATATCTTGGAGATAGTCATTGGCTTCTTTTTCTCCTCTGCAAGCTACACCTGTACAGACTCGCCTGCTTGTTGTCCTCTTGCAAAAACCTTTACATACACAGTAACTTCACAGACATCAGACATGCTTCTGTACAGGAGCCCCACGTTGGAATTTAAAGGGTCGGGACGCTCAGAACTTACCAGAAAAAGGCAAATTTCTCACTTACCCATTTTGAAAGATCTATTTTTGATTATCCTGTCTCCATCCCAGTACAATTGAGTTGAATAAAATTTAGTTAGTGTTACACTGATTCTGACTTTTTGGTTGTAAAAGTTAAAGATTTATCTTTTTAAATGAGACCAGGGTTGAAGAACAGTAACCTTCTTATTTTTGGTACATTATTTTCATGCTTGTGCACAAAAATGGAGGTTAAAAGAGGTTTAAAAACTCTTTTTTCTCAGGAATATTGTCCCTGTTACTCCACAGAACTTTTTTTCTTCTTCTTCTTTAAACGTTTTTTTTTTTTTTCACACTGCACGACTCACCAATCCTGAGACTCGATCCAGCTGGCCAGACCCTGCCTGATGTCCATGGGGAAATTGTCATCATACAGATAATCCACATGTTCCAGGAGTCTGATCTCCAGCTGCTGAATCTGCTTCCACTGACTCATGCTGTAGTCCACACACACACACACACACACACACACACACACACACACACACACACACACACACACACTCTTTAGAGGACACTGACCTACATTCATTTCCTGCAGACTTATCCTAACCCCTAAATTTACCTTAATTTTAAACCAAGTCTTCACCCTAAAATTAATGATTTACGTTAAGGGGACTTGTTTTTGTCTCCATAAGGGATCTGAGTCCCCACAACTGATTTCTCCATAATATAATCTCATATTTTCTCCTTTTATCCCAAATGGTTATTCTTAAAGTGACAAAAAAAAGTAACTTATTTATCTGATTTCCCCCCCCATCTTTTTAATAATGAGTTTGTTTTATTCATTAATTAGTTTACCTGATTGGTGTGTGTGCGCTGCTCTCCCGTCAGTCTCATTCACCATGTGCACTTGTTTCTCTCTTTGACTTTCGTTTTTTATTGCCCTTGTCAGTTCAGGAAGTGATCTCATTTACTCTCATTGTTCTCATTGGGCTGTTCTAAGGTATTTGGAAATCTACCCATTCAATCATTGTCACTGAACACACACACACACACACACACACACCTACACACACACACACGCGCGCGCGCATTAAAAAAAGCCACAGACATTCAACACAAACACACACACACACACACACACACACTGAGTTTACTTTGTGTGTGAGAGAGGAAGAGATTAAGCTTATGTCGGTAATAGTTTCGGAAAAATAATACGTCACAGCAAACATGACTAAAGTTGTTTTATGAGGTTTATTGGAGCTTATTAGTGAAGTGAAAATAAAGATGTTAATTTAATAAACATCAACATTATAGACTCATGCATCGTATTGATCTTTTCTCTTATGTGATCAGGACATTTCATAGGGAAGTCAACAGGTCGGTGTGTGTGTCCATTTAAATGGATTTAACAACATTGCACGTGCACATTATTGACTTTATCACATTATCAGCTGATTATTAAAGCTTTATACCAATATCTAATGCAACTACCAGCAATGATCAGCAATCCCCAAATCTATCAATAATTAGATTAAACATGCTATAGCAGGGCAGTTTGTTTTTAATAACAAAACAATAACATACATATGTTTTAAATATAAATAAAACATAAAATAAAAAGAGAAGGAACTGTTTTTTGGACTCCACACACACTGCTTCTAACCCAAAAACCAGTTGTCAAATATATGCTTGTATCTCCAAAACTATAAGTCCTATCGAAATATGTTTTGTTCTGTTAGAAGCACGAGGCTTCACTGAAGACTCTGATGTGTTTTATGTTTATGTATTCCTTAAAATAAAGGAGCTCTGGCTTGAGATGTTTTACCCTCGATAACATGGGTGCAGACGGGAGGTTTAGTCATTGCACAGCAGTCCCACCAATAATAATAAGAATAATAAAGAGAAAGTTTTCCAAACAATTACAGATTGTACCAAAGCAACTGATAAAGAAGCGTCATTTATGTTTTGCTGCAAAGATTAAATGTTTTTTTTCATGTTTGAGCGTGAAATTTAGTGAAAATGAGCCTTATTCAGAACTCCCACTTGTTTAAACATTTGTCAAACATTAAATTGTGAATATTTATGTAATTCTGTCCACATTTTATTCCTGATGCTGACAAAATGGAGGTCTGTCACATGGCCTGTTTAATGTCGGGACATACATGACTCGATTCACAGAGACACTAAAAAGAGGAACAAACACACTGTAAACAACAAGAATCACTTGATCACGTGCTATTTTAATCAGAAACAGGTTTATTGCCAAGTAGGTTTGCACGTGTTGTTGTGCATAACAGTCAAAATATACACAAGATGAAGTAATTTTAAATAATATAAAAAAGAAAGAAAGAAATTTACAATTTAAAAAAATGTATAACAGTATATGTGGTGTGCTAATAATAATAACAACAACAATTATAATAGTTATAGTAATACAAATTGTTTTAATGTAACGTGCCATGTTAGATCAAAAATCATTGATGTGCAAATAAAAGATTATGAGATTTGACATTAATATAGTGTATTCACTAATTAATTAATGTCCATAAGTGGAATGTAGTCCGTAATGTATAATGATTTATAATTAGTGAATGAATGAGTGTATAGCCGTTTAATTAACTGCTTCAAAGACACATATTTACCAGACATAATTTAATTTCTTTATTTTTTACACAGTAAATGGTAATTTACTAGTCAACACTCCAGTCCAGTAGGGGGCGATATAAGCTGCCTCAGCAACAGCCGCTAATAAAGGAGCGAAGAAGAAGAAGAGGAAGCGGAGGCAGAGGTCAGAGGTGAAAGTTGAACCAAGTGAAAACATGGTTGAACACGGGGACATCCGCGTGGTTCACCGAGGTGGCAGTAAAATAAACTTCAGGGAGCCTGTCATCACCACCGACTCGAAGTGAGTGTGTGTTTTCAGTCCGATAATGTTTAATATTGTTTGGAAGACGTTATTAGCCGGAGAGCTAAAGCCGGCGCTAGCTGTTAGCCGTTAGCATTTAGCTGCTAGGAAACTTACTGCTGCTGTTTACATAAAATGTCTCCAGTTTGTTTCACCTCTGCGACAATTATCTGTTAAGATAATTTAATAACATTCATACCGACTAAACATAACCACGTTTGAGTGCTTCAACTGCGATTTGTAGCCTAAAAGATGCAGTGGTGCAAAGTAACCAAGTACATTTACACATGTAACGTTACTCTACTTAAGTACAATCTCGAAGTACTTGTGCTTTGAGTTTTTCCATATGATGCTACTTTATACTTCCAGTTCACTACATTTCAGAGGGAAATATTGTACTTTCTACTCCACTACATTTATTTGACAGCTTTAGTTACTTTTCAGATGAAAATTTGACACAATGGATAATATAACAAGCTTTTAAAATACAACACATTGTTAAAGATGAAACCAGTGGTTTCCAACCTTTTTGTCTTTTGACGTCTTACAAAAAGAAGTGTGTAGTCGGGGTCACATTTCACATGTCTATGAGTTGTTAACAGCTCCACCAAATAGTGATTTTTCCCTCTAAACTTCTCACATGGTTTCATTTCAATAATTGTTCAAATGATCCAATATTTCAGCAAAAATCAAAGATTAGAGAAAAAGTCCAAAAACTGAAAACAGATTTGTGTATCAGAACTTTGTTTTTCCTTCTTTCCTCTCCCATTAATCATCTCACGACCCCTCAGATTTATCTGCTGACCCTTTGGAGGGGCCCGACCCCTAGGTTGGGAAGCACTGGACTAAACTAGCTAACTGTATATAAAGTAGTGTAAACTAGCTCCACCTCCAGCAGCTACAACAGTAACATGCTGCTCTAACACTGATGCTTCACTATTAATAATCTAATGATGTCATATATAATAATATATCAGTCAGAGGGACCAAACCACTACTTTTACTGCAAAACTTTAACTACATCAAGCTCATAATACTTATGTACTTTTACTGTAGTAGTATCTGAGCACTTCTTCCACCACTGAAAACATGTGTTTTGTGGTGCTGCAGGTTCCTGCTATGCGCCTCAGGAGAATGTGTGAAGGTGTTCAGCACCTCCACAGAGGAGTGTATCCACGACCTGCGGGGTCACACAGACCTGGTCACAGGTGTGCTGCTCAAACCCTCCAACCACCTGCAGGTACAGTCATCTCACCTCACAGTTGGTTAAAGTGTACAGCTGTAATTTACTCACAAAATTGCTTGAAAATGTATATATGTGTGTTTTCTGTCAAATTTCATGATGTTTCTGTTTGCTTGGTGTCTCTGCTAAATTAGATTGTTAAATATCATATCAGATAAGTATCTTTCAGCTTGATATCCTGTCTAGAGCTGCAAAGATTAGTCGATTAATTGATTAGCTGCCAACTATTAAATTGAGCTCCAACTATTTTGATAAGTTAGTTTGTTTGGAGTCAGTTTTTAGTCTCTGATTCCAGCTTCTTAAATGTGATTATTAGTCCTTTGTGACAGTAAACTGAAAACTGTCGGTTGAGACAAAAGAAGACATTTGAAGCTCTGTGATCCACATTTTTCACAGTTTTCTGGCATTTTATGGACCAAACAACTAATCGATTAATAGAGAAAATAATCAACAGATTAATTGATAGTGAAAATAATCATCAGTTGTCTGTGATTTTTCAAGCAAAAAACACCAAAAATCATTTTTGATTGTTGGTCGAACAAAACAAGATATTTGAAGAATCATCTTTGTCTCTGGGAAACTTGCGACTAGTTTTCATTACTTTTCTTTATTTTATAGACTTAATTAATCGATTAATCAAAAAAAATCTGTAGATTAATTGCTAATGAAAATAATTGTTACTTGCAGCTCTAAATCTGTTTTTGTTTCATTTACAACACATTACAGCTGCAACGATTAGTTGATAAACAGAAAATTAAGTAACTGATTAATCACAAAAATGCCAAATATATGCCGGTTCAAGACGATGCTTTTCTTTGCTTTATGTGACTGTAACTGTAATATTTTGGGTTTCTGGACTGTTGGTTGTAAAAGACATCGATGGACATCTTTTACATGTCTGTTTGTCCTGGAAGAGGAATCACTCCTCTGTTTCTCTTTCTTCTGTTTTTCACCCTGTTACAGAATCTTTTGGGAGTTTGTTGTCTTGAGTTTCGTATGTAGTAAAACCCTTTGAGGCAAATATGTGATACGTGGCCTTATAAATAAAATTTGATTTGAAAGTAACTGTTAGTTGCAGGTCTGCAACATATTAAATATACAGTATCTTTGTGTTGTAGGTGTCTGTTTTATAACTGTTTTACTCTTCATATGATCAGTGTGTGTTCAGGTGCTTCAGTTGTTTCAGCTCGTTGTTTATATTTGTATTTTATTGTCACATTTCTTATTTCCTCTCCTGTGTTGTTGCAGGTCTACTCTTGCTCAGCAGATGGCACTGTCCGCCTTTGGGACTTCACAGACGGGATTCTCATTAAGGTACAGACGGGTTCAACTGTTTACAGTCATTCTAGTTCAGCTGAACCTGCTGCCCCCCAACAGACTCTCTCTGTATCTGCTCCACCTCTGTTTACACGTTAGTGTGTGAGGGCGGTTTTTCCATTTTAAGTTCTGTCCCAAACCAGTAAGTGTTGACTGGACGGTGAAATGGTTGCTGACTGTTGTCATTCTGCACAAAGAAGGAAGCGTCGTAAATGTTCCTGCTTGCTACTGTTTAAAATATTATTCTGATCATAAATATAAATCTATAGCTACACTTTCATAAAACAACCTTTTAATGCTGAGTTTAAAATCACAGAACACGAAGTAAAGTAAAAGAAAACGTCACTTTTTTAAATTTGTATTAAACCAACATGCACACCAATGAATTAAAAAAGGATGAACATTCTGAACAGCTGAATGATTTAATGTATTAATTAGTATCCATGGTGACTATAGCTGTAATCCTTAATCAATTAGTGTATTGGAAGAAAATTAATCAGCTTTAATTAATTTAATTAATAGTTTCAGTCACTTTTCAAGCAAAAAAGTCAAACATTCTTTGATTTTTAGCTCAATAAATGTGAGGATTTGATGCTTGTTGTTGTCATATAGAATAATAACACAGATATTATTATTATTATTATTATTATTATTATTATTATTGGGTTTCTGGACTGTTGGTCGGAAGAAAAAAGGAATTTGGAATTTTAATGGAGAAAATCCACAGTGTTGTGGAATTTTCCATCTTTAGGGGTTACAGATTGGGTTACATTGGGTCTGGGCCTCGAGGTCACACTGTAATTGTTAAGCAGGAAGGAGGAGGAGGCAGGAAGGAGGCATCCTCTCCTCTCCTCTCCTTTAGACTCCAGCTGTCTGTGATGTTTTGGGGAAAGCAGAAACCCCTCTGATAGAGAGTAATCAGCATCACCATGGTTACCGAGGTCAGAGGAGGCTTTCCTAGATAACACAGATAGGTGGAATGTGAAACCAGAATGTGCTGAAAGTGACCTGAAGTTTAATGCAACGTGACCTGAACTGACACGAGTAAAACACAGGTCCTTGTTTAGAAACTAGTGAACCAATTAGACTAATTGTTCATATTGTAGGCTGATGAAGACTCAGAACAGAAAAAGACAGCATCCTAGTTGTTCTCTATTTCAGTTTCTCCTTGATCAAGTACTTCAATAAACTTTTTCAGCTTTAAGACATCAAAGGCGGGTGTCTTCTTTTCTCCACTGAGGTGCTGACCAAAATATCCACAACAACACACAGATTAACTGATAATAATAGTTTCAGCCCTGATGGTGACAGATGTCATGAGATGAGGAGATTGATTAGATATTTACAGCCTCCTGTGAGCTGTGAGTGTAACTGAATGTACTGAAGGACTAGTTAGTTAGTTTGTGTTGTTTCTCTGATGTCTGACAGCTGTTTGATCTCTTCCAGACTTATGTCATTGGATGCCCGATTTACTCCATCTACGCCTCAGCAAACCATGAGGGAGTCATCTTCATCGTTATCCCCGTGCTAACTGACAAACGATCCGGTAGGTTTGACATATTGTCTGATTGTAGTGACTGTTTAGGTTTAACAGTGTGAATGTGTGTTTTAATTGAGCTTTAACTTTGCATATGTTATATATATATATAATTATATTATATATATTGCTTTTATTTCCTTAATATGTTTCATGTTATGTGCTTTTACATATAGTTTTGATATGATATTGCTTATTTCTTATCTGTTCATAATGTTTCTAATATTTGATACTTGTATTGTAATCAGGGTGTCTATGAATAAGAGATCTTTCTGTATAAATAAAGGAAAAGAAAAGACAGTCAGGATGTGCTTTGACAGGATAAATTCATCTTCTGATCTAAAGTGTTTCTTCAGCTGCTGTAAATGTATTGATTTTAATGTTTGTTTAATGATTTCATTGAGGTCTGAACTAAAATCTAAAGCAAGTAGACCACAAACTTCCTTATTGAGTTACATGGAGCCAAACCAGAAGTCATCAATAATAATGCTGAAAAAGTATCAACCTGCAGAGCGATGCTAGTTAGCATGCTAGCTGTACACATTAAAAACATAAAAAATAATCAGCAGCTGTTTTGATAATCGATTAATCATTTCATGTCATTTTATGACACTTCCAGCCAGTCGTTAATGATGATTTGCTAAATTGAATATTTTTGGATTTTGGACTGTTGGTTGAACAAAACAGACAATTTGAAGACGTCATCTTGGACTTAAGGAAAATATAACGGACATTTTCCACAGTTTTTCAGATGTTTTAGAGACTAAACGATTAACTGAGAAAATAATCTTCAGATTAATCAAAAGTAACTGTTAGCTTCAGTCCTACTTTAAAGGAAAGTTTTAGCTGCAGTCTAGTGATAATCAATCATTGTATGTGTTGTCTGGATTCTCCTGGGTCTCAGTGTTTCTCTGCAGTAATTTAATGTCACTGAATGTTTAAACACATTCATGAGCCTGTTTGTTCTTTCTTGTAAACTCACAGCTCGAATACTTCATAATTAAATATCACCTGCAGATGGTAGAAACAGACTCGTGTATGTATAGTTTTTATGTGCAGAATGTTTTTGTTCATTTCACATCTGTTGAAGTTAATCTGAAGTTTGAGGTTTTTGTTTGTTAAATAATGATGAAGCAGGTAAAAATGTGTTTATTCTAATATCTCTCAGGCGGATCAGAGAGGTGCTTTTTAAAACGACCACTAGGAGCCGCCAGAGACAAAAAAATCAAATCACACTCATAGGTGCTTAAACATGTGTGTAGTTAGAAACTGTGTAAAAGGTCACTGGGTAAGAATGTCAAACAGGCTGATGTTTGCCTTTGTGTGTGTGTGTGTGTGTGTGTGTGTAGAGCTGTTCCAGCTGGTGGCGGTACATCTGCCTCAGAGTGGAGATCAGCTGGTGGAGGCCCGAGAGTTTTCTGCCGTGCTCAGCGACGTTAGCTCCAACCCGGAGGCCATCGCCTTCGGCAGAGGGGTACGTACGCCTCCGCCTCCGCCGCCACCACTGTCACCAACGCACATCTGGAACTCTCACTTTCCTAAACGTGAATCATCCACTTAGTTTGTTTGCTGCCATGAAAACATAAACTGATGTGAGGAAACAGTAATTGTTGGGTGTCAATTCAAACTATCTGTCTGTCTTCAGAAAACCTCTAATGAACCGCAGTTTGAGCATCAAAGCTCTGAAATTAAAGCCTTCTGAATGAGTAAACTTCCCTCCTGGGTGTTAGATGATGGATGAACCCCACTCAAAATTCATTCTTAAAGCGGCTATAATCCATATTTTTTTAATAACAAGTTATGAAATGACAGCGTGTAATTTGCGAGTCGCTCGTAGTGATGAGAATCATAAGAGACTCTGCAGTTCCTCTCGGCTTTACGGAGCTTTACAGTGAGTTTCAGCTCATTGTTCAGCTGTCAGGCTGCAACTTCACTGTTTCGGTTCAGTCTCAGCGCCCTCATAGCATGTTTTACAGAGGAAGAAGCTCTAAAAAGCCGCTGTACACTACCTGCTCAGCAGCAAACAACAAACAGACACAGTTAATGTAGAGCAACAGCAAACTAGCTGGTGAACAAAGTAGAGCATTTAGCATCTAAAGAGCCAGATATCTCCCTCAGGAGTTGGTAGAGACCAAAACCAGAGCTTAAAGAGAGAGAATATTGGACAGAAACACGACTCCAAATGTGTAATAATGTTTCTCTGTAACTGCTGGATGAGGAAATATGTTTGCTAACAGGTTCAACATATCAACTTAAAGGGTTATATATTGTTTCTGCTGCCTGCAAATGGCCATAAAACCAGTTATTGTAGGTTTGATTCTTGTGTAAATGTCTCAAGAACAGGTTTGAATTACACTTTGATTGTAGCCTTCCTGACCCGTGTGATAAAACGTTCTCATCCTCACAGGGGGAATTTATCGCCTCAGCTAAAGGTTTGCAGCTGGAGAGCTATTTCTTCAAGAAGCAGAAGTCATACAGGTGAGCCACAGTGTTTAGATGATACTTTATTAAACATCAGTTCATCATTTCACCCATTTTTGTCACCAACTTTTAAGTAAAACCACAAACCTCCGACAGCTTTAAATTACACGCAAAACCACAAAACATTTCTGCTTTATTAGACACAAGAAGTTGCAACATATACGTGACCGAGGTCATGAGTCAGCAGGACGGCCGTTAACACCATATGTCTGATCGTTTTTTTTTTTTTTTAAAGGTTTTCCCTCAAAGAAGACAACAAGAAGGGAGGCAAGAACACGTTCACATGCGTCGCCTGTCACCCGCAAGACGACTGCATCGCCACGGGCCACGCGGACGGAAAGATTCGCTTGTGGTGAGTGTCGTAACCACACGGCCTTGAAGCGTGCACGCTCGCTCCCGTTTAGTCTAAACATGTGCGGCTCACGTGTCCTGCGTTTATTCTGCTGATAGCTGCACCATTGAACATCCCTCCCTGCAGATGATGTGACAGAAACGTTTATTATTGTTCTGTAACCTTCTTATTTCACTATTTCAGCTTATTTATTCTGTTCCTTTTCTTCATAAAGCGAGGATGGGGTTCGACAGAGTTTTATTAAATTTGACTCAATATTTTTACCTTTCAACAGAAACCAGTGTAGTTGTACAAACAATGAGTACAACTCAAAGATGTCTAATCACATGTTATAGGAAGAAACAGTAGAGTTTACATCTAATTAAGGCTCACAACCTGATAATGAGATGAGCAGCATATTCTATGTCTGTCTTGTATCTGAGGTCCTGATTCAGATCGATTAAACTGATCAGATTAAATGTTGATGTGATATGAATCATTAAGTTTGAACTGGTCCCTGTTGAACTACAAAAACACACGATCCTCTGGCGGTCGTACAGTGACGTCACAAATAATCCTCATCTGGATACAGACGCCAGCAGCAGAGAGCATATTAATCAGAGAACAGCGACATATTTTGTTAATTAACAGTATTTGTTGTAATCTGCCGTCACAGTTTATTATTTTAAGCAGAGACTGTCGGCTAAAAAGCTGCTACCTATTTATTTACCGCTGATCTTTGCTAATAAAACAGTGAGGATAGAGATTCGTTATCGTCTGAGTTTAACAAATCTTCAGGTATTTTGCAGACGGAGAATCCTTCACATGTTTGTATAAATATCAGGTGTTGAGGTGAAACTTTATATTTCTGTTTGTCCTTCCAGGAGAAACTTTAACCACAAGAAGGAGTACACGTACTCGACTCTTCACTGGCACCACAGCGCCGTCAGCTCGCTGCGCTTCACCCCAGAAGGTACAAACACGTCATCACCTGTTTACTGCTGACGTCTGAGTTAATAAGGTTTTAATACCAAACATTGGCTGGTTTTATAAGCCAATGTGATGTGATTTTATACTTTATTTGTTAAACATGATAATAAACTGATTATATTTTTATTTATACGTTTTTGGACTGATGGTCGTTTAAATTTGTCTCATGTAATTCTGGGAAACTGTAACAGGCACTTTTCACAATATTTTGACATTTTATAGATGAATCAATTTATAAGAAAATAATCTGCAGATTAATCAAGGATGTAAATAGTCGTTAGTTGCAGTGTTAGTGTGAATTGAAATGTGTTTGTCATACATTGCAGTAGAACTCGGGTCTCCCACAGTGTATTAAATGTCTACCAGTCCTTCAGAAGGGTTTCTGTGCCCGACATCACTGTCCCGCCTCTCCATCTCTCTCTCTCTGCTTTGCTTTACCAGGAACCAACCTGCTGAGCGGAGGCGTGGAGTCGGTGCTCGTCCAGTGGAGATACAATCAAGAGAGCCAGCGGGACTTCCTGCCCCGCCTGGGCGCCACCATCACACACATCGCTGTCTCACCTGACGGAGCTCTGTTCTGTACCTCACACGCAGACAACAGTAAGAAGCTGTAAACCTGTACCGTACCCTCAGATTAAACACAATGAACAATTACAAGCTGCTGGAAAATAACAGTAATAGTGGAAATACAGAGCTGCTTGAAAATTTCTGCATAAATATGACCTAAAACATGATCAGATTTTCATTCAAGCCCTAAAACTAGATAAAGATACATCAGTTAAACAAGTGAGACAAAAAACTCACACTTGTTAATTTATTTATTGAGGAAAATGATCCAGTGTTACATATTTGTGTGAGGCAGAAGTATGTGAACCTCAAGGATTATCAATTCATTTCAAGGGGAAATTAGAGTCGGATGTTTCAATCAATGGGATGATAATCAAGTGTGATTCTGGGAGGTTCTGCCTTATTTAAAGAAGAGAAATCTGGGTCTTTACTATCAAACTCTGAGCTTCACAACACAGGTTTGTGTAAGTGTGTCATGGCTCAAACAAAGGAGATGTCTGAGGACCTTAGAGGAAGATTGGTTGATGCTCACCAAGCTGGAAAAGGTTATAAAACCATTTCTAAAGAGTTTGGACTCCACCAGTCGACTGTCAGGCAGATCATGTACAAATAGAAGACATTCAACACAATTGTTGCCTCCTCATGAGTGGTTGAACACCAAAAATCACACCAGGAGCAGGCGTGTAATAGTCCAAAGGGAAATTAAAAACCTCTCTTGCAGCGGCTACAGTCGATGTTCATGAGTCCATCATCAGGAGAACGTTGGACGTAAATGGTTTTCATGGCAGAGTTACGAGGAAAAAAGCCAGTTCTCTCCAAAAAGAACATTGCTGCTCGTCTAAAGACCACGTTGATAAGCCAGAATGCTGTTTGGGAAAAATGTTCTGTGGATGGATGAGACCAAAATTGAACTTTTTTGGCTTGAATATGACGCGTTATGTTTGGCGACGAGCAAACGCTGCCTTCCAGCACAACAATGGTGGCGGTATCATGGTTTGGGCCTGTTTTGTTGCCTCTGGACCAGAACGGCTCGCAATCATTGAAGGAGCTATGAGTTCAGAGCTGTAGCAGCAAATTCTACAGGAAAACGTCAACTGAAGCTCAACAGAAAGTGGGTCATGCAGCAAGACAACGACGCGAAACACACAAGTCGTTCTACCAAAGAATGGTCGGAGCAGAAGAAAGATAATGTTTTTGATCGGCCGAGTCAAAGTCCTGACGTATAGAAATGCTGTGAAAGGACCTGAAGTGAGCAGCTCAGTGGTCGCCAAGCAACATCCCTGAGTTGAGACTGTTCTGTAAGGAGGAACGGACTCCGAGCCAATGTGCAGGGTTGATAAACAGCTACCGGAAACGTTTAGTTGGAAGTGATTGCTCGCTGCAAAAGGGGGGCCACACCACTTACTGAAAGCAAGGATTCACATACTTTCACCTCCCACAAATATGTAAGATTGGATAAATTTCCTCAATAAATAAATGAATAAGTTAAATGTTTTTGTCTCATTTGTTTAACTGGGTTCCATTTATCTAGTTTTAGGACTTCTGATCATGTTTTAGGTCATATATTTATGCAAAAGTAGAAAAAATCTAAACATTGAAGCACCACTGTAGTTGTGTGTACTTAATCTTTTTTGGAGCCGACATCTAGTTTCCACTGGTGGAAACTAGTTATTTCTGGTTTTTAGTATTTTTAATACACTTTGTTCTCCGCTTAGTTTAAACTCCTCAAACTTTAAACTCGCACATTTCGTACATCAGATCTTTCCTCTGACAGATGAGAAAGCTACTTGCAGTAATATCTGCAGCTGTGGAATGTTTATACAGACTTGATTTCAGGATTAATTAAAAGCTGCAGTAACTAATCTCTGTTCTCTTCTTTTGCTCTAGAAATCACGATCATCCAGAGTTGTGTGAAAGTGTCGGCGGTCATTCAGGGTCTGGTCAAAGGTGAGTACAGACTGTAGCTGGATTACAAACATGCTGTACGGGCTCGTCAATAACACTTAGATTTATTAACTGTTCAGTCACTTAGGTTGTGTTCACTGTGATTAGAAATATCTCTGTTGTAACTAATGAAATGTGTTCACCGACATTTAGAAAACAAATCAAAGGGAGAAAAACTCTTTTTTTCTAGTCTGGAATAAAAACTTGCATGAGAATCAGCTGTTACCACTTTTATGTGCAATCTTCATTTATGCCAAGAAAGCTACAACTATAACCTTTTTATTTAATTAAGATCAAGATCTTTTATCTGAGTCCAGCAGACAAAAGGAAAACAAGCATAGACTGATATATAACAAAAAGGGAAACGACCTACAACGCACACAGCCGGACGAACAAACGCACATACAGCATCAGAAACAATCAGAGACGTCACAAAATAGACTCCAGGTTAAAAGTTTGCAGAGAATTGTATCCATAATTTAATTTAAGCAGTGTTAAATCAAATAATAAAGGTCTTAACACTGTTTGAATCATCATATCAGTCGCAGGGAAATCTTATATTTAACAAGAAACTGCCATAAAACAGCTGACACATGACATTTTTACACATGCACAAACACACAAAAAAAAAAAGTGAACAGCACAGGAAACAATGTGTTATGCATGAAATATAAGCATGACGCAGGATAAAAACCACTAAAAGTTAAAATAACATCGGTCATGGCTCCAAATCAGGAAAAGAAACTGACGGTCGCGCCCCTGCTGCATTACAGCCTGAATGCTGTGACATGCAGATTATCTTTATGTTTTTTCGTATTTTTATACGTCTCAGCAGATTCACTTCCTGGGAAAAAAAAAAAAATGTATGGTCTACAGTTACACAATCACTCCAGTGTACATTGATGATGCAGATTTCTGAACATTTGCGCCTCTCTGTCCCTTTGCATCAAACTGTCTACATATGGTATATCAAAAGAAAAATATTTGGCCTTGTTTGACACAGATTTATGCTTTTAAAATGTGTCAAAACACGTCCTAACAAACCGCTCCCGGTCAGTTAAGGTAGCTGGCAGCCGTCTCCACCTGTGGGAAGGAAAACGTTGTTGACTTTGGACGACTTCCTCTTAATCAGACCTGAATGTAGCAATTGATTCTCTCTCTTCTTTTTTTTTTTTTTTCTCTCTCTCTCTCTCTCTGTCCTTGTTCAGGAGAAAGTGTCAGATCAGACCTGATGGTGGATCCGCGTAGCAAAGCCCTGGTGCTGAACGGGAAACCGGGCCACCTGCAGTTTTACTCGCTCCAAAGAGACAAACTGCTGTTCAACGTAAGATATCACACATAAACCAAAGAAAAAAAACTATGTTTGTGGAGGCTTTTATTGTCTTACCAGAGTGCATAAATACGATTATGAGCACTTGGAAACAACTTATTTGAATTAAAAACCGATGCGAGTAGTTTTAAGAACAGAAAGTTCCAACACAAACTTTAAAAATACTGCCAACAACCACAACAACTCGGTGTAAATTTGCCTTAATAGCCAAATTCTTGGGCCAACTTGTGTGTTTCCCACAGCTGGACATTGTACAGCAGGAGTACATTCATGAGTCGGGCCTGCAGCAGTTCGAGGTGGTGAAGGCGGCTTTCGATGCCTCTGGCAACTGGCTGGCAACGGTCGAAGAAAGAAAACAGAAAGCAGCTGAGCTGGAGCTGAATTTAAAACTGTGGGCATTCGATGAACAAACACAGAGGTATCTGTTTATACTTTTTATTTAGTTTAAATCAGTGTGTTTACATGCACCGAAGTGACCAGTTTACTCAGAGAAAGTAGGTTACGAAGGTTCATATTTGCCGATTTATGTTTATTGTTTTGTGTATTTTATATTTGTGTTGTAATCAAGGTGTCCTTGTGAAAGAGAGGTTGCTCAACATGGCCCAACCTGTCTAAATAAAGGTTTGAATGAATGAAGTTTACATGCACTGTAGTAACCAGGTTACTGTAAATCTAAGTATACATGCAGCTCATCAGCAACCAGATTTCTCCTCTACCCCTGATGTTATTTTGGCATCACGTCTAACTGATTTGAAACTTTATTAGTGATAGAAAAAGCTGCTTTTTTTAAATTCCTTTCAGAGCGAGAAAGTGCCTGAATTTAACAAATCAATGTTCAAATATTCACAGCAGTGAAAACCGACTTATTTATACGTCTACAGGCTTCTTTGTTTTACTTTTTAGTTGAAATCTGGACGGAATAATTGTGAATATGAGGGCGCATTGCTGCGTGTAATGATTTATTTCATCCAGCTGCTCCACACTGTTATTTCCTCAGTCTGCAGTCTGTTATTCTGCACGTGTGTACTTGTTAAAAAAAAACAAAAAAAACTGTTTGGACACCGAGCTACATGTTTACATGTCGGAGAAATCAGCGTTCGCCAAGAGAGATCTACCTGAGACAACCAGGTTTCTTCCCTAATTATGTTTAAGCAGCTTTCTCGTTTACAAGAAGTCAGCTCACTGGAGGAAGCACAAAAATACAATTATTATATAAAAGATATATTTGCATATATTCTGATGCACTTACACCTACATATACTGTGATATATATGAATTTAAAGTAAAGAGAAGCCTGTGCAGGAGAGGTGGGAAGCTTAAAGATAAACAGGATTACATGAAATGAAAATAATGTAGTCTAGTAGTGTTTTTTGTTCCATTATGTAATAGGAACGAATGCTAAATAGTGATTTTTTTTTCTTTTTTCCTTGATCTCCAACCACAACCCTGTAACATGCTTTTCCTATCACCTGCAGTTTTGTGCTGAACACGACCATCTCGGCCCCCCACGAGGCCCGGATTACAGCCATGTGCTTTTGCCACGCTGCCGACAGCCAGACCACCATGCTGGTCTCCGCCAGCAAAGACGGGCACTTCAAAGCCTGGCAGCTGGCCGCCCCAGCCCACACAGAGGGTAAGCAGTCTAGCTCGGTTTCTGCCAGTCCGGTCGACCAACAGGTGGAGTTTAGTTAAGCAATGCAACAACATTTACTGACCTTATTTAATTTGTTGTGACCTTGTTGTTTAGTAGGTTTTTGGCTCAGTGTCGTCTTTACCTCATTGTTTTTTTTTTGTTGTTGTTGTTCGGACATTATATGTACCGATTTTAATTCTCACTTTAGACATGCATCACTGTGTGTGTAATCCTGAGATTTGAGTAGATCAGCTGTGACTGCACCTGCTTTGTGAATCTGTCTGCTCTCTTTATAACATTTGACACTGATACCGAGGCCAGACACGTGGACTCAGCACACCCCTACACTAGGATTTTATTCATGGACTTCTCTTATACTTTTAATACTGTGCACTACCACAACGCCCTAGTGGAGTTTCAGGTAAACCTGACACTGATTTTATAGATTAAGAGGTTGTTTTTTTTTCACAGAACAGGCCACAACTTGGTGCTGGTGATATAGGGGCATACACCAATTACATTACTGCCCCCATCATGAGGAATAGTTTTAACAGGGAACTATAATAAATAAAGATGATTAAGATGCTATATGAACATGCAGTGTCAGCTTTAACAGGATTTTCACGTTGTCATTCAATAAAAAAAAAACAACAACTCCCTCACTTCCTCAAAATAACTCCTAAAAAGCAAACGGGAAGCTCTCTGTGAGCTGATAGTGCACTCTGTCATGTCAGACATCACACACTGGTTTGGCACATAGACATGAGCAAGCGTTTCTGCCAGTTGGCATGTGATTTAAAGTTCTGCATTTCATTTTTGTACAGATGGAACGATTAATCGATGATAGTCAGTCCTGCCTTTCTGGTAGGATGAAGTATGTCTCAGTGGCGGGGGGGGGGGTGCAGGTCTAGATCGCTCCCTGTCACCTGTGGTGTTCCGCAAGGATCGGTTCTCGGCCCCATCCTGTTAACCCTCTACACGCTCCCAGCAGACACGGGATGTCTTTTCATTGCTATGCTGATGATATCCAGCTGTACATCAAAACTGCCCCGAGCCCTTATGATGCCATGTCACGCTTCAGCACCTGTCTGAAGGAGATAAAGGCCTGGATGAGCAACAAACGTCCTCCTGTTACATCCTCTTCTTATTGGCACTTCACACCTTTGACGGCCAGGACATCCATCCCCCTTTCCTCCTCAGCCACTAATCTGGGGGTTTGGTTTGACCCTCAGCTGACTTGACTATGCAAAACCTCTCAAAAACATCTGTAAACCCTGTCAGATGAATTCACACAATTCACAACAACGCTGCCAGGATCCTGATGAGTGTGCAAAAACACCAACATATAACACCAATTCTGTTTTCAATGCACTGGCTCCCTGTCTCCTTCAGGATTGACCACAAAGTCCTGCTACTCACATGCAAATCCATCACCAGATATGCACCTCCCTACCTACAGAAACTGATCATACTACAAACCTCCACCAGCACTCTCAGATCTGCCGGCAGCTCGCTCGTCTGGGCCCCCGGTATTAAGCTATGCACCATGGGGGATCAAGTCTTCTGCTCTGCTGCACCTCACTAACCAACTGAGGGCAGCTCAGACCCTAGACTCTTTTAAAAAAAACCCTTTCTATTCAAGAAGGCTTTTTCATCTTAACTTATATTGCTATTTTCTTTATGTTCTGTGTTAATACTGTAGCACGCTGAGTTACGCCATGAATGACAAGTGCGGCACAAATTAAATGTATTATTATTTATTATGTAATCCAGAACTCTTGGTGTCTGTCTCCCTCTCTCTCTCTCTTTTTCCTCTCGACCTGGCTTGCAGATGAAGGTCCATCCTGGTCGTGTGATTTCGTCGGAGCCTATCACAGCCTGGCGCCTGAATGCTGCTGTTTCTCAGCCGATGGCTCTCTGTTGGCCGTCAGCTTTCAGGAGGTGGTGACTGTGTGGAGCCCGGCCTCCTGGGAGCTCCTGACAACTCTGTCCCAGCCGCCGGGAGCTATCAGGTCAGAGCACACAAATACCCACACATTCAGTAGGGGTGTGTGTGTCGAACATTTAATACTTGTAGGACTGAGTTTATTATGTTTGCAGCAGTTTTAAGTAGTGAAAATGATCATTGAATGCTTGCTCACAATCTTTTATTTTGTTTTTTTAGTTAGCCACCTTCTTGAACAGCTGTTTATTGGCTTTCTTGCTGAGATTTAGATGAGAAGATCAATAACACTCATGTCTGCACACTAAATATGAAGTTGGAGCCATCAGCTAAGTAGCTTAGCTTAGCATAAAGACTGGAAACAGCTAACCTGTCTCTGTCTGAAGGTTAGACTGTTTGCCTACCAGCACCTCTAAAGCTCACTAAATAATATGTTAAACCAAAGTGCAAAAATGAGCGGGGTGGGGGGGGGGGTATGTGCCAGACTATTTCCTGGCCCTGAGCCGTTGCCAGGCAACCAGAGGGGACTGCAGGAAGTTGCTAGTCCCGGCCAAGAAATAGTCCCTTTTGTATGGGTTTAACAGACGAGATCTAACGTGTTAATTTGTGAGCTTTAGAGGTGTTGATAGGTGGATTTTGTTGCCTTTTGTGCTAAGCTAAGCTAACCACCTGCTGGCTTCATATCTACCGTACAGACGTGATAGTGATATCAATCTGTTCATCTACCTTTCAGCAAGAGAATAAATGTTATTCCCAAAGTGTGAAGCTGTTTCTTAAAGCAGAGGCAGAGGAGTAGATTTAGATAAATAGATAGTTTTTCATTTGCAATCTCTCTGTGCAGGCTGATAAACGATCGAGGAGAAAGCTGCACGCTCATCACATTCCAATCTTCTATTTTTAACTTTCCGAATCTGTTTTGGCACACGTTGATGTTAACAGACAATGATCTACAGCAGGCATTCACCAAACACTGATTCATACGCTGTATAGCAACATCATCCAGCAAAAGATCATCAAGTGCTTATTAGCAGAGAGAGAAAGACAGTCTGTGCAAACACTTTAATAACTTGTGACTTGTTAAAAGTGAGAGAAAGAAAACCATCACCATCTGTATCTTCACAACATTAATATCTGTAAAATGCTCATTAGTCTGTCCAACACTGGTAAGTAGAAACTGTACAAAGACCAGTAACAGAGGACCGTTTATTCGCTGTCAAGTCTCCGCAGCAGTGGACGACCATGAACAGTTAAACGACCTTGTCGCCGTTCTGGCAGAGGTCCAGGAGTGTTGTTTCTCAGAGGATGTAACCGAGAAGAAGTGCTGCCTGTCGGCCGGTTGACGGCAGGAACAGGCTGCAGTTTCGCAACGTTGCTCGAGTCTCAGAAATGTTGGCAAATGTCCCCTCTGCTCAAGAAGGGGCCCCACAGGTCACTGAGGACGCGAAACTTCAGTTGCTAGTTTCTGTACCACTTTTTTTTTTTTTTTTTTGGAAATAAGCACCACAACACAAACTCAGCATTCAGCAAGCAAAATATAGAAAGATGACATAAAATTCACCCTTTGGCCATTTTTTTTATATATATATTTGAGAGCAGTGAAAACTGCTAAAGTGACCAAAATATTAAAAAAATGGAAATATCTCAGTTTTTTGTGCATTTTTGTTCATACAAAAGTGTTAGGAGTTAACTTTGACTCATATTTATTCAAAAATTTCAAAAATCACCACTCAAATTATTAATTGAAATCATGATGGATGTTAAATTCTACTATTTAATGTAACATAGAACTATAATAAAGTGCGATTGTGAATGTTTTCTCTCCATAAACAAATAGTGCACAACCTAAAGAATACACAATCTCTGTTCTCTGAAAGATTAAAGTATAATCAGCCATTTATTGTCTGATGAGTATTTATGAATGAAAAAAAAAGATGTGTTGTTCAGACACTTGGTAGAGAGACTAATTATGAGGGGACACAGTGAAACCTCAGAGTATTAATGCTATATAAGGGTTAAAATAAAGGAACCAGCAGAAGGAACATAAAGATTTTAACAATCAAGAAACTTCTTCTTTTTTTTTTAAAGAGTCATTCAATAACATTAGAAAAGGTGCTGGTCAGACACTTATTTGTGTTCCTTCTGCTAGTCTGAACTAATTTCCGTATCTGGCACGCTGCCTTTTCCCCTCTCAAAAAACTCAATCATACTCAGAAAACCTCTTCAAATGAGCAGACATTTCCTGTGTAGTTTGGGGGAGCTGACGGTGGGAATCTATTCGTAATAATAATAATAATAAGACTTCAGAGTTGAAAGGAGGGAAAACTTGGGAGACGTTAATGGTCTGCTGTTTTGACAGCTGCCCGGTGCCCCTTACATAACTCCCACCTATGGATGCGTAGAGCCTGGTGGGTGATTTGCTTGACCTCGAACTTCAACCAACTTCAGACTCTTTACATGCAGCCTCAGACGTTGGTTCACCCACCGAGTGCTGTGAAACTACTTCACATTTACATTTTTTGTCAATATAAGTCATTTATGAATGATATGTTTGTTCATGCAGCAGCAGTTTAAAGTCAGAAAGGCTGAGCGGTACTGATTTATTCTTGGTGGGTGCTTACATGTTCCCAATCGAAGCCCCCAAAGCAGAAAAAAAGCTAATCCTGTGAAATATGTGTTGTGTAAGGAGCTGGTGGTTCTTTAGGGGGATTCTTTACAGCGACAGGAAAATAAATTAGACTTTTTTTTTTTCCTCCGCTAGGGATCTTTGTTTTGGGCGACTGAGCTGCTCTAAATATCTGCTGGGAACTACAACGAAGAACCTGCTCTGCTGCTGGAATCTGCTCACCTGCTCCTGTAAGCTAAAAGTTCATATTTGCAGCTGCATGCGTTTTGTTTAAGTGTATATTTTTGGTTTCATCAAGTATATAACTATACGTATCCTTCCCCTTTTCTCTTTTCTCCCTCTTCTTCTTCTTCTTCTGTCTGCTTTCCTGCTCTGGCAGTGGAGTGGAGCACCTCCATGGACGTCAGCCTGCTGCTGGCTGACCCCGTCTCTGAGAACATCACTGCCTTCTGCTTCCAGGAAGGATGCACCGACTGTAAGATTTAAACACACGTGCAGCCCAAATATGAGTTTTAACATTTGCAAGTTGGAATCAGACCTCTTTAAAGTTGCAGGAAATCACATTTCTTCCGTATCTATATGTAGGAATACTGTGTAAAGCATTAGAGTTTACAGAAAACATCAAATAACTATTAAAAATGACAAGTGATTTATTTTATTTTTATGATTTTTCCAAAATATTTCACTCCATATAAAGCCATGAATAACTGTTCAGAGGTTTGTCTTTCGATCTGAGATGCGGCTGCTGCCTGTGTGCAAGAATTGAAAGTTATTGGCGTTGTGAAAGAGGAAGTTTACGTTGAAACGCTGGTTTGACAGTGAACAACGTGCCGCAGCTTATAGAATACATATCATTAGTGTCGTTGTCAGAATGATTAATCTGCTTTGACGCTTATGTTTGTTCTGATCCAGCAGCTAAGATGCTTAATCTATAGGAATCAATCTTCTCATGTTTCTCTCTCTTTTTATTTTCAGTGTTTGTCTTTAAGCCAAGCGAGCCTCGGCCGCTGTTTTCCCAGAAGGCCGTGTGTTCGGGGAAAGTGACGCGCGCCGTCTTTGCCCCGAGGGACGAGATGCTGGAGAGCTGCGAGGAGAGCAGCCAATGGCTGAACTGCTCCCAGCTCTACTTCCTCACTCAGTACATGGTAAACACATTTGATGTTTAAAGGGGACATATCTCGCTTTTTGTGCTTTATTCTGTTATTTTTATACTGTTATGATGTCACATATTTATGTTAGAAGTGGTCAAAGCTCCAAAACTTGAGGTGAACGTATGTGAAAATGCTCGCTGCAAGTCAAAAGTCAGGGCTTTGTTTGCAGCGTTACCACTACTTCCTCCTTGTGGTGATGTCAGATTGTTCACACATGCTGTCTGTTGGTAGTCTTTGTTGCTAAAGTTGTTGCTAAGGTTGTTCTACGGGTTGTTGTTTGTTGTCCTCTCGCATATTTCGAATCAAATTCAGGCTCGAACATGTACGGATGTATTTGAGAAGTTTATATATCGAGTAAAGAACAGGAAAAGAGGTGAAATACGACGACTATTATTTGTTTACGTAGCCTCCAGAGCCGCTGGAAGTCTGCTGTTAGCTTCCTGAAGCTAACCAATCAGAACAGAGTGGGCTCATCGGGAGGCGGGGCTTAAAGAGACAGGAGCTAAAACAGCCTGTTTCAGACAGAGGCTGAACTGAGGGGCTGCATAAAGAGACAGTATAAGATAAATAAGGCAAAGATATTCCAGTTGAGCCCCATAAACATAGACCTGGAAATGTGCATGATATGTCTGATTTTTATTTAAAAGCAAAGAGTAGATGTCTACTTTACTGCTGTGTTCATCCAGAGAAGCTACACATACAAGTAGGACAGTTTTTATTGGCTGGCAGAGGCAGTTTCAAACTGGCAGAACTGGTTATACTGATAGGTTGGTCACTGCTCTTTCATACACCATCATTCAAATTCATGTTTATTTTCTACCTCAAACACAGACAGTGATATTTTGTCTTTTGGATTATGATTTATTTGGTCATCTTCCTTTTGTAGAGTTACAGTGATTGGTCCAAAGGGGGCGCTACACTTACAGGTTTTTACATGCTGTTATGTTTGTTACTGATTAGCCAAGTCAGGATCACTGTGTTATTTATAAAAACATCAGATGTCTTTTGATTTTTGCCCCTTGTTGCACATAACCCCGGCCCTGATATTTAAAGTCTCCTTCCACTCAAAAACACGTTTAACTTGTTGTTGCTGCAGTCGGATGTTTTAGATTCACTGTGCAGAGTTTGACACTAAAAGGCCGTTTTTTGTATAAACATCTGCAGAAAGTGGAAAGTTTCTCTGAGCTCATTGAAAATAACATTTTAAGGGGCGGGCTTACGAGCAAGATTTGTGACATCACAACTAGTTTGGAAGCTAATCCTGGTCCAATATTCAACTTTGACAAGTGTGATGTGGAAACTTGAAGCCTCCAGCGCACAAACACTGAGAATAAACTTTACAGTGGAGTAAATTGTCCATCTCGTGTCCAGCAGCTCAACTTCTGAAATTAAATATATTTGCATATTTATAGATTCTGGATTTTAATTAAAGAAGAAGGAGTAGATGTAATTTTAAGGGTTTAAACAAGATAATTGAGCTTTTTTTGTGGAAAAACCACCTCAGAATATTTTATATACATCTAAAGCTAAAACTAAACATCCACAGCCCTCCATCTGTGGAAACATTTATTGAAAAGTTTATCAAAACAAGACAGACTTGATAAAACTGTGAACGTATCCTTTTAATAAAAACAAAAAATGATGACACCAAAGATTGCAGCGTTTAGAAAACGGCTGAATTCAGCAAAACCAAACGGACTCAGACAGTTCGTTCCAGTTTTCAGTCTGTTTTATGTCTCAGCCGTGACATCCACATCACATGATGATGTAACGGTGTAATGTTATGCCATAATCGTAGTTACAGTGTGCTGTATAAAATCCATAATGCTGCCATAAAAGCAGAGTCCATGCAGGGTGACGCACACATCATTTACATCCAGAGTTATCAGATCTCACCCTCCTCTTAGAGTCCTGCTAGCTAAAACTCTTTCACCTCCTCAACCGTCTCTCAACTGAAAACCTAGACACCTTAAACATATTTCTATAATTGTATTGATGCAGTTTGTTTTAAATTCTTTTAACTAGTATACTTTCCTTTCTTTTGTACTTATGTAATGTATTTGTATTGGGGTATGGGGTCTAAAAGTCTACTTGATGACTATTTCTTTCATTACAAATGATGATATCAGCCTAACGATTCAGTTAAATCTTTGAAAAATGGACGTGAATTTCAGTCTAGCCATGATTCGTCCCCCTTTTTTTGCCTTAATGACAGCATGCAGTGGAGCTGGCACAGACTCCGCTAGTGTGTGCGAAACCTGATGACCCATGTTCCCTCAGCATGATTTTGACATTGTTCCAAAGAGCTTCTTGTGAGCCTCCTCATGGCTTCTGCTGATTGGAGTCTTGTGTTCTTTATTTAGCAAACTCTGTATCTGTGTGGAAGTCGCTTTTCTATCTCTCAGGGAACTAAGCTTGATGTATTGACCTGAGCTTTGGATACAACTGATCCGGTTTTTGCAGAGCGTTTTAGAGCTCCGTGCGACGCCCCCTTTTTAGAAACTTTTAGTCTAGTCGTGACTTTATGCTGCTTAGTTCTGATGTTTGCCACCATCACAACACTACCTAGTGAGCAATGATCTACTGGAAACTTGATGCACAGCCATATTTATAGCAGATAAAAACACCGTCTGCATGTTGAGTTACTAGAACGAGCCTCTGATTACTAGATCAAATCCACCCGAGTGTCATCTAAACACATGATTCAGTGGTTAGAGATACAACTCGAGGAAATCTGACCTTTTGTACCGAGGAATTGGTCAATGCTACAAATTTGCTTCAATTTGCAGAATTTTAAAAATTTCTTCTTCTTTTTATGTCGTAACTTCTTGTTTTTAAATGTTTCTGTTCACGTGAAGATAGTATGTGTATTTGTTGTGTTCATGTGATTTGTGTTTTTACTCTGTGTTGTTACACTGCTGCACAACTTAGGGACAAATAAAGTAATTGATTAATTCATTGATTTGATAAAAAAGGACTTTGCTCCATTGTTACATTTTGCACATTGTGTGTGTGCTGTTGTGTTCTTCTGACTGATGTGGACTCTCCTGTTCAGGACCTCATGACCTTCACCACCAAGGCGGAAGAGGAGCGACTGATGGCGTCCAGCAAACAGGTAAAACACACACATGTACACTAACAAACACGTTGTTGTTGTTCCATACTGAACATGTTTAGAGCAGATTTTCTGAACTCTGAGAAACATTGAAGTTGATATCTGATATCTGGCCGTTCCTCATGCTTGCAAAGCCGCACATAAAATTTAATAGTTTGAAAACTGCAGGCTGGACTGATGCCTGTATTCAGTTGTTGCTTCAAATGTTTTCTTCTAAAATGAAAAAAGGCTGATGGAGAAGATGCAGTCTGTTGTGCTTGGCTAAAGTTGCAGAAGTTCCTTGTTCTCTCACAAAGTATCCGGATGTCCCGTCTTGTTCCTCCTATTAAATAAAAATCACTGCTGAAGCTTTTCCTCCATCATATCGCTGAACACTGTTTTTATTTTGTGAGACATGAGCCTGTTTTATTCTCTATTTATATGCTACCATGGGCCTTTTTAATTTGTCGTTTTTATGTAGATGACACACAGCTGTACATGTCTGTCAAATGTGACCATAAAAAAAATTTAAAAAAGGATAAAACAGAGATGATGATGATGATCTGCCCTGAGAACAGCAGAGTAAACGAGAATTTAGTTTTAGTTTTTACCTCAGTCAAGGAGCTGTAGCTCGTCTGCAGACTGTTAAAAGACAATTAGCAGCATTTTGAACCTAGAAGAAGTGCAGGAGGCTTGAATAACCGGTTATCTAGCTCAAAAAAACCCCTCAAAACTCACTAAAGGCTGATTTAAGGAAGGTTGACAGAAATGATGTATTTTCAACAGAAAAAAGAGATACTTGACACTTTCCTTTCATGTCGCGCACCTGGAAAATTAAGTTATGTTTTGGACACCGTCATATTTGTCACACAGAGTGTTTGGGTAGTGTTACTAACGTCGCCATGGAGACCATTGTGACCATTCCTTATTGATATTTTGGTCTGTAACCTTGTTTAATTAGTCCTGGTCGGGATGATATAATGCAACTAAACAAGCCGTCTGGAGGATAGCGTCTGGTTACCATGGAGACGACTGATACCTTTCGCCGAAGCATAAATTGAAAACGTCATGTGACTCTTTAATTTCTGTTGAGTGACATTTATCAAAAGTGTCGAGCAACCCACCGTAAATCAGCCTTTACATTCCCTCACTTTTTAAAATTTTATTTTATTTTTTATTCTGTAAATATAAATTAAATGCTTTTAACGTCAAGCTCTTTACAAGCGCTGTAAGAATAAATCTTTACTTACATACATTTCCTATTTTTCCTGACATTGATTGTGATTTTTTTTTTTTTCCTCCATTCAAGCTCGTGGTTGATGACAGCGTCGCCATGACGCCGTTCTACCTGTTGCTGGGGAAACACCGGCAGCAACAAGAGGAGAATCAAGACTCGCTGAGCGTCCTGTCCGCTGAGCGAGCGCAGCTCCCTCAGGGCTCCGTCGCTGTCAAGGAGGTCAGTAGTTTGACCCTTCATGGATTATGTTTTATAAATTGTTTCATTGATCATTAAGTGAAAGATGAAAACACACACATGTATTAGTAGTTTGTCCCTGTTAGTTTGTAGCTCTTTAAACTTTGTTGTTGTTGCTGACAGCTCCTGCAGACGCCGGCACACGTCCTGCCCTCCACCTCTTTCCTCTGCTCCATGTTCGTACAGTCTCTGCTCATCTCCGTCACAGACACCAGGTCAGTTATCCTCGAAAACTTCCTGAAATTCAACACGTTATCTGAATAAATGTCTGAATGTTTGTAGTATGGCATGTAGTGTGAGGCGCTTTGAGTGGTCAGAAGACTATGTGCTATATAAATGCAGTCCGTTTACCGTTTGTTCCCTTTTTCATGTGTTTTTGTTTGACTAACTTCATCATCGAGGGTCGAGATAGTGTTAGTGTGAGTTGACAAAACGCTGCTGGTTCACACAGGGTCTCACATGACTCAGCAACTTGAAAACTAAAATAGTCAACATCGGAAAATGTGGAGTTTCTATTTTCTGGTCTCTGAAAAGATGTCAAGTCACGCTAAACTTTTTTTTTTTTTTGTTCTTTTCCCGATGTGTGCCTTTGTGGCCTCAGGGAGGAAAAACAACATGCGGAGGAGGAGGAAATGGAGAGCGAGAAAGAGGAAGAGGATTCAGAGGAGGAAATGGAGTCCAGTACCTCGAGACCGAAGCAGGCGTCAGTTGGAGGCCAAGCAGCGGAGTCTGCAGCCCCCCCTCTGACAAAAGCTCAGGTCAGAGAGCTGAGGAGGGTGAAGAAACTCGACCACAGCTGGCTCAGCAGCGTCCTGGACTGCTAAACATGATCGTGTAAAAAGACACTTGCAGAGATACAGTGCTTATAGGAAGTGTGACCATCCACCATGGATTTTTTTTTATGTTTTATTGTTTTACAACAGTGGATCTCATTTGGATAAAAAAATACAGAAGCAAAAAAAAGTGTCAAATCTGTGCAAATATGTTAACAGAAAATACTTGATAGTAAAGTATTCGTCCTTTTCACAACAGTATTGTTTTGTTCATCTGACAAATCTTTATCAGTGTGGATGAAAATAACATTTTTCTCTGTAAAACTGTTATGTTTCATGAGGAAAGTGTGTGAGCAGCAGTTTTAAAGTCTTGCCACAAACAGGACTGGCTTGAGGTCTGGACTCTTGTTTCATGTTTTGGGGGTCATTGTTATAAATCTTCTCTTGAGTCACAGTCAAGTCGTCTTGGAGACTTTTAGCAGGTTTTCTTCCTGCATTTTCAGCTCTGTTACCGTCTGTTTTCAAGTCTCTCGAAGCAAGTTCAACTAGTGTGGATGTCTTCAGTTTACCTGGCTGACATCAGTTCGGCTCAGTCAATAACCTGAATAACCTGTATCAGGAAGCTGGTTACTAAGCAGCTCAGTTAACTCTTATCCAGGTGCAAACATGTTGACGCAAGTTCTTAATTTCAAACCAATCATGTTTAGAGCCGTTTCTAAACAAACTAACATGACTGTAATCTTGATGATGAAGGAACCTTTAATAGTTTTTGGACAACAACGACACAGAGGAGGAAGATATATCAGGCTTTGGATACACACACAATACTTTTTTAGAGTTTAATCACCAACTATTTTTATAATTGTTTAAGTCATTTTTCAAGTGTTCAGACATTTGCTTCTTTCAGCTTCTCAAATGTGATGATTTAATGCTTTTCTCCGTCATACAGGATAGTAGATTTAATTATCTTTGGGTTTGGGGCTGTTGGTCAGACAAAGTAAGATGTATGAAGACATAAGCTTTACTATTTGGAGACTGTTTGGACATTTTACAGACGAAACAACTCATCGATTAATCTGTAAAATAATCAGCAGATTAATTGATAATGAAAATAATCATCAGCTGCAGCCTGATACGATATAATCACAAGAATGTGATACACTTAAGAGCAGTTAGACTGAAGTCAACGAGATTGATAAAGTCTATCTGACCGAATTATTGCATTTTTAATTTACAGCGTGTGGTTGTTTTTTTTTTAATAAAATGCAACAGTGGATATATTTTTTACTTCCAATTATTATATAATTGAGTAAAAAAATAGTACTTTTCATGTTCTCTTGAGTTACAGTGGTGGGATGAAAGTAAAAGCAGGATCTGGAAAAGTTAAATTAATCCTAAATCAATCGTCACGCCTTGATTACATGCATGTGACCACAACTTGAACGTGCACCATTCATGATTTACATATGTCATAGCAGAGGGAATAAATACTAATTGTGATAAATTCATAGAGATTTTTACTGTTAGTTTTCTGTTCAGTGTCAAAAATCCAATTACACCCACTTTGATTCAATGTTTAAAAAGTCAAAGAGTGGATTCAAAGTTTTACAGACATTGTATTCAAGCACATAAATGTGTAATCACACACTTTTCTACAATTTAATAAAAACATGTCAGCCTTTCTTTAAGCTGTCCGCCATGTTCATTCATTCCTCACCTTTTTACACAACGTCGTCTCTTCCAGAGTCCAAACTTGCTGCCTTTGTCTGTTGTCGCTGTTTGATGTTGTAATTCAGTATAATGATGTAAGTAAGACTGAAGGTTATGAATAGAGATATGAAGAGGACGCTTATTCTCACGCTGTTGTATAAGCAGGCCAATTATGACCCACATCTAGCCAGCCTGTTGCTTTCAAAAGAAAGATAATAAACAAATGATGCAAGATTAATGTTAACAGCAAACACATTTTTGCCTGAAAACCCTGCCCTCGATATTTATGGCAACCAGGACTTTGAAAGGTCACACTGGTGCTGTAATGTGAAGCAGGATTCAGCTGGCTCTTGAGTAACAAATCCCCGAGTCATGAGTGACCGGACCCAGAAGTAGAAGGTCACTTTTTGCTTCCATGGTTGGATAACACAATGCACTTTCATCTTTCAGCGTTTTTCAGTTGCCAGAAAATTCTTGTTATCATTGGCATGTCATGATCTCTGTGACAAATGTCGAGGGTTTTTATCAAAGCTCCTGCGTGCTTCCACTGCCGGGTGATTAAACCGGGTCACCCCACATATCCTTATCAAATCCGGAGCTGTTTATCTTCCACTTTTATTGAGTTATTACCAGCTGAGATTGTAAAGTAGATCCAATCAAATCAAACAAGCCCTGTTTAAATCTTGTAAACTCAACTTTCAGCTGAAATGTGCCAGAAAAAGAAAAAGAAAAATTCACCTGTTTCTTTACATTTATCCTTGAGCAGCAGCAACAAACTATCCTTTATAGAAAAAAAAACCTCAACTCAACAAACTCTCTTTTCTCCATTTAATCAAAGCCAATGCAACAGAATTTTTAAGGCTGAAAATCAATATAAAGTTAGAGTCAGCACCAAAGTAGCTTAGCTTAGCATAAAGACTGGAAACAGCTAGCCTGGCTCTGTCCAAAGGTAACAAAATCCACCTGCCAACACCTCGGACGCTCACTCATTGACACATTATAATTCAGTACAAAAACAACACATATGTGGTATTCACGCCAGGTTATGCGACTATTTCTTGGCTGGGTGTAGTCTTGTTGTCTTTGTGAGGTTTCCAGGTAACCAGCAGAAACTCAAATAAGTGACTGCACCCGACCAAGAAATAGTCAAACACATAAACCACCGTAAAACCACAATATGTTATTGTCATACATAAGTATTTGAATGGATTAAACAACCAAGCTTAATAGGTGCTGGGAAGCCAAATTTGTGACCATTTGAGAGAGCCAGGCTAACAGTTTCCCCCCGTTTCCAGTCTTTATGCTAAGCTAAGCTAACAGCTACTGGCTGCAGCTTCATATTTAACAAGAGTGTAGTATTGATCTTCTCCTCTAATTCTCTTCCAGAAAATAAGAAAACAAATAAGTGAAAAGACGAACTATTCCTCTAATGTGATCTCTCAGACTAAACAAGGTTACCCCGCATGGGACAAACCAACTTAGTAAATTGTCTGTAATGAAGGTGCCCAATGTATAGCTCTAGCCAGTTGCTCCAGCTGTTCATAACATCAAACTTAGCGAATTTATAACATAAGTGTTTACTAAGTGGACATTTAAACATCACTAAACTAGTTCTTGTGTAAAGATGAGTTGTTACTAAATATTCACAGCTACTAACTGCCAAGTGGGCCTGTTGCGTTAGCTAGCAGAATAAACCAACTGACAAAACTAACATTAGCTTGCTAATATCTGACGCACTGAGATTGAACAGTAAAAGAGGTAACATGTAATACAGTCAACATATCTGACCTGACACTAAACACACTAAACTTAAAATTACAAAACTTGCCAACAACTTAAGACTAAATGACCAAATAACGTGTGTTAGCTTAGCATAATTGCGCAATTTCCCTCTCTTTTGTAAACTATATGAATACTACAAATTCTAAAACATATTTCACACATTTCTTCAGGTATGCAGATATAAATAAAACAAAAGTACATGCCTATGTTCACAAATGTTTGGGTGTTAGGTTTATTTTATCTTTTCTTCCCTAAAACTGTTATTTTTGGAGGTTATATTACAGCTCAGCAACAGTGACTTTCTGTTTATATAGTTGGTTGCTTCTTATTGGACAGTGTTACTTATGTTTCCTGCACATTACTAAAGTGTTACCTAGCTCAGACATCTCTTAAGTTTTAATGGTGCAACCTTATTTAGTAAATCACTAGTTTGACACCAGCTGGGTGTTACTAAAGAACTTAGGAAGGACTTGACGCAAAAACTGATGGATTTACAAACAGTTGGTGTGTCTTAACTGTCTTGTAAAATTGAGCAATGTCTGGGCTTCTTACTGACTTTCTCTATCAGTTGTGGTATCACTTATATTATTATTCCTGATGGCACCTTTGAGTTTACAGTTAAGGGCTTTTCTCAGAAACTTCAGTTTCAACAAAACAAGAGAAGAAGGACTTGAAGTGAGATGCTGCATGACTAAACATGCTGAATTTTTTAAATTATCTTTTAGTTAAGATACTAGAAATCTTCCACATTATGAGGAATGTATCTCCACTGCACACACTTGTCTCGAGTCCCAGTTCCTGTTTGTAGATGATGGACTTTCGCTGTCATCGGAGGCCTTTTCCTTCTCAAGTATGAGGAGGGGCCTGAAAACATGTTGTTCCTCATGTTCGAAGTGTTTTATGTCAAATCCTGCTGTCAGAAAGAAAAAAACACACCCAAAGTGTAGAGCAAAAACAGTGAGTTCATTTAATAATCTTTGTGTCTCTGTGTAAGAAGAGTGCGTCGGCATGTGTCAATGTAAAGTCTAAATAATTAAAAACAAGACAATATGCAAAAAAAAAGAACATCCAAATACATAAAATGGGAAGCTGGAAAGATCTCTGTTTTGTTTAAAGGATATGTTCACATTTTCTCAAGTCTAGCTTAACTATACTGGTTAAGAGATCTATTCGAAAACCAAGTAATTTTGCTGTAAGTGATTCACAGTCCTTAGTAAAAATGAGGCTTCAGCGCTCTCAGTTAGGCAAATTAAATGGTTATCTTCCAAAGCTACCATGTTTTTACTATGAATTTCCCTATTTGTGTTGTTATCTTTTGTTAGCAAGGAAACACTGCCTGTAGAATAAGGAGAAAGCGGGAATTTTGTCCTCAGCAATTTTGGAATATACCAACATTTTTGCACAGAAAAGGACTGTAGGTTTTCTCAGTCGCCCATTAATTACATTGAAGTTTTGTTAGGAAGGAATCTGCACAGATCAGGAACAATTGTAGACACCAACAACTTTTTCTCTGTATGTAAAATGTCCTTGGGTTACGTGAAAGGCACTTAAAAAGTAATTTAATCTTCTTTTTATCATTAGTGCTATAGTAAATGTGAACCTATCCTTTACAAAAATGCACCCAACCTCATCTTCAGGCCAAATCTATCGTTTTATGTGTGTTTCAGCCTATTTTTTATGACTGTTGACTGTTGTTCAAAATGGAATAAACCTTTTTTTAGGGTACAAAATTAAATTAGACAGCTTGAAATAATTATACAATTTAATAAGCAATAACTGCTCAATGTGAGTCAAAAATGTTTTGTCAAAGTTATTTTCACACAGACTTGCAATCCTAACAGAAAAGCCTAAACAATATAAAAAAACAAGAAAGAAAGAGAGAAAGAAAGAAAAAAGAAAGAAAGAAAGAAAGCTTTCTTACTGATTAGCAGTTCATTGGTATTTGGTGTTATGTAAATCTCTTAAAGTGGTACTAGCTTCTATCTTGATAATTGTAAAAATGAAGCACATGTTTCTGAAGAAAATAAAGAAACACAGATGCATAAAGTGTTAAAGTACAAAAAAAAAAAAAAAAAAAAAACTGGCCTCAGACTACAGAACTTCAGGCTGAGCCTTTCTGTCGCTCGTGTCGTGCAAAACCAGGTCACTCTTTGTCTTTTCAGCAGGCATGCGAGTCCAGATCATCCAGCTCAGCTTAAAGTCAGTCAGTTTAACACTGGCAGCCTGAAAAAAAAAAAGGGGATTCTGGGGAGGAAATTAGCAGCTAACTCTGCTGTGGTATGTGACCTCACACAGCAGCAGCCAAGCCTGAGACTGAGGCCAAGAAACTTAAGAAACATAATACAGTATGAACACACACACACATACAGAAAAGACTGTACGCAGGAGATCCTGAAGGTTTTCTTTATTTAAGAGACCTCATGCAACACAACCAGTACCAATGTCCTTCTATTCAATGGAGTGCGATTATTAACATAGAAATGAATTTGATTTCTCTATGATTTGATGCTTTTGTCTATTGAACTACGATAACACTGATATATATATACATATATATATACAGAGAGATATATATTGATTAAAGCAGTATGATACAGATGTATTCAAATGAAATGCAGTAATCGCTTTAAACACAAATTAAAAAAAAAAAAATCTTCAAGAAACCTCAATTTGACACAAAATGTTAACACTAGGTATATAAAAACACATAAAAAAGGCCAACATTTCCAGACAAAAAGCATGACAACAGTATACACAATATATTTTTTTTACATTTTTCCAATTGTATTTTTTAAGTAGGCTTATGTTGACTGACAGCTAATGTTATTTACATTAAAAATGTAAAAATATAGTTTATGGCCATGTGAAATATTCCTGAATCAGCACACCAACCGTTGTAAAAGCTGGTTTTTGTTCTCTTGTCTCAAGTTTGAGGTTTACATTGAACTCGGGTGGAACATGAAAAGTCTGCGCCTCATGGCACACACCTGCAGACACCCTGACTCAGCGACACGCCCTCGTCAAGGTTTCAGCTAAAAAGTGGACTACTGTTCTCCTACATCTGCTGCGGTTTCCTCGGTTTCCAACCCAAATATTTCTCCCCCCCCCGCCGTTGCCAAAATCATATTCAAGGGTGCGGCTAGTGACCGTCGTGATGTAGCCACATGTGTGCGTTTAACAGCTGACTAGGCTCATTTTCAGTAAGGCGTTAGAAATCACTGTAGGTCAGGCAGCTTGAAAGGAGGATTTGTTACTTTTTTTTGGGTGGGTCTTGAGAGGAGATTTTATCGTCAACAAATCTCATGTGCAGAATCGATCATCTTACTGTTATTGTGTGTGTATCCAAAGTCTGATACATCTTCTTCCTCTATGCCGTAGAGCTCCGTCGTTGTCCAAAAACTATTAAAAACACGTCAAAAAGCCACATCGCTGCACTGGGTGACATTTTCCTTTGCCACGAAGATTACGGACATGTTAGTTTGTTTAGAAAAAGCTCCACGTTTTCAGTCTCTGGAGCTCAGTGGCATCCACGGAACAACTCTCTGGAGACTGAAAACGTGGTCGCTGTTATTAGTCTTTGGAGCCGTTTCTAAACAAACTAACATGTCTGAAATCTTTGTAATGAAGGATTGTGTCACCCAGTGCAGCTGTGTGGCTTATTGATGTGTTTCTAATAGTTTTTGGACAACAACGGAGGTCTACTGCACAGAGGAGTAAGACATATCAGGCTTTGGATACACACACAATTACAGTAAGTAGAATCAATCCATTGTTGGTTTGATCTGCACCAAAGATTTCACCTTGTGAGGCAGCTCGATTTGCAAGATCACGACAAGAATCCATCTCGTCAGGGTTCAAGTTTGTGCTTGTGTCCGAACCACCGGCGGTTCAGACCGATCAGCGTCCTACGAGGATTCTCGCATGATCTTGCAAATCCAGCCGCCTCTCAAGGTTAAGACAGTGGTAGACGGTGATGGGTCATCCAATCATTCGCTACGTATTTTTTTGAAAAGCGCCTGCCCTTTTCCAAACAGTTTCCAAGGACGACTTCTCAGATGGTTCTGTGTAACAAACCATCTGGCGCGCCTGGTTACACAAGATTTGTTGACAATAAAAACATAGAAAATCGCCAGCCTTATCCTTAAAAGCAAAGCTACTTTCCAAATGTCTTTGATTTGAAACTGTTTTTTGGAGGATTCTCTTTTTACTTGCAAAGATGATGTTTAATCTGTTTGAATCCCTTGGAACAGCAGCATGCAAAAGAGCCACGAACTTTCATGTAGTGCTTTTAAAAACACATTTTCAAGACTTGTACTCTAAAGCCAAAGAAGTCAAATCTAACTTGAGTCAAATGTTTCCACCTCTGCTGAAGCTTACAGCAATAAGAACAAAAAGCTTGACTCAGTCCAGAGTCTGTTGGCAGCCTGCAGCGTAAACGGAGATCAGATAAGAGTTGCTGACTAAGCTCCCTGGCTGACTTCTCGGGGGAATGGTGGTATCTAAGGTAAACTTGGGCTTTATTCAGACTTTCTCAGGAGCTGGTGCAGTGTTTACTCATGAACATGTGGTGTTGAGCATTGCAATATGTGCCTTTTTTTTTGAACCACAACCCCCTTCCCTCCCTCCCCCCTTTGACAGTGGCTGACCACCCTGACAGAGACTACAAAATGATTGAAAAAAGATTGTGCAGAGGAGGGGTGGGGGGGGGAGTTTAGAGAGGAGTCAGGACTTTTAGCCTTGTGCAAAAATATTGATCAAATGCCTGATCACGCATTAGGTGTAATGACAGATGTCAATCACTTAAAGTGCCTGTGTAACAACAATCACGATTGAAAAATCAACCTCAAACATAAAAATCAAAAAAAAAGGTGACAAAATGACGGTATTGATGTAAACTACCAGTAAAACAAAAAAAATTTAAGTACAATCTCAGAGTTGGTTAGAAATATTCAGGTATATTAGGGGTGCATGAAAGCATTAGTGAACCTATAGTATACAACTACTGTCACCTGATGTAAAAAATATATATTTGGAATGCTTCAGACAGATAACTGGTTTCCCTCACTTCCTTTTATGCCACATATGGAGCTTGACTTTGGTAAATGAGAGAGCTGTTGACAAGGGTGCATAGGATTTCTCATTTGTTTAGTGTGGCGCAACCTCAAATGCGCAACACAATACTGATGAAACAATTGTTATAAAAACCACCGTCTGCATTTCCTGAATGAATACAGCAAACTGCAAAAACCCTTATAACCACGTATTAAAGAGACTAGATCCCAGTTTTGTGTTTGGTTAAATAAAAAGTATCTTCCTCCCGCGTCTGGAGGAAGATCCATCCACGACCCGCCCGTCAGGCATGAAGATGTAAGCTGACACAAGAGAACAGCTAGCAGACGCAGCTAAAGCACCAATGAAGTCACCAAGAGGCAAGTGTCAAAAAAAATGGGTGACGTTCTGTCTTTGAGGATCTCAGCGCCTGCCTCCCTGCAAATTGTTCTCCCTCGTTTTGCCCTTTCTGTTAGCTGAAGCACCTTTTTACAAATCTTCTCAGCTGCATCCAGGCTGTTAGGAGGAGAATATTTTACAGTAACTTATCCCTTGATTTCTTTAACAGGACCCATAATTGGGGTCACAAGCCTAGAAGTGATGGATCATTGTTTGACAGTATACATGTGTTATGTATTGAGGATCCTGAACCCATGGATGAGAGGCTCTCATCTGACTCCTAGACTGAAAAAAGTTAGAGAAACCCTGCCTTATCTAAGGTTTTACTTTGGATTAGTTACCTATGACTGTAAGTTTCTACTCACCTCCATCTGCTAATGATTAATGCTTTATTAATGGCACTGCATAGCTTGTTACGTTACCTTTTTCTGGTTTATGTTAGCATTAGCAGTCTACCGGCTACAAGCAGTTAGATAAATAAGATGCAGGGGAGGGTAAGGCTTGAGAAATATGTACCCAGGACAGAGTCTCTTTAATGGGGTTAGACGGTGGTAGGAAGTGAGGGGCTGTCCGTCTCCACCTTCTGCTCCGGCGAGAAGCAAAGGAAGAGGCGGCTGCCCAGGCTCTTGAAGGCAAACCGAAAGTACATGATGTGACCCATGGCCACGAAGGAGACAGAGATGATGACCAGCAGCCCGAAGGCCTCTGGGTTAGGAGCCAGAATCACCATGATGAAGTGCAGCAGGTCTAAGAGGTAATTCATGGAGTTCTGGACGCCGTTGATCACACCTCGCTCCGACTCAATCACATTCTCCTGGATGAGCTGCGTCACTGTCAGGTCAAAAGACCACAGACCTGCAGGACAGAGATCAACGGTCATTTACTGGTGGTATTTTTACAGCAGCATTAAAAATGACTTTAGACCTCAACAGTAGCTATAGCTGGAATTATCAGGCAAAATTATTGGCATCAAAGGTTGAAATAATTGTGCTGACGTAGAGGTCTGCAGTGACATTCCAGTCGCTTATGAAAAAGATGAACCTGTGGACCTGCTTAGGTCACCTGTATAAGTCATGAGTCATGATTTAGAAAACAGCGTTTCATAATCTTATGAAAGGAAGTGAAGCACAGCAACAAAGCACTGTAACACCTACATCCTCTTTCAATAATGAGCGTCTGCTTTGTTCCAAAACAAAATAACTGTAATTCAGTGCAACATCACTCTATTTAGATACCATAAATAGCTGGAAAAAATGTAAAATTCAATCCTTTAGCACCATCTTTCTAACTGTTACTCACCAATTCTAGCAGCAATGACGCCAGCGAACAGCAGACTAACAGACAGGTAGGACTGCAGAGGTGGCTGCTCTTCAGCCGGTGCAGGAGTAGTTGTAGCGTTGCCGCCGGTAAGAAAGCTGGTGAGGCTGTGGTCAGCCTCGGGCAGCGTCTTCTCTCCGATCAGGTGGGTGTAAAGGTCCTTGAAGGGCGAGACAGTGAGGTCGAAGGGGCTCCCGGGAGCGAAGACGGAGACGACGCACATTATAAGGCAGGTGAGCTGGGCGATGCCTGAGATGAAGCCCGTACGGATCAGGCCGCATTTCTTGCGAATCCAAGTGAAGGCGACGGTGCCGCAGATGCCCGAGACGGCCGAGGCCCCCATCAGCAGGCTGAGCACCGAGCCGTTGAGGCCCTGAGTGTAGGCGTAGCCCGTGGTGATGCAGTCGAAGCCCAGAACAGTCATGTAGAGGAAAGCCAGGGACATGCCAGCGAAGAAGATGTTCTGGTTGTAGTAGGCGACCCAGCCGGCCTTCAAGGTGCGAAGAGGTTCAGACACCTGATAGCAACAGCCTTGCTGTTTGGGAGAGTCGGCCTTGGTCACCACTGAGGTTTCATTCATCAGCGGCTGGGACGACTCCTCAGGACTCTGGCCGTTCTCCGGGTCTGAAAAATGACAGAATGATGAAGAGGTTTGTTTAGTTTTCCAAACTCAACCAATGAATCGGCTGCTTGTTACCAAAAATAAAAAAGCAAATATAACCGTCTACCAGGGTTTTTTCACTCTGAACTAGAGCTGCAACAGTTAATTAATCTACAACTATGCTGATTCAGTTGTCAAGCAAAAAATGACAAACATTTCCTGGTTCCAGCTTCTCATATGTGACAATTTGCAGTTTTTCTTAATTGAATATCTGAATGTTTTGGACTGTTAGTCAGACAGAAACACCAACCATGGCCTCTAAGAAACTGTGAAGGCAATTTTTTCACTATTTATTACCATTTCATAGACTAAACAATAAATATTGATGATGAAAATGAGTTGTAGTTGTATTCTGAGCTCTCAGATGGTACAAATCAAACACACACCTTTCGTTGGGCTGAGTTGTTTGAGCTCCTGCTGCTCCTCCTTTTGTCCGGCTTTCGCGGCCAACGCCGGCGTCTTCTGGTAGACCTTCCACAGCAGCGCGTACTCCACACACATGGAGCACAGGTTCCAGCCGGAGATGAAGCCGCAGCCAATGAAATGGGAGCCAAAGGCCATGATCTGGCCCACCAGCATGGGAGCCAGGATGTTGGTCAGCTGGTCGATAATCCGCACCGTGGCGTTCATGTCTGTTGGAGAGTGGAGGGAAGTGTTGTCAGTATCGACAGTTTCTTCATAACTGATTTAGTATTGATTGATGTCAAAGGAAAAGTCAGCTGGCTCTTATATTTTTTGTAGGTTTTACATTCATATGGCAGCAGGTTTTACTAGAACGATGGTACTACACAGCAGAATGATAACGGTCATCAAGTTCATAAGTGCTGAGAATGACTCGCACCATGTGAGCAAATCTTTTAAATAGCTTATAACAATCAGCAGAAAACCACAGGGACATAAAAAAGTAAAAACAAGACAAGAGTGATTCAGCATCCGGGGTCCAAAGGCCGACACATTGGACTGATCTGATAGCAGGGAACACGTGAGGCCTACATTGAGTGATAAGCAAGCAGCTGGTAGGAAAACACTGACCTGCCAACTTGCTGCTGTCCTGACCGGCCACAACCACCACCCAGTCCCTCTGGATGGTGATGGATGTAGCCGTGCTGGCCAGGTTGGCGATGTTGGCGATGGTGATCACCAGAATGTAGCAGGTAGTCTGCAAAAAAAAGAGAGGAGATTTTAGATTTGTATGTTTTTATTAATCAAATCAATAAGAAAAGGCTGACATCAGTGTCCCGTATTTCACCAGGGAAAAAAAGCTACATTTGAGAGAAGTCTGACAAAATATATAAATTTTTCTTAACAGAAATATAGTTTTCTCATCCCTTTAATCATCTTGTGACCCCCTTAGATTTATTAATCTGCAGCTGAAAATAGTCCCCAACTAATCCACTTTTCACTCCTGTTTGAGTATTATTTTCTAAAAAAAAGAAAAACTATATATTTGTAACCTGCTGTTAATAAAATGCACATCTTTAGTAGGAATGAATGGGCTTGAGGATGTGAGATACAGACAGTAGGGGGGGCTGCAACTAACGATTCATTGTTCAATCATTTGGTCCATAAAACATCAGAAGATTGAAAAAAAAGCAGAAAATTCTACAATTTTAGAAGCTGCAGCTTTCAAATGTTTGTGCATTTCTTGCTTGATAAATGACTTCATTAATTAATTGATTATCATAATAGTTGCCAGTTCATTTTCTTTTTTAATAAAATACTAAAAGACGGAACTAAGAGGAAAAAAAATATAGTGGCAACAACAGTGATGGTAATACATTTGATTTAGAAATGTAAGTAATGAAATAATAATGAAAAAAGAATAATAATAATAATAATAATAATAATATAGAGTAGATAATAAGTTTGGCTCAGGGGGGATCTTAGCGTGTACAGTTTTTTAGACAGTTTGGCTCGACTCCTGATCCAGTGATTGATTATCTCTATTCTATACATTTAGTTCAGTTATTTACCGTTAAACTGTCTCTGGTCTCAACAGTTTTTTTTTTGTTATCTGCTTAAGTGCAGCTGCGCTATAAGTTCTACGAAGAAACTTATCTGTTTGCTAAGTGAGCAGATGTGGTGTTCAACCAATAAAAGTAGAGCATGTGTACTGAAATATGGGGTCCATAGGTTCACTTATTTCCATCTAATATTACTGTGAAACCGGACAGGAAAGGATAAGAACATTTGGGTGTGGTTGGCTTCTAACTCCCACATCTTCACCAGCAGCCTGGCGTTACCTCGTTAAAGGTTCATTTTCTATCCAGGCTAAATCGATTACGCGACTTATCGTTGCAGCTCTAGAGGCTGGAAAGTCTTTTTCATGGGGTTTGTTGACTGTGAGGAGAATATGAAATAACACCAGCCATATTCTTTAAAGATAAAGATATATAAGATATACTGTTTTTGGTTATTTTTACAGTACAGATTTCACCTGATGTTGATGACAAAATACTTAATAAACTAAAAGTGAAGCCAAACGTCTAAACGGAAAAAAATCAGCAACTTTCTGCTGAAAAAATAATCTCAAACAGTAACAAAGTAAGTGCTTAAAAGAAAGAGCATGACAGCTAATGTAATACTCGACATGTGACCTCAATAACAGCGGCGGTATAGAAATCCAGCATAACAACAACAACAACAACAAAAAAAAGTGAACAAATCGCATATTTTGTCTGTAAATGTCTCAGTTATGAAGCACACTGGCCTGGTACATTGTTTGATGATTTATATGCATATTGAAACACAGCTGCTCTCATCAGAATAGCAGCAGAAATGCCTCAACAGGCCGAGCCACATTTCTCTCTCTCTCTCTCGTCATGTGACAGACCTCGAAGAACCTGCTGACTGCACAGCCTTCAACCAGACACTCAATCTCCTGTTTCACCACCAACCTCTCTCCACCTCCACAAGCACTCCGACACCAGCCGTCCCTCTAAACTCTCTCACATGGTGAAAATCCCCCCCCCCCCCCCTGTCCCACTGCCCTCTCTCTCTCTCTCTCTCTTTCTTTCTCTCTGGAAATCCAAAGGCGTCCCAGAGGAGGAGACCTCCCCCCCACCCCACCCCCCCACCCCCTCAACAGAAACGCTTTTGTGTTTTAACCCGACACCCCTCAAACATCGCTCCGATGACGGAGGGAAACCTGCAACTCTGCAATGTCAGGCTCGGGGTCAGCTGCGGGATCAAGTCCGAGCTGTCATGAAGCCACATAGCTCGACAAGTGTAAACAAGCCTCCGGCACACTAACTCTTGTTTTTCTGCATCGGGGTGTCGAGGGCGTCTGTGCAATTACTTCTCATACTTTGTTTCCTCGTGATAAGAGAACATAATTGAGATTTGTTTTCAAAATCAACAATTGCAAGTTCAGAAATTGATTATCGTAACTAGAAGCAGGATGCAAAATTAACCTTTTTTTTGTCCGTCGGCCAAACGGCTTGTAAATGTTCACATTTTACCAGCTACTCAATAGATTATCATTGTTTTTTTTGGCTTATAAGTGAAGCAAATCTACCAGCCAGTTGCATAGCAATGTATGCTGAGATCATGAAATAAGAAGACAACTTTCTTGTGAATTAATTACATCATGATCTCAAGAAAATAAAGTTTGATACATGGAGAAAAATCTATCTAAGTTAGTGGAGCAGTCAAAGGTCTTCTGGGAGTTAACTACACTCATTTCTTCTTCTGTAAAAGCAGTTCAAGTGGTCATAAACCGGATTGACGTGGAGCTTCATATCAGTAAATGTATGCAAGTATCCTGGGGTCAGAGTTTAGCACTTGAGGAAAAAGGTTAAAAACACTTTCAATGAACGTTGATGTGTAAGACTGGGAGGGGGGGAGATCTTACCAGAACCCATCCATCGTAAAGCTTCACAAGCTCTTCTTTAAACTGGAAAACAACCATCAGGAGGATCCCGCACACGATGACGCAACTGTTCTGGACCAGCAGCGATGTCTGAGCCACTGTGAAAAGACCACGATCGAGCATTAGGGACACAAGTCTGACCAAAGACAACAGATTTCTGTCTGATGAATTAGTTCATTAGAGCGGCTCCACAAGATTTCCTGCACTCTGATCTACTATTACACCATCTTTGCCAAATATCCTGTGGATAAACATTCCACAAGAGGTGCATTTAACTGTGTAAATGAGGCAGGAGAACGCTGTACATGGCACAGTAATATCCCTCACTATAAAAGTGCTCCAGATAACTACAAACGTTTTGGCAGCTTATACTTGATTTTGTGTTGTTTTACCTTTGAGTCTGGGGTTTCTGTCCACCCAGTCCCCGATGATGGCCCCCAGAAGCAGCACGGAGCCCGCCACCACCAGCCCGTACACGGCGGTGAGCAGCAGGCTGTTTCCATACAGCTCTACCAGGAAAACTGCCACGGCGAAGTTCCACATTCGGTCACCCTGTCAATGACAAACTCTCATTATTTAAAGGCCTGGTTGATTCATGGTATCCACGTTGGGGGCCGCAAGGAAATGCTGTGTGGATGCTGCATAAATAAAAAAAAAACTGACACCCTTGTAGACATGGTAACTATGTGTAAACACCGGTATTGCGTGGTGAGCTGTTGCGACATTGAAAACATGTCATTTTTTTGTCTTGTCATGATGGTAATAACAACACGTTATGCAACAATAACACATTAATAATGTGTATAACATCCAGTTTAACACCGAACACACTGTCATCATGATGAACATTTCCAAATATATGATTGTCTCTCATTTATTATAAACGAATCATGTTTCAATGTGCACTCAATTCTCATGCACCTCACTACCAGAGCGATATTCACGTGACTGCACTAATGTACAGTGTATGATACTACAGCATTGAGCAGATACACCCTCATTACATTATTTTATTGATTTTATGTCTTTGCTTGATTTATGCTGCCTACTTTATGTTTGCTTTTTTTGATCCTACAGCTGTTTGTTTGCTTATTTTTGTGGATTAAATGACTTTTACTTATATTGAGGTGAGATTCCTTCTAAAAGCCTCTAGGGGGGATTTTTTTCCTCTAAATTTCACCTGCACAATTTGCTACTTCTCTTTTGGTTGTTGCGTTTCTGCTGCTTTGTTTTACCGTGCAAATAAATAAAAAAATAATTAATTAATTAATTAATTAACAAAAAATACTAAGCAAATAGTATATTATAATTAGGGTTATATCTCTAGTCTCTATTCTACTGTATTTATTTCTTTTACCTACCTCACAGTTTTATTTTGTTTTTTTGTTTTTTTAATTCTGATTTATGCAAAGTGGCTGCTGTAACACCCTTTGGGATCAATCAGTCTATCTATCCATCTATATATCTATCGATCTGTCTATTTAAATGGGGACAGAGACTATCTATCTATCTATCTATCTATCTATCTGTCTATCTATCGATCTGTCTATCTGAATGGGGGGCAGCAGATACAGTAACGTGGTAACCTGTAACAGTTGAAATGTGTCACTTACCCATGTTGACAGTGCATGTCCCATATAAATAAGGAATTTAGCTGAAGTGAAGAAGTCTCGGATAGATTCTGTGAAGAAAACATTGATTTATCAGCATGTTTATTCCCTGATGTGATGGGTCCGTTTGGAAAATATGCGGTAAATAAATAAAAATAAATAAATAAATAATTTAAAAAAAAACGACCTACCACAGCATGTCCTCTGACGTCCAGAGTTTTCCATTTTAAAGCTATCCGAAATGCAAAAAGAACCAGATGAATTTAGCTTATTATGATTTTTTTTTTTTTTTTTTTTAGCTTTACGCTGTCTAGTCTTTTGTAATGTAAAAAATAAAAAGGGGGGGTGGAGGGGGGTGGTCGACCTCGGCTACCGCTGCAAAAGACCGACACAAAAACAACAAAAACAGCGACGTTTCTCCCCGTTTCTCCCTTCCAAACTTAGCTATCACTGTAGCTGAAGTTGGAAAGAAATATTGTTAAAAAACGGGGGAACGGTTAGTCTCCAAAAGAGAAGAAAAAAAAAGAAACCCCCGCGATGCCAGGAGCTGTATGAGCTGCTGAAGCTGCTCCGGAGGACGGTTGCTCTGCTGCTGCTGCTGCTCTGCTGCTCGGTGTTTACGTCCCGCCTCGAATATACCCCCGCTGTCACGTGACCGGCCGTTATTTACATTATGTCAAAAAACAAATGGAGGTCCTCCCACTGCACGCGCGCTCCAAAAAAAAAAAAAAAAAAAAAAAAGGAGGGGGTTGGACCACACCTGTGTAAAAAGGTGTGATTATTAGCAATAAATACTCTAATCAGGCCATCTTTTTTTTTCTTTTTTTCAACACAGCTTTACAATTCAATTCAAACTTTATTTCAGTCCAGATAAAAGACAGAACATTACACAGAATTAATGACATGTAATAGAAATACACACTGCGCAAAAGAACCCAAGAATACAGATGTATTATTGCCTGAATATTTTAAGATATGATCCACATATGATGATATATACACAGTGGATACTCTCAGCCAACTCCTGAATGAGACCTGCTAAAATCTGGAGTTCATGTCTTCACAGATACGATATGAGAAGTATTTCATATTCTGAGAAATATCTAGTCAGAGATGGACAGCTGTCATATCTGTAGAAGATTCACTTGTCAGGATATTGTATAGATATGACCAGTAACCATGTTTTAAAGTCCCTACATGAGTGATTTCTGCTGTCTGGATGTTTCAATATATTATCAAAGTGATTTTATTAATATGTTTGTTTGTTTGTTTGTTTTAATACACATATTAATGTCTTACAAAGAGACAACTGTGCCAGTGTCTCCACAGCTGGGGTTGGTAGCCATTTCATTAACAGGGTCATACATGATATTTCTACTTGCACTACACCATCTAGGTCTCTTATTGTAAGTCAAAGTGGGGTCCGGGGACCCCCTCAAGGACCCCCGCAAAAAGAGGAATCATTTATTTTCACTATAATTCCATCAATGTGTAACAGCTGAATATGTGGTTATAAGTTTCATACACTTTCTGTAATAAAACATCTAAAAGCAAAAATCTTGTGTCAGTTTAGGAGTCATTGACATGTCTTGCGTAATATTCTCATGGCATCATTATAAGCTACTTGAAGTCTCTGTAAGCTTGCTGTTTTTTTGTAGTTTGACCACAAGTGTGCAGTATAGAGTGATGTACAACCTGCTCTGAACAGAGACGTATACATACTGAACCTGCGTGAGAGAATGTTTGCTTGTGCATAAATCATGCAGCATTACTTATAAATGCCTCATTTTTTTTTTTTGGATTAGCTCTCTCATCTATCTGTTTATCTTTAAATTCCAATCTAAATCTGGTCTTCAATGAAAAGTCCTTTTTTTTTTTTGGGTTACTTGAGTTTTCTGAAGGCTTAAAGATCCTGTCCAGACATGTTTTGGATGCAAACAAAACACTTTGAATGTTTCTGACATGTTTATTCCACACAAAAAAATTCTGTTATCTTGTTAACATTCTTGAAATGACACCTTCTCCCTCATTAAAAATTCCATAATCTATAAATATGCAAATATATTTAACCTCAGAAGTTTTCCTGCTGGACACAAGATGTCTCCTGCTTCACTGCTGAGTCCGTTCTCAGTGTTTATGCGCTGGAGGCTTTAAGTTTCAACATCACACATCAACTAAGTTGAATATTGCACCAGCATTGGTTTCCAAACTATTTATTTTCTAACATGTTCGTAGGTCCGCCCCTTAAAATCTGATTATCAATGAGCTCAGAGAAATTTTCCACTTTCAGCAAATGAATGTGAAAACAAACTCTGCACATAGATCGTTCTGAGCGGAGGGAGACTTTAAGGTTTAATTGTTTAGTAACTGTTGTGGTGGAGGAATTATTATTAACGTAGGTTAAAGAATATAGTGTTTAAATGCTCAATTACGAGTCTGATATTCAATATGTTTCTCAGGTAGAAGATATATTAGTATAAACATGTGCTTAAAGTATCAAAAGCATTTATTATTGCATGTGATATTGTTATATATTATATTATTTGATTATAATTACTGATGCATTAACGTGTGTGCAGCATTTTAATGTTGTAGCTGGTCGAGGTGGAGCTGATTTTATCCACATTATGTATTGTTAGCGTGTTATTATAATGATATATCATATTCTCTTCCTCTTTCCTCTGAAGTGTTTTGAAGCAGAAGTATAAAGTAACATAAAATCAGTGGTGGAGGAATACTTCAATGTTTTATTTAAGTAAAAGTACCACAATGTAAAAATACTCAGTTGCAAGTAAATGTTCAAATGTTTACTCAAGTACAAAAGTATTATCAGTAAAATGTACTTAAAATATTAGAAGTAAAAGTACTTATTATGCAGAATGGCCCCTTTCATGAGTCTTATATTATAATATATTATATTGTTGGACATTTATTAAATAATTATATGTTTCATATGGAAAACTGTACAATAACTATAGTTGTCAGATAAGTGTAGAGGAGTAAAAAGTAAAATATTTCTCTCTGAAATGTTGTAGTTGTGAGTAGTTGTTCTCATGTACAAGTACTTCAAAATACTACAGAATAAGTACAGTACTTGAGTAAATGTATCGTACTTTCCACCACTGACTGATTGTAAGAGTAGATTATAGATTTAACATAAATACAACCATATAATCTTTTACAGGCAGATTAATTCAGGTTACATTAATTCAGATTTACACTAAAACAGTGTTCAATTGTTATCAGTGGAGATTCAATAACTGATTTACTGCAATAAAACAGCTTAAATTGGGAAACATTTTAGATGTTTTCACGCACTTTAATGAGTTTTTTGCAGATTATATTCTGAACTTTCTTTTTAAAGATACATACACTGAGTTTTAGAAATACTGAAGTGATAAAAAAGAAGAAAACAGAAGTGAGCAAATTGATTGCAAAGTTTAAAGATTAACCGGATCTGCATGTGCATGTGATGCTACACTACACAAGTTAAACTCGAACATTTTGGGCATTTCTGCAGGAATAACTGCAGAAATGCCTGTGACCTGTTTACCAAGAATGAGCCTGTTGCAATCGAACTTGGCAGCGAACAAAGACAAATTGTGTACAAAGCACACAGTTGGATGACTTGCATTTGTTCACCTATGTCAACAGAACAGGATCGCAGCTATAATTACAGGCTGCACAGATCAGAGCTGCTTGGCCCGCATCCATAAAAAGTAATAACAACAGTGGCTCGGTGAGCACACGGAGAATACGTTGCTTTTTAATTTTACGACGTGTCTCGATTCACAATGAACTCTAAACTGAAACCTCATGTCTGTGATGATGTGTGTTGGACTTTTCATTGGACTGTGACTGTGTGATGAATAATGCCAACACATGCACAACAATACACTGTAAAAAAAACTTATATTCTTTGATATAAATAAAATTACTAGTTGTTTGAAACCTAAATTATGAGCATTTAAAGTAAAAATTGAAATTGTAACTGATAACTTTGATCTGTGATTCATTACAAAGTGAGAAAACTCTGTCAACTTGCAGGAAAAATCAGTGTTTACTTTATCTTTTGCACTGTAAAATCTCATAAAAACATATATTATATAATCTTTTACTATTAACTCAGTGTGATTAGATGAGTTTGACAGTCTCAAGTCACTTTCAGTTGACTAAATATCCAATAGATCGTTTACTGAACTCATCAAATTAAGTTATTTAGAAATACTGTCAGCTGATTGGCATACGCTCCCCAGCATGCATTGCGTTCAGGTTAAAATCCTCCAGAAATCCTTCTTTTTTTCTGATATGTACAAAGTTACCCTGAGGGAGGCCGACGTGTCTTTTTATATATGTGTGTCTCAGAGGAGTCAGATGGTCTCGCTGATTAAAATCCAAACAATGCATACCATGACGGAAACACTTCAGACACTTCCTGCACCTGAGACGTAGCATGGATCATTGTTAGCGATTATATTGTCGACATATTAATGCCGCTGTAAATAAAGGCTAAAAGTTCACACAATAAATAGGTCAGATGAGAGAATTTAAGAGTTAAAGCTCTGATGTGAGCTGTGAATCTTAAATTAAGGTAAAATAACAGAAATAAACAGTCTGAGTTGGGGTGTAGAAATGGAAACAACAAATCATTTTGCTGATTTGAATCATTTTGTTCAGCTCATTTCAAAGTTCCAGCGCTGATAATAACTTCACTCCAGTTCAGTCAGCGAAGACACAAGTTGGCCTAAATTCAAAAGCTTTATTTATAGTCTTTGGCTTTGAACCCGTCGATTAAATGGATATAAAGGGACGGCGCCCCATACATAGCATCCAATTGCAGATTCTCCCCCCCAAAGGACCTTGGCACTGGGAAGCAGCGATATGGCAGAGTGACAGCAGAGACAGACAAAACAGGTGAGGTGGGTTAAATGTTCTTCAGCTAAGATGATCATTGGATGATAGAAAGTGAAATAATTGGATAATATATGAGAGGTGGAGCTCTGTTGTTAGTCTGAGCCTATACAAGCACTGCACATTCGTTCATGAGCTCAGCAGTCAAAGTTATGATTGTTTCTGTAGCTTTTCATGGTCTTCTCTTTCAACTCATCCCTACAGTGCTGTGAAAGCTTAAGTATGTCAACAAGAATGTGCTCCATCTGTTGTCTAAACTCCCTCAAGCGCAAGGCACAAAAGCACGCAGAGACTCTCACAAACACGCCAAAAATTTCGGCCGAATCCACCGAAACGACGTGTGGCTGAAGCAAGAGTCTCTTGATTCTTTTTTTTTTTTTTTTTTTTGTGAGAGATTTCTGTTGCAGTCATGTTGATCCAATAAACATTCATTATTATATCCAGCGCTGTTGCAACACACTGTGAAATATGAGATCAGCTCAGAATCTAGTCCACCAAAGTAGGCAGCCAGTTCTAAAGGGTGTGGTGTTGAAAGCAGGCTTATGCAGCTTTTCATGCTTTTAGATTTAAATACATACAATATTTAACCTAAAAATGTATTTAAGTTGATGCATGAGGCAATGAACTAGAACATAAGTTAATCAGTTTCTCCTTCTTCTTCCTTTCATACATATTATTGCAAGTCTATATTCTAAGATTAATCATCTCCAACTTACTTATAAAGAACAAGGTGAGTGGGTCAATATTTAGCAAAGGCTGGACTGGATGAAAAGTAGGCGAGCAGCTGCTCTGTGGCTTCAGGCCTTCAGAGGACATGAAAGCTTCACGTTCACATTTTAGAGAAATTCTGGAAATACATGTATTTATTTTCTTGCTGAGAGTTAGATAAGAAGATTGAGTGTGATATCAATCTTCTCATCTAACTCTCAGCAAGAAAGCAAATGAGCATATTTTCCGAAATGTTTAACTGTTCCTTTAAAGCCTTTATTATTTCAGTAAATTGCGCGTTTAATGGTGCATTTTACTAACTCTTAGTGTTCAACAAGCACTGAAAAAAACACTAATTATCATCCGGTAAAATGTTTTATCTGTTAAGTGACCATAAGCATAATAAATATATGCTTACTTTGATATTTTATGTACCTTAGACAGCATTTAACCAGTGCTGATAATGACTTTTCAATTTATGTCTACTTGTGTTCTTCTTCCCTGACTGAACTGGAATGAAGTCATTATCAGCACTGGTTAAATGCAGTCTAAGGTACATAAAATATCAAAGTAAGCATATATTTATTATGCTTATGGTTGAATAATATGTCACTTAGCAGATAAAACATTTTACCGGATGATAATTAGTGTTTTTTTCAGTGCTTGTTGAACACTAAGGGTTAGTAAAATGCACCATTTAACGCACAATTTACTGAAATAATAAAGGCCTAGTTGTGTGTGTGTCTGTCTGTATTCATAGTGTACAGGGACACATTTTTGGGTCAGTGGTTATGGTTAAGGTTAGGGTAAGTCTACAGGAAATGAATGTAATGTCCCCAAAAGTGACCTAAGACAAGGATGTGTGTGTGTGTGTGTGTGTGTGTGTGTGTGTGTGTGTTTGTCTGTGTGTGTGTGTGTGTGTGTGTTGTGCCAGGTGTGCATTGAAATGTGAGAAATAAAGTATGAGAAAGCCACAGCCTATAAACTGCTATACAGCTGGGGGACAGGAGATGTTTATGTGTGTGTGGTGTGTGTGTGTGTGTGTGTGTGTGGTGTGTGTGTGTGTCTGTGTGTGTGTGTGTGTGTGTGAAAGAGAGAGTGGGGTGTGTGTGCGAGGGATCATATTTGCTGCATGCTTCTCTACAATTGAATTCAAGTCAAAACACTTTCTTGGCATGAAACACAATTTTAATATTATTACGCAATGTTATTACAGGATTTCATTACTATTATTGTTGTTTTGTTGTAATTTCTGTTTTACATGATGGTTTGGTAACATTTAATATGTATTTCACTGCATAAACAACCCATAATTACCACCGGGTCAAATTTGTCCCACAACACAACTTTCTTTTTTTTTATAGGCATTTCAAAAATGATCAAAATGTATTTCATAATATTCAGTCGGCCTTTGCAGAGGATGTAATGAAACCTTGTTTTGATCAGAAAGATTTAAAAGTATGTTTCACACAGCTTAACTTGAAAAATGGGTCAAATTTGACCCGAACACAATAGGAGAGCTAAATAAGCCTCATTAAGTTAGCATAAACTTCTTACTAATGACTAACTAATACATTCACAATGCACAGAGAGTGGGGGAAATGTGGGTTTTAATGAGGACCCACTGCTCATATTCATGCAGGGGCCCCATAGTGGGTCAATCCAGCCCTGAATTTAGCTTTTAACATGTGTCACTTCAGTCATTATCTACAAATAATCGCTATATTTTAGCATGTAGTACTGTGGGTGCACAAAAAGGTTGTTGAGGATAGTCAATGTGAAGGCCTGGACTGATAAATAATATGATTCGTATTATTTATACTCATATAGATGGTAAATAAACATACAAAGCACTGGTTTCTTTTAGTCTCTGAGAAACACGTAGGCCTATTCTGTGCCGTCTCATCGCATGAGGGAGCAGAACTGACCCCAAGAGGAAACATAAGCACATATTTTGAGCGAGGTGATGACAATAGGCACTTCTGTCCCTTTGTGATCTATTCAAAGATCACACAGAGCTGTCAGCCGTTTGACAGTCTGCACACATTGAGCTGGTACAAACAGATTACCAGCCGCACTATTAGTGGGCCGGTGTGTCAGCCAGGCTCAGGTACCTGTCATCAGCGGTCAGACAGGCTGCTGTGTCATTTTGTGGCCATGTGACCATGCAGGTATGTCTGCCCCTTGGCGGGATCCCTTTTCAGCAACAACAAGCTGTGTTTACGTCGGCTAAATTTGTACTTCTCGGGATAAAAATATGGGAATGACTTGCCTCCCGTGGCCTTAAATTGTGTGACAGTCACAGGCCGCAGCTAAAGAAGGGATAGTGGGTGGAGGGAGGGTGTAAAATCTTACCTGAAGGATGGTGTATGTGAGGCTGGATCAGATTATTGTTCTATTTTTCATGCAGGCATTCTGTTCTTTTTTTGTGTGCTGTTGCAATAGAGCTAAAAGGAATTACAGCTACAGTCATCTCATTGATATTTAGCTGGAATAACTGAAGCCAGGCTCTTGAGGTCTCCCAGAGTGTCATGGCACTGGACACAATGAGACTATCAGCTATCTGAATGACCACACACAAGAAACAATGATTATAATTACTGTCTTTACCCATTTTAGGAACATAACAGTGTTGCGGTCTTATTGTTTCTGTGGATATCTACCACTGAGACTTTGATTCCAGCTCGTCTTTGTCAACCAGAGAATGATAAACATCAAAGGTCACTGTCTGGCTGCGATAACCTGGTTGCCTTTCCCAAAATTACAGCCCTTGATTCCAGGGAATGAAACGGTAAACATTTGACAGCTGTTTCGGATCAATACGACATCGCAGCACAGTGGGCAGCAAACCAACGTGAGCCCGCAGGCAGGTGTGTTTTTCTGTCACACTGCAGGTCCAAAAGGTGCGTTCTGCTGGAGAAAGATCAACACTTGTGTCATCCTGGGTCGTTTCTCTTTACCCGATATTGACCAAAGGCCATGTCAGAGGATGTCCGATGCTCATAATGATCTCTGTAATGTAACTGTATCACGTGTGAGCTCAGAGAGAATATATTGAGGACCAGCAGCAGGCTAATGAGCATTTTTTTGACTGGAAGGTTGCTGGTTTGAATACCTTCATGTTCCAACTAATCTGAACTGGGGAAGTGATTGAGTAATGACTAACGGCGAGGCTCTAGGGGGGTCATTCGGGCCACCACTTTGGTCCAGACAGAAATATCTCAACAACTGTGTACAAAAATTGGCTGAATCCTACTGGGTTTGGTGATCCCCTGACTTTTCCTCCGGCGCCACCATGAGGTCGACATTTTCTGTTTTCTTGCTGTACATTTGGTGCCCAGAGGATGAATCCCAGTGACTTTGGAGAACGTTTGACTTTACATCTGGTACAACCAGCAGTTCAGAGTTTCCACATATCCGGTGAAAATATCAAAAACTGCAACTAACAATCAATCAGTTACTTTATTTGTCTCCGACGGGCAGTTTGTTGTGTAGCAGTGTAACACAGGATTAAAACAACATAACAGTAAAAAAGAAAGCAGAAAACACAAATTAAAACGATGTGAAACAAAATAGTTTCAATATAAGTATATGAATAACGTAATGATGTCTAGGTTTTTGGTCCTGAGTAGACACTGTTTTCTCTCAGAGTTTAGTGAGACGGCTGAAAAGATGAAAGTAGAGCTGCAATGATTAGTTGATTAATCAACTATTAAATTAATCGCCAACTAAGTTGATAATCGATTGATCGTTTTAAGTAATTTTTTAAGAAAAAAAAAAGTTCAAATTCTCTGGTTCCAGCTTCTTAAATGTGAATATTTTCTGGTTTCTTTAGCGTTTTGTGACAGTAAACTGAATATTTTTGGGTTGTGGACAAAACAAAACATTTGAGGACGTCATCCTGGGCTTTGGGAAATATTGATCAACATTTTTCACCATTTTCTGATATTTTAAAGACCAAACAACTAATCAATTAATCGAGAAAATAATCAACGGATAATTAATGGATAATGAAAATAAACTTAAGTTGCAGCCTAAGATGAAAGAGTTTAATGGTACTTGGTAAGAGAACCAGAAAGTAAGATCTGAACACTAACACTTATTTTCATTACTGATTAATCGATTAATCGATTAATCATTTTGTCTATAAATTGTCAGAAAATTGTAATCATCCACGTTTGCTTACACTTTACTTTTTACAGCGGCATCCTCTGAGTTTCTGCTTTCAAACCCAGTCAAATAAAAATAGACTTCATAGAGAATATAAATAAACTTTCCTCAGAGGAGGCCAGATCAAACTTGATTAAATGCCAAGTCAGTCAAGTCTCCAGCTGAAATAAAGAACAAAGTTTATTGTTTATAATTACCAGTTCCAAATACAATAGATTAATCCCAAATTTACAGCACAAAGTATAAATTAATGTTCATTAAATATGCACCAATTATCAGAGTCCAGTTCAACTTCTGGAGAGATGAGGCTTCAACCTTTTTAATAAGTTGCAGCAACTCGATTGTGTCGGGCTGATGTGTAGAGATTCACACATCCGAGTCAACACCTTCCCTTCATTTACATACCTGAAAGTGACTAATCCACCAGACCTGCATGTCTAAAAGCACACAGTCATGGTGAGAACACATAAACTCCCAGGAACCTTCCTGCTGTGAGGAAACAGTGTCAAGTCTCCAGTAAATAAAACTTGACTTTTGTCAGTTAGTTCAAGTCACATGAGTTTATTTCGCCATGTTGCTGTTGTTTCCATCAAGGTAGAAAATTGAATCAGATGATGAGATAAATAAGGAAATTATTCTTACAGTATGATTTAAACCTCGTGTAGTGACAGGAGAATCACAAGGGAGAAGCTTCGAGTCAGTTTCACAGTTTCACATATCTGGTGACCCTTTGGAGGGGTCCTGACCCCTAGGTTGGGAACCACTGGACTAAACTAGCTAACTGTATATAAAGTAGTTGAAACTAGCTCCACCTCCAGCAGCTACAACAGTAACATGCTGCTCTAACACTGATGCTTCACTATTAATAATCTAATGATGTCATATATAATAATATATCAGTCAGAGGGACCAAACCACTACTTTTACTGCAATACTTTAACCACATCAAGCTCATAATACTTATGTACTTTTACTGTAGTAGGATATTTCATGCAGGGCTTTTACTTGTAATGGAGTATTTTTACACTGCTTTTTTGGTACTTTTATTTAAGTAAAGGATCTGAATACTTCCTCCACCAGTGGAGATTAGTTTCATATCAAAAATCTCTAAAAAAATCGTGCCCCATGCACGTTGGGCTGTGACGTGGTCGGTGGGTCTGCACGTGGACTTCTTCATACGCAGGCGTTTTTTTGGACAGTGCATGAAGTGGTGAAGCTATTTGGAGCTAGAAAACATCCACAAAGTAACAAACACACCTGCGAAATAAAGGCATGTTGTAGTTTATGTTGTTGAGAACATACTATGTGATATCATGCAAACCTGATGATGTGTGTTGTAAGGTAGACTTCCTGTGCACAGTAGGTAACAATATGAGAAACAGACAATATGGAAGCATAGTGAGATTGTGTCTAAAAAAAAATTAATTTCCTAATTTTCATCAAGTCTATTTTTTAGAAAAGTACAGACTTTTAACCCACATGACCTGGTCAAAGTTTGATTGAAATGTGTACTGTCAGGTGTGTAGAGACAATAAGTAACTACAGCTGGAAACATAAAAATACTCATATATTTGAATGGAGAGTGTGAGCGAACCAACACCTTGTTGAACATTTACTGCTTCCACATAGTTTTAGATACAGACTTCATTTGAACTTTAAATGAGTCACGAGACTTTGACCTAAAAATCTTGAATTTAAATGTTTTTTTTTTAATCTTTTACTGTTTTTGAGATATTAGAGTCTGAGTTTTAAAGTCTTTTCTTGCTCCTCCTGTGATTTTATAATGAGTGTGTGTTGCAGAGTGTTTCACAGCACTGAGGGAGTCACATAACGAGGGGCAGTCGGAGAGGAGTACACTTCTGGTGAAATCTCCACATAAATCACATGACTTTGGCCACATCTTACATTAAAAATCACATTTTTTAGTAGGAAATTTCGTCCTGAATCCATTGATACAGGTTTGAAAGTGGTCAGGCTTGTAATTTTGACGTCAGAACTATTTGTTTGACACAAAGTCCATGCCCTGAGATTACCTCCCCATTGGTTTACATTGTAAGGTGTGATGTGGCACTACACCTTTCAGGGCTTATAATACCTAAACCATTCGAGTTATTACAAAGATTTTAACAACTTTTGTTCAGCACAGTGTCATAATTCATGTACTCAAGTTTGAAATCGATACCATTAACGCCCTAGGAGGTTGTTCGGGGTCCAAAATTGGGGAAAACTCGTACTTTCATGTGTGTATTGCGGACTTCCTGTTGGATTTAGGTCAGGGGTGTCAGCGTATGATTTGTAGGTCTTGATCTATAGTCTTGATGATACTAATAATTGAGTTTTATTTCGACCTCTCTACGACATTCCTACAAGCTGTGGTGGCCATTTTAGTTACATAGGTGGCGCTATCGAGCACATTTTGGCACTTTAGGGGTTAATTTTTACATTTTTATCAAATTTTTCACCAGACCTGATGTGCGTGCCAAATTTAGTGAGTTTTTGAGCATGTTTAAGGGGTCAAATTTAAGGTTTATGTGGCGTAATAATAAAGAAAGAGTAAGAAGAAAGAAACAAACACACGAAATACAATAGGGCCTTCGCCCTTTGGGCTCGGGCCCTAAAAAAAAGTGTGTTTCATTTAGAGTCCTCCTCACCTTCAGGGGGCAGTAGAGTAAAAACCGGATGCACCTCCCGACCCGGAAGAGTTTTACTGTCGCGTGAAGTTCAGCAGTTAGCCGTTAGCCAGCTCCAGCTACTTTAATGAAAACTCTCACCTGTTTCTGTCTGCGTTTCTTTTGGCCAAAATGTCTTCAAAAAGCCGAGACAACGACGATAACTACGAAGGACAGTCTGTGCTGAAGGAGGAAATGAACAGAAAGGTAACCTAGCAACAGCTGCTACTGCTAATGTTCGAGCTACTAACATTAGCTTGTAGTTGTAGAGGACCTGACTTCAGTATTCAGTTAGATGTTTTAATATATCTACAGTTATGGTAATGTATAACTTTACATATACGGACTCTATTAGCAGCTATTCTTTTTGTCTTACTTTTTTGTATTTTAATAAGGAGAGGAAAGAAAATACATACATGTGAACATGTGTACCTAGTCACACACGTTACATGAATTTGCTGTTGTATACATTTACACACACACACACACACACACAGACACAAACACACACCACACAAACACTCACACAGAAACACAGACCACACACACACACACACACACACACACACACACACACACACAGAAACATCTTCTGTCCCCCAGTTGTATAGCAGTTTATAGGCTGCTACTTTATTTCTCACATTTCAATGCAATCAGATCATCTTTGCACCACTGACAATACACATGCATATTAGGCTATATAAATACAAATACATTTAAATTAAAAAGATAAACAATAATAATAATAATTTTAGAGCACCATGCCTGTATATCTTTTCCAAGCCTCAATGGTATCTGTATTAGCCCCATTTAATTTATCTGATTAATATTCCAAGATTAAAATGTCTGTTAGATTATAAACCCACAGATGTATCAGTAGAGAATGAGGGAGCTGTTATCTTAATGCCAGCAGTTTCTTTGCTGCTGTACAACCGGTGAGCCAGAGACGTTTCTGATTGAGAATCATATTACTGGAGGAGTCATTGATTAGGAGCATCAGTTCAGGATTTTAAGTTAACAGTCAGTCACACTAGATAGAGAAGTAGTCACATCGAGCCAAAATGTTTTAATTGGATGATAATCCCACATCGTATTGAAATAAGTTCCTGACATATTTAACACATGTAAGCTACAATTTGGTGTAGTTTTTACCTTTTTCACATGATGTGCTTCCACTGGTGTTAAATGAAACCTGTGGTGAAATTTATCAGTTGATGATTCAAGTTACGAGATGAAAAGACAACATTAGCAGCTTGTCTCACGTAGCATCTTCACACTGAGGACTGAAGATGTTTAATTTTGTCAGATCAGTGAAATCGTTTGTGTTGTTTACTTTCAGATAAAGGAGCAGAAAGTCGTTGTGGACGAGCTCTCCAACCTGAAGAAGAACAGGGTGAGTTTCCTGGAATGTAAAGATTATTTTTTAAGCCATTTAAATATATATATGTATATTTTGTATAGTTGTTGTTTCAGTTTGTTTCTATTTCTTGAGGAATATCAACATTCCTACTAGATATTGTACCATAAGGTCTAAATTAAATAAATAAATAAATAAATAAATAAATAATAAAGGACAGGATGAGTACACTTGTGTTTGAAGAAACGCAATCTGCCTGAAATGAACATATTTAATTATTATTAATAATAATGCTAATTGATTTTGAGTGCCTTTAACGTAACCCCAGGACAGTTGCCAATTTTTAAATTAATCGCCAGCTATTTTGATAATTGATACAATACAAACAACTTTATTAATCCCATTAGGGGCAATTTGTTTGGAGCAGCTTGTTGTTCATACAACACAATAACATATCAAACAAACATAAATAATACAATATACAACAGGCAAAAGGAATAAAAAACACCAGGCAGCTGTATGTAGAACTACGGAGCATTTAGTAGTCGATTGCAGAGGAAATGAATGACTTAGCGGTTAGTTTTATAAGCAGGTAAAACATAACGACACCCTGATGGCAACAGATTAAAGTCACATGTAGGAACATGTTCAGATGTCCAGATGAGGTTAAAATATTTGTGGCTTTCTGGAAGATTTTTTGGTTGCAAAAATAATTCAGTGCTGTTGAAGCTGTTTCTGTCTTTTACTGTCTGGCTGTAAAACCAGCAGATAAAAGAAAATTATTCTCTGATTCCAGCCTCTTAAATGTGAATATTTTCTGGTTTCTTTTGTCCTTTATGACAGTAAACTGAATTTTTTTGGGTTGTGGGCAAACAAGACATTTAGGGAAGTCTCCTCGGTGTCTGGAAAACACATTTTAACATTTTTCACAATTTTCTGACATTTTATAGACTCAACAACTAATCAATTAATCAGGAAAATAATCAATGGAAATAAAGTTGCAACCCTAGATGAAAGAGTAACGGATGGACTAAATATCAGGAAAATGAATGAAATGAAAATGTATAAGCTTTGTAAAAGTATAATTTATGGCAGAGCTGATATATTGGATTACATTAGATCCACAGCTGTTCCTCATGAAGTACTCAGTGAGTGTATATTAATATTATAAATGGAGAGAACGTTTGAGTAGTGAGTCTGACAAATCTTCTGTTTTCAAAGAAGCCAGCAGTTTTTTTTCTTCCTCCCTTCACTTTTTTTTACAGGAACTTGTGTATTTTTGTGCGTATTTATGTATATTTTTTATGTATTTTTTGACAGAAAGTTTACATCCAGCAGAGGAACAGCAACATATTCTTCCTGGCAGACAGAGGTCAGACTTTGGGTTCATGCAAAAGTAAGTTGAGAGCTGAAAGTAATTTTCATGTGTTCTGCAATTAAAATCTAACGTTTTTCAGAAGCCATAACTGTTTCTCTGGTAACACCTGAGGGTTTGACTAACACCTGGAACTATCATTACTATCCTGTAAGGTTCTTATGCAATGGAAACGCTGTTCACTACTCCAGTAAATAGGACGAACCTTAGCTATGACTTGGCAACGGGAGATATTTCTACTCAGCTCATAGAACCTTTTGGCTCGGCTACAAGCCAGAAAGCTAACGTTATGCTAGCATTCAAAGTCAATAACATTGCGTACAGTTGACAAACAGTAAATATAATTGAAAGTATGTTCAACAACAAGACTAGCTAGCTATCCTGGTGTTAACTCTGTTTTTGTGCATCACAGTCATCAAATGTTGAAGTCACTGATTGTTTTAATTTGTTAGCCTTTTAACGTGTTGTAATAAATTGTAAATGGAGGCTTTTACTGTGTCCCTGTTGCTATGGTTACTCATTTAAGCCAGCACATTAATTTAGAACGGTGAACAGACAGTTTCACTGGAACCACTTAGTAGGTGCCCAGTTTAAGGAATTAATGGACACCCTGCAGCCAATCAGAATCAAGTATTCATCCAGATCATGGTATAAAAACACGTCAATAAGCCACACTGTTGCCCTGGGCGACATGTTCCTTTCTTCCCTGAAGAAAGCGGTTACAGTAGATTATTTAGAAACAGCTCCAAAGAGTAAAAATAACAATAAAATTATAACACTTGACTTGACATGACATGATGTTGTCGATGAACTTAACTGATATAACTGTCTGTCTGCAGAGGAACTGGATAACATGAAGAAGGAGCTGCAGGATCTGTAAAGTTGACCTTCAGTGACCTCAGCTATGTGTGGCATCTTCTGTCTGCTGAGTCTGTCGCCGGCTCAGTTAGAGTCGGACAAAACAGTTCATGAACATTTGAAAAGAAGAGGGCCCAACTCCAGCAAAGATTTCACAGTCACAGGTTCAAACCTCTCATGTCGGTGTTTATTATCCGCCCACGTTCTCCACATGAGAGGTCTTCTCACCCCTCAGCCTGTTCAGGACGGAAATGGAAATGTCCTGGCGTGGAACGGGGAGGTTTTCGGAGGTCTGCCGCTGATGCCGGAAGAGAACGACACCGCTGTTGTCTCTGAGCGGCTGTCCTCTTGCAACAGCCCTTCACAGATTTTGTCTGTCTTGTCTGCTTTACGGGGACCGTGGGGGTTCATTTACTACCAGAAGGACGGAGACTACCTCTGGTTTGGCAGAGACTACTTTGGCAGGCGGAGTTTGTTGTGGAAATATGATGAAGAGGCCTTGACCTTGACTTCTGTGGCAGCTCACACCTCTGGATCTGTTACGTCTGCTTGGCAAGAAGTCCCAGCAGTTGGCGTGTTCAGGATCGACCTGCAGGCGGTTACAGAAACCGGCTCTGTGACATTTGAGGTTTATCCTTGGGCCCACGCAGGAGAAGATCTCCCCTCTAACTGCAGTGAAACTATATCTGTCCCCAGCGGCTGCACTGCTGTGATGAACCAATCAGGTCTTGTCCTCACCTCACCTGTGTGCCGTCTTAACACGTCAATCCCAAAATCAGTAGACAAGACAGAAATGTATTCAAACTCACATTTATCTGTCAAAGACCTGGAGCAGCTGCTAGCGAGCAAAGAGAAAGACTATGAAGTGAACGATCTCATTGATGTTCTCAGCGAGGCCGTGAGGCGACGTGTTCAGTCTCTGCCTTTCAGGACGCATAACGACTCCCCTCCCGCTAACGACCAGGCGGCTGTCGCCATACTTTTCTCAGGAGGAATCGATTCAATGATTCTAGCTGCCTTGGCTGACCGTCACATACCTGCTCATCAACCAATAGACCTTCTTAATGTAGCGTTTAAACTGCAGGAGCCAAAGACGCAGAAAGAGTCTACAAAGAAACCCAAAAAGCATAAAAATAAGCCCTCAGATTCACAGACTGACTCTCAAACATTCAGACCCTTTGATGTTCCAGACAGAATTAGCGGTAAAGCTGGGCTTAAAGAATTACAAGACTTGAATCCTGACAGAAGGTGGAATTTTGTTGAAGTCAACGTAACTCACGAGGAGCTGCAGAAAAAGCGGCGTGAGCGTGTTTGTCATTTGGTGCACCCGCTGGACACGGTGCTGGACGACAGCATCGGATGTTCTGTGTGGTTTGCGGCGAGAGGGACGGGGTTCATCACCGAGGACAACGACCAGAAGATCTTCACATCCACAGCAAAGGTGAAGTACCTACATCAGACTTTGTACAGTTCCAGGAACAAAGAGCTTTATTTAACTTTTTACCCGTGCAGAGGACCTGATGTACCTGTACTCTGGGCTGTTTGACCGGGGTGACACCTGAGGCGCTGACAGTTGCTGCTATTATAGTTCACAGTTCTTTAAACGTGTCCTTAAATAACAGTCAGGAGCCCAGATGAACATTGACATCATTCCTCCTGTTCATACTGACCATTACATCTCCTCATAATGTGCTTTCACTGTCGCTATTTCATGCCTGCAGGTCATTTTGACAGGAATCGGAGCAGACGAGCAGCTGGCAGGTTACTCCAGACACAGAGTCCGGTTTAAGACGTCCGGACATGAAGGACTGATCCAGGAACTGGCCATGGAGCTGGGCAGGATCTCCTCCAGGAACATGGGCAGAGACGACAGAGTGATAGGAGACCACGGGAAGGAAGCCAGGTAGGTGTGGTGCTCGTGTCACATGTGATCAGGGTGCAACAAATGCATATTTAAATTGTCAGTTACTGTATTGAATGTCAAAAATAATAACGAATATCCATCACAAGTTAACAGAGCCCATAGCGAAGTCTTGAAACTGCTTATTTTGTAATAAAACATAAACGGTATTAGGTTTTTTTAATATGAAACATAGAAAATCAATCTTTTACATTATTTACTTGACAGAATCATTTTCTATCAGTCAGTTGTTTCAGTGTTAATATTCAGTACCTTGATGCCTGGAAGGATTCACTGTATAAATGATTCATAGGCCAATAAAAAGTGAAAGCAGAATCTAAAAACTGGGCCTCAGACCGGCTCTGCTCAATCGGACACGTTGGTTATTATAACTTTGTGTTGGCATCGTTCTGGTCAGCCGTATTACATCTCTCTGTGTGGCGTTTGCACTTTCTTCCTGTATTCACTAGAGTTTCCTCCAGTTAAATATCTGATCTGAGCAACTGTTGTTTGTATGAAACGACTCCAGCAGCCTCCAGTTCAGGCTTGTAATAATCCTGTTTCACAGCAGACATTTTGACTGGTCATAGTAGGAAAAGCAAAGGTGTTAAGAATAACTTGAATGTCCCAGTAAAGACGAGGACCCTGACACTGAGTTTTAATTTCACACTTGTGCTTTTCCTACTGATGTGTCAAAATTTATTATGAGAAAAATCCTATTATGTCAGAGTAGAAAGGAAAAAGCTCTTACAGATAAAATCTTAAATAGGTACGAGATAGGCTTCATGTAGCTTAAATGTTCCCCTCCAGACATGCTTCAAGACATAAAAATGTCTTACCTTGTTAAAAAAAAAATCTATGATTATGCAAAGTTTAAAAGTTTAACTGCAGGACACAAGATGTCTCCTGCTTCACTGTAAAGTCTATTCTCAGTGTCTGTGCACTGGACACTGCTGTGTAAGTTGCGTTTTGAACCAGGATTAGCTTCCAAACTAGTTGTGATGTCACAAATCCTGCTTGTAGGTAAACGTTTTAAACTCAGATTGAAGGTGATCAGAGAGAAACTTTCCCCCCGAACACTTCACATACATCATTCTGAAGCTCAAACATCCAACAAGAAGAAAACCACATTTTTGACTGGAGGGGGACTTTAAGTCTCATTAAGCAGTATTTATTTAAAAACCCTTCACACTCCACTCACTTATTTATGGAATATGAGACTTGTGATCAGGACTGTGGAGGCTTGTTTAGACTCTGCTTGATTGACATCTCCTCCACTTTCCTGGTAACTTTGTTGAACCTGGTACAGTGAGACAAATTACACATCTATGCAATATAAGCTGGGACAAATAGTCTCTATTCAAATTGTCGTCTGAGTTCTGTAGAATATCCAGAGTAATCGGGACGTTTGTGTACGTTAAAAGATCAAGTCAATTCTTAACACATATCTCTCTCGTATGTGCAGGTTTCCCTACTTGGACGAGGACGTGGTGAGCTACTTGAACTCTCTGCCTGTGTGGGAGAAGGCGGACCTGTCCCTCCCTCGAGGAGTCGGGGAGAAACTCCTCCTCAGACTGACGGCTAAGCAGCTGGGCCTCGGCCCGTCAGCCGTCCTGCCCAAGAGAGCCATGCAGTTCGGCTCCCGCATCGCAAAGATGGAGGACGGCCACGAAAAAGCGTCTGACAAATGCACCAGACTCCTCACTGGGTAGACGGATCATTGGTTTTAATTTAAAAAAACATAAAAATCATTTTAATAGAAAACATTCATTATAAAAGTACATTCAGTTCAGGTTTAGATTACTTTCTGTGATGATTTTGAAACATTGCATAATAAAGATAATAATAATGTTTTTCTACACCATGTAAGACTCGATATCTTGAAGTTTTTCTTTGAAATAAAGGTCACATTCAGTATATGACGGCAGGTTCCCAACATCAAAACGCCCGGAGATCTGATGAACATGTACTGGTTTCCTGTAAGGAAAAACAAACATTCATGGAGAAATGCAGACATTATGTATAAAAAGTGTGCCAGTTTTAGCTGAATATCTTCATAATTTTACATGTATGAACTAAATTTATGGACAGATACTTTAATGAATCCAAATCCAGCAGACGTTACCTTGGAATGAGCCAAGACACAAAGTTTCCTGGAGCGTCTTTCTCTTCAATAGGAGCTTCCTGTGAGATGAAAACATTCAGTTTATCAGTGAAACTATGAAGTGTTTTTAATTCATTAACATGTGGAGGCTCTGATTATTACATTTACCTGCTTTTCCTCGAGGAAAGTATCCAGAAGAGGAAGGATGTTCTTTGACAACACATAGAAACAAGGACACTGAAAAACAACAGAAATGATTATTAGATCAAAGATATAAAGAGCTGCGACGATCAGCTGGTCAACAGAAAATTAATCTGCAATAGTTCTGATAATCAAATAATTGTCTTAGTCATTTTTTTTTAAAGCAAAATGCCAAAAATTTGCTGGTTGAAGCTTTTTAAACCTGATGATTCTGTGTCTACATGACAGTAAAGTGAATATCTGGGTTTTGGACTGTTTTTACAAAACAAGACATTTGAAGACTTAGACTCCGAGAAATTATAACTTAATGCTATTTTCTGATATTTTAATAGACAAAACAACTAATTGAGAAAAAAATCTGCAGATTCAATAATGAAAATAATCATCAGTTGCATAAGTTTATGTATCACAATGTGTGAGTTTGGAAAACAACATGTCTGTTATTACTTGAAGTATCACAATTTCAAAAATTATTCTGAGAAGTTTCATGTTTTTTGCTGGGTGAAATGATGTAATATTAAATATAAAACATCAGAATAAGTGATTTATACTTTAAATACACTGCGTTTGTGTTATATGATAAAATATTATGGTCTTAATTGCTTTATTGCTGCAATTAGTAAAGTGATGGTTTGCTAAAAGTTTCACTCTGGACTTTAATCTCAGGTCTGTTGATTGTCACACTGTCAGGGTTCGTTGTTAATCAAGACGTGATCTGAACCGTGAAACTTCACTTCATGTGTGTTTCAGACAAACAAGAAGAATCACAGGTTGGTGGATGCTGCGTGCTACCGTCAACATGCTGAAAAGACATTTAGACTTTAACTTTCAGGTTAAACTGACTGTTATCTTTCAGGATGTTTGAGGGTTTTTCAGATCAGTGATTGGTGAACAGTGAAGGACTTGTTGCCCTTTTTAAACACAGAAGAGCTGCAAAGATCAATAGATCAGTTATATCATATATGACAGTTGTCAGATTAATAGATAATGAAACTAATCATTACACTCTGATGTATAAATAGTTCCTGTTTCAGGACAACGCAGCAACAAAATGACTCTTTGAGTGAAGGCAACTATTGGTTTTACTGACAAAGAGCTGAATGTTCTTCATCAAAGTGTCTGCTGATGTTTATGCATCATAGACTTCAGTCATTGACTATAAAGAGATTGATTTAAATATGATTTAATTATAGCAAATTAGAGCCATTCATCCCCAAAGTCGCTGTTTCATTTTAAAATCTTGCATACACGGCTAACATGACAATAAATATGTCATGTGCTTAATGATTTCTGCACTGTAGAGACACAATCCTGTTTACATTATTTCTGGTGGTTCCTTATTTCTTTCCCCTTCTTCTGCAAAGACTTAAAACAAGAATCTTAAATCTCGTGTGTCCTTGTGACTTTATTAAGCACTTACTGCTCTTCTAGACGTCGTCTCAGAGGGACGAGGTTTCTCCTTCATACGGAGAACACGAAGATCACCGTCTACTTCCAGGATCCCGTATTTCTGAGTTTCTGTACAAATAAAAAAACACAAATAGTAAACTGTGAGCTTGAGGTAAAGCCATGTTTGACATTTTATCCCTTCAGTAAAAAGTTCCCATCAGGTTCCACATCAAGGTACGTCTGAGTAAGGCTGCAACTAATCAATTGTTGGGTCTATAAAATGTCAGAAAAATTGTGGAAAATGAAAACAGAATTTCCTAAAACCCAAGACGATATCAACATGTGTCTTGTTTTGTCCAACAAACACCCCAAAACACAAAGATGTTCAGTTTACTAACAGAAAGAGAAGCTGGAAGCAGTGAATGTTTGGTGTTTTAGCTCAAAAAATGACTGAAAACATCAAAATATTTGCTGATTATTTTTCTGTAATTGATGAATTAACTGATCGCTGCAGCTCCAGTTCTGAGCATCATGTCAGAACCACGATGCTGGAGAAACTCACCATCGTCTCTGCACTGGTACGACAGCAGCAGACTGTTGTCTTCACACTGAGACTGCAGCTCAGAGAATCTCTCTGAAACTTTACTGAGGCTGAAATCTTCTTTGAAGAGAGTGTCACTGTTGAGGATTGAATCAATGAATTATTATTTTGTTTTTCTTTCATGTTGTCCCATTAAAATGATCAATCCAACATGGTGTTAAATGACACAATAATACGACATAAATAAATAACTTCTGGCGACTGAAATCATTGCTGCAAACAAAAACATGTTTTACACACAAGAAAAAAACACATAAAAGTTAATTATACAAAACATTTTTTCTTAATAACCAGGCATCCAAATACACACATTTCACTATTTCATCATCTTTCATAAGAAAGTCATTGTTTTTAGTTCTCTTTTTTGTAATTATAAAACAAATGACACTATTATAAAACAGAATGTTTTTAATTTTATATATTAAACTCAGCTGATGCTTCATTACCAACATAACATCCTGTTTACAAATAGAATAAGAAGAAGATACCACACGCGGATTATATTTCACATCATTTTCAGTACTAATCTCAGATTTGATGACAGCGTTTGTTCTTCCATCAAACCAATATCAACTTTTTTTCCAGTGTTTACTTCCTCACATCCTACTTCTTGAATATAGTGTGCTGCATACACTCTCCTGAGGATCACATGTGTCCCACATGAGGGTTTTCTTACAGTCTGCTCATACAAACAGTCCAACACACTTCACACTGGAGTCATTTAAAGGTCTTTAACCCCTTAACATCCACCCTTTTTATAGAATTTTTGCCTATTTGGCACACCAAAATGAAAAGCTTCTAACAGAAGAACTGTAAGGCTGTGATGAATGTATCAGGCTTCATTTGACAAGTGACGTCTTCTAGTTTCTGGTGATGTGTTTGTTTAGCATGTGGCTAAAACACAAAGAAAACTACATCAGTTCAAATATAAGGCTCACAAAGTGTTTTTGGTCCTCGTCTATAAAGAGTCACATTTGAATAACAATCATTAGGACATGCTTTATGCCACAACTATGCAGAACACCATAAACCTTCTACATCTTGTCAACCTGTATAAAATCCCAGACCTCTAGGACTAACCTTATGGGAGCACTGGTGTCCCCGAACCTCTCCAGTTATCTCCAACTGGCCAAACTGTGCTTTGACTCATTACTGCGTGATGCTACCGATTACAACTGGCTTAAGAGGGTCGCTGGTGACCCGGTGGATGTTAAGAAGTTAACACTCTTTTTCAAGCAAAAATGCCAAAATTTGCTGGTTCAAGGCTTTAAAATGTCAGATTTGGATGAGTTGGTTGGACAAAGGAAGACATTTGATGATCTTGTGCTACAAAATATTGTGTGATGAGTGTTTTTCACCATTTTCTGCTGATTAATTGACCAAATGATAAATAGAGAAAATAATCAGCAGATTAATATATAATGAAAATAATTAGTTGCAGCTCTACTTCACGTGTCTCCTGTCACAGAAGCTGCATCAATATGTCAGAAACAGGCATTGATTTCACACCTTCAGGAACTTTCTCTGAGCAGAGTATCGATACTATCAGATCAGTAAACTTACCCTCCGATAACTATGACGTCATCCTCTATCTTGAAGTGCTTTACCGCCAGCTGCAGACAGGCCACAGCGCCCAGACGCTCCTAGTGGGACCAGATGATTCATATTGGCTGGATTTAGAGGTTTGATCAATCCAAACAATCTGATCAAAGTTTTGAAAAAGGTTGTGATCACTAGAGACAAGGTCCAGGATTAGCTGGTGAGTTAGTGGTGATGTCAGTGAAAACAGGAACTGTAAAACTTTATTTACATCATTGCTTCTCGTCCCATCGCTGAGAATCTTGACATTTGAGAAATGTGCCGCCCACTCTTCAAATGCCGTTCGGTAAAGAGCGTTGGTCTGCGGAGAGGAGAACAGAGGAACATAATGGGTCATTTATTCTCAGTTCACAGTTCAAACATCAAGATTTGGAAAGTTTCTGACATTAGCTGCAAAAATATCACCATCCGCCTTAAAAATATATTAATCTGATCATATCAAACTGTCTCCTTTATGTCCAACTCAGGAATTAATGTGGAGGAATAGAAGTATGAAGTAGCACAAAATGAAAATACTCATGTAAAGTACTTCAAAGTTGTACATAAGAGCAGTACTTCCACCAATGACTATAGTGCAGTGATGGAAGAAGTACTCAGATCCTACTACAGTAAAAGTACATAAGTATTATGAGCTTGATGTAGTTAAAGTATTGCAGTAAAAGTAGTGGTTTGGTCCCTCTGACTGATATATTATTATATATGACATCATTAGATTGTTAATAGTGAAGCATCAGTGTTAGAGCAGCATGTTACTGTTGTAGCTGCTGGAGGTGGAGCTAGTTTCAACTACTTTATATACAGTTAGCTAGTTTAGTCCAGTGGTTCCCAACCTAGGGGTCAGGGCCCCTCCAAAGGGTCAGCAGATAAATCTGAGGGGTCGTGAGATGATTAATGGGAGAGGAAAGAAGAAAAAATAAAGCTCTTAGTTACTCTCAGCCCCTCTCTACACTGTAACTTACTACCACATAGATCTGGTCCACGCAGCCGGAGGCGGTCAGGGCTTGGACCCAGTGGGAGATCAAGGCGCAGCGTCCCACCGGCAGCAGCGGCTTGGCGGTACCGGCCAGGTGAGCGAACCTCCCGCTGCTGTCGGCCGCCACATCCCTCTGGAGCCTGGTTCCGTACCCGGCGGCGAGAATCACAGCTTTCATTTTAAACTCCGCTCAGAGACTTACTTTCTACCAGGAAGGTCAATAACGGTTATTAATTACAGGTGACACGTAACAGAGACCCAAAACGGGCAGTTGGGAAACATTCCGTAGCAGTTTGGTGTCTTCTCGCGAGGAGTGACATACGGCCAGTAATCAAAAGTCTGATAACGCGAGATCTAGCTTCGGACTAATAGCGCTTCCGGGTGCACTTTCGTGATTTCCCAAGAAAACTGAAGTGTATGGACCAAAAAATGACACAAGCATAAATAAATAGAGAAATAAATAATTAAATTCATAAATAATTAGGAAATAAATACATTTTGGTTATGAAAAATGAATGAATTAAATTAATGTCTTGGATTTATTTTCTATATTTCTTTAAATAATATTTTATTTAGGCTATTTCTGTATTTCTACCTTTATTTACTTCTACATCTCGGTATTTCTACATTTATTTATGTATTCCTACATTTATTTATTTATGCTTATGTCATTTTTCATGCTCCATACATACAAGTGTAGTGTTTAGAAAAAGAACAACAAAACAACAAATTAAGAAGTGGTGAGAATGATTTATGAAAAGACCTATAAAGAGGTGTTTAGTTTTTTTTTTTTCCAAGGATAAAGCTGATGTCTTTTTTCATTATTACAAACATATTTGAAAAATATAACTATTGGGAGACCTGAAATAAACAGCCATCGTTAATATCATCAGTTACACCTGTGCTTTTTCTGCTTTGACAGCTCTGAATGTCTGCTGTGAGAAAGACCTGCTGGGTGCTCCGACTCAAAATAAAAACGGCAATGACTGTATTATCTTGGTATTGATTACTAAAGATCAGTTAACTTTGTATTTCCCAGTGACATTCCTTACATGTGCAAACTTATCATGTTAATATTTACTTAATATCCAAATAGGGCATAGATCATGAGGTGATTAGAGCCACAATTAGTTGCTGATTCATTTTGTTGATTGACTGATTAATCGACTATTTTGATAATCGTATTATTGTTTAAGTTTTTCGCTGGTTCAAGGCTTTCAAATGTGAGAATTTGTTGGTATAAATTTATTTGCACTACTTTCTTGTTGTTTATGGGATTTCTTATGTACTTCCAGTCATTTCTTATGTTAATTATAAAACAAAACAAAAAAACCCAAAACCAACCTGTCCAGCACTGTTTCTCATTGCATTTGTACCCAGTCAGTGACCTGAGAATTTGACTCAGCTGTTTGTGAGTCACTGTCCTTTAACGCTTGACTGTTTTTCATTGCTTGTAAATTGCTTTGGGTAAAAGTGTCGGCATAGTTTTGAGCTGCTGCTTGTACAAAATAACACATTTGAAGACGTCACCTCAGACTCCACAATCTCCTCTTGGGTCAGGACACTCTCAATGTTCTTAATAATGAAAATAAGCAGCTGATTAATTAATAATAAAAATAAATTAAGTTAATTGCAGCCCTAAAAGTGATGCATATGTACAGCGACAGTGACACATGGACACATATCACTATAGACAACAATGAAGGCTTTAAAAGTTCAGAAGTGAATACACAACTCTGACAATCTAAACAAAAACAGTCTGAGTTTCACAAAACTGGTTCGTACCGCAAGAAAAGGAACAAATATACAAAGCTAGTGCACAAAACCTCAGGTTGAGTAACCAGTAAAGCAGTGATATGGTCTTATGAGTATTCTGTAACCACTTCTTCTACATTTGTCTTCTTTTGCTGTAAAGTCAACATACATAATCCATCTTAAGGAGTGTGGAAGTTGTTCTGCTCTATTTTCGTTCAAATCTGGACATTTTCTCTTAAACATGACTCAGCTTCCTGAAACCAAACAGCGTCTCCAAACACTGTCATCCATCTTTGAGCTGTAATTAACAGATTTCATGCTGAACAACAGGGCGACTGTGAAATAAACAGAACCAGAAACAGACACAACATCTGTGTTTTTGTCGATTTATTTGCCAACTCGTCATGACATGAAGGCATACGGAACGTTTTCATATACAATTATCCGCAAAATATGTTTTCTACAAGTACAAAAAGAAAAGAGCGGGTTCAGAGAAACCTGTCGGATGTCTGCACGGGATAGAAATGTCCTTTTGTTTCGAGTGCTTTTGTCTTGATCAGTCATTCTACGTCCTCGCTGCTGCTTCCAGCGTCCGGCCCCGTGACGTCAGCTTCGGCGTCTTTCGGCGGCTCCTGCGGGTCTGACGGCTCAGGTTCAGACGCCTCCATCGGCTCCTCGGCTGGTTCTGGTTGAGGTGACAGTGTCTCTCCTCCTCCTCCTCCTGCTGCCGCCGACTCCACCTGAGGAGAATCAAAGTGGAGCTTACAGATATCCGTGCCAGTTTCAGCAAAATTTAAATCCAGTTGTGTTTAAGAAAACTGCATCCTTGATAAAATGGAATTGGGAGGCATATAGTAGTTTTATGTTGATTATGGTGCACATAAATACAAAAAACTAGTTATTTTTCATACTTTATATAGTTGTGATCTGCCACAGGCTCATTCTGAATTAATGCCTGTGTTTTTTTTGGCATTTTTGTCTTTATTTGACAGTCAGAGGAGAGAGATAGGGATATGAAATGCATCAAGAGTCTTGCAGCCAGGAGTTGAATCATGGATGTTGCAATCATGTGGTATGTGCTTCGGGGCGCCTGACAACTTTATTTTTGAACAGAATCATTAAATATCTTTAAAAAACAGACCTTTAGACGTCTTAAAGGCCTTTATTTTTCTGACCTACTTTTCCAGATTTCTATGAATGGGGGATAAGTGGTCCAGCTGAACTCATGAGATAGTGTGCACTGAGTTTAACTGTATTTAACATGTAAATACAGGAAGTCCAACTGGTCTCACGTCTCACAATCCAAAGTCATTTTACCTGAGAAACAGCGTCACCAGTCTCCTCCTGTGTCACTGGATCAGCTTCCTCCTGCTCCATCGGCTCCTCTTCGTCTCTCGCTGCGACTGGATGTTGCTGCTCTGCTGGTTCTGACTCTTCTTCTTCTTCTGCTGCTGCAGCAGCGGAAACCTCTGCTTCAACTGGGCCAGCTGGATCAGGAACTGGTTCAATCTGTGTTATAAAAAGCAGGACAGAAACAAATAATCAATAGAGTGAATAGGTGAAGGCTTTGTTTTTGTGTCACACAAGTGGACCGTGATAAATGACTTTATATGAGTCATTAAGTAAGAGTTGGCTGAGTAGGAATGACGCAGCAGTTCTGGAAAGACTTTTAAAAAAATGTCGCTGAAGGACACAAATGATTTATGGAGGGCAAAGTGTGAAACATCTTTATCTGTTACCTCTTTCTCCTCGACAGGCTCCACAGGCTTTGGCTCCGGTTTCTTATTGACTTCCAGGACCGACATGATGGAGGCAGGTATATGAGCTTGCTGTTATATAAAGAAAAAAGATAAACAGTCTGTAAACAAGAACCAAGAGCGACTTTATGACTCTCTAACTGACCTCATTTCAGTCACAGCGACATATTCAATCATTTATTTTCTTCATTCATTTCTGCAGTTCAAAGCCGTGTAATTAATCAAATGTTAAGACAAAATGAACTCAAGTGTTGGATGTTTGGAAGATGTTTGGATGGTCGTATGGGAACATTTAAGCTTCATTCACAACACAATACAGGACCAAACGAAGCTGGATGGAAATCAGGTCAGAGAACCATGACGCAGCACAGAGAGAGCGTTCAGTGTGCAGACAGAACGATGGATGATAACAGAAAACTATAAAATGTTGAATACGATTGTTATTCAAATCCATTTACAATCACAAGATACAGCAAAGTGAGGTATATTTTACTTTGAATTTCCTGTTTTTTATTATATTTTATGATATATTTCCACTGTACAAGGATCCATTATTGAGAGAGTTACAGAATATAAATACCATATAAATACAAATTCACATTTCATTAAGACAATTTTGTCAACAAATTATAACATAAAAAACTGCTTTTTATATAGAAACAGAACTAACTCTCTCATGTTTTGCAGGAGACAGATTGTTGAAGCTGTTATTGATGTGATTTATAAGCCTGACTCAGGTTTATTACTGCTGATGTTTACAACACTCATCGTCGTGTTCTGTACGAAGACGCTGGGTGGTCTCCGTCTGAGAGAAGTGACGAGCACATGTGTTTATTTATCTACGAGGCCTTTATATCACATCTATGTTTGACTGGTCCTCTGGATCACATCACACTCGAGTCCCTTCCAGTTCGTACTGAGCTTGAAAGATCTGCGTTTTGTTTTTATGCTCCGATCTTTAGTAACCTTTGGACCTTTTAAATCTATGATCACCAACCTCTTATCTTCTGTTTGCACTTGTTTTAATTGATTTGTTTTATATCTTGTATCCTTTATCAACTGTACTTATACTTGTTTTAATTGATTGTTTTCTTTTATCTTGTATCTTTTGTTATTATTTTATTGTACTCGACATAATTGTAAATGAGGACCAGCTCTTAATAAGAAGAAATAAACTACTGAATATTGTAAATAGGCGTTTCTGTATATTTATCAGTATAAATAAGAGTTTCACTGTGACGACGGAGAATCTTGTGTTCGATTTTAGGTCAGTGCAGCTGGAAGCAGCTCTTACCTGGTGAAGTGTGAAGGAGTGGACGTGCTGAAGAAGAGGCTCTCTCATCTCCGGGCAGCGTTCGAACACGCTGCTCAGCTGTGCGGGCGGCAGCTGGAGCAGGACGCTGTACGACTGAGGCTTCGTCCTCTGGCAGCACTTCACAAATCCTTCCCACACTTTGGGATACTTCCACACCTACAGGAGAAGATGACAAGCAGCGTTACACAGCGTTTCTAAAAGAGATGATGGAAAAAATAAAAAGGTTTCCGGGGTTTGGGTCGGAGAGTTTGGTTCAGACCTGCTTGGCGATGAGGCGGGACAGGATGTTCATGACGAAGCCGCCCAGTCGTGGGTACATGGTGAGGGACTGGATGACGGTTCGCATGAGCAGCATGGGGAGGGGACTCTGCTCCATCAGCTGCTGCATCACCACTGCTAACACCTCCGATGTGTACACGTTCTTCTCCCCGAAGCACAGGTTGGTCGCTGCAGCGCAGACACGCTCGTTATTTATCATTTTTCATTAAAATACTATTATTGCCAGCAGTGGTACATATGTAACAGACTGATTGATGATTGACAAAGGTCGTCTGTGAGGAACTGAACTGTGGAGATGATGAGATGTTGACTCTTTCTTTGGCAAACAAGTATAATTCAAAACATTCAGCCAGCAGCTTCTCATTGTAGCCGGCGCTGACCGTCACTCTCAACAGTTAAAATTATAAACGGCGACGATGGCGGATCATATCTAATTAATTCTGTGAGTAACTTGATCAAAAATTAGACTTTCCTGTTGGGTTGGTGTGTTCTCTCACACTCTGTCTGCACTAGCTTCTTTCATCTTAGATGACTTTCAGGAGGAAACGGCCCATTCATACCCTGATCCTCATCAACAGACTGTACAGAACACTAAGTTCCTGGCGGTTCATGTGGTCAACAACCTGTCCTGGTCCCTGCACACCTCCTCTCTGGTGAAAACCAGCGTCTACATTTCCTGTGGAGGCTTGAAGAGGGCTCATCTCAATCCATCCATCCTCACCACCTTCTACACCATTGAGAGTGTTCTGACCTGCAGCATGTCTCTCTGGTATGAGAGCTCTTAACACCTCAGACAGTAAGGCCCTGATGAGAGTGGTGAGGACAGCAGAAAGGACTATTGGGGGTCACACTGCCACCTATAGAGGATCTGGCCCAAAAACGCCTACTGGCTAAAGCGAGCAGCTTCTACTCGGCTGCTATCAGACTGCTCAACGAAATAACACACCGCTGACTGTGTTCTTCTCTCATCTGCAGCCAGGCAGCTGCTATACAGAAGTGCAATATTATTTATTTATGTATGTGCAAAAACTCTCCCAGTTCCCTTTTTATGTTTACATTCCTCACACCTCACACCTGTGCAATGTCCAGAAATTATTTATTTTTAATTGTGTTATTTAATATTCAGTTTTGTTTTTATATAGATCTTTGTATTTATCTGTGTTTTTAACTAGACCTATTCTCGTAATTTCCTTCTGCTTTTTTAGCTGAATGACAATAAAAACAAAAATAATAAAATAATTTCTGTCTGTTTAAGCCCAAATGAACATTGAAACATGTTATTTCTTGCTGTTATCATTCCTCCTGTTCATACTGACCACTAGAAGATCCCTTCATAACACACTTATAATGTCAGTGTTGGAGGACAAAATCCTTCAGTCCAAATGAGTCAAATCAAGTAGAAATCTTTCAAAGTTAGTCTTTTTGTTATTATACTTCCACCGCAGGAAACACTAAGAGCCTCCTCTCCCTGAGACCGGTGAAACACAAACCAGTGATTTTATGATTCTTTTGTTTTTAAAGCACTGCTTAGACTGGCACCAGTTTATATCTCTGAACTCTTCATCCTCTGTTCTACCGTCCCACGACCCCTGAAATCTGCTGACCAATCACTGCTCTTCATTCCACGCTCCCACTTAAAACCCTGGACGGTCGAATGTTTTCCTTTAATGAATCCAAACTGTAGAAAATTTGTGTTTTAAGACTCATTTAACAGTCATCATGTACTGGTCACACTCTGTTTTTATTACTTATTTATTCTATTCTACATTTGTATTCATTTTCTTTTGATCTTCATACTTATGTCTGTGTTTTTATGTGATTGTAATTCTCATCTCTCTGTTTGCTGCTTTTAAAATGTGCTTTATAAATAATCTGACTTGATTCTCAGCCAGCGATCATTTGACAGTGATGAACCTTCTGTCTGTAACACCGCCGGACAATTGTGAGTGTTTCTGCGGTTCCAACTACTCCGACAGAGTGAGACGTCTTCTCTCTAGTCGATCGAGTCACATCAATCTCAGGAGTCTCAATTTCCAGTTAAACTTTTTGTTAATTAGACCTTCAGTATTTGGATGAAGTAGCTGTTATACAAGTATTGAATTGGGGCAAGAAAAGCTTGACTGGGACATCACATCCCTGCTGAACACACATTGTGTTTTAGAGCTCATTTTGGGCTTGAAGGCTTTATCATTGAACACTGACCTTTTATGATAGACTTCATATCACATTTGGTTGAGTCTATGTTGTGTAAGGCTATCAGCAGGTCTCCTGGGGTGAGAGGTGACACGGACGAACTTCCTTCACCTGAAAAACAACAACAACAACAACAACACAGCGAACACATCAGAGTCCTTGATCCAAAGCTGACGATACATCTCGTTAATAACAACAAAATTGACGTTAAGTCTTTATTAATTTGGAAGTAAGGCTCCTAAATTTAGAAATAATGTGAGATGTAAACATGATATAACCAGCTGGAGACATAAATGAGTCTTACTGTGCTGAGTGCCCAACAGACGGTTGAACACCTCCTTCACTACGATGGGGTTGAGTTTGATCAGCTTGGGGAGAGCCTGGATGACTTCATTCTACATGAGAAACACAAAAATAAAACATTAACAGTAAGAAACGTGTGTTTTTAATGGACGAGTAGATACTGTTCTTATACAGTTATGTTGTTTAACTTTAACCAACTGATTTAAGATTCAGAAATTACCTTTTCCAGGCCGTTTATGACGGGGATTAGGAAACGAACATCCGGCACTCGTTTGTGGTAAAGGTCTCGTACTCTCTCCACCAGCTCTGGAGACGGAGGCACTGAACACACAGACAGAGAGAGAGAGACTGTTATATTAACCATAAATGTTTGTCATGTGTCTGTTTTCTATTATGATCAGATCTGCATGTTTAACTCCTAAATGCCACCTTTTTTAAATGTTTTATACCTTTATCTGTCAGTATGTGCAGGCAGCGAGTCACTAGCGTTTCTGCTCCTTTGGGGCAGTTTTCAACCAGCAGCAGCAGCTCAGGAGAGTTCATCCCCATCCCACGGATCTGTGATAGTGGTGGAAAAACAACAAAGCTCAGTTAGAACATTGCTCAACGTGTGTCAGTTTTGTGGAACTTTCTTCTTACTTCATTCAGTATTTTGTTCTCTGCTGTTTTTACGTTGTGACGACATGCAGGTGTGTTTACTGTTTGCTCTAATTAACAAACCAGTGAAAACACACATGAGGAAATAAATAAACATATAGTCCAATAGTCCAGATTGTTGATTTTGTCACGGCAGGTTTTCCAGACGTGCATAACATCCACAGAACCGTATGTTTTGAAATCTGTTTCAGGTTCTTGGCACCGTCATCGTCACTGGTTTTTCCTCTGGACAGCTTCCATCACAACTGGTAAAAACTCAAACCTTGGTTTATTTTTCTAGACGCAGTTGTTGATCTTCACAAATACTGATGAACTGACCGGACCGTCTCAGAGACAAAACGAAGCGAACTACCGACGACAGAATGAGGACATGAGACCCAGAATGCATCTGTGTTTTCTGCTGGTACGCTGTGCTTCAGTATCAAGATTTTTTTAAATCGCAGTGAGGAGTGACTTACGGGCTGCTCTATCGCTCGGAGCACGCTGCGTTTGATGTCAGCGATGGCCTCGGTGTAGACGGAAGCCAGCTCGTGGACCAGCCGGTGGTTGAGAGGCAGCAGAGACAAGTAGAGGAACAGACACTGTCTCACCGTCTCCTCGGTCCACGGAGCAGCCACCTCTGTCCCAACACACACACAAACACTGTGAGCTTACAGGACAGGCTCTCTGCAGCCTTCACCAACATACATTTAAGACTTTTAAAGATATTTTCAACACCACACTGAATGAAATTTAATATAAAGTATCACAGATATTATTAAAAACCATTCAAGTCAATAAGGCTTTGAATTATTTACATAGTTCAATGTGAAATAAATATTTATTTTAATTTATTTCAAAACTAATTACTCATTAATCATGACCTGGATGTGGATAAGCAGCAGAAAAAGAACGGATGGATATATTAACCAATTAAAAAATAAATATTAATTTAAGGTCAGAGGTCTGGAACAACTGAACTGGGGGTTTTCCAGACAGGTTTTGCTAAAAACCACATAAAAAAATACATTTTATAACTAATATTATTGCCTGTAGCAAGCTAGAAAAAATATGCAAGATATTAAGACCCTTGAGAATGAACTTGAAGACTTGTAAAGGACCAGTTTGTAGGATTTAGTGGCATCTAGTGGTGAGAATGCAGATTGCAACCAACTGAATACTCCTCTCAATCTCTCCCCCTCCAGGCCTTTAGGAGAAGCTACGGTGGCTTCAAAACTTGCAAAAAAAAAAAAAAAAGGCAAAAGACCCTCTCTAGAGTCCACACGCCAATGTTTAGTTTGTCCATTCTGGGCTACTGTAGAAACATGGCAGTCCAACATGGTGGAAGAAGACCTGCTCCCTATGTAGATATAAAAGGGCTCTTTTCTACAGTAATGAAAACACAACTATTCTTATTTTCAGGTGATTATACACTAATTAAAACATACTTATGAATATTATATTCAATTTCTGCCAAGTCTGTTCTGCTAAATTCTACATACTGGTCCTTTAAATACCCTCTGAGGCCTTTTTTTTTGAGGAAATCTAAGTCAGTGCTTTTTAAAGACCTGCAGGAGTGGTTGTCTTCACCCCAACAATACTGGAAGGACATCAGTCATAACAACAACTAGCCAACATACATAAACTCTGATTTCTAGTTGTAAAATCATAATATAAGGAACAAAAGTATCAGCTACTAACAACATGTTACTGTGCGCTTCAGGGATTTCAGGGAAGTTTAAACAAATAACATCATATTGAAATCATCCACATATATTCCACACCTGTGTCTTTATCAGCTCCAAAGAGCAGAGATGGAGGGTTCGGGTGGACCAGAAGCTGCATGTAGTTCAGGGCAAACTTCTCGATGTAGTCCCTGAGGTGGTCTTTCTCATACATGCGCTTGAGGAAACCCAACGCGGTGGTGCGCACCTGGAAATAAAAACAGAATTGTTGCAAAATATGACAACGACAGAACATCAGCTCAGCAAACTGTCAGCTACACACTCATAGATGAAGGTTTCTGCAGGATTCATCGAGGACAGACAAAGACTACGGACAGGAAATGACATCACCTTTTCCTTTTCATGTGAGCTGAGGTCCAGCAGCACGTGTAGATACTGAAACTGCCTCGAGGGTCGTTTGATGATGAGCTCCTTCAGAGTCGTCATTCCCAAATAAACCCGCGACTGAAACAAAAACGTTACAACGAACAGTTGAGTCCACATGTCAGGAAGTGATAGGATATTTTAAATAAGCTGCGTCTTCATCCTGTGAGTTACCTCGTCTTCACAGTAACGCCGGATCACCTCCAACGCTGATTCTGTTATAATGGGAGCCTCCAGAACCAGTTTGGTGAAAAGTCTGGAAGAGACAGAGAGTGAAAACATGACTCAGTTTATAATTAATCTATACTGTCAAATATGATAACTTAAGGCTGAACAAAGGCCGAGAGGTTTGTTGGACAGTACAGAATATATATTCTATTCACATCCAATGTATTCAGTCTAATGTATAAACCCTCAAATCATCAGTTTTTAAATTTCAGGCTAATAATAGGTTCACTTTTTTGCTCCATAGTACCAGCTAATAAACACAGAATCAGGTAAGAACAACTTGTTTACATTAAAGAACAAATAACAGGTTCACAATGTGAAAATAAGAGCTAGAAAAACAAAAATAAGGCAACTATTCAGTGGTGGAAGAAGTATTCAGATCCTTTACTGATGTAAAAGTACTAATACAGTAATGTAAAAATACTACATTACAAGTAAAAGTCCTGCGTGAAAAATCCTACTACAGTAAAAGTACATAAGTATTATGAGCTTGATGTAGTTAAAGTATTGCAGTAAAAGTACATAAGTATTATGAGCTTGATGTAGTTAAAGTATTGCAGTAAAAGTACATAAGTATTATGAGCTTGATGTAGTTAAAGTACTGCAGTAAAAGTAGTGGTTTGGTCCCTCTGACTGATATATTATTATATATGACACCATTAGATTATTAATAGTGAAGCATCAGTGTTAGAGCAGCATGTTACTGTTGTAGCTGCTGGAGGTGGAGCTAGTTTACACTACTTTATATACAGTTAGCTAGTTTAGTCCACTGGTTCCCAACCTAGGGGTCGGGCCCCTCCGAAGGGTCATCAGACAAATCTGAGGGGTCGTGAGATGATTAATGGGAGAGGAAAGAAGAAAAAACAAAGTTCTGATACACAAATCTGTTTTCAGTTTTTGGACTTTTTCTCTAATCTTTGATTTTTGGTGAAATATTGGATCATTTGACCATTTATTGAAATGAAAGCATGTGAGAAGTTTAGAGGGAAAAATCACTATTTGGTGGAGCTGTTAACAACTCATAGACATGTGAAATGTGACCCCGACTACACACTGCTTTTTGTAAGACGTCAAAAGACAAAAAGGTTGGAAACCACTGGTTTCATCTTTAACAATGTGTTGCATTTTAAAAGCTTGTTATATTATCCATTGTGTCAAATCTTCATCTGAAAAGTAACTAAAGCTGTCAAATAAATGTAGTGGAGTAGAAGTAGAAAGTACAATATTTCCCTCACTTGAGTAAATGTACTTAGTTACTTTTCACTAATGCAACTATTAATATGTTTCCTCACCCGTCCCTCTGCTCAGGTTTCTCCTGCAGACCTGACAGCAGAGTGTAGAGACAGTGGTCGTAGCTGTCCAGCAGTCCGGTGGGCAGCTGGCCGAGGTAGGTGTTGTACTCTTGGTACAGGAGAGAAAACGCCAGGTCGCTCCTCGTCCTGATGTCATCCAGAATGAATTCCAGCACGTCGTCTTTCATCATCCCTTCGAACTGCGTCACCAGCCTGGAGAGGAGCTTCACTCTGACCTGCCGCACAGATTTAACGTGTGAGTGTTTCTCACTCGATCAAAACGAGACAACATACAAAGGTTTAGATCACTTACGTGGGACATGCCGCTTTGAGCGATCGCCTTCTCTGAATGCAGGATGCGTTTGACTGTTCTGGAGGTCATCTTTTCAATCTGTGTGTCTGATAAAGGCTGGACGACGTCTGACAATCGAAACACTTTTTTTCTCCCGCTCGCTCCTGCCAGCCTGTAAAAGAAAAATACATTAAGTGATGTACACAAAAGATGCAGCTTACAATACTTCTGCCATCTTTGTGTTAAAGACAGATCTTCTAATGGTCGCTTACAGCAATAAAAAGCTACTTCAGACTTGTTGAACTTGCCCTTTAACGCCTGAACTCACTTGGTTTGTGCGGAGGGGAGGATGGGTTCAGGAAGCCTCTTGACTGCTGTGGGAGCCTCTGCGGTCGGAGTCTTCTTAGCGTAACCTCCCACCACAGAGATCGCTTGTCCCATCATCACTGCTGGAACTTTGCGCTTGATGAGCAGGTCCTTCGCACTGGAGTCTTCCTCGCTGCCTTCCTCTTTGCCTGCATCGTCCTCTTTCGCTTTGCTCTGCTCCAGTCCTGAAATATTTATGTGTTTTTAATTAAAGACCAACAAATAAAACATTTCTAAGATTGATAGTGATATGAATATTGAGAGTAACTAAAAATGATGATGAGTTGTGACTAATATATGTACTTGACAGAATATTTTACAATAACAGCAAACAAAGGATGTAGAGCTGCACCTAATAATCATTATTGATCAATCTGCCCGTTATTTTCTTGATTAATGGTTTCATCTATAAAATGTCTTCAAATATCTTGTTTTGTCGGATCAACAGTCTAAAGATACTTTATTTCACCGTCATGTATGACACTTAAAACCTTTAAATCCTCACACTTGGGAAGGTGGAATCAGCACATTTTTGGTATTTTTCCTTTAGAAAATGACTAAAACAATTATTCTATAATCAAAATAATGCCAATTAATTTGATTTATTGCTGCAGCTCTAAAAGATGAAGTAAAATCTGTCAAACACAGCAAACTTATTTTAAACTTAAATTGATGAAATGAAAAAGAAGGGTCATATGTACATACAATTCTTGCCTATAAAAGAGTTGCTAACCTGGACCGATCCCTGCTGCAGTCATCTGCGTGGCCATCAGTCTGGCCAGATGTTTAATCTGAGCATCGGTGCCTGCTGACTCGACAGGTGTGTATGTGGCCTGGAAGGACGCTGGCATGACGTCGGGCAGATACACCATGCTGATGAGCACCTGAACGATTGAGACGGAGATTAGTAAGAGCTGAACCGTCACACAGTCGGACTTGAAGTGAGAGAAACACAGAAACAGTCCTTTGCTACTGCTGCTGCTGCTGCTGCTCACCAGGTTTGCTACGTTCTCGGGGTTGAGCAGCGGACGCAGGAACTCGGCTGTGACGTCAATGGCGGACTGAGCTACTGGAACGGCGGGTGGTTTAGGGACGGAGAGAGGGGCTGGCTCCTCTTTGTCCTCATCATCTTCAATCAGGGCCGGCTCTGAACGCAGAGGGATGAAGGTCATGAATAATGGCTGCTTACAACAGCAGCAGTTTCCTCTTTCAAGATATTTTCCACCAGGATAACATTCATGTCTAAAAGTTACCAGTATTCTTGAATATTTGAGATCTCTACTCACCTATCTTGACCTTTTTGCCCTCTGTGTATTGTTCATGGCGAGGTCTCTTGCGCTGCTCGCGCAGTGTGGGTGTGGAGCGGGTTATTTCACTCTGGGGCATTCCCAGGTCCAGCAGCAGAGTGCTGATCTGACCCTGGAACTCCAGGCTGCAGGGATGCTTGAGGACCGCCACCAGGTGCAGCTTCAGGTTCTTTCGCACGCTGCTGACCTGAGACTTGGCCAGAGTGGGCGGCAGGTTCGCTGAAAAGGTTCAAGTAGAAAAAAAAACATCTTTATCAATAAAAGAATGGCGATCGTCCATCTGCAGCTCTCCTGTGCAACATTGAAAGCAACAAAACCTCAGAACATTTACTGCTGAGCAAAGTTACAGAAACAAATTACAAATTAGCTTGAAACTGTATGAATTTTTGTTATTTCTGTTTGTTTCTTATTTTATATACCTGCAGCCCTAAATAGTTTGGTGTCAACATCAGGCTGACATCATGCTTGTTTTAAATGACACTCACCATGCAACGTCTCATACGCCTGCACCACCTTTGACATGAACATGGGTCTCTGACGGGCGATGGTGGCCAGTGATCCCAGTGCTGTGGTGAGGTTAATGCTGGAAATGGCCGGGTGGACCATGAACTTCAGCAGCTTGTCCAGTGCAGTCTTCCCTTCTTCACACAGAACATCTAAATGTAGAAAATATCAGGACATGAGCGTCACGTTATGATTTAAAAAAAAACATTAAACTTCAGTTTAAACAGATAGATTATAATTTCTGTACCGTAGCGAATGTACGAGTGATCTTTGGGTACTTTGTCCAGGCTGATGTCGCCCTCCTGTCTTTTGGGGACGTCAGAGTCTGACGTCCGTGGTGACAGAGTGACGATTAATGATTCTGTGAACTTGATGGCGTGAGTGCGAACGCCGTCGTTTTCAGAGTCCAGCAATGCCAAAACATCTCCTTTCATCTGCGTGACCATATCCCAGCATGCCTCCTGCATCTCTGACACCACTTTGTTTCGCACCAACCACTGGGAGGAAAGAGAGACAGGAAGTGGATAAACTACACATACTGGGCCACGTTCATACAAGTAGCAGCTCGATTTTGTTGTAGATTTCTTTAAAAGGTTATAACATGAGAATATTCAGTACCTGTAGAGTAACTTTGTACAGCTGTGTGAGTGTGAGGATGGCTTTCTTCACCACGTTCACGCTGTCGTCCTTCAGCAACATGTTCATGTTGGCGATCAGTCTGAGGAGGAGCTCGTTGTCCCGTTTACTGGAGAATACATAAAAGTTTGAGAAAATGGCAAAACGTTTTCTTTCACAGATTTACAACCATGATATGAGTAGACCGTGTGTGTGTGTGTGTGTGTGTGTGTGTGTGATAACCCACCATGCCTCCTCTATGAAGCCGATGACAAACTTTCTCACTTCGATAGACTTGTCGGTCTGAAAGGCGATCATCTCCTGCAGGGTGAAAAGGCCAGTGGGAGAATAATTATTGATTCTAGTCTGATATTTTGATATAAGTCAATTACACAATGTGTCCTTTCATGCTGAAAACAGCTTCTGAATTTAAATAGTTTTAATATTTCAGTTCAAACAACAGAAAGCTGCCGACGTGCTTACTTACATCCAAGAAGTTGTCGAGAAGAGAGGGATCCTTGTTGATGATCAGCTCCTGGACCTGAGGATTACATGAGTGCATTTATTCAGTGTGACCAGGCGGATCACATCCCAGCATGCACCGGGGCAGAAAGCAGGGAGACGCCCGGGCTAAGTCGCAGCACATTACAATGCAAAGTAGTTGAATAATAGTTGGAAAACTTTAGTGTCTATTAAAGGAAAATACATTAATTCACAAGAATGTAGAACCGATTTTGAGTTAAATAAGTCTATAAATTATTATGAAACTGCATTTTATTCCTGACAGTAAATTATAAAGAGATCAGACTACAAACCTGTTTGAGCACCGTGAGCTTTTCATCTGTGGTTATCAGAGCGGCCTGATTCAGAAGATCCACAACCTGCAATGGAAAACCAAACTGAATGAACTTTTCCTTATTTATGTATTTATTATTTTTATTGTCTTTAAATGAAAACAGAAGTCTGGCTGCCATCTAACAAAAAGAATCGTATTGATTCTCTTATTGTTCACATGGAAAGTATAACAGCTGCTTTCATACATTTCTGCTCAACTCTAATGATTCAGATTAATTGTACTGTAGACTGAGTCTCCACTTAACTTATCATCTTAAAAACAAACCCTTTCTACACTATTTCATAGTGGACACAGCTTTTGTGCAACAGAACCAAATATAAGGAGAAATGAACCTTTATTAACTGAGCCATGTGAGGTTTTTTTTTTTTTAAACTGAGATGTTACTGGTTATTGGTCAGTTCAACCTAGCAGCTCCACACATCACCTTGACAGAGACTGCAGCTTAATTCATTAGCAGCCTTGATACTATCATATGAATATTTTGGGTATGTGTTTTTAATAAAAAGCCCACAGTGGGTGAAACTGTCTCTGAGGAAAAAGAAACAAGCACAACAGCGTCCCTGTGGAGGTTTAGCAGGTACATCCAACTTAAAAGAGTCCCCAGAGCTCAGTAGAGAGATTAAATGATGCGTTATTCTTTGAACCCCTTATGGTGAACTGAAGAAAGTAGTTAGAGAGAGCCTACTACACCAGAGTACAACCCAAAACCAGATACAGTGGTCGGGCCCCTCCAAAGGGTCAGCAGATAAATCTGAGGGGTCGTGAGATGATTAATGGGAGAGGAAAGAAGAAAAAACTAAAAAATCTGTTTTCAGTTTTTGGACTTTTTCTCTAATCTTTGATTTTTGGTGAAATATTGGATCATTTGAACATTTATTGAAATGAAAGCATGTGAGAAGTTTAGAGGGAAAAAATCACTATTTGGTGGAGCTGTTAACAACTCATAGACATGTGAAATGTGACCCTGACTACACACTGCTTTTTGTAAGACGTCAAAAGCCAAAAAGGTTGGAAACCACTGGTTTCATCTTTAACAATGTGTTGTATTTTAAAAGCTTGTTATATTATCCATTGTGTCAAATCTTCATCTGACAAGTAACTAAAGCTGTCAAATAAATGTAGTGGAGTAGAAAGTACAATATTTCCCTCTGAACTGTAGTGGAGTGGAAGTATAAAGTAGCATCACATGGAAATACTCAAGTAAAGTACGAAAAAAGTACAGTCCTTAAAAAAATGTACGTAACGTTAGTTGTTGTATCACTGTAAGTTAAAAGAATTTAAGGATGTAAACAAACCTTTTCACTGGTGGTCATATCGATGACCCGGGGAGTTGGACTTTCCTCCTCCATGATGCTGCTTTGTTTCCCTCACTGTGTGGATGACATGGTCTTCAAAATCCTATTAAACACTGAGACCTGTGCGACAAATGTTACAATTTAGTTATATTTCATTAAAACCCGCTGTAATGAATCCCAATGTTATCAGACTTCTAGCAAAAACAGAGGTTAGCTTTAAGTTAGCCTGCTACATGTACATGACTTAAATGCTAGATGTTCCTACCCTATTAAAATATAAATTAAGTTAGCTATAACCCATTAATAACTCGCTTTAACTGTGATAATCAGAAACACTTCGCCCTCAGATAGCGTGCTAACAACATGCTAACACTCATGCTAACCTGCAAGCTGTTTACACGTTTTAATGACAGCTGTGTGAAAGCTACTCACCGCTAAACACGGAGATTTCTTTTCGTCGTAACGACACCAAAAGATGCGGCTTGTGTGACAAACCTGTTAATGTAGAAGCTTTAATTTATTCAATAAGTATAGCCACTCTGCGCCATTTTTAATTCAAAGAGCGACGTCCTCCTCTTTCTTCTTCTACGCCTCCTCCTCCTTCTTCTTCTACTACTGTTTCTGAACTCACAGCGCAGCCACACTACACCGCCACCTGCTGGAGGCATGAACAACAACAACAAAAACAAACAATTGTTGCAGTGTTTATATAGTTCTCACTTATTTGTATTTCCAGTTTTTAAATGCAAGTCTACATTTTTCTATTTTATTTTAAGTTATCTTAAAATAAAAAAGCAACATCCTCATAGATACAGAGTTTGCTAAATAAAGAACACAAGACTACAAGATTCAACTTGTTCAACTCAAATTGTTAAGCTGATATTATCATTTGTAATGAAAAAAAAGTATTACATTCAAAACAAATGCAAAATAGAAGTATCTTGACTAGTGGTGTCCAACTTTTGGAGCCCACTGTATATACATTTCTAATAGCAAAAATTCTTCTATTTATGTGCATTTTTTGTTGTCGTTTTTATTTCACAACGTCTGTTTACTATGTCAATAAAGCCCCTTTGAACTGAAATTAAAACTGAATTTAACATGCAGCATGAAAGGACAGGTTCACAATTTTTTCAAGTCTGTCTTCAAACACACTGATTCCCAACCTCGGGGTCCCGCCCCCCACTAGAGGCTTCACAGTGGGCCACAAGGCCTTCTTGATTTGAAGGGGTCTAAGAAAACTAAATAAATACAGTATATCATATCTCATCAATTTCTGTGAAGAGAATGACTAAATGTAATTCTTATTTTTAAAGTCAAGATTGTTATTTAAGACATAAACTTAAAAAATGAACACAAGCTATGTTCACTGAGCCTTCACTCTCTGCTAAATTACCTTGTCCTGTATTAGAAGAGTACACAGTTAAATCTATCTATCTATCTATCTATCTATCTATCTATCTATCTATCTATCTATCTATCTATCTATCTATCTATCTATCTAATATTCGCCACTTTAAGACACCATTTCCCAGAAATCTCTGCACCACATAAGTGATGTCACCTGATCAAGAAGAGGGTGTGCTAATGTTTACAACCACTGGGCTGTCAATAAGTTTATCGCAGTAACTGTGATTTTGTCGATATTTGAGCAATAGATGAAAAGAAAAGTAAACAATGACGCAAACTAAATGACTTCTTCTCGCATGCAGGTAAGAAAAGCACCTTAATTGAGCATTTTTTTATTTCTTAATCAATACAAGCTGGTTAGCGCTTAGCTAGCCCGTCAACGTTAGTTTTCTGACATTGATAAACAACTAAACGTTGCACAACAATGTTAACGTGACTGACTCATGTTAACTAGACAGATTAGCTGGACTTGCATGACGCCTTTCTATGAACTATTAACGTTACATTTAAACACTAAACAGTAGTTGCTGACCTCTAGTCTGTAACAGTTAAATTGCTACTAAAACAGCTAGCTTGCAAGCTATTTCGTTAGCTTTCAGTCGTTGAGGAGGCAGCTCAACTCACCACGAGAAGTTTAATCTGGATTTACTCATAGCTACACGGTACCAGATGGAAAACTGCATATTTACTGACTATTATGATGTGTTTCTTACAGTACAGCTCTACACACTCTGCTAAACCTGCAGCCATCCACAGCTGATATTTAGCCACTTTGCACTTATTGCAATACTTGCATTTATCACCCAGGAAAGTCGACATGCAAACATATTTTTCTTTAATAAGTCTTTGGTGGCTTTACAGTCACGTAGCATTTCCACTGCTGTTTGCTCAGACGTTGCAGAAACAGTGCAGTACAGAGTGACATCAGTTCTGTTTTCTTTTTGTGGCAGGTTTATGTCCACTGTGAGCCGCCTGGTTGGTCTTGACTCACACTGACTGAGCTGACATCTGGAAAGAACATTTCAGTGTAAATTTACTCGTTAAACAGGTGCGTATTGCAATGTGAAAATGCTTTTGCTCTTAGAGTATTGTATCTTTTACTTTTATGCTGTTTTACTACAACTCTGGCTTGCTGGATTATTGACCAGTATGACAGGTTTGTGTTGACACTGGCTGTTGTGTTCACTGTCACAGTCCCGCACGATCAGAGAGGCTTTGAGAGGCTGTTGTTAATCGTCACTTTAGACTACTTAATGTAATGAAACAGAGCTAAACAGCCCATCACAATTTCTCTGAAGCCAAGCCGATGTCTTCGAGTTGCATTTTTTTTGTCAGACCAACAGTCCAAAACACAAAGATATTAAATTTGCAAAGATATAAAATAGAGAGATGCAGGAAATCCTCACATTTTCGAAGCTGGTTCCAGTAAATGTTTGGTTTCTGAGTTTGATAAATGGCTTAAAACAATTTGTCCAAATAGTTTGTGATCAATTTTCTGTCAATTGGCTAATCTAATTAATAGTTGACAATGTTTCAGCCCAAATTTTAAGTTGTTGACATGTGCTGCCATAACAGAATATCTGCAACATGTTATACATCATATTTGCATGATTTCTGTATTTTGAGTACGTTATGAGACACAGAGCTGACTAACTGTGACACTGTTAGAACCTATGAAGTCATTCATGTGTTCATCCATGCATCTCTTATCACCAGCGTCCCGATGGAGTGGGTGTTCATTATGAACCGGATGAGCTCTCAGGGCAGCTCGGCAGCCCAGCGGAGACGAATGGCGCTCGGGGTGGTGATACTCCTGCTGGTGGATGTCATCTGGGTAGCTTCTTCAGAGCTAACATCGGTAAGTCACAGTCGCTCAGTTTTCCCAAACCTGCTGGTGCAAAATGGGTTACAGTAATGAAATGAGAGAGGAGGTGCAGATGTACTCAATTACCAGAGTGTGTTGAGATGTTCTGGGATCAGGAACTTGATTATGTGTTTGAACCGTTTGGATGACATAACTTTGCCCTTCTGCCCTCGAACATGTGGTTGATAAAGTACTCAAAGCCTTAACTAGTGAATATCACTACTGCAGCGCCGTTAGACGTGAAAGTCCAAAATCTAAATTTTTACTTATGTTTAATTAATTGTTTTTTATTTATTTGTACATTAAAAAGATATTTTTTAATTTTAGTAAAAAAAAAAACTGCATATACTCAGCTATACATGAATTCAAAGTGATCTCTCCTAAAAACTCAAGACAAGATAAACAGAATTACATTAAGTGAGACTAATGAGGAGTTTAAAGTCTATTTCAAAGTAAAGAAGAAAGAGAATGAATTCCACAAAACAGCCTTTTTATCTAAATGAAGATTTATCCACATTACTGAAACATAAATGAAGATGTTCAGACTGTCTAGAATATGAATAAATGCTTGAATTAGTCTTTTTCATTCCATTTTAGCGCTGAAATAACATTTCATAAATGAACATACAAGTTAATTCTTATTAAAGACAGTTAAAAGTTAAAGATTGTGGAAAAAGTGGAGCTGAGGATTTATAACGATAAGAATTATTTTGAACTATAAACAGTTTGAGATTTGAGGAATATGTAAGTTTACTCATATTAGTAATAAAATGCTAAGTGTTCCCTTTTTTATAATGTTAAATTATTGATGTGTTGAACATTATAGGTGCTCTAATTACCTGCTGGACAGTTAAAGTTAGAGACCATCTCAAAGCAATCAGAGAGATTTACTAGATTAAAAACGCAGCGATTCCCTCTGCAATGTTGTGGAATGAAAGTATCAAGTGTTAGGTTATATTACTTTCCTCCTGTGCTCTATACTATAAATATAACTGGACAAACTAGAAATGCAAAAGAACACACAGTACAGTAAACAGCAGGAGAGCCCTGTGAGGGGAAAATGAGGTTAAACATATTTAAATTGAGAGTGCAGACCTGTGGAGCCGAACCTGCTGCTCGAAGGCATAAAAATGAAGTCTTTCCAGCCTGCAACGCACGTCGGTCGACTAATAAACAAACTGCTTTCTCCTGTTTATTCTTCCCGCAGTACATTTTCAAGCGACAGGAGTACAACAAACCCTTCTTCAGCACCTTCACCAAAACCTCCATGTTTGTGCTGTATTTGCTGGGTTTCCTGTTGTGGCGGCCCTGGAGGCAGCAGTGTACCGGCACTTTGAAACGCCGGCACTCTGCGTTTGTAAGTAGTCAAACTACACTCTCACCACATGAGGGCGCTACTCTCTTAAAGGATAACTTCACTGTTTTTCAACCCACTCCTTACTAAATGTGTTTTTTTTTATTTAAGACTTTGCATTTCACAACATCTGATAGGTGTAATTTTGAGAAGTCCTGCTGCAAGAAACCATCCTTTCTTTCTTTCTTGTGACATCTGCTTGAAAGCTGTAGAAAACATTATAAGAAGTGACTGTTTTTGTGATCGGTGAGTCAGTCTGGCTACACTTCAATAAGCAGATGATCCTGTTTTTTCAAATCCTAAAAGACTGTCACGTTGGACCGTGTTTTAGTCCAGTTAAAAGGTTCTTTTCTTGCAAATAAAATGATTTTTTTGTGCTATTCACATTCAGAAATGATTGCAAACAACATTTTAACAGAGCTTGGGTTGTAAAACAGTGAATCTGTCCTTTAAGACAAAATGTAAATAGTTAAAAGGACGAGTTTTTCAAGTCTTCTTTAAAACAGCAGTCAGATGACCGAATGAGCACTGAAACAGGTTCCTCCTGTTCATACGGACCATTAGAAGATCCCTTCATAATGCACTTACAATGTACATCCATAGTCCTTCTCTGCAAAAATGTATTTAAAAGTTTATCTGCAGATAATATAAAGCTTTGACAGTCTGAGTCAGTCCAATAACGTGGATATCTTACAGGGTTTTTTTGTGCGTCCAAGGACAGTGTTATTCAGCTGCAGTTGAAGGATCGTAACAAGAAAAGGGAATTTAGCTGTAAAAAGACTGTAACTTTGAAAGATGTTGACTTGATTTGACCCATGTGGATGTTAAACTTTTAAATACATTTTTGCACAGAAGGAGGACTGTGGATTTTGTTCCCCATCACTTATATATTGTAAGTGCATTATGAAGGGATCTTCTAATGATTACAGCAAGAAAAACAGGTTTTAATGTTCATTTGGGCTCCTGACTGTTGTGAACCCGTCCTATGAAGTCAGATTTTTGTTTATCATCTGTAAGTTGATTTTTTTTTTTTTTTTTAATTGCATCTTTCTACAGTTTGCTGATGCTGAGGCCTACTTTGCCTCCTGCACCACTGACACCACTGTGAACAACTGTTTGGTACGTAGTTTAAATAAAGACTCTACTAGTTGAAGGTGTAACGTGTGTTGACGGCTAATCTGTCGGCAGTGGAGGAGTCACTTTTTTAAGGGTTGGTGTAGCAGCAGCAGCTTCCAACTCTTTTAACAGCTATAAATAACCGACTTTCTTTCCCTGTGGTGCAGAGTGAACCGCTGTATGTGCCGGTGAAGTTCCAGGACGTCCCTGCAGATCACTCAAATTGTTTAATTGGAGACTGTGAATCTTGTGAGTACACGGCTGACGTCGTCTCTGTTTTAAAAGAGAACATGAAGCACTTCTGATTGTTTTAAAGACTTCATGAGTATTTTCATTCATTCATTCATTTCATTTCATTGTTGAAATATGACATTTGACCAACAGAAGGCGCTGCTGAGCTATGAAAATACAGTATTTACTATTAGAAACAGCTTTCTGACTATCAAACTTTGTTCTCTTTCACATACCGTCATACTTTCAAACCAAACATGAGGATTACACTGTTTTCCCTTCGCAGAGCAGTGGAAAAAACTGTTTTTGGATATCAGTTTATCACACTTAACTGATGCATTAGTGCAACATTAGTGCATCAGTACAATAAGACGTGTTTCTCTCTGCCTCCATCGTTCACTCCTCTCTCTCCTTTTCTACCTTCCAGCAGCTTCCAAAAAGCAGCGAGTGCGTTTTAGTAACATAATGGAGGTGCGTCAGCTGCCCTCTACTCAAGCCCTGGAGGCCAAACTGTCCCGTATGTCCTACCCAGCCGCCAAGGACCATGAGGCCATGTTGCGCACGGTGGGCAAGCTAACCGTCACCGATGTAGCCAAAATCAGCTTCTTCTTCTGCTTCGTGGTGAGTACAAGTTCGCTTTTGAATTAAAAGGTACAGTTTGTAGGATTTAGTGGCATCTAGCGGTGAGGATTGAGGATTGAAACCAATGTAAAGTAGAATTATCAACTTTCTGCCTCGTAAAAGTACGATTTCTGGCAGAGCTGTTGTGTTGGATTACGTTAGATTGCACAAGTGTTCCTAATAAAGTGCTTGGTGAGTATATAATACAAGACAAAACAACCACAAAGAAAGGTTACATACATTTTTTTTTTTGTTCCTGTGTCAGAAGTTATAAGATGTTTCTGATATACCGTATGTCACATTTTCTATCCTCTGTTCCTCCTCCAGTGGTTCCTGGCTAACCTGTCGTATCAGGAAGCTCTGTCTGACACGCAGGTCGCCATCGTCAACATTCTGTCATCCACCTCAGGTGACTATTGTACCTCTTTGACAGCAAAAAATAAAACCTTTTCTGTCATCTGGAGATCTGGAGACAGTTTTACAAGCTCAAAATGCAAAATGCAGCAGCGAGACTCCTCACTGGTTCCAAGAAGAAAGACCACGTCTCCTTGATACCAGTGAAATACAGAATTGATTTTAGGATTCTGTTATTTATTTTTAAAGCTATGCAGCCTACGTCTCTGATCTCCTCAGCCCATATTCTGCATCCAGTTACTCCTCCATGTTTAATGTTCTTAGTCAGATCTTCCCCCATCTATCTCCACTTTTAAATTCCAGCTAAAGATCTGTTGTCTTTGAGTCCCCTTTAGTTTTAATATAATGATAAAATAGTTTAAATTTTGTCTGCTACAGTCACTATTTTTTTATATAATTATTTGCCTCTATTTTAAAATTTCTCTGTAAAGCACTTTAGTCAACACCTGCTGCACCTCCAGGTCTATGTTTATATTCTGGGGCTCTTTGGAATATCTTTGCATGATTTACAGGTAAAAACTCCTTATTTATCTTATACTGGTCCTTTATGCAGCCCCTCAGTTCAGCCTCTGTCTGAAACAGATGATCACCTCCTGATGAACCCGCTCTATTCTGATTGGCCAATTCTTGGAAGCTGCCCCTCAGCAGACTTCTGCCAAGCCCCCAGGAACAGCACCGGGCTGTGAAGCCAAATGGTGTAATTACAACGTCACGTGACGCTATTGGGCCCTAAAAGACTTTTTCCCATAGACTGACATTGTGAAAGAGACGTCCATAAATCAGCGGACAATTTTTTTTAAGTATAACAACCCCCACAAAATGACTCGTCTCACTACCAGAATTTGATCCGTTTGGTCCAAAAGCCTAAAAGAGCCACATTGGGCTCTATGGGCCCAATGAACCCGGAAGATCTGGGTAATTTTATACGCGGAAGTCGAACTTTTTTGGCTTCATGCACCAATGAGCAACTTTCATAGGAATGAACGGGGCCCCGCCTCCGACGCTGTATCCAGTTCTCTTTATACATCCATGACTTCTGCCAGCTTTCTTTACTCAAAATATAAACTTCCCAAATACATCCGTACCTGTTTGAGCCCGAATCAGATCCGAAATATGCGAGTGGACGACACAAACAACCCGTTGAACAACCTATGTAAAAACCTTATTAACAAAGGCTACTTAAACATACGTCCACCACACGTTCTGTAACTTTGACGATGTTTAAAATTGACATTCAACATCATAACAGTGTAAAAATAACAGGAAATTACAAAAAGTATGATATGTCCTCTTTAAATGAGCCCTATAGATAAACTTGACTTGAAGACTGAAGTGAAAATGGATTGAAAAAGGTTACGTCTTGTTGGCCATCATACGTTATTTTAACCTGAAGGAAAGTACTATCAGCTGTCTGATTGAACTCTTGTTCTTTCCCTCTTCAGGTCTGTTTACGCTCATCTTGGCAGCCATATTTCCCAGTAACAGCAGTGACCGTTTCACCTTGTCCAAACTGTTAGCCGTGGCTCTGAGGTAAGTGCTTAATGAAATTGCTGAATGAAAGTGCTGGTGTTTGAGGGGAGGAGGGCATGCTGGGAAGTTTCAGTACTTTGTTCAGTGTATTTGCATGAGTTGATGTATTGTTTTATGTTGTTTGTGCTTCTGTAATGTATCTCCCATGCTTTCTATTTTCTAAAAGTTTTTTTAGCTGTTGAAATTCAGTGTTATTGTATCAACCAAGAGCTTAAAAGATACAGCTGGTGGTATTTTATCTTTTTTTATTATCAAATCTCATGAAAAGACTCAAACTAACAATGGATTTACTGTGCTAACAAGTATCGTCTGTGGATCCAGTTGCACTGTTTCACAGGGTGAATTATCCTTTCATTATGATGAACACAGTCGGCGCGGTTCGTTCCTCTCAGCTTGTGGTAATTACATCTGAGTACATTTGACGCCATGTGGGTCCACAAAATCCAATCTCTCTTGTTGAGTATTGTTAGCAGACTGTTCAAACTCATCACGGTGATCAGTGTCTGACCCGACATGGTCGTTTTCTCAAAGTCATTTTCTCACCGAGTAGTCAGAGATCAGGCGGTTTTATTTATTTATTACACAGAGGTAGATTCAAGGTGTCGCACAGAGAAGTTAAAGGTAGAGTCAGTAGTTCTGGAGAAAGACTGTTGATATTTGAACTAAACACCCAAACAAATACACCCCATCAGAAGCTCCGCCACCCAAATTCACGGACGTGCATTGCCATGGCGATGACCAAACAAGAAATATGTTGTAATCCAGAGTGATGCGTCAGCTGTTCCTCTCACACATGTTCGTGTGAGAGGAACAGTCCATCCAGACTCTCCGCCTCTCTGCAGCCTCCCCCAACTTCTCGTCTCCGTCCACAGAAGCAGCCGTCTGTCAGCTGCAGCGGCCGGACAAACTGCCTGCACCGTGCCGACTGACAGCAGACACTTACTGAACCAAAACAGTTTGCACGTTGGCTCCGTGGGAAGAAATCAACAGTGTTTGTATTTATTGATTCACTGATACAGTTAATAAGTTAAAAAAAACCCACATATACAGCAGGATATTTGTGTGATTTAAACAGCTGCCTGCTCTGATCACGCTTCGCTAAACGTGTCAGAAACAGACTCGGAGCGTAAAAAAAAAACACAGGGGTTCTCTGTGAGACTGTTTTGGATGCAGTGTGGATTAATACATTTAATAAAACGGAAGCGTATCTGTTCTGTGAGTAAACACTCTTATGTGAATTGGCCACAGCCTCTCTCTCTCTCTCTCCCACCGATCAATGGCTGCTGGAGACGGGAGACTCGTCACGTCCTCACACAGACAGCTGCTCTGATGACTTCTCCCCGTCCTGTCCTGTCCTGTCCTGTGCACGAGCACGAGCATGAACGCCCCCTGCTGTTGATTGGCTGGAATAGCATGTGTTTGTTTCCCCATTCACAGAGCCACTGCCACTGCTGCTGTGTATGAACACACAGAAGGGACAGCTAGCGGACTGTGAGGAGATATTCACTGACTTTAACAAAACGTGTGTTGAACAGTCTTTCTCCAGAATCACTGAATCTACATTTAAAGCAACACAAAGTTAAAACAGAAGCAAAGTAAAAGATATAAAATCGATATAGAAATAAAATAAGATTAAAAATATTACAACAATATTAAGACCTTGAATTTTAAGGGCATTGAGTTAAAAGCTCCTGAGGACAATGAGGTTATAGTCTTGATTTCGAGGCTTCCTGAGACCATCAGGCGGTTGGTTCCGGCTCAGTGCTGCATAATGACTGAAAAATGTTTCCCCCCTTTGTTTAGATTTTACTATCAGTTCACTCCCTGGTGATCCGGGGTTATATTGCTCAAGCATATCAGTCATATATTCAGGGGCCAAATTCCATGTAGAGATTTATAAATGAGTAATAAATATCTGTGGGTTACTGGAAACCAGTGTAGAGACTTTAAGACTGGGTTGATGTGGTCTGTCCTGTTGGTTTTGGTCAGAACTGAATTTTGAGTAAGTTGCAGGTGTCTGATGGTCTTTTTTAGGAAGTCTTGTCACAAGTCGATTGCGGTGATCAACTTTGCTGGAGATAAAAGCATGAATCAGTTTATTCTAATCTTGTTTTGTCACAAGACTTTAGCTGTGATAAGTAGTTTAAGCAGTGTAAACACAGAACAGCATCTCTGGTTATGCACTATGATTTGTGACAGAATAAATCAACATGATTTAATGACGTCTCTACTGGAGGAGGTGGAAATCTCTTTTTTTCTAACCCCATTAAAGACGCATAAGGTTCAGATCAAGTTGGAGTGCAGCATCTTGACAACTACTGGACAGATTTCCTTAAAATATGTTGTAGATACAGTATTCATGGTCGCCAGAGGATACTTGTCTTTGTGATGTCCTGATCTTTCTTCTAACGCCACATTCAGAACTAAAATATAAACTTTGAACACAGGATTTAATGTATTGACCCTTTATTGACCCTATCATCTTGTCCTATTGCAGCATGGCATAATTTTTGTATAAGGCTGTAAGGTCTGTTTTTAAAATGGGGGGAAATTGGGAAATATGCTTATTTGTTTTCTTGATCGTTACCACTTTCATGTCTGTAAATATGAATCTACAACCAGGAGACTTAGCTTAGCTTAGCATAAAGACTGGAAACGGGGAAACAGCTAGCGTGGCTCTCTCTAAAGTTCAAAAAGCCCACCAACACCTTTTAAAGCTCACTAATTAACACGTTATATCTCATTTGTTAAATCCAGTGTAAAAACCACAATTCCTTTTTACAGAACTCTGCTGGTACAGGTTCTGGTTGGCTGATTTTGATTCCCCCCCCCCCCCCCCCCCCATTTCTAGTCTTTATGCTAAGCTAAGGACTTTAAAACGGAGAAGAGCTGGTTTTTGGCAGAAGCAGCCCTGAACAAACAGTCTTGTTTACCTGCCTGTTCATGTTTGTATCTCTCTTGTTTAGCATGGGAGGCGTTGCCCTCGTCAGCCTCTCCAGCATGGACAACCCCGATGAGAAAGGCGTCTCAGGTATCTGCTCACGTCACGTCACCACCGGTTTCTTAAATACTGTTGAATGAATAGAGTTTTAAACCTTCTTTCTAAACGTTTTTTTCCTGAAGGTTCTCTGTGGTCACTGGCCGGGGCGATACTGTACGCCGTCTACATCGTCATGATAAAGAGACGAGTGGATCGGGAGGATAAGCTCGACATTCCTATGTTCTTCGGTAAGCAGATACTCTGTTGTCGCCACCGCTGTGGCTGACGGAGGTCGTGTTCAGAGCGGTCTAAATGTGATACTCCTGTGTTTCCGTTCCAGGGTTTGTGGGTCTGTTCAACCTGCTGCTGCTGTGGCCCGGCTTCCTCCTGCTGCACTACACGGGCTTCGAGGCCTTCGAGCTTCCCAGCCAGCTGGTGTGGACGTACATCCTCATTAACGGGCTCATCGGAACCGTTCTCTCGGAGTTCCTCTGGCTCTGGTGAGCACCTGACCCATAATGTGTTCACGTCACAACTCCTGACACCGAATTACATCTTCATAAGGACGTTTGGTGCTTTTACTGGAGCAGTTTTCTATACTGAAAGTCTAAACTGTTGTATTTGTTGGACTTATATACACAATTTCAACAATGTGACCAGTAATGTTTCTTTCTCTCCACAGGGGCTGTTTCCTCACATCATCTCTAATCGGGACTCTGGCTCTCAGCCTCACCATCCCGCTCTCTATTATAGCAGATATTTGTATGCAGAAGGTTTGTTTCCCCACTTGAGCTACTTAGCAATCATAGTTTGAAATAAGTTTCACCATGTTGTTTGTTTGGTACTGGCAAGACTCCAGTTTTGCGGAGAGAAGACCAGAGCAGATTGCAAAATGAAGAAAAGTCCTGATAATTTCAGTTTGTTTAAACATTTATCTTGAAATGTTTATGAATGTTTGTCATGTTAGTTTTAACCAAACTCCCCAGTGTTTCATCCAGTCTTCCCAGTGTTGGTTAATATGTTGGTTACGAGTCATTTTGGGATTACTGGAAGTCATGTTATTTTACACGAAAATCATTAAATACACATTACACATCATTTAATCAATTTAATGTTATAGTAAATATTTTCCAAGGAGAGGATCATATAATTTGTCGTATTTAAACATACTTTTATAACTTATTCTAATAATCTGAAGTCCAGCAATGAAAGTGTAAAAAAAAAATTACCGTTTGCTTTTTGTGTTGACAGGTGCGTTTCTCGTGGTTATTTTTTGCCGGGGCGGTTCCTGTCTTCCTCTCCTTCTTCATCGCTGCGCTCTTATGTCACTATAACAACTGGGACCCTGTCTTGGTGGGGCTGAGGAGAGTATACGCCTTCATCTGGAGGAAACATCGCATTCAGAGGTACAAACAGTAATTTTGTTAGTTAAAAAAAAATTTGCATTTGGCATCTAATTCTCAAAAGTTAAAGCACCTGCTGGACCCGACCCAACCTGGGACACAAGGCTGTAATTTTGTGATTATTAATGTTATTTCTTTTTAAAAGACAAAGTTATATAATTGCTATGGAAAGGCTTTCTCATGATTTTCTTGATGAATTACCGTATTGGCCTGAATATAAGACGACTCCGCTTTTCAAACAGTTGTCACTTCACACTTGTCCTGTTGGGAAAGTTTCCCAGAGTTACTATTTATCCAAGTTGAAGAGTTTTCCTCCTTGAAGGAAATAATATCATTAAAGCAGAATGTAAGACCCTCATTTATGTAGCTTTGACACTCCGTCCAGTCAGACTGTTACAAGTGTTGAAATTATTTTCTCCAGCTGACACCACTTTTCAGACAACCTCCAGAAACTCTTGCAGGTTAAACCGAGCTAAGAAAACACTTTTAGTGCTGAGTTAAGCTGTGCCATGCTAGGCCAACCCATGATAAAATATGTCGCCACTACAGCCTCACAGCAGGGGATAACCAAGCCGCGCTGCTGCAGTCGTGCTCGCTGGCAGGGCTGACAGCGGCCGACCGACCTGTGATGTGACACCTCTCCTCCCCTCAGACAAGCTGACTCAACTCACGTCGTTGCTGGAGATCAGAGAGAAAGCTGTTTTATTTTAGTCTCTGTGTTCAGCTCTCAGTACTTTTGTAGCTTCTAACTGAATTTTTGTGGTTTGATGTTTAGTTTGTCTCCTGCGTCCCTGTTTGTACTTTCAGATATCTGTACCTTAACTTTTTAGTCTGGTTAACTCGACCTCTGGATCATTTTCCCTCTTGGTGCGATTCGTTTGGGCAGGTGTGAACACAGTAATCGCACTCGGGCGTAGACCAAAACAACCGCACCTAGACGCCTCAGAGGAGGTGGTCTCAGTCCGGTCCCAAATGAACTCTGGAGCAGTTAGTTTGTGGTGGGAACGTGACCCAACCTTGATCAACCAGAAACTGAATCAAAGTCGAACCTGGACTAGTGAATTGTAGTATGTTGTATTTCGTCAGTGGACCTTCTTCTTGTGTTAATTTTCTTGCTCCCGCCCCAGACTCATCTGACCAATGAATGAAGTCAACGTTCTCACGTGGCTTCTGGTGTCGAATTTTGGCTCGCTCTGATTTTTCTCTGTGAAAAGAAACAGAACCAAGTTCACCAACTCATCAACTGATTTGGACCAGAGCGAAAGAACTATAGGTGTGAAAATGTCCTGTTTCCTGATCGTTTTCAGTCATATTGGAGTCGTGTTAAGTCACTGCTGATGAAAACCCAACATTTCCTTGTTTTGCTGTTTCAAATTAAAAGCTTTTAAATGATAAAGTGATTAATGGGAGACTTTTATCGTGAAGAATTTATAGGAAATCGAAGTCGAACCTGGACTAGTGGATTGTAGTATGTTGTATTTGGTTAGTGGACCTCCTTCAGGACCTTCCTCCTGTGTTAATGTTCTTGCTCCCACCCCAGACACATCTAATCAATGAGTGAAGTCAACGTTCTCACGTGGCTTCTGGTGCTGCATTTTGACTCGCTTGGATTTTTCTCTGTGTGAAAAGAAACAGAACCAAGTTCACCAACTCATCAACTGATTTTGACCAGACCGAAAGAACTATAGGTGTGAAAACGTCCTGTTTCCTGATCGCTTTCAGTCATATCACAGTCGTGTTAAGTCACCGCTGATGAAAACCCAACATTTCCTTGTTTTGCTGTTTCAAATTAAAAGCTTGTAAATGATAAAATAATGGGAGACTTTAATCGTGAAGAATTTATATGAAGAGCTTCGTTAACAGTGCTGTTTTAATGCAAAAAACCATTTGACACAAGATCTGGAGATATTTGGAGCTATTGGATCAGTAAATCAGTCGTAGAGAGGACACAGTGAGATGTTCGATGAAGAGCTGCAAGACAACAGGCTCTGCATTTCTGCTAACAGCTCACCTCCAACAGGTAAACAACTTGTTTTACTTTGCCGTGCTGTGCTGTGGAAAAACAATCACAGCTTGTGCCAGCTTGACTCAAGTGCTCCCAGCATGGCTCGGCACGACCAACCCCGAACACCATAACAGACCCACCATAAACAGACTGGAAGAAACTCGCTAGCCTAGCAACACTGAGGCTACAAACTACCCATAATGCAGTGCTCTCTGTAGGTGTTACAGCAGTATACTTTCATTTGAAAAGGATCTTGTGAGCACGTCAAATAAAAGACAACCCACACTTCTCAGAAATATCGTCTCATATTCGGGCCAATACGGTGCATTTGGAAATACTCCAACCGACAAAAAAATATCCCGAACCCGACCAGACACATGAGCAGATGTCGGGATGCTGAACTCTTGGTTTCAGTCCCTGTATACAACTTTACCACAAGGTCATGACTGTGTCACTTTTAACAAACATAAAGGCGATGAAGCGTTCTTTCTGAGGGATTATCAATCACAAGAAAGTCTCAAATCTCTGCAACTTAATGTTCATAAAATACCTGATTATGAACAGCCTAATATAATATAATATAATATAAGGCTAAAAGGATAAACTTGACTTGCTTAAGGAATACATAACCACTGGTGCTAAAAAAATAAAGCCACTTTCTGCTGTTTTAAGTAAATGGAGACAAAAAAAGGGTTTCCTGTATTACTTTGACTACTGCAGAATAATCACATTAATATATCAACACCAAAAACTGTCACTTCCAGGTGTCTTTCTTTTTCTCAATAGGTTATTAGTCATCTGTCTTTGTAGCATCGAATGCGGTTACTATGGCATTGGTGACGCAATTGAGAAAAGAGTGTAAACAGGCGTGCAAGCCTAATGGATGGAAGTGCTGCTCTTAGGAATTTGTTAAAAGCAAATGGAAGTTATTTCTATACACAAACACATCTGGGACCTAAGTGAGATTGCACTCGAATCTGTACAGGAAGTGATTTTGTGATGAAAACGTTTTTCAATTGAGAGCTTCCAAAGTTTTAAATGGAGAGCGAGTTGTTGTTGTTTCATTGTGTTACAGTATGTGACCCATTAAAAGATGATTTGACCTTAACGCTGACAGACACTTAAAGTCTTTTCTTCTGTGACATTTTTACAAGGACAATAGACTCCCATTTGTAGCTCACAGCCTCGCCGCATTAAGTCTGTAATCAGATGTACATGCTTGACTGAATATCCCCTCTGCGGCAGTTACGCTCTCCATTCTTCTGTGAACGCTTGTTCCCATTTGCTGAGGGATGATTATAATAATGATGGTTGTCAAAATGATGACTGTGATGATGATTGACACCTCGTTTCCCCCCCCCTCCCTCCTTCCCCCCCCCCCCCCCCCCCCCCCAGACTGCCGGAAGACAGCGAGCAGTGTGAAAGCCTTATTCCTCTACACACCGTCTCCCCAAACGAAGGAAGCTTCTGTTCGTGATCCAACGGTCAAACACAAAGTAAAGCACTCTGTTCCTACTTCCTGCTTTTGACTGGTGTGACTGGTGTGACTGGTGTGTTAGTGTGTAAATGTGAAGAAGAGTTGCAACGGTTAATCGATGGACAGAAAATGAATCGGCAGCTATTTTGATAATCGATAAATCGTTTGTTGCTCATAGAGAGAAGAAATATATTTATCGAGGCCACATTTTACTATATTGAGGATTCAAAACGCTATTTCATACGAATCAACCAAAAACATGGGAATGAATTTGTATCTTGTGTGCACGCCATAGCATTTTAAGTGCTCGATGTAGTAAAACGTGGCCTTGATATATACTTTTTTTTTTTTCTCTCTCTATGACCACTCCAGGGCTCTGTAGTTCTGAGCAATTTTTTAAGAGAAAAAAATAATAAAACTCTTAAATGTGAATATTTTCTGGTTTCTTTAGTCCTCTATGACAGTAAACTGAATATATTTGGGATTGTGGACTAAACAAGACATTTTTATCATTTTTGCCTCTTTTTGCATTAATTGATTAATTGTTTGGTCTATAAAATGTCTGAAAACAGTGAAAAATGTTGAGATGACGTCCTCAAATGTCTTGTTTTGTCCTGAACAACAGTCTCAACCTGAAGATGTTCAGTTTACTGTCATAGAAGATGAAAGAAAACAGAAAATATTCACATTTAAGAAGCTGGGACCAGAGAATTTTGGACATTTTTTCTTAAAAAAATGACTCAAAATGGTTAATCAATTATCTAAATAGTTAATCAATTAATTTTCTGTCCAATGACTAATCAGGCCAAGTCCATTTTTATTTATGTAGCTCAATATCACAACTTTGCCTCAGAGGGGCTTTACAATCTGTACAGCAACACAACGTCCTCTATTCTTACATCCTTGATTAGAATGAGGAAAAACTTGATTAACTTGAAGAACAATTAATCAACTAATCATTGCAGCTCTAGATTTAAGTAATCTGCAACTTCATTATATAATTAAGACCAATGAAAAGCCCTTTGTTGACTCATTTGGTGACAGTTGAACTAACTGCAGCCTCTATGTTTTTAATGTTAATAATGGATCAAATGTTTAATATGAAATGAGTCTCTGACAGTCATCACTCTCCTGTTCTTCTCAACTCCTCTCAGCTTTAAAGCCTTTTCCAGCCTACAATAGTCGCTTTTTATCAACCTCGTTTCCAACCGCAGCAGGCAGCCGTTTTCAGGGAAAAAGCTTCAATAAACCAGCCGTCCACGTCCTGCTCAGCACCAAACAACAAACACACAAAGTTAACAACTAGCTGCTGAACACAGAGGAGCATTTAACAGCTTAAAGAGCCAAATATATCACTCAGGAGTTAAACCAAAAACTAAAGATGATGTTGATTCATGCTTTCTGGATGTCTAAATAGGTGATTTAAGGTAATTCATGTAAATAATAAGTTTTATTTTTAGCTTGTTCTGCTTCCCAGAACGCCCCCCTAAAAAGCATCTTTAATGATAAACTTTGAATAGACTTGTTTTCCAAACCGGACCAGACGAGTTAACGAGAACTCAGACTCTCTGGCCGCTGTTTCTCTTTGAACATCTGTCATGCATTTGTCAGACGCCCTCAGTGTTTGGACATGGTGATGATCAAGAGAGACAGAAGACGAGCAGGACAGGATGATCGTCACGTAAATATTTTAAAATCTTAGATTGGCCACCCACTCCACAAAGTCTGCGTCTCTTCACTATTCATAGGTTTAGTCAGGCTTTGCTCATCTGCCTCCCAAAGCCGCAAAAGTAATTGCCGGCAGGGCAGAGAGAGATTTCTGAACTCGGCATGTGGCTTCTAATAAAGGAGTTAGAGGGAGGGAATGAAAACAGTACAATTTAGGATAGACTTAAGCTTGTCTGCTGGGTGTGTTGCGTCTAACAGAGGAGATGAGTTTGTGTCTGTCACATCTGTGGATCCGCATGCATAGAAGTGAAGCTGCAACTGAGGATTATTTCACTATGGATCCACTCTTTGATTATTTGTTTCAGTTAACTTATTAATTGTTTCATCTATACAGTGTCAAAAAAACACCAATCAGAGCCGAATTTATCATCTTCACTTTGCTTGTTTTGTCCAAAACCCCCAAAATATTCAATTCATAAGAATATAAAAAGAGAAATCCTTATTTTAGAGAAGTTAGACCCTTTTTTGAATTTATAAATGATGAATGAACAGGATGTTATTAATACTGGAACCATTAGTACCATCAACTCTGAATATTATGCTCAAACACCAAAAGGAAAATTTATTTATTTATTTATTTTTATTATCTACAATGACAGAAATAAAATTCTAGCAGAGGAATAATGAATCCTTAAAGTAGCCAAATTATTTAATGCGTCTGTTTAATGGCTTTTATTGATTAAAGAGGTAGAGTTGAGGGAATGAAGGGAGGAGAGATAGACGGGGGAACGTAAGGCTGGACGTTAACCGCTGATGGGTCGGTTCACCAGCAGGACGCCTTTAAAGACTTCAAATTTAAATATATTTCATGTTAAAATACTGGAGCCCCTGTCACTTGAGCCCTTTTCAGACGTGTAATATGTATAAAAATATGTATAAAATCTACTAAAAACCACTCAGCTCTGTAAATTTCATCTGTGTTCTACTTATTAGCGCAGGTAGTCTTGCTTTTAATTTGACAAGTTTACATTATTAATTTCTAGTTGACGTTGTGGGTGTGTGATGTGCTGTTGTATGTTTTGATCGTGGGATGACCGCGGATGTAAGTTAGCTTTGAGCTAACTCTGGTACATCATTTATAACTACTAATAGTAACATTATTGGCTTCATCAAGCTGTTAGAGTGATATAGATTACTTGTTAATGTTCATTATGACTTATTATCAGTTGAATGTTGTTGAGAAAAGTCAAAGTTTATTTATTTAAAGTGCAAAATAACACCAGCGTGTCTCAATACACGTAAAAACAGTATTAAAAGAATTGATCTGTAGATATTTCCGTGTATAAAATCTGCACATAATTCTTGTCTGGCTCTACTTTTCTCATCCTGTTTTTTTTTGTTTTTTGTGTCTCAAGGTGGCAGACGTGGATCTCGCTGAGCTGACAATCTGGAAGCTTTCAGAGACGATGAACTACCGCAGTGCCTACGATTAAAGCTATTTATTTTCTACAGTGTTCAGACCGCCCATCCATTTCTACATACACGCTCGACCGAGGAGCTGTTTTTACTTTTTTTTTTCTTTTTTTTTTTTTGACGCGTCTGTTTAAAAAAAAAAGAAAAAAAGAAAAAAGAAACTCTTATGGTACTCAAGGTGCTGGACATTATCAGTGATTACTAATAGTGTCATGTGACCAAATGAACTGGTACATGTTGAACTTGATCAGAACACTAATAGAGGTGGAGCGTTTGTTTTTTTTTTTTAAAAAAAGGTCTGAATCGATGGAAAGGAGATTGTTCTCATCAATGAAGCTCTGGACAATCTGTCCAAAACCCTGCTTACACCCACGCACACACACACACACACACACACACACACACTGAGGCAGGATATCAGTGAAGCGCCTCCTTGAATTACATACAGCAGCACTGTCACTAATTTCAACACCTGCATCTGTTGAAATTAGCGCCATCTGGAGTGTCATCGCACTAATTTTCCTTCCGTTTCATCCGTGATTCTTTCTTTACAAATTGTCCATGTGACACATCTGTACGACTAGAATCAACCAGCTACAGGAGCTGCTGCTCAGAGTGACCTCCAGGTGTGTGTGTGTGTGTGTGTTGTGAGATATTTTTCATCTCTTTAAGGCCTCCAGGTGACGCCAACACTTTCCTGACAGGGTTGAATATTTTAATTTAGGGCTGCATCTGATGATAATTCTCATTATCGGTTAATCTGCAGAAGAGTTTCGTCTTCAAAATGTCAGAAAATAGAGAAAACAGTTCAAGGTAACATATTCAAATTGCTTATTTTATTTAACTGAACTGTTCAAAATCCAAAAATATTCAGATTATTATCATATCTGACAAAAAAAGCATCAAATCCTCACATTTAAGAATCTGGAACAAGTGATTTTTGGCATTTTTGCTTTAAAAATAACGATTGAACGGTTATCAAAATAGTTGCTGGTTAATTTTCTGTCGATGAACAAATCGATTAATCGACCAAATCGTTGCAGCTCTAACAGAAAATATCCTTCAAGTCTGAGACTCGTCTTGATTTTCTTCCGTCAGAGAAACCTTTGTTAGTCTGATGTTTTTGGATGTGAAGAACGACGACATCAACCCACCGTTAACGAGAAAGCATCTTTCATATCTTCCTCCTCTTCCTCTCGACAGTGCTGGATCATGAAGACAAACTGTGATAGAGACATAGTCTTTGTTGTTTTTTTTAATGAATATGAACTGATAGTAAGCCTTCCGCTATAAGCTACAAACCGCCTTGCTGCAATAACGGTCGTCTGCTCGGAAAAAAACGAGCGGTTTTCATAAATGGGTGTAAATACTGTACACAGTGAACATTTAACACAAGTATTGATGTTTTTGTTTGTGAAATTCAGATGACCACTAAAGATTCCTCTTCTCAGATTATGTGTTATTTTATGTTTTATGTATCAGCCAAATTTAACTTGCAACTGAGATTATATGATCCTTTTTTTTTTTTTCCATTTTTCAAAAGCAAAAAAAAAAAAAAAAATTATTTACCCTGTTTGTGATTTCCTGTGATGAGATAAAAAGCATTTCTTTTAGTAGCCTCAGTGTCTGTCACGTAATCCAGGATGTAAACACTACAGTTTGAAGGTGAATCGTCCATGTTGTTCCTCTCATCCTGTTAAATGTCAGACTTGTGTGTGTGTGTGTGTGTGTGTGTGTTTGTTTGTACATCTTCATCATCTACGGAGTGTTTTTTTACTGCACTCGTCACTGACTGGACGCATGAAGTGGAGGAAGTAATAATCCGCCTGTGAGGGTAAATTAACAGGTTGAGCACTTTAAGTGAGACACATAAACTCGTCTACTTCATGTTCATTATTACATTTTTTGTTTGTTTTGTTTGTTTATTTTGTTTCCATCCCACCTTCTGTCATGATTGCGAGTATGAAAGCTTTTCAAGGATCATCACATTACAAGTGGTGATATTTCCCCACGTTGACTTTATCACTGGTGCTTGTGGAATCATTGATATGATTTTTTTCTTTCTCAGGTACTTTGTTCTGTTTGTTTGTTTGTTTGTTTGTTTGTTTTTTTAAAAAATCTGAATGGTTTCTTTGTCTTTTAAGTTTCATGAATTAATTTGTTATACGATCTTAAAGAAACTCATGAGAAAAGCTGTAATAGAAACGTCTCTTTTATCAACTTAAGCTCTTGTAATTATCCTTTTTATTTTGCGAGCCTGTTTTCATAGTTACACTGCACTATTAAAACATATCTTTTTAAATCTGTGTGTCAAATTTCATGTTACATTACAGAATCATACTTTTGAAAACACATTTTAAATGTTAAGATGTGTTGAAACTGTGTTTATTTCTCTGAGATTATATTTGCATGTATTTGCTGTGTTATCTCCGGACTATGTCGTCTAATGAGGTGTTCGAGCCTGAAGGGATGAATCCTTGTTGTTTTTGTGCTGTTTTATTATGACTAATATTCAGAAATATTGGAACAGATTCCTGTGAGATGCTAAACGAGAGAGAAATGAGAATTTGCTCATTGATCAGAAGTTTTGTGCAAATGCTGCCCAAGAAATACGACTCCACTGGGCCACACGGGGGCGCTACAACAACAAACTGTATGTTTTGGATTATAACTTCTGAACCCTAAGTCTCAAAAACAAAATCAGGGTTAGGGTTTCTCCTGGATTCTATGGGTCCAGATGAATCTACCCATATAAGCCACGCCCATTTGCGTCCACGTAGATTTTCCACCATTTTTAATTTTTTTTCCTCTCCTCCTAAACTGTTGGTCTGATTGCTACCAAATTTTCTGTGGATCGTTATTGGACCAATCTTATCAAAAGCTGCATAAAGCTTATTGATATCTCATCTAGTTTTCAAGATATTGACCTATGAACTTCAAAAGGACATGACTCAGCACATTAATAGACCAAAGTCAACAACTGTCGGGCTGATCATCACAAAACTAACAGAATACGTCCACAGAAGTCCCTGAAACAAACCCTGAAAGTTTCATTCAAGTCAGAAACTGTTTGTCTGATCATTATAAAACTCACAGGATGTGTTTCATAACAACGTTGAACCATGTGTGTAAAACTATTCTGAAATCTTTCAATAGGGGGTGCCAACAGCTCCAAACACCTGCAAATTAGGCCAAATATCACCAAACTTGGTGGATATTTTTAATTAAGCTGTTGAAACTTTCAACTTCTAACAGTCTGTGTTGCTTGAACCCAGGAATCGCTGCATACAGTTATATTTTATTAAAATAATTGTGTGAAGAAAGACTAAAACATTTCGATCGATATTTGCAGAACTGCAGGACTCGAAGCTCTGCAGTGTGAAATTCTTGTTTTTTTTTTACTCTTTGGGAACATTTTTGTGAATGAAAGCTGACAGACTGAGCAGAACATGTTGCCTTATATGGAGATTTTAGGAGTATTGATTATGCTAATAATCAAATCTGACAGATGTTCACCTGCTCATGAACAGGTTGCATTCATCAGGTATATAACAACTTTACGCCGGCTGTGTTATCACTGTTAAAAGCTGAAAAACTATATTTTATTGTGGTTGTCTATTAAACTAATGAAAAAAAAAAGACAAAGAAAAAAGAACATCTGCACACAAAGAGAAGCTTGTAATGTTATAAACTGCTTAAAGGAGCGTCTCCTGGAAGCAGCAGAGCTTTATATTCACACACATTCACCTCTTCAGGGTCGCTCATCTCGTCAGAAAAGACAAAACAAAGACACAAAACATTCTCTATAATGTTGAATGTAAACATTGCAGGTCTGCTTTTACATTCCTGTCAGTGTATATTCAGATAATAGAGGCCAAACAAACTCTATAAAGTGTAGAACGCTGATTGTGCTGCTGAGTGCCTGCAAACAACCAAACACCATCAGTCTAGTGGCCTGAATGTTGACTAGAACCCGTCGTTATATAACGCAACAGATAGTTTAGACCTTGTATAGAATATATTTCCCCCCGAGACGTTTCAAGTAGACCTTTTAATCTTTTCAAGTGGAGACTAAAGTAAATAACCTTCTGTTTGTTTGTTCCTCTCTTTCTTCTCAGCCTATTGTCTCTCTTTTTTGCTGGATCAGCATCCATCCTGGAGCTGCTCACATCCTGAAGTTCTGGATCTGGTTTTCCACCCTTGCCTCACGTCTCTCTCTCTCTCTCTCTCTCTCTCTCCTGTGTGAATCATGTCTTTTCTTGTCTCTTCTCCTCCTTTGTGTGTGCGTGTGGACGGTGAGATGTGTGAGTGTCTCCTGCCAGGTCTCCATGGTGATGAAGGTCTCGTGGCTCAGTAGCTCCTGTTTTGTTTTGTTCTGGTGGCACCCTGGAAGCTGCTCCGCGTCCTCTTCATCACATTCTTCATACATATTATAAATCATTTTATTATCCTGTTCAATGCCGTGTTCTAGTCATCTGTCCGTCATAGGAGAGGGATCCTCCTCTGCTGCTCTTCCTGATGTTTCTTCCTTTTATTTTCCTCTGTTAAAGGTTTTTTAGGGAGTTTTTCCTTATTTGAATCGATAGTCTGAAGACAGAAGATGTTGTAAAACTGTACAGACTGTATAGCCCCCTGAGGCAAATTTGTGATATTGGGCTATACAGATAAAACTGACTTGACTTGACTTAAGGCTTTTCCATTGACATCCTTTCATTTCCTCTTTTTATTCTTTAGAAATAAAACAACCAGCTCTGACAACACACAAGTTGTTATCCTTATTTATCAAATGCATGACTGGTTCTGTCACATAAATAATCAGACATTAGTGAAGCTACATGAGCTCTTCTCATGTTTGTCATCATCCGTTTTATGTCTTTTTTTAACATCTAACAGATGGTTTATAGCTCAGCATACGCAGCACAATACACTCCGTAATGTGTTTATTTCAAAGTCACAAAGACAATTTCATGCAATCTTACGCACGAGCACCTCGTTATCGACGTCTAACAAATGTATTGTCTCATGCAACTTAATTACAAGCAGCCGTCTGAACACGATACGGATAATTCAGATCTTCGGTATCATGATTAACATCAGCCTCGATTTTTACTTTCTTCACTTTGGGGACAGTAAGTTAACATCTGGCTGGAAATGCGTTCAATCACAGTGAGAGGGCACTCAGAGCTTTTATCTAATCAGGTTCAACATGTTGACATCATTTCAGCTTTGTCTAGGGGATGAAAAACAGATGCTTTTAAGATTAATAATGGCCTCTGAGTGTTTAAAGGGTTTTTGCTTCTAAAAGATACGTATTACAAGAGCAGAAAAAAAGGCCTTGTAAGCATAATAACTGTAGCACACGTTACATTTTTGGGTTATTTCAGTTAAAAATCTGCCACACAAGCTTTACAGTATTGGGTAAGTTATATATTTTACATAGGAATAATTCCAAAATGTTATTATTTATTATATAATATTGTTTCATCGTCATTTAAAGCACTTTAACTATTATTTTATTCATTTGTTATATATGTGTAACATTTAAGTTGATTATTCATGTCCCCTTTTCTAAATAGGAAGTCACTTTAGTTCCTACCTGCCGTTGTTTAAGGGGGACACTTGTTTATGTAACGTTAACAGAGTAACATGTGCTGATAGAGTGAGAGGGCTGCTGGGAAGTTTCTTCATATCAACAGTGGACCTCATGCAAGAACCACTAATATGAACAGATAAGAAATACGAGGGATTTAAGAAAAATTGTGGCATTCATCAATTTTCTTGTATTTAAGAATTTTATCTGAAGTATGAATGAAATGTACAAATTCATACGAGTCAGGAACAGATAGTCTGACTTTCTTCACAAGTGGAGGAACGTGTTTGTTTTAATCTAAATGAATTTGGAGTTTTAAGGACGCTGTAATCATTCCTCCTGTTCAAATCTAACAGATATTTGCTCATTAACAGGTGACATCAGTTCATCAGGTTCATCAGGGTGAAACGAGCGATCTACGACAAGTTCGGGCAGTTAAGGCTACGTTCACGTTACAAGCCTCAATGTTCAATTCTGATTTTTTATTCAGATCCAAGTGACGTGTATCCGTGCACACGTGCAGATTTAACTGAAACGTGAGCCGCATGGATAACAACAATAACATCATTTGTGCAACAGTCAAATTATAAACATGGACGACATGGCTGCTGTTCAAGCATTCGGTTACAATAACTTCCTTCCAGTTTGGCTTGAATAGAAACTTCTCCATAAATGTCCAACAAATGTGAAACTTCCTCGTCTCTCCATCGATCCGTGTCGTTGCTGTTGTTGTTGTTCTCTTCCATGTTTATTTTCTATCAGGCTGTGAGCTGCTGACACTGAATGATGATGAAAAAAAAACAACACATGAGGTCCGATCTGATTGTTCTGACAGCGGTCGCACAGCCAGAGATCAGATATGAAGCAGATCCAGGACCACATATGCACACAAGTAGCCCAGATCTGATATGAAAGAAAAAATCACTTAGAGGTAAAAAAAAATCTGATTTGGGCCATTTTCAGCATGTGATGTGAATGTAGCCAAAGACAGTTTGTTGCATCCAACTTGCAAAACTCATAGAAAAAAAAAAATCTGTGTTTTAAGATAAGAATCTAAAATGTTCTTGCATGAGGCCTGTTGTATCTCTCACAGGCATGAACTCAGTGGAAAGTATATTCATCTCAAGCCTGGTTTATTTCAACCTTTTCCCTGTTTGAACTTTTCAACCTCTCTGCACTCATAGTCTCTTTTTAAAAAAAAAAAAATCAAAAACCTGCATTTTTTTTGTCCACATTTGACTTCTCTGTTTTCCCAAATCTTTCTTCTTTGTCTTTATTTCTTAAGTTCACATTCTCAGCCATGTCAATGTCACGTTCAGGTTCTTTGAGGCTCATATCTGCTGCTTTATCTTTAACATTATCTCCAAACAAAACTACAAGGTTGTAAATCTCACACATATTAGATTTATTGTAGTCAAAGTCAGACATGTTGTTGCTCTCTCTTTTTCTTGTCTTAACAAACCTTTTAACCGTATTTCTAATCTCAACTGTAAATCAGTGTAAAACAAAACAAGCATGTGCGTGAAAGGGAAGCACGTTAGTGCCGATGATAAGAAATGAAACCAGACCTGAGCACTCATGCTGTCGTGTGTTTAATGTTTAACTGCCCTGCCCTCGTGGGAGGGAGGAGGATATTTGAGCGAGGGGAGTGTTGGCTAACACTTTGCTCTACCAGACTGAGGTGAAACCAACCAACTTCAGACCAGGACCTGTGAGGACTCTCAGGAATCCCAGATGGTCGTCAGAGATAAGAAGGACCAGACTCGGGGTCACATACTGGACTTTTGGGCTTAAGACACTGAATATTTAGAGCCTCACAGAAAGTTCAGTAGAGTCTTTATATTTTTCTGCTGTGGAATATCATGAAATCACTGTGATTTGGAGTTTCTCAGCCACCGGAATCATCTTCTTGAAGACTCAGGAATCATTTTAGACAAAGAAAAGTCTTGAGTGTGTGCTGTTATCTGGGAGAAGTGCTCACCTCTGGGTCTCGGCTCTAATCACAGCGACTGCACCCAGCAGAACTGACGAGCTACAGGATAAAATCAATACCTGGAAAATCTGAGCTCACAAGTCGGCTATCATGAGTGAGGAAATGGAGGAAGCACAGACTAAAGACTGGAGGCTGATTGAACCCAACTATCCTGTCAAAATCTTCCTGACGGTCTTTTACACCCTCATCTTGGTGACGGGTATCATGGGTAATTCGATCACAATCAAAGTGACTCAAGTGCTGAAGCGAAACGGCTACCTGCAGAAGAACGTGACCGACCACATGGTCAGCCTGGCCTGCTCGGACTTGTTGGTGCTCATCATCGGCATGCCAGTAGAGCTCTACAGCGCCATCTGGAACCCGTTCACCTCCGCATCAGGCGACGCTTCCTGTAAGATCTACAACTTCTTGTTCGAGGCTTGTAGCTACGCCACCATCCTCAATGTGGCCACGCTTAGCTTTGAGCGCTACATTGCTATCTGCCACCCGTTCCGCTTCAAAGCCTTGAGAGAAAAACGCACCTCCGCCCTCATCACCTTTGCCTGGCTGGTGTCCGTGGTCGTGGCGCTGCCGCTGCTGACCGCCACGGGAACGCAGAGCCACACTCTCCAACTACCAAACGAAACCGTCTACAATCTGACTTTCTGCACCAACATGAAGGAGCACTGGGTGATGTACAGGGTCAGCATCTTTGTGGCTTTCCTCGTCTACGTGCTTGTGTTGATCTGCGTGGGCTTCATGTGCCGGGCGATGATCCGGGTCCTGCAGAAAAGCGGGATCAACAGGGACCAAGGAGCACCCAAGCACGAGAGTTTAAAGGTCAAGACGGCCAGGAAGCAGACCATCATTTTTCTTGGTAGGTTGTTGGTTCAATATCTTAAAGGATAAACAAATTATCTTAGAGCTCCTTGTGTGTCCCGGTTTTTATACTTGAAAGGTTCACAATGCTTCAAGTGCAGTGTTTCCTCTATAATAGTACAAAAATATATTTTTTTTAAGTGCTGAAAATAACACCAAATATCCATTCATACGGAAATCAATATAATTTGGGAGCCTCTGAGCAGCGCTGTTTTGAAACTTGAGTCAACGTGTGTGTCGTTGCCTGGGAAACTCCAGGTAGCGTAACTCCTTTTAAGGAATAGGGCGGAGCGTAAGCCAGTGAGTGGTTAAGCAAGAGAACGAGCGGAGCAGAGGAAAAGGTTAGCAATAAGTCATCAATCAGGCAGTAAATGTACAGAACAGACAACAGTCAATAAATGCTGCAGCTTCTCAAGAACCCCACCGCCAGGCCAAACCACTCATCCTCGGGGGAAACACTGAAGTGTGTCTTAAAACAATGATTACGGCAGGAAAAACCTCTTCCAGTGTTTATTTAAGTACCTGACTGTTGTTTTAAGACAGACTTGAAAAATTGTGAACGTGTCCTTTAAGGCAGGGGTCAGCTGTTAGGTTTTTATTTGGGATGGCCTAAATGTTTTCTTTCTTTATTTAAATTAAATTTATAACACTGTTCAGTTTAACACTATCTGAGGTCATTTTTGACATTAGTAAATTAATGCTAACAGTATTATTTTAATACTCGTTTGGCTAAAAATGTCTGAATATACGATCTGTGTTTGCACTTCGAGACCAGAGCTGCAACAGCTCGTCAATTAGTTGAAAATAAATGGGCAACTATTAATAATCGATTAATCATTTCAGTCATTTTTCAAGCAAAAACACCAAACGTTTGGTGGGTCCAGCTTCTCAAATGTGAAGATTTGCTGTTTGCCCTTTACATATATGACAGTAAATTGAATATCTTAACTTTTTTTTTTCTGCAAATTTTTAACATTTCATAGAATTTATCGACTAGTCAAGAAAATAATTGTTGGATTAATCGATAATGAAAATAATCGTTAGGTGCAGTCCTACTAGAAACTAAAAATGTCAGAATTCACATGTTAAAATTTAATTTCTGGTTTGTTTATTAGACTTTATTTCAGCTCTTTTAGTGCTTCTCCTGGTGTGTGGACAGTATTAGATGCAATAAGGTTTATATTTGTTGGGATTTACATGAGCTTTGTGTTTATTTTTGAGTCTACAGTAGATTTGTGATGAATTATGCTACAGTAAGTTATGTAAACTATGAAAAACAAAACTTCAGCTTTCATCAGGGGCCAAATATTTTTGCTGGATTTGGCTGAATTTGGCCGACAGGCTGCTATTTACCGACCGCTGCTTTAAGGGATTTATGTAAGTAAGACTGGAAGTCTCTGAAAAGAGTCAACAGAAGTGTTAGTGAGTGTTATCTTTGGCGCGCTTTATATTGTGCAGTGTGTGTGTCTGTGTGATGTCGTTATATCACCACCGCTGGCTGTCAGACAGACTCTTTATTTCTTTACACCAGCAGTGGAAACACCACCTGTGCCACAAGTGGAAGTGGAAAAGACAAGTCCAGGCGATGTGTCGTAATGTTATGACCCTTTAAGTGATTGATTTCTCTCTCTCTCTCCCTCTCTCTCTCTCTCTCTCACACACACACACACACACTCACACACACACCCACCCTGATATGCACCCTGATCTGTTTAGGGTGTGTTCTTGAGCTAATAGAGTTGAGCAGATAAACTGTCTTGTTTAATTATTGCTTGTTTAAGTTGTTTGATGTTTCAACCTTGAAGATCACTGTGTCCTTACATTTGGATGAGAAGCTAGAAGTTTATAAAATTAGCTTCTTAACTTCTTATTTTCCCACTTGCTGACCTGATTAATTCGTCCTTATCCACCTTTAAACTTCCATCTATTTGTAAATGTACTAAAGTCACTCCACTTCTTAAAAAGGTGCATTAATTAAGATTTTAGACTAATGATCAAATAAATATCTGATTGTATCACTGAGCAGTACGATAGGATAGTACGATAAACCTTGTTACTTGACATATGACTGAGGAATACTGTAGTGATAATCTGTTTCCAGTTCACTTTGGGCTTCACACTGTTTATTGCACCCAGGTATCTGTAGTTCAGAGGGCGTAGGCTCAAGAAACAGGACAGGAGGGGCGAGGAGCGGCTTATGCTGAGTTTGTTTTGGAGTCTCACTTAGTCATTCACCTCTAGCAACCAAAGTTAGTCACAGTTGCTTTAAAGGTGGTGACCTGAAAGACCAATTTCTATTATTTGTACAACAGCTAAAACATTTGAGAAGCTAAATTTCAATCGTTTATCACAGCACATAATGTCTTTAATATTTTATCACCGTCTCAATCTGACTTTCATTCAAAAAATTCAACTAGCTACACTATAGCTGTTTCTCAACAAACATTATTTTAGTTTAACTCTTATCTTCATAACCATCGTCAGTGTGTTTTTTCTCATCAGATTTAGGGTGTACCACAAAGATCTATTTTAGGACCTTCCACATGTGTGTTTTTCTAGTGATACAGGGGTAAAGTTGACACGTTTTCTTTGGTCGCTCCTATTTCGAGCGTCGAAGGGCATCATGCTTATGTTTAAAGGGCTGATATTGTGGAAACCAATGAGCTTTGGGATGGATTAGGGTGATGGTGGGGACCCTCATGTACTGTAAAATTACACAATTTTATCTCCTCTGTCTTTTTAAGTTATTTGAAATTTTGAAATTCATGGCTCAAGAGCTAGCGGTGTTGAGGTGGTACCCACTAGTACATCACACCAGAAAGTCAAATCAAATATGTAGGAATATGATATGTATTTACTGTTCCCATGCAATGGATAACCTGCTGCTGTAACACAAGAATTTCCCAATAAATACATCTAATCTAATCTAATCTAATCTAATCTAATCTAATCTAATCTAATAGCGTGCTGGAGGACAGACGGGAATCTGGGCTGTATGGAAATCTAAACAACTTTTGATGAATAAAATCACAGATATGTTTAAAATAGACTCAGTATTTTTAAAATTAGTCAAAAAGGTCCAGATCTTAAATTCAAAAACATTGAGAGAAAAACATCTCCTCTAAAAGTCAGTCTCAACGAGAACAAAGAAAAGCTGTAGTTAAATCCTCATCAGGAAAATAGGGGAGAGAAACCTCTCTAAGGTCCGCACCCAGAGGGACTCCCCTTCCAAGCAGTCAGGCGTGCAACGACTGCCAATAGTCAGCAAGCTCAGATAAAATTTTAATGGTGGAATTTGCAGAATAAACAGTACGTGAGCCTGACGATGGACATCCCGCAGACATCAGCACCGTCGTGGTCTAATGGACATCATTTAGCATTGGACATGAGAAGGGAGGGACTCAGGAGATGATAACAGATGCTGGTACGCCCCGCTGCAGGCAGCCAGAAATGGAAAGAGATAGAAGACACAGCGATACATACAGCAGACAAACTCCCAAAGTCCCTGAGTCATAGGCGACAGCAGACCGGTTCACAGAGAGCGACCACATGAATAACCAACACACGGACAGGAAGCCACACACAAACTAAATTCCAGGAACTGGAAAAGGAAGCTGAGCTACTGTTAAATGTCAACTCACTGTTTTTAAACTGGTTGAGTTGACAACTCTTTACCAATGAATAAACAGATTTAATTCACTTTCATGATTGCACAATGAAATTTAGAAACTTTAAAGCTGCAATAATCAATATTTTTATATTAACATAAGTGTCACATGCAAGAAGTTGTGTGTGTTAGTGACGTCAGACAGACAAAGTTAGCGACTAGCTTGTGAACATAGTGCAGCATTTAGCAACTAAAGAGCCAAAATTTGTTTTCTGAGGAGTTGATGAAGACCAAAACTAAAGTTCAAAAGTCAAAAAATGTCTCAAAAATCTCTCTTTTTATTAACTTACATGGTTGAGCACAAAGACAGACGCTTCGGCATAGACGCCTTTTTCATTGCAGACAAATCGTATATGACACCTCAGGTATTTCTACCTACTCAATGTGACCTGTGCAAGTGGTGCTGATGACACTGATTAGTGCTGACTTTGTTAGAGACACTCAAAACAAAGGCCAAAGCAAAAAATGAGACAACTATAACCTAAAATACAAATATACATAATCATACATTTACACACATAAACACATATGTAAATTAAATCTAATTAAATCTAATCTGATTAAACATTGAGTGAATATTGGACTGACTGTATATTCATCAGGTAACTAGAAACACAACTAATGAATGTTAATGTAATAATTATCTAAATCTAAATGTGATTATATTAGGAATTTCTCCATTTGTCCGTCTTTAACATTATCGTTTAGTTTTCCTTTGTTGATGACAAATGTAATACATTTCGTCATGGATCTCATTTTCAAACATTACGTTTTATTTAGTTTTGTCATGTAAAGATACGGTTTATTATTCAGCTCTTTCATAAGTCTCTGAATATGCTCTTAAAGATCAAGATAAACACTAAAATATTTGTGTTTTCCTGATTACAGCGGGTCTTTTGTTGGCCAGAAGTGTGTGGTGACAGATGTTTCCTATGAGAATGGAAATACAAACATCCAGTTGTCAGTGTTTGCTGGTTAGTGTTTATTACATCAATACTGAGTCAGAGAAGTAATTTCCAGTATCATCTGCATATCAGAGATAAGTAGAATAACCACAGACAGTACGTAAGTCATTAATATACAAGACAAAGAGTAAAGGACCAAGAATGCTACCCTGAGGAACCCCAATATCACAGTTAGAGGGGGAGGAAGTTACTTGGACATCCTGTTTGTTAACTCACACACAGATCACTCTTTGTTTGAACAGTCACCCATGATGTCATGTTGGATCAGTCTGGCGTTGAGCAAACACCAAACAACTACATTGGTCTGAATCACAGCATTGGAATTCATTATGTATTTACATTTACAGCTCTGTCTCACATTTTCAGGGTATTGATTTCGTAACCAGACTGTTTGCTGCTGCGGTTGTAAGGTCAATGAAACAAATACTTTAATGCACATGTATTTCCCCCACTACAACCTGCAAACAGTTGCTTATTTCCAGATCCAGCAGTTACAGAGCAACATTATCATTCATCTGAGGTCATGTTTGTGTCCACCTGGTGAACGTAAGTCCAATATTCACTTTGTTTTTGCTCTCTACCAACTCTTGAGGGAAATATCAGGCTCTTTAGCTGCTTACTGCTCCACTGTATTCACCAGCTAGTCTACAGCTAACTGTGTCTGTTTGCTATTTGGTACTGAGCAGGTCATGTACAGTGGGGTTTTTAGAGCTTTTTCTCTGAAAATAGCTGCCTGTGGTGGAAGAAAACAAGGCTATTAGAGCTCTGAGAGTGACACAAAAGAGAAAAATTGCAGTCAGACAGCTAAAAAAACATTTGATACATCATTATTATAGAAAGTCTTGATTATAGCACATGTGTTTTGGGTTGAATGCGTCACATCTGTGCCTGAAAGACACATCAGCCCTTTGTATCCCGATAATATCCATGAGCTTTCCTTTTAATTTTGGAAGGTTCATTTCTAAAAAGATGTTTTTCACCATGACAAAAACTATAGCATACATCTTTTATACTGCTGAGAGGTTTGGCACTGCGACTAACTAAGCTGAAGTCCCCAGGGCGGCCATGTATTAGCCACACTGAGACGTTTAATCATCCTCACAGCTTCCTGTAGAAGAAACACTAATGATGGAGACTTTCTGCTAACTCCTTTGCCGTTTATCTTTTAATAAGAAACAACTTTTACTTAACACTAAATGTTGCTTCTTCTTATGCAAAATAATCAATGACTGATTATTATATTCCATTTACTCTCATGTGAACAAATGGACACACTTATACACTCCTGTGTATCTTTTCCCAGGACAGTTGCACTCCAGTCGTGCTCTGATTCAATTACCGGTCAATCGTACATCTTCACCGTTCTAATTATGACTTCAGTATTAACGGCATGTGAATTAAATTGAGTTTCGGCGCTCTGATGACCTTAAATGGATGAGGAAGGAGGGGTCAGCTGCATTACAACTAATGCATAAAATTGGGTTTCATCCATTAGTCGCAATCACTGTGCAGCTTAATTGCTTGATAGAAAGTAATTGTTTCTGTCCTGCTGTATGGAGACAATTTCTGAGCCTGCTTACACATATTCAGGTGTTGTTTTTAACCGACGAGGATGGCGAAATGATGATGAATATGATGACGATGATGACTATTATGGTCATGATGGAAACAAGAAGGGCAGGGATGACAAATATACAGATAATCTGTAGATTTGTAAGTTTATTTCTGTAAAGAGTCAATCTGGGATTTTTGTTTTGTTTTATATAAATAAAAATAAAAAATAAAACTGTATTGATAATGATGATGATGATGATGGTGATGATGATGAAGATGAGGAGGAGGAGGAAGAGGAGGAGGAGGAGGAGAGTGACAGGGAACAGAGGCAGAAGGCAGAAGAGGAAAGTTGATGATGATGGTGATTTATGGTGAAGATGATCCAGGTGAGGAAGAATATGATAATATGATGATGAAGAGTTTAAAGGTAGAATTATGTTTCATGCACAGGAGACGTTCCTGCAGCCGTTCTTTATATTTTCATGCGTGTAGCGTGTTTACAGTCGTGTTTGTCTCAGAATTTAATTCAGCGATCAACTTTTTTGACGTCCGCACTACAAAGTGTTTGGAAGGTGTGCACGTTGGCCCCTCTGTGACCTGTGGTTACCCATAACCCCCTTCTCTGTGTGCGTTTGCAGAGATGTTGACGTGTATCTTTGGAGAAGCATAATCCCAGTTTTAGTGAGGTATGAAGAGGGGTCAGAAATCAGTGGCAGTAAATTCCTAAGTACATGCTGACCTTCCTTGTTCAGTAGGTAAATGCAATTACTTAAAGCTGCACTAATCATAATTTTTATATTAATAATGGATCACCTGACAATTTGTAAGGTGAATGGGGACTTTTAGTGTCTTTCAGCTCCCATTAACTTCTTCTCCAGATGCAGCAGTGGAAAAGCTTTGATAAATCCACTGTCCACCACCTTCCAAGCACCAAATGGCAGAAAAACAAAAGTTAGCAGCTAACTAGAGATCATAGTGAGTGTTTGTGTTGTCTCAGTATTACCCAGGTATGGACTTCTAAAGGTATTGAGTATTGCTAGTTTTACAGTATCTCCCAAAATATGACTCTGTAGGCTACAAAAAGCTGATAACTTATGAAATCAATCAATGTTTTTCTTGACTCACTGTGATAAGTCACACATTCATCAGGTTCATCTTTGCTGGCATGTATATTATCTGAAAAATAAGCCGACCCTGCATTTCCGAATCATATATTCAGAAATACTGTTCTGATGCTGATATTGCAGCATCAGAATAAAGTTATGAGCAATAATTCTTCTTTCTGGCACAGAGTACAGTGAAACTGACCGACAGAAATAACTGTTGCCACAATGATACGTACAATATCAATGCGTATTAAAGCTGCTGTTACTGCTGTTTTTAGCTCTGTATATATAGTCCCACCCTTCAGTAATAATACATCTGGAGTTTTGGTTTGTTATAATTGAGTTTTCAGCAGAAGTCTTTGGGAACTTTGTAGTATATTAAAGGGTAATTTCACAGCAGAAAACCAAGACTGTTTGTACTGATGTGTCTAGAAATTGATCTTTTTTGTCAAACACAGAAAATTGAAGTCTCAGATTAAAACCCGAAAGCCTCTACTGGTTGTAACGACGCTCCGCAGTGTGCGAACGTCTTTTATGCAAACAGTTTGCTTGTGATTTCTCTCAGCAGGATGTGCGTGGGATGCTTGCTCCTCTCTCCACACCCCTTCGCTCAAGGTTTATAACTCTACTGATAACCGACAGACTTGAATATTGATGTATCTATAAATATTGATGAGCACAGACACAGAGCGGATTGTGTTTGTTTTGTATGGTTGATATAAGTCCAAATGCAAAATAATTGAAGTTATAGGAAATGTCTAATCACCTCACCTGCATCCTCTCCTTACATGATCACATCCATCATAACTACTTGAAAATTCATAAACAACAACTCAATCAGCAATGCACTGGACTTCATCATCTCCATAATGGAATATTACATTTTACTGGATATTACTGGGGTGGAGGGACTCATGACACAGTCTGCTGGCATCAACAGTATCCGCTCACTCTTTTTATTGACTGCCGGAGGAATCATGAGTTTGAATTTGAATATGAATTGAATTATTGCAGGTGGCAGACAAAAAGACCAGCTGCACATCGCACCGAGTGTGACGCTCGCTCGAAAACAGTCGTCCCTGCTGCATATCACTAATGTCAGTTATCTCTCAAGTGGCTCAAGTCCCTGTCGCTGCTACGCTTTCCCTTGAAATAACTTTAAATCCTGATCGGGATCCTCTGCAACTTTGAGGAGTAATTAAAAGCAGAGAAGATCCCTGTTAAGTTTCCCACACATCACTTCCAGGACAGAAGGTTAATTGCTTTAGATTTAGTTTTTGTCAGTCACCGGGAGCCGGGCGTTTGTGAAATGAATATTAATTCTTTTTTGCCGCCTTCAGCTTTTGGCTTATGACCTTTGACTTTTGCAGGCCATTTTCGTGATGGGAACGATCAGTGAGGCTGAAGAGATGCGAAAAGGACGGGAGTAATATGATGTTATTCTTCATTCAGGAGGTGTGCTGTGATAATCCTGTAGTCTTCACCTGTGTTATCACGCCTGAGAATCAAGCAATACGCAAAATGATCCAGACAGAAAATGCTATTTACGCTTTGTTACACAGATACCACAATATCACCTGAACCTTTGTAGTCTGTGTGTATGTGTTTATGTGTGTGTAGAATGACTTAAGTCACGTTCAGGGACACCAGACTTAAGACCAGTTGATTGGGGATGGCTTGTGCAATTAAGGACAAAAGCTGTGTCCCTAATTGGTAAAACACTGATTTTTGGGTCAGTGGTTATGGTTAGAGTTAGGATAAATCTGCAGGAAATGAATGTAAGTCTATGTAAATACCCCAAAAGTGACTAAAGTAAAAATGTGTGTGTGTGTGTGTGTGTGTGTGTGTGTGTGTGTGTGTGTGTGTGTGTGTGAATGTGACATTTACCTTCGAGCTAGAGTGAAATGCAGCTCTTTAATCCTGCATGAACTCAACCAAACAAAAAGGGCATTAAAAGGAAAGAAATACTGAGGCAGCCAACATGAAATACATGGATGAGGTTTCTTCAGAGTGTAAATCATGAATTTACTCTCATTCAAAAACACCGACTACGGTTTGATTACAAATTAGACACATTTCAAAAGGAAATTTAAAGTCTCCACAGTTTCACTGTGCAGAGTTTGTTTTCACATTCATCTGCTGAAAGAGGAAATCTGAGTTTATGGCGTTTACCTACAACCATGATTTGTGACATCACAACTAGTTTGGAGCCAATCATAGTCCAGTATTCAACTTCTACAAGTGTGATGAGGAAACTTGAAGCCTCCAGTGCATAAAGAACGGACTTTATAGTGAAGCAGGAGACATCTTGTGTCCAGCAGTTAAACTTATGAAATCAAAAATATTTGTATATTTATAGATTTAATGAGGTAGAAAGAGGAGATGTGATTTTAAGGAGATAATTTACCTTTTTTTTTCTGGTGGAGAAACCATATTAGATACAAATTATTATTCAAAGTAGAGCATTTTGTATAAATCTTAAAACATATCTGGAGGGGATCTTTAAACAGCAGCTAATTAGTATCAGACATTTTGTATCATTCAAAATTTAATTATCAGGCGTCCACTGGAAATAAATAAATAAAAACATTATCACCCAACAGTGGACTGTTAGTAAAGAAATCTGTTAAACAAGCACATTTAATAATTTTCTGTGTTTGTCTGAACTTTTTGGAACAACACCCACACAAACAAACACAACATGACTTATTAAAATGATTTAATATGTCAAAGTGCTTTAAAAGTGGACTCACAAACAACTACGGTGTGAGACTAACAGAGCAATTCACTGACAATAGAAAGTTTAACTTCTCTTTAAGAATAAATGTTGCTGCATCAGTTAATATTTATACGTTCTGGGAATCAGACCTGTCTTAAATAAATGTCTTAATGGAAAAATCCACTCTAAAAGCACTTTTACATTTATTTATTGTGTTACAGCCTCTGCTGAAAATAAATGTAATGGCAGTTTTTTAGTTTGATGTCAGAAAAATGTTCAAGACTTGAAGCTTCGTCAACTTTGTTTTTGGCAGCAGAAATGATCAAGCAGTAAAATTTGGTGAATGTGTTGCTGTGAAGGTTGTTTGTTTCAACATCCAGCAGTTACATTAACATTATTATTCATTTGGAGGCGTGTTTCTGTCCACCTGGTGAACGTAAAGTCCAATATTCACTCTCTTTTAGCTCTGTTTTTGGTCTCCACCACCTCCTGAGGGAAATATCTGGCTCTTTAGCGGCTAAATGCTCCACTATGTTCACCAGCTAGTCTACAGCTCACTGTGTCTGTTTGCTGTTTGGTGTTGAGTAGGTAGTGTACAGTGGGTTTTTACTGAAAACAGGACCGGAAACAATGTGTTTTTAAATGTTTGTATTATTTTTTTAAGTTTAATTTTAAACACATTAAACACAAATATTAACAAAACTGTGTATACTTACCTCACCCCAGTAAAAGAAAATAAAACATAAAAATCACAGCAGTGTGTAGTTTCAAGTCAATTCTAAATGATGATTTCCAAACATTCGATGTTAAGGCTCCATAAACGAGCAAAGTTCTTGTCTCTCTGCCAGTTTTTCTGTCCATGTTCTTCCATAGGAGAGCAATTATCCTCGAGACCATCAGCAGCGATTTCTGCAGAGTAATGTCTTTTACATTCAACATCTTCCAGAACAGCTGTAGATTTATTCACTCCCATAAACGATGTATATAAGAACTGTTCAGACCCTGGGAACTGTTAAGTCGCTGCTGAAGACCCGCCCTCTTCTCATTAACATTCAATTCAAGTTGAGCTTGACACCACGACAATTATTTTGTGATTATTATGTTTATTGTTCTTCTTTTATTCTTATTTGCTATTTACTTTAATATTTACGTATTTGGTATTTTAAGCCTGTTCAGCACTTTGAACAACTGTGGTTGTTTTAAATGTGCTGTACAAATACATTTTGACTTGACTTGACTATCACTGCATCTTTTCCCTCAATACTAAAATAAGCTCTCATTAACCATTTGGAAACAAGGTCGATGAAAGTAGAAAACAGTAAAATTGCAGTCAAAAACAAAACAAAACAAAAACACAATGAGTGGAAGATGCTAAAACATTTCCTGGAGCTGAGAGGAACTGCAGAGTTGGCATGTAGTCGTTTGATCCATTTAAATAAATATAAAACTATTGATCACTGCAGCTTTAAGACTTTTAAGTCTGGAGTCTGTAAGATTCCTTTTTTCTTCCCGTACTGAGTGATAATTATGGAGCCTGCAGTGGAAATTAAATGGAAGAAAATTCAGAAGGTTTTAAAATACTGGATACTTTTTCCAGAGATAACGTTCAGTCTATTTGACTTTAATTATTGTGTGTGAGTGTATCACACAGAACACAGACTCATGGGGGGGGGGGGGGGGGGGGGGGATTCCTTGAACTATAAGGCGCCATTGTGATGCCAGTCAAGTGCAGACGGGCTGGTTGAAAACAGGAACAGCGAAAATGGAAATGACAATAATAATCAAACAAATAGTTGAACTTAAACATAATTAACCATCTTCTAACAGCGGAGGAGAATCTCAGGTTGTTTTTTTTTTTCCTTTAAGAGGATTCATAACTTCTGTGGCCTTGCATCGTCCTACCTGTCCCCATCAGCCCGGCAGAGCGTGGCCGTAGCTCATGAACTGCAGCGACAGCCCAATTTCCCCCCATGAACCCTCTCTTCTTCGGATCGATGGAGTTTATTTATGTGTTTGACTGCTGATCCTGACTCCCATCGGCTCCCATTGGGTGGATTTGTTTGGGCTCTTTGGGTAGGTTGATGAATGTGTCTCACAATTTCTCCTCTCTAACCTCTCTTGTCTGTCGGCATCTATTTCGCACTGAGTGACAGCTGCATAGTTCAGTAATAAGCCCCAGAGCCCCGTGGCTCCTCGGCAGCCAACATAGCTAAAGGCGAGCCTTCCTGCGAGTGACAACCTGCTCTCATCGAGCCACCTGGGAGAGTGTTTCAGTGCTCGGAGGGGAAATCACAGATGTGTTTACTTACCTGCTTTACAACACCATACTGTACAGCAGGACATACACTGATATACTGTAGTAGGGCTGTAACAGTATGGATTTTTTCTTTCTGTGGTGAAAAAGCAACGTATCCCCGCAGTTTGGTGGTTTACAGGTTTACCACACAGGCCAACGCCTCGGTTCTTACCAGACAATGAAGCAGTCCTGTCTGACAAGAGAGAGGTTGTTAGCCCGGCTAGCTAGGGAGACTGTTGTGTAGCCACATCTCAGTGAAGATGAGGCCACCACAGTTTGTCATCTCTCAGAAGGTCAGAAGCAGTCTTGAGTAGTCTAGTTTATTGTCAGTGGACCAGACGTTGGTAAAGAAGACTGATGGGACAGCTGGTCGACTGGGGTTAGCCTTTAGTCTAGCTTGGATGCCGGCTCGCTCGCCTGCACTTCCGCTTCCTCGCGCAGTGATTTTGGCATCCCCCTGGGTGGTTGTTCTTGTGGGGTGATGCTGAGGTCTTGCAGCCTGGAGCAAGCGGAGGCAACGCAGATTCTCCAACATGTCACATAGCCTCCTACGTCTCATCTATACTGTATTACTGTATATCACACAATATATGTGCAAGCCCATTAGACTACTGTAAAAAAAAAAATGTGGCGATGACGACAATGAGTTCAACTCTGCGGTTGGCATCACATGACCGCAGTATTGCAGTGCCTGCCTGCTGGGATCGAGTGATGTTTTGATGGTGCGAGGTGATCAGTTTCAAGTCTTATTCTACTAATTGTTATTCAGTTGCTTTTGCAAAATGACAAAAGTGACACAAATCAGAATTGCTGTAACAAGGAAGGAAGGTTTTACTTCAAATTTAACAAAAACCCACTCTTGCAGAACAAGCTGATAAACCAGTATCACCGTATAAAGTTGTCTCATGTGCAGAGCCAGGCCAACACAAACTGATCTACTTACAAGTACTATGTCTGTATCCAAAGCCGGATAAATCTTATCGTGTCATAGACCTCAGTTATTGTCCAAAAATTACTGAAAACAACTTCATTATGAAGATTACGGTCATCAAAGTCAAAGTCAACTTTATTGTCAATTCTGACATATGTACAAGTAAACACAACAACAAGGGTTTAAAAATACTTGGATGAAACAAAATACTAAAAAAAAGGACCAAGAATTTAAATATTTACAAGCTAAGCTAGACTGGGAGTCGAGGGGGGACAGTATAGTGTAAATAGGATAAATATAGTGTAAATAGAGCTGAAAGATGTGCAAGTAATATGCCATCCACAGGATGAGTAATTAGCAGCAGGTTCTGTAGTATTCTGTACAAAGTGGCTACCGCTGAGTGTAGGTGTGTGTGTCTGTATATGTCTGTATATAAAAAAAAGCCTTATGGCTGGTGCTGTTGGATGTGTAGGGGGGGCAGGGATGGGTAAGTTCAGCATCCTGACAGCCTGATGGATAAAGCTGTTAAACAGTCTGGTGGAGCGGGCTCGGAGGCTTCTACCAGATGGCAGCAGACTGAAGAGGCTGAGTGAGGGATGGGTGGGGTCGCTCTCAATGCTGGTGGCTGAGCAGGCTGGGAGGGTGTTATAAATGTCCAGGAGGGAGGGGAGTGAGGCATCAACGATATTCCCAGCAGCGTTCACTATGCACTGCAAGGTCTTGTGGTTGGATGCAGTGCAGCTCCCAAACCACACAGTGATGCAGCTGGTCGAGTGCTCTCAATGATGCCTCGGTAGAGGGAGCACATGATGGGTGCTCTCTTTAGCTTCTGGAAGAAGTGAAGACGCTGCCGGGCTTTCTTGCTCAGTGATGCAGTGTTATTTGTCCAGGAGATGTCCTCGGTGATATACACACCCAGAAATTTGGTGCTGCTTCCTGTTCCACAGTGGTACCGTTGATGGTTAGCAGGGGGGTGTTTGGTGTGGGGTTTTCCCTGCATTAACAGAAAACATTCCCTAAGTTAAATTTTTGAAGTCTGTGCTGTAATATTCCTCCTGTTCACACTGGCCATTATAAGATCCCTTCATAATGCATTAATAATGTAAGTGATGGGGGACAAAATCCACAGTCCTTCTGTGCACTCTACTCTCTACAGTCTTTTTAGTGCCAAAGTCCCTCTTTTTGTTACTATACTTCCACCGCAGCTCAACAGGGAAACACTGTCCGAGGAAACACAAAGAGGGAATTTGACACTAAAAAGATTGTAAATGTGTCAGATATCCACTTGATATGACTAACTCAGACTGCTGAGGCCTCATATAAGCTTCAGATAAAGTGTTAAATGACTGTGTGGACACACTGTGGATTTTGTCCCCCATCACTTACATTGAAAGCACATTTGAAGGGGATCTTTTAATAGCCAGTATGAACAGGAGGAATGATTACAGCGAGGAAAACCTCCTTCACTGTTCATATGGACACCTGACTGCTGTTTTAAGACACATTTATCCTTTAAGAAAGTTGATAAAATGCTTTTATTTCTAGTCTGAAATGTAGGGCCAAAAATGCGTCACTGGAATGATCTCTACTCTGAGACACTGGATTAATACAACCCCTGAACACAGCTGTGCCTCCTCTCTTCAGGAATCTCACAGCACACCTGAAGTTTGAAAACTGCTTTCTTCTCTAACGAGAAGCCTTTGTCATGTTGGATGTAGCTGAGGGTGAGGCTGCAGGCACAAGAGTGAGCAGGTGGGTATGGAGAAGCTCTTTAATGTCCTGTGGGACTCAGTGCTTCAAGGAGCTTTGCCTTAATCAAAACAAAGTGGCATGTTTTATCACGCTCACTCTTAAAAAGCAATTAAAAAGCAGGAGATGAGAGCAGAGGATGTGCCCTGCAGGATGACTGATGAATCACATGAACACGAGATTGTTGCTAAAGGACTATTTTTTCCCCCATTTGTTGTAATATTTCTTCTGTTGCAGCAACATCTACAAGATGAATTAGGGTTGCTGCTAGCTCACCATTATGCATACAGACACAGATACAACTTTTTATGTTGGATTTGATATTAATCATTCATTCGGCCTGTATTTTAATTTACAGTTGAAGCTTCTTCATTGACTAAACCTATAAGGTCCATTTAGATTTTTTATGGATTTAAAAAAAATCATTTTTAAGACAATGTAACAAATTGCAATTGAGAACAGATATGCTGTAGCTGTGAATTAAAAAAGGGGAACTGTCCCACAGTAATACTCATACACTCGCGATTATTGGTTGAATTTTTTAACTTCATTGCCACATTCACGATGGACAGTGACAACAAAAACAGTCAAAATTGACACAGCAGAACATATCTTTTTTATTCCACACATTCTTCTCCCTTGTCAAAACCTGTCGCCTGCATTTCCCACAATGCAACTTCACTCGATTTATTCAGCTATACAGGTTCAGTTCGAACCCCCAGGAACAGCGTTGGGCTGTGAAACCAATTTAACATAGTGGCCAAATGGTGTGATTACCTAAAAAACATTTTTCTTTGACACAATCATCGGAAAAGAAGCGGCTGTGAAACCATGAATACATTTTTTTGAGCGCCACAACCCTGCAAATGACTCATTTTATGATCAGAGTTTCCATTCCGTCCAATAATATGTGGAAAGTCTAGAAGAGCTGCACGATTAAATTATTTTATCCCTATTCAAGTTAGCTCAGAGCCAACCAGAAGGTGATTTTTTGGCTCTATGCACCTCTGAGCAACTTTCATAGAAATGAACACGCCTCCATCTTTGAGTCCGGTATCCAGTTCTTTATACATCTATGGTTCAGGTGTGTTATGCTAGTAGCGGCTAATGTAGCCTGGAGCCTCTAGCTTTGAGCAGAGATGAGGAGCGTGCTACCTCACCTCTTTCTAACTCCACACCCTCAGATATGTTTCACTTTCAAACTTATGGTCTTCAGCCTCTCTGACTAAAGTGATTTAACTCATGGAAGAACAAACCCAACCTGGGTCAACCTTTAATGTGATCCATCATTAAATGGATCACACTATAGTCAATACTTGTGGTTGTCCTTATACTGTTAGCATGTTAATTTGTAACAGTAAAAAAGGCTCATGTAGATTCATCCAGTTAATTGGTCTCTATACAAACTAAATAAGCTCAAACACTTTCTTTCATCTTTTCTCTCCCCTTTTGTGTATTTTGCAGCCTGCTGGGAATCACATTTAGAAATAAATGCTGGTGTGGAAATCTGTCTTCACAAATAAACTCTGCAATTACTTTAGTAAAATGTGAAATGTTAGGGAAATTTTTAAAGCAAGACTTTCCGAATATGCATGCAATATGGCTAATATGCACGCATTCAGAATAAAACTGGGTAATTCAAGAAATGCAGTGCAGTATTTAAGGGTCGAACAAACTAAATGAAAGCACAGACTGTGTGTGGTGTCAGAAATATCATGAAAATACTATAATTTCTCATAGTCACCCCTTTTTATCTGTGGGCCAGAGATCCATGTCAGTTTGAACACAAATATCAGTGTATTGCCAAACTGGGCGCTTGGTTATTGTTTAAGCGGTACTTCAATGATTTAGTGTTTTACTTCAATAAAGTTGTGGTACTTTTATTAATAAAAATAATAATGATAATAATAATGTCAAAACTGAAGCAGCAGAGGCTAAGATATAGACTTTAAGTGCCCGGTATGGGTCAAGCTCCAATAACCATGATCCTACATAATGCATCTTGGTAGCATCTTTTCATTAGACCATTCCTTAGCTTCAGTCTGAAATGACATTTTCAAGTATGTTTACAATGTGCTGTAGCTGAACAGCTAATAAGATGCAGGACAAGACGTGTGTTTGTAAGTTAGATAAGGAGACGTTATCAGGAAAGCTAATGTGGCTCTTGTGTTGTGGAGCAGGATGCAATCAGGCTTAGTGTGACCGTCTGCTCTGCCTGTGATAGAACGCCATGTTATCGCTTTATGCAAAGATTTGATTTGCTGTATCAGAATAAGGTCTCCATTTATTTTATCATCATTACAATTAATGCAAAACTAAAAAGGGAGCCATCAAGAAGATAAACTATTTAAAATATAAATTTCTCCCTTTTGGTTGCTGATTTTTTCTCAAAGGAGAACACACGACACGTGATTTACAGGGCAGGTATGTAGCTGTAGTAGACAAAAAAAACCAAACAATTTAAGTTTCAGTTGGGACTTTAAGTCAGCTAGTGTTGCCAAGTTATTTTTCACACTGACATGATGAACAGAGAGAGGAAACTGAGACATTGTGTTCAGCCTGCTCTTTGTTTCTCCACTCACCCAATAAATGAAGTATTGTTATGACACCTCCATTTAATCAAGAGTAAAACTACCATCTGCTTCAGTCTGGAATCTGCTCCGGCATTAGTGTGATTGATGCAGACCCATGTGAGATTCGGTGATTGGGGATGTGTGTAAGCACGCTTGGTGCTTGTACGCTTTTAAGTGAATTCATAGAAAATAATCAAATTCAGCAGAGTGTTATTCAGAGCTGAAGTACTTCCTGCTGGTTTTGAGACTGGCCTCAGAACATTTTCCTGGCATCTTGGATTTGTCTCGGTCTCATTATTTTGGCTCTGAAGTCTGTAATTGATGTTTTTCAATTGAAATGGCACAGAGAAGAGGAGAAGAAGAGAAACCCAAACTTCCAGGATCTTTCAGGCTTTTTATCTACTGACAACAAAGATTACAAATACATCTAAGTGATAAAAGACAAATGACAAAGTATATCTGTGTTTTTGTGCAACGTCATTGTGAGACGTGTCCACATGCACACGGGACAAAATATATCAGAACGACTGAGAAGTTATGGAGAGATAAACATTAGGAGTTTCTTTTGTGCAAATTGCAAATGTAATGAGTAGAAAATGTTCAAAATCATGAGAAGGAAACATCCCTTTAAGCTCTTTTAGAGTGCATAATGCTGAAGAATTTACAACCAACAGAACTGACACCTACACACCATAGTTGAGCAGTATACAGAGAATGGCAGTGAGCTCTGAATAGACAGACCTTCATACCAATTTAGCACAAATGAAAGTACAAGTGTGTTACCATTCGCATATCATTTTATGACATTGTCTGCGAGTACGCTATCATCCAAGATCAAGATATCTGACCTCACCGCTCACTTCAAAAGCTTCTCCACTCAAGTCGAACCCTTGAAATACAGATTTTCTATCCTCTTTACATCTAATTATCATCGCAGTTCTCTTTCCAGCATTAAATCTTGTGTCAGAGCCAGCACCATATTGTGAAATTATACTCAACAGCTGTTGTCGACCAGCTCTGCGGGCAGAATATAGATACATATTTTACATATATAGAGTGATTAATGGGATTACAAAAAACACTGCCAACAGCTGTTCTTACAAGTATTTAACTGCCCCAACAACTAAAATATGAGTAGCCCTGTTTCCTCCTGCCAACTTTTATGAAAAACTTCATGATTGATTGGATCAAAAACCTTAAAAGCAAAGGAAAACTTTTTTACAGCAAAGACGCACATCAATCACTCTTGAAAGGGCGCTATAGTAGGAGAACAGATATCTCCATTGTCAATTTGACTGGTTTTATCTTTACAGTAATGGAGTATTGTCACTGTGTCGTTGCATAGATTAAACAACCAAGTTTTAACATGCTAATTAGTAAGCTATAAAGGGTGCTAGTAGGTGGATTTTGTTACCTTTAGACAAAGTTGGCAAGCTGTTTCCAGTCTTCGTGCTAACTTAACCAAACCAACTGACCTGTGCTTTAGTTATGGAACTTTCTGCTCCCTGTTTCCACCCACCTGCACACCTGCTTCTCATCACTCCATTAGCCCACAGTAAATATACCTGCTCAGTTACTCCAGCATTTAGCCAGATTGTCAAAGTTTCTCTCAGTTATTTCGCTCTTGCCACCGTGTCTTCCTGTCTTTCTACCTCGCCCTTTGGATTTGGAAAGCAGCTTCAGGCGCGTTTTTTTAGTCGTCCATCTCATGCACAACCCAAATGGTATTTTTAAGCTTCAAATCTATTTTACGTACTAAGCACAGTGATTGTGTATTGGGCTCTGAGCTCTTCCAAAACGCTGGTGACCTACGAGTGTGCCTGAGCACATAAACGGAGCATTAGCTGCTGCTGCTCTGCTGATGTGCTACTCACACTACGTCTCCAGTTTTTAGACCACCAGGGGGCCCCTGATGTCCATTGCAATGGAGGCTGGGTCTGGTAGCAGCATCACAAGACACACATCGGCACAAAAAGCATTTTCTCCAAACATAATCATTAGAAAAGGCGTGTCTTTGAAACAGTGAGTACAAACCCTGTGAAATGACTCTTTTTACTATCAGATTATTTTATCCCTTAGATGTGTGCAGGGAGCCAACAGGAAGTCAACGGCTTGGCCAGAGGAGTCTTAAGTGCTCATAACCGTCTTGACTACATAAGGACTCTGAGGATGCTCTATAGGCCTGAAAAAAAACTTTCAGTGAAAGTGAGCAACTTTCATGAATTAATTGAGTGCCATATTTGAACGCAGTATCTGAGGGTTAAAAGAAAACGAAAATTAGATTTGGCAACATGTTGAACTTCAACTTCAACACTGCCGATGACTGCTAATGAATGCTAACATTAAATGTTGATTGTAAATATGTGAAGAAAATCATCCGCATTACGATTAGACCACAGCTCTTCCCAAGAACATCTGTGCATATTCAACAGGATCCTTTTTCCAGTTTCCAAGATAACAAACATGAATCTCAAGAGCTGGATTATCTATCAGCAGGCATCCAAGTCTCCATGAGAAAATCTCCAAGATTATTAGATTAGTTCCATCATGAATAATATCCCCCCTGTGATTTACTCGAGTTATTCAAGTGGTTTAATGAGGGAGGATCTTCTGTTTGCCTTCAAATTAATTCGTTCACACTCTTCCTGGATTTCAGCCCATTACCAACAGTCACTTCTTTCTCCATTTGCAGTGGGAGAGGAAATCAATCTATTTGCCTGACAGACTCATACTTTAGATTTTCCCAGTGTGAGAGCCTTTCTTGCATAACACAGAAATCTTAATTGATCCTCTGTCGAAAAACAATTCGCAATTACTCTTCATGGTGTCATTTAAACTTCTTGGTATCAGATGAGTGTTTGCCATGAAGGACAACACAATTTATGCCAGGGTATTTTAAGAGTTACCAGACAGTGTTTGACTATTTTAAAGTAAGGATGTTTTTTTTTCTGTGATTGATGCCTACCTGGCACTATCTGAATCAGCCTGCTATTTAAACCCATCCATCTGGCACCCCAAATGCTCATTATTATGCAATTGATATGCCAAAATCCCAATCTACAAAAAGCTCCTTTATTCTCTCTATGGGTGTAAATCATCCATGGTGCTTTAGACTACGCTCTTCTGATGGTGTGTGTGGGTTCAGTGGATATTTGTACTCACTGTCATAAGCTTTGACAATGTTTGCCTTGATCACAGGCTGCTTATTATCCACAGGACAGATTTCTGTACAACTTTATCCAAAGTCTGAAGAGAAAACCTAACAGATCAATGGGATGGCTGCTCATAGATTATTTTTTCATCCTCATGCTCTGTACGAGCGCTAGGATGTGTATCTGATATTTTCATTTCCTTCACCAGTACGGAGATGGTTTGTATTAATGTGCATTTATGCAGTCTCTCTGATGTGAAAGCAGCCATAATCTATATTTTTATTAAAAGAATCTTACAAATGTCAGTGTGTAATATGAGAGGTGCCGTCTGTAGTGATGAATCTATAGAGAATTAGCAGCTTCCCTCGGCTTCACAGAGCTTTCATTCAAGCAGCAACTACCACCGATTGATGTGAGGTCAGTGCAGAAATACCTTAAAATGCAATACCACCAACTGCTGCTGGATGCTGGCTCCAAAAAAAATCCCTGGCTCCCATTAACTCCCATTCAAAAAGTGTCAACTTCTCTCTACAAATACTATGTCAATTATGTCTTTATGGTCTCAATCGCTAAATTCAGGCCCTCTAATAAGTGTGCTGGTGGTCGGTTTGGAAATGATCACTCTATTAATAAGATTTGAGGACTTACAGTCGCTTTGATGTCTGCCATGTGGATGTTGATTGACAGCTGTGATTGACAGTTGACTCACAGTTGAGTTGGACTTCCTGTTTAAAGATTAAACAGATTTTTCTGCAGACACTCAGTTCTACTGTGTTTATGATTCAGGAGTTACACTAACAAGACCCTCACAGGACGCTACCACGCAATATTTCATTAAGTTTAATATTACATGATTACAATGCTTTCCCTGTGAGCACAATTTAGCTAAAGTAGCTAATGTTAGCCCAAGTGTGCACCGAGGCGGCGAGGCGTGAAAGGCAACGCGCTCTTTATTTGCAACTCTGCAACTCTGGGCTTCAAACGGGCTCCGATGCAAACAAACGGGCAACGTCACGCCTCGCTACGTCCATCTTTATATACAGTCTTTGATTTCAGATCAGTGTTTAGCTGTTCGGCTGAAAATAATATCCATCCAAAATGCTGAACCACTATAAAAACTCATTTGTTCCATCTTCCATTAAGATTTTAAATAACAGAGGTTAAATGCTGTATTGGTGGAACATTACATGGTGTGTTTTAGTAAGGTTTTACTATGGTTGTTTTTATGCCGAATGAGGAATGTTCTGGTACAATGTGCGATACTAGTGCCATATTATTTACTGGTTTTATCAGGTTATATTGGTCTTATTGGGTGTGTGTTTTTTTCCTGTTTTTCTTCTGTTGAATGTATGAACTTTTTAATGTATGAATGAGTGTAACGATGCTGCTAATTATGTCTGGAGATAGAAGGCTTTGTGATGAGCCCAAGAAACATTTCTCTATAAAGTATATTTTATCTTAAAAACTGAGCTAAAAGAGAGTTAATGTTGGACTTACATTCACGAGGTGGACAGAAACACAACTCCAAATGAAAGAAAATGTTGCTCCATAACTGCTGGATGTGGAAACAAACAAGTGTTTGCCAACAAGTTCAACAAATCAACCTAAAAGGTGATGATATGTCAGTGTTGTGTTCACAACTTTCTGCTGCCCACAGCAATGTAAATGTAAGATTAAAGTGATAATTTAGGTAGCAGCTTCCATTTAGTGAAAGAGAAAGTTTTGTTTTGTGTTTAGAGAAGTGATAAATATATTTTATCGGTCCGCATTACATTAAATTGCACACTGAAGCAGACTGAAATAAACAGCGTCTGTGGGCGAAATCAGTTTTATAATCATGCAGCAAACAAGTGAAGAAGCTCATTTCTTGGCTCTCCACTCATCATGCAAATATGACATATGCTTTAAATCAATATGCAATCAAGACCGTTATGGCTGACGTGATCCAGTCTTTAGTCAGGCGGTATTTATAGATACTGGAGGAAATATTTCACTTCCCTTGATTATTCAGTTTGAATCTACGCAGCCGTTTCTAATCATGGAAATCAAGGACATCAATTATGTGGTGATGCCCTCTATTTAAAAAGTTCCTCCCTGAGTTTTAAAAGAGATTTAGCATTTACCAAAGGCCTGCTGAACATTTATGTGCAGGTTTATGCAGCATATAGCAGAGCAGAGCAGACAGTCTGCTTCCAAAAGAGTCAAATGAATGCTGCAAATCAGCTGCAAAATATTTAAAGTGATAATTTTAGAGCTGCTGCGTGTTCTGCTGAATATTCATCCCGTTACATCCTAATCAGGTGTCGACCTCGACTCGTCAGTGGGAGAACTTGATCTCAAGGGAGCTCCAAAGGGAAAACAATTTATATTTCATCAAAGATTTAACAGTCAAATATTAATATATTAGTTTACCAAATCTCCAACAACTTTAGGGTGTTTTCAAACCTATAATCTGTTTGCTCTGGTCGGAATTAGAGCATGATTTGGTAAAGTGAAGTCGTTAAAGTAAAGTGAACCAAAATGCATCACTAAAAACACACAAGAGAACATTCACTCAGCTCATTGGTTAGTGGGAGAAAACACGTAAACACAGGAAAAAAAACCCTGAAGAAGGTCCTATCTGCCAAATATCAAGAAAGTCTGTCATCGGATCTCAGTTCACTCTCCGGCTAGCTGCTAGCAACTGTTGATTTTCCTCATCCGCATCCCAGCATGCAAAGCGACATCACAGCTGACACTGAGTGAGGTACATCCTGGTACATCCTGGACAGGTCGCCAGTCAGTAGTATTATAGTGCACCAACCATTCACACTCACGTTCATGGGAAATGAAGAGTCACCAATGAACTTAATCTGCATGTTTTTAGTCTGTGGGAGGAAGCTGGAGAACCTGTAGAGGTACGGGGAGAATATGCTCCACACAGAAGGGCCCCAGCCAGCCGGTCGGTTGTCTGAGGCGACAATGCCAACCGCTGCACCACGGTGCCGCCTGAAAGTTTACTGATTCCTTTTCACCAAAACCACATCAACTAACTGATGAAATTATCGTCATCATCATCATCATCGGTTGTATAAATCCAGATTAACTAAACTAAAATAACTTTAAAGAATTGCAGAACAGAGCACTGATAGCTTTTTAATAAGTTTTCATGCAGTTTTTGTGTGTAAAATTGCTGCATTGAACACAACTATGCCGACACACACACACACACACACACACACACACACACACACACACACACACAGCCTTCTCCATTCACCTCACCAGCACATCTTCACCACCTGCACTCATATGTGGATTGCGTACATTAGAGAAACACCTGTATGCTGGATTTTGGAGTAAATATAAATGAATACAGTGTTTATTTTAGATGTTGAGTGTGTGGTCTCACCAGTCATGCATGTGTCTATATACAGTAAATGCTGAACAAAAACCAAGCAGTGAGCTTCGGTGTCTCCATGCCTATACTAGTCCATACACTGTGTAGAAATGTGCACTGTCAGTGTATTTTTGGCATCTTTATGTCTGACCACTTTGTTTAATTTCGTAAACTGTTTCGTTTGTTGCACCGGCTGCATTTCCAGCTGCTGCAGCCGTCAGCATCTCAAACCTTCTTCTGTTTTTAATACTGCTGCTGCTCTCCACAGGAACATGTATATCAGTATTCATGAAGTCTTTTCATTGACCATTTATAGTTAATTGAGCGAGTGAAAGGGGTGGGATATGAGGTTTGTCCATGTGTGCACATTTTGAAGTCGATTGTGATTTATAAAGGGAAAAATACGTGCATTTGTGCTTGCACAGTTTTATAAATCTTGATTATTTTTTTGGCTTACACCATTTGCAGCTTTTATGCACACGTACACTTTTGATATGTATCCTATGTACTTTTTTATAAATGAGGCCACTTGTCTGTACCTGAGTATGATGTGTTCTGTGTTCAGATCTGCTAAAACAAATCCGACCAAGACTCCGATTCAACTTGACTAAACAACGCAAGTTTGAAAATGCACTTAGCCATTTGGCAAAGCTTATCCTTTAACTTGTGTAACTTTTGATGCTTTTCACAGATGAGGAAGAGGAAATATGAAGAAGGTTATGTTGAGCACTTAAATATCTTAAACCTGCAATAACTGACTTTTTGGCCACTTGGGGGCAGCAGAAACACGTTTTCAACACAACACTGACATATCTTTACCTTTTAAGTGGATACGTTGAACTTGTTAGCAAACAGTTGCTTATTTACACTTTCAGCAGTTACGGAGCAACATTATCATTCATTCACCTGATGAATGTAAATCCTGTTTTTGCTCTCTACCAACTCCTGAGGGAAATGTCTTTCTCTTAAGAAAAAATGTTGCTGTTCATCAGTTAGTATTGATATGTTCTTGGAATCCGACCAGTTTTTAAGTAAATGTCTTTATTGAAAAAATCCATCCTAAAAGCACTTTTATATTTATTTATTGATTTGTGTTACAGCCTCTGCTGATAATAAATGTAATGGCAGTTTTTTTAGTTTGTCACAAATATATTTAAGACTTGAAGCTGCATCTTGCAACTTTTGGCAGCAGAAACAACATTTATCAAGCAGTAAAATGGTCCGTAAAGCCGAGAGGAGCTGCAGAGTCGCTGATAATTCTCTGCAAGTTCATCACTACGACAGACGCCTCTCACATTACACGCTGTCATTTGATACGTTATTATAAAATTATAGTCAAAGCCGCTTTAAAGCCTTCTTTGGTTTGTTTTCTGTGTTAATGCTATCAATGTAAATTATGTCAGCGTGAAACAATGGCTCAACTTACCCTGTTCTCTACTGTGTGCTGCACCAGGAAACCGAGAAGCTCAATCAAACACACTCCAATTACAGCAAAGACAGGGAATTAATTGTTCCAATAATCTGGTTTAATAGCTTTCTAATTAGCAGACAGTTATATTTTGCCCATGGCAGGGAGCGTGGGTGTGTGTGTGTGTGTGTGTGTCAGTAAGCTTGGAGCATCACTGATGAGACCGTCAAGCTTGGCTTGCAGTTTTGAGGCAGATACATTCAGCACGAGAATGGAATAATAATAATAATAATAATAATAATATTAATGATGATAATGATAATAAAGTTAGAAGTTGAAGAAATTTATCAACAGTATGTAAGTGCTTCAAACGTACCCCAAAAGGTGAAATGAACACACTTTCACAATTTCATCTGCATAACACTAATCTTTTCTGGGGACGTTTACTGATCTGTGCTGACTCAGTGGCAATTTTCCAGACGAATGCATAGACTGTGCAATGAGCTGACGTGACAGGTAGAACCTAACTGGAAAAAAAAAATCCATCTGAAGGAGAGATACTGCCATTTCATACATGATGTGTTGCCTTGATCAGAACGAGACCACTGATAATAAAAGTCAGCCTGCTTGACTGATCAGTAACAAGCTGTATCATCCCTCATTTTCAGTTGCTTATTAAAAATGTTAAACTTTATAGATTTTTACATTTTTAAAAAACGCTAGAACAAACTGCCAAAATGCATCATCCCTCCGAGTTTCATTTAAGCTGGACCAGTGGAGTGTGTGATATTGATAACACATTCGCTTGGACAGTGTCATTTATTAGGATGGCAGGATAAGGATGGCAAGTTATTATCACTTGGGCTTAAAGAGTAGAAAACTGAACTTTTTAAAAAGCTGTGATGTTTCACCATCAGGGAGCAGAGCTGGATTGACCCGCTAGCAGGGTCTGAGGCAAACATGCACCCTTTGTCTTGAATATTATCAAACAAATTTATAATAATCAGTTAAATGAACTATAAGTTAAGTTATTGCAGTTTAGCTGCTGATTCGGCCACTTAACAATAGTCAGCAGTTGGAGCTGCAGCAGTGGCTGTGACACAACTCAATTAAGGCAATTAAAGTACTTTAAAACCCTCAGTGCCTAATTGCAGTAAATTTCATACTCCCTCTCAGGGTCATAACTAAAATCAGAACACATGGAAATGATAAACCAATAAGTCCTCCATGACCAAATATGTCATTTGACCATGTGACTCAAGAATGACAGGAGTGTTTTCTAACCTTGCGCCTCTATCAGCAGTAATCAGCAGGACAACAAATAACTTAATAATGATGTTTTATGGTGTGAGAATGGTGTGGTTAAGGTTTAATTAAGTTTAGGCACAAAATCCACTTAGTTAAGTTTAGGGAAAGATCATGATTTGGGTTAAAATGATCAGTTTGTCAAGGTTACAGAAACATGTGGTGTAGGTTAAAGTTACTACGTCCTTTAAGGTTAGGTGACCTTCGTTGTCGTGGGTACAATAATAACCACGGGGGTTGAGATAAGGGGACAATCATGGCCAAAGTCCACTGTCAGGTTAATACCTCCGCCCACCTGTCCTCCTCTGAATGTGGAAAACTGTTGTCATAATTACTGGATGGCATCTGTCACTCAAACATAACTATGTCGTTTTTGGGTGCTTTGGGTGACAATCTCCAATGTCCATCACAAATAAACATCTGTGAATCTGCTTAGAAATCCTTAAAAATCCTTAGTTCAAGTTATCAGCTGATAGTTGTCTGTACATCCGCGGGTACATTGCAAACAGGAACTAGTGTACTGCTAATTCGGCATACTTTTAAATGGTGCCAATTTGCCAAAAATGTGAACAAATATAGACTAAAACTAGAAACTAGAAACACTCATGGTTGTTTGCCTCTGCCAATCAGTCAAGTTGCAGTTTACATCCATGTCCGTCCAGACTCACAATATTTGAGACTTTGAAGGAATTTAGTAAAAATCATAGTTTCAAGGTGGACACCCAAGATTAGTGTCAGTATCTGACCAAATGTGAAATATAGTCACAATCTTCCCTTCAGTTCCTGAGTTATGGTGTTGAATAATGGTCAGAAAAGTGTTTTTGTTATTATGATTGACATTATGATGTCACAGTGAAGTTGATCTTTTGGATATAAAATGTCATCATTATCATCATTATCAGGCATTTGTGTGAAACTTTGTCATAATTAGTGTGCCAAATCCTTATCAGTTTATCCTTGAGTCCAAGTGGACTTTTGTGCCAAATTTGAAGAAATTCCCGTTCCTGAGATATCACATTCACGAGAACGGGACGGTTGGACAACCTGAAAACATAATGCCTCCTGCTGTAGACCAGCAAACCGAGACAAGAAAAAAAACATTAGCTGATTCCAGCTGTTTCATCCAAGTATTGGCTGCTTCTCTTTTGGTTTAACACTGTTGTGTGGAGAAAGGTAACTGGAAGAAGCCATCCCGCTGTTAGAGGTGGTCAAATTAAAATGACCACAAACTAATTGCCAGACAGTAAACCTGCGGCATTCAGAGCCCCTGAAGGTTTCTGGCCTTTGGGCAGTTGGTAATCCAGCCTTGCTAGAAGGCAGAAAGTCTCCAAAACAAAAACACATGTGACATCCAGGTTATTCAAGTATTAACAGTAGCTTCTTAGCAAACATTGTCTACTTACACCCAGCAAACACAGCGACAAACAATGTTCTCCTTGAAGTTGTGTTTCTGGCCACATGACAAATGCAACTCAAATATTTACCTTCTTAGCTTCATTCTGGTTTGATCTTTTTAGCTCAACTCAAGCTTCTTTCTGTGTGGTTTGATGAGAAGGGTGAGACTCAATAAGCAAGTCTGCATCTGGGATGTAGAACCAAAATAATGAGCTAAAAGAGGCTAAAAAGAAGCTGAAAGCAACGTGGAGCGGCAGAGTAATGTGGTTTCAGCAGTAGGAGCAACTGGTTTCACATCAGGGAGTCATTTCATTCAATGTTAATATAAAAAAATATCACAGGTTTAAAAATAAAATATAATACAGATGTATGATTGAAAACTTGACCTTTAATGATGGTTCCTCCTCTCGCGTCAACTCATGCAAGTTTTTAAAATGCCAAAGCACAGTACCAAAATGCATCATCCTCCCACAGCGTGTCATAACAGTAGCATGGGGCATCATGCCTTCAATTATAGCATCCCCATTTGTCCAATCAGTGACATTTTTAAAGGGTAACTACGCACTCAAACTCTGCTGGCTCCCTCCCCATGGATGTATTATAAGAACTTGATACCCGACTCAAAGATGGTGCCTATTCAAATCGAATTAGAATTGTTTGCCTGGCACATGAGCCAAAAAAAGTTTGTGGCCCATTGAATATGTGCAGTAGTGTTTCTCCCGCTGGCCCCGCCCACAAGTTCCCGCTCAGCCTGCAGACTTTACATTGGGTTGACATTCTGGATTTTAAAAATCGCTTTTCTAGGCTTGAGGAAACTTTTACAAATATAAAACCTTCATGGGTCAAAAATTCATAATGGAAATAGTCATAATTGACCTTATTTGCAGTTCGAGGTTCCCTGTCAACAGTTTTATATAGATTTCTCTTTTATAATGGTGGTCTATGGTGAAAATGGCGGCAATACTGCAAATGACCACTGCATAAAATTGGCAGCAAGGCTGAGCGGTGGCACCATATCCAGTGTTTATTATACCCATGTCCCTCCCGCCCAGCATATTTAAAAATGCAACAGAGTGGAGGGCAACGACTGTAGGGGTTGTGGCCTTGTGGCTGTGTAGTGTGTGATGCAGAGGGTGAGGGGACATCGACTGACCACCACTCAGTGTAGTGTGAGTAGCGATGTAGAGCTGGTAGTCAGAGCTAATCGGCCATGAACAGCTGCTGTAAGACTCTCTGTGCTTCCGTGCTGGAAACACAGAGTCCACTGGAGCTTTGACAGTCACTAGAAACACATTGATGGCCCTTTGTAAAAGTTTCTGTAGGGTTCCTGTGTTGTAGCAGAGCTACAAGAGGCTCTCCGGTCGGTGTGTGTGTGTCAGTATGTAGCTGTCAAATTTTCATATTACGATTATTGTGGCCAAAAATATTACAGTCATCAATCAATCATCAAATGTTTCTGAAGCACAACTATATAGTGAAATTACTTAAGTCTTAGGGTTGAGCAGAGCAGGTGAACCCAAACGCAGGAGCTTGCAGGCAGAGCAAAGCTGAAGAATAATGTCTTTAATTCGGGTCCATGCAGGCAAAAACAAAGCTGGCAGATCAGAGCAAAACAGAATACTGAACAAACAGAAGAGAGGATCTGAAAACCAGGACTTAAATACAAACTTAACTAATGAAACAACAAGGAACAGGTGGCAAGACACAAGTGCAGGCTGGGAGCTGATTGGCTGGGGAAGACACAGGGGAGCAGGGCGGGGCTAACGAGACTGATGCAGGGCAGGTGTGAAGGGAAAAGCAAGCACAGGAACACAGGAGGGAAACGCAGAACAAACAGAAAACCAAAAACCCGAAAAACATGATAAGTAGTTTCAAAAAAGCCTTAAATGCCAGCAGGCCGAACAAAAAAAACAACTCTGTGCCACAGAGCTAAGTGGGCTGCAAAATAATCAGAGAGACATATAAACTCAAAGTCTAAAACACAGATCTGTTGCATTATCCAGAAACTGATACGTAACCACTAAACCTGCAGCTCAGTGAAACACATTCACAAAACAATCTCGTCATTAAACAAACATTCTCTCAAAAGTATTTCAGCTTTCACTTCTGTTTGCTCTTCCAAAAGCATATATATTACAAACTAGGCAGTTAAATGGCCGGACAAAGGTTCACTGCAAAGAGCAACAGTATCTCAAGTATCTCAAGTGGTTCAACAAACAGGGAAAAAAAGTCTGAGGGCATCTGGTGGAACTGGTGGAGGGACACAGAGCCAGACTGGGACAGACCAAACCATAACACTTAACACCATGATTGGCTTGGATTTAATCGTATCAAACAAACTGAACAATGAACTGTATTTTGCTGAATCCTGCAAATGGACGCACACAAAAAAACCCACCAAAAACACCACAAACAAAAGCAGGTTAGTTGTTTAAAGTTTAAGACAGTTGATTGGAAATTACTTTAAATGCAGCTCACTGTCTCTTTCTCTTAGATCGTACACGTGTTCTGATTTGTTTTGGGTGTTAATAGCTCACTTAACCATAAACTTGCCGCATGTCATTAGGTGGATTAGCTAGTGTTAGCTTAGCAAGTCATGGCCCCAGTAGTTAGATCTAGACAAACAAGGAGCCTGTTGCAACTGTGTCTGTGTTTCACCGGTAAAAATGTGTTTTCAAAACGGCGAGTAAAGACAGGAGAGCCGTGCTGTGTTCAAGGCGTCCTCGGAAAAACGACGATAATGACGGTAATGGAAACGGTTGGCGGTATTGTTACCAACAGAATGTTTCATCACAGTATATAGTAAAAACGGTAAATACGTCACATCTCTAACGCCAACATGAAGCTACGTGATTATGTGTACATTGCAAAATTAATAATAACTTAGCGTGTTGTTCCCCTTTTAATGCTGGAACTCAGTATGACGATTGTGTCATTGATCCAGCTGTCGTCAGTACTATCTGAAGATTGATTAGATGGTAACGTGTGAAAGCAGCTTCATTCATCAAAATCCCAAAGACTTTTGAGAATATGAGTAATAAAAAGTTAAGTTTGGTAAGAATCTAATTTATGCTTGTCTGTCTAATTTGAATTTTTTTTTTTTTTTTTTATAAAATGCTCAATGACATTTTAATGTTGACACCTCTCTGCCAAAGGCTTCTGCTCCAGCTGTAAATGTCCCTTAAAGACCATGAAAGCTCAGAAAGCATTTAATGAAAGCATCATGCAGCCTGTCATACTCCATTAAATACTCAGCAGAACACTCTGGTGCTTGGCAGGATGTGTTTTGTTGGATTTGAAGGGTAGTTACAGTTAGGATGCTAAACTAGAACCTGAATATTACCTCCCGTTAGACCCATATATATAAAAATAATGGCATTTCCCATTTAATACAGAAATTGCTTATTAAGCTGTAAACTTGGGATTGGCCAGGCTTACCAGTAAGTGTTTGGGTTTTTCAAAAAGGTCATGAGGAGAATACATTTAGACACTCCGACAAACAAAGACTCGTCCAATTATCAGAGTTGCTTTAATTATTTATCCATCCGTCAGGAAAACTGAAGCATGGCAACATTGATTAAAGTAGTTTTTATCTTGAACACTTTGTCTTTGCTTATTCATTCCTCTTTAGTTTTCTCTCCTGCGAAGCGCATTTGTATTCCAGACTTGTTCATTTTCCCATTTTGTTCTCCTCTCCCTCTCTTGCCTTGTTTTCATCTCAATTTTCACACACTTCCCCCCCCCCCCCCCGTCTTTGTGCCTTCACTCTAAATATCTCTCTCTCCTTTTTTATTGTTCCGACAAACTTTGAGCCGAATCTGTCGTTATAACAGCGATCAAGGTCTGCTCACTCTGCGCTGCAGTAATCATCCACAACATTTTATTTCATTGATTTCAAGACAGTATGGTACAACTGGTACAATACAACATATGCACGTATTTTATTTTATTCTGTTTGACTTTTCTGTTTCTTCTGTGCTCAGCGGGTGACATAAACAGTCTTCTCTTTATTGTGTGAATTTTCATTTGCTCCTTTTATCTTACAGCACTGAGAGCACTTGAAACTTTTATTTTAGAGCTTTAGAACAGTTTTCTGTAGCACACTGTGGTATATTGTCAGTGTGTGATTTATGTTACTGTGGTTTTATGGTGTGTGTGTGTGTGAATAGAGAGAGATGTCAGTGTGATGTTCATTTGAGAGGCAGCTGTTGAGGTCCCTGCCTGGGCTTGCAGTCATTGTATTTGTCCCACATTTGGCTGATTTTCACACATCTCACTTCATAATGAAGCCTCTCAACACAATCAATAAAACAATCCTCTACAGACGAATCCGGGTTCCAGGCGGAGGTAGAAGGCGGAGGTTATTCTGATTAAAATGCAAGAAATCATGGTATTTGATGAATTAAATCATAAGACAGCAAGTTATTCCTGCTGGGTAAAATTAGCACACAGCACTTTCATATCCAGACTGTGGAGGTCGGGTCGAGACCTAATTAATTTTAGACTAGTGTTTAGGGACTGAATAATAATAATATACTGCCAGCCGCGATTAACACAAACATCTCTGCTTTCACTGCCAATGTCAATGTGTTCAGTTGCACTCTGCCACCGCAGCACAGCACATAAATCAGCCGCCGTATTCGTCTATATCAGAATCGGATTTATCTTTATTGGCCAAGTAGTTTATACATACAGGGGATATATTGAAGGTATGACTATATACAGGTGAAACTGTTTCTGTGAACTATAAACAGGATACAAATGGTGCAAAGAAGTGAAGAGTGCTGAGATAAATATTAAATGGTAAAAAATGTACTTTATATGCATATGGTATGCAGCCTGTTCAAATATACAGTAATGAGTGAAATTTATTGCACATTTTGTATTTTAAACTAAATAAATATGTATAATTTGAAGGTGCAGTGGGTCTTATAGTGTTCCAGGGTTATTTCAGAGCCACAGCGAGTTAACTGTTCATAAGTGTGACGGCGAGGAGGAAGAAACTGTTCCTGTGTCTGGTGGTTTTGGTGTACAGTGTTCTGTATTCCCTACCAGAGGGGGGAAGTTGGACCAGGTTATGTCCAAGGTGTGAGGGGTCTGCAGTGATTTTCCCTGCACGTTTCCTGATTCTGGAGGTGTACAAGTCCTGGATCGTGGGGAAGATTGGCACCAATAATCTTTTCTGTAGACCTGATTGTTCGCTGTAGTCTGCTCCCTTTCAGTTTGGTGGCCGATCCAAACCAGACAGTGATGTGGATGTCAGCAGCTCCTGAGGCACTTCCAGAGCTGGCGCAGGAAGTACCTTCTCTTCTGGGCCTTTTTGATCACTGTGTTGATGTTGGACTCCCACTTCAGGTCCTAGGAGATTGTAGAAAGCACAGCACTGTCTCAGCTGTGAAATCCCAGCTGAGACAGGGGGGGTTCGTGGGCACCTCCTGAAGTGTCATCTCCACAGTTTTGAGTGTGTTCAGCTGATTGGTGTGACCACACCACAGGGCCAGCTGCCTTGCTGTGAACCAGGGCTTATTGTTATTGAAGGTGCAGAAAGTTTTGGTGGGAACACACATGTCCTCACAAAAGCCGATGTAAGATGTCACAATGTCAGTAAGTTGGTCCAGGTGTGTAGCTGCAGCCTCAGAAACACTCCAATCCCCACAGTCAAAGCAGGCCTGCAGCTCCAGCTGCAGCAGGAACAGAGCAATATGCGTCCTTTGATACTGTGTATCAGTGGTCCAGTGTGTTTTTATCCCTGGTGGGACATTTATTCTCTGGTGGATCTGTATTTTGGCTGTTCATGGCTGAGGTTTACTTTGTTAAAATCCCCAAGGACAATGAGAAGGGACTAGGGATGATTATGCTCCATACTGGTTATCTGGTCAGCCAGGTGTTTATAAGACCTCACTAACACAGGCCTGAGGTGGGATGTAAACACTGACCAGAATAAAAGTATAAACTCCTGCGGTGAATAAAACAGTTTGCAGTTGATGAAAATATTCTCTAGGTGAGGGGCCCATATTTTCCTTAACATTTTGACATCTGTATGCCAACGTTCATTTACGTAGAAACAGATTCCGCCTCCCCTCGTTTTCCGCATCAACTCCAGGTCCTCTTGGTGGAGTTGGACGCCTGACAGATGTACAATACTGTCAGGGTTGAACTCACCAAGCCAGGTTTTGGGGGCAGCAGATCCAGAAAAATCCCTGTTTGTTCTGTTGATGAGCAGCAGTTCATCCGTTTTGTTGGAAAGGAGCGGGAGCGGTGTTCGGAACCATCGCTGTTGCAGCTTAACCAGCGCTCCAGCACGCTTCCATCTTCTGCATCTCCTCCAAACCCCCACAAAGTTCCCCACTGATCCAGGGGGTCAATGTAGACATTGTGGAGGACTACAAGTGCTTGAGAGTGTACATCAATAACACACTAGACTTGGCTAAGAACACTGAAGCCCTTTATGGGACAGAGCTGTGTCTACTTTCTGAGGAGGCTGAGGTCCTTCAACATCTGTCAGACAATGCTGAGGATGTTTTATGAGTCAGTGGCGGCCAGTGTTGAGGGTAGCAAACACCAAAAAACTCAACAAACTGATCCAGTGATGTTGTGGGGGTGGAGCTGGACTCTCTGGCGGCAGTGTCAGAGAGGAGGATGCTGTCCATGTCACGTATCATCTTGGACGATGTCTCCCATCCACTCCATGACGTACTGGGCAAGCACAGGAGTACATTCAGTGCAAGACTTATTTCACCGCAGAGCGCCACAGGAAGTCATCCCTGCCTGTGGCCATCAAACTTTTCAACTCCTCCCTCAGAGTGTCAGACGCTCTGAGTCAATAGACTGACCCTTAGACTTACTTCACCCATGTCAGCAGCTTCATAACCCCATAATTTATTAATAATTTATACTTTCCAACTGCTGATTTAATAGTACAATAATGTTGTGCAATAATTCAACTGTGCAATACTCTAGTGTTCTATATGTATACTGCATTAACACTGTATATTTCATCTAATATTTCTTATTTATTTATTTATATTATTCTTGCTCTTGAACTCATTTACAGATCCCATTTCTGAGCCTTATTATTTACACTGTTGTTACATATACATATACATACACTGTAATATGATGCACATATTTTTTTTTTACACATTTCTTATTTTTTATTTCTATTTTTCTTATAATTTCTCTATGCTTATATATATTTCTCTTCTAGGAGCAACAGTAACATGACCCAGTTTCCCCTCAGGATCAATAAAGTATTTCTGATTCTGATTGTGAGTGCTGCTGCTCCTCCTACTAAAATCTCAGAAAAAGTTTCTGGGTGTGAAGACCTTTGAAAAAGTTTGTAGACTGAACTGTTGAATATTCAGCGGTTTTTTCCCTGGTGAATAAAATGAAAGCGAGAACTGAAGACCACACAAATAAACAAAAACAGAAGAAATACTAGAGAGCACAACACCCAGGCTGCCATCTGAGGCGACATCTTGCTTCTTCGCTTTCAACGGGTGACATTTTTAATCAGTGAAGATTTGGAGAAACTGATGCGTGCTTTTGTCTCTAGCAAGCCGGACTACTGTAACGGACTGCTGGACTTCTGGACAGGTCCAGTTGATCCAGAACGCTGCTGCTTGACTCCTAAAAGACTAAAAAAATTAGAGCTACACACTACACTACACTAGTACTCAAGTCACTAAACTGGTTGTTAGTGTGTTAAAGAATTGACTGTCAAGTATTACTGCTTGTCCATAAATGGTTCATCAGATCTTCTCATACAGTATGAAGCTTCCAGAGCTTTCAGGTCAGCTGCTTCTGGTCTACTTGTGGTTTCTAAAGTTAAACATGGTGAAGCTGCTTTTAGCTTCTGTGCTGCAGCTCACATCTGGAACAAACTACCCGAAGTTTGCAGACTAGAAACAATGCAAACTGCTTTTAAATCATTATTGAAAATGCATCTATTTGCTTTTTTATTAAATTCTAAAGCTGCACTTCATAATTTTATCCTTATCGCTGCCTTTTAAAAGCTTTTTTACTTTTATCGAATTTTATCTATTTTACTTTTCTATTACTTTTATTTGCTTTTTTTTAGTCCTTTTGTTATTTTTATTGTTGTTATTCCTGCTCTCATTCTTTTGCACTTTGAATAAATAAACCTGCCTTGCCAACGCCAGATGTACTGATTGCATAAACAGTATATAGAATCGTATTTTTTTGAATGAAATGGAAAGAAGCAATCTCGCAAAATTAAAAATAAATACATACTTAGTCGACTGTTTTCATGTCACAGTGCAGAGAGGTCAAAGATTATTTTTGTCACAAAATCACATGTTGGAGCAGAGCAGATGTGTTGGCAAAGATGGACATTACCTCCTGTTTGCATTGTTTAAAGGCCACTGGTCCAAAACTAAATCTGTGATGATGAGGCAACTGCGAGTGACCCTGCTAAGCAACAACATGCATCGCTGTGGTAACGGTTGATGGTTGATGTTTTCTAACTGGTAGAGGGCAGCGTGCTGATGGAACCGGCCTCTGGCCCCACAGTCCCACAGTGAGGCTGTGTTTGTACATGTTGAGACCTGTCATGTGGCTGCAGTGCTTTGTGAAAGATGAGTGTTGCACCAAATGGTGGAAACTGTAACATCCATAAAAATGCAATGCTTTAAAACACACTATAATGTAGTTGTTGTTGTTAGATATAAGTGTTTGGTACTTGTCAACAACTATAAATCCTCCTGTGGGCACCGGCTGCTGTATAAACAGATAAAATGACAATATAGTAAAACACAGTTGGAATAATATACAATTTAATTAGTCTTCATAGTGGAAGTTATTGTTGACAAATACTACACATTAATTAACACTTAAAATGTCCTTAAATATGCTTATAATGACATTATAGTGTGTTATAAACCATTTATTAAATGTTTGTATACTGATTAAAAACACTAAATAGGGGACTTGAAGTTTGGTTTTTACCTGAAACAATGTTACGGTTCATGTTTGGTTAGGTTTAGGAAAACATTGTGGTTTGGGTTAAAATGACTACTTCCTTATGCTGTTTGTGATTTTCGGTCATTTATGTACTTTTATGAAATAACATGGTCAGAGTTCCAAAACTAGAGGTGAACATATGTAAAAATACTCCCTGTAAGACAAAAACCAGGGCTGCAGCCCTCTATTAACGCTTTGTTGCATTTAAATGTAAATCATGCAAAGATAGTCCAGTGGAGCCCCAGAATAAAAATATAGCAGTTTAAACTTTGGACACCTTAGTCGTCATGGTCAAAAAGATAAAAGAGCAGCGTTCTCTTGTGTTAAAGTCAGACGTTTTGTTGACCCATCCATCCGCCCCGACCTCCTCCCTACATGGACTTTGTTGCTTTATAATAACGTCATCTGATTTCCTCTTTTTTCATAATCACTCCGGCCGCAAGAGGGCTTCTGTAACGTGAACACAAACATATGTTGTTTTGGGGCACTCGCATAAACGACTGATCCTGTCCTTTTTTCCTTGGGAGGACAGTCTTGGAAGCTCTGCCCAGAAGGAGAGAAAAAACCTGAATATACCATCAATACTGGCCTGCAACCTTGTTTTTTTAATACTACTCCCACTAAGGCTGATTAAAACTCCCTTGCTGCAAGGAAAGCTTTTCATTGACAACATAGTCAGTGTTCACACCTCTCTATTAGTTGCACTTTTGAGACATTACAGTAGATCAGTCTAAAAAGTGTTGTTTTGGTCCTTTCAAAAACCCAAATTTAAGTGCCCTTCAGGTTGCTAAAATTCTCAAATTTCCATAAAAATACTGAGGACATGTCTTTAGAGAACTCAGTGTTAACTACAGCCACTGAATACTTTGCATCTTTGAAAAAGCACAAACTCAGACATGGCCTGCAGTTATCACAGCTTGCTGACGCTTGAGATTAGCATGAAGAGAGAATCACTGCTTCCAACTGAATAGCAACTCCTCTAAAATCTTCACACAGGTGCTTATAACTCCCAATAAACACCAGTGAAAACAAACACTAAGAGAGATTTTTATCACCCACATTTCACTCTTATTCTTTTTTCCTTAAATGACATTGGGATAAATAATTATAAATAAATGTGTTGATATATCTGTGTTCCTCAGCAGAAATGATGCCTCAAGCCAGATAATTTTGTGAATGTTGAAAGGATGTTTAGTCACAGCATTATTCCCTTTAAAAACACTGCAGGGAAAGAGATAAACACCACATTATAGAAGGAGGATGTTGTTAGTCCTTTCAAAGACTAACAAACGCGGCAGATAAATCAGTGGGAGGGCTCAGCAGCCAGAGACGCCATCCTGTGTCCTGGAGGTCGATGAGCTGTGTTTCACTTTTCTAAATCAATTGTAAACAAAATGTACTTGGTGCACAGTGTGTACACAGTGTACTCACAGGTGTGTGGTACAGGCACTCCGGGTAATTTTCCAGAGCAGACTAAGAAAGAGTCCATCGCAAAACCCTCCATGAAACAACTTCTTGTACAGATTAAACAAATGAAATATAATCTTCTGTGTACGATAGCATCTGTTCTGTAAATCACCTGTCCTGTGTTCTCCTATAATAAAAAATAAAATAAAATATGAAACCAAAAATAGAAATTTATATTTTCAATTCTGTGATTTGATGATTTTGCCCAAAGAACCGTTGTTTCGATGCAGCAGATCAAATCTGAAATAATGCGATTACGTGGCGTTCTATCATTGGCAGAGCAGACGGTCACACTGAGCCTGATTGCATCCTGCTACACAACACAAGAGCCACAGACTCTGAACAACAACCCACATTAGCTTTCCTGCTAAAGTCTCCTTCTTATCTAACTTACAAACATGAAAACACGTCTTGTCCTGCACCTTAGCTTGTTGAATGAGTGAGCAAACACACATTCACCGGGTAAAAATGCACCGCTGACGTCAGTTAGCAGTAGCTAATTAGCTGCTCAGCTGCAGCATGTAAACATACCTGAAAATGTCACTTTTCTGTTAGCGACACACTGTCTGTCCATGACGTGTATCTACAGCAGTTATGTATGATGTATCAATGCCTGCCAGCTCAATAGACGACCAATATGAAAAAGAAAAACTTTTGACAGGATGCTTCAAACTTTGGACTTTGAGTAAATGGGTGCCATCTTTGTGCCGGGTATCCAGTTCCTACAATACATCTATGGTTCCCATCTTTGTGCTAAGCTAACCAGCTGTTAGGTCGAGCTTCATATTGAACATGGAAACCTGAATATTGATCATCTTATGTAACTCTTGGCAACAAAACAACTAAGTGTTATATCAAACAATTCTTTTAAAGTCACGTTTTTTGTTGACTTGCTTTTCATCTTTTGTGTTTCTGACTCAGGTCTCATCGTACTGTCCTTGATGGTGTGCTGGCTTCCCAATCAGATCCGTCGTCTTATGATGGCCACCATGCCCAAGTCCGAGTGGAGTGATTCCTTCTTCTTGAGCTACATCACCCTCCATCCTGTGGCCGACAGTTTCTTCTACATCAGCTCGGTCCTCAACCCTTTCCTTTACAACCTGTCCTCCAGGCAGTTCAGGGAGGTCTTTATGCAGGTGCTGCGGTGCCACCTCACTATCGAACACATCAACAAGCGCACTGTGAAGAGCTCCAGCGCTGCCTCTGCACGCTCCTTCCGGCCCCTGCTGTTCAAGTCGCTGCATCGCGGCCGGGGGAACCAATCCACGATTTCACAAGAGAAAGCTCCTCCCACCTTCACAACGTTTCAGACGCAAAGGGACTCAGGAATGGATTCAAATACTCAATCTCTCAGCCTGACGGAAGACGTGGATTCAGCTGTCACAGGAAGGACAGATCTATCATCAGAGACTGAAGTATAATGTGCTGTACAATTTAATGCAACACAGTAAACAGTAAAACAAAGATGGCAGAAATAGCTTTTTCCAAGGACTCTTGTGCTGTGCCATCTGCAACAAATATACAGATATTCCTTAGACACAGTAAACACATTACAAAGAGTTAAGTTAGAAATTTCCATAACAGATCACACTCAGCTGACAATTTGGCACAACAGAAAGCTCAATGGGACTTCTCAGAGAGACATTTGTCAGAACATGATTGTACAAAAGCTCAAATATTCAGTTAGGAATGAAGCTTAAAGGTGAAAGTTAAAGATACTCGGTGGAGTTTGTGACCACTAGAGGGACTACAGAACAATGTTTTCATGTGCAGGTTTTGTTTGTAACAGAAACATTAAGACGCCTCAGGAACATCGCTGATGTACACCAGCCCGAAACCTTTTTTTTTCTATAAACAATCATTACAAAAGAAAACGTCTGTGAAATGATGAATAAAACTTTCTTTAAGGTCCAATAAAAAGTCTTGAAGAGCCATTCAAAACAGTTTCATGTGTACGGGGAGCCAGATGACGTCTGTAAAAATGCAAAAGCCTGAAAAACATTTTCGGTGAGCAACTTTCACTGGAATCAACTGGTATTTTATGCTTTGAGTGAATAACCAATCAGTGTCCCAATGATGTAATGCAGTTATGTATGTGAAGTTGATATATTGATGGATGTAAAAAATAAAGGAGTAGTAAACTGCATGTTGTTGATGTAGAGAAGGTATTAAGACATTAAGGGCGTTTTCAGACCTGTTCTCTTTAGTTCAGTTGTATCGGACTCTAGTTTGTCTTCCTCTGTGGTGCAATTTGTTTGAGCAGATCTGAACACAGTAATCGCACTCCAGTCCGGACCAAAACAACCGCAAGGAGGACCTTTAGAGGAGGTGGTCTCGGTCTGGACCCAAATGAACTCTGGAGCGGTTTGTATGTGGTGGAAATGTGATCCAACATCAATCCGACACAACTATTAGGCGAACTCTGCAAGTTTGAGTTAAACAGCTCCTGTAGCATTTTGGTTCGCTTGGATTTTTCGCTGTGTGAAAAGAAACCGAACCAAAAACCAACTGATTCGGACCAGAGCAAGTTAACTTTAGGTTTGAAAACGCCCAAAGAGTGACAAAACCATAAGCATATCATCAACTAGGGCCGTCTTTGATCACAGTATTCAGTTGTCTGTATGTAAACTATGTGACATCATAGCACTGACAGTCGTGGCGGTGAAGCATTAAACGCAGCAATGCATCAGCAAAGACGGGCAAGTAAGCTAATGTAAACATGGACCCAAGCAAATATTTAAAAAACTGGCTTTGTGAATCTTTTATGAGGAAAGAAAAGCATCATTTTGTGAACACCAAATGTAAACAAAACCGTGTTTCTTTACAAGAAAACTCCACAGAGTACCTTTAAGATCAAATCACTTATCTACATTAACTGCTCAAATCAGCAAAGCAGACTGTTTTTTTTTTTTTTTTGATTACATACAACTTTTTAGCACATCACATCACCTCATATGTTTGGCCCTGAAATAATCTCTGTACATCCAAATCACTGCACAAAACACACCTGGTTCCCTAATCACAGGTAACACGTATATCTAAAAGGATAACGTTAGAACTTCTTTCAGAGTCATAAAGTCCAAAGTGGCCACAGTGCAAAATTCCCAAAATTCCTCATACTATCACATTTACTGCACTACTGTCCCTCCACCTCAATGCAAACTGTATTGATTTCAGTTATTAGAGGGTGTAAAGAAGATGTGCTAAGTAGTTTCAAAGAGGTTGCGTGTATTAACAAGCTTTATCTACAGCATTTTTGAACAGACTGCAAAAGCTGTTACAGAACTAGTGGAAGAAAAGCTGCAAACATGATGTTATTATACCTGTTAGGTGGTATATAATATAATATAATATAATATAATATAATATAATATAATATAATATAATATAATATAGCTGTAGGTGGCTTTAATATAATCTCTGGTATGTTTTTCTTTATCTGGTAGTATTTATCCAGACTGCAGTTTTCTTTAACCAGTCTCACATATAACACATTATCATTATCATACATCTTTTTCAGTTCATAAATACTCATACAACTGTTGATTGTTCCACATAATTGTATTTATACAGAATAAATCACGGAGTTGTTTATTCTGGAGATATTTTTTCTAAGGCTCAGAGAATGAATGATGAATTCTTCTTCCCTGCAGTATGTCTTATTTCATCTTACAGTATAATAAATAAAGACAAACGAGAACGAGTCGACTGCTTCTCAACAAAATATAGAAGTTTCATCCACAGCAGCGTCCTCCGCCTCGCCTCACCTCACACAGCTCCAGCATGAGATGATCAAACCTGCCAGTGCAGTGTTGTTTTTGTTGCTTTTTTTGACATTTGGAAAACAAGCTTGAAGAGAACAAATACTATACAAAGCGTCCTCACATTTCAAAGTATGCATTCTTCATCTGTCTCAGTTAATACAGTTCCAGTTCGGGTCTTCTCTACCGTTAGAGGTGCAACATTTTCATCTCAGTGTGTGAAGGTCTGTCAGCACAGACTGCAAGACAGCAGGAGGAGAATGAAAAGGGAAAACACAGGGAGCTGCGGTTTGGTCAGGGTAATGGCGGCGGACGGTTGGGGTCGTTTCTTCTGGCGTGGTCCATTACACAGCGGCGTGTTACAGCAGGTGATGCACACTGAGTTGAGCTTGCCGGTGCAGAACTGCTGGTAGCCAGAAGAAGCTATGAGACAAGCTCCTGATGAGGCGCAGGATTTGCGGTAGTGTATCCCTGAAAGAAAAAAACGACACAAATGGGAGCGTTAGGCTCATAATCAGAGGATTAGAGGTTGTAAATGTGTGTGTGTGTGTGTGTGTGTGTGTGTGAAAGAGAGCGAGAACAAAGAGAAATTGTGAGATTTGTGCCTGTAATTGAGGATAAATATGATATATTATTTCATCAAGGGGATCCAAGCTTAAAGGGAAACATGATTTTCAACATCTCCATATCATTGGGCTCCGTTAACAGTCCTAACACTCAGCTGTCTTTGTTGTCTGTAAAACACTCAAGAAGCTCTTAAAGAATTTGCATAAAATTGTTATTGTATAATCAGTCCATGAATGAGGGAAACTACAACTCTTACATCTTGTGTTTTAGATACTTTGATGCTATTAGTGCAAAACTGTTACTGACAGTCACATGACTGGATGTGTCTTCTGGGTATATTATTTACAATAAGTACAGTATTTACAAAAAACAGAGGATAAATAAATAAATTAAATGAAAAACCATCAGATAAATAGATAAAAAGAACAAACTTAGATAAATAGATCAACCTGAGAGGTAAGAAAAATGTCCAGATTTATGAAAACTGTGAAAAATTGGCTGATACGAGTAAACAATATGGAAAGAGAGAGAATGCAAATATTACTATTCAAGAACTATGTCAAATATAAATAAACATATAGACACAAGAAGGAAATTAAATAGATTGAGAAGATTAAAGGTATGAGCAGCTAATATGATTTAAACATGGTAAATAAAATGGAAATAAGTGCTGGTCTCAGTGGACCTCCCTTCTTATATCCTGAAGAAATTTATAGATAAAACTTAACTTCAGGTTTAATGCAGCCAAAGTGGTAACCAGCACTAGAGTGTAGTGATTTACTGTGTGGACTGGTTATGTCCCACAGCAGCGTCCATCCTGAACACTGTGCATATGTTCATGACATGTTTCATGACTGGAGATACACAAGTTTGGTGTTTGAAATCTGGACTGAGAATTGCTCTTCATGTGTCAGACTGCCACTTGGCTCAACTGTGTCTCCTATAGTAGAAATTACATTTGAATACTAAATTATTTTCCTAACTGCATTGCATTGGCTTATCACTGCCTGGATTATGTTTTTTTTTTTTTTTTAAATGAATGAAGCTCTACATTTATAGTCTGAATCCTGCTTGTTGTTAGTTTTAAGCAACAAAATCCCTTTGATTAGTGAAAGATCATGGTTTCATTTAAATGTCAATACATTTTTGCTTCAAGTCACTGCAGACTTTTTTTTTCTGTATTAAACTAAAACCACAAACTTTCCTGTAACTGTAACCAAATGCTTCCGGTTCCTAAACATAACCATAAAAAGTTTAATAATTCTGTAATTCTGTCGCCTTACTGGGAGACAAAGAGGGATGACTGCATTCTGATTGGTCGGGTGATCAGTACGGCAGTGTATCAGCGCAGCAGCAAACAATAAAATATGTTGTCACTGAACATTTCATTCATATGTTCAGTATAAACATTTTACGACTTCCCAAATACATTAACATTTCCTTGTTTATCTTTAGTATCATATAACATACAATAACATACAACCTCCTCTGTCCTTAAACCCTCAGTTCAAATAAGGAAAAACTCCACAAAAAATCCTTAAATGGTGGAAAAGACAAACAAACAAAAAAAATCAGATCAAAAAGACAGATATGAATAAAAAATCTGAAGATTGACACTGAAAACCATCATAATGCAAAAAAAAAAAAATCAAAATACAATAAGATCATAAGATTATAAAATTATATTTTTTTACTATCCGTGTTTTATTTTTCAGTGGAACTTGTTTCAGTGCAAATATAACTTTTACAAGTTTCAATGCCAATGTTTCCTTTTTCAGTTCAGGTTTTGTTTTCAATGCCAAAACCTTCCTGTTCTGTTCTGGCTCCGTACAGAGGAAGGATCTTTCTTCCAGGACGCACAGACATAAAATAGATGTTTGTACAGAAGAGACCAAGAAAGCAAAATTACAGAAATACAGCATGAAAAACAGGATGACAAGAATATAGATAGATAAATAGATAACAAAGTAACCTTTTATTATCAATCACATATCATTATCCTTGATTCAGCAACTACCTAGCTATTTATTAATTAGAAGTTTGTTTGTAACTTGTTCTTTATTACATTTGTGCATATTTGTGCACAGTGCTACCTCTTGATTTATTGTGGATCCATCTGTGGCCATGAAAAGCTCCAAAGATCTTGAGGCTTTGTGAGTTTTTGTGCATAAATATTTTATGATTGAACATTTTTCTCCTCAGACTCTGACTGGACTCTGATTTATTTACAGATAATATGTACAAAAATGAATGTGAGGCTTTTATGTGTAGTTTTGGTGAAAGAAAAATTCTCAGAACTATATTTTATTAAAATCCATTTCCATTTTCAAAACTCTTCTGAATAGCAGCTGTGACCATTTCAATTGCCAGAGCAGGGGTCTGTTTTAAAAATACATTATTGAACATTATTTAAATTCATCGACAATGTTCATGCTGGGTTCACTACCCCCAGTTAATCATGTTTCAAGTATTTTATATGCAATAGTGATAAGTCTGATCATCAAGAATATAAGTAGCTGTATATAACTCAAAAGAGAGAGAGAAAAATGGGTCCAATACATACCTACACACACAAGTCTGTGTAGGCATGCCAAACATATAATCACATTAATACATATCCACCCATCAACATGTACCCATATACATTAAAGGAGGATGTATCATGCACATTTCCAGGTCTATATTTATATTCTGGGGCTCTACTGGAATATCTTTGCATGATTTACAGTTGAAAATACTCCTTATTCATCTTAAACTTGCTCTTTATGCAGCGCCTCGGTTCAGCCTCTGTCTGAAACAGGCAGTTTTAGCTTCTGTCTCTTTAAGGCCCCGCCTTCCAGCGGCTCCAGAGTCTACGTCAACAAATCATGCAACAAACAGTAATAGTAAGATTTCACTACTTTTTCTCGTTCTTTACTTGAAATGGAAACTTCTCAAATACACCTGTACATGTTTGAGCCTGACACCATTTCAAAATATGAGAGTGGACAACCTGAACAACAAAAACCTTAGCAACAACCTTAGCAACAAAGGCTACAGAGCGGACGCAGCTCGTCAGCAAGGTAGAAAAAAAACGTTGCAAGCGAAACGTTCTGAGCAGGTTGAAGCCCTGGTGTTTGACTTGCAGGGAGAATTTCTGTGTATGTTAAACTCAAGTTTTGGACCTTTGACGATGTTTAACATAGATATCTGACGTCATAACAGTATACAATGAACAGAAAACCAAAAAAACGCACAATATGTCTTCTTTGATTTCATCTATTATCTCCATGATTTCACCATGATTGCTCAGCCATTTAGCCCGTCTTGTTTTGAAACATTCAATATTGCCTCAGATTTTTTATGTGATTTTCTCCATGTTTTTAATCAACTCATTATTTCCATGTACAATATCTCTGCTTGGGCTTCACTTCTGCCTCCAAGTTCTTGTTATTACTTTCAAAGAACTTATTGTGAATATTCTAAGTAAATATGTGTCCTTTTGATCTGTTATTTCAGGAGGCGTCACACCTAATTACATCTGAACTCACAGAAATGAACATAATACATTTTATTTCACACCAATCCAGTATGATTTTAATATTTCACAGGGCCAAATATGTGGGTGAAGTTTACATATATTTCCCCACATTCCCTCCAACACGAGTCTTATTTAACATATTTATATTTACATGTGTGAAGCAGTTGTTTTATGAGTCCCATTGCTCAGTATTAATCACATTCATCAATCAGATTATTGCTTTGCTATTATTTGTTCTTTTTCACAACAGCCTTCCAATTTCTTTTTAGTATTTTAGAAATCTGATGATCCACATTTAGAGCATCGTGATTCTGTGAATAAGAGAAGATTTTAAAAAAGTGGGAATGAAGCAAATATATAATATAACAAATATTTGAAGTTCTTCAAATGATGGGTCATTTTTTAAAGACAACAGTCACAGAACCGGTGCAATAATTTATCAACTTTTGACACTGAATGGGGTTCTTTGGATTCCAGTAGTCCATAGGCTGTTAGTCTGGACTGGTTTTCTGTGCTGATAGTAGTTTGTTTTACTGGTACTTAATGGGTTTCTGGAATTTATTGTCGGACCTCTTGTAGACAAGTAACTGGACATTTTTTACCATCACGTCAGGCTTTTTACTCCGGTTAAACGGTACATTTTTCAGCATTTTACTGTTTTAACCCAAACCATGATCTTCCTCTAACGCTAACCAAGTGGTTTTTCTGTCTAAACCCAAACCATTTTAACCCAAACCATGGGAAGGACTGGTGTATCACCTGCAAGTAAAAATGTTCCTCCATTTTGAAACAATTTGAATTTGATCACATGATTTTGCACAATCAATACCAATGTGCATGTGTATTAATTCCAAAAAACACCAACAATAAAAGGACTACTGGCACAGAGCTATCCGTACCACCAGCCACTTCCTTTTTTTAAAATCCTAATTTGTTCTGTAAAGTAATGATTTACTTGAAAAGCTTGTTGGAACATGTCAAAGTTGTTTGTGAGGTTACTGGAGGGAAGCTGACATTTAACTTCAAAGAAATTTAGATATGAGCTCATGAACTTCCAATAACCCTTTTAATGTTTCCCTCTCATCTCCACCCGAGTGCAACAGATAGAAGCAGAGTAACACCAGCAGAACTACATGTCCATTTAAATTGTGCATCCTCCCGTGTCCCAGACACTGCAAAGGGTAAATGGACTGCAGTTATGCATATAGCGCCTTTTTATCTTAACGGACAAAGCGCTTTACAATTTTTACCTCTAATTCTCATTTACCCATTCACACACAGAATCACACACTGATGGTCTGACCATCGGGTGCAACCTGGGGTTCAGTGTCTTGCTCAAGGACACTTCGACAGATTGACAGGAAGAGCCAGGGATCAAACCACCAACCCTGCTGTTAGTGGACGACCTGCTCTACCTCCTGAGCCAAGAAATATCAGCGGGGCTCCCAGAAGATGTTGAGTAATCCAGCAGTAACAAAGTGTGAAATGCTGCAAAGCTCTGGAAGGAAATGTCCCATCATATTACAAAAATCTGGAGATTAAACGCTGACTCACATTGTGTTTATAAAATCTCTAATTTTAACTGTTTCAATGGATCTCTGACGTTTTCAGTTCAAAACCCTAAAATGATCATTAACATTATGGAGAAAAAAGGAAACTGTGGAACAAATATGTGAAATAACTGAAAGTAAGAAAACCCTACTTTCATAATTGGCTCTGTAATCTGTTGGTTTTTTATCTCAAACAGTAATTGGAAAATAGCATGAGGTGATAACACGGGTAGTCAGTGGAAAATGAGGTGCGGTAAACGTGCCGCTGACAGAGAATACAGATCTGATGGCTTCTATCACCTCAAACAATCACTTACCAACCACATTTCTCTGTGTGCGAAGCGAACTCCTGTTCAAACTCTTTATTCTCAGTCATAGTTTCACACAGAAACTTTAAACCATTCACCAACCTTCATACATACTCATATTAGTTCAGCTTTTTTATACCTGTCATAGTTTTTCAGTTGTCAGAAGTTTTTTTAAGTGTTTATTGGTCGAAATGACATCACACAATCTCCCTTCAGCTCTTGAATTTATTGACATTTTAACTATTTTCAGTGGTCACATCATGCTTTTTATGATTTTCTGTTATTTTTATCCTGTCGTGATGTCAGATGTCAGGGGAACGTATGAAAAAATGCTCCCTGCAAGTCAAAATGCTTCTGCTGCTTTAATGCTTCAACATCAATAGGACATTTAATTGCTTCCATTCTTACAGTTAAACTGATCATTTTTGTGATTTCAACTCTTACTCCTCACGCCTACAGGATCCTCCGGCTCAGTCGCTGTTTCAATGTCCGCTGGAAATGTTTCAGAAGTGCTGGGATGGGACAGGGGAGATAAATAACTTAATGGATAAAATCCTCATACTTTTATTCTTTATGGATTGCAGACTATGTGTCTATGAACAGGATCAGATGTACGGTTTTCAACATTAATGGATGCATACATGTAGATTTTGTTTGTATTTGTTTACTGTGTTTTATGCTTATGGGGCTGTGTTTGTATATTTGTTGTATTTCCATTGTTGGATATCTTCTGGAGCGTCGTTTGTGGGCTGTTTATTATCGAGTTTGGATGATTTTGATGTATTGTGCTGTTGGATGTTTGTGGGTTTAAATGCCAGAATTGCTGTTGATTAACGTGTCTGAATAATTTCTTGAGATAATGGGTCACGTAAATGGCCAGACAAGAAAATAAAACTATTCATCTTCATCACCAATACTGCGCACTACGTGAGGCAGGTAACATAAACTCAGGCACATAACTTAACTGGAAGCATATAATTTACCCAGTGCAGCTTTTATCCAATGAAAATCTAACAGTATTTAGTCTTACAGCAGCTTGAGACTTAATACAGTGTTTCATGTCTTTTAGAGTTCAGCAGTAGCAGCTGAGACGTCTAAAAACAAACAGAACAGGAAAGAAATGTGCAGAGACATGCTGCAGACTGATGCCAATTACTTTCTATTTGAAACATCTGTCAGGAAACTTAAAGGAATACCGAATAATTGAGCTGATAAAAGAGGTTTGGATCAACACATCTTTATCACAGCATCCCGCTAAGAAGACAGATTTACCCTTCAGTCTGTCTTTTCTTTCCTTCTCATGTTTTACAATATTGTGTTACTACAAGCTGTTTCTTGTGTTCAGGCCCTATAAAGACCCGCAGACCCACTTATTGTAGTTGTTTTCAAGCACAGTTTGAACATGAACAAACAGTCCTGAAGAGGTCTAATCAGCTGAAAATAATTGAATTCACCTGTTTGTGCTTCATGACTGCGCGGCGGCTTTTAACAGCTTTGATACACTGTCAGTATTGTAATAGAGTTGTGAAGTGTGAGGAGCTGCTGGTGTTTTTCTGTATTCCTGTTTCAACGATATCCTCAACGAGTAGAAACACTTCCAGGTGTGTTCGAGACTCTTTGAGGTAACGTACGATCATATAGATTTAAGTTATGGCTTCATAGTTTATTTCCTTTCTGAGAAATCGTGTTTTGTTCACCGTTTTGGCAGACGGCTCTAAATACTACAATACCCATAAGCCTGTGCAGCCAAAGCCAGTCAGAGGTGCGAATTAGAGCGATAATGAATACAAAATGCTTCGTTGTTACAAATTGAATTGATTTAAGCTGAATATTTATCTTAATTTGCGCACATCAAGGAATTTTAAGCTCGGTGATTGAATGTTTTTTGCTGAAATGCAGCTTGGGAGTCGTAGTTAACTTCTTCTTTGAAGTTACACAGTCTTGTTTTTTAAAATCAATCAGAATCAGATATTTTCCAACACTTTTGTACTAATTATTTAACAAAGGAGAGTTTCATGTTGATCCAAGTAGTCAAAGAGTTCCAACTGTGAGTCATTGTCTTTGGGAAAAATTAATGAGATTTTTACCTCCGGAACGAGGAGTCCTCCTACTGCAGCTCTATTAAAAGTTTAAAAAAAAAGAAGAAAAACACTCCAACAAAGGCAGGAACAGTTTGCACAGCTCGCCTCGGGTTGACTTATTAGAATTACTGTATGAACTGCATCTTCTACCGTCGCTGTGTGAGGATTTAAAATCACATTCAGCAGGCTGACATGGTGACTGAGGAGACTTTAACTGGATCATTTTCCACCTGTGTTTCTCTTAAAGGTTTATTTAATCTGCAGGTGTCTTTGAGAAAAGGTGTGAAATCCTTTACTGGCTTTTCCAGATTTTTTTTGCTTAGAATATTGTTTAAAGCTTTACATTTTTTTTGTTGAAGATGATTTTTAAAACTTATTTCCAACCAAGATACTTCTGGCCGAGAAAAGTGTAGCATTAAATTTTCATATCGACGCACGCAATGTTAAATCCTGTTAGCAAATACGCTTCAATAACAGGCGAAGAATATCTGACTCCAACAGAACTGAAGAAAATGTTCAGTTGAAATGGAGACAAATAAATACCAAATTAAGTAATTTTAATAGCATTATATTAACTTAGAAATAATAATAATAACTTTACTTATATAGCACCTTTTAAAAACAAAGTATACAAAGTGCTTTGACAGACAATAACAGATCTGACCTTAAAAAAGATGGCGGCCAAAGGCAAAGAAAGACAATAAAGAGATGATAAAAAGTTTAAAAGAAAGATGACAAGTTAAAAAAGAAAAGAAGTTTAAAAGAAAGATGATCTAAAGAGAACATTACATAAAAGCAAGTCTGTAAAAATGAGTTTTAAGAAGTGATTTAAAAGAAGTTATTGATTCTGCGGAGCCTTATCTCCTCAGGCAAGTCGTTCCAGAGTCGAGGGGCCCTGATAGAGAAAGCACCTTTTAGATTTAAGCCTCGACTTTGGAGCAGCCAGAAGGGCCCCACCTGGGGGATCGAAGGCTGCGGGCTGGCTCATACGGGGGTCAGCATATCTGTTATGTAGCTTGGAGCTTCAGACCCAGATGTGCTTTAAAAGAGATCAGTAAAATCTTAAAATCAATTCTAAAACGAACAGAGAGTCAACGGAGAGAAGCCAGAATCGGGGTGATGTGATGTTGTCGGTTAAAACCAGTAAAAAATAACTTAATTTACTTTAAATATATTTAAACTGCAAAAAAATGTTTTATTATTGTTATTTAAATGGTGTGTGCTAGTTCATTTTTACATGCAGATGTATTTAATTAACATGAAATTAATCTAAAAATAATTACATCATGTCCATTTTTGATTGCTCTAATAATTGATCACTAATAGTTTACATGTATTTTTTAATAAACTCTTTATAAATGCTAAAATGTAAGATTATTGGCTGTTAAAATACTTCTATATGTGTTAAAAAATGTGACTTTCAGTGTCATAGTAACAATGAAGTGACAATGTACCACCGAAGTGAAGTATTACATCCACAAATAAACTGGAGCTGTCCCAGCAGATAAATGTGTGGAGACAGTGCAGCACTTAACATACAATGAAACTGAGCTCAGGCACAAACACCTGAACCCTGCTGACGCTGAACGTCTCTCAGAGACTCAGGAGAGGATTTCAGTGGAGCCGCTCTGATACCGAACTACAGTATCTCCTGGTTTTGTGTTGTTGTACAGATCAAGTAAATAATAAAACTTTAAAAGGTTGAAAAGACACAATCAGAGGGGTATTTTTCAACTGTAAAACCGCCTAATTAGATGACGATGTTCATAGCGTTGCCCCCTCAAATTCTGGGGTTTAGATATCATTAAAGATCCCTTCCAGACATGAAGAAAGTTTGTGAAAAGCAGCTTTTTTTTTAACTGTCAAACTCAAGCACAGTGAAGCTCAAACATCAAACTGAAGGACGCGGATAATTACTGGTAACAGCTTGGTTGAGTGTGAACATTTACATATTCATTGTGAAACTGTGCCCTCTCAAAAAAAAAAAAAAAGACGTTAACTGTTAAATATGTGATTCATTACTTTGAGATTATGCATCGCCAGAGGAACTGCTCTCACGACAAAATACACTCAAATATCATACAGTCGGTCTAACACATGGTGATTTTATTTGTACCAGTTATGTGATTCAGAGGGGAGACACTTGTTTAAAGAGCTCGGAGTTCATTTAATTTGTGCGTGGGAATTCTAAAATTCAGCACTTCAATTATAAATGATGCTGTTGAGTAGATTTATGGGGGCAAGAGTGAAATCTCTCATCAACTTTGAAGCACTGACAGAAAAAGTCTAATGAGACTCAACATGGTCAGCTGCACGAAAGAAGAGTGAGTCCGATACGTCCGAGTGTCTGGAGAACCGCTGATTGCTCCGCTAAATGAGATTTTTTTTTACCAAATAAATCAAGCAATAACTGACACTGGTTGTATTTCTGTGGGTTTGAAAAAAAAAAAAAAAGAAGCAAAAAATAGAGTCAACACAAGCATTTGGTTTAAAGGATGAGTTCACAGTTTTTCAAGTGTGTCTTAAAACAACAGTCAGGTGCACATATGAACAGTGAAAGAGGTTTTCTCCTGTTCATACTGGCTGTTAAAAGATCCCCTTTAAATGTAAGTGATGGAGGTCAAAATCCACAATGGGTTCATCTGAAGCTTATATGAGGCCTCAGCAGTCTGAGTTAGTCATATCAAGTGGATATCTGCCACATTTACAGTCTTTTTAGCATCAAATTCCCTCTTTGTGTTTCCTCGGACAGTGTTTCCCTGTTGAGCTGCAGGTGGAAGTATAGTAACAAAAAGAGGAACTTTGGCACTAAAAAGACTGTAACGTTGAAAGATATCTACTTGATTTGACTCATTTGGACTAGTGATGCTTCATATTAGCTGCAGATAAACTTTTAAGTACATTTTTTGCACAGAAGGAGTGATTACAGCAAGAAAAACATGTTTCAAATGTTCATTTGGGCTCCTGACTGTTGTTTTAAGACATGAAAAATTGTGAACCCGTCCTTTAATAGTTTGATGTCTGCTGTCAAACTGAAAATTCATGCTACATATATGTCGAAACTTATATACAGTTTAGTATCACTACTGTACTGTACTGTTATATACAGTACAGTACAATACAGTAGCTTTTTGTATCTTGCTTTGAATAATAAAGCATTATAATAACATTGACTCTATTGTCCTTGAGACAAGGAGAAAAGTCAACTGTTTCTTGGATCCAGTTGTGTTTCACCTGCAGTTTGGTGGACGTTTATCAATCATCTCAATCTGGTTTATTATCAGTCTAAATCAAACTTGACTAAGCAGTGAAATTAGATGGCGGCTGTTATATGAGCCGACATAAAGATGTCATCCAGATGAATGTTCAGCAGGGATGATAAAATGAACAGCGGGAATTTCTGGTAATAAAAGCCAGAATTTCATTTCAAAGTTCTGTGACGGTGCTGGATCAGCTGTCCGGTCCAAAGCTTCCTAACACAACAGATGAATACAGTACGACAGGAAACCAGGTGATATTATAAGAAACCACCTGCTCCGACTCTGTCTCCTAGAAATTACATCCATATACGACTAGATTGCAACAACCAATACGTTTTTCTAGAAACTTAATGCTGGTTGATGTTTTCTGTCAACAAAATGAGAAAATGTTAGTTAATGTACTTGGAAAGTTGCAAAAACATTAATACTGAACAAATTAGTGAAATGTCTAGAGACAACATACTTAGTTGTTTGTTTATCCACCAAAATATCCAATCTTGTATTACAATATCTGCTCAAACAGCATTATTAAACTTTTAATGGTTATGTTTAGGTGCTGGCAGCACTTTGTTAAGGTTAAAGAAATATCACAGTCTTTGTTTAATAAAAGTCAGCAGTGACTTGAAACATGAGACACAATGTGTTTGTTCACTAACCTTAACTTAAACGCTTTAGTTGCCTAAATCAAACCAGACTCAGGATGTGAATCCGGGTCTCTGGCGTCAGAATCCTGGTTTTGTATGTTCACCATCCACCCCGACATCTGACCACCAGCTTCAGTGTAATATATAGTCAGAGCAATATTGGCATGTCCATTAATTACCGGTTTAACTGATGTGGGATGAATGATTCTTTATAGATATTTTTTCTTTATACAAGGACTCTGTACAGTCTCCCTGAAGTTGGAGCTCAAAGTGATGATTCAGGGGATGGCATGAGTCCTCCAAGAGACGTTAAAAACACAAAATACACAAACACACAGGAGCCGATTGTAAGCCACAGGTCACAGACAGCGTGGCGCCCCGGAAGAAAGTAGAATAACAAAGTAATATGGAAGTATTATGACATGGTAATTTTGTTATTACAGTTACAGTAAGAGACAGAGACTGGGACTATTGTCCTGTTCAATATTTAACTAATGATGTGACATTTCATAACAAACAGACTAAGAGGTGTAGAGCTGCAATGATTAGTCGATTAATCAATTAGTAGATTGACAGAAAATTTAACGGCAACCTATTATTTTGATAATTGATTAATCACTTTGAGTTTAAAAAATGAGAAAAGTTTCTCAAATGTGAATATTTTCTTTCTGTCTTTCATGTAAACTGAATATTTTTGGGTCGTCGACTGTTAGTCGGGACCAAAGAAGACATTTGAGACGTCAGTTTGGATTCTGGGAAACAGTGATCGACATTTTTTTTTACCATTTTCTGCTATTTTATAGACCAAACAATTAATTGATTAATCGAGAAAATAACCATCAGATTAATCAAGATTAAAAATAATCGTTAGCTGCAGCCACACAAGGTGTGTGTTCATGTCTTTAACGTTACCTGAAGAAAACCATCTGTGGGCAAAACGATATAAACATCAATAAAATAAACATCAATAAATAGTTACTCACTATTCCAGTAGTTGTTGTCAGTAGTTATTGATGACTATTTTACTACTCTACCCTCCTCTTGTTACAGGTGCCAAACAATTTAATTGATGAATGTCAGGATGTCAGTGAATTAAAGCTTTTTAGCTCAGAAACAATTCTGAACTTTTAAAACATACCTGTAACTATGATTGAAAAGCTTTGAGCTGCCAAACCAATCTAAAGTCCATAAAACGTTCCTCTACATAAACATTCAAAATCACACGCTCAAACAAACGTCAGCAGCCATGAACAGTCCCTCTATTTATCCAAATGAATGAAAACTACTGTGACTAATCACATTCTCATTTCCTTTTCCCTGATACAGTAAATTAACTTTTGTGAATTGCAAAAGCTAATTTAGATAAGCCGTGAAATCGAGGAGACACCTCTGCAGTCTCATCTTGTCTTCATCCTGCTCTCGTCCTGTCGAAACAGGAAGAGCTGCGGCGTGTCCCGGACGCTCAAGATGAATTTTGAGAATCTCGCCATCAACAGGGTCAATATATAAAACTTCATCACCTCTCGCTGCGAGTCCGACTTCATCTGAAGCCCCTTTTGGACACGATCGACACTACAGGGGGGGGAGGTGGGGTATTAAATATTCACCGTGCTCCTCTGTAATTTAACTCAAAGTGATTAACTATTTATTTATTTGAGAATTTTAACCATAAAGACAGAGACATAAGCCTCTCCGGGGGGTCGCGGGAGAGTTGAAGGTGAGGCAAAGATACTGCGTGAGGTGAATCTGAGTCGTTCTCCATCTCGGACACAGACACACGAAACACATATTGATATCATTCAGGATGGAGGATACCATTATCTCTGATGTACAATGCAAATAAACCTCCATGACTGCTTATTTTCATTGTGTTATTCTCTCTTTTTACAAATGAATTCATGATCGTTTGCAGTTGACATGGCCTTAGTTGGCCTCCTGAAGAAAACAGACCTACACTCTTCAAACATGGTGTCACATCAGCCGGCTGGAAATCAATGTGGCTAAAAAACAAAAGAATTAATTATCTGTAAAAAACAAGATTTAAAAAATACAGCCGGTTTCACTTGATGGCTGATGTGTTGAAACTGTGGAAAGCTTTAAATAAATATCTTGGTGCAGCTCTTGACTTCTAAATGAGCTTTTCTGAAAATACAGAATATATTTTCAATACTCACAGCGACTTTATGTTCACAGAAAACTCAGCAGCCGCAGTGTTAGTCAGCAAATTTTAGAACCAGTGTACAAAACTCTTGTTGAGAGTGTTTCAGTTTTTGATCTTCCCGCCTGGTACGGTCACTCAAATTGTAGATCTAAGAATAAACTTTCCAGGATTGTCCTGATGCAGAGTGAGGGTCTCTGGCACAACGTCACCTACTTCCAAGGTGCACGGAGAAGATAAGGAAGTCTAAAGCAACACTTGTAGTATGAAGAACAACTTTATTAGTTGACCGACGCGTTTCGGCTTGTGGCCTTCATCAGGGTCATCATAAAACACACTACAAACAACATTTAAATAAAGTAGGTTGGGTATGAAAAAAGGTAAATCTTGGACAATGATTGGCCTGAAGCCACATGACCATATATCCAACCCATCTTTGTAGACGCCCCATTGGCTGATATGTGTCTGGATGTATATGATTGGTTGTCTTCTATATTTTTTTTTTCATACCCAACTTACTTTATTTAAATGTTGTCTGTAAGGTGTTTTATGATGACCCTGATGAAGCCAGCAGGATAGTTGTCGAACCCCGAAAGTTCTTGATTCAACATTTTATGTAAAGGGTGAAGAAGAAAGCGAGGAGTATCGTAGCAGAGAGCTGCCATCCTCTATTCAGCCAGTTTGAGCCTGTGAGCTCTGGGAGGCTCTAAACAGTCCCTCAACAACTAAATATGTATTAAAGAAGCCACAGACATGACATGAATGGTTCGTTATACTGCTTCATTATCTCTCTCTTGTAACCATCATGTGTAGTGCATCTTAATGTTTTAGTGAGCCAAAGACAATTTTCCAGCCTGGTGGACAATAATGTATTGTATTATATTGTATTATATTGTATTCTATTGTATTGTGTTCTGTTCTAAATCTACTTAGAAATCATTGAAATAAAGACACTTCAAAACTTGCCTGCGAATCATCACATTTTTAAGTTTTCTTCAGTATCAAAGTCATCCAGTGATGGTTGTCTGTACATTCATGGCTACACTGCAAACAGGAGCTGCTAACAGCTAATTCTGCCAACTTTTAATGGAGCCGGTTTGCCAAAATGTAAACAAATATAGAGAAATAATCAATAAACTAATTAAAACAGTCCCTACTTGTAGCTGACAATACAACAGCCCATCTGATGAGCTTTTATAGGGTTTTGCTCTCCTGATGATTCGTCGTCATATTGGTTCCCAAATGGTCCCACATGTTGGTGTTAGCATGTTTCCATCTATTAAATTAACAAAAGTCAGATTTCGCACTGAGTCAGACGAGAAACTTCTCCTGCAGAAAAACCTCAATGATTCACTTTAAAAAACGAGGATGGGATTTAAATTACAGAAGGAAGTTGCCTGAAAAACAGAAGTTAATTACAGCTGTACTGTAATTATTACTCAGGTTGGGGTGAAAAATTACTCACTGACAATGTTAAAGTCACCTCCCCTGCAGAATGAATCCAAAATTAGGCTTCAGACGTCCTGATCATAAAAGCTGCTTGATATTTCAGCAGCAGTTTCAGGAGATGAAATCAAGCTTCACTCACTATACTCTCTAGTCTCATATCTGTAGTAAAATATCTTGAGACTTCACAACAAAACACAACATCATTTTACTGCTCAGCCGGTAAGATGCTATTCATCAGCTTTCATCAGCATCACCTGCAGCACGTCGCGCTGTGACACATCAACCGCTACTCTCAGAAAAAAAGCCCTTCCAGAGGAAACCAGAGAGGAATCATCACGCTTATTTGTCTTGTCATCGCTGCCTCTCTGTGGATGCTGTGATGAAATTACATCTTCAGTGTGAAGACAAACTGTGGGAGAGAGACGCTGCAGCAACAGAAGGCAACTGTGACATATTCATTTGTATGCCATTAAACATTTATTTTAATGCAGCCGGTTCTGTGTGACAGAGCTGCCTACGGTATCATGAAGTTAGCGTTGCTTGTTAAGGCTGTCACACATTTTACTGAGTCCTCTCTCGTATAACCGAACTGTGCATTTTAATTTGCTTCCTAAATTCTGGGATACTGTTGGTTATGATGTTGCTGCTGTCAGGTGAAAATCTTCCATCTCTAAACAGAGCTTTGTAGCTTTGTAGCTTTACTAGCATGTGTTCGGTACTTATATTTGTCTTTACTTATCATATTCTAAGACAAATTGGCATCACTACAACTGATTTTAGAAGTTGAAATAGATTTTAAAATTTTTATTTTAGCATAAAAAAACTAAAGCTCCCATGAAAATCTTACCGGTGGAGGTACTTAATGTCATAACTAATGTCGTAACTTGGTTTCTCATCTAAAGTCAGTTTTCCAACTCTCTGGCTTTTAATCTCTGTTGTCTACAACATTCATGCAACAGCATTAAGTCTTCTCTGTCCTGCTGTCTGATGTCTGAACCATTTTTTATCAAGCTGTGATGGTCTAAGGTTTATGGGAAATGATGTTCCTCAAAGGCTCTAAAAACAAGCGAACTGAATAAACAACGACATAAGACTGTTTTTTAAAAAAAACGTTAACATCTTATCTAAACATATGGATTCAACAACATGAGATACTTTTTTCTGTTCTAAAGCTGGATTTATATCTACAGATGTTAATGGGAGTTTGAATGAGGTTTTCCTGTTTCTGGAGCAGAACCCAGGAGTTGTGGTTTCACTTCGCCTCTCTATTGATTCTAAATTACAGGACAAAGAAAATCTATCCATCCATTTCATGCTGCTTATCCAGGACCGCTGGCATCACACTGAGTAAAGTAACCCAGACATCCTCCATCCCGTTAACGTCCTCCAGCTCCTCATGGGGGATCCCGACACATTCCTAAGCCAGAAGAGATGTATATAATCCCTCCAGCGTGTTCTGACTCTACACTGGGATCTCCTACCAGTTGGACGTGCTGGGAACACCTCCAGAGGGAACACCTCCAGAGGGAACACCTCCAGAGGGAACACCTCCAGAGGGAGGCGTCCAGCAGGCATCCCAACCAGGCGCCCAGATCACCTCAGCTGGCTCCTCTTGATGCGAAGGAGCAGTGGCTCTACTACAAGCTCTGTCCAGATCTCAAAGCTCCTCACCCTATCTCTACCAAGGCTGAGCCCACACACCCAACAGAGGAAACTTATTTCAGCTGCTTGTATTCACGATCTTATTCTTTCGGTCACTACTCAAAGCTCGTGACCATCGATGAAGGTTGGAACACAGAGACGACTGTTAAACTGAGAGCTTCGCCTTCTGGTACAACGTCTTCATTACTGCTGATGCTACATAATGAAGCAAGAACATCTAACTATTGCTTAAAGCTACACTAGTCGATGTTTTTCATATGAACAGTACGAACTATGGAGAGTCCCGCTCTCAAACACACAGAGAATTATCACTCAACACTGCTGCTCTCCTAATGGTTCTGGTTTTCCAGCCCACAACTCTGCTTTTATCAACAAATTTTACAGCCTATAAAATATATTTTATGTGACAAGCTGCTGAAGAAAGTCTAGCAGCTAAAGACCTGAATACTTTTTCCTGGAAATGGTCCAAATCAGGACAAAAGGTAGTGTGAATATTGCACTTTAATTCATCCTGTTGCCAGAAACATATTTGAAATAGTAATACTGGGTATAAAACACAAGCATTCATTTGGAGTTGTATTTCTGGCCACCAGACGAATATTATGTGCAATATTCACTCTTCTTTCAGCTCTTTGGACTCGACCAGCTATCGAGGCTCTTTAGCTGCTAAATGATGTTAATTGCTAACTGTGTCCATCTGCTGTTTGGTGCTGATCAGGTAGTGTACAGAAGGTTTATCACAGCTGCCTGCTGCTGCTGGAAACAAGGTTGACGAGAGCAGTGAGACTGAACAAAATCAGTAAACAGGGGGCCACTGTAAAACCACAAACAATGAGCTGGAAGAAAAAAAAAAAGCTGCAGAATCAGGAGATGATTCTCTCTGGGTTCGTCACTATGAACGACTCCTTTCACATTGCAGTTATTTGGTCTGAGCGCAGCTTTAAAATCCGAAAAACACCAAAATATCTTTGTGGTGCAAATGATTTCTCCATTATAAGCTGCAGGAATTATTACAGCTATCTCCAATTTCATGCTTGTTTGTGTGTTAATACACTAACGTGGTTACTGAAGGCCGATTCCTTCATCCGTCACTGTGCATCTTCCTCCCCCAGAGGACAGAGGACGTTAAAATGAAAGGAGTGTGGCAATCATCCCTCCTTTAAAGACAGTGGGAGGAGATAAAAGCACACTCTTTTATCATTTCTCAAGACATAATCAGAGGGGGATGATGATGATGATGATGGTGATGATGGTGATGATGATGATAGTAATAGGCTTGGAAGCCAGGCTGCCCAGCAGAAAAATAGCCATCATCTGATGGGATGTGTGTGTCTGACAGATGATGTTCGCTCTTGAGCGATATCTCAGGGTTTCTGCCAGCCAGTTTTCTTTTTTTTTTTTTTCTCAGCTGGAGAGAAGCAGGAGCAAACCTAGACAGATTGTATAACGCCTTCAGGATCAGAGGGACTAATCTCAGAGTCAGGGGACAGAAAATACCCCAGCTGAGGATGCACTTCAACGCTTCTACATCTTTTACATCTACATTACAGAGCTGCGTGCAAAGTCACTGGCTTATAGAGGCAATCAGAGGGCAAGTATACTTAGGAAGAATCAAACAGCCTCACTGATTTTTTTTATTCTCATCACTTAAGCACATTGCACTGAGGTGGCAGCGTAATTGTGACTGTATCTTTTGCATTTGAAATAGCGATAAAGCGCGGCCAGTTGGATTTCTAAGCCCTCCTTTTCATGCGGAGGAGCAATAATGATAACACCGGGAGATAAAGGCTCGGAAGTACACGAGCATTCATGCGGAAATTTTCTTATTAAAGAACTGTCGACTCTATAGTGCGGTGCGTCTGCCCTTTGAATGAGGAACCACATTTCCAAAGACAAGAGCTTATTGCTTTTGCTCATCAGCAGCAAGGAAGAAAAAAAAGAGAAAAAAGAAAAAAAACCACCAATTTTCACTGGGTGTGAAAACGAAGCCGGCCTCGGGCAACAGGAGTGACCTTTCGTGTCTGAGTTCTAACCACCTGCAGCAAGTAAACCCCGTAAATACAGCAGAGACACATTATTCATCAGTAAGAAAGCAGCAATACACTGCAAAACCCCATGAAAACCTGCAAAGCCAAAGGCTGAATAACCCATACTTAAAAGCTGGTGAACATCATGGAAGCTGAGTGTCAGATGTGCACAGAATTTCTCTTGAGCAATTTTCCAAACCTACATGAACAGAGAGTATAAAGCTTTACCAAATAAGAAAAAAGCAATCAGAGTGACAGAATCTAGAAAGAATGAGGCTGATTTACAGCTGCAGAACATGAAATACAAGCAGCCAGGTGTAAATTTCCGCCATTGGTTGGTTTCAAAATGTCTTTTCAGGTGTGGATTCTTATCTGTCATGATGTTGCCCATTAACTGCTGTATGTGGCTCCAGTTTCACAAATATATTTCAAACTTAAAGGTTTGGTAACAGAGTTGTCAGATAGGACAGACGCCCAATCGTCATAAAAGTAGCCCAGGTTTTACATCCGACCATCCGATCGCCTGCAGTCTTCTGTTTTATCATCAGACAAACTCAACACCATAGTTACACAAGTGAAAAACTAAAAGAAATCAGAACATTTGTAGATTTTAGATAATTTTACATTTAACATTCAAAGTTTTCACTCGTATGAATAACAGGAAACACGTGTCAGTTCAGTTGTAATTAACTAGAATTATATTTGGTTTAGATAGTTAGACTGTTAGCATATGATTAAAGACACTATATCACCATATCAATTAAATGTGGGTTTTATCACATTGAGGCATTCATGTATATTTGGTTGTCATTGGTTGTATTATTAAGTGCAGAGTTGGATATATCTGAGCTTTGAGAGGAAAATTCCCAGTCGTAATTGGAACCTGGATGTGAGCGCTATTAACGAGTCAGGAACTCATAATTACGATAACTCTGATTTGATGTGAACACAGCATCAGTTTACATCAGGGACCGCAATGTACAGCCTAATGATTCCCTATTTACAGTGTAATTGTTTTACAGTGTACCAGTACAGCACATAAAGACGCGTACATGCAAGGAAACAAAATGTGAAACTTAAAATAAAGAAAAAAAAAGTATTTTTCAAGTCTGTCTTAAAACAACAGTCAGGTTTGGGGGCGGCTGTGGCTCAGAGGAAGTTTGATCCCCGGCTCCTCCAGTCCGAATGTCAAAGTGTCCTTGGGCAAGATACTGAATCCCAAATTGCTCCTGAAGGCTGTTGTACCATCAGTGTGTGTGTGTGAACGGGTGAGTGTTGGCATGTAGTGTAAAGTGCTTTGAGTGGTCGGAAGACTCTGAAGGCTCTCTAGATAAATGCAGTCCTGTTCATACTGGTTATTAAAAGATCACCTTCAAATGTGCTTTCACTATAAAAGATGGAGGCCAAAATCCACAGTGTGTCCACACAGTCATTTAGTGCAAAAATGCATTTAAAAGTTGATGTGAAGCTTATATGAGGCTGCAGCAGTCTGAGTTAGCCACATCAAGTGGATATCTGACACATTTACAGTCTTTTTAGCATCAAATTGTGTTTCCTCGGACAGTGTTTCCCTGTTGAGCTGCAGTGGAAGAATAGTAACAAAAAGAGGAACTTTGGCAATAAAAAGACTGTAACATTGAAAGATATCTACTTGATTTGACTTATTTGGACGCTGAAGCTTCATATTAGCTTCAGATAAAGTTTTAAAAGACATTTTTGCACAGAAGGAGGACTGTGGATTTTGTCCTCCATCACTTCCATTGTAAATGCATCATGAAGGGATCTTCTAATGCTCAGTATGAACAGGAGGAATGATTACAGCGATGTTATATGTACCACTTGTTCTCCTGTTAAAATTCCCCTGAAACAATACAGAAGACATGACGTTCATTGACATTACTTACTGGCCAACATGTGCAGTGTTACCAATTAATCTTATACACGCCGATATTGACTAAAACATTTGCTGTATTTATCAGGATCTGAGGTTTTGTGAAAGGCTACTGTATGCGCTGCATGAGCTGAAACATTTTCTCTTCACATGGAAATGGAATATCTCATATCTATGACTGCTATTTCAAAGTACTGACCTACAGCTACGATTTCAAGGGCCCTTCTCTGACCTCAGATCAGTTTGATTTCTGCTCACAGCAGAGAGCGAGGAGTGTGCTGAGAGCTCCTTTTACTTGTCTTTGTATAAAAAAATAAAAAAAAACATGCCAACAATACAAACAGTTTCCTTCCTCCGACATTTCAGAACATCCTTTTGTTGAGAAAAACATGTCGATGATTCAGAGAATATAATATCTTGAGCAATAATCCACACTGATGCTCAACACAAACAAATTAATCTCGCTCGTGAACAAGTAGATGGCGCTCGGAGTGTGCAACACACTGACAGCCTTCCTATTACTTCAGTTTTATATTGATTTCACGCCAAATAATAAACAAACACCCCTCCTCAGATTCTGAATCAAATCCCAGATCCACATCAACGCCAAAAATATAATCCATAGTTCTTGGATTAAGGCCAATCTGTCCAAATTTCACTGGAATCTGTTCTGAGATACACTGACAGGAAAACAAACTAAACTATCCTCTGTGTTGTTATTTAAGAAAATAGTTGACGATGGAGACTCACCGTCCTCCTTCACCAGAACCTCCTTCTGGCACATGTCCTGCACGTTCACGGTGCAGTTGACGATGAACTCTGGCATGGAGCAGTCGTGTGTCATCTCCTCACACTGGTAGCACTGAATCTGCAGAGCCAGTCCTGCAACACACACACACGTCTATCTATTAGGGATGTAACTAACTCTCTATTCGGATTATACCCAAGAGAATGGTGGACAAACCATGGATGTATACAGGAAGTCATGTGACATCAACAGCCGGCCTGAAGTAGTCACCTTTTTTTTAGTTGTCTTCTTTAAGACAAACTTTAAATGGCAGAATCAGAACATTTTTCTTCCCGCTTGTTTGCAAACATAATTTCAGTAAGTTACTATCAACAGCTCAGGCCAGAAGGATTCTTTCTGCATTTCCAATCATCTCTGGTTTATATAATTCCTTAATTGATACAACAGAAGTAACATGATTTATTTAAAAGACATTTTTTGACAGATGGGATGTTTGATGTTTGGATGCTACTCACAACGTTACATTTGGAGGCAGCTACATTAGCTGCAGCTAACAAATAGCTGCTACGGCTAAAGCTAAAGCTGTGCAACATTTTCACACAACAGCATTTAGTAGTTTGATTAACAGAAATTTTTAAAAAAGTGACAGAGAATGGCAGTTTTCAAACCTAATAAAAGTCTAAAAGTTAAACCAAATTCCTGATATCACTCATTGCAGCCAAGAAGAAAGCAGACACTCCAACATGTGTTCACTATCATGGTGCCGTCATGTTAAAGTTGCTGCAGACACTGGCGGTGTCTCCTTCTTCATGCTCCTCCTACACATACATGTCTAACAAAAAGCTGTGAAGAAGAACCACTTCCGCTTTCTGTTGTCGTAACTTAATTTCCTGTTTATGGATGACCACTGTGGTTGACATCCGCCATGTTGCTGCAGCCAGGTCCCTCTCATCATACCTGGCTTAGTTTGCATTGAAAGTCGTTAGAAACGGTCTAATCTGCTTCATTTCCTTCGTTAAATTGCTTTCTATTGTCATTTATACCCCTTATACTAACATCTACATGTTTAGCAGCCAATAATATAATATAATATGTTTACCATGTACCTGAATTCATCTGATAATGAAATGTATTTGAACCCAACCTTCAAAAAAAAATATTATTGCAAATATTCAGATGTTTATCTATTTAGAGCACATTATCTGTGCAAAATGTGTTTGTATTCTGTTCTGTTGTATTTCCCAATTCTCTATCCAGTGGTGGAACGTAACAAAGTACATTTACTCAAGTACTGTACTCAAGTACTTGTACTTTCAAACTCCACTACATTTCAGAGGGAAATATTGTACTTTCTCCTCCACTACATTTATTTGACAGCTTTAGTTACTTTTCAGATGAAGATTTGACAAAATGGATAATATAACAAGCTTTTAAAATACAACACATTGTTAAAGATGAAATCAGTGGTTTCCAACCTTTTTGGCTTTTGACGTCTTACAAAAAGCAGTGTGTAGTCGGGGTCACATTTCACATGTCTATGAGTTGTTAACAGCTCCACCAAATACTGATTTTTCCCTCTAAACTTCTCACATGCTTTCATTTCAATAAATGTTCAAATGATCCAATATTTCAGCAAAAATCAAAGATTAGAGAAAAAGTCCAAAAACTGAAAACAGATTTGTGTATCAGCACTTTGTTTTTTCTTCTTTCCTCTCTCATTAATCATCTCACGACCCCTCAGATTTATCTGCTGACCCTTTGGAGGGGCCCGACCCCTAGGTTGGGAACCACTGGACTAAACTAGCTAACTGTATATAAAGTAGTGTAAACTAGCTCCACCTCCAGCAGCTACAACAGTAACATGCTGCTCTAACACTGATGCTTCACTATTAATAATCTAATGATGTCATATATAATAATATATCAGTCAGAGGGACCAAACCATTACTTTTACTGTAATACTTTAACTACATCAAGCTCATAATACTTATGTACTTTTACTGTAGTAGGTAGTATTGTTACATTGCTGTATTGGTACTTAAGGAATCACCACTGTCTCTATTTACATATTCCATTTATCTTCTCTTGTATTATGAGGAATTATTGAGAAAGTTTCCCCTCAAAGTTTGATTTTGGTGAATCTTCATGCTTTTGGTTTCTAATCATTTCACATCGATGTGACAAACACGTTCAGTTATTCAGCTGCTTTTTGAGAATCTGGTGGCACATTTATTTCAGCAGCATGTTGTTGCAACATTTCATCACATCTTTGACGGTTGATGTTTCACCACTGCTACGTTTTTATGATCCTTTATGTTTCACCAACAGGCTAGAATATATTCTGCAATGCCATTAAGATTAAATTACAGCATGTACAGTATATTCATTATTATAACAGTGTACAGGATGATCAGGTCCAATAAGCAGCTCTTATTATTTTCAGAATGACAGAGAAAAAGTCACCTTTAAGGGTCACATAATGGAAATGAGGGTGACTGTTGCAAACCGATCATGTTGTTGGGAGTGAAAAGAAGGACTACAGGAAGAGATTTTAACCACTTTGGTGAGTATCTTCAGCTTTTCACTGTTATTCCAGTTATCTCACATGTAACAGCAACCAGAAAATATATGAAATTCAGTTTCAGTTTACAGACTTTAAGGTAAATATTTTCAGTGGTGGAAGGTAAAAAAGTACAATTTGTATGTAGCTGTACTTAAAATAAAATGGAAATACTTGAGTTTTTCCATTTTATGCCACTTTATACTTCAACTTCACTACTTTTCAGAGGGAAATATTGTACTTTTTACTTCACTACATTTATCTGACAACTATTTACTTTTTTATTTACAATTTTCATCCAAAACACATGATCAGCCTCTAAAATATGATGCATTGTTATCATTAATCTACCCAACAGAGTATAAAGCAGCTACAATGAACGACAAGATTAAAACGCTGCAAACACATTCATGTCTTAATCATAATAAAATTATATCATTCTGAAAGGTACTGATATTCATTAGTTCTTTCATATATTTTGCTGATTAAACTCCTGCACATTTACTTAATTAAATTTTGAATGCAGGACTTTCATTTGAGTGTTTTAATTTCTTCTTCTTGTTTTTCTAAAGGACCTGAATACTTCATCCACCACGGCCGAGACATACAATAAAAAAAACATCTGCAGACTTGTCACAGAGAGAAAAACGCTCCTCATCACTCTGCCTCTCTGCGGATCATTATTATTATTAGGAGGCTTACAGCAGGTCAAATTCTGGGAGATATTTGCCAGTTTTAACTCAGAATGATCTGCAAAACTTACCTGGATCGTTTGAGACGCGCAGGAGCGCAGCGCCACAGCGAGACTAAAATCTCATATCAACAGTAAAAGTGTGGCGCCAGACACTCTAATCTACTGTAAGTAAATCCAAATTTGAGCTTTCCATCATTATAATAAGGAGCCAAAATCAGAAATATGCTCGAAAGTAAAAGAAAAGAGGGATCCAAGCAGTGCGCGCTGCGCCTCCCAGTTTACCTTCACTGCGCTTCTTCTCCAGAAATAAGCGGGTTTGGAAGTTTTTTTTTTGCCGTCAACCCGCAGCCTAACAGACGCTTTAAATCCCGGGGAGTAAAAAAAAAAAAAAAGCGGTGTGTCCATACCTGAGCTGAAGGAGAACAGGAGCAAAGTTGTGACAGTGAACAGCCGCATCGTCCGCTTATTGTGGCGCTGAGCAGAAACATGAGAGATGGATGTTCGCCGGGTCTGAGGCGCAGAGACGCAGCAGCTGGCAGCCTGGCATGGTGAGCCTCACACCTCCTGCGATGCTCCATCTCTTTTATCCGCCGCTGACTCACACACACACACACACACACACACACACACACACACACACACATCTGCACACGCGCACACACATGCATACACACACACACTGCGTGCACATTCCGCGCAGTCAAAAAAGTCAGTTTTGTGCGTGACGCTGGTTTCTTCTCTATTATTATCATTGTTATCACTGTGGATGTATTTATTGTGTTTGTGAATACGTCCTGCTTATTTTTTCCCACTGCTGGATTCAATAAAGTTTTTTAAATTGTCAAAATAAGCTAAAAGGCATTTAAGCATTATTTTTGCTCTTCTGACTACCTTAATCTTTCCTTCCCTCCAAAGAAACGACTCCAGAATTTTTATTTGCTTTAGCTCCTCATTAAACTGAGCAGTTTTACTGCTGTGACCTCCAAAGTCCCCAGTCAGAGTTTTATTTATGTCTTTATTACTATGCTTCACTTTTATCCACATTTCATCACTGCGACCCAAGAGATGAATCTATAAAATTTGGCATCTATTGTCTTTTCCTGTTAATAAATTAATATTTTCACAGAACCAATTTACTTAAACTTAAACCTGCATTACTTGTTTTTTTGTTTTTTTTTACTTTGGCCACAATTTTTTGAACACTCACCTTTTAAGTTGATATGTTGAACTTGTTAGTATCACTATCATATCAACATCATTACCATTCATTTGGAGTTGTGTTTCGTTGGCCTTGGCATTGATTCTACAAGTCTTTGAACTCTTCTGGAGGGATGAACATCATTCCTCCAAAAGATTTTCCCTCATTTGGTGTTTTGATGATGGTGGTTTAGAGTGCCCGTCAGTCCAAAATCTCCCATAGGTGTTCAACTGGGTTGAGATCTGGTGACTGTGAAGGCCATGGTATAACATACTCATCAAACCATTCAGTGACCCCTCGTGCCCTGTGAATTGAGGCATTGTCATCCTGGAAGAGACCACTAACATCAGGATAGAAATGTTTCATCATAGGATACAGGTGATGACTCTTTGCAGTGACCTGTCCTTCTAAGGGGACAAGTGGACCCAAACCATGCCAGCAAAACAGCCCCCAAAGCATAACACAGCCACCAGATCCCCTCACTGCAGGGGTCAAGTGTTCAGACCTGTACTGTTTTTTTTTCCTTTAATTTGTCACCCGTCTGTATACGTCTATCAGATGTGAAGGTCAGTCAGCAGCATCAGCATCTGTCTCTGGGTGTGTGCAGCTCCACTGGCTGCACAGAGGAAGCTGTATCTGGTGCTCCTGCAGGGCAGATAATACACTTATTACACTTATTCTCACCTCACGTCCGCACGAGCTTCACACATGAACACAGGTCATTATATAACAGGGGTGAAAAAGGTGATAAAGATACGAACACCCTGGGGGGGTCCAGGGGCATGACCCCACTGGAAGAATCGATTTCAGCGTGAGGATATAGGGGAAAAAACTCACCCTAGAAATAATGTAATCCTTCTGCTACAAAAGTCATGTAAGAGGGACATAGTTCAGGGCACTTTAAAAAAAAAAAAAACAGTCAAGAGAGCTGGGTCCAAAATTGTATTTAAGTATGTTGCATCCACTATACAATAAAGTTCATCAAATAAAACAACAACTATATATGCACAACAACTGACAAATCAAATGGAAAACACAGTTTATGTTATATTTTGGTAGAGATGTCTGCAATTTGTAAAATATAATACAAGTTACGTTACTTGACGCCTGCTAAACAAATGACATATATAACAATATGTAAAATGATGAGATTTCAGCACCACGTTCTATTTTGCCATTTCAATGCCATTTTTCAGTCTATAAAAATAAATTTTTAGTCTTTCAAATAATCAACCATCTACATGACCTTTCTGTTCACATGTTTTTATTTGTCTTATTAATTCACTATTATTATACACATAAGATTAAGGGAAGACAACACAGCTGCTATATTTGTTCTGACTTATTTTATGAGTTTGCTTAATTTGCATAATTTCATGATAGAAAATAAAAGGTTATAATACAGAAATATATTGCATGTGGGTTTATATTAATAAGTTTCATTTTGATAGAGAACAGGATTTATTTTGTCTCTATCTGACCTTAAAACACATCCACCCACGTTTAGGTTATTAAGAAACTTCAGGCTTGACTATGTCGCAGATTGGGCCTACTAGTGCAGGGAAAATAGATATAAATTATGGATCTCAATTATTCATCGATTATTGGTTAATTACCGTTAATAATTAAACTGATTAAAACTATATTAACTGATAATGCAGAAGAAGAGGGATGTGTAAGTGAACCTCGATCTGCTCACTGTGTCGTGTTGCTGAACTCTTAAACGTAAAATGTTGTGAAAACTCCATGGAGTTGCTGTTTGGTTGCAGTGCGGTTTAGCTATCTGAGGCTCATGTTAATGCTAAACTAGCATCTTTAACAGAAGCAGCTGCTTGGTTAATGCAGCCTAAGAGCTGAGCGTCAGACGGCAGGACTCTTATTACATAAGCTTCCAACAAAATCAACACAAAAGTGATGGACTGTAATAGCTGCACTCCCCTGCTTGGAGTATAAATGCATTTTTTTGTGGTTAGCTAACGTAGCTAACTAAGTTTACATCAAGGTTAGATACTGAGCTCATGCTAGCTAGCTAACCTTGCACTTTCCAATGTAGTTTAGCTAGCGATAGCAGCTAATGTTGGCTAGCCAGCTAACTACATTAGGAGCTAGCTAGCAACATAGCAAAACTTCAGAAAATACATTTATGTTTGGCATGCTTCTTCTTTTTTTGTTTTTCTGACCGGCACCCCCGATGGCTGTTTTCCACTCCAGGCTGTTTGCTCAGCCCTGAGCCTTCGTTTGAAGTGAGGGGTTGTAAACAAGGTTATCCTGAAATTATGTAACTTAATTAACGTTGCAAATTGTACAACCCCCCCTTGGTTGAGGTTTCAGAAAGATCATGTTCTTTATTTAATACAGAAAAAAGTATAGAAAAAAGTCTGCAGTGATTCAACTAACCTCTGAATGCAAAGTTCATTCATTCTCTGGTGTCAACATCCACCCCGATCACCTTTTTATGACTCCAGTGAGGTAGATCCATATCAAAATATCGTTTCATTCATCAAAAAAAAAGTTGCCTGTGAACATAATTATTATGCTTTTTTCAATGCAACATAATTGGGAAAACAATAGTATACAAAAGTAATTTTTAGGAGACAAAGTTGGTTCTTGTGCGCCCACTTGTAAAGACTCCATACTAGTCAAAAACTCCACAGGGTACCATTGAAGGGGGCATATTATGCACATTTCCAGGTCTATGTTTATATTCTGGGGCTCTACTGGAACATCTTTGCATGATTTACAGTTCAACAAACTCCTTATTTATCTTATACTGGTCCTTTATGCAGCCCCTCAGGGCAAACTCTGTCTGAAACAGGCTGTTTTAGCTCCTGTCTCTTTAAGGCCCCCCTCCTGATGAGTCCACTCTGTTCTGATTGGTCAGCTTCAGGAAGCTCGGCTACGTAAACAAACTATAGAAGTAGACGTTCTTTACTCCAAATGTAAGCTTCTCAAATACAACCGTACATGTTTGAGCCTGGATTCCCACCAAAACATTTCGATGGGGAGGTAGAGGTAACTTTGCAAACAAAACGTTCAGAGCAGGCTGAAGCCCTGGACCTTTGACAGTATAGAATAACAGAAAATCACATATATGTCCCCTTTAAACTCTCTCAAATTGCTTTTACGTGTAATTAGTTTCATTGAGCTTTTAATGGAAACAAAACTTTTATCATGGGACTCATAAACCAAGACTTAAAACAACAAGTGCCTGAGGAAAATATTGCAGGCAGTGAAATGCATCATAAGTTTGAGGTAAACAGAGAGACTCTCTGCTCTCCGGTTCAGCATGTGGCAAAACGGCACAAAAATATGCCACAAAAGGCCATTGCGATAAGTCTCTGTGAATTGAGGCACTTTCCAAAAAAAAAACAACTAATAACGTTGTCTGCGACACTTCGGGGGGTAAAAAAAACGGTTGGATACTCTTTCACAAATTCAAAAGATGGATTAGTCTCCTCAGTGCTGTGCAGTGTAGGCTAATATATCATTTAGAGCTGAAACCTGGCTGAACAATTTCTGCTTCACAACTGTGTTCCTCAGCGCTGCGCCCGACACCATATCAACCTGCTCTTTCCAGACCCCAAACTAATTTATACTGTATATGCCTCACTACACCTACCAGCACACTGCTGCATAAAGAATAAGAGGATTTCAGAGCCAAACAAACTGAGATGAGGGCAAACTGCTGATCTGCAGCACATTATGCTTTGTCATTGTTTACCCTTTAGTCCTTTTCAATCCTCTGTCTAAACTCTGATAGTTTCATTCAGAGCGGTCATGATCAACCTGTTTTAATCAGCGGATGAAACAGTGTGTCAGCGCCGCATCAAGGGGCTGTCGAGGAGTTGTTTGTGATTTAGTGTGCTAATCAGCTTAATTGGAACTTGGATAATTGCACATTAGGACACACTTAGATGTTATGAATCCCTACTTTGGTCGAACTTTAAATTAGCTCCCGGTCATTTTACATTACATTGTAGGCATTGAGAAGATTTACACCGACAAGCGAGGAGCTTATTAATCTAGAAGTCCAATAAGAGAGTTTAAGTTAAAACCACGCCGGTATGAAAGTAAAGACATAAAGAGCAGCTAACGAAAATGTCAATTGATTACAAAAACTGTTGAACTTTAAGGAGGAAAAATGTTTCAACTGAATTCATACACTGACTGTTTCACTTTTAGTTTTTCTCTGCATTAAAATAAAACACTCTCTCAGTCAGACATCAGCATCGAGTGGACTAATGCATTTAAGAGAGTTTGTCTAAATGTGCACTAGATTTTCTCTTCATGGAGTGTCGTAACATGACTGACGGCATACTGGGAGACATTATGCATGTAGCTTAATCAAGGACGACTGACCATCAGATCAGCCTTCTGCATACACAATCTGCCCGGTAAGAGGAAGTAACAAAACATCCAAAATGCGCTTAATTTATAATTGAAAGACTGATCCAAATGCATGCCTTATTATTCAATTAGCACCTCTAAATCTAAAGGAATTCATCATGTCAAGACTTATCCAGATTTAAATCATTTGCTCTGACAGCTCACTCTGCACAAGGTTACAGCAACCTGGATACTTCCAGAGAGACAGTTCAGTCCGTTATAAAGAGAAATTCCTCTGTTGTCATCAAGGACGATGTTTTGTTGTGTATAATGTCTATATATTTCCTTCAATCCGAACCTAATGATCTGACCCTCAAGGATCTGACAGAGACAAACCTTCAGTATGTTCTCTGACTGAAAGTGAAAACACTCACAGATTCAAATGCCTCTATAAAAAGTCTTTTTAAAGGATCCCTGAGTGAGACGAACCAATATCTGTATATGCTGATGGATATAAAGATGACCAAGTCAATATCCAACATTTACAGCGAAAATGTTCATGTTGTTTCACTCGGTTGTACACAGTAAATGTGTTTTTAATTAGCAACAGCAAGATAGTGCCACCCGAATGACATTTTCTGTCGACATAATGAGGAAATGTTGGTAATTAACGTATCTGGGAAGTCACAAACATGTTGACACCGAACGTATCAGTAAAATGTTCTGTGACGAATATTTTTAAGTTTTTGTTTTTCTGCCAAGATATCTGATCTTGCAGTACAATATCTACCGGTAGTAATTGCAGAATGATGGTTGTGCAGAGTTTGTTTTCACATTCATCTGTTGAAGGAGGAAAATTTCTAAAACGTGTACCTACAAGCGTGATTCGTGACATCTCGACTAGTCTGAAGCCAATCGTGGTCCAGTACACGCGCCTAGACGCTCGGCTTTACCGTGAGGTAGAAGACATCTTGTGTCCAGCAGTTAAACTATTCAAAGATTCTGGATTGTTTAATGAGGGATGAGGAGTATATGTTGATTTGAGGGTTTTTAACAAGGTAATTGACCTTTTTCATGGAAAAAAAGACATGTCAGACACAACTTATTGTTCCAAGCAGAGGATTTTTATGTTTTAAAACATGATCGGAGGGGATCTTTAAACTTTTTCATGGTTATGCACTTTGTTGAGATCATCGTCTTTGATTAACCTAAGACTTCAGTGACTTGAAGCATAAGATGATGGCATATTTATTATATTGAACCAAAACCACAATCTTTAACTAACCTTAATTAAAGCAATAAGGCACAAGAGGCCGTAGTTTACAGTGATTTTAGAACAGCTAACGGGCGTTGTTAGGCACTCCGCAGAGTCCGTCCGTCATGCCTAACAACGCCCCTTAGCAGATTTAGCAGATAGCACATTTGAAACTGTGAGTGTTTTCACTTTCAGTCAGAGAACACACTGAAGGTTTGTGTCTGTCAGATCCTTGAGGGTCTGACAGATCCTGCTAATGGGTTGTTAGGCACTCTGCAGAGCATCATGCCTAACAACGCCCCTTAGCAGCAGCTGAATCTACTTCACACAGTCTCTTTGTGGTGGGAAAAGTATGTATGTGCACCCATTTTATGTGCGCATGTACATACTTCTGAGACATTATTTCAGTTGATCTCTCTCATAATAAATTCAATCACTCTTAATGAATATTCTACATGCCACATTCTAGATGATTTATTAGTCAGACCTAATGTACATCTTGGAATAATGTACAGCACAGCGCAGTAAATGAGACCTTGGAAGCTCATAATCGTCAAGGAGACCTTTTCATGAGACGCATAAATCTAAATGTCCAAAATGAACAAAGGGACAGTCTGGTGGCTCAAAGTTCACAGGTTGAAACCTTGCAAAAGTATAAACAGACAGCCAACACTGTCTGGTTTCCCATATGTGACACCCTTATTCAAATTGAACTGCGCTGGTGCCCTGAAGGTCCTGGATTTGGGTTTTATCAAAGACAGAGTTCAAGGCAGTTTTGAGTACAGAGATGGTCTGAACAGATGGCTGCAGACCTCAAATGTCCAAATGTTTTTCCATAACCAGACCAAGAGAAATGCTCCTGCAATGCTGCAGTTTTGAGGTTTTATTTGAGCCTGTTTCCTGCAAACATGATCACCTATGAATTATGTGTATATGCATTAGAAAAATACATGTAGGAGGAATTTATTTCAAGTCCATCTTAAAACAATAGTCACACTTGGAGGCTGTAATGTAACGCTGTCAATGTAAGTGACGGAAAACAAAATCCAGTCTTCTTTGCATAACCACATTCTTAAGTTCAACTAAAGCTAAGATTGAGGGTCCTGCAGTCAAATCAATTTAGTTTCTACCAAAACTAAAATTGTGTTTTCACTCTCGCTTCTCTTTCACTTCTCTTTTTGTGTTTCCAGACAGTGTTTCGCTGCTGAGTCACAGCAAGGGTTTAGTAACAAAAACAGAGAATTTTGAAGTGAAAAGATTTTGGAAGATGCTTGCTTGGACAAACTCAGTCTGCTGAAGCATCATAAACTTTTGAAAGCATTTTTCACAGAACAGAGATCATGGATTTTCTCCTCCATTACTTATATTGAATTGCTCTGAGGAGGAATCACTCCACGGCCAGTAAGGACAAGAGGAACCATTAAAATGACCAAAAACTGTTCTATTGCACATTTGGGCATGTTAGCATTGTTTTAAGATTTGCACATGGCAACCAAAGTATGGTTTTGGTGTGATTACAGTTAGATTACTGAAACCACTTAGATAAAAGAGTCCACTGATTCAGCATTGCACTCCTATAACATTGTCAGACTCACGATGGACAAAATCGATGCAGCAACACCAGAGATATCGTCTTTTTTTTTATTCCACATGTTCTTCTTTCTTGTGAAAACCTGGCACCTACATTACCCATAATGCAACCCGACTCCGTTCACTCGGCTGCACAGATTAGGTATGCTAGTAGCAGCTAGTGTAGCCTGGAGCTGCTAGCCTCCAGCAGGACCGAGGAGCAGGCTACACAGAGGTCTGGTCTCCTCACTTCTTTCTAACTCCCTACACCCAGAATTTAAGTTATTTTCAAACTTCAGCCCCAAACAATGCTGACTCAATGATATCACTTGAGGCAATTTCTCAGATTTCACACTTTTTTTTTTTTTTTTTTCACTTATGCAGCAGTACTCACCAAGTACCCAGCAGCAGAATCTCCTCCCTGCTCCAGCTTGGTTTTCTTGATTCCATTTTAGCCAATTCCCTATTTTTCTCCACAGTTTTTTATATTTATATATAAAAATCCCTTCCATACTGACTCACAGTATAAAAATACTGTGTCTAGGATAGCAAATTGTGTTGGATATTTTTTTTTTCCCACAAAAAAAAGTCCAATTACCTCATTAAAATCTTTAAAATTACACCTCCTCCTTCTCCCTCATTGAAAATCCAGAATCTATCAATATGCAAATATGGTTCATTTCAGAAGTTTAACTACTGGACATAAGATGTCTCCTACTTCACTGAGAAGTCAATTCTCATCACACTTGTGTAAGTTACACACCGGACCATGATTGGCTCCAAACTAATTGTGATGTCACAAATCATGCTCGTTTGTACACATATTAAACTCAGATTTAAGGTGATCACAGAGAAACTTTCCTCCTTCAGAAAATGAATATGAAACTTATGCACATACAGAACCAGTTAAAAGTTTGGACACACTTTCTCATTCAAGAGGAATAGGAAGTGAAACTCAAACACCCACCTGAAGTAACAAGAAGCAAAATACATTTTTGAGTTTAAATATATTAGATTGTTGCTTATTTGGCACCGTAATTGCTATCGGAGATATTAAAGAAAAATGGAATTACTTAAAATAATTAAAATTGCAGTTGTTTTTTCTTCTGAAGAATGACTAATATGGCAGATGTAGGGTAAACCCTTGTGTGGCTGTTCCAGCTCTGATCATACACGTAATTAATCATGTAATTATTTGAGAGCTGCTCTTTGGTTTCTTACACTTCACTGTAAGCAGGAGTGAGTCACTTGATTAATGAGTCTTATTGTTCACTTTTAGCCAATAACTTTCAACGAGTTGGTTCTTTGGAGTACTCTCACATGTGATTATTTGAAGTTTGATAATTGAGCACTTGCTGTACTCTCGCTGAAGGAAATCTATTCATGCGCTTCATAAGCCTCACTGTATGATTTCAGAAATACATGGCTGTCATTTCGATGATAAGTGTTGTTTATTAATGATTTTCCCTCTCTGGTTTTCATCAGACAACACTGTTTGGCAGCCGAGCAAGAGTTTGCTTCCAAGAGACATGGTGGTTTGTATTCTCTCTATTGTTTATTTTGTTTCCTTGTTGTTGTCACAGAGTTGGAGAAGCAAATTGGAGTCCCTGCAGAAATGTCTCTGAGGAGCTTCCATCTTTCATACTGGCAAGCAAAGAGATTGGGTCCGAGCCTGGAGTGGATACTCAAACTGGGAGGAAAATAGATGTTTCCATTCACCTGTTTTTACTCAGTTTGTGCATTAAAAAACCTGTGGACACAGAAAATTTGAAGAAACGTTTTTATGGTTGGTTGAGATGTATTGAAGTCGGTGTGTTGATAAAAGCAAAAATTGCAAAGTACAATGGAAACAGATTTAGTGAATAATGACATACATGAAGCATGCAACTTAAACGTCCACCGAGGCATCCGCTGAAGAGACGTACGCATTTGAAAACATCAGATCTGTGTGGAGCGATGAGTAGCCCTCATCATCAGTAGTAGTCTTTGTGTCCCTTGTACAAAGTAAGTTTTTGAGTGTAGCGTCTCGTCATGGCCCTCAAATTAATACATGAAACAAACAGAATATATAGAACATATTTCCATCATGTTTTCTATGTTGTCACAATGCATTTCCCAAAATTATTCACAGAGTCTTTCTTCTAAAAAAAAGTGCTTTGTCAGAATTGCAACCCACTCAAATTTTTGCTTCCCATCAACTCTTTGATTTTGAGAAACTCAGCCCTTATAATTAATAACAATTGACCTTGTTGGAAGCTCAAGATGTCCTGTCTATGGGAAAAATACTTTTACTTCTTAAATAACTTTACTTTATGGGGATTTTTCTGCTGCAATACAGCAAGTGGCCACTGGGAAAAATTGACTTAATGGTGGTACCTTATCAACTCTCTTAATACATCCACGACTCACATTCAAACTTGATTTTCGCTGTTTGAGGTTTGACTTTCTTTCTTTTAATTACATCAAGTTGTTGCAACCTCTTCTTCTGCAATGGTTTTAATGGCCCGACTGGAAATTTAGCACAACCAGCTCTTTATCTCAAAGACCCAACTCCTAATATTTGCATAACGGATGGAAACATGCATTCATTTTAATTTTCTTTTGCAGATTTTCTGGAAATTTAGTTAAAATTTGTGCTACATTCGAATGGAAACCAAGCTCCTGTCACCCCTGTTAGCAAAACAATCACACCTTTTAACCACAAGAACGATTCAGTCAAATTAAAAAAAACACGCTGCAATATCCTTTATGTTGTATAAGTACTGAAATAGTTTATTTTTTCTTTCTTCTTTTACATAAAACAAAGAATATCAGTAATATACAATTCTCAGTTAATACTGCTAAGGTGACTGTCACACGAGAACATCACTGTTATTATTGGGTTATGAAAAAAAAAAACATTTAGAAGGAGAATTACTGTAATAGTGAGTAACAATATGTGCAATAAATGGTAAATTACACTCATCAGTGCTGAGTACAAATACAGGGCATTAGAGTAAATGTTAGAAAAATACAATACTCTTGTGAGAGTGATGCTCTTCATTATGTGAGCCATTTTAAAAGCACAGACGCCATGCTCCATCTACCCGTATCAGTACAGCCAATCTGTTCCCTGATCCCTTGTCTCACCTGTACGCTACATATTTCATTTATTAGACCTGTGTGTTGCTATTGGCATGAACACCACTGCATTTTTTATTTTATTTTATTTTTTACAAGTATTACCTTCAACATATACATGTACAGTAGCGAGTGAGCAAAGATTTAAAGAAGAGGTAAATAAGATGACATGACTAATGCTACATCACGTGAAACTGTAAACTGTCTCTGGTGTTTGAAAAGAATATGGCTATAGTCACCATGACAAGTCTGATATGTAGATTCGGTTGCATTCATTTTCTGTATATGTGTTTAGCTCAGAGCAGTGTTTGGCAATATGCATTTTGGCAAATATCTACACATGAAAGGCAGGGCGCGTTGACAAGGGCGTGAGGGGGAAACATCGCAGCTAAAAAGTGTGAAAATATGTCGGGATGCGTTCATAACACCAAAAAACGTTACTAGAAAGGACACAGCATACATAATAGAGAGAGAAACTGAGCAACCATGATGCGATATATTACAGTTAAATGTACAGACAAAAAAAATGACAAGAGGAAAATATTGAGTTCAGGTAATATCTTTAAACCATTACAGTGAAATCTGGTGTGTTCACTGGTTGCAATGAAACGATTGCACATAGTAACGTTGAGGTTTACTCTTTAAATCCACAGCATCTATCAGAGACATTTTTTTTTTTTCCCTGAGCTAGCACAACAATGTCAACTATGTGTCTACTAGGTGCTTTATAACTAAAGTTACATGCAAAACTCACTGGTTTGTCTTGATGTCATAACTGTGGAAAAAACATTAAAAAAAAAAAAAAAAAGAAAATACAGAATGCAGTTCACATATGAAGAGTTTCATTACAAGATGACACTGCTTTTAAAATGTGACACCTGTTTTAAAATAATTGCAAGCGTGAAAGTCAGACTCACGAGGGATTCTTTTTTTTTCAAGACCTTTGCTTGCAAAGTGGTGACAGATTATGTGAAATATGTCACGGCAAGTTTCACACATCAGTATTTTTCACTTCTTGTAAATGAAACCCTTCATATGATGAATATCAGATTTATATTCATTTCTCTGGATAGAATAAGCCCAAGGGTGTTTGCATGCAAGTTGATATTAACATTGTGACAATAAAAAAGTTTAAAGAATCACATTACTCAGTCAGGTGTGTAGAGCTCATGAACGGCAATCAGTAGTTAGTGCTGTACATATACAAGATATATATTCAGGATGGAAGTCATAGTTTGTAATCTTGAGATTATCAGGTTCCATCTGCTCAAAAAATATATATTACTGACATAGTTTAGATTTGCATCCACACCAGCGCAGAATTACAGTAGATCTTCACATAAACATGTTATAAATGTTCATACATTGGCTGGAAAATGTAAATGAATGAGCTACTTAACCTTTGTTCTGCAGGGTTTTGGTGGACGTTTTACATTTGCCTCATTAATGTCTAATAGTAATCACAGCTGGTGCCATCATGGAGGTCTGCTGGAGAACAGGTTGTGGTTAAAAAAAAATTAAGCCTTTAAAATATTTTGGATATTAAAATGGAATCAAATGACTGTAATGTGAAAGGAGCAGTAACGCAGATATCACAGAGATTTAACACCCAACTCAGGTGTCTTTGGAGATTTTTAGCATCTTTTAGCTCATTGCTTTGGCCAAAGTACTAAAATAAACCAGCTGTACGCTAACTGCAAACACCAAATGACAGACAAAGTTAGCGAGTGGCTGATTCATGTAGTTGTACATCTAGCAAGCTTAAGACCTAAAACTTTCGTAGGAGTCGGTGGAGACCAAAACAGAGATAAAAGGAGAGTGTTTCTTAAAGCAATGCACATATAGTGTTTACTTATCCTACTTGGAGGAAAAAAATGTCATAATAAGATATTTTTCCAATCATAGACTTCATATTTGTAAGAAAAAACTATCTTAAAAAATTCTTGCCAAGACAAGCAATGGTAGTAGGTTGCAGGCAACTGGGCCATCTTCAAGGTCAATCAAGGACAAACAATTTACATAAATGAAATAGCCTTACAACACATCACAATATGATTTGGATTGTTAAACCTCAAGGTTGCTATTCTCAATATTCACAAGGCCATCTTCAAAGTCCAACAATTGCAACAAAGTACAAACAATTTGGATGAATGTAATGGCCTCACAACTACCCTAAAAACCTATTATCTAGAATCACAAGAAAGTTTCAGAGCAACAGAGACACAGAGCATGCCTGTAACCATAGTAACTCATGCTGTCACCTGCCTGCGTGTGCACGGCGTGAGAGAGAGGGAGAGGCACTGAGATGTTGCCAGAAGAGCCACTGACTGAGATTACTCTGAGCAGCATGCATGGGAAAACGTTACAATATAATAGATTTGTGTATATTTCTGGTCTGAATAACTTGCTGCTGCACGGTGCTGCTGTTGTGCTGTGCTGCTCTGTCTTGTCTGTCTGTGCGCTGTCAGTGTCCTCCTTTCACGCTGCAGCGTTATCAGTTATTTTGTTTTCACTGCATGAGAAAAAAGATGCACGGTGTGAGAGCATGTGAAAAGTCTCACGGTCAATGCGTGAGACTTGGCAGCCCTGCTGGAAACTGTCTCGTCTTTAGCTCTGTTCTGTTCTCCACATTCATTGCTAGTCGTAGCTTGAGAGCCGTTAGCTTGGCTAGTTAGCGAGTATGTTTAAAATGTAGCTACTGGCCGCAAATTTTAGGTGAACAACTCAGATGTGTTTATAAGACAGTGTGTGTTCAGACAGAACACGTCGATTGAAATACGTGGTTAGATGCAAATTCGTGTAAATGTTCAAAACTTTCAGGTGTCCCAGGCTTTATGAATCATCTTCATGAATGTACAGAGAAAAGAGGAAAATGGAGGAAAATAAGAGAGTTTCTGGTGAGTTCTTAGTTCAGTCAGAGGCTGAGCTGAACACAAACACACACAGTTAGTGCATGTGTTGCTAGCTAAATTACAACTAACGTTTATACAGTCAGTAAAGTGGCTGTTTGGGGGTGAATTTTAAAAAATGGTCCAGCAATTATGTTGGCAAAAATTAGTTTCCCTTTCTGTGTGAACACCTTGATAATTCCAGGTAGCTATAGTGCTACAGTAGCTAACCTGACATTACCAAAACACAAAGGCTGTGAGTCTGAAATCCCTCCCTTTACTATATAATGCACTACATTTACCATGCGCGATTTTATTTGTGTGTCTGAATCATAAATGTATTATAAGAACCGGATAGCGGACTCAAAGATGGTGCCTGTTCAATGAGAATTGCTCACCTGGCGCATGAGCCAGAAAAAAATTTCTAGCTTCCAGGTTTACTTTGGGGTGTGCGGACTGTTGAATATGCGCAGTAGTGTTTCTCCCGCTGGCCCCACCCGCGAGTTCCCGCTCGGCCCATTGGCTTTACATTGGGATGATGTCACAGATTTTAAAATCACTTTTCTAGGCTCGAGGAAAGTTTTACAAATATAAAACCTTCATGGATCAAAATTTTATGACAGAAAGAGTCATAATTTACCTTATTTGCAGTTAGAGGTGTCCTGTAAGCAGTTTTATAGATATCTCTTTTATAATGGTGGTCTATGGGGAAAATGCTTTTTGGGCTGCA